>NC_141879.1:480105875-481355875 GCF_056163025.1 Triticum urartu
CACAAATTTCAAATAATTCAAATTTTAAACTATTCAAATTTAAAAACTACCGGCACTAACTGAAAGTTTCTAAAAACTATCAAAAATATTCACAAAGAAACTCTAAATACAGCAAAAAACAACTAAAAATAAATAAAACAAAATAAATAAAGCGGAAAAGAAAAAACTAAATGAAAACAGCCCACCTACCGGGCCACAGCGGCCTGCATACGACTAGAAACCCAACCTGTTGTTGGGCCAGGATGCAGGCCCGCAAGCCCAATAGGCCCCACAGGGCAGAGTAGAAGAGGTAGGCCCAGAAGGCCTGCTTTAGAGAGGAGCTCGAGATAGCAGCGGCGACGGGGCTTATAAGCAGGTGTGAGCGCCCTTCGGCTAGCGAGGTGGGACTAAACTTCTGCGCCCCTCGCCTGGCAGCGCACCCCCTTTAGTACCGGGTCGTGGCACCAACCGGTACTAAAGGGGGGGCCTTTAGTACCGGTTGGAGCCAGGAACCGGTACTAAAGGGGGGTGCTCCCCCTCGCTTGGCCTGGCCAAAACAGGCCTTTAGTACCAGTTGGTGGCTCCAACCGGCACTAAAGGTGTCCCCTATATAAGAAACACTTCGAAATTTTTCAGTTTCTCATCTCCCACTTCTCTCTGCCGCCGCCCCATCCCGCGCCGTCGCCGCCCCCGTCGCGCCGTCCCCGTCGACTCCGCGACGCCCCCGTACTCGTCGCGTTGTCCCCGTCGACTCCATGGCACCCCCGTCGCCGTCCTGGTCGCCGATCCCCTCGCTTCGCCGTCGCCGTCGCCTTTGGATCGACCTCGCCCTCGCCGTCGCCTCGACCTTGCCCGCGCGCGCTGTGAGCCCCTCCCCCAGCCCCTCTCCTCCCTCCAATCGATCGTAGCGCACACCGGCGCCGGCGCCGGCGCCGACCGTAGCACACACACACGTGCGCGCGCGCGCACACACACACACACACACACTACACACACACTAGACGCAGACACACACACAATTTTTCTGTTTTTAGCTTTTAGCTTTTTCTGTTTTTCATACAAAGTTTTAGATGAATTAATTAATTAGATTAGATTAATGTCAAATAGTATGTAGAAATGTTAGTTATAATATATATAATGTCAAATGTTATAGAAATGTTAGTTATATAGAAATGTTAGAAATTTTGGAAATGTTAGTTTTAGCTAGCTAGATGAATTAGATTAATTTCAAATTGTTAGACGATGATCGATGTTTTTTTAGTTTCTTATATTTTTAGTTATAAAATTTAGAATTTGCATATATGAAATCATCACAATCCATCATTTAAAAAATGTTACTTTACTTTTGCGGCATATAGTATTTTGTTGTCGACGATGCCCGGCCCGCATCCTCGCCGTCGACACGTCCGCGACGACGTCCTGCTTCAGAGGACCCATGTCCGGGACTAGGCTCCGCCGGGCTGGCACTGGGAGGTGCTACCTTCAGGGGCACGACGCTTGGTGAGGAACTCGGCCCCGGGTCCCGTCGTCGACCCTCATCTCCTTTGGTGGCATTCACGTGGGCCACTTTCGGTGCGGAGGGAGCCGGCCCCGCCGGAGGTGGTACGTCACCGTGTCAGGGAGGAGGACGAGCATGTCCATCGCTACATGGCTGCTATGGACGTCAGGTTCTCCAATACCTGGCAGGTTCTTTGGGGAGATCACCCGAGCTATGATCCTGTGATGGTTCCTTCTCTTTGGGTGTCCACCGCCCGCACCTCTGGAACCGCGAGTGGCCTAGATTACTCTGTACTATTCGATCTTTATTAGCTTGCTAGCTAGCTAGCTAGTGATGTATTCAATATTATATCTATTATTCGAGATGATGTATTCGAGATTATATCTATTATTCAAGACGATGTATTCGAGATTATATCTATTATTCGAGATTATACTAAATTGTTTTATATTTCTTTTGGCATAGTTAAATAAAAGCTATGGCGGACAATACCGACAGAGAGAGAGAACAGACCATGCTCGATATCATATGCGGGCCAGATGATGATCAGAATGAAGAAGATTTTGACGGCTCCGAATTTCTAAACAACACCGGAGAGGGTGATATGATATTCGATTGCGACGACCGAGAAGATGAAGTCATGAACTACGACGAAGAACATGTTGATCCTGAAACAACAAACACCGGCGAGGTATATATATATTTATATAAGCAGGAATCTGGTGATCATCGCATGTTTTAAATGAGTTGAAGATATATTAACGAATCGATCTTTCTTCTTTCAGCCATCCGGATCGAGCAAATCTTCAGGCAAAAGGACGAAACAAGGCCCGAACAAAAAGTTGAAGGAGGGCGTAAAGTACAATATCGAGGCAATCAGACCTAATGGCGAACCATTAGCGCCTACGAAGATTGCGGACAAGTTCGTTCGTCAGTGCGGAGTTATTGTGAAGGACCAACTCCCGATCTCCCTTCAAGAATGGAGAAAGCCAGCAAATCCATGTCCAGATGTTACTTTTGTCGACGAGAATCAAAAAAATCTGCTTTGGGATACTCTCATGGAACATTTCACCTTACCAGATAATTTCACAGAAGCAGACGTGCGGAAAGTCAAGGACGCTGCTCTTAGGAAGATGGCGGTTGCATTCAAGAACCACAAGAGAATGACGTGGGAGAAGTACGTCAAGGGAGGAAGGAAGACTCCAGTATTCGAGGGGATACTAGAGAATCAAAGTGCTCATTGGGACGATTTCATGAAATTCAAGGATTCAGAATTAGCTAAGGAACGGTCGAGAATAAACAAGAAGAATGCCGAAAAAAAGGATAAGTTCCATAAGCTGGGGCCAGGTGGCTACGCGGTGGCAATGCCTAAGTGGGATAAGTCTGAGAAAGAGATGGAGGATGCAGGTGTCACTCCGGTTAGTAAGAGCTGGCCCCCCAGGTGCAGGACTTGGTTCTATGCGCATGGGGTGGAGTTGGACCCGAAGACAGGCAATGTTTCGACGAAGGCATGTCTGAACGGAGCCGACGATGCGCTACTTGTTGCAATAGAAGAGGCTCGATCGGGGGTGTTCCAGCCCAACAGAGAGAACGACGAGCTTACGCGTGCCCTGGGAAATCCTGAACACCCGGGAAGAACACGAGGCAAGGGCGCTATTCCGTGGTATGAGGGGTTTTCGGACTGGAACGCCGACTACAGAACCCGTGCGAGAAAGAAGATTGCGGAGGAGAAGAAGAGGAAGATGGAGGAGGAGCAAAGGAAGCTCGACTATGAACGTCTTCAAGGCCTAGAAGCAAGTCAAGCGGAATTGGCAGCTAAATTCCAGCGGCAGCAGGAGCAGATCGACTCACTTAGCCAGCAAAGGGGGTCTCAGCAGCTGCAACAGCTAGCGGATGATCCAGCATTGGATACCACCACCCCATCCATGCCGAGAAGCAGCGTGGGTTCCGCCCCGGGCGACGCAGTAGTGCTGGATAGATACCCCGTGGATGACATCACGGAGAACACTAACTGCGAGCTACACTTCAAAATGAAGAACATATCCATGAAGGTGGCGGACGCCGTTGCTTTTTCAAATTCCCCCGAGGCAACCTTCCATTGCAACCCGATTCCAGCGGGCTATGCTCGTGTCTTGGTTGATGAGGTGGTGGACCAATATTCGGGGCTAGAGCTTGACATTCCTGGAGGTGATGAGGAGCACACACTCGGAGATGCCAAACATCGTATCATCCTATGGAGAAAGGATTGCATCATTTTTCGAAGGCCACCGACACCGCGTCACCCGACTCCTCGTCGAAGTCCGCCACCGAGTCAGCAGACTCCCACTCCTCCAAGTCCACCAACGCGTGAGGCCACTCCTCCTCCTCCAAGTCCGGCAAAGTGTCAAGCCACTCCTCCTCCAAGTCCGACACAACGTCAGACGTCCACTCCTCCTCCAAGTCCGGCACAGCTTCAGGCCACTCCTCCTCGTCCAACTCAGCCCCGTCAGCCGTCTCCGCCGCCTCAGCAATCGCAGAAGAGACACCCCGCAGCTATGGTGCGTAGCGGTACCATTCAAGGTCATAGTACAGGAAGTACAGGCGGAGGCAAGCGATATAAATATGGTCCAAACCTCACTACTCCTCTTCCTGTGAGGGCTTACGACAGGACCGAGGAGCAAACCAATGCCATAGTGCGGGCAGAAGTCGACGCCCATTTTGGACCGAAACCGCCACCGCCGCCAAGGGAGAAAGTGCCTGTGGAAGTAGTTGACCACTTCATTCGTATGGCTCAACCACCAGCTCCTAAGCCTGTTGACACAGACTATGAGCGCCACATCAGGAAGTTACATCGACAACGTCTACAGAAGGAGGCGAGCTCGAGCTCGAGCAAACAACAAGCAGCTGTCAAAAAATGCGGGAAAACCGTTGCCCAGCTGGGAGAACAGGCGGCGCAATCGACCCCCCCGCTTGTTGTGCCGACAACACGTGACAGTACGCGCGCCCAATATTATTGTGGCCAAACAGTTTATGTTCCCGAGGTGGGCGATGTGGTAATAGCCCAGGAGCATATAATGCAGGCTGAAGAACTCAAGATCACTGTTGGACAACTCCTCGAGATCGAGGACATGCCTGTGATTACAGAGGAGGAAATAAAACGGAATATGTCCGAAGCCAACCTTTGGTCAAGCCAGAAGATGTCAAGAAGCTCCCAACGAGAATGTATGAATTGCATCAATGGTACATGGACATTACCAAGAGATCCAATCGAGAGTCCCTCATGGTGTATGTCAAGAAGGATGATTACTACCATGAGAATGCTGTGGCCGTTGAGTATTCTGAACTTTTTCAATTATACAATCAAGACGCACTCGACAAATCTATCGTCAGTTGCTATTGTCTATAAGTGATTTCTTTCTGTAATTTAAGTCTCAAGCTAGCTGTAGTGATCCTTTTGATCAATCATTACCTGTAATTATCCTCACTATATTCTTTTCTGTGGTATTATGCAGGATGAAGATGTATGAAATGAGAAAAGGTGGACGCTATGGCATTGGGTTCATTGACCCAAACACCGTTAATCAATACACATGGAAAATGAGCAAGTATTATGAAAAGCAGGTAGAGGACAGCATGCTAGAGTTCTTGAAGCGCCTCAAATACAATGAAGATATACTACTTCCTTACAACTTCGAGTGAGTCACACTTTCTTGTACTACAAATTCTCTGTTTTTGCCTACTAGCTAGCTACATGTTTTTGCTTACATATGCCCGCTTAATTAAGACATGCAAACGTGTGTGCATGCAGATTTCACTGGATCTTGTGTATCATTAAAGTTGATGCCGGAACAGTTGAAATACTGGACTCGCTACTCAAAGCAAATAGTGACTACAACATCTTGTATGGGATAGTCAACAGGTAATTTCAATCATTATTAACTATATATCTCGGCCTATTTAGTTCGCCATTTCATGATATGAACTATTTAATAACCCATTTATTCATTTTCTTTGTCGGCGGGCAGGGCTTGGGCAAGGTTCATCAGCGTCACGGAAGGCGAATGGAAACCACAGCTGAAATGGTTTCGATCCAAGGTAAGTAATTAAGTAGTACTAGCTAGCTAGCTAGCTGCCATCTCTTTAATTATCATGCTTGATTAATTATTATCTGATCAAATTAAATTCCATTCTCATAATAAAGGCCCTGAAGCAGGCGCAGGGGACTAATCTGTGTGCATACTGCGTTTGCGAGAACACTCGCATGATGGCGTCCGAAAGGAGCAGATCTCAAAGACAGGAATGGGTACGCTTGTCAGAACACTATTCACAATTTTTACACCATTATCGATATCTAGTCACACAACTAATACACATGCATATTGATCTCCTTCTTAACAGTTCAAAGAGGTGCGGGACAAGCTCCTAGAAACGGAGCGCGTAGAAGCACTTCAAGAGGAAATAGCGGGATTTTTGCTCGACCAGGTCATAAATCCGAAGGGAGAATACTATTACCCGCTACCGCCCCCATCGAACATGTCATGAACCACTTCCAATTGTCATCGTGTGCTCCGAAGGCACCAATTAGGCTAATGCCACTGGCTCCGAAGGCAACATGCATATGTAGGAGAAATTGTATATAGCTATACATGTGTGTATGTGTAAATTAATATGGTGGTTTGTGAGACATTGATGATATATATATATATATATATGATTGGTTCTACTAGAAATTCTATTTATATATATATGCATAACGTGTACAATGTGTAGTACCGTAAAATACAAGCAAACGAAAAAGAATTAAAATGGAAAACACAAAATTAAATGAAAAAGAAATCATAAAACCAAAAATCCCCCAAACATTTTAGTACCGGTTGGTGTTTCCAACCGGTACTAAAGGGCTCCCGGCCCCCGGAGCTGGCTCGTGCCACGTGGTTGCCGTTTAGCACCGATTCGTGCTAAACCAGTACTAAAGGGGGGGTGGGCTTTAGTGCCGAAATGTTAGTGCCGGTTCCGAAACCGACACTAAAGGGCCTTACGAACCGGTGCTAATGGCCCGTTTTCTACTAGTGTTTGAGGCCATGGTCTCCGGGTCGTCAGAGGCGGCCCTCTTCTTCCCCTGAGGAGAGGAATTGTCGGTTCCTCCCTTCGGAATGGCCTCCTTCAAGGAGGCCGTAGTCTCCTTGTCCCCTCCCTTGTCTTTCTCCAAAGGCACAATCTTCAACATCCTGACCAGCACGGGATCCGGCGCGGTCTCGGGGAGGGGAGCCGGACACCTGATTAGCTTCGCTTTCGCTATCCACTCGTGTTTAAAAGGATAGCTCTTTTAGGGGCAAGTTTATGACGAATATACGGATAGCGAGTCCGGACATAAGACTACTTACTTGAGTATCCGTGCGGTTGCAGCTTAGACCTGCATCCTCAGTCAAATCCGGACATATTGCTTGTGATCTGAAGAACAGTTTATACATCTCCACGGGCATAGCGCCCATAAAATGCTGGAGAGCTCGCAGTCCCTCCGGATTAAACTCCCACAGACGAAGGGAGCGATGTTTGCCGGGCAGGGTTCGGCGGATCAGCATGACTTGCGTCACTTTGACCAAGCTGAGGTCTCTTTCTAAGAGATCCCTGATGCGGCCCTGCAACAAGGGCACGTCCTTAGATGGCCCCCAGTCTAGGCCTTTATTGTCCCACGACCCTAGCTGCTGTGGGGGACCCGAGCGAAAGGCAGGCGGCGCCACCCATTTGGTGCCCCTAGGAGCGGTGATATAGAACCACTCCCGTTGCCATAAGCCGAGCTCCTCTTGAAAAGAGCCCTCGGGCCATGGAGCATCAGCATTCTTGCTTATAACAGCGCCTCCGCATTCTGCGTGCCGTCCCTCGATCATCTTCGCTCTACTTTAAAGGTCTTGAGCCATAATCCGAAGTGAGGAGTAACACGGAGGAATGCTTCACACACAACGATAAATGAGGAAATATGGAGGATGGACTCCGGAGCTAAATCGTGAAATTCCAGCCCATAATAGAACATCAGCCCCCTCACGAAGGGATCCATCGAGAAGCCTAACCCCCGAAGGAAGTGAGACGTGAACACCACGCTCTCGCCGGGCTGGGGACTAGGAATAGCCTGCCCTTGAGCAGGCAGCCTATGCGAAATTTCACCGGTTAAGAACTTGGCCTCTCTCAACTTCAGCACGTCCTCCTCCGTGCATCCATCGGCCTTGAAGGTCGGAGCCGGACATTGTCGGAGGTCCGAAGCGCCCGAAATCTGGAGCCTAGGGTGTTGGAACTCGAGGCGACGGGCGAACTTGTTTGAGATTCAAAGAAAGGAGTAAGGCCTTGGTCTCTTTATAAGAGGTTGAATACCAAGAGCCCTCCCCATGACCGTTCGGGACTCGCCTTTAATCGAGAAAACATGCTAACGGGCACGATTGGGTTACCCACGTCTGTATTGATGAGGATCCCGTAAATAAAGGGGACACGATCTTTGCTTTGACAAGACGTACCAAGGAAACTGCCTCGCAAAATGCGCTAAGGTGCGGGAGTAAAAACGATTCAAATAAAGGCTTGGCCGTAGTATGATGTCACTCTACGGAATACGTCAGCAGATTAGATTTGTGTAAATATTATTCTCTCTATGGCAATATGTGGAAACTTATTTTGCAGAGCCGGACACTATCCTTAGTGTTTAAAATCTTCTATGAAGTACTTGGAGGAGGAACCCGCCTTGCAATGCTGAAGACAATCTGCGTGCCGGACTCGTCGTCATTGAAGCCTGGTTCAGGGGCTACTGAGGGAGTCCTGGATTAGGGGGTGTCCGGATGGCCGGACTATACCTTCAGCCGGACTCCTGGACTATGAAGATACAAGATAGAAGACTCCGTCCCGTGTCCGGAAGGGACTTTCCTTGGCGTGGAAGGCAAGCTTGGCGATGCGGATATTTAGATCTCCTACCATTGTAACTGACTTTGTGTAACCCTAACCCTCTCCGGTGTCTATAAAAACCGGAGGATTTTAGTCCGTAGGACGACTGAACATACAACAATCATACCATAGGCTAGCTTCTAGGGTTTAGCCTCCTTGATCTCGTGGTAGATCTACTCTTGTACTACCCATATCATCAATATTAATCAAGCAGGACGTAGGGTTTTACCTCCATCAAGAGGGCCCGAACCTGGGTAAAACATTGTGTCCCTTGTCTCCTGTTACCATCCGCCTAGACGCACAGTTCGGGACCCCCTACCCGAGATCCGCCGGTTTTGACACCGTCAATGACCCATTCCGTTAGCTTAGCACACGATCGTTTAGTATGTTGCTATTGCTTTCTTCATGACTTATACATGTTCCTATGACTATGAGATTATGCAACTACCGTTTACCGGAGGAACACTTTGTGTGCTACCAAACATCACAACGTAACTGGGTGATTATAAAGGTGCTCTACAGGTGTCTCCGAAGGTACTTGTTGGGTTGGCGTATTTCGAGATTAGGATTTGTCACTCCGATTGTCGGAGAGGTATCTCTGGGCCCTCTCGGTAATGCACATCACTTAAGCCTTGCAAGCATTGCCACTAATGAGTTAGTTGCGAGATGATGTATTACGGAACGAGTAAAGAGACTTGCCGGTAATGAGATTGAACTAGGTATTAAGATACCGACGATCGAATCTCGGGCAAGTAACATACCGATGACAAAGGGAACAACGTATATTGTTATGCGGTCTGACCGATAAAGATCTTCGTAGAATATGTAGGAGCCAATATGAGCATCCAGGTTCCGATATTGGTTATTGACCGGAGACGTGTCTCGATCATGTCTACATTGTTCTCGAACCCGTAGGGTCCGCACGCTTAAGGTTTCGATGAGAGTTATATTATGAGTTTATGAGTTTTGATGTACCGAAGGAGTTCGGAGTCCCGGATGAGATCGGGGACATGACGAGGAGTCTCGAAATGGTCGAGACGTAAAGATCGATATATTGGACGACTATATTCGGACATCGGAAATGTTCCGAGTGGTTCGGGTATTTTTCGGAGTACCGGGGAGTTACGGGAATACGGGGAAGAAGTATATGGGCCTTATTGGGATTTAGGGGAGAGGGAGAGGCAGGCCGCGCGCCCCCCATTGACTAGTCCGAATTGGACTAGGGGGAGGGGCGACACCCCCTCCTTCCTTCTCTTCCCTCTTCCCCTTCCTTGTCTCCTACTCCTACTACTTGGAAGGACTCCTAGTTGGACTAGGAAAGGGGGAATCCTACTCCCTGTGGGAGTAGGACTCCCCTAGGGCGCGCCATAGAGAGGGCCGGCCCTCCCCTCCTCCACTCCTTTATATACGGGGGCAGGGGGCACCCCATAGACACACAAGTTGATCTTTGTGATCGTTCTCTTAGCCGTGTGCGGTGCCCCCCTCCACCATACTCCTTGATAATATTGTAGCGGTGCTTAGGCGAAGCCCTGCGACGGTAGAACATCAAGATCGTCACCACGCCGTCGTGCTGACGGAACTCTTCCCCGACACTTTGCTGGATCGGAGTCTGGGGATCGTCATCGAGCTGAACGTGTGCTAGAACTCGGAGGTGCCGTAGTTTCAGTGCTTGATCAGTCGGGTCGTGAAGACGTACGACTACATCAACCGCGTTGTTATAACGCTTCCGCTTTCGGTCTACGAGGGTACGTAGACAACACTCTCCCCTCTCGTTGCTATGCATCACCATGATCTTGCGTGTGCGTAGGAAATTTTTGAAATTACTACGTTCCCCAACAGTGGCATCCGAGCCTAGGTTTTATGTGTTGATGTTATATGCACGAGTAGAACACAAGTGAGTTGTGGGCGATATAAGTCATACTGCTTACTAGCATGTCATACTTTGGTTTGGCGGTATTGTTGGATGAAGCGGCCCGGACCGACATTACGCGTACGCTTACGCGAGGCTGGTTCTACCGACGTGCTTTGCACACAGGTGGCTGGCGTGTGTCAGTTTCTCCAACTTTAGTTGAACCGAGTGTGGCTACGCCCGGTCCTTGCGAAGGTTAATATAGCACCAACTTGACAAACTATTGTTGTGGTTTTGATGCGTAGGTAAGATTGGTTCTTGCTTAAACCCGTAGCAGCCACGTAAAACTTTCAACAAACAAAGTAGAGGACGTCTAACTTGTTTTTGCAGGGTATGTTGTGATGTGATATGGTCAAGACATGATGCTAAATTTTATTGTATGAGATGATCATGTTATGTAACCGAGTTATCGGCAACTGGAAGGATCCATATGGTTCTCGCTTTATTGTATGCAATGCAATCGCCCTGTAATGCTTTACTTTATCACTAAGCGGTAGCGATAGTCGTAGAAGCATAAGATTGGCGAGACGACAACGATGCTACGATAGAGATCAAGGTGTCGCGCCGGTGACGATGGTGATCATGACGATGCTTCGAAGATGGAGATCACAAGCACAAGATGATGATGGCCATATCATATCACTTATATTGATTGCATGTGATGTTTATCTTTCATGCATCTTATTTTGCTTAGTTTAACGGTAGCATTTTAAGACGATCTCTCACTAATTATCAAGAAGTGTTCTCCCTGAGTATGCACCATTGCAAAAGTTCTTCGTGCTGAGACACCACGTGATGATCGGGTGTGATAAGCTCTACGTTCAAATACAACGGGTGCAAAACAGTTGCACACGCGGAATACTCAGGTTAAACTTGACGAGCCTAGCATATACAGATATGGCCTCGGAACACGGAGACCGAAAGATCGAGCGTGAATCATATAGTATATATGATCAACATAGTGATGTTCACCATTGAAAACTACTCCATCTCACGTGATGATCGGACATGGTTTAGTTGATTTGGATCACGTGATCACTTAGATGACTAGAGAGATGTCTGTCTAAGTGGGAGTTCTTAAGTAATATGATTAACTGAACTTAAATTTATTATGAACTTAGTCCTGGTAGTATTTTGCAAATTATGTTGTAGATCAATAGCTCGCGTTGTTGCTTTCATATGTTTATTTTGATATGTTCCTAGAGAAAATTGTGTTGAAAGATATTAGTAGCAATGATGCGGATTGGATCCGTGATCTGAGGTTTATCCTCATTGCTGCACAGAAGAATTATATCCTTGATGCACCGCTAGGTGACAGACCTATTGCAGGAGCAGATGCAGACATTATGAATGCTTGGCTAGCTCAATATGATGACTACTTGATAGTTTAGTGCATCATGCTTAACGGCTTAGAATCGGGACTTCAAAGACGTTTTGAACGTCATGGACCATATGAGATGTTCCAGGAGTTGAAGTTAATATTTCAAGCAAATACCTGAGTTGAGAGATATGAAGTCTCCAACAAGTTCTATAGCTAAAAGATGGAGGAGAATCACTGAACTAGTGAGCATGTGCTCAGATTGTCTGGCTACTACAATCGCTTGAATCAAGTGGGAGTTAATCTTCTAGATAAAATAGTGATTGACAGAATTCTCTAGTCACCATCACCAAGTTAGTAGAACTTCGTGATGAACTATGATATGCAAGGGATAACGGAAACAATTCCCAAGCTCTTCGTAATGCTGAAATTGACGAAGGTAGAAATCGAGAAAAACATCAAGTGTTGATAGTAGACAAGACCACTAGTTTCAAGAAAAGGGCAAAGGGAAAAAGGGGAACTTCAAGAAGAACAGCAAGCAAGTTGCTGCTCAAGTGAAGAAGCCCAAGTCTGGTCCTAAGCCTGAGACTAAGTGCTTCTGCTGCAAAGGGACTGGTCACTGGAAGCGGAACTACCTCAAGTGATTGGCGGATAAGAAGGATGGCAAAGTGAACATAAGTATATTTGATATACATGTTATTGATGTGTACTTTACTAGTGTTTATAGCAACCCCTCAGTATTTCATACTAGTTCAGTTGCTAAGATTAGTAACTCGAAATGGGAGTTGCAGAATAAACAGAGACTAGTTAAGGGTGAAGTGACGATGTGTGTTGGAAGTGGTTCCAAGATTGATATGATCATCATCACACACTCCCTATACTTTCGGTATTAGTGTTGAACCTAAATAAGTGTTATTTGGTGTTTGCGTTGAGCATGAGTATGATTTGATCATGTTTATTGTAATATGGTTATTCATTTAAGTAAGAGAATAAATTGTTGTTCTGTTTACATGAATAAAACCTTATATGGTTACACACCCAATGAAAATGGTGTTGGGGAACGTTGCAGAAGACAAAAATTTTCCTACTCGTTTCACCAAGATCATCTAGGAGTTCATCTAGCAACGAGTCATTGGATGCATCTACATACCTTTGTAGATCGCGCACGGAAGCGTTCAAAAGAACGGTGATGATGTAGTCGTACTCGACGTGATCCAAATCACCGATGACCAGCGCCGAACGGACGGCACCTCCGCGTTCAACACACGTACGGGACGGGAGACGTCTCCTCCTTCTTGATCCACCAAGGGAGAAGGAGAGGTTGATGAAGATCCAGCAGCACGATGGCGTGGTGGTGGATGCAGGGCGTCACAGAAGCAGGGCTTCGCCAAGACTACGAGGGAGAGACGTAACGGGGAGAGAGGGAGGCGCCAGGGGCTGGTGTGAAATCCCTCCTCTCCCCCCAATATATATAGGGGTGCCAAAGGGGGGGCGCCGGCCCTAGTAGATGAGATCTACTAGGGGGGGCGGCGGCCAAGGGGAGGTTTCCCTCCCCCCCAAGGCACCTAGGGGTGCCTTCCACCACATGGACTCTTCCATGGTGGAAACCCTAGGCGCATGGGCCTATAGGGGCTGGCGCCCCAGCCCACTATGGGCTGGGTTACCTCCTATTTCAGCCCATGGGGCCCTCCGGGATAGGTGGCCCCACCCGGTGGACCCCCGGGACCCTTCCGGTGGTCCCGGTACAATACCGATAACCCCGAAACTTGTCCCGATGTCCGAAACAGCACTTCCTATATATAATTATTTACCTCCGGACCATTCCAGAACTCCTCGTGACGTCTGGGATCTCATCCGGGACTCCAAACAACATTCGGGTTACTGCATATACATATCTTCACAACCCTAGCGTCATCGAACCTTAAGTGTGTAGACCCTACGGGTTCGGGAGACAAGCAGACATGACCGAGACGACTCTCCGGTCAATAACCAACAGCGGGATCTGGATACCCATGTTGGCTCCCACATGCTCCACGATGATCTCATCGGATGAACCACGATGTCGAGGATTCAATCAACCCCGTACGCAATTCCCTTTGTCTATCGATATGCTACTTGCCCGAGATTCGATCGTCGGTATCCCAATACCTCGTTCAATCTTGTTACCGGCAAGTCACTTTACTCGTACCGTAATGCATGATCCCGTGACCAGACACTTGGTCACTTTGAGCTCATTATGATGATGCATTACCGAGTGGGCCCAGTGATACCTCTCCGTCATACGGAGTGACAAATCCCAGTCTTGATCCATGTCACCCAACAGACACTTTCGGAGATACCCGTAGTCTACCTTTATAGTCACCCAGTTACGTTGTGACGTTTGGCATACCCAAAGCACTCCTACGGTATCCGGGAGTTACACGATCTCATGGTCTAAGGAAAAGATACTTTGACATTGGAAAACTCTAGCAAACGAACTATACGATCTTGTGCTATGTTTAGGATTGGGTCTTGTCCATCACATCATTCTCCTAATGATGTGATCTCGTTACCAATGACATCTAATGTCCATAGTCAGGAAACCATGACTATCTATTGATCAACGAGCTAGTCAACTAGAGGCTCACTAGGGACATGTTGGTGTCTGTTATTCACACATGTATTACGATTTCCGGATAACACAATTATAGCATGAATAAAGACAATTATCATGAACAAGGAAATATAATAATAATGCTTTTATTATTGCCTCTAGGGCATATTTCCAACAGTCTACCACTTGCACTAGAGTCAATAATCTAGTTACATTGTGATGAATCGAACACCCATGGAATTCTGGTGTTGATCATGTTTTGCTCTAGGGAGAGGTTTAGTCAACGGATCTGCTACATTCAGGTCCGTGTGCACTTTACAAATTTCTATGTCTCCATCTTGAACATTTTCACGAATGGAGTTGAAGCGACGCTTGATGTGCCTTGTCTTCTTGTGAAACCTGGGCTCTTTGGCAAGAGCAATAGCTCCAGTGTTGTCACAGAAGAGCTTGATCGGCCCCGATGCATTGGATATGACTCCTAGGCCGGTGATGAACTCCTTCACCCATATTGCTTCATGTGCTGCCTCCGAGGCTGCCATGTACTCCGCTTCACATGTAGATCCCGCCACGACGCTTTGCTTGCAACTACACCAGCTTACTGCCCCATCATTCAAAATATACACGTATCCGGTTTGTGACTTAGAGTCATCCAGATCTGTGTCGAAGCTAGCGTCGACGTAACCCTTTACGACGAGCTCTTCGTCACTTCCATAAACGAGAAACATTTCCTTAGTCCTTTTCAGGTACTTCAGGATATTCTTGACCGCTGTCTAGTGTTCCTTGCCGGGATTACTTTGGTACCTTCCTACCAAACTTACGGCAAGGTTTACATCAGGTCTGGTACACAGCATGGCATACATAATAGAACCTATGGCTGATGCATAGGGGATGACGCTCATCTCTTCTATATCTTCTGCTATGGTCGGACATTGAGCTGAGCTCAACTTCATACCTTGCAACACAGGCAAGAACCCCTTCTTAGACTGATCCATATTGAACTTCTTCAATATCTTATCAAGGTATATGCTTTGTGAAAGACCTATGAGGCGTCTCGATCTATCTCTATAGATTTTGATGCCTAATATATAAGCAGCTTCTCCAAGGTCCTTCATTGAAAAACTCTTATTCAAATAGGCCTTGATGCTGTCCAAGAGTTCTATATCATTTCCCATCAATAGTATGTCATCCACATATAATATGAGAAATGCTACAGAGCTCCCACTCACTTTCTTGTAAACGCAGGCTTCTCCATAAGTCTGCATGAACCCAAACGCTTTGATCATCTCATCAAAGCGAATGTTCCAACTCCGAGATGCTTGCATCAGCCCATAAATCGAGCGTTGGAGCTTGCACACCTTGTCAGCATTCTTAGGATCGACAAAACCTTCCGGCTGCATCATATACAATTCTTCCTTAAGGAAACCATTAAGGAATGCCGTTTTGATGTCCATTTGCCATATTTCATAATCATAGAATGCGGCAATCGCTAACATGATTCGGACGGACTTCAGCTTCGCTACCGGTGAGAAAGTCTCATCGTAGTCAACCCCTTGAACTTGTCAATAACCCTTAGCGACAAGTCGAGCTTTATAGATGGTCACATTACCATCCGCGTCTATCTTCTTCTTAAAGATCCATTTATTTTCTATGGCTCGCCGTTCAACGGGCAAGTCAGTCAAAGTCCATACTTCGTTTTCATACATGGATCCTATCTCGGATTTCATGGCTTCTAGCCATTTGTCGGAATCCGGGCCCGCCATCGCTTCTTCATAGTTCGAAGGTTCACCGTTGTCTAACAACATGATTTCCAAGACAGGGTTGCCGTACCACTCTGGTGCGGAACGTGTCCTTGTGGACCTTCAAATTTTAGTAGGAGCTTGATCAGAAGTATCTTGATCATTATCATTAACTTCCTCTCTAGTCGGTGCTGGCACCTCAGGAAAATTCTCTTGAGTTGCGCCATTTGCCGGTTCAAGAGGTAATACTTCATCAAGCTCTACTTTCCTCCCACTTACTTCTTTCGAGAGAAACTCTTTCTCTAGAAAGGACCCATTCTTGGCAACAAAGATCTTGCCTTCGGATCTTAGGTAGAAGGTATACCCAATCGTTTCTTTAGGGTATCCTATGAAGACGCATTTTTCCGACTTGGGTTGGAGCTTCTCAGGTTGAAGTTTCTTGACATAAGCATCGCATCCCCAAACTTTTAGAAACGACAGCTTAGGTTTCTTCCCAAACCATAATTCATACGGTGTCGTCTCAACGGATTTCGACGGAGCCCTATTTAATGTGAATGCGGCAGTCTCTAAAGCATAGCCCCAAAAAGATAGCGGTAAATCGGTAAGAGACATCATAGATCGCACCATATCTAATAGAGTGCGATTACGACGTTCGGACACACCGTTACGCTAAGGTGTTCCAGGTGGCATGAGTTGTGAAACTATTCCACATTTTCTTAAGTGCGTGCCAAATTCGTGACTCAAGTATTCTCCTCCACGATCTGATCGTAGAAACTTGATTTTCCTGTCACGTTGATTTTCAACCTCACTCTGAAATTCCTTGAACTTTTCAAAGGTTTCAGACTTGTGTTTCATTAAGTAGATATACCCATACCTACTTAAATCATCATTGAGGGTGAGAACATAACGATAGCCACCGCGAGCCTCAACACTCATCGGACCGCACACATCAGTATGTATGATTTCCAATAAGTCGGTTGCTCGCTCCATTGTTCCTGAGAACGGAGTCTTGGTCATTTTACCCATAAGGCATGGTTCGCACGTGTCAAATGATTCATAATCAAGAGACTCTAAAAGTCCATCAGCATGGAGCTTCTTCATGCGTTTGACACCTATGTGACCAAGGCGGCAGTGCCACAAGTATGTGGGACTATCATTATCAACCTTACTTCTTTTGGTACTCACATTATGAACATGTGTAGCATCACGTCCGAGATTCATAAAGAATAAACCATTCACCATAGGAGCATGACCATAAAACATATCTCTCATAAAAATGGAACAACCATTATTCTCAGATTTAAAAGAGTAGCCATCTCGAATTAAACGAGATCCCGATACAATGTTCATGCTCAAAGCTGGCACTAAATAACAATTATTAAGGTTTAAAACTAATCCCGAAGGGAGATGCAGAGGCAGCGTGCCGACGGCGATCACATTGACCTTGGAACCATTCCCGACGCGCATCGTCACCCCGTCCTTTGCCAGTTTCTGCTTATTCCGTAGCCCCTGCTTTGAGTTACAAATGTGAGCAACTGCACCGGTATCAAATACCCAGGAGCTACTACGGGCACTAGTAAGGTACACATCAATTACATGTATATCACATATACCTTTTGTTTTGCCGGCCTTCTTATCCGCTAAGTACTTAGGGCAGTTCCGCTTCCAGTGACCGCTTCCCTTGCAATAAAAGCACTCAGTCTCGGGCTTGGGTCCATTCTTTGGCTTCTTCCCGGCAGCTTGCTTGCCGGGCGCGGCAACTTCCTTGCCGTCCTTCTTGAAGTTCTTTTTACCCTTGCCTTTCTTGAACTTAGTGGTTTTATTGACCATCAACACTTGATGTTCCTTCTTGACTTCTATCTCCGCTGATTTCAGCATTGAGAACAACTCAGGAATGGTCTTTTGCATCCCCTGCATGTTGAAGTTCATCACGAAGCTCTTGTAGCTTGGTGGAAGCGACTGGAGGATTCTGTCAATGACCGCATCATCCGGGAGATTAACTCCCAGCTGAGACAAGCGGTTATGCAACCCAGACATAGTGAGTATGTGCTCACTGACAGAACTATTTTCCTCCATCTTACAGCTGAAGAACTTATCGGAGACTTCATATCTCTCGATCCGGGCATGAGCTTGAAAAACCATTTTCAGCTCTTCGAACATCTCGTATGCTCCATGTCTCTCAAAACGTTTTTGGAGCCCCGGCTCTAAGCTGTAAAGCATGACGCACTGAACGAGGGAGTAGTCGTCAACACGTGTCTGCCAAGCGTTCATAACGTCTTGGTTCTGTGGGACGGGAGCTTCACCTAGCGGTGCTTGTAGGACATAATCTTTCTTGGCAGCTATGAGGATGATCCTCAGGTTCCGGATCCAGTCCGTATAGTTGCTGCCATCGTCTTTCAGCTTGGTTTTCTCTAGGAACGCGTTGAAGTTGAGGACTACGTTGGCCATTTGATCTACAAGACATATTGCAAAGATTTTAGACTAAGTTCATGATAATTAATTTCATCTAATCAAATTATTAATGAACTCCCACTTAGATTAGACATCCCTCTAGTCATCTAAGTATTACATGATCCGAGTTAACTAGGCCGTGTCCGATCATCACGTGAGACGGACCAGTCAACATCGGTGAACATCTTCATGTTGATCGTATCTTCTATACGACTCATGCTCGACCTTTCGGTCTTCTGTGTTCCGAGTCCATGTCTGTACATGCTAGGCTCGTCAAGTCAACCTAAGTGTTTGCATGTGTAAATCTGTCTTACACCCGTTGTATGTGAACGTCTGAATAAAACACCCGATCATCACGTGGTGTTTTGAAACAGCGAACTGTCGCAACGGTGCACAGTTAGGGGGAACACTTCTTGAAATTATTTATGAGGGATCATCTTATTTACTACCGTCGTTCTAAGTAAACAAGATGCAAAACATGATAAACATCACATGCAATCAAATAATAAACGTGACATGATATGGCCAATATCACATAGCTCCTTTGATCTCCATCTTGGGGCTCCATGATCATCTTGTCACCGGCTTGACACCATGATCTCCATCATCATGATCTCCATCATCGTGTCTCCATGAAGTTGCTCGCCAACTATTACTTCTACTACTATGGCTAACGCGTTTAGCAATAAAGTAAAGTAATTTACATGGCGTTTCTCGATGACACGCAGGTCATATAAAAGAATAAAGACAACTCCTATGGCTCCTGCCGGTTGTCATACTCATCGACATGCAAGTTGTGATTCCTATTACAATAGCATGAACATCTCATACATCACATATAGATCATTCATCATTCATCACAACTTTGGCCATATCATATCACAAACCACTTGCTGCAAAAACAAGTTAGACGTCCTCTAATTGTTGTTGCAAGTTTTACGTGGCTGAATTAGGGTTCTAGCAAGAACGTCTTCTTACCTACGTTAAAGCCACAACGTGATTTGTCAACTTCTATTTACCCTTCATAAGGACCCTGTTCATCGAATCCGCTCCAACTAAAGTGGGAGAGACAGACGCCAACTATTACTTCTACTACTATGGCTAACGCGTTTAGCAATAAAGTAAAGTAATTTACATGGCGTTTCTCGATGACACGCAGGTCATATAAAAGAATAAAGACAACTCCTATGGCTCCTGCCGGTTGTCATACTCATCGACATGCAAGTCGTGATTCCTATTACAATAGCATGAACATCTCATACATCACATATAGATCATTCATCATTCATCACAACTTTGGCCATATCATATCACAAACCACTTGCTGCAAAAACAAGTTAGACGTCCTCTAATTGTTGTTGCAAGTTTTACGTGGCTGAATTAGGGTTCTAGCAAGAACGTCTTCTTACCTACGTTAAAGCCACAACGTGATTTGTCAACTTCTATTTACCCTTCATAAGGACCCTATTCATCGAATCCGCTCCAACTAAAGTGGGAGAGACAGACACCTGCCAGCCACCTTATGCAACTAGTGCATGTTAGTCGGTGGAACCGGTCTCAAGTAAGCGTACGTGTAAGGTTGGTCCGGGCCGCTTCATCCCACAATACCGCTGAAGCAAGAAAAGACTAGTAACGGCAAAAAGTTGACAAATCCACGCCCACAACTAATTGTGTTCTACTCGCGCAAGAAGAACTACGCATAGACCTAGCTCATGATGCCACTGTTGGGGAACGTTGCAGAAAACAAAAATTTTCCTACTCGTTTCACCAAGATCATCTAGGAGTTCATCTAGCAACGAGTCATTGGATGCATCTACATACCTTTGTAGATCGCGCACGGAAGCGTTCAAAAGAACGGTGATGATGTAGTCGTACTCGACGTGATCCAAATCACCGATGACCAGCGCCGAACGGACGGCACCTCCGCGTTCAACACACGTACGGGACGGGAGACGTCTCCTCCTTCTTGATCCACCAAGGGAGAAGGAGAGGTTGATGAAGATCCAGCAGCACGATGGCGTGGTGGTGGATGCAGGGCGTCACAGAAGCAGGGCTTCGCCAAGACTACGAGGGAGAGACGTAACGGGGAGAGAGGGAGGCGCCAGGGGCTGGTGTGAAATCCCTCCTCTCCCCCCAATATATATAGGGGTGCCAAAGGGGGGGCGCCGGCCCTAGTAGATGAGATCTACCAGGGGGGGCGGCGGCCAAGGGGAGGTTTCCCTCCCCCCCAAGGCACCTAGGGGTGCCTTCCACCACATGGACTCTTCCATGGTGGAAACCCTAGGCGCATGGGCCTATAGGGGCTGGCGCCCCAGCCCACTATGGGCTGGGTTACCTCCTATTTCAGCCCATGGGGCCCTCCGGGATAGGTGGCCCCACCCGGTGGACCCCCGGGACCCTTCCGGTGGTCCCGGTACAATACCGATAACCCCGAAACTTGTCCCGATGTCCGAAATAGCACTTCCTATATATAATTCTTTACCTCCGGACCATTCCGGAACTCCTCGTGACGTCCGGGATCTCATCCGGGACTCCGAACAACATTTGGGTTACTGCATATACATATCTTCACAACCCTAGCGTCATCGAACCTTAAGTGTGTAGACCCTACGGGTTCGGGAGACAAGCAGACATGACCGAGACGACTCTCCGGTCAATAACCAACAGCGGGATCTGGATACCCATGTTGGCTCCCACATGCTCCACGATGATCTCATCGGATGAACCACGATGTCGAGGATTCAATCAACCCCGTACGCAATTCCCTTTGTCTATCGATATGCTACTTGCCCGAGATTCGATCGTCGGTATCCCAATACCTCGTTCAATCTCGTTACCGGCAAGTCACTTTACTCGTACCGTAATGCATGATCCCGTGACCAGACACTTGGTCACTTTGAGCTCATTATGATGATGCATTACCGAGTGGGCCCAGTGATACCTCTCCGTCATACGGAGTGACAAATCCCAGTCTTGATCCATGTCACCCAACAGACACTTTCGGAGATACCCGTAGTCTACCTTTATAGTCACCCAGTTACGTTGTGACGTTTGGCATACCCAAAGCACTCCTACGGTATCCGGGAGTTACACGATCTCATGGTCTAAGGAAAAGATACTTTGACATTGGAAAACTCTAGCAAACGAACTATACGATCTTGTGCTATGTTTAGGATTGGGTCTTGTCCATCACATCATTCTCCTAATGATGTGATCTCGTTACCAATGACATCTAATGTCCATAGTCAGGAAACCATGACTATCTATTGATCAACGAGCTAGTCAACTAGAGGCTCACTAGGGACATGTTGGTGTCTGTTATTCACACATGTATTACGATTTCCGGATAACACAATTATAGCATGAATAAAGACAATTATCATGAACAAGGAAATATAATAATAATGCTTTTATTATTGCCTCTAGGGCATATTTCCAACAAATGGTTCATTGGATCTCGATCGTAGTGATACACATATTCATAATATTGAAACCAAAAGATGCGAAGTTAATAATGATAGTGCAACTTATTTGTGGCACTGCCGTTTAGGTCATATTGGTGTAAAGCGCATGAAGAAACTCCATGCTGATGGGATTTTGGAATCACTTGATTATGAATCACTTGGTGCTTGCGAACCATGCCTTATGGGCAAGATGACTAAAGACTCCGTTTTCCAGAACAATGGAGCGAGCAACTGACTTATTGGAAATAATACATACTGATGTATGCGATCTGATGAGTGTTGAAGCTCGCGGCGGGTATCGTTATTTTCTGACCTTCACATATGATTTGAGAAGATATGGGTATATCTGCTTGATGAAACATAAGTCTGAAACATTTGAAAAGTTCAAAGAATTTCAGAGTGAAGTGGAAAATCATCGTAACAAGAAAAATAAGGTTTCTACGATCTGATCGCGGAGAAAAATATTTGAGTTACGAGTTTGGTCTTCAATTAAAACTATGTAGAATAGTTTCACAAATTCATGCCACCTGGAACACCACAGCATAATGGTGTGTCTGAACGTCATAACCGTACTTTATTGGATATAGTGCAATCTATGATGTTTCTTACAGATTTACCAACATCGTTTGGGGTTATGCATTAAAGACGGCTGCATTCATGTTTAAAAGGGCACCATCTAAGTCTGTTGAGACGACACAATCTGAACTGTGGTTTGGCAAGAAACCAAAGTTGTCATTTCTTAAAGTTTGGGATTGTGATGCTTATATGAAAAAGTTTCATCCTGATAAGCTCAAACCCAAATCGAAGAAATATGTCTTCATAGGATACCCAAAGGAGACTGTTGGGTACACCTTCTATCACAGATCCGAAGGCAAGACATTTGTTGCTAAGAATGGATCCTTTCTAGAGAAGGAGTTTCTCTCGAAAGAAGTGAGTGGGAGGAAAGTAGAACTTGATAAGGTAATTGTACCTTCTCCCTTATTGGAAAGTAGTTCATCACAGAAATCTGTTCCTGTGACTACTACACCAATTAGTGAGGAAGCTAATGATGATGATCATGTAACTTCAGATCAAGTTACTACCGAATCTTGTAGGTTAACCAGAGTGAGATCCGCACCAGAGTGGTACGGTAATCTTGTTCTGGAGGTCATGCTACTTGACCATGACGAACCTACGAACTATGAGGAAGCGATGATGAGCCCAGATTCCGCAAAATGGCTTGAGGCCACGAAATCTGAGATAGGAACCATGTATGAGAACAAAGTATGGACTTTGGTTGACTTGCCCAATGTTCGGCAAGCCATTGAGATTAATTGGATCTTCAAGAGGAAGACGAACGCTGATAGTAGTGTTACTATCTACAAAGCTAGACTTGTCGAAAAAGGTTTTTGACAAAGTTCAAGGTGTTGACTACAATGAGATTTTCTCACTCGTATCGATGCTTAAAGTCTATCCGAATCATGTTAGCAATTGCCGCATTTTATGAAATCTGGCAAATGGATAACAAAACTGCAATCCTTAATGGATTTCTTAAAGAAGAGTTGTATATGATGCAACCAGAAGGTTTTGTCAATCCTAAAGGTGTTAACAAAATGTGCAATCTCCAGCGATCCATCTATGGACTGGTGCAAGCATCTCAGATTTGGAATATACGCTTTGATGAGTTGATCAAAGCATATAGTTTTATACAGACTTGCGGTGAAGCCTGTATTTACAAGAAAGTGAGTGGGAGCACTACAACATTTCTGATAAGTATATGTGAATGACATATTGTTGATCGGAAATAATGTAGAATTATTCTGCAAAGCATAAAGGAGTGTTTGAAAGGAGTTTTTCAAAGAAAGACCTCGGTGAAGCTGCTTACATATTGAGCATCAAGATCTATAGAAATAGATCAAGACGCTTGATAAGTTTTTTCAATGAGTACATACCTTGACAAGATTTTGAAGTAGTTCAAAATGGAACAGTCAAAGAAAGAGTTCTTGCCTATGTTACAAGGTGTGAAATTGAGTAAGACTCAAAGCCCGACCACGGCAGAAGATAGAAAGAGAATGAAAGTCATTCCCTATGCCTCAGCCATAGGTTCTATAAAGTATGCCATGCTGTGTACCAGATCTATTGTATACCCTACATTGTGTTAAGCGAGGGAGTACAATAGTGATCTAGGAGTAGATCAATGGACAGTGGTCAAAATTATCCTTACTGGAATAAGGATATGTTTCTCGATTACGGAGGTGACAAAAGGTTCATCGTAAAGGGGTACGTCGATGCAAGTTTTTGACACTGATCCAGATGACTCTAAGTCTCAATCTGGATACATATTGAAAGTGGGAGCAATTAGCTAGAGTAGCTCCATGCAAAGCATTGTTGACATAGAAATTTGCAAAATACATGCGGATCTGAATGTGGCAGACCCGTTGACTAAGATTCTCTCACAAGCAAAACATGATCACACCTTAGTACTCTTTGGGTGTTAATCACATAGCGATGTGAACTAGATTACATAATCTAGTAAGCCCTTTGGGTGTTGGTCACATGGCGATGTGAACTATGGGTGTTAATCACATGATGATGTGAACTATCAATGTTAATCAGATGGTGATGTGATCTAGATTATTGACTCTAGTGCAAGTGGGAGACTGAAGGAAATATGCCCTAGAGGCAATAATAAAGTTATTATTTATTTCCTTATACCATGATAAATGTTTATTATTCATGCTAGAATTGTATTAACCAGAAACATAATACATGTGTGAATACATAGACAAACAGAGTATCACTAGTATGCCTCTACTTGACTAGCTCGTTAATCGAAGATGGTTATGTTTCCTAGCCATAGACATGAGTTGTCATTTGATTAATGGGATCACATCATTAGGAGAATGATGTGATTGACATGACCCATTCCGTTAGCTTAGCACACGATCGTTTAGTATGTTGCTATTGCTTTCTTCATGACTTATACATGTTCCTATGACTATGAGATTATGCAACTCCCGTTTACCGGAGGAACACTTTGTGTGCTACCAAATGTCACAATGTAACTGGGTGATTATAAAGGTGCTCTAGAGGTGTCTCCGAAGGTACTTGTTGGGTTGGCGTATTTCGAGATTAGGATTTGTCACTCCGATTGTTGGAGAGGTATCTCTGGGCCCTCTGGTAATGCACATCACTTAAGCCTTGCAAGCATTGCAACTAATGAGTTAGTTGCGAGATGATGTATTACGGAACGAGTAAAGAGACTTGCCGGTAACGATATTGAACTAGGTATTAAGATACCGACGATCGAATCTCGGGCAAGTAACATACCGATGACAAAGGGAACACCGTATGTTGTTATGCGGTCTGACCGATAAAGATCTTCGTAGAATATGTAGGAGCCAATATGAGCATCCAGGTTCCGCTATTGGTTATTTACCGGAGACGTGTCTCGGTCATGTCTACATTGTTCTCGAACCCGTAGGGTCCGCACGCTTAAGGTTTCGATGATAGTTATATTATGAGTTTATGAGTTTTGATGTACCGAAAGAGTTTGGAGTCCCGGATGAGATCGGGGACATGACGAGGAGTCTCAAAATGGTCGAGACGTAAAGATCGATATATTGGACGACTATATTCGGACATCGGAAAGGTTCCGAGTGGTTCGGGTATTTTTCGGAGTACCGGGGAGTTACGGGAATACGGGGAAGAAGTATATGGGCCCTATTGGGATTTAGGGGAGAGGGAGAGGCAGGCCGCGCGCCCCCCATTGACTTGTCCGAATTGGACTAGGGGGAGGGGCGGCGCCCCCTCCTTCCTTCTCTTCCCTCTTCCCCTTCCTTGTCTCCTACTCCTACTACTTGGAAGGACTCCTAGTTGGACTAGGAAAGGGGGAATCCTACTCCCGGTGGGAGTAGGACTCCCCTAGGGCGCGCCATAGAGAGGGCCGGCCCTCCCCTCCTCCACTCCTTTATATACGGGGGTAGGGGGCACCCCATAGACACACAAGTTGATCTTCGTGATCGTTCTCTTAGCCGTGTGCGGTGCCCCCCTCCACCATACTCCTCGATAATATTGTAGCGGTGTTTAGGCGAAGCCCTGCGACGGTAGAACATCAAGATCGTCACCACGCCGTCGTGCTGACGGAACTCTTCCCCGACACTTTGCTGGATCAGAGTCCGGGGATCGTCATCGAGCTGAACGTGTGCTAGAACTCGGAGGTGCCATAGTTTCGGTGCTTGATCGGTCGGGCCGTGAAGACGTACGACTACATCAACCGCGTTGTTATAACGCTTCCGCTTTCGGTCTACGAGGGTACGTAGACAACACTCTCCCCTCTCGTTGCTATGCATCACCATGATCTTGCGTGTGCGTAGGAAATTTTTGAAATTACTACGTTCCCCAACACCCAGGTGCTACTGCGAGCTCTAGTAAGGTACACATCAATAACATGTATATCACATATACCTTTGTTCACTTTGCCATCCTTCTTATCCGCCAAATACTTGGCGCAGTTCCGCTTCCAGTGACAAGTCTGCTTGTAGCACTCAGTTTCAGGCTTAGGTCCAGACCTGGGTTTCTTCTCCTGAGCAGTAACTTGCTTGCTATTCTTCTTGAAGTTCCCCTTCTTCTTCCCTTTGCCCTTTTTCTTGAAACTAGTGGTCTTGTTGACCATCAACACTTGATGCTCCTTCTTGATTTCTACCTCTGCAGCTTTTAGCATTGCGAAGAGCTCGGGAATCGTCTTATCCATCCCTTGCATGTTATAGTTCATCACGAAGCTCTTGTAGCTTGGTGGCAGTGATGGGAGAATTCTGTCAATGACGCTATCATCCAAAAGATTAACTCCCAGTTGAATCAAGTGATTATTATACCCAGACATCTTGAGTATATGCTCACTGACAGAACTATTCTCCTCCATCTTGCAGCAATAGAACTTATTGGAGACTTCATATCTCTCAATCGGGCATTTGCTTGAAATATTAACTTCAACTCCTAGAACATCTCATATGCTCCATGACGTTCAAAACATCGTTGAAGTCCCGGTTCTCAGCCGTAAAGCATGGCACACCGAACTATTGAGTAGTCATCAGCTTTGCTCTGCCAGACGTTCATAACATCTGGTGTTGCTCCAGCAGCAGGCCTGGCACCCAGCGGTGCTTCCAGGACGTAATTCTTCTGTGCAGCAATGAGGATAATCCTCAAGTTACGGACCCAGTCCGTATAATTGCTACCATCATCTTTCAACTTTGCTTTCTCAAGGAATGCATTAAAATTCAACGGAACAACAGCACGGGCCATCTATCTACAAACAACATAGACAAGCAAGATACTATCAGGTACTAAGTTCATGATAAATTTAAGTTCAATTAATCATATTACTTAAGAACTCCCACTTAGAAATACATCCCTCTAATCTTCTAAGTGATCACGTGATCCAAATCAACTAAATCATAACCGATCATCACGTGAAATGGAGTAGTTTTCAATGGTGAACATCACTATGTTGATCATATCTACTATATGATTCACGCTCGACCTTTCGGTCTTAGTGTTCCGAGGCCATATCTGCATATGCTAGGCTCGTCAAGTTTAACCTGAGTATTCTGCGTGTGCAAAACTGGCTTGCACCCGTTGTAGATGGACGTAGAGCTTATCACACCCGATCATCACGTGGTGTCTGGGCACGACGAACTTTGGCAACGGTGCACACTTAGGGAGAACACTTTTATCTTGAAATTTAGTGAGAGATCATCTTATAATGCTACCGTCAATTAAAGCAAGATAAGATGCATAAAAGATAAACATCACATGCAATCAATATAAGTGATATGATATGGCCATCATCATCTTGTGCTTGTGATCTCCATCTCCTAAGTGCCGTTATGATCACCATCGTCACTGGTGCGACACCTTGATCTCCATCGTAGCATCATTGTTGTCTCGCCAATCTTATGGTTCTACGACTATCGCTACCGCTCAGTGATAAAGTAAAGCATTACAGGGTGATTGCATTGCATACAATAAAGTGACAACCATATGGCTCCTGCCAGTTGCCGATAACTTCGGTTACAAAACATGATCATCTCATACAATAAAATTTAGCATCATGTCTTGACCATATCACATCACAACATGCCCTGCAAAAACAAGTTAGACGTCCTCTACTTTGTTGTTGCAAGTTTTACGTGGCTGCTACGGGCTTAGCAAGAACCATTCTTACCTACGCATCAAAACCACAACGATAGTTTGTCAAGTTGGTGCTATTTTAACCTTCACAAGGACTGGGCATAGCCACACTCGGTTCAACTGAAGTTGGAGAAACTGACACCCGCCAGCCACCTATGTGCAAAGCACGTCGGTAGAACCAGTCTCGCGTAAGCGTACGCGTAATGTCGGTCCGTGCCGCTTCATCCAACAATACCACTGAACCAAAGTATGACATGCTGGTAAGCAGTATGACTTATATCGCCCACAACTCACTTGTGTTCTACTCGTGCATATAACATCAACGCATAAAACCTGGCTCGGATGCCACTGTTGGGTAACGTAGTAATTTAAATTTTTTCCTACGCACACGCAAGATTATGGTGATGCATAGCAACGAGAGGGGAGAGTGTTTTCTACATACCCTCGTAGACCGAAAGCAGAAGCGTTAGACAAACGCGGTTGATGTAGTCGTACGTCTTCACGATCCAACCGATCAAGTACTGAACGTACGACACCTCCGAGTTCAGCACACGTTCAGCCCGATGACGTCCCTCGAAGTCCGATCCAGCCGAGTGTTGAGGGACAGATTCGTCAGCACGACGGCATGGTGACGATGTTGATGTTCTACTGACGCAGGGCTTCGCCTAAGCACCGCTACAGTATTATCGAGGTGGACTATGGTGGAGGGGGGCACCGCACACGGCTAAAAGATCAAACAGATCAATTGTTGTGTCTATGGGGTGCCCCCTGCCCCCGTATATAAAGGAGCAAGGGGGGGGGGGTGGTGCGGCCGGCCAGGGGAGTGGGCGCGCCGGAGGAGTCCTACTCCCATCGGGAGTAGGACTCCCCTCCTTTTTCCTAGTTGGATTAGGACTTGGGGGGAAGGAGGAGAGAGGGGAAAGGAAAGGGGGGCGCCGCCCCCCCTCCTTGTCCAATTCGGACTTGGGGGGAGGGGCGCGCAGCTGCCCCTTGGCCGCCTCTCCTCTTCCTCCACTTGGGCCCATAAGGCCCAATAGCCTCCGGGGGGTTCCGGTAACCCCTCCGGTACTCCGGTAAAACCTGTTTTCACCCGGAACACTTCCGATATCCAAACATAGGCTTCCAATATATCAATCTTCATGTCTCGACCATTTCGAGACTCCTCATCATGTCCGTGATCACATGCGGGACTCCGAACAACCTTCGGTAGATCAAAACATATAAACTCATAATATAACTGTCATCGTAACGGTAAGCGTGCGAACCCTACGGGTTCGAGAACTATGTAGACATGACCGAGACACGTCTCCGGTCAATAACCAATAGCAGAACCTGGATGCTCATATTGGCTCCTACATATTCTACGAAGATCTTTATCGGTCCAACCGCATAACAACATACGTTGTTCCCTTTGTCATCGGTATGTTACTTGCCCGAGATTCGATTGTCGGTATCTCAATACCTAGTTCAATCTCGTTACCGACAAGTCTCTTTACTCGTTCCATAATACATCATCCCGCAACTAACTCATTAGTTGCAATGCTTGCAAGGCTTAAGCGATGTGCATTACCGAGAGGGCCCAGAGATACCTCTCCGACAATCGGAGTGACAAATCCTAATCTTGAAATACGCCAACCCAACAAGTACCTTCGGAGACACCTGTAGAGCACCTTTATAATCACCCAGTTACTTGTGACGTTTGGTAGCACACAAAGTGTTCCTCGGTAAACGGGAGTTGCATAATCTCATAGTCATAGGAACATGTATAAGTCATGAAGAAAGCAATAGAAACATACTAAACGATCGTGTGCTAAGCTAACGGAATGGGTCATGTCAATCACATCATTCTCCTAATGATGTGATCCCGTTTAATCAAATGACAACTCATGTCTATGGTTAGGAAACATAACCATCTTCAATTAACGAGCTAGTCAAGTAGAGGCATACTAGTGACATTCTGTTTGTCTATGTATTCACACATGTATTATGTTTCCGGTTAATACAATTCTAGCATGAATAATAAACATTTATCATGATATAAGGAAATAAATAATAACTTTATTATTGCCTCTAGGGCATATTTCCTTCAAACACTTTATCAAAACAATCATAATATGATATAACAGGATGGTATCTCGCTAGCCCTTTCTAAGACCGCAAAACATAAATGCAGAGCACCTTTAAAGATCAAGGACTGACTAGACATTGTAATTCATGGTAAAAGAGATCCAGTCATAGTCATACCCAATATAAATTAATAGTAATGAATGAAAATAACAGTTGTGCTCTCCAGCTAGTGATTTTTAATAAGAGGGTGATGACTCAACATAAAAGTAAATGGATAGGCCCTTCGCAAAGGGAAGCAGGGATTTGTAGAGGTGCCAGAGCTCGGTTTTGAAATAGAGATAAATAATATTTTGAGCGGTATACTTTCATTGTCAACATAACAACTAAGAGATGGCCATATCTACCATGCCACACACATTATAGGCGGTTGCCAAACAGAATGGTAAAGTTTATACTCCCCCTCCACCAACAAGCATCAATCCATGGCTTGCTCGAAACAACGAGTGCCTCCAACTAACATCAGGTCCCAGGGGGAGTTTTGTTTGCAATTAATTTTGATTTAGTTTGCATAAAGCATGGGACTGGGCATCCCGGTGACCAGCCATTTTCTCGTGAGTGAGGAGCGGAGTCCACTCCTCTTGAGAATAACCCGCCTAACATGGAAGATAAGGGCAGCCCTAGTTGATACATGAGCTATTCGAGCATACAAAACATAATGTTTATTTGAAGGTTTAGAGTTTGGCACATAAAAATTTTCTTGGAACGGCAGGTAGATACCGCGTATAGGAAGGTATAGTGGACTCATCTGGAATAACTTTGGGGTTTAAGGGATTGGATGCACAAGCAGTATTCCCGCTTAGTACAAGTGAAGGCTAGCAAAAGACTGCGAAGCGACCAACTAGAGAGCGACAACAGCCATGAACATGCATTAAAATTAATAAACACTAGATGCAAGCATGAGGAGGATATAATACACCATGAACATAAATATCGTGAAGGCTATGTTGATTTTGTTTCAACTACATGCGTGAACATGTGCCAAGTCTTGTCACTTCAATCATTCAAAGGAGGATACCACCCCACTATACCACATCATAACCATCTCAATAGCATGTTGGCACGCAAGGTAAATCATTATAACTCATAGCTAATCAAGCATGCCATAAGCAACTATGATCTCTAATTGTCATTGCAAACATGTTTATTCACAATAAGCTGAATCAAGAACGATGAACTCATCATATTTACAAAAACAAAAGAGGTCGAGTTCATACCAGCTTTTCCCATCTCAGTCAGTCCATCATATATCATCATAATTGCCTTTCACTTGCATGACCGAACGATGTGAATAATAATAAGAGTGCACGTGCATTGGACTAAGCTGGTATCTGCAAGCATTCAATAAACATGAGAAGACAAGGCAATAGGGGCTCTTGGTTAAATCAACAATAATGCATATAAGAGACACTTCAACAATTTAATCATGGTCTTCTCCTATCGACCCCCAAAGAAAAGAAAAGAAATAAAACTATTTACACAGGAAAGCTCCCAACAAGCAAAAGAAGAACGGGAAATATTTTTAGGTTTTTCTTTTTAATTATTACTACTACAGCAGAAAAGTAAACTACTACTATTTTTTTTTATTTTTTTCTGAAGGTTTATCAAACACACAAGAAGAAAGCAGGAAAAAGAAAATAAACTAGCATGGATATTACAGTGAAAGAGTATGAGCACCAACATCTAGCAATGAGTGTGTGTGAACATAAATGTAATGTCGGTGAGAAATGCGTACTCCCCCAAGCTTAGGCTTTTGGCCTAAGTTGGTTTATTGCTAGGGATAGCCTGGCGGATACCCGTAGGTGTAGCTGGGGTCGTACTGCGATGCAGCAGCTATCGCCTCCTGAGCTGCAGTGTGGCGTCGGGCTGCCTCTGCTTCCCTTTCGTACTCATCTGCCTCCTCTCTGGTAATGGTATATCTTCCTTTTGTCTGAGAATCAAAGAAGGCAGGAGCAGGGAGAGTAATACGGACAACATGCCATTTGTTAAAGATTAGACGATACTGGAGAGGTGATTCAGTCCTCTCGACAAACTGGTGGGAGGCCATTCACACGGCCGGACCTCCGCGGTACGAGGCAAATTATATTTGGGCCTCTGTGCTTCTTCATTTTGTTTTTTCCTTCGAGCTTCGGCTCGATGAGCCCCTCAAAAGTCTCTTCATTATTTTTTGCAATAATCTGAAATTTTTAGTAACTTCAAACAAAAGTGAACAAAGCTCAACAAAATTGATAGCAACAACTCCTACAAGTGCCTAGAGCCTATATCAAGCATTAGAACTACTTGGAACCATATAAATTTGACATGCAAGCTCAAGAACATGGTCACCTATGCAACACAAATTTGCAAAGAATAAAGCACTAGAACAAAAACTAATTGGACCAATGGAGGAGTCACATACCAAGGAACAATCTCCCCAAGCAGTTTTGCGAGAGGTGCTTTGAGCAAGGAGATCAAAAATCACAGCAAAGTGAGCTACAACTCGTGCTTGAGCTGGTTATTCGTGTTTGTGGGAGGAAGAAGAAGAGGATGGGTGCAGGAATAAGTGGAGGAGGGCCACCTTGGGCCCACGAGGCAGGGGGGCGCGCCCTAGGGGTAGGGCGCGCCCTCCACCCTCGTGGCCAGGTGGCAGCTCCCCCCGCGGTGATTTCAGTACCTTAAATCCTCAAATATTCCCGAAAAAATCATATTAAATTGGCATGGCATTTGGAGGACTTTTATTTTCGGGATATTTTTATATTGCACGGATAAATCAGGAAACAGACAGAAAAATACTATTTTTACTTTATTTCAACTAAATAACAGAAAGTATAAAGAGGGTACAAAATGTTGTGCCTTCTAGTTTCATCCATCTCATGCTCATCAAAAGGAATCCACTAACAAGGTTGATCAAGTCTTGTCAACGAACTCATTCCGAATAACATGAAACCGGAGAAATTTCAAATAACACTATGTTACCTCAACGGGGATATGCACATCCCCAATAATAAGAATATCATATTTCTTCTTGACAGTAGGAAGAGGAAATTCAAAACCTTCAAATATAATCGATGGAATTTTTCCAATAGAGTTGATACTATGAACTTGAGGTTGTTTCCTTAGAAAGTGTACCGTATGCTCATTACCATTAACATGAAAAGTGACATTGCCTTTATTGCAATCAATAACAGCCCCTGCAGTATTCAGAAAAGGTCTTCCAAGAATAATAGACATACTATCGTCCTCAGGAATATCAAGAATAACAAAGTCCGTTAAAATAGTAACGTTTGCAACCACAACAGGCACATCCTCACAAATACCGACAGGTATAGCAGTTGATTTATCAGCCATTTGCAAAGATATTTCAGTAGGTGTCAACTTATTCAAGTCAAGTCTACGATATAAAGAGAGAGGCATAACACTAACACCGGCTCCAAGATCACATAAAGCAGTTTTAACATAATTTCTTTTAATGGAGCATGGTATAGTAGGTACTCCTGGATCTCCAAGTTTCTTTGGTATTCCACCCTTAAAAGTATAATTAGCAACATGGTGGAAATTTCAGCTTCCGGTATCTTTCTTTTATTAGTGACAATATCTTTCATATTTAGCATAAGGATTCATTTTGAGCATATCAGTCAATCGCATACGCAAAAAGATAGGTCTAATCATTTCAGCAAAGCGCTCAAAATCCTCATCATCCTTTTTCTTGGATGGTTTGGGAGGAAAAGGCATGGGTTTCTGAACCCATGGTTCTCTTTCTTTACCATGTTTCCTAGCAACAAAGTCTCTCTTGTCATAACATTGATTCTTTGATTGTGGGTTATCAAGATCAACAGCAGGTTCAATTTCTACATCATTATCATTACTAGGTTGAGCATCAACATGAACATCATCATTAGCATTTTCATTAGGTTCATGTTCATTACCAGATTGTGTTTCAGCATCCGACATAGAGATATCATTTGGATTATCAGGTGGTTTAGCAATAGGTTCACTAGAAGTTTGCAAAGTCCTATCATTTTTCTTTTTCTTCTTTTCAGAAGAACTAGGTACATCAATATTATTTCTCTGAGAATCTTGCTCAATTCTCTTAGGGTGGCCTTCAGGATACAAAGGTTCCTGAGTCATTCTACCAGTTCTAGTAGCCACTCTAACAGCATAATCATTTTTCTTACTATTAATTTCATCGAGCAATTCTTTTTGAGCCTTTAGTACTTGTTCTACTTGAGTGGTAACCATAGAAGCATGTTTGTTAACAAGTTTAAGTTCACCTCTAATATTAGCCATATAATCACCCAAGTGTTTAATCATATAAGCATTTTGTTTTAATTGTCTACCAAAATAAGCATTAAAGTCTTCTTGCTTAAACGTAAAGTTATCAAACTCATCCAAGCACTGACTAGCCATTTTAGTAGGAGGGACTTCAGATTTATCATATCTATAGAGAGAATTTACCTTTACTACCTGTGTCGAGTTATCAAGATCAGGAGGTTCTTCAATAGGTAATGGATCAAGACCATATGTTTCTTCAACAGGCGGTAAATTAAGACCATGTATTTCTTCAATAGGTGGTAAATTCTTAACATCTTCAGCTTTAATACCTTTTTCTTTCATAGATTTCTTTGCCTCTTGCATATCTTTGGGACTGAGAAATAGAACACCTCTCTTCTTCGGAGTTGGTTTAGAAATAGGATCATTAATTGGAGCAGGAGCTGGCTCGGGAGGTGCCCAATTATTTTCATTTGTCAACATATTATTCAATAGAATTTCAGCTTCATCCGGTGTTCTTTCCCTGAAAAGAGAACCAGCACAACTATCCAGGTAATCTCTGGAAGCATCGGTTAGTCCATTATAAAAGATATCAAATATTTCATTTTTCTTAAGAGGATGATCAGGCAAAGCATTAAGTAACTTGAGAAGCCTCCCCCAAGCTTGTGGGAGACTCTCTTCTTCAATTTGCACAAAGTTGTATATTTCCTTTAAAGCAGCTTGTTTCTTATGAGCAGGGAAATATTTAACAGAGAAGTAATAAATCATATCCTAGGGACTACGCACACAACCAGGATCAAGAGAATTAAACCATATCTTAGCATCACCCTTTAATGAGAACGGAAATATTTTAAGTATATAAAAGTATCGAGATCTCTCATCATTAGTGAATAGGGTGGCTATATCATTTAATTTAGTAAGATGTGCCACAACAGTTTCAGATTCATTGCCATGAAAAGGATCAGATTCAACCAAAGTAATTATATCAGGATCAACAGAGAATTCATAATCCTTATCGAGAAAACAAATAGGTGAAGTAGCAAAAGCAGGGTCAGGCCTCATTTTATCTCTAAGTGATTCCTTGTTCCATTTAATTAATAGCTTTTTAAGTTCACGACTATCTCTGCAAGCTAGAATAGAGGCAAAAGATTCCATATCAAAAACATAACCCTCAGGAATAACAGGCCTCTCTTCATCATCACTTTCATCATTATAATCAGATTCAATAATTTCTTTCTCTCTAGCCCTAGCAATTTTTTCATCAAGAAATTCACCTAGGGACACAGTAGTATCAGGCATAGAAGTAGTTTCATCATAAGTATCATGCATAGCAGAAGTGGCATCATCAATAACATGCGACATATCAGAATGAATAGCAGAAGCAGGTTTAGGTGTCGCAAGTTTACTCAAAACAGAAGGTGAATCAAATGCAGAGCTAGATGGCAGTTCCTTACCTCCCCTCGTAGTTGAGGGATAGATTTTTTCATAGCATCTTTCAAGTTCTTCCTAGTGTCCAGCAGATATAAATCCCAAGTGACTCAAAGAATAGAGCTATGCTCCCCGGCAACGGCGCCAGCAATTAGTCTTGATAACCCACAAGTATAGGGGATCGCAACAACTTTCGAGGGTAGAGTATTCAACACAAATTTATTGATTCGACACAAGGGGAGCCAAAGAATATTCTCAAGTATTAGCAGCTGAGTTGTCAATTCAACCACACCTGGAAACTTAATATCTGCAGCGAAGTGTTTAGTAGCAAAGTAATATGATAGTGGTGGTAACGGTAACAAAAGAGCAATGAAAGCAAAGTAATATTTTTGGTATTTTGTAGTGATTATAACAGCAGTAACGGGAAAGTAAATAAGCGTAAACCAGTATATGGAAAGCTCGTAGGCATTGGACCGGTGATGGATAATTATGCCGGATGTGGTTCATCATGTAACAGTCATAACATAGGGTGACACAGAACTAGCTCCAATTCATCAATGTAATGTAGGCATGTATTCCGAATATAGTCATACAGGCTTATGGAAAATAACTTGCATGACATCTTTTGTCCTACCCTCCCGTGGCAGCGGGGTCCTATTGGAAACTAAGGGATATTAATGCCTCCTTTTAATAGAGAAGCGGAACAAAGCATTGGCACATAGTGAATACATGAACTCCTCAAACTATGATCATCACCGGGAGTGGTCCCGATTATTGTCACTTCGGGGTTGCCGGATCATAACACATAGTAGGTGACTATAGACTTGCAAGATAGGATCAAGAACACACACATATATTCATGAAAACATAATAGGTTCAGATCTGAAATCATGGCACTCGGGGCCTAGTGATAAGCATTAAGCATAGCAAAGTCATAGCAACATCAATCTCAGAACATAGTGGATACTAGGGATCAAACCCTAACAAAACTAACTCGATTACATGATAGATCTCATCCAACCCATCACCGTCCAGCAAGCCTACAATGGAATTACTCACGCACGTCGGTGAGCATCATGAAATTGGTGATGGAGGATGGTTGATGATGACGACGGCGACGAATCCCCCTCTCCGGAGCCCCGAACGGACTCCAGATCAGCCCTCCCGAGAGGTTTTAGGGCTTGGCGGCGGCTCCATATCGTAAAACGTGATGATTTCTTCTCTCCTATTTTTTCTCCCCGAAAGCAAATATATAGAGTTGGAGTTGGCGTCGGAAGGTCTCCAAGGGGCGCATGAGGTAGGGGGGCGCGCCCTTGGGGGGCGCCCCCCACCCTCGTGGACAGGGTGTGGGCCCCCTGGTCTTCATCTTTGGCGAGGATTTTTATTATTTTTTATAAGATATTCCGTGGAGTTTCAGGTCATTCCGAGAACTTTTGTTTTCTGCACATAAAACAACATCGTGGCAATTCTGCTGAAAACAGCGTCAGTTCGGGTCAGTTCCATTCAAATCATACAAGTTAGAGTCCAAAACAAGGGCAAAAGTGTTTGGAAAACTAGATACAACGGAGACGTATCAGTTGCCTGACAGAATCCGAAACCACTGGAGGTTCCGGCGCCGTATTCGGCTTGGGGCTAGGCTTGCTGCCCCCAGCGTTAGGGCCTAGGGGAGTCTTGCCCCTCAGGTGCCTAGCGCCTGGAATGTCGCCTTGGGGCGCCTCCGGAACTATCCCCCCTTGTTTCAGAGCCCCTCGAGAGAACACCTCGGTGTCATCTGTAGGGCGGGGGGAAGAGGCGGTCGGGAGTGAATCACTGTTCATATCCGACGGGCCCAAAGAACCATCCGACGAATATACGTCGATATGGGCTTGGGACAGATTGCATAAACATGTTCGGCGTGATGAGAAGCAGTGCAATAAAACATATCAAGAATCATTACGGTATCTGGATACTCACGACTTGGCCAGGGGCTTGTCCCTGGGTAACCACTCCTCGTCGCTGAAAGCGGCCATCGTGGAGCAGTCCGGGAGGAGGGTCCTTCCCTTCTTGGACCCTTCGGCCTCCCCGGATGGGGCGGCCTTCCTTTTCTTGTCCCCCCTGGCTGGGGGGGGGAGAGCTTTCCTCTTCTTCCTCCTCATCTTCGTGGGAGGAGTGCACCTCGGTGTTTTTCAGACGATGAGTCCGATATAACCTTGCGCCGGAGACCCTTCCGGGTCCCCGTGGCCTTCTTCTTGGCCTTCTTCGCTAGCACCTCGTAAGGCGCCGGAACAAGCATCTTCCTTAGGAGAGCATCTGTTGGATCTTAGGGCAGGGGGGCTGGAAAATCGATCTGCTCCGCTATCGCTACCCAGTCCTGTTAAATGGCGTGGAGGCTTAGATCCCGCGCATGGTTATACTGGGGAAACGAACATCTTATGAGATATAAAAGACTTACCGGATTGGCAGGGCGCTTTGCGCAGAGTCCGAGATCCTCGGTAAGGGGAGGAGGTACCTCGGCGCCCTTAAACAGCACCTTCCAGACGTCCTTGTGCGTCGTGTCGAAGAGCTCTCGTAGCGTCTGGTGCTCGGCCGGGTCGAACTCCCACAAATTGAATGCCCGTCTTTGACACGGGAGGATCCGGCGGAAGAGCATGACTTCGACCATGTTGACGAGCTTGATTTTCTTGCTGTCTACCAAGGAACCCCGGGACATGCCCTTGTCTTTCCAGGAGGTGAGCCGCATGGGGATTCCGGATCGAAATTCGGGAGCCGCCACCTAGTTGGTGTCGCGCGGCTCGGTGATGTAGAACCACCCTGATTGCCACCCCTTTATGGTCTCCATAGAGGATCCTTCGAGCCAGGTGACGTTGGGCATTTTGCCCACCATGGCGCCTTCGCACTCCGCATGCTGGCCGACTGATACATCTCCAACGTATCTATAATTTTTGATTGCTCCATGCTATATTATCTACTATTTTGGACCATATTGGGCTTTATTTTCCACTTATATATTACTTTTGGGACTAACCTATTAACCGGAGGCCCAGCCTAGAATTACTGTTCTTTTGCCTATTTCAGTGTTTCGAAGAAACGGAATATCAAACGGAGTCCAAACGGAATGAAACCTTCGGGAATGTGATTTTTCTCACCGAATATGATCGAGGACACTTGGACCCCACGTCAAGAAAGAAGGGAGGCGGCCACGAGGGTGGAGGGCGCGCCCCCCTGCCTCGTGGGCCCCCCTTTGCTCCACCGACGTACTCCTTCCTCCTATATATACCTACGTACCCCCAAACGATCAGATAGGGAGCCAAAAACCTAATTCCACCGCCGCAACCTTCTGTACCCACGAGATCCCATCTTGGGGCATGTTCCGGAGCTCCGCTGGAGGGGGCATCTACCATGGAGGGCTTCTACATCATCATAGCCCCTCCGATGAAGTGTGAGTAGTTTACCTCAGACCTTCTGCTCCATAGTTAGTAGCTAGATGGCTTCTTCTCTCTTTTTGGATCTCAATACAATGTTCTATCCCTCTCTCGTGGAGATCTATTCGATGTAATCTTCTTTTTGTGGTGTGTTTGTTGAGACCGATGAATTGTAGGTTTATGATCAAGTCTATCTATGAACAATATTTGAATCTTCTCTGAATTCTTTTATGTATGATTGGTTATCTTTGCAAGCCTCTTCGAATTATCAGTTTGGTTTGGCCTACTAGATTGGTTCTTCTCGCAATGGGAGAAGTGCTTGGTTTTGGGTTCAATCTTGCGGTGTCCTTTCCCAGTGACAGCACGGGCAGCAAGGCACGTATTGTGTTGTTTCCATCAAGGATAACAAGATGGGGTTTTTATCATATTGCATGAAACTATCCCTCTACATCATGTCATCTTGCTTAAGGCGTTACTCTGTTTTTAACTTAATACTCTAGATGCATGCTGGATAGCGGTCGATGAGTGGAGTAATAGTAGTAGATGTAGGCAGGAGTCGGTCTACTTGTCTCGGACGTGATGCCTATATACATGATCATACCTAGATATTCTCATAACTATGCTCAATTCTGTCAATTGCTCAACCGTAATTTGTTCACCCACCGTAGAATACTTATGCTCTTGAGAGAAGCCACTAGTGAAATCTATGGCCCCCAGGTCTATTCTCACCATATCAATCTTCCATCACTTTATTATTGCTTTGCTTTTTTACTTTGCCTTTTATTTTACTTTGCATCTTTATACCAAAATACCAAAAATATTATCTATCATCTCTATCAGATCTCACTCCCGTAAGTGACCGTGAAGGGATTGACAACCCCTAATCGCGTTGGTTGCGTTGAGCTATTTGTTTTGTGTAGGTATGAGGGACTCGCGCGTAGCCTCCTACTGGATTCATACCTTGGTTCTCAAAAACTGAGGGAAATACTTACTCTACTCTGCTGCATCATCCTTTCCTCTTCAAGGAAATCCAACGCAGTGCTCAAGAGGTAGCAGGAAGATTTCTGGCGCCGTTGCCGGGGAGTCTACACAAAAGTCAACATACCAAGTACCCATCACAATCCCTTATCTCTCGCACTACATTATTTGCCATTTGCCTCTCATTTTCCTCTCCCCCACTTCACCCTTGCCGTTTTATTCGCCCTCTCTTTTCCGTTTGCCTTTTTCTCACTTGCTTTTTGTTTGCTCGTGTGTTGGTTTGCTTGCTTGTCACTATGGCTCAAGATAATACCAAATTGTGTGACTTTACCAATACCAACAATAATGATTTCCTTAGCACTCCGATTGCTCCTCTTACCAATACTGAATCTTGTGAAATCAATACTGCTTTGTTGAATCTTGTTATGAAAGTTCAATTCGCCGGCCTTCCTAGTGAAGATGCCGCTACTCATCTAAATAGCTTCGTTGATTTATGTGATATGCAAAATAAAAAAGATGTCGATAATGATATTGTTAAATTGAAGCTATTTCCTTTTTCTCATAGAGATCGTGCTAAAGCTTGGTTTTCATCCTTGCCTAAAAATAGTATTGATTCTTGGAACAAGTGCAAAGATGCTTTTATCTCTAAGTATTTTCCTCCCGCTAAGATCATCTCTCTTAGAAACGAAATTATGAATTTTAAGAAACTTGATCATGAACATGTTGCAAAAGCTTGGGAGAGAATGAAATTAATGATACGTAATTGCCCTACTCATGGTTTGAATTTGTGGATGATTATACAAAACTTTTATGCCGGATTGAAATTTTCTTCTAGAAATCTTTTAGATTCGGCCGCGGGAGGCACTTTTATGGAAATCACTTTAGGAGATGCTACTAAACTCCTAGATAATATTATGGTTAATTATTCTCAATGGCACACTCAAAGATCTACTAATAAAAAGTGCATGCGATAGAAGAAATCAATGTTTTGAGTGGAAATATGGATGAACTTATGAAATTATTTGCTACTAAGAGTGTTTCTTCTGATCCTAATGATATGCCTTTGTCTACTTTGATTGAGAATAATAATGAATCTATGGATGTGAATTTTGTTGGTAGGAATAATTTTGGTAACAACGCGTATAGAGGGAACTTTAATCCTAGGCCTTATCCTAGTAATCCCTCTAATAATTATGGAAATTCCTACAACAACTCTTATGGAAATTTTAATAAGATGCCCTCTGAATTTGAGAATAGTGTTAAAGAGTTTATGAATTCGCAAAAGAATTTCAATGCTTCGCTTGAAGAGAAATTACTTAAAGTTGATGATTTGGCTAGGAACATTGATAGAATTTCTCTTGAGGTTGATTCTTTAAAGCTTAGATCTATTCCTCCTAAGCATGATATCAATGAGTCTCTCAAAGCCATGAGAATTTCCATTGATGAGTGCAAGGAAAGAACCACTAGGATGCGTGCTACGGAAGATGCCTTTATTAAAGCGTGTTCTTCCAATTCCTATGAGAATAAAGATGAAGATCTAAAAGTTATTGACGTGTCTCCTATTAAATCTTTGTTTTGCAATATGAATCTTGATAATGATGAGATTGATTATGATCTACCTTTACCTAGAAGGCGTGCCAAAAATTCGGAGTTTTTAGATCTTAATGATGAATTTGATAAAAGTGGGATTGAAAAGAATAAAACCCTAGATGTTGCTAAACCCACTATTTTGGACTTCAAGGAATTTAACTATGAACGTTGCTCTTTAATTGTTTGTATTTCCTTGTTGTAATCCGTGCTAAATTCTCCTCATGCTTATAGTCAAAATAAAGCCTTTACCGAATATATCGTTGGTGCCTTGAAGCCATCTTATGAAGAAAAACTTGAGTTGAAAGTTCCTATCCCTAGAAAACTTTATGATGCGTGGGAACCAACTATTAAAATTAAAATTAAAAATCATGAGTTTTATGCTTTGTGTGATTTGGGTGCTAGTGTTTCCACTATTCCCAAAACTTTGTGTGATTTGCTAGATTTCCGTGATTTTGATGATTGTTGGAAATTCTGTAATCCTGTTACACTAGCTGTTTAGGTTTTGTTTTCAGCAAGTAAACCGGTCCATGCAACGTGAGTCTGTTCACGGCTGGATCGGGGCAGTAGCTAGGTAGTTAGCACGATCCCTTGCGCGCGGTCAAGGACGTGGGATGGCACGTCCGATTAGCATGGTCATGGCGCAAAGCTAGGATCAGTTCGGTTAAGCCTTGAGCTGTTAATAAAAGGAGAAAACAGAAAAGTTGCAAAGGCAGTACGCAGCGCAAAACCTCCCTCTCTCGTGTGTGTGTGTGAGTTCATCGAGCCCGAGTCCAGCTACAACAGGTGGCATCAGAACCTCCGATCAAGGGCCATGGCCGGCGGACGAGGTGCGCAGGCGCCGGCTGGGACGCCGGTGGATCAGCGCGCCCGCACGCAGAGCCGCGGACGGAGTCCTGTGCGGCATGGTGGGCGTGCTGTCGTCGTTCGAGAGAACACTAGGGAGGTTGGCGGCGGCGACGTCGTTTGGCCCATGCTTACGCGGACCAACTATGCCCAGTGGTCCGTGGTCATGATGGTGAACCTGCAGGAGAAGATGCTCTGGGATGCGGTCGAGATGGGGGATGCCCCGGTCCGTGAGGATCGCAGTGCGCTGGCAGCGATATTGCGCTCCACGTCGGAGGAGATGCATGCGTCGCTTGCCACCAAGGAGACTGCGAAGATGGCGTGGGACACCATCAAGATTCATTGCGTCGGTGTTGAGTGCGTCCGAGAGGCGAACGCGCAGAAGCTCCGCAAGGAGTTCGAAGCCATCTCATTCCGGGATGGCGAGATGGTGGATGAGTTCTCCATGCACATCTCGGGGCTCGCTGGCTCTCTCCGCTCGCTCAGGGACACACTTGAAGAGGTAAAGATTGTTCGCAAGTTTCTGCGTGTGGTTCCCGCCAAGTACTCTCAGGTGGCCATCGCCATCGAGACCATGCTCGACGTCACGACCATGTCGGTGGATGAGCTCACCGGCCGGCTGCGCGTCATCGAGGATCGCCTGGAGGAGGACAACAATGACGGCGGCTCGGGTGGCCGCCTACTCCTCACCGAGGAGGAGTGGTACGCCCGCCTAAAGGACAAGGAGCAAGGCAGCAGCTCCTACGGTGGGAACGGTGGACATGGACGTGGCCGCGGCCGTGGCCGTGGCCGTGGCGGCGGACACAACGGCGGCGGGCGCGACAAGGCACCGAAACGGAACGGCAAGTGCCACAACTGCGGCATTTGGGGGCACTTCGCTCGCGAATGCTACAGGCCGCGCCAGGAGCGGCGTGAAGGCGGCGAGGAGGCCCACCTCGCCCAAGGAGAAGATAACCAACCAGCAATCTTGCTGGCCCAGGTGTGCGACGAGGTCGTGCACGACGCGGTGCCGGAGGAAAGCAGCGGGCGCGATGACGCCCCAACAGGCGCGGCGCTAGCGCCGAGCGGCAGCCGCGGAAATAGTCTGGGCGCGACTGAGGTGGTGAACCTCAACGAGGACCGCGTCATGCCGGTGGACGTGGGCGCCGGGGTGTGGTACTTCGACACCGGCGCGAGCAACCACATGACCGGCGACAAAGAGCTGTTCGCCACGCTCGACGAAACGATCAAGGGCACGGTCAAGTTCGGGGATGGATCGCTCGTCAGCATCTGCGGGCGCGACATGATCGTCTTCGAGTGTCGCCAGAAGGGTCACCGCGTGCTCACGGACGTGTACTTGATCCCGAGGCTGCGTAGCAACATCATAAGCCTCGGCCAGTTGGACGAGCTCGGCTGCAAGACGGTGGTCGAGGGCAGCGTGCTGGAGTTGTTCGACCGCGACCGCGCGCTGCTCGCGCAGGTGACGCGCTCCAGGAACAGGCTGTACACCATCAAGCTAAAGATGGCGGCGCCCGTCTGCCTCTTGTCCGTCATGCAGGATGAGGCATGGCTGTGGCATGGATGCTACGGCCATCTCAACTTCCGCTCTCTCCGCACTCTTGCAGAGAAGGGCATGGCGGAGGGGGTGCCGACGATCGAGCGCGTTGAGGAGTTTTGCGGGGTGCGCTCTTGGGAAGCATCACCGCGTCCCGTTCCCGCAGGCGTCCAAGTACCGCGCAGAGCGCGGACTCGAACTGGTCCACAGCGACCTGTGCAGGCCGATCAAGCCAGCCACGGCGGGCGGCAACAGGTACTTTTTGCTAATGGTCGATGATCATAGCCGTTTCATGTGGATCGAGGTGATCAAGTCCAAGGATGAGGCGTTCACACGCTTCAAGCGGGTCAAGGCACTCGCAGAGGCAACGCCAGGCAGGAGGCTCATGGCGTTTCGCTCCGATCGCGGTGGCGAGTTCAACTCCGGGGCGTTCCGAGAGTACTGCGACGAGCACGGCATCAAACACTGCACCACCGCCCCTTACACACCGCAGCAAAACGGCGTCGTCGAGCGCCGCAATCAGACGGTGGTGGAGATGGCACGCTGCCTTCTGAAGAGCATGGGCGTGCCGGCGATCTTCTGGGGTGAGGCCGTGCGCACCGCGGTCTACCTGCTGAACTGCGCGCCCACACGCAGCTTGGATGGGCGAACTCCGTACGAGGCATGGCACAATCGGAAGCCCAAGGTACATCATCTTCGTGTGTTTGGATGTGTTGCACATGTGAAGCGCCTCGGCCCCGGCATCGACAAGCTGGCCGATCGCTCGACGCCCATGGTCTTCGTCGGCTACGAGGACGGCGCCAAGGCCTACCGGGTGTATGACCCGGCGACGAAGCAGTTGCGCGTCACGCGCGACGTGGTGTTCGAGGAGCATCGGAGATGGGACTGGAACGGCGGCGACGGGACGACGCCTGCGCCGTACGCCGCACTTGAGGTGGTGTACCGTGACCTGCCGACCGGCGGGCACCATGATCTGGGCGCGACACTGCAGCCCGCCACGCCCGACGGACCAGGGCTGGACAGCCCACCGCAGGCGACACCGGGCACGACGGCCCCGCGGTCCCACAACTGGGTGACGCCACTGTCGCATGACACAGGACGGCATGACGCAGCGGCCGGCGCTGCGCTGCGGTACAGGCGCATGGCCAGCATCGAGCAGGAGCTCGACGACGCCTGGGAGGAAGAGCAGATGGAGGTGAACCACCTCTGCTTGCTAGCTGCGGAAGAACCAGGCGGCGTTGAGGAGGCAAGAGGGGATCCCAGTTGGAGGCGCGCGATGGAGGATGAACTTGACGCGATCAGGAGCAATGGCACCTGGGAGCTCGCCGCGCTCCCGCCTAGTCACGTCGCCATTGGCCTCAAGTGGGTGTTTAAGGTAAAAAGGATCCAGCTGGCAACATTGTAAAGCATAAGGCAAGGCTTGTCGCGAAGGGATATGTGCAGCGGCAGGGGGTGGACTTCGACAAGGTCTTCACTCCAGTGGCGCGCATGGAGACCGTGCGCGTCCTGCTCGCGCTCGCCGCGCACTCTGGGTGGCAAGTCCACCACATGGACGTCAAGTCTGCGTTCCTCAACGGCGAGCTGGTCGAAGAAGTGTACGTGCACCAGCCCCCCCCCCCCCGGCTTCATCGACTCTGACAACGAGCACAAGGTGCTCAGGCTGCGCAAGGCGCTCTACGGGCTGCGCCAGGCCCCACGCGCCTGGAACGCCAAGCTCGACGGCGAGCTCACCAACCTGGGTTTCGAACGGAGCCCCTTGGAGCACGCCGTGTATCGAAGGGCAACAGAAGCGGGCGTCTTGCTGGTCGGCGTGTACGTTGATGATCTGGTGATCACCGGCACTGACGAGAAGGAGATCGAGAACTTCAAGGAGCAGATGCACCAGCTGTTCGACATGAGCGACCTTGGTCTCCTGAGTTATTACATGGGGATCGAGGTTAAACAGCGTGAGGGCGTGATCACCTTGTGTCAAAGCACCTATGCAGAGAAGGTGCTGGAGCAGGCAGGTATGAAAGACTGCAACCCGAGCCACACGCCCATGGAGCACCGGCTGCAGCTGATCAAGGGCGACACCGGCGGCGGCATCGACGTCACCAAGTACCGGAGTGTTGTTGGGAGCCTACGCTACCTCTGCAACACTAGGCCGGACATTACACATGCCGTCGGCATCGTCAGCCGACACATGGAGGCACCGAGCGCGCCGCACTGGGCGGCAGTGAAGCAGATCCTCCGCTACGTCTAAGGGACCTCTGGCTATCGATGCTGCTACAGAAGGACCTTGGAGGAAGCCGAACTGGTGGGGTACAGCGACAGTGACCTCGCCGGTGACGTCAACGATCGCAAGAGCACAACTGGGGTGGTGTTCTTCCTCAATGGCAGCCCGATCACATGGACATCACAGAAGCAGAAAGTCGTCGCCCTCTCTTCTTGTGAAGCAAAGTACATGGCGGAGGCGACAGCGGCGTGCCAAGGCATCTGGCTGAGCCGTCTCTATGGCGAGCTGGCTGGGAGTGACCCCATGACGGTGAAGCTGTTCATCGACAACAAGTCAGCAATCGCGTTGAGCAAGAACCCAGTGCATCACGATCGGAGTAAGCACATTGACATACGTTTTCATTTCATTCGTGAGTGCATCGAGGATGGAAAGGTGCAGGTCGAGCATGTTGGGACTGAGTTATAGCTTGCTGACCTGATCACCAAGGCACTGGGACGCGTCAGATTCAGTTTGCTGCGTCAGTGGCTTGGTGTTGTCGAAGTGAAGGGATCTTAGGCGACAGGATTAGGTGGTGATTTATTGGAAATTCTGTAATCCTGTTACACTAGCTGTTTAGGTTTTGTTTTCAGCAAATAAACCGGTCCATGCAACGTGAGTCTGTTCATGGCTGGATCGGGGCAGTAGCTAGGTAGTTAGCACGATCCCTTGCGCGTGGTCAAGGACGTGGGATGGCACGTCCGATTAGCATGGTTATGGTGCAAAGCTAGGATCAGTTCGGTTAAGCCTTGAGCTGTTAATAAAAGGAGAAAACAGAAAAGCTGCAAAGGCAGTACGCAGCGCAAAACCTCCCTCTCTCGTGTGTGTGTGTGAGTTCATCGAGCCCGAGTCCAGCTACAACAATGATTGCTCTCTAAACTTGCATCTTGCGGATTCCACTATTAAGAAACCCATGGGAAGAATTAATGATGTTTTTATTGTTGCCAATAGGAATTATGTGCCCATAGATTTTATCGTTCTTGATATAGATTGCAATCCTTCATGTCCTATTATTCTTGATAGACCTTTCCTTAGAACGGTAGGTGCAATTTTTGATATGAAGGAAGGGAATATTAGATTCCAATTTCCATTAAAGAAAGGCATGGAACACTTCCCTAGAAAGAAAATAAAATTACCATATGAATCTATCATGAGAGCCACTTATGGATTTCCTACCAAATATGGCAATACCTAAATCTATCCTCGCTTTTATGCCTAGCTAGGGGCGTTAAACGATAGCGCTTGTTGGGAGGCAACCCAATTTTATTTTTAGTTTTTTTCGTTCTTGCTTCTGTTTAGGAATAAATAATCCATCTACCTTCTGTTTAGATGTGGTTTTATGTTTTAGTTAGTGTTTGTGCCAAGTTAAACCTATAGGATCTTCTTGATGATAGTTATTTGATCTTGCTGTAATTTCCAGAAACTTTCTATTCACGAAAACAATTGTTAAAAATCACCAGAACGTGATAAAATACTGATTCCAATTGCTGCTGATCAATAAACAAATTGTCTAGGTCGTCCTATTTTGGTAGATTTTTTTGGAGTTCCAGAAGTTTGCGTTAGTTACAGACTACTACAGACTGTTCTGTTTTTGACAGATTCTGTTTTTCGTGTGTTGTTTGCTTATTTTGATGAATCTATGGCTAGTAAAATAGTTTATAAACCATAGAGAAGTTGGAATACAGTAGGTTTAACACCAATATAAATAAAGAATGAGTTCATGGCAGTACCTTGAAGTGTTCTTTTGTTTTCTTTCGCTAACGGAGCTCACGAGATTTCTGTTGAGTTTTGTGTTGTGAAGTTTTCAAGTTTTGGGTGAAATATTTTGATGGATTATGGAACAAGCAGTGGCAAGAGCCTAAGCTTGGGGATGCCCATGGCACCCCCAAGATAATCCAAGGACACCAAAAATTCAAAGCTTGGGGATGCCCCGGAAGGCATCCCCTCTTTCGTCTACTTCCATCGGTAATTTTATTTGGAGCTATATTTTTATTCACCACATGATATGTGTTTTGCTTGGAGCGTCTTGTATTATTTGTGTCCTTGTTTGTTAGTCTACCACAATCATCCTTGATGTACGCACCTTTTGAGAGAGCCATACATGAATTTGAATTTGATAGAACACTCTATGTGCTTCACTTATATCTTTTGAGCTATATAGTTTTGCTCTAGTTCTTCACTTATATCTTTTATAGCACGGTGGTGGATTTGTTTTATAGAAACTATTGATCTCTCATGCTTCACTTAGATTATTTTGAGAGTCTTAATTAGCATGGTAATTTGCTTAAAATCTTAATATGCTTGGTATTCGAGATTTGTAAAACTTTCTTTTGAGTGCGTTGAATACTAAGAAAAGTTTGATGCTTGATAATTGTTTTGAGATATGAAGATGGTGATATTAGAGTCATGCTAGTTGAGTAGTTGTGAATTTGAGGAATACTTGTGTTAAAGTTTGTGATTCCCCTAGCATGCACGTATGGTGAACCGTTATGTCATGAAGTCGGAGCATGATTTATTTATTGATTGTCTTCCTTATGAGTGGCGGTCGGGGACGAGCGATGGTCTTTTCCTACCAATCTATCCCCCTAGGAGCATGCGCGTAATACTTTGCTTTGATAACTTGTATATTTTTGCAACAAGTATATGAGTTCTTTATGACTAATGTTGAGTCCATGGATTATATGCACTTTTCTTCCCTTCCACCATTGCTAGCCTCTCTAATACCGCGCACTTTTCGCCGGTATCATACAACCACCATATACCTTCCTCAAAACAGCCACCATACCTACCTAGCATGGCATTTCCATAGCCATTCCGAGATATATTGCCATGCAACTTTCCACCGTTCCGTTTATTATGACACGCTCCATCATTGTCATATTGCTAGCATGATCATGTAGTTGACATAGTATTTGTGGCAAAGCCACCATTCATAATTCTTTCATACATGTCACTCTTGATTCATTGCATATCCCGGTACACCGCCGGAGGCATTCACATAGAGTCATATTTTGTTCTAAGTATCGAGTCGTAATTGTTGAGTTGTAAGAAAAATAAAAGTGTGATGATCATCATTTTTTAGAGCATTGTCCCAAGTGAGGAAAGGATGATGGAGACTATGATTCCCCCACAAGTCGGGATGAGACTCCGGACAAAATAAAAAAAAAGAAAAAAGAAAAGAGGCCATAAAAAAAGAGAAAAGGCCCAAATAAAAAAATATAAAAAAATGAGAGAAAAAGAGAAAAGGGACATTATGTTTTCATGAATATATGTGTGTTCTTGATCCTATCTTGCAAGTCTATAGTCACCTACTATGTGTTATGATCCGGCAACCCCGAAGTGACAATAATCGGGACCACTCCCGGTGATGACCATAGTTTGAGGAGTTCATGTATTCACAATGTGCTAATGCTTTGTTCTGGTTCTCTATTGAAAGGAGGCCTTAATATCCCTTAGTTTCCAATAGGACCCCGCTGCCACGGGAGGGTAGGACAAAAGATGTCATGCAACTTCTTTTCCATAAGCACGTATGACTATATTCGGAATACATGCCTACATTACATTGATGAATTGGAGCTAGTTCTGTGTCACCCTATGTTATGACTGTTACATGATGAACCGCATCCGGCATAATTATCCATCACCGGTCCAATGCCTATGAGCTTTCCATATACTGGTTTACGCTTATTTACTTTCCCGTTGCTACTGTTACAATCACTACAAAATACCAAAAATATTACTTTGCTTTCATTGCTCTTTTGTTACCGTTACCACCACTATCATATTACATTGCTACTAAACACTTCGCTGCAGATATTAAGTTTCCAGGTGTGGTTGAATCGACAACTCAGCTGCTAATACTTGAGAATATTCTTTGGCTCCCCTTGTGTCGAATCAATAAATTTGGGTTGAATACTCTACCCTCGAAAGCTGTTGCGATCCCCTATACTTGTGGGTTATCAGCAACCCCTCGCTAAGGGGGGCAAGCCGTCTGTGCCGATGGCCTCTGTCCGTCCGGAGGCATCGGACAACTTGCCGGAAGTGTTTCGTGGCGCTTCCATTGACGAAGAGCACCGCACTATTATGAGTGCAGTGGTCAAAAAAGGTTCCGTCCATCAAGAGCGGACTGACTAAAGCCTGTGTCAGCCTCCTAACAGGCTTTGAGGTGAATAACCAGATTATAAGAGAATGTTACCACATAGACGGTAGCCCTTGATACTCTATTTGGCGTTCATGAAGAAAGGCTGAATAGAGGATCAAATAATAACCGCAGGAGTCTAATCGGAATATGTCTATGTGCATATGCAGGCTTCACTGCTGGCCGCTGCCGCACATACCGTGGAGGTCGCCGCACTAAAGCAGGACCTTGAGCGGTCCAAGGAAGAGCTCGGCCTTACCAAGAGGCAGCTCGAAGAGAACAAAGTTAAGTGATACCCCGTCTGTATATTGATAAAGAGAAATATGGTTTTGGAATGATAGGATCATCATGAATTTTGCTAGGGGCCATGACCGAAGTGGCGGCCCTGAAGAAGGCGTTATTCGAGGCCAAAGACAAAGCGGCCAAGGAGCACCTCGAGCGAGAGAAACAAGAGGCCCGAGTAGGTGAGGTGCAGCAAGAGCTCCAGGCTCTTGTCAAGAAACACGAGTCCTTGGAGCATGACTCGAAGACGCAAGGGTCCGAGCTTGCGAAGGCCCTTGAAAATGTGCAACATGCCAAGGCCGAAGCCCAAAAGGCCCTCTAGGAAATTGAGGCAGTTAAGAAGATAGCGGCGGGTAAGGCATTATTTATGCAAAGCAAGCATGTGAAGGAAACTTTATTTTTACTTACCCGAGTTCGGAGCTCTCCAGGAGCATTCGCAGATCTACCCTACAGTGTGTCGGATGCCGCGGAGTTCTACCGGGCCGAGGAGGGGAGCTCGACGGAGAAGTTGTTCTCGTCTCAGTATACTGGGGCCGAACATCCCATGCCCTTGAGCGACCAGTTGAAGCAACTGGTCGAGCTTCACAAGGCGGCCTCATAGGCCATGAAGGGTCTTATAGCCCAGATGTGGCCTGGTGATCCCCTGCTGGGTAGCTACTTCGGTCTGGTGAGGCGGCTTGTGAATGCCTGCCCACAGCTTGAAGTCATAAAGCGGTCCGTCTGCATCGAGGGTGCGCGCAGGGCTTTTGCCCGGGCGAAGGTGGACTGGGCGAAGTTGGACGCTGAGAAGCTGGTGAAGGAGGGGCCGCCGGAAGGCAAGGAGCATCGCCACCCCGAAAAGTATTATGACAGTGTCCTGAAGGGTGCCCGCCTTGTGGCGGAGGAATGTGCTAAGGATGTAATATTCGAATGAATGTACTATGTGATCCTGTAATATGAAACGAGTTCATTTGCGCTATGCAACGCTTGTTAATTTAAAATATTACCTTCTGTGCGGCCGTTTATAAAATCTGAGAGTTGGCCAGTCATCTCTGCCCCCATGTAACTAGTACTGAGGTGTTCGGCATAACCTGAGCACTTTTTATCCCAATTTTGGGTCCATCGAAGGAGGTGTTCAGCACAACGAACCAGGCAATCGGACTATACAACTTTATCACTCTCACTTAGCCATAGAAGTCTACAATTTTAAATTTTGGCGAAGCCCCTAGTATTCGGAAGGCTGAATTTGGGGCGCTATATACGCCTAAGTTGGGCAAGGCCGACTCCTCGCTCGAAGCGGAAAAAGTCTTTAAGGACTTGAGACCTCTCGAACAGCGACCAGCTCTCGCCGCATCATGACAGTCAGTTTTCGGCTTTCTCTACTAAGGTGCCCGTCCGGAAGAACCGGGACACAATCGCAGTAGTTCTCCCAGTGCTACCTTAGCCGATTTGCGGAACGTAAGGTACCAAAACATGGGAGCCGGGCAAACGCAACTATTGACCCAAGACATGATTCAGAGCTGATGCATATAATGCTATAAGTTCGGGGTGCCGCACTGTTGAAAGTGTTTGGACTTCTCACGCCGTAATATGGGGTATACTGAAGCCCATGGCGTACTAGTCGTACCAGAATGTACGGGTGCAATCCATCATAAATAAGCAGACAAGAAAAAAATAAAGGGTAATGCAATAATAGGCTAACGCTATGTACTGTTATTAAATAGTACGCCGAAGCGTACGGATACAAGTAGTGCAATAAGAAAAAAATAGGACTATTTGACATGTCCTATCCAAGGGCAAGCTGCCTATGGGTATGTGAAATAGGTATATCGATCGTTATCAGAGACCACCTGAGGATTCCCTTGTACGTCAGACCGTCTTGCTTCCTTGGTATTTCCTTACCGCAATGAGTCCAACAACTAGACTGCCGGAAAGGGCTTCCAGAGAGTAAGGTCCTGAAAGAGAGAAAAATGATAAAGGTATATAGCCCCGGAGGCGGTTGAGCTGCATTGTGGGACGTGCCGTAGTGGTGCCTCCGCCTATGCCCATGGTATCTTGAGTGCGTAGTTATGTACGCGTGGCGCAGATTTCGCCGCTTGACTGGGACTAGGACGGAGGACGAATTGCTAGTCGAGATCAAAACATACCTGCTGATCCGCCTGCAGGGTACTCCGGACTCCCTTGAAGGTGTCCGGGGTCTTTTTCGCCGAATTGTCGGCTTACCTAATAAGGCTGCTTTGCGCTTCTGCTGCGAGAGGCGCAGTGTGCTCCTCCGTGCGGAGCGAGCTCTGTGTTTCCATTAACTTTTATAACCTCGAGCGGTCCAGGCATTTTGAGTTTGAGATATGCGTAATGTGGTACCGCATTGAATCTGGCAAATGCGGTTCGTCCGAGCAGTGCGTGATAGCCGCTGCGAATGGGGACGATATCGAAGATTAACTCCTCGCTTTAGAAGTTGTCCGGAGATCCGAAGACCACTTCCAGTGTGATTGAGCCCGTGCAACAGGCCTCTACACCTGGGATTACCCCTTTAAAGGTAGTTTTTGTGGGTTTCATCCCTGAGGGGTCTATGCCCATTTTGCGCACTGTATCCTAATAGAGCATGTTCAGGCTGCTGCCACCGTCCATAAGGACTCGCGTGAGGTGAAATCCGTCAATGATGGGGTCAAGGACCAATGCGGCAGATCCGCCATGACGGTTACTAGTGGGGTGGTCCCTGCGATCAAAGGTGATCGGACAAGAGGACCATGGGTTGAACTTTGGGGCGACTGGCTCCATCGCATAGACGTCCCTTAGTGCATGCTTTCGTTCCCTCTTGGGAATATGGGTTGCGTATATCATGTTCACCGTTTTCACTTGTGGAGGGAACCTCTTCTGTCCTCCTGTGTTCGGCGGTCGAGGCTCCTCCTCGTCGTCGCTATGCAGCCCCTTGTCCTTGTTTTCGGCATTCAACTTGCCAGCCTACTTGAACACCCAGCATTCTCTGTTGGTGTGATTGGCTGGCTTATCCGGGGTGCCGTGAATTTGACACGAGCGATCGAGTATGCGGTCCAAACTGGACGGGCCCGGATTTCTCCTTTGGAACGGTTTTTTCCGCTGACCGGATTTAGAGCCACTGAATCCGGCATTGACTGTCGTGTCTTCGGTGTTATCACCATTGTTGCGGCGCTTGTGTCTGTTACGATGTGGCCTGCCGTTAGTATCTTTGGCATCTGAAGTGCCAGGATTCCTTGATGTGTTGTTGCTGCGAGCCAGCCAGCTATCCTCGCCTGCGCAAAAGCGGGTCATGAGTGTAGTGAGGGCTGCCATGGACTTCGGCTTCTCTTGGCCGAGGTGTCGGGCGAGCCACTCATCCCGGATGTTATGTTTAAATGCCGCTAAGGCCTCGGCATCCGGACAGTCGACAATTTGGTTGTTTTTAGTTAGGAACCGAGTCCAGAATTTCCTGGCCGATTCCCCTGGCTGTTGGGTTATGTGGCTCAAGTCATCAGCATCTGGTGGTCGCACATAAGTGCCCTGGAAGTTGCCAAGGAATGCATCTTCCAAATTCTCCCAACTGCCAATGGAGTTTGCTGGCAGGCTATTCAGCCAATGCCGAGCTGGTCCTTTGAGTTTTAGTGGGAGGTACTTGATGGCATGTAGATCGTCACCGTGAGCCATGTGGATGTGGAGGAGGAAATCCTCGATCCATACCGCGGGGTCTGTTGTGCCATCGTATGACTCAATGTTCACGGGTTTGAATCCTTCTGGGAATTCATGATCCATTACTTCATCAGTGAAGCATAGGGGGTGTGCGGCGCCTCTGTGCCGGGCTATGTCATGTCGCAGTTCATACGAGTCCTGTCTGCTGTATTCGTCCCGACCGGATTTGCTTTTAGCGTATCCGGCGTGACAATCATCGTCACGCGTTGGGGCGCGACCCCGTGATCCGTAGATCGATGTTGTATGTCCTGCTTTGTTTTCCAATACGTCTCGCAGGTCCCGCGTACTGCCTCGGGCCTTGTTGTTTTTGTTTGTCTGGCGACGGGGTGCGGGCTGGACTTCGGGCTGATATGCCCCTCTGTCTCGGCCACGAGGTGGCCGATCAGCCGCATCATACGTTGGTAATGTAGGTTGTAATGCTTCCTCCTCGAGTTGGGGTAGCAACCTGCGCTTTGGGTAACTCTTGGTTGGGTGTTCGAGTTTGTATTCCTTGGCCGCCAGGACTTCAGTCCATCTATCCGCTAGCAGATCCTGATCAGCTCGAAGCTGTTGTTGCTTTTTCTTCAGGTTGTTTGTTGTGGCTATAAGCCGGCGCTTGAAGCGCTCCTGTTCGGCAGGATCCTCAGGCACGATAAATTCTTCGTTGCCGAGGCTCACATCATCTTCGGAGAGAGGCATGTAATTGTGATCCTCTGATTCTCCGTCTGCTGCCTGTTCCGGAGGGCTAGCTTGTTCATCCTCCCGCTTGAGAGGAGGGGATTGTTGTCGTCTTCGGCACTATCCGGAGCGTTATTGTCTCTTGTGCCGGTATCGCTGCTTTTGCTATGGAGGGACATAGAGCGGCGCCGCTGACGTCGGTGCTTGGATTGCTTCTTGGAGGGATTATCCTCCGTTGTCTTATCGCCATTGCCTTCTTTGGGGGTGTCCACCATGTATATGTCATACGATGAGGTGGCAGTCCTGCGCCCTGTGGGCGGTGGTTCTTGTTCGTCTCCTGCATCGTCGTCCATACCGTCGATGTCTTCGGAGCCGAAGTCGAGCATGTCGGTTAAATCGTTGACAGTGGCTAATAAGTGGGTGGCGGGTGGGGAGCGAATTTCTTCGTCGTCCGCATCCCATTCTAGCCGTACATAGTTCGGCCAAGGGTCTCCTGACAGGGAGAGAGACCTCAACGAGTTTAGCACGTCGCCAAAGGGCGAGTGCTGAAAGATATCCGCGGAGGTAAACTCCATGATCGGTGCCCAATCGGATTCAATAGGCACGGACGCAGGCGGCTCGGAGCCCGTGGCCGGGGAAAAATCCAAGTGTCCGGCAACACGGGTCTCATAGGAAGTGACGTCAGCATTTGGCTCTATCGCCGCTGAGTGTGCGACCTTCGTGGCGGGGTCCATCTAACCATCCTCGGGCGGCGCAATTTGTTCCAGATTGAGGGCCGGAGTAGTTGCAGGTGTGATTTCCCGAACACTGTCCGACGACAGAGCTAAGTCATGCTCGTCGTGACTGTGCGGCGCACCTGACATGGGCTCGAATCCGTCGAAGATCAAGTCTCTACGGATGTTGGCTGTATAGTTCAACTTTCCAAACCTAACCTGATGGCCAGGGGCGTAGCTCTCGATCTGCTCCAGATGGCCAAGCGAGTAGGCCCGCAGTACGAAGCCACCGAATACGAAGATCTGTCCAGGGAGGAAAACCTCACCCTGGATCGCATCGTTACCGATGATCGAAGGAGCCATCAAGCCTTATGGTGATGGCACAGTGGAACTCTCAATGAAAGCACCAATGTCGGTGTCAAAACCGGCGGATCTCGGGTAGGGGGTCCCGAACTGTGCATCTAAGGTGGATGGTAACAGGAGGCGGGGGACACGATGTTTACCCAGGTTCGGGCCCTCTCGATGGAGGTAATACCATACTTCCTTCTTGATTGATCTTGCTGATATGAGTATTACAAGAGTTGATCTACCACGAGATCATAGACGCTAAACCCTAGAAGCTAGCCTATGGCATGATTGTTGTTGTCCTACGGACTAAACCCTCCGGTTTATATAGACACCGGAGGGGGCTAGGGTTACACAGAGTCGGTTACAAGGGAGGAGATCTACATATCTGTATTGCCAAGCTTGCCTTCCACACCAAGGAGAGTCACATCCGGAAACGGGACAAAGTCTTCAATCTTGTATCTTCATAGTCCAATTGTCCGGCCAAAGTATATAGTCCGGCTGTCCGAGGACACCCTAATCCAGGACTCCCTCAGCACCCTACCCCCCTGGGCGTGCCCCCCTGCCTCGTGGGCACCTCGTGTGCCCTCCGGACTCCGTTTTCTTGCATGATACTTATTTTGGTCGGTAAAAATTCATTATATAATCTCTCAAAGGTTTTGACCACTGTACCACACAAATATCCTCTGTTTTTGTTTCGAGCTATTTTTCTGACAGATCTAGATCACCATGACGTCTCCAAGTTCCCCAAGGATAAGTTCTTCGAGAAGGTCATCAACCCCTACCTCGCGGAAGTGTTGCAACATCCTCAAACCATTGAGATGCGTGAGGGGTTGCTGCACATCCGCGATGTTGAGGGACCAAGGAGGAACGGAAGCGTGGAGACAAGGCTCGAGGCAATGGAGCAACAAGTTTTCAAGTGCCAGGAGATGGTGGAACGTGGACTCGACGCCAATCATATAATGATCACGGAGTTGTTGGAAGTTTGCTAGTAGGCCTTTGGCCCAAAGCCCAACTAAATTTCTGAAATTCTCTAGGCCCATTCATGCACACATGTGAGTGGAGTGAGTGAGGCTAAAGTTTAGTCCCACCTCATAAGTTGAGAGAGAGTTGCACCTCTTTATAAGGTGAGCTCTTCTACCACTTGTATGAGCATGAGAAGAGGAGACCTACACGCGCGCTCCTCCTCCTCGCTCGCCTCGCCACGCCACGCCTCGTCACGACGCGCCGCGGGTTGTGGGATTGAGCCGAGCCGAGGATAGAGCTATGCACGTTGTCTATATTTTTGCTTCTCGGGAAAAATTAATGAGTCATTAATTAATAATTAACGGACGTGTTAATTACTGAACCGTTTCCGATTATTTTGGATCATGACGACTCGGACGTGGGGTTCACGACCTACCCGGCCCGCACTATATAGTCAGGCAGACGTCTAACCTAGCCGCGGCCGCTTCATATGGTTTCTCACCACCGTTCCAGATCATTGCGCCGCCAAGCAAGTCTTCTCTATCCCTCCTTTCGGCATGCACCGGCAGATGGGACACCAGGCCTCCGGAACCCCGCCTCTCGTGATCCTGTATGGGAGAGGGGTGATCAGGTTTTTGGGGAGCGCACTCATGCGACTGCTGGCAGCGACGACTTCACGAACGATGACTTCTTCCCCGACCTCGGCAACCTCATCCTCGACGACATGGGCGACAACGTCAACGTCGGTGGTGCTGCTCCCGCTGCACCGTATGTGATTCTATCCCTCCTGTTCGAGATCGTGGTAGAATTCATGTTTCTAGTATGTGCCCTAGATGTGATCTGTTCATCTGCTATGCTAGTTCGCATTACAAGTTTAATCTCTGCTACTGTAGTCATGATTTATCTTCTATTTATTCGGATTAAATCTCGTAGTAATTTGCTCATTTTTTTCAACAATCCCAAAACCTCATTATAGGCAATTTACTCCGAGTGGTTTTGCTGCACATCTGAAGCCGCCTGCCTTTAAGGGGGCGCAATATAAGAGGTGGCGCACGAGAGCAGTCTACTGGTTTCAGACCATGGGCTGCTATGACGCCACCAAGGGCAAGCCTGACGGCGATCCTAATCCAGCACAGCTGGAAGCTTTTGAGAAGATCGATACCGTCTTTAAAGGCGGTCTTCTGAGTGTTCTTGATGACTCCATTGTGGATTCGTATATGTCGTTTGACAACGGCAAGGACATGTGGGCTGCGCTCGAGGCCAAGTTTGGTGCCTCGGATGCCGGTAGCAAGTTGTACGTCATGGAGCAATTCTATGACTACAAGATGACTGATGAGTGCCCTGTTGTACAGCAGGCTCATGAGATACAGTCACTCGCAAAAGAACTTGAGTACTTCAAGTGTGTGTTGCCGGACAAATTTGTTGCCGGAGGCATCATTGCCAAGCTTCCACCTTCGTGGAACAATTTTGCTACTTCCCTGAAACACAAGAGACATGAGTTTTCCGTTGCGGATCTCATTGGTACTCTTGATGTTGAAGAGAAGGCAAGAGAAAAAGACACACGTGCTCGAGTTGCCGAGGGAGGTTCTAGTGCCCACATGGTACAGAAGAAGAACTTCCAGCCCAACAAGTTCAAAAACAACAAGAACAAAACTCAGGGTAAAGGCAAGTTTGATAAAAAGAACAAGCCATCACATTCTACCAACTTCAAGAAGAATTCTCATAAGAAGGGGAAGGGACTTTGCCATATCTGTGGTGATCCTAATCACTGGGCTCCAAAGTGTCCTAACCGCTTTGAGGAGCGCGAACATGAGAAGAGCGGCAAGTCCGCTAATGTTGTCATCGGTGATACTGATATGAAGGAATCAGGGTACGGTATTTTACCTACCATCCTTTTTGTATTCCAATCTCCTGATTGGTTAATTGATACCGGTGCCAATGTACATGTTTGTCCTGATGCCTTCATTTTTTCTTCTTACCAGGCAACAGGGACTTCACCCGTGCTGATGGGGAATGGGTCACATGCCATCGTTCGAGGTGTTGGTACGGTCGATCTGAAGTTTACTTCGGGGAAGACCGTGCGTCTGAAGAACGTTCATCATGTGCCGTCCATCTATAAAAATCTCGTTAGCAGTTCCCGTCTATGTCGAGATGGTTTTAAGTTGGTTTTCGAATCCAATAAAGTTGTAATTTCTAAGTATGGACAACTTGTTGGAAAAGGCTATGAGAGAGGAGGCTTGTTCCGCCTGTCTTTGTCAGATATTTGCACTAAAGTTATTAATAATGTTTGCCACAACAATGAGTCTGATATTTGGCATTCATGACTTTGTCACATTAACTTTCACTACTGGAATCAGCTAATTTGCCACCTGCCAGCTCTTTGTCGTCTGCTAGCTGACGGCAAAGAAGCTCTTTGCCATCAGCTACCAAAAAGCGGACGGCAAAGATCAGGCTGACGGCAAAGAAGCTCTTTGCCGTCCGCCAGATCTTTGCCGTCCGCCAGCAGACGGCAAAGAATCTTTGCCGTCAGCTGGCGGACGGCAAAGAGAGAGGTGGCCCCCACCCCCCGCCCGTTTGGGAAAAACTTAACAGCCCACCTCTTTGTTGTCTGCCAGCAGACGACAAATAGGCAAAAGGGCGGACGGCAAAGAGGGGCGGACGGCAAAGAGGCAGTATCTAATGGCCCGTGCCCCCCGCCCCTCTCTGTTCTCTCCTCGCCCCACCACCCCACCGCCGCCGCCTCTCGCCCCCGCCGCCGCCGCCCCGTCGCCCCCGTCGCCCCGGCCCCCCACCGCCCCGTCGCCCTCCCCGCCCCGGCCCCACGCCGCCCCGGCCCTCCGCCACCCCGGCGCCCCGCCGCCCCGCGCCCCACCGCCCCGGGCCCAGCCCCCCGCCGCCCTAGGCCGCCCCGGCGCCCCGGCCAGCTCCTCCACCGCCCCGGGCCCGGCCCCGCGCCGCCCCAGGCCGCCCCGGCGCCCCGGCCAGCTCCTCCACCGCCCCTTCCCCCTCCTCCACCGGCCCTGCCCCAGGTGAGCCCCCCTCCTTTTGCCGTCCGCGGCTGACGGCAAAGGCTTTTGCCGTCCGCCGTCCGTGCCTTTGCCGTCCGCCGTGGCGGACGGCAAAGTAGCTGATTCCTGTAGTGTTTGGTTGCATGGCGCGGCTAGCCAATATGAATTTAATTCTGAAAATCTCTACTACCAAAGGCTCTAAGTGCCAAGTATGTGTGCAAGCTAAGCAACCTCGCAAGTCCCATAAGACTACAGAGGCAAGATACTTGGCGCCATTAGAGCTTATACATTCTGATCTTTCTGAGATGAATGGCGTGTTGACAAAAGGTGGAAAGAGATACTTCGTGACGTTGATTGATGACTCCACTACATATAAAAAGATGAGGCTCTAACTTTCTTCAAAAACTATAAAGCTGAGGCAGAGAACCAACTTGATCGAAAAATTAAACGGCTTAGGTCTGATTGTGGTGGAGAGTATTTTTCCAATGAATTTGATCTGTTTTGTGCGAAACATGGTATAATCCATGAGAGGACGCCTCCCTACTCACCCCAGTCAAATGGGGTAGCCGAAAGAAAGAACCGAACTCTAACTGATATGGTTAACACCATGTTAGACACTTCGGGTCTATCCAAGGAATGGTGGGGGGAGGCACTAATGACTGCGTGACATGTCCTAAACCGAGTTCCCACAAAGCATAAGACCATGACTCCATTTGAGGAATGGGAAAGTAAAAGGTTGAAACTCTCTTATCTACGTACTTGGGGTTGTTTGGTGAAAGTCAATATACCAATTCCCAAGAAGCGCAAGCTTGGACCAAAAACCGTGGATTGTGTTCTTCCGGGCTATGCTTTTCATAGCATCGGCTATAGATTTTTGATAATAAAATCTGAGGTATCCAACATGCATGTTGGTACGATTATGGAATCGAATGATGCAACTTTCTTTGAGGACATATTTCCTATGGATATGTCGAGTTCATCAAATCAGGAGATACCTACTCCATCTAGTGAGGAATTCGCTGTAATTCCTGAATCCACCATTGCGATGGAACACGTTGAGAATCCTGTTGAGGGTGACAATGGAACTCCTGCGAGGAGTAAGAGACAGAGGACTGCAAAGTCCTTTGGTGATGATTTCATTGTGTACCCCGTGGATGACACACCCAGGACTATTTCAGAAGCCTATGCATCTCCTGATGCTGACTACTGGAAGGAAGCTGTACGTAGCGAGATGGACTCCATATTAGCTAACAGAACCTGGGAGATCACTGACCGTCCTTATGGGTGCAAACCTATAGGATGTAAGTGGGTTTTCAAGAAGAAGCTTAGACCTGATGGTACGATTGAAAAGTACAAGGCATGGCTTGTGGCTATGGGTTATACCCAGAAAGAAGGTGAAGACTTCTTTCATACTTACTCACCCGTGGCTAGACTGACCACAATTCGGGTGCTACTATCACTGGCTGCCTCACACGGTCTTCTCGTTCATTAAATGGACGTTAAGACGGCTTTCCTCAACGGAGAGTTAAAGGAGGAAATTGACATGGATCAGCCAGATGGTTTTGTTGTACCTGGTCAGGAAGGAAAGGTGTGCAAGTTATTAAAGTCTTTATATGGCCTTAAACGAGCTCCTAAGGAGTGGCATGAGAAGTTCGAAAGAACATTAACTGCTGTCGGCTTTGTAGTAAATGATGGTGACAAGTGTGTGTACTATCGCTATGGTGGGGGCGAAGGAGTTATTCTTTGTCTGTATGTCAATGACATATTGATATTTGGAACCAAACTTGATTTAATCAAAGAGGTTAAGGATTTCTTATCTCGCTGTTTTGAGATGAAGGATCTAGGAGTAACTGATGTTATCTTAAACATCAAGCTGTTGAGAGATGAGAATGGTGGGATCACACTGCTTCAGTCTCACTATGTGGAAAAGGTCTTGAGTCGTTTTGGGTATAGCGACTGCACACCTTCTCCAACTCCATATGATGCTACTGTGTTGCTTCGAAAGAATCAACGGATTGCTAGAGATCAACTGAGGTATTCTCAGATTATTGGCTCGCTTATGTATTTGGCGAGTGCCACGAGGCCTGACATCTCTTTTGGTGTGAGCAAGCTGAGTCGGTTTGTGTCAAAACCGGGAGATGATCATTGGCATGCGCTTGAGAGAGTTATGCGCTATTTGAAAGGCACCGCGAGCTATGGGATTCACTACACCGGGTATCCAAGGGTACTGGAGGGTTATAGTGACTCAAACTGGATATCTGATGCTGATGAGATAAAGGCCACAAGTGGTTATGTTTTTACACTTGGTGGTGGCGCTGTTTACTGGAAGTCTTGCAAGAAGACCATCTTAACGAGGTCAACTATGGAAGCAGAACTCACAACATTAGACACGGCCACTGTTGAAGTAGAGTGGCTTCGTGAACTCTTGATGGACTTACCTATGGTTGAAAAACCAATACCCCCTATCCTGATGAACTGTGATAATCAAACTGTGATCGTCAAGATAAACAGTTCGAAGGACAATATGAAGTACTCAAGACATGTGAAGAGGAGACTAAAATCTGTGAGAAAATTGAGGAACTCCGGAGTTATTACGTTGGATTATATCCAAACGTCGAAAAACTTGGCAGATCCCTTCACAAAGGGTCTATCACGTAATGTGATAGATAATGCATCGATGGAGATGGGTTTGAGACCCACCGCATGAGTTGTCCATAGTGGTAACCCACTCTATGTGATCGGAGATCCCGTTAAGTAGAAGTGGGAGACAAGCTGTTGGTCAGCTGGGAGGAGAGTATCCCTATATTAACTATCCCACTCCGTGAAGATGCAATACTCTCCTGATCTGCATGGTAGGTTGATACTTATCTTAATGTGTTCCAAGTGGCTTATTCGGGTAAGCAGAGATGTTGTCCTGCAGAACATCTACTGAGGAACACACCTATATGAATTTGACTGTTAACGTCGCAGTCTGTGAGAATTGGGTGTTCTCTAATAAATTCATGAAAAGGCCCTGGACTATGACGTATACGCTCCACCCCAGGGAAGCCTTGCGGCAGCCCAATATCGGTCAAGAATTTGTGTGAAACTAGTCTCGCAGAAAACTTGTAGTTCAAAGAATAGTCCACTATTCAAGTTGTGATCTAGTGTAGCATAAATCTCTAAGTGGAAGTTCAACTTCACAGTCTCCACTAGGCACCGGTATATAAACAATGTTTTGGAACTAAATGATGAGATGTGCCAATGAGATTTTGTGGGGGATTTTTGGAATTTTGCTAGTAGGCCTTTGGCCCAAAGCCCAACTAAAATTCTGAAATTCTCTTGGCCCATTAATGCACACATGTGAGTGGAGTGAGTGAGGCTAAAGTTTAGTCTCACCACATAAGTTGAGAGAGAGTTGCTGTCGGATTTCAGGTTCCGGCAGACCCTTGAGGTTCGAACTCTGGGGTGCGCGCGGAGATTACGCCCTCTACCTCTCCGTCTCGCAAAGATCTAAACTATTGAAAGAACAGCACAAGAGACACAAGGTTTATACTAGTTCGGGCCACCATTGTGGTGTAATACCCTACTCTAGTTTGTGGTGGGTGGATTGCCTCTTGGGCTGATGATGATGAACAATACAAGGAAGAACAGCCTCGCGAAGGTCTGTTCTTGGCTGGGGCGATGAACTGCTAGGAGGAGCTCAGTCGCCCTTCTCTCTCTCTCTCTCTCTCTCTGATTCTCCGCTTGCCCAGGTTCTAGATGTCCTCTTCTCTGGTCGTCCTTTGATGTTGAATCCTCTACCCTGGGGGTGGCTAGTCCTATTTATAGGCAAGGGCCCTGGGCCTCTTCCCAAATATTAAGCGGGAAGGGCGCCAACAATTGGCCATTTTGAAGGGGAACATCTGGTACACCTATCCTGACTAAAGTTGGTCCTCGCCTGTCAAAGGCCCTGTGGTGACGCCGTCCTGGGCTCCACGATGACCTCCTTCCCACCGTTGGACTGGTCTTGGTCTCGTTGCACTGAAATGGGCGCCTTTGCTTGATCCTCTCTCCTGCGCTTGCCCCCTTTGCACCAAAGAGGAAAGGAGGACACTGCGCGGGATGGCGCCTGCCTGGCGCCCTTGGTCGTCATGGCTTGCGTCATGGGCACCTCGTGAGGTACCCCGCCTTGATCTCTCCGCCTCCTCGTGAGCCGACCTGATGAGGCCGCGCCTGAGGAAGCTCCGCGTCGTCCGCCCCGCGAGGCTTGGCCCCTCACGAGGGTCTTGGGTCTTGTGTTGATGAAGATGGGCCGTGTTGGGCCCCCTTTAAGCCACGCCACAGGCCGTAGGCAGGCAAGTCTGGGGACCCCCGTTCCCAGAACGCCGACAGTAGCCCCCGGGCCGAAGGCGCGCACGGACTTGGCCGTGCTGAGAGGCGAAAGGGCAAGGGCGAAGCGCCACGGGCCCTAACAGCCTGCGGCCTTGGGCGCCATGTGGCGGTTGATGGGACGTGGGCGTCTCCGCTTCCCCACGATGCCTCGGTGATCGCGCGGATTCGACAAGTCCCTGCATGCAGATCGTGTCATGATTACCTATGATCATGGAGGCCGACGGTTGGCCTTCGCCGGCTATAAGTACGGCACTGCGCGTGCCCTTCTAGTCCATTCCTCCTTGCTTCTCCTTCTTCCCGATTCTTGCTCCGTCTTGCTGCGATGGCTCCGATCCGCCGGTTCTCTGCAGCGGAGAAGGGAAAGGCCCCTCGAGAGGAACCAGGCCCGCTTCCGCCGAAGAAATGGACTGCCCTTCGCGGCCGGGACAGGAGGACCGTCTGGTGGTGTCGAGACCTTGGTGCGAGCGGCCTCCGCCAGGGTTCCCGCTTCCCTTGTACTCCCATGTCGAGGGCCTTGATGGAGTCGATGCCGATCACCGCGGTCAGCGCTGTCGTCGATGCCGATGGGTCATGAAGGTGTGGGTTGTTCCTCCTGGGATCCATGCCGAGGGCTCCTCCCGCGAGTTCATGCTACATGCCGCCATGCCCCCTCGATCTTGGATTCACTTTCCTCCCTTCTTTGCCTCCGTCATCCCGTAGGGAAAACTCCTGGAACTATGGCTGCAGCACGCCGGCTGCAGCACCCCCGCGACTGAGGCAGAGGTTGCGGCCGTTGCCTCGGGCGAGGTCTTCATGACTCAAGGCTGGGGTGAGATCGCCCGGGGTTGCAGAGCAAGGGGCGCCCTCACGATCCACCTGGAGTATGATGGCGCTTCGGTGATGCTCTTCAAGGTCTTCGACGCGAACGGGAGCCGGCTGGAGTCCTGCCCCGGGAGAGGTGGCCAGGACCTCGCCATGGTGAGGGCTAGGCCCGTCGACCGCTCCCTTGGCGGCTCCACAGGCGACAGAGGCGCCGGAGGATCCAGCGACTCCAGCAAGATCTTCGCAACTCCAGAGACGAGCGACGACAGCTACGAGCCTACGAGCCAACGCCACTCCTGGAGCAGGGCGGGCTCGTTTAGCCGTCGCCAACTCTGATCTGGATGGGGTTGGCGCCGGCGCTTGACGGCCCACTGTTGATGATGGCGTCTTTTGCAGGGGCGCGTGTAGTTAGCATCCCTTAGGATCCGTTCCCTGCGAGGAATCAAAATGCGCCCCATGGGGGCTTGTAAGGTGCCTGTGATCCTGTTTGTTAATATATAACCCTTGCGGTAGAGCTGTGTGAGTTGCTGATTCCGTTTTAGCTCAGTTCTCCCTTTCGAACCTCGCGAGGGCTTGGTGCTCTGCGTCGACAGGTCCCAGTCCCAAGGCGGCGTCAGCCATCGCTGGTATGCCAGGTCCCGATGCCGTGGTCAAGGCCAGGAGGTGAGCGACCCGGGGTCCGGTAAGAGCCCCTGAGTCGCGATGCTCAGGAGGTCCCCTTTGGCGCCCAAGTAGCCGTCGCTCAGCGAGAAAGGAGAGCGGCGTCGCTAATACGGAATTGCATTAGGTGCGGGGGTAGCGCCACGGTAGTCGGTGCTTTCGAGTGGTGACTTATCTCGAGAATCGGGGATTATTCCTGGTGTGTCGTCAGGTCCGCGCGTCGGCAGGAGCGGAATCGCTTGGCAAGGTCCTTGCGCGCCCCCTCCCACTCGCCTTTGCTCCCCTTTCTGCTCTACGTCCTCGAGTCCCGGCCCTCGAGCTAGTCTCAGCCGTCGCTGGTATGCCAGGTCGCGATGCCGTGGTCAAGGCCAGAGGGTGAGGGCTGGAGAGCCAGTAGGAGCCCTGAGTCGCGATGCTTAGGCACCCCCCCCCCTTTAACGTGCAAGAGGTTCGCGCGGACGAGAGTGAAGGAGACGCCACAAGGGCCTCGCCTGGCGCAGCTCTCTTGGGAGATCCTGTAAAATCATCATAGAAGGAACAAGAGGTTGCCATGACAATTATCAGTCAGCCGTTAGTTGCTTCCGAGGGGAGGTGAGGCACTGAAGGCTTGACGAGGTGGCACCATGCGGGGCTGCCGCGGCCAGAGCTCAGCCGTTCAGGTTTGTCGGTGTTGCAGGGACGGACCCATGCGCAAGCGTCGTGCCGTTGTGGGAGCAATTCCGTCAGTTGGCGTCAGTTGAACAGGCAGCTAGATCAAACACATTAGCTGAGGAAGAGTGGATTCATTCAAATAGATGCTGGGAAGGTAGACATCGCTGGGTCAGGCCCGAGCGACTTGGGGATGATGCAGCCCGAGGGGCGCCCCCAACAAAGCAAGCTAATGACTGAAAAATAAAAAGGGATACATGCCGCAGGGACGGACCCACGCGGCCTGGGAATGATGCAGCCCTGGGAGGGCGCTCCCAGCTGGGAATGAAACTTGAAAGATGTCACCTGAAGATGTCAAGGATGAAGGGGTGTTGGTGCACCAGACTCGGTGGGCCGCGGAAGCCGATTCTCACGAGCCCCCAGGCCTAGGGGCCTCGTGAGGCTCCAGAGGCACTGGTGGCTCCTCACGAATCATTTCCATCTCCGCCAAGGCTGTAGAACACCTTTCTTATTGAGCCTCCATGATGCCCCTCATGAGGCGCTGGTACGTAGCAGCCGCGCTCGGCAAGCCGTAAGGCATGCGAGCGTAGCTGTGAGGCGGACCTCCGCAGCGCCCCACCTGCGAGGGTCAGAGGCGCTCCAGCGAGGCGACTCGGTTGAGCCCTGGTACGTCGATGCAGACACGCGGCCCACCATCCTCGCCTGGATGGGGAGCCACAGCTGGTAGACGGCGGCAGCCTCTCATGACTTTTGATTCCCATAGTTCTAGAACGGACTTGTTGACGAACTCCTACTGGTCTGACCTTCCTTGCCTTGCTCCTTCTTCAGGGAAGCATGCTTCGAAACACGCCTCCACGTGGTGCCCTAGCACCTCCGTCGTGACCCTGGCTAGGTCGGTGGCCCTCGAGGGGAGAGCCCCCGAGCCCTGCCTGAGGAGGGCACCGAGCGCGCTTTCCTATGCGATGGAAGGAGGGTCCCCTTGGGCAGACGCAGGCCCTGAGGGACCCGCCTCCTAAGGGCCCGGTCCAGACGATGTCTTCTTCTTCTTGGGGGTGGTCTCGGGAATCCTCCTGCTTCCGTGATCTGGGTCTTCCAGCGACGCGGCCTGAAAGGCTCGCTCCAGGGAACACATTGCATCCTTCTCTTCACAGGGCACCGTGATGACTCCGCCACTTCCTGGCATCTTGAGGACATTATAGCCATGGTGAGTTACGGCCATGAACTTGGCCAGCGCTGGGTACCTGAGGATGGCATTGTACGGCAGGCGGATGTGGGCGACGTCGAAGTCGATGAGCTCGGTGCGGTAGTTGTTGCGTGCCCCGAAGGTGACAGGGAGGCGGACCTGCCAAATCAGGACCGTGGAACCGTCGGTGACTCCGGAGAAAGGCTTGGTTGGCTGAAGCTGGTCATAGGGCACTTGGAGATTGTTGAATGTTTCCACGGACAGGACGTTGAGCCCTGCCCCACCATCGATGAGGGTCCTGGTGACCAGTACGTTGCTGATGACTAGGGAGCAAAGCATCGGGAGGACTCCTGCCGTGGCCGCACACTTGAGTTGATCCACCGAGCTGAACGTGATGGCGCACGCCGACCACCTGAGAGGGCGCGTTGCTTTGAGCTTGGGGAGGACTGCATTCACTTCACGGGCAAACTACTTGAATATGCGTTGGGAGGCTGGGGCTTGAGCTCCGCCCAGGATGCAGGCAATCAAGCGTGGCTCCTGGAAGCCCCCAGCCCCCTTGTCTTGATGGCGGTCCTCGTTCCTCCTTGGCTGTGGCGGCAGTGGAGGGAGGCCTACGTTGCCTTGTGGGCGATCCTCATGAGGCTGATCCCTCCAGTCCCCCTCGCGAGGTTGATCGCGCCATCCTTGGCGCGGGCCGCGGTCTTCCCAGCGTCCTGTGTTTCTTCCTCCTCCTCGGCCGTAGCCCCGGTCAGCACGGTCGGGACGACGGCTGATCCTTCCTTCTGGCACGGCGTGGAGTTCTTGGCATTCATTGGTGTTGTGGGTGTGGAGGTCGTGGTACACACAGTACCGGCTGCCCCTGGAGGATTCGGGCAGATCTTTGCCCCGCTTGGTGTCTGGTGCTGTCGCGAGCACGGCAGCCCCCTTGCGCTTCACGTCCTTGGCCTTGGACTTCTTCTCCTCTGGGTCTGCGGCAGGTAGCTCGAGGAGGGAGAGACGTCCTTCCTCAGCCCTGGCGCACTTGGTCGCCAAGTTGAACAGCTCCAGGGAGGTGCACAGGTCTTCATGCATCGCCAGCTCCTCCTTCATCTTGACGTCGTGCACACCGTCGGAGGAGGCTGAGATGATGGCCTCCTTGGACACCTTGGGGATCTTGAGGCACGCACTATTGAAGCGCTGGATGTACTTTTGCAGGGTTTCTCCGGGTTGTTGCTTGATGCGGCGTATGTCGCTCATGGCGGGCGGCCGGTCGCGAGTACCTTGGAAGTTGGCGATGAAGCGGGTGCGCATCTGGTCCCAGGAAGAGATCGTGCCTGGGGCCAGATTCAGGAGCCAGGTGCGAGCTCCTTCCTTCAGCGCCATGGGGAACCACTTCGCCATGACCTTCTCGTCCCCGCTGGCAGCTTCGATGCCCAGCTCATAGAGCCGGAGGAACTCCGTAGGGTCGGTCGTGCCGTCGTAGCGAGGAGGCAGGTCTGGCTTGAACTTGCCGGGCCATGCGACGCTACGCAGCTCAGTGGTGTAGGCACGGCAGCCTGCTGTGGCCACGGGGGGCCTTGGCTGGCGGAGAGCTTGGTCTTGCGGGTCCCCTTGCGCTGCAGCTGGGAGAAGCGCGGGGTCTTGGTGTGCTAGAGCTGGATCAGGGTCGCGACGTGCCGGAGCGGGGAGCGCCCGGGCAGCTTCTTGCGGGCGAGGAACCTCTTGGCAGCTCCGCTCTTGCTGCGCTGGCGCCTGACGGAGCGGGTTCCGCCCAGGGGCCACGCGCCTTGGAGCCATGGCGTCTTCTTGAAGAGGAGGCGGCTGGTATGCCCCCGGAGCGTCGTTGCCCGCGCGGGGCGGGGTGCGGCACAGCGGAACGGACGGCGCGGGAGAGCCTCCTGCGGCGCGGACGAGCTCGGCAACGCCGTCGAGCCACTCTTCGTAGACGTCGTCGACAGGACGGTAGCGCAGGAGCTCGTTTGCCGTGATGAGCGCAGCCCGGGCCTCCAAGGGTGCACGGAGCGCGCGGGACGAAGAACCAGCTGGTGTGAGCGACGGAGTAGCGGTGCGGCCGTCTTGCCGCACGGATGGATGTTGAGACGACGCTTGCTGCTCGTTCGCCGCCGAGCCGGTGGCGGCGTTGATGGCGGGCGACGGGGAACGACGAGGACGCCCGCCGACGGGAGCCGTCTGGGCGACGCGGGAAGCGATGGCGGCCCGGCGCTCGGCGCGGGCCCGACGAGCGTCGGACATGGACGCGACGGTCGGAGGAGAGCGGAGCGGTGGAAGACAAATTCCGGCGCACCCCTACCTGGCGCGCCAAATGTCGGATTTCGTGTTCCGCCAGACCCTTGAGGTTCGAACTCTGGGGTGCGCACGGAGATTACGCCCTCTACCTCTCCGTCTCGCAAAGATCTAAACTCCTGAAAGAACAGCACAAGAGACACAAGGTTTATACTAGTTCGGGCCACCATTGTGGTTTAATACCCTACTCTAGTTTGTGGTGGCTGGATTGCCTCTTGGGCTGATGATGATGAACAATACAAGGAAGAACAGCCTCGCGAGGGTTTGTTCTTGGCTGGGGCGATGAACTGCTAGGAGGAGCTCAGCCGCCCTTCTCTCTCTCTCTCTCTTTGATTCTCCGCTTGCCCAGGTTCTAGATGTCCTCTTCTCTGGCCGTCCTTTGATGCTGAATCCTCTACCCTGGGGGTGTCTAGTCCTATTTATAGGCAAGGGCCCTAGGCCTCTTCCCAAATATTGAGCGGGAAGGGCGCCAACAATTGGCCATTTTGAAGGGGAACATCTGGTACACTTATCCTGACTAAAGTTGGTCCTCGCCTGCCAAAGGCCCTGTGGTGACGCCGTCCTGGGCTCCACGATGACCTCCTTCCCACTGTTGGACTGGTCTTGGTCTCGTTGCACCGAAATGGGTGCCTTTGCTTGATCCTCTCGCCTGCGCCTGCCCCCTTTGCACCAAAGAGGAAAGGAGGACACTGCGCGGGCTGGCGCCCGCCTAGCGCCCTTGGTCGTCATGGCTTGCGTCATGGGCACCTCGTGAGGTACCCCGCCTTGATCTCTCCGCCTCCTCGTGAGCCGGCCTGATGAGGCCGCGCCTGAGGAAGCTCCGCGTCATCCGCCCCGTGAGGCTTGGCCCCTCACATGGGTCTTGGGTCTTGTGTTGATGAAGATGGGCCGTGCTGGGCCCCCTTTAAGACAGGCCACAGGCCGTAGGCAGGCAAGTCTGGGGACCCCCGTTCCCAGAACGCCGACAGTTGCACCTCTTTACAAGGTGAGCTCTTCTACCACTTGTATGAGCATGAGAAGAGGAGACCTACACGCGCGCTCCTCCTCCTCGCTCGCCTCGCCATGCAACGCCTCATCACGAAGCGCCGTGGGTTGCAGGATTGAGCCGAGCCGAGGACAGAGCTATGCACGTTGTCTATATTTTTGCTGCTCGGGAAAAATTAATGAGTTAATAATTAATAATTAGCGAATGCGTTAATTGCTGAACCGTTTTCGATTCTTTTGGATCATGATGACTCGGACGTGGGGTTTACTTCCACGACCTACCCGGCCCGCACTATATAGTCAGGCAGACGTCTACCCTAGCCGCGGCCGCTTCGTATGGTTTCTCACCACCGTTCCAGATCATTGCGCCGCCAAGAAAGTCTTCTCCATCCCTCCTTTCGGCATGCACCGGCAGAAGGGATAGCAGGCCTCCGGAACCCCGCCTCTCGTGATCCTGTACGGGAGAGGGGCGATCAGGTTTTTGGGGAGCGCACTCGCGCGACTGCTGGCAGCGACGACTTCGCGAACGGCGACTTCTTCCCCGACCTCAGCAACCTCATCCTCGACGACATGGGCGACAACGTCAACGCCGGCGGTGCTGCTCCCGCTGCATCGTATGTGATTCTATCCTTCCTGTTCGAGATCGTGGTAGAATTCATGTTTCTAGTATGTGCCCTAGATGTGATCTGTTCATCTGCTATGCTAGTTCGCATGACTAGTTTAATCTCTTCTACTGTAGTCATGATTGATCTTCTGTTTATTCGGATTAAATCTCGTAGTAATTTGCTCATTTTTCCAACAATCCAAAAACCTAATTATAGGCAATTTACTACGAGTGGTTTTGCTGCGCATCTGAAGCTGCCTGCCTTTAAGGGGGCGCAACATAAGAGGTGGCGCACGAGAGCAGTCTACTGGTTTCAGACCATGGGCTGCTATGACGCCACCAATGGCAAGCCTGAGGGCGATCTTAATCCAGCACAGCTGGAAGCTTTTGAGAAGATCGATACCCTCTTTAAAGGCGCTCTTCTGAGTGTTCTTGATGACTCCATTGTGGATTCATATATGTCGTTTGACAACGGCAAGGACATGTGGGCTGCACTCGAGGCCAAGTTTGGTGCCTCGGACGCCGGCAGCGAGTTGTACATCATGGAGCAATTCTATGACTACAAGATGACTGAAGAGCGCCCTGTTGTACAGCAGGCTCATGAGATACAGTCGCTCGCAAAAGAACTTGAGTACTTCTAGTGTGTGTTGCCGGACAAATTTGTTGCCGGAGGCATCATTGGTAAGCTTCCACCTTCGTGGAACAATTTTGCTACTTCCCTGAAACACAAGAGACATGAGTTTTCCGTTGCGGATCTCATTTGTACTCTTGATGTTGAAGAGAAGGCGAGAGAAAAAGACACACGTGCTCGAGTTGCTGAGGGAGGTTCTAGTGCCCACATGGTACAGAAGAAGAACTTCCAGCCCAACAAGTTCAAAACCAACAAGAACAAAACTCAGGGCAAAGGCAAGTTTGATACAAAGAACAAGCCATCACATTCTACCAACTTCAAGAAGAATTCTCATAAGAAGGGGAAGGGACTTTCCCATGTCTGCGGTGATCCTAATCACTGGGCTCCGAAGTGTCCTAACCGCTTTGAGGAGCGTGAACATGAGGAGAGCGGCATGTCCGCTAATGTTGTCATCGGTGATACTGATATGAAGGAATCAGGGTACGGTATTTTACCTACCATCCTTTCTGTATTCCAATCTCCTAATTGGTTAATTGATACCGTTGCCAATGTACATGTTTGTCCTGATGCCTCCATGTTTTCTTCTTACCAGGCAACAGGGACTTCACCCGTGCTGATGGGGAACGGGTCACAGGCCATCGTTCGAGGTGTTGGTACGGTCGATCTGAAGTTTACTTCGGGGAAGACGGTGGGTCTGAAGAACGTTCATCATGTGCCGTCCATCAATAAAAATCTCGTTAGCGGTTCCCATCTATGTTGAGATGGTTTTAAGTTGGTTTTCGAATCCAATAAAGTTGTAATTTCTAAGTATGGACAATTTGTTGGAAAAGGCTATGAGAGCGGAGGCTTGTTCCGCCTGTCTTTGTCAGATATTTGCACTAAAGTTATTAATAATGTTTGCCACAACAATGAGTCTGATATTTTGCATTCACGACTTTGTCACATTAACTTTGGTTGCATGACGCGGCTAGCCAATATGAATTTAATTCCGAAAATCTCTACTGTCAAAGGATCTAAGTGCCAAGTATGTGTGCAAGCTAAGCAACCTCGCAAGTCCCATAAGACTGCAGAGGCACGAGACTTGGCGCCACTAGAGCTTATACATTCTGATATTTGTGAGATGAATGGTGTGTTGACAAAAGGTGGAAAGAGATACTTCATGACGTTGATTGATGACTCCACTAGATATTGTTATGTGTATCTTCTGAAATCAAAAGATGAGGCTTTAACTTTCTTCAAAAACTATAAAGCTAAGGCAAAGAACCAACTTGATCAAAAAATTAAACGGCTTAGGTCTGATCGTGGTGGAGAGTATTTTTCCAATGAATTTGATCTGTTTTGTGCGGAACATGGTATAATCCATGAGAGGACGCCTCCCTACTCACCCCAGTCAAATGGGGTAGCCGAAAGAAAGAACCGAACTCTAACTGATATGGTTAACACCATGTTAGACACTTCGGGTCTATCCAAGGAATGGTGGGGGGAGGCGCTAATGACTCCGTGTCATGTCCTAAACCGAGTTCCAACAAAGCATAAGACCATGAATCCATTTGAGGAATGGGAAAGGAAAAGGTTGAAACTCTCTTACCTACATACTTGGGGTTGTTTGGAGAAAGCCAATATACCAATTCCCAAGAAGCGCAAGCTTGGACCAAAAATCGTGGATTGTGTTCTTCTGGGCTATGCTTTTCATAGCATCGGCTATAGATTTTTGATAATAAAATCTAAGGTGTCCGACATGCATGTTGGTACGATTATGGAATCGAATGATGCAACTTTCTTTGAGGACATATTTCCTATGAAGGATATGTTGAGTTCATCAAATCAGGAGATACCTACTCCATCTAGTGAGGAATTCGTTGTAATTCCTGAATCCACCATTGTAATGGTACACGTTGAGAATCATGTTGAGGGTGACAATGGAACTCCTGTGAGGAGTAAGAGACAGAGGACTGCAAAGTCCTTTGGTGATGATTTCATTGTGTACCCCGTGGATGACACACCCAGGACTATTTCAGAAGCCTATGCATCTCCTGATGCTGACTACTGGAAGGAAGCTGTACGTAGCGAGATGGACTCCATATTAGCTAACGGAACCTGGGAGATCACTGACCGTCCTTATGGGTGCGAACCTGTAGGATGTAAGTGGGTGTTCAAGAAGAAGCCTAGACCTGATGGTACGATTGAAAAGTACAAGGCACGACTTGTGGCTAAGGGTTATACCCAGAAAGAAGGTGAAGACTTCTTTGATACTTACTCACCTGTGGCTAGACTGACCACAATTCGGGTGCTACTATCACTGGCTGCCTCACATGGTCTTTTCGTTCATCAAATGGACGTTAAGACGGCTTTCCTCAATGGAGAGTTGAAGGAGGAAATTTACATGGATCAACCAGATGAATTTGTAGTACCTGGTCAGCAAGGAAAGGTGTGCAAGTTATTAAAATCTTTATATGGCCTTAAACAAGCTCCTAAGGAGTGGCATGAAAAGTTCGAAAGAACATTAACCCCTGTCAGCTTTGTAGTAAATGATGGTGACAAGTGTGTGTACTATCGCTATGGTGGGGGCGAAGGAGTTATTCTTTCTCTATATGTCGATGACATATTGATCTTTGGAACCAAACTTGATTTAATCAAGGAGGTTAAGGATTTCTTATCTCGCTGTTTTGAGATGAAGGATCTAGGAGTAGCTGATGTTATCTTAAACATCAAGCTGTTGAGAGATGAGAATGGTGGGATCACACTGCTTCAGTCTCACCATGTGGAAAAGGTCTTGAGTTGTTTTGGGTATAGCGACTACACACCTTCTCCAACTCCATATGATGCTAGTTGTTGCTTCGAAAGAATCGATGGATTGCTAGAGATCAACTGAGGTATTCTCAGATTATTGGCTCGCTTATGTATTTGGCGAGTGCCACGAGGCCTGACATCTCTTTTGGTGTGAGCAAGCTGAGTCGGTTTGTGTCAAAACCGGGAGATGATCATTGGCATGCGCTTGAGAGAGTTATGCGCTATTTGAAAGGCACCGCGAGCTATGGGATTCACTACACCGGGTATCCAAGGGTACTGGAGGGTTATAGTGACTCAAACTGGATATCTGATGCTGATGAGATAAAGGCCACAAGTGGTTATGTTTTTACACTTGGTGGTGGCGCTGTTTACTGGAAGTCTTGCAAGAAGACCATCTTAACGAGGTCAACTATGGAAGCAGAACTCACAGCATTAGACACGGCCACTGTTGAAGCAGAGTGGCTTCGTGAACTCTTGATGGACTTACCTATGGTTGAAAAACCAATACCCCCTATCCTGATGAACTGTGATAATCAAACTGTGATTGTCAAGATAAACAGTTCGAAGGACAATATGAAGTCCTCAAGACATGAGAAGAGGAGACTAAAATCTGTCAGAAAATTGAGGAACTCCGGAGTTATTATGTTGGATTATATCCAAATGTCGAAAAACTTGGCAGATCCCTTCACAAAGGGTCTATCACGTAATGTGATAGATAATGCATCGATGGAGATGGGTTTGAGACCCACGGCATGAGTTGTCCATAGTGGTAACCCACTCTATGTGATCGGAGATACCGTGAAGTAGAAGTGGGAGACAAGCTGTTGGTCAGCTGGGAGGAGAGTATCCCTATATTAACTATCCCACTCCGTGAACATGCAATACTCTCCTGATCTGCATGGCAGGTTGATACTTATCTTAATGTGTTCCAAGTGGCTTATTTGGGTAAGCAGAGATGTTGTCCTGCAGAACATCTACTCAGGAACACAGCTATATGAATTTGACTGTTAATGTCGCAGTCTGTGAGAATTGGGTGTTCTCTAATAAATTAATGAAAAGGCCTTGGTGTACGACCTATACGCTCCACCCGCGGGGAAGCCTTGCGGCAGCCCAATATCAGTCAAGAATTTGTGTGAAACTAGTCTCGCAGAAAACTTGTAGTTCAAGGCATAGTCCACTATTCAAGTTGTGATCTAGTGTAGCATAAATCTCTAAGTGCAAGTTCAACTTCATAGTCTCCACTAAGCACCGGTATATAAACAATGTTTTGGAACTAAATTATGAGATGTGCCAATGGGATTTTGTGGGGGATTTTTGGAATTTTGCTAGTAGGCCTTTGGCCCAAAGCCCAACTAAAATTCTGAAATTCTCTTGGCCCATTCATGCACACATGTGAGTGGAGTGAGTGAGGCTAAAGTTTAGTCTCACCTCATAAGTTGAGAGAGAGTTGCACCTCTTTATAAGGTGAGCTCTTCTACCACTTGTATGAGCATGAGAAGAGGAGACCTACACGCGCGCTCCTCCTCCTCGCTCGCCTCGCCACGCCACGCCTCGTCATGATGCATCGCGGGTTGCGGGATTGAGCCGAGCCGAGGACAGAGCTATGCACGTTGTCTATATTTTTGCTGCTCGGGAAAAATTAATGAGTCATTAATTAATAATTAACGGACGCATTAATTAGTGAATCCTTTCCGATTCTTTTCGATCGTGACGACTCAGACGTGGGGTTTACTTCCACGACCTACCCGGCCCGCACTATATAGTCAGGCAGACGTCTACCCTAGCCGCGGCCGCTTCGTATGGTTTCTCACCACTGTTCCAGATCATTGCGCCGCCAAGCAAGTCTTCTCCATCCCTCCTTTCGGCGTGCACCAGCAGAAGGGACAGCAGGCCTCCGGAACCCTGCCTCTCGTGATCCTGTACGGGAGAGGGGTGATCAGGTTTTTGGGGAGAGCACTCGCGCGACTGCTAGCAGCGATGACTTCGCGAACGGCGACTTCTTCTCCGACCTCGGCAACCTCATCCTCGACGACATGGGCGACAACGTCAACGCCGGCGGTGCTGCTCCCGCTGCATCGTATGTGATTCTATCCTTCCTGTTCGAGATCGTGGTAGAATTCATGTTTCTAGTATGTGCCCTAGATGTGATCGGTTCATCTGCTATGTTAGTTCGCATGACTAGTTTAATCTTTGCTACTGTAGTCATGATTTATCTTCTGTTTATTTGGATTAAATCTCGTAGTAATTTGCTCATTTTTCCAACAGGAGTTCACCAACAACCACAAGCTGGATGCCAAGATTATTGGGGAGGCCATCTTCAAGCTTCACGAGAAAATCGAGCACCTCCAAGCCCAGATCTATGACCTGCAAAACCAAAACTGTGAGCATGAATATAGATTCAAGAGGATGAGTTTGGCTGCAGATTTGAGGATCCCGGAGACTCGATCATCCTTCTATGATGGTGATCCTATGCCTTGGAAGATGGACGACGAGCCTACATCATCAACAACCCCATCATCACCACTTCCGAGGAAAGAGACATAATCACATGGGTATGGGCACTCCCCTTGGCAACTGCCAAGCTTGGGGGAGGTGCCCCGGTATCGTATCACCATCACACTCCTATCTTTACCGTTTTTCTTAGTTCGATCCTTTTGGTAATATCATGATCTAGTAGAATAAAGTTTAGTATGATCTAGCTTTGAATTTTTTTGTTGATCCTTATCTATGTAATCGAGTTCGTGAGCTATATATAATAAAGATTAGTTTTGAGTCAAGGGCTTGGTTATCTTGCTATGATCTTGAGGAATAAAAGAAAAAGAGAGGATAAAAAGAAATAAAGAGATCATATTGATCTTATGGAGAGTAATGACTTCACATATAAAGAGTATGATGAATGAAAGTTGTTGAGAGTTGACAAACATAGTTTTGGTCATCGTTGCAATTAATAGGAAGTAATAAAGAAAGAGAGGTTTTCACATATAAATATACTATATTGGACATCTTTTATGATTGTGAGCACTCATTAAAATATGACATGCTAAAGATTTGATGTTGGACAAGGAAGACAACGTAATGGGTTATGTTTTCTTATATCCGAAATAAAGTATATTATCATTGATCATCCAACATGTTGAGCTTGCCTTTCCCCCTCATGCTAGCCAAATCCTTTGCACCAAGTAGAGATACTACTTGTGCTTCCGAATATCCTTAAACCCAATTTTTCCATGAGAGTCCACCATACCTACCTATGGATTGAGCAAGATCCTTCAAGTAAGTTGTCATCGTTGCATGCAATAAAAATTGCTTTCTAAATATGTATGATTTATTAGTGTGGAGAAAATAAGCTTTATATGATCTTGTGATATGGAAGAAATAAAAGCGACGGACTGCATAATAAAGGTCCATATCACAAGTGGCAATATAAAGTGACGTTCTTTTGCACTAAGATTTCGTGCATCCAACCATAAAAACACATGACAACCTCTGCTTCCCTCTGCGGAGGGCCTATCTTTTATTGTTCTCTTTTACCCTATATAAGAGTCATGGTGGTCTTCACCTTTCCTTCTTACATTTTATCCTTTGGCAAGCGCATTGTGTTGGAACGATCCTGATATATATATCCAATTGGATGTAAGTTTCCATGAACTATTATTGTTGAGATTACCCTTGAGGTAAAAGGTTGGGAGGCAACACTATAAACCCCTATCTTTCTCTGTGTCCGATTAAAACTCCATAACCATAAGTATTGTGTGAGTGTTAGCAATTGTGAAAGACTAAATGATAGTTGAGTATGTGGACTTGCTGAAAAGCTCTTATATTGACTCTTTCCTATGTTATGATAAATTGCTATTGCTTCAATGACTGAGATTATAGTCTGTTAGTTTTCAATGAAGTTTCTGATTCATACTTTACATTGTGAATAGATTGTTACTTTAGCATAAGAAATCATATGACAATATTTATATAGGCTGCTGTTATAAGAATGATCTTGATGCCCTCATGTTCGTATTTTATTTTATCGACACCTCTATCTCTAAACATGTGGACATATTTTTCGTTATCGGTTTCCGCCTGAGGACAAGCGAGGTCTAAGCATGGGGGAGTTGATACGTCCATTTTGCATCATGCTTTTATATCGATATTTATTGCATTATGGGCTGTTATTACACATCATGTCACAATATTTATGCCTATTCTCTCTTATTTTACAAGGTTTACATGAAGAGGGAGAATGCCGACAGCTGGAACTCTGGCTGGAAAAGGAGCAAATATTAGAGATCTATTCTGCACAACTCCAAAAGTCCTGAAACTTCACGGAGGCAGTTTTTGGAATTAATAAAAAATAATGGCAAAAGAATCAACCAGAGGGAGGCCACCCACCATCCACGAGGGTGGGGGCGCGCCTTACCCCCCTGGGCGTGCCCCCTGCCTCGTGGGCCCCCTGGCAGGCCTCCGGTGCCCATCTTCTGCTATATGAAGTCTTTCACCCTGGAAAAAATCAAGGGAAGCTTTGGGATAAACACCACCTCCACGAGGCGGAACCTTGGCGGAAACAATCTAGGGCTCCGGCAGAGCTATTCTGTCGGGAAACATCCCTCCGGGAGGGGGAAATCATCACAATCGATCCTCTCAGCGGGAGGGGGTCAATCTCCATCAACATCTTCACCAGCACCATCTCCTCTAAAACCCTAGTTCATCTCTTGTATCCAATCTTTGTCCCAAAACCTCAGATTGGTACCTGCGGGTTGCTAGTAGTGTTGATTACTCCTTGTAGTTGATGCTAGTTGGTTTATTTGGTGGAAGATCATATGTTCAGATCCTTTATGCATATTAATACCCCTCTGATTATGAACATGAATATGATTTGTGAGTAGTTACGCTTGTTCCTGAGGACATGAAGTCTTGCTATAAGTAGTCATGTGAATTTGGTATTCGTTCGATATTTTGATGAGATGTATGTTGTCTCTCATCTAGTGGTGTTATGTGAATGTCGACTACATGACGCTTCACCATTATTTGGGCCTAGAGGAAGGCATTGAGAAGTAATAAGTAGATGATGGGTTGCTAGAGTGACAGAAGCTTAAACCCTAGTTTATGAGTTGCTTCGTAAGGGGTTGATTTGGATCCATATGTTTCATGCTATGGTTAGGTTTACCTTAATACTTCCTTTCTAGCTGCGGATGCTTGCAATAGGGTTAATCATAAGTGGGATGCTTGTCCAAGGAAGGGCAGTACCCAAGCACCATCCACCCACGTATCAAATTATCAAAGTAACGAACGCAAATCATATGAGTGTGATGAAAACTAGCTTGACGATAATTCCCATGTGTCCCTGGGAGCACTTTTCTCTATATAGGAGTTTGTCCAGGCTTGTCCTTTGCTACAAAAAGGATTGGGCCATCTTGCTGCACATTATTTACTTTCATTACTTGTTTCCCGTTACAAATTACCTTATCACAAAACTATCTGTTACCGATAATTTCAGTGCTTGCAGAGAATACCTTGCTGAAAACTGCTTGTCAATTCCTTCTGCTCCTTGTTGGGTTCGACACTCTTAGTTATCGAAAGGACTACGATAGATCCCCTACACTTGTGGGTCATCATGCAGCAATGAGGATAATCCTCAGATCACGGACCAAGTCCCCATTATTGCTACTATCATCTTTCCACTTAGTTCTCTCCAGGAACATATCAAAAAATAAAACAGGGGAGTTATACGCGAGCTATTGATCTAAAACATAGATATGCAAATACTATCAGAACTAAGTTCATGATAAATTAAAGTTCAATTAATCATATTACTTAAGAACTCCCACTTAGATAGACATCCCTCTAGTTATCTAAATGATCACGTGATCCATATCAACTAAACCATGTCCGATCATCACGTGAGATGGAGTAGTTTTCAATGGTGAACATCACTATGTTGATCATATCTACTATATGATTCATGCTCGACCTTTCGGTCTCAGTGTTCCGAGGCCATATCTGCATATGCTAGGCTCGTCAGGTTTAACCCGAGTATTCTGCATGTGCAAAACTGGCTTGCACCCGTTGTATGTGAACGTAGAGCTTATCACACCCGATCATCACGTGGTGTCTCGGAACGATGAACTGTAGCAATGGTGCATACTCAGGGAGAACACTTATACCTTGAAATTTTAGTGAGGGATCATCTTATAATGCTACCGCCGTACTAAGCAAAATAAGATGCATAAAAGATAAACATCACATGCAATCAAAATATGTGACATGATATGGCCATCATCATCTTGTGCTCATGATCTCCATCACCGAAGCATCGTCATGATCTCCATCGTCACCGGCGCGACACCTTGATCTCCATCGTAGCATCGTTGTCGTCTCGCCAACTATTGCTTCTACGACTATCGCTACCGCTTAGTGATAAAGTAAAACAATTACATGGCGATTGCATTGCATACAATAAAGCGACAGCCATATGGCTCCTGCCAGTTGCCGATAACTCTGTTACAAAACATGATCATCTCATACAACAATTTATATCACATCATGTCTTGACCATATCACATCATAGCAAGCCCTATAAAAACAAGTTAGACGTCCTCTACTTTGTTGTTGCCAGTTTTACGTGGCTGATACGGGCTTCTAGCAAGAACCATTCTTACCTACGCATCAAAACCACAACGATTTTCGTCAAGTGTGTTGTTTTAACCTTCAACAAGGACTGGGCGTAGTCAAACTTGATTCAACTAAAGTTGGAGAAACATACACCCGCTAGCCACCTCTGTGCGAAGCACGTCGGTAGAACCCGTCTCATGAACGTGGTCATGTAATGTCGGTCCGGGCCGCTTCATCTAACAATACCGCCAAATCAAAGTAAGATGTTGCTTGTAAGCAGTATGACTATTATCGCCCAGAACTCTTTGTGTTCCACTCGAGCATATAACATCTACGCATAGACCTGGCTCGGATGCCACTGTTGGGGAACGCAGTAATTTCAAAAAAAATTCCTACGATCACGCAAGATCTATCTAGGAGATGCATAGCAACGAGAGGGGAGAGTGTGTCCACGTACCCTCGTATACCAAAAGCAGAAGCGTTTAGTAACGCGGTTGATGTAGTCGAACGTCTTCGCGATCCAACCGATCAAAGTACCGAATGTATGGCACCTCCGCGATCAGCACACGTTCAGCTCGGTGACGTCCCTCGAACTCTTGATCTAGTTGAGGCCGAGGGAGATTTCCGTCAGCAGGACGGCATGGTGACAGTGATGATGAAGTTACCGGCGCAGGGCTTCGCCTAAGCACTACGACGATATGACCGAGGTGTGTAACTGTGGAGGGGGGCACCGCACATGGCTAAAAGATCAACTTGTGTGTCCTAGGGTGCCCCCCTGCCCCCGTATATAAAGGAGGGAGAGGGAGAGGCAGCCGGCCCTAGGGGGGCGCGCCAAGGTGTGGATTCCTACTTGGACTCCCTAGTCCTAGTAGGATTCCACCTCCCACACGGAGTAGGAAAGGGGGAAGGGAGAAGGAGAAGGAAAGGGGGGTCGGCCCCCTTCTCCTAGTCCTAATAGGCCTCCTGCCCAAGGCGGGGGGGGGGGGCGCACCAGCCCCTTGTGGGCTAGTGTGCTTCCCTCCTATGGCCCATAAGGCCCATAACTTCTCCCGGGGGTTCTGGTAACCTCCCGGTACTCCCGAAAATACTCGAACATCTCCCGAACCATTCCGATGTCCGAATATAGCCTTCCAATATATCAATCTTTATGTCTCGACCATTTTGAGACTCCTCGTCATGTCCGTGATCTCATCCGGGACTCTGAACAAACTTCGGTTCATCAAATCACATAACTCATAATACAAATCGTCATCGAACGTTAAGCATGCGGACCCTACGGGTTCGAGAACTATGTAGACATGACCGAGACACATCTCTAGTCAATAACCAATAGCGGAACCTGGATGCTCATATTGGCTCCTACGTATTCTATGAAGATCTTTATCGGTCAAACCGCATAACAACATACGTTGTTCCCTTTGTCATCGGTATGTTACTTGCCCGAGATTCAATCGTCGGTATCATCATACTGATACGTCTCCAACGTATCTATAATTTTTTATTGTTCCACGCTATTATATTATCTGTTTTATATTATTTTTGGGACTAACCTATTAACCGAAGGCCTAGTGCAAATTGCTGTTTTTTTGCCTATTTCAGTGTTCCGCAAAAAAGGAATATCAAACGGAATCCAAACAGAACGAAACCTTCGCGAGGATCTTTCTTGGAACAAATGCAATCCAGGAGACTTGGAGTGGAAGTCAGAGACGCAACGAGGCAGCCATGAGGCAGGAGGGTGCCCCAGGGGGTAGGCGCGCCCCCACCCTCATGTGCCCCTCGTAGCTCCATCGACCAACTTCTTTTGCCTATATATTCTTATACCCTGAAAACATCGGGGGAAGCCAGGAAAACACTTTTCCACTGCCGCAACCTTCTGTACCCGTGAGATCCCATCTTGGGGCCTTTTCCAGCGATCTGTCGCAGGGGGATTAGATCACGGAGGGCTTCTACATCAACACCATAGCCTCTCCGATGATGTGTGTGTAGTTTACCACAGACCTTCGGGGTCCATAGTTATTAGCTAGATGGCTTCTTCTCTCTCTTTGGTTCTCAATACAAAGTTCTCCTCGAAGTTCTTGGAGATCTATTCGATGTAATACTTTTTGCGGTGTGTCTGCCGAGATCCGATGAATTGTGGTTCTATGATCAATATTATCTATGAACAATATTTGATTCTTCTCTGAATTCTTATATGCATGATTTGATATCTGTGCAAGTCTCCTCGAATTATCGGTTTAGTTTGGCCTACTAGATTGATCTTTCTTGCAATGGGAGAAGTGCTTAGCTTTGGGTTCAATCTTGCGATGCTCGATCCCAGTGATAGAAAGGGAACCGACACATATTGTATTGTTGCCATCGAGGATAAAAAGATGGGGGTTATATCATATTGCTTGAGTTTATCCCTCTACATCATGTCATCTTGTCTAATGCGTTACTCTGTTCTTATGAACTTAATACTCTAGATGCATGCTAGATAGCGGTCGATGTGTGGAGTAATAGTAGTAGATGCAGAATTGTTTCGGTCTACTTGACACGGACGTGATTCCTATGTTCATGATCATGCCTAGATATTCTCATAACTATGTGCTTTTCTATCAATTGCTCGACAGTAATTTGTTCACCCACTGTAATATATGCTATCTTGAGAGAAGCCACTAGTGAAACCTATGGCCCCCGGATATACTTTACATCATATAAGTTGCCACTCTATAATTTTAGTTTACTATTTATTTTGCAATCTTTACTTTTCAATCTATACAACAAAAATACCAAAATTATTTATCTTATTATCTTTTATCAGATCTCACTTTTGCAAGTGGCCGTGAAGGGATTGACAACCCCTTTATCGCGTTGGTTACAAGGTTCTTGATTGTCTGTGCAGGTACTAGGCGATTTGCGTGTAGTCTCCTACTGGATTGATACCTTCGTTCTCAAAAACTGAGGGAAATACTTACGCTACTTTGCTGCATCACCCTTTCCTCTTCAAGGGAAAACCAACGCATGCTCAAGAGGTAGCAAGAAGGATTTCTGGCGCCGTTGCCGGGGAGATTTGCGCCAAGTCAAGTTAAGATTTGATATCCCGTCAACTAGCCATTCCTGGCGCCATTGCCGGGGAGATCTACGCTCAAGTCAAGACATACCAAGTACCCATCACAAACTCTTATCCCTCCCATTACATTATTTGCCATGTGCCTCTCGTTTTCCTCTCCCCCACTTCACCTTTGCCGTTTTATTCGCCCTCCTCCCATTCGATCTTGTGTTACCATGTGCCTTCTTTTTGCTTGCACCTTTGCTTGCTAAAAGGTTATGGATCCTCATCCCCTTGCTAATCTTTTTAAGAGATCCAATTATGATGAACAAATTTCTAGTGATTTGAGTGTACTAGATTATCTTTATGAGGTTTTGCTTGAAATTCGTGAATCTGAAAATTGTGATGAAGAAATTTATGAAGAGATTCACGATAGCTCCTTGAATAAAAAGCATGATTGCGATGATTTTACTATAAATTCTCTTGATGTAAATTGTGCTAATAATATGCAAAACCCTAAGCTTGGGGATGCTAGTTTTTCTATGTTTACTACTTGTTGCAATGATCATGATTGGGGTGATTCTTCTTATGATCTTGAAAATTTATTTAAGCCCCATGATGAATATGAGATTGATAATAGTGTTTTCAATAATATTGAAAGTTGGTTTGGAAGAGTATCAACTTTTAGATCCCACATATTTGGAGGATTTTCAGTCGTATGAATTTTTTGCTAAAAGTGGGTTTGGAGAGGTCATGACTTTAGTTAATGTTAATCCCACTATTTTGGAAGAGTGTCAACTTTGCATGCATGTAGATCATGAAGAGAAAATTTTATGTGATAGATATATTGTTGAATTTGAGTATGATCATACATGTAATTATTATTAGAGAGGAAAATATTGTTGTAGAAATTTTTATCTTACTAAATTACCTCTCATCATGTTGAGATTGCTATCGTCTCTTTCTTCTTCCTTGCATATGCTAATTTTTGCTTGATATGATAATTTCTTTGCTTCTTAAATGCCTATGCATAGGAAGTATATTAGACTTATATGTGTTTATCACGTGTTCTTTGATGCTCTCTTTGTGCTTTAATTCTTGTCTTTGATGTGAGCATCATTAAAATTATCAATGCCTAGCTAGGGGCGTTAAACAATAGCGATTGTTGGGAAGCAACCCAATTTTATTTTTGCTTTTGCTTTTTAGGTTCTGTTTACTAATAAATAATTCATCTAGACTCTGTTTATATGTGGTTTTATGTTTTGGTTAGTGTTTGTGGCAAGTAGAACCTTTGGGAAGGCATGGGTGAAGTCTTTGTGATCTTGCTATAAAAAACAGAAACTTTAGCGCTCACGAGATTAGCTGCCATTTTTTACTGGAGAGTGATTTTAGGTTGATTCTTTTTGAAGATGATCAATAGATAAATTAATCACCTCCACCAATTTATTTCCGAATTTTTGGAGTTCGACAAGTATACGTTTGATACAGATTACTACAGGGTATTCTGTTTTTGACAGATTCTGTTTTTCGTGTGTTGTTTGCTTATTTTTCATGAATCTATGGCTAGTATCGGGGGGTATGAACCATAGATAAGTTGGAATACAGTAGGTTTAACACCAATATAAATAAAGAATGAGTTAATTACAGTACCTTAAAGTGGTGGTTTGTTTTCTTACACTAACGGAGCTCATGAGATTTTCTGTTTAAGTTTTGTGTTATGAAGTTTTTTAAGTTTTTGGGTAAAGATTTGATCGATTTTCGAATAAGGAGTGGAAAGAGCCTAAGCTTGGGGATGCCCAAGGCACCCCAAGGTAAAATTCAAGTACAACCAAAATCCTAAGCCTGGGGATGCCCCGGAAGGCATCCCCTCTTTCGTCTTCGTCTATCGGTAACTTTACTTGAGGCTATATTTTTATTCACCACATGATATGTGTTTTGCTTGGAGCGTCTTGTATGATTTGAGTCTTTGCTTTTCAGTTTACCACAATCATCCTTGCTGTACACACATTTTGGAGAGACACACATGAATCGGAATTTATTAGAATACTCTACGTGCTTCACTTATATCTTTTGAGCTAGATAATTTTGCTCTAGTGCTTCCCTTATACCTTTTTAGAGCATGGTGGTGGTTTTATTTTATAGAAATTATTGATCTCTCATGCTTCAATTATATTATTTTGAGAGTCTTTTAGAACAGCATGGTAATTTGCTTTGGCTATAAAATTAGTCCTAATATGATAGGCATCCAAGATGGGTATAATAAAAACTTTCATATAGAGTGCATTAAATACTATGAGAAGTTTGATACTTGATAATTGTTTTGATATATAAAGATGGTAATATTAGAGTCATGGTAGTTGAGTAATTGTGGAATTGAGAAATAATTGTGTTGAAGTTTGCAAGTCCCGTAGAAAGCACGTATGGTAAACATTGTGTGACAAATTTGAAGCATGAGGTGTTTTTTGATTGCTTTCCTTATGAGTGGCGGTCGGGGACGAGCGATGGTCTTTTCCTGCCAATCTATCCCCCTAGGAGCATGCGTGTAGTGCTTGGTTTTGATGACTTGTATATTTTTGCAATAAGTATGTGAGTTCTTTATGACTAATGTTGAGTCCATGGATTATACGCACTCTCACCATTCCATCGTTGCTAGCCTCTTCGGTACCGTGCATTGCCCTTTCTCACCTCGAGAGTTGGTGCAAACTTCGCCAGTGCATCCAAACCCCGTGATATGATACGCTCTATCACACATAAGCCTCCTTATATCTTCCTCAAAACAGCCACCGTACCTACCTATTATGGCATTTCCATAGTCATTCCGAGATATATTGCCATGCAACTTTCCACCGTTCCCTTTATTATGACACGCTCCATCATTGTCATATTGCTTTGCATGATCATGCAGTTGACATCGTATTTGTGGCAAAGCCACCTTCATAATTATTGCATACATGTCACTCTTGATTCATTGCACATCTCGGTACACCGCTGGAGGCATTCACATAGAGTCCTATTTTGTTCTAAGTATCGAGTTGGAAGTAAATAGAAGTGTGATGATTTTCATTATTAGAGCATTGTCCCATGTGAGGAAAGGATGATGGAGACTATGATTCCCCCACAAGTCGGGATGAGACTCCAGACGAAAAATAAAAAAATTAAAAGAGGCCAAACAAGCCCAAAAAAAGAGGCCATAAAAAAGGAGAAGGCCCAAAAAAATGAGAGAAAAAGAGAGAAGGGGCAATGTTACTATCCTTTTTCCACACTTGTGCTTCAAAGTAGCACCATGATCTTCATGATAGAGAGTCTCTTATTTTGTCACTTTCATATACTAGTGGGAATTCTTCATTATAGAACTTGGCTTGTATATTCCAATGATGGGCTTCCTCTAAATGTCCTAGGTCTTCGTGAGTAAGCAAGTTGGATGCACACCCACTTAGTTTCTTTTGTTGAGCTTTCATATATTTATAGCTCTACTGCATCCGTTGCATGGCAATCCCTACTCCTTGCATTGACATCAATTGATGGGCATCTCCATAGCCCGTTGATTAGCCGCGTCAATGTGAGACTTTCTCTTTTTTGTCTTCTCACACAACCTCCATCATCATATTCTATTCCACCCATAGTGCTATGTCCATGGCTCCCACTCATATATTGCGTGAAAGTTGAAAGAGTTTGAAAAGGCTAAGTATGAAACAATTGCTTGGCTTGTCATCGGGGTTGTGCATGATGGGAGCATTTTGTGTGACGAAAATGAAGCATGGCCAAACTATATGATTCTGTAAGGATAAGCTTTCTTTGGCTATGTTATTTTGATAAGACATTATTTCTTGGTTAGAATGCTTGAAGTATTATTATTTTATGTCATATTAAACTTTTGTCTCGAATATTTTGGATCTAAACATTCATGCCACAATAAAGAGAATTACACTAAAAATTATGTTAGGTAGCATTCCACATCAAAAATTCTGTTTTTATCATTTACCTACTGGAGGACGAGCAGGAATTAAGTTTGGGGATGCTTGATACGTCTCCAACGTATCTATAATTTTTGATTGTTCCATGCTATTATATTATCTGTTCTGGATGTTTAATGGGCTTTAATATATTCTTTTATATTATTTTTGGGACTAACCTATTAACAGAAGGCCCAGTGCAAATTGCTGTTTTTTGCCTATTTCGGTGTTTAGCGGAAAAGGAATATCAAACGGAATCCAAATGGAATGAAACCTTCGCGAGGATCTTTCTTGGAACAACCGCAATCCAGGAGACTTGGAGTGGAAGTCAGAGACGCAACCAGGCGGCCACGAGGCAGGCGGGCACGCCCCCACCCTCGTGGGCCCCTCGTAGCTCCACCGACCTACTTCTTTCGCCTATATATACTCTTATACCCTGAAAACATCGGGGGGAGCAAGGAAACCACTTTTCCACCGCCGCAACCTTCTGTACCCGTGAGATCCCATCTTGGGGCCTTTTCCGGCGATCTGCCGGAGGGGGATTCGATCACGGAGGGCTTCTACATCAAAACCATAGCCTCTCCGATGATGTGTGAGTAGTTTACCACATACCTTCGGGTCCATAGTTATTAGCTAGATGGCTTCTTCTCTCTCTTTGGTTCTTAATACAAAGTTCTCCCCGATGTTCTTGGATATCTATTCGATGTAATACTTTTTGCGGTGTGTTGCCGAGATCCGTTGAATTGTGTTTATGATCAAGATTATCTATGAAAACTATTTGGTTCTTCTCTGAATTCTTATATGCATGATTTGATATCGTTGCAAGTCTCTTCGAATTATCGGTTTAGTTTGGCCTACTAGATTGATCTTTCTTGCAATGGGAGAAGTGCTTAGCTTTGGGTTCAATCTTGCGGTGCTCGATCCCAGTGATAGAAAGGGAACCGACACGTGTTGTATTGTTGCCATCGAGGATAAAAAGATGGGGTTTATATCATAATATCATATTGCTTGAGTTTATCCCTCTACATCATGTCATCTTGCCTAATGTGTTACTATGTTCTTATGAACTTAATACTATAGATGCATGCTGGATAGCGGTCGATGTGTGGAGTAATGTTAGTAGATGCAGAATTGTTTCGGTCTACTTGACACGGACGTGATGCCTATGTTCATGATCATGCCTAGATATTCTCATAACTATGCGCTTTTCTATCAATTGCTCGGCAGTAATTCGTTCACCCATCATAATATATGCTATCTTGAGAGAAGCCACTAGTGAAACCTATGGCCCTGGGGTCTACCTATTGTTGCCAATCTATAATTCTAGTTTAGTATTTATTTTGCAATCTTTACTTTTCAATCTATACAAAAAAAATACCAAAAATATTTATCTTATTATATTTTATCAGATCTCACTCTTGCAAGTGGCCGTGAAGGGATTGACAACCCCTTTATCGCGTTGGTTGCAAGGTTCTTGATTGTTTATGCAGGTACTAGGCAATTTGCGTGTAGTCTCCTACTGGATTGATACCTTGGTTCTCAAAAACTGAGGGAAATACTTACGCTACTTTGCTGCATCACCCTTTCCACTTCAAGGGAAAACCAACGCATGCTCAAGAGGTAGCACATACCTAGTTCAACCTCGTTACCGGCAAGTCTCTTTACTCGTTCTGTAATGCAGCATCCCGTAACTAACTCATTAGTCACATTGCTTGCAAGGCTTATAGTGATGTGCATTACCGAGAGGGCCCAGAGATACCTCTCCGAAACACGGAGTGACAAATCCTAATCTCGATCTATGCCAACCCAACAAATACCTTTGGAGACACTTGTAGAGCATCTTTATAATCACCCATTTACGTTGTGACATTTTATAGCATACAAAGTGTTCCTCCGGTATTCGGGAGTTGCATAATCTCATAGTCTGAGGAACATGTATAAGTCATGAAGAAAGCAATAGCAATAAAACTTAACGATCATGATGCTAAGCTAACGGATGGGTCTTGTCCATCACATCATTCTCCTAATGATGTGATCCCATTCATCAAATGAAAACACATGTCTATGGTTAGGAAACTTAACCATCTTTGGTTAACGAGCTAGTCAAGTAGAGGCATACTAGGGACAGTTTGTTTTGACTATGTATTCACACATGTATCATGTTTCCGGTTAATACAATTCTAGCATGTATAATAAACATTTATCATGATATAAGGAAATATAAATAACATCTTTATTATTGCCTCTAGGGCATATTTCCTTCAATATCAAGTGCATATCAGGATGTTCTGTTCCATCTCCTGCATAAGGATTAGCTAGCAGTTGCTCTATCATACCCGAAGGAATTTCATATTCAATATTTTCAGTAGGTGCAGTAGGTTGAGGGGTAACTAATTGTGGTTCCCGACGAGGTGAAGATACCCCGAACAAACCCCTCAAAGGATTGTTTTCCATAGTAACAAGTGACAATAAATTTCAGCACACTATATAAATGTTTCCTTACCAAATTCCACTTACAAAAGGCGCTTCACTCCCCGACAACAGAGCTAGAAAATAGCCTTGATGAGCCACAAGTATAGGGGATCGACTGTAGCTCTTTTCGATAAGTAAGAGTGTCAAACCCAACGAGGAGCAGAAGAAAATGACAAGTAGTTTTCAGTAAGGTAATGTCTGCAAGTGCTGAAACGGTAAGTAGTGAGTAGTTTGATAGCAAGATAATTTGTAACGAGTAAGTAACGATAGTAGCAATAAGTATGAAGCAAGGTAGCCCAATCCTTTTGAGGCACAGGACAGGCCAAACAGTCTCTTATGATAAGCAAAGGGTTCTTGAGGATACACGGGAATTTCATCTAGTCACTTCCATCATGTTGGTTTAATTTGTGTTCGCTACTTTGATAATTTGATATGTGGGTGGACCGGTGCTTAGGTGTTGTTCTTACTTGAACAAACCTCCTACTTATGACTAACCCTCCCGCAAGCATCTGCAACTACGAGAAAAGTATTAAGAATAAATTCTAACCATAGCATTAAACTTTTGGGTCCAATCAGCCCCTTACGGAATAGTGCATATACTGGGGTTTAAGCTTCTGTCACTATCACAACCCACCATCTATTTACTACTCCACAATGCATTCACTTATGCCCAAATATGGTGAAGTGTCATGTAGTCGACGTTCACATGACACCACTAAGGGAATCACAACATACATACTATCAAAATATCGAACACATATCAAATTCACATGATTACTTGCAACATGATTTATCCCGTGACCTCAAGAACAAAATTAACTACTCACAAATAATGAACATGCTCATGATTAGAGGAGTATTAAATAGCATCATGGATCTGAACATATAATCTTCCACCAAATAAACCATATAGTAATCAACTACAAGATGTAATCAACACTACTAGTCACCCCCCCTAGCAACAATCTATAGTTCCGGTAACAAGATTGAATACAAGAGATGAACTAGGGTTTGAGATGAGATGGTGCTGGTGAAGATGTTGATGGAGATTGCCCTCCCCAAGATGGGAGAGTTGTTGTTGATGATGATGATGATGATGATTTCCCCCTCCGGGAGGGAAGTTCCCCTGGCAGAATCACTCCGCTGGAGGGAAAAAGTGCTCCTACCCAAGTTCCGCCTCGAGAAGGCGGCGCTCCGCCCCGAAAGTCTTCTCCTTATTTTTTCTAGGTCAAAATTACTTATATACCAGAAGATGGGCACCGGAGGTGGGCCGAGGAGGCCACAACCCACCAGGGCGCGCCCAGGTGTTTATTGGCTCCAATATTTCTTAAATAATCCATAAAAAATCTCCGTGAAGTTTCAGCTCATTTGGAGTTGTGCAGAATAGGTGGCCTGACGTAGCTTTTTCAGATCCAGATTTCCAGCTGCCGAAATTCTCCCTCTTAGTGTGTACCATGCAAATTATGAGAGAAAAAGGCATTAGAATTACTCCAAAAAGCATTATTATGGATAAAAATATTATAAATAACAGTAAGAAAACATGATGCAAAATGTACGTATCAGCCGCAACCGCAAATACTATCCAGCTCGTGTCCGGCTCGACCCAAATCCGGCGCAAACTTGGGACGGATTTGCATCCACACGGACACTGGACGAACGCACGCGTGTTGTCTCCTCGTCTGCCCCGGGCCCGTCTGTCGGCCCTCCAACTGTTTTCCATTGGTACCATTTAATCCGCACGCCGGATGAGGCCCGCAAGTCAGCCGCCCAGCTGTCCCACCCGTCCTTTTTAATGTGGAAGTCGTGGACCGGCCAGTGCACTTCCACTTCCATCCACTACTGCCTCCTCAAGCCTTAACACCCAAACCCTAGCTCCGGCCGCTGCACCACCCTCGCCCCCCCTCCCCCGCCGCTGCCTCTTGCCATGGGGATGTGGAAGTGGATCCTCGACAAGAAGGGGAAGCACGACCATGAGGCGTGTTCATCCTCCACGTCACCGTGGAGCGTCGCCGTCCACTCCACCTTGCCGCCCGCCTTCTCCATCTTCCCGTCGGCGGCCCCATCGCGCGTGGCCATATATCAAGGCGGAGATTTGCCTGCGCTACTGAGAGACAGGAAGTGGAGCGACATGCATCTCCCAAACAACTAGCACGTAAGTCCAGATGAGGTGCCCATGCCGCCAATCCCGGTGAGTGGCCGCACCTGCTTGGTGGAGATCAACCGCCGCCGCACGTGCCTTCGTCCGAACCTCCTTAACAGGTCCATGTACGTCGTGGATTCCCCCATGCGGGACACTTGTTCTGGGACGAGCACGATCTGCGTTGGCAAACCTATTTTGTCGGTCGTGCTCCGAGCCCACCATGGGCATGCTCTGCTAGCTGCGCGCATGCTCCCAGACTGCCCGGTCACACGACCGCACGCAGGTTCGCGCGCACTTTCCCACACCCTTCCCCTCGTCGTCCCCGCCACCACCACCTCCCACCATGTCCGTCGAGGAGGAGGAGCTGGTGAGGAAGGTGCTCATCGACTCTGTGCGGGGCACGACTGCGCCCAGTGGGAGGGCCTAGACTTCATGATGGCCCTGTCGACCGCCGAAAACATCGTCATACCAAAGCTGGAGGTCACGGGGCAGGTGATGGAGGAGCCCCCCATCATGACCTAGAACCCGACGTTGGTGCGCACTCATGGACGTGGACATCCACGGTGCCATGCAGCCCACCATCATTGTCGTCCCCATGGGCGGCCGCCGAGCCAGGGCTACCGGGCCTGCCACAACCAGAGTAGGAGCCGCCCGCCCCACTTCGATGGCCACCGAAGGCGTCGCCCGCCCCACTTCGGCAGGCACCGACGAGGCCACCAGCCCACCTATGGCAGCCACCACGTGCATTGACCTCACCATGGTTGGACGATGACCCCACCTATGGCAGCCACCACATACATCGACCTCACCATTGTTGGACGACGACCCCACCTATGGCAGCCAACACGTACATCGACCTCACCATGGTTGGACGACGACCCTACCTATGGCATCCACCATGTACAACGACCTCACCATGGACGACGGACGACCCGATCTAGGGTTTCTTTTTTCTTTTTTAATTCTAGGTTTATTTTCATTGTTTTTTATTTCAGGTTTATTTTCAATATTTCAGACGTGACTTTGTGGACATGGATGTTTAAGTTAATGTAATATATATCGTTTCAAATTATCTTTAATATTTTTTTGTTTAAATTCAAAGTCCAAATGCGAAAAAATTGAGATGCTGCGGCCCGTTGGGCATACCAAATGGGTGGACGACCGCAAACGGACATAATCCGGACAAAACGGACGTCCGTTGGAGTTGGACTAACAAAAATATATAACTTTGATACAAGAATGTGTAAGGAACGATGTGAACATGATCCATGACTGACGAGGTAGGAGCGATAGAGATCCAACATGCTCAATTGCTCACGCGCGTAGCCTTTTCCAGTGGACATGATCCACTCCATTGACCGCCGACTAAAGGCATCTGGGCAGTGGAGAGCACGCCAAGCCTCTAACACAAAGTACTGCTGATACAGAAAACTCAAAAGAACAAAGCATCCAAAAGCAGAGGCAAGTGCAAGTCTCGTGGAATGGTGGATCACCCCCTAACTATACTTTTTACCCATGAAATTATCTCTCACCTAAAACAGATGAACTATAATACTGATAAGTGACTAACTGGCAGCACACCACCAACCAATTGTCTACAACAATGTCAGTCAGCTGAGGACAAGCAAGAAACTGGAAAAGAATCATCAAGCCAACCAAGTTTTACGTGCTTTTATTAGACGATTTGTGGTAGTCTATTTTGATGATATACTGATTTATAGCAAATCTTTGGAAGAACATTTGAAACACTTACGAGCTATTTTCATTGCTCTACGTGATGCATGTTTGTTTGGTAACCTTGGGAAGTGCACCTTTTGCACCGACCGAGTATCTTTTCTTGGATATGTTGTTACTCCACAGGGAATTGAAGTTGATAAAGCCAAGATTGAAGCCATTGAGAGTTGGCCGCAGCCCAAAACGGTCACATAAGTGAGGAGTTTTCTTGGACTCGCCATTTCTATAGGAGTTTTGTGAGAGATTTTAGCACCATTGATGCACCTGTGAATGAGCTTACAAAGAAGGATGTGACTTTTTTTTGGGGTACCGCACAGGAAGAAGCCTTCACGGTATTGAAAGGTAAGTTAACACATGCTCCTTTACTTCAACTTCCGGATTTTAATAAGACTTTTGAGCTTGAATGTGATGCTATTGGAATTGGATTAGGAGGTGTGTTATTACAAGATGGCAAACCTGTTGCATACTGTTCTGAAAAATTAAGTGGGCCTAGTCTGAACTATTCTACTTATTATAAAGAATTATATGCTCTTGTTCGGACTTTAGAATTAAACATGGCAACACTATTTATGGCTCAAAGAATTTGTTATCCATTCTGATCATGAATCTTTGAAACACATTAGTAGTCAAGCAAAACTGAACCATATACATGCTAAATGGGTCGAATTCATTGAGACTTTTCCTTATGTCATTAAACACAAGAAGGGTAAAGAAAATGTTATTGCTGATGCATTGTCTCGTCGTTATACTATGCTTTCACAACTTGACTTTAGAATATTTGATTCGGAGACCATCAAAGATCAATATGTGCATGATGTTGAATGTAAATATGTATTGCGGAATTGTAAAGAAGGGAGAACATGCAACAAGTTCGTCGTTAATGATGGATTTGTGTTTCGTGCTAACAAGCTATGCATTCTAGCTAGCTTCGTTCGTCTTTTGTTGTTGCAGGAGGCGCATGGAGGAGGACTAATGGGACACTTTGGCATGAAGAAGATGGAGGATATACTTGCTACACATTTCTTTTGGCCAAACATGAGACGGGATGTTGAGCGTTTTGTTGCTCGCTGCACTACATGTCAAAAAGCTAAGTCACTCTATTTTGAAAAAAAGCTAAGTCACCACTCAATCCTCATAGTTTATATATGCCTTTGCCTGTACCTAGTGTTCCTTGAGAGGATATATCTATGGATTTTTTCTTAGGATTACCTCAAACAAAGAAGGGGAGGAATAGCATATTTGTTGTCGTGGATAGATTTTTGAAAATGGCACACTTCATACCATGTCATAAAAGTGATGATGTTGGTAATGTTGCAGATTTGTTCTTTTGTGAAATTATTCACTTGCATGGTGTGCCAAATACAATTGTTTCCGATCGTGATACTAAATTTCTTATCCACTTTTGGAGATGTTTATGGGCTAAGTTGGGGACTAAACTGCTTTTTAGTACTACTTGTCACCCCCAAACTAATGGACAAACTGAAGTAGTCAATAGAATATTGTCTACTATGCTTAAGGCTGTTTTGAAGAATAACAAGAAAATCTCGAAAGAATGCTTGCCTCATATTGAATTTGCTTATAATCGTTAGCTGCATTCTACTACTAAGATGTGCCCTTTTGAAATTGTGAATGGTTTCCTATCTCCTGCACCTATAGATTTTTTGTCTCTTCCATCTTCGGAGAAGGTTAATTTTGATGCTAAACAACGTGCTGAATTGATCTTAAAAATGCATGAGTTAACTAAGGAGAACATTGAGCGTATGAATGCTAAACATAAACTTGCTAGAGATAAGGGTAGAAAACGTGTTGTGTTTGCACCTGGAGATTTTGTTTGGTTACATTTGCGTAAGGATAGATTTCCTGATTTGCGCAAATCAAAGATAATGCCACGTGCTGATGGTCCTTTTAAGGTGTTAGAGAAAATAAATGATAATGCATATAAACTTGAGCTGCCTGCAGATTTTGGGGGTTAGTCTCACTTTTAACATTGCAGATTTGAAGCCTTATTTGGGTGAGGAAGATGAGCTTCCGTCGAGGACGACTTCATTTCAAGAAGGGGAGGATGATGAGGATATCAATACCATTGTTACACCCATAACCCCTGTTGTTATACATACTGGACCAATTACTAGAGCCAATTACTAGAGCTCGCGCACGCCAGTTGAATTACCAGGTACTTTCGTTTCTTGGTGACAATTCTAATGTTCATGAGAATATGATGCTTCCTAAATTGGATACATTTGTGTTGATTACTAATGAAGGGCCTAGCATGGACAAGAGGGATGAACACTGGAGTAGGATCAAGCAAGGAGATGAAGGCGCGTGCGAAGGGATCCGGAATGGCGTTTCTAGTGCATATTTGAGCACTTTGAAGCCTCACTGATGACCTACAAGGACATGGATAGAATATACAAGATGCTCCTTCATAACTTTTGTCCATAACTTATTTTAGGTGTTGCGCCACCTTATTTTTGGGCTAGGCACATGTAATTTCGAAATACTTAAGTAAAGGTTGTTTTAAGAGTCCGTATGTGTGGGGAAACAAAGTTAGGGTTGGTTTCGGACCCCTCCTACAAGGGGCCACGAAATTCCCCCTTACTCCTCCATATATACAACCCTTAGGGCATCGTTTAGACTTTGGGTTTTGTTTAGAATAAAAGTTCGTGTATCCAGATTGTGTTCAATGGCCAGACCGAGATGCCACAGAGCCCCACCTTCATCAATAAAGTTTTTCTCTTATATTCGCAGTATCCAGATTGCAATCTCAGTTTCTTGCTTGTTCTTTGTTTGCTTGCAGGAAATAGACCCTCGTGGTCAGGTTGATCGTGCTTCGGCATGGTCAATAACCCCTCGGAAGTTGATCTAGCAATTGCTAAGGCGCGACTGAAGGAATTATGCCCTAGAGGCAGTAATGAAGTTGTTATTTATATTTCCTTATATGATGATAAATGTTTATTATTCATGCTAGAATTGTATTAACCGAAAACTTTGTACATGTGTGAATACATAGACAAAACAGAGTGTCCCTAGTATGCCTCTACTTGACTAGCTCGTTGATCAAAGATGGTTATGTTTCCTGACCATAGACATGTGTTTTCATTTGATGAATCAGATCACATCATTAGAGAATGATGCGATGGACAAGACCCATCTGTTACCGTAGCATTATGATAGTTTAGTTTTATTGCTATTGCTTTCTTCATGACTTATACATATTCCTCTAACTATGAGATTATGCAACTCCCGAATACCGGAGGAACACCTTGTGTGCTAGCAAACGTCACAACGTAACTGGGTGATTATAAAGATGCTCTACAGGTATCTCCAAAGGTGTTTGTTGAGTTGGCATAGATCGAGATTAGGATTTGTCACTCCGAGTATCGGGGAGGTATCTCTGGTCCCTCTCGGTAATGCACATCACTATAAGCCTTGCAAGCAATGTGAGTAATGAGTTAGTTGCAGGATGATGCATCACGGAACGAGTAAAGAGACTTGCCGGTAACGAGCTTGAACTAGGTATGATGATACCGACGATCGAATCTCGGGCAAGTAACATACCGATGATAAAGGGAATAACGTATGTTGTTATTCGGTTTGACTGATGAAGATCTTTGTAGAATATGTAGGAGACAATATGAGCATCCAGGTTCCGCTATTGGTTATTGACCGGAGATGTGTCTCGGTCATGTCTACATAGTTCTCGAACCCGTAGGGTCCGCACGCTTAACGTTCGATGATGATTTGTATTATGAGTTATGTGTTTTGGTGACCGAAGTTTGTTCGGAGTCCCGGATGAGATCACGGACATGCCGAGGAGTCTCGAAATGGTAGAGAGGTAAATATTGATATATTGGAAGGTTATATATGGACATCGGAATGGTTCCGATAAGGTTCGGGGATTTATCGGAGTACTGGGAGGCTATCGGACCCCCCCCCCCCCAGGAAAGTTAATGGGCCTAATGGGCCATAGTGGAGGAGATGAGGCAGGCCACGGGAGGAGGCACAGGGCACCTTGCCTAATCCAAATTGGACAAGGGGAGGGGGCGCGACCCCCCTCTTTCCTTCTCCCTCTCTCTCCCTTCCCCTTTCCCCCTCTCCGTTGGAAGGAAAGGGGGTCCGAATCCTACTAGGAACAGAGTCCTAGTAGGACTCCCCCCTCTTGGCGCGCCCCCTTGGGCCGGCCTCCTCCTCCCCCCTCCTTTATATATGTGGGCAGGGGGCACCCCAAAGGCACAACAGTTGTTTCTTAGCCGTGCGCGGTGCCCCCCTCCACAGTTTACTCCTCCGGTCATAGCGTCGTAGTGCTTAGGCGAAGCCCTACGTGGATCACATCACCAACACTGTTGCGACACCGTCGTGCTGACGGAACTCTCTGATACATCCATTTTGCATCATGATTTTATATCGATATTTATTGCATTATGGGCTGTTATTACACATTATGTCACAATACATATGCCTATTCTCTCTTATTTTACAAGGTTTACATGAAGAGGGAGAATGCTGGCAGCTGGAATTCTGGGCTAGAAAAGGAGCCAATATTAGAGACCTATTCTACACAACTCCAAAAGTCCTGAAACTCCACCAAAGTCAGTTTTAGAATATATAAAAAATATTGGGCGAAGAAAGTACCAGAGGGGGGCCACCCACCATCCACGAGGGTGGGGGCGCGCCTTACCCCCCTGGGCGTGCCCCCTGCCTCGTGGGCCCCCTGGCAGGCCTCCGGTGCCCATCCTTGGCTATATGAAGTATTTCGCCCTGGAAAAAATCAGGAGCAATCTTTCGGGACGAAGCACCGCCGCCACGAGGCGGAACCTGGAGAAACCAATCTAGGGCTCGGGCGGAGCTGTTCTGCCGGGGAAACATCCCTCCGGGAGGGGGAAATCATCACCATCGTCATCACCATCGATCCTCTCATCGGGAGGGGGTCAAAATCCATCAACATCTTCACCAGCACCATCTCCTCTCAAACCCTAGTTCATCTCTTGTACCCAATCTTTGTCTCAAAACCACAGATTGGTACCTGTGGGTTGCTAGTAGTGTTGATTACTCCTTGTAGTTGATGCTAGTTGGTTTATTGGGTGGAAGATCATATGTTCAGATCCTCTATGCATATTAATACCCCTCTGATTATGAAGATGAATATGATTTGTGAGTAGTTACATTTGTTCCAGAGGACATGGGAGAAGTCTTGCTATAAGTAGTCATGTGAATTTGGTATTCGTTCAATATTTTGATGAGAAGTATGTTGTGTTTCCTCTAATGGTGCTATGTGAACGTCGACTACATGACACTTCACCATTGTTTGGGCCTAGGGGAAGGCATTGGGAAGAAATAAGTAGATGATGGGTTGCTAGAGTGACATAAGCTTAAACCCTAGTTTATGTGTTGCTTCGTAAGGGGCTGATTTGGATCCATATGTTTCATGCAATGGTTAGGTTTACCTTAATACTTCTTTTGTAGTTGCGGATGCTTGCAAGAGGTGTTAATCATAAGTGGGATGCTTGTCCAAGGAAGGGCAGTACCCAAGCACCGGTCCACCCACATATCAAATTATCAAAGTAACGAACGCGAATCATATGAGCATGATGAAAACTAGCTTGAGGATAACTCCCATGTGTCCTCGGGAGCGTTTTCCTTTATATAAGAGTTTGTCCAGGCTTGTCCTTTGCTATAAAAAGGATTGGGCCACCTTACTGCACCTTATTTACTTTTATTACTTGTTACCTGTTACAAATTACCTTATCACAAAACTATCTGTTACCGATAATTTCAGTGCTTGCAGAGAATACCTTACTGAAAACCGCTTGTCATTACCTTCTGCTCCTCGTTGGGTTGAACACTCTTACTTATCGAAAGGACTAAGATAGATCCCCTATACTTGTGGGTCATCAAGACTCTTTTCTGGCGCCGTTGCCGGGGAGTGAAGCGCCTTTGGTAGGTGGAATTTGGTAAGGAAAAATTTGTATAGTGTGCTGAAATTTACTTTCACTTGTTACTATGGAACATAATCCTTTGAGGGGCTTGTTCGGGGTATCTTCACCCCCCAGTAGAGCAAAGAGTTGCTCCTCAACCTGCTGAACCTACTAAAAATGTTTACCTTGAAATTCCTTCGGGTATGATAGAGAAACTGCTAGCTAATCCTTTTATAGGAGATGGAACATTGCATCCTGATTTGCACCTAATCTATGTGGATGAAGTTTGTGGATTATTTAAGCTTGCAGGTATGCCCAAGGATGTTATCAAGAAGAAGGTCTTACCTTTATCTTTGAAGGGAAAGGCATTGACATGGTTTAGGCTATGTGATGATATTGGATCACGGAACTACAACCGATTGAAATTAGAATTTCATCAGAAGTTTTATCCTATGCATCTGGTTCATCGTGATTGTAATTATATATATATAATTTTTGGCCTCGCGAAGGAGAAAGCATTGCTCAAGCTTGGGGGAGGCTTAAGTCAATGTTATATTCATGCCCCAATCATGAGCTCTCAAGAGAAATTATTATTCAAAAATTTTATGCTCGGCTTTCTCTCAATAATCGCTCCATGCTCGATACTTCTTATACTGGCTCTTTTATGATGAAAACTATTGAATTCAGATGGGATTTATTGGAAAGAATTAAACGCAAATCTGAAGATTGGGAACTCGACGAAGGTAAGGAGTCAGGTATAACACCTAAGTTTGATTGTGTTAAATCTTTTATGGATACCGATGTTTTCCGTGAATTTAGCACTAAATATGGACTTGACTCTGAGATAGTAGCTTCTTTCTGTGAATCATTTGCTACTTATGTCGATCTCCCTAAGGAGAAGTGGTTTAAATATCATCCTCCCATTGAAGTAAAAGTAGTTGAACCTATTAAAGTTGAAGAAAAGACTATCACTTATAATGTTGATCCTATTGTTCCTACCACTTATATTGAGAAACCACCTTTCCCTGTTAGAATAAAGGATCATGCTAAAGCTTCAAATGTGGTTCATAAGAGTAATGCTAGAACACCTACACCCTCTGAGAAAATTAAAGTTGAACCTAGTATTGCTATGGTTAAGGATCTCTTGGTCGATAATATTGATGGGCATGTCATTTACCTCTGTGATGGAGCTGCTAGAATTGCTAGACCAGACACTAAAAATAAACATAGACCTGTTATAGGCATGCCTGTTATTTCTGTTAAAATAGGATATCATTGCTATCATGGTTTATGTGATATGGGTGCTAGTGTGAGTGCAATACCTCATTCTTTATACGAAGAAATTATGCATGATATTGCACCTGCTGAGTTAGAAGGTATTGATGTTACAATTAAGCTTGCCGATAGAGATACTATTTCACCGGTTGGGATTGTTAGAGATGTTGAAGTCTTGTGTGGGAAAGTTAAATATCCTACTGATTTTCTTGTTCTTGGTTCCCCACAAGACGATTTTTGTCCCATTATATTTGGTAGACCCTTCTTGAATACTGTTAATGCTAAGATAGATTGCAAAAAGGATGTTGTTACTATTGGTTTAGGGGATATGTCTTATGATTTTAATTTTGCTAAATTTCGTAGGCAACCCCATGATAAAGAATTTCCTAGTAAAGATGAAATTATTGGTCTCGCTTCTATTGCCGTGCCTCCTAATGATCCTTTAGAACAATATTTGTTAGACCATGAAAATGATATGTTTATGAATGAAAGAAGGGAAATAGATGAAGTATTCTTTAAACAGGGACCTATTTTGAAACACAATTTGCCTATTGAAATTCTAGGGGATCCTCCTCCACCCAAGGGTGATCCCGTGTTTGAGCTTAAACAATTACCTGATGCTCTTAAATATGCTTATCTTGACGAAAAGAAGATATATCCTGTTATTATTAGTGCTAACCTTTCAGAGCAGGAAGAAGAGAAATTATTGAAAACTCTGAAGAAGCACCGAGCTGCTATTGGATATACTCTTGATGATCTTAAGGGCATTAGTCCCACTCTATGCCAACACAAAATAAAATTGGAGAAAGACGCTAAAACGGTTGTTGATCACCAACGACAGTTAAATCCTAAGATGAAAGAAGTGGTAAGGAAAGAAATACTAAAGCTTCTAGAGGCAGGTATAATTTATCCTGTTGCTGATAGTCAGTGGGTAAGTCCTGTCCATTGTCTCCCTAAGAAGGGAGGTATTACTGTTGTCCCTAATGATAAAGATGAATTGATCCCACAAAGAATTGTTATAGGTTATAGAATGGTAATTGATTTTCACAAACTAAATAAGGCTACTAAAAAGGATCATTACCCTTTACCTTTTATTGATCAAATGCTAGAAAGATTATCCAAACATACACATTTTTGCTTTCTAGACGGTTATTCTGGTTTCTCTCAAATACCTGTGTCAAAAGAGGATCAAGAAAAGACCACTTTTACTTGTCCTTTCGGTACCTTTGCTTATAAACGTATGCCTTTTGGTTTACGTAATGCACATGCTACCTTTCAAAGATGTATGACTGCTATATTCTCTGACTTTTGTGAAAAGATTGTTGAGGTTTTCATGGATGATTTCTCTGTTTATGGAACTTCTTTTGATGATTGCTTAAGCAACCTTGACCGAGTTTTGCAGAGATGTGAAGAAACTAATCTTGTCTTGAATTGGGAGAAGTGCCACTTTATGGTTAATGAAGGTATTGTCTTGGGACATAAAATTTCTGAAAGAGGTATTGAAGTTGATAAAGCTAAGTTGATGCTATTGAAAAGATGTCGTGTCCTAAGGACATTAAAGGTATAAGAAGTTTCCTTGGTCATGCCGGTTTTTATAGGAGGTTCATTAAAGACTGCTAAAAAATTTCTAGGCCTCTGACTAATATCTTACAAAAAGATGTTCCTTTTGTCTTTGATGATGATTGTGTAGAAGCATTTGAAATACTTAAGAAAGCTTTGATTTCTGCACCTATTGTTCAGCCACCTGATTGGAATTTACCCTTTGAAATTATGTGTGATGCTAGTGATTATGCTATAGGTGTTGTTCTAGGAAAAAGAGTTGATAAGAAATTAAATGTTATTCAATATGCTAGTAAAACTCTAGACAGTGCCCAGAGAAATTATGCCACTACTGAAAAAGAATTTTTAGCAGTTGTATTTGCTTGTGATAAGTTCAAACCTTATATTGTTGATTCTAAAGTAACTGTTCACACTGATCATGCTGCTATTAAATATCTTATGGAAAAGAAAGATGCTAAACCTAGACTTATTAGATGGGTTCTCCTACTACAAGAATTTGATTTGCACATTATAGATAGAAAGGGAGCTGAGAGCCCCGTTGCAGACAACTTATCTAGGTTAGAGAATGTTCTTGATGACCCACTACCTATTGATGATAGCTTTCCCGATGAACAATTAGCTGTCATAAATGCTTCTCGTACTGCTCCATGGTATGCTGATTATGCTAATTACATTGTTGCTAAATTTATAGCACCTAGTTTCACATACCTGCAAAAGAAAAAGTTTTTCTATGATTTAAGACATTACTTCTGGGATGACCCACACCTTTATAAAGAATAAGTAGATGGTGTCATTAGACGTTGTGTACCTGAGCATGAACAGGAACAGATCCTACGCAAGTGTCACTCTGAGGCTTATGGAGGACACCATGCTGGAGATAGAACTGCACATAAGGTATTGCAATCCGGTTTTTATTGGCCTACTCTTTTTAAAGATGCCCGTAAGTTTGTCTTTTCTTGTGATGAATGTCAAAGAATTGGTAATATTAGTAGACGTCAAGAAATGCCTATGAACTATTCACTTGTTATTGAACCATTTGATGTTTGGGGTTTTGATTATATGGGATCGTTTCCTTCCTCTAATGGGTATACACATATTTTAGTTGATGTTGATTACGTTACTAAGTGGGTAGAAGCTATTCCAACTAGTAGTGCCGATCATAACACCTCTATTAAGATGCTTAAAGAAGTTATTTTTCCGAGGTTTGGAGTCCCTAGATATTTAATGACTGATGGTGGTTCACATTTTATTCATGGTGCTTTTCGTAAGATGCTTGCTAAGTATGATGTTAATCATAGAATTGCATCTCCATACCACCCACAGTCTAGTGGTCAAGTAGAATTGAGTAATAGAGAGATTAAATTAATTTTGCAAAAGACTGTTAATAGATCTAGAAAGAATTGGTCCAAAACACTTGATGATGCATTATGGGCCTATAGAACTGCATATAAAAATCCTATGGGTATGTCTCCGTATAAAATGGTTTATGGAAAAGCATATCACTTACCTCTCGAACTAGAACATAAGGCATATTGGGCCATTAAAGAGCTCAATTATGATTTCAAACTTGTCGGTGAGAAGAGGCTATTTGACATTAGCTCGCTTGATGAATGGAGAACCCAAGCCTATTAGAATGTCAAACTGTTTAAATAAAAGTTAAAAGATGGCATGAGAAAAGGATACAAAAGCGTGAGTTTAACGTAGGTGATTATGTTTTGCTATACAACTCTCATTTAAGGTTTTTTGCAGGAAAGCTTCTCTCTAAATGGGAAGGTCCTTACGTTATCGAGGATGTCTATCCTTCCGGTGCCATAAAAATCAACAACTTCGAGGGCACAAATCCAAAGGTGGTGAATGGTCAAAGAATCAAACATTATATCTTAGGTAATCCAATAAATGTTGAAACCAATGTTATTGAAACCGTAACCCTAGAGGAACATACAAGGGACACTTTCCAGAACGTTTCAGACTCCAAAAAGGAATAGGTATGTGGTATAGTAAGTAAACCGACTCCAAAACAGTTCTAATGGCATTTTTTCTCCGTTTTGGAATATTTAAGAAAATAGGAAAATAAGAAGTAGTCCGAAAGGAACACGAGGCATCCACGAGGGTGGAGGGCGCGTCGTACCCCCTGGGCGCGCCCCTGCCTCGCGGGCACCTCGTGTGCCCTCCGGACTCCGTTTTCTTGCACGATACTTCTTTTGGTCAGTAAAAATTCATTATATAATCTCCCGAAGGTTTTGACTACCGTACCACGCAAATATCCTCTGTTTTTGTTTTGAGTTGTTTTCTGCCAGAGTTGTCAAGGCCATGCATCATGTCGTCCCCCTCCTCCAACAATGAGGGCAAAGATGCTTCGCTAATGAAGATAGAGATGAAGAGAGAAGGGGGAGATCAACAAGGATGATAGGATCAAGAAGGCCATGGAGGATCAAGCTCCGGCAGCAGAAGAAGAAGACATCCTTCAACCTCATTACAATCTTCTTACCCCTACTGAAATTGAAGCTTTCAAGATGATTGAAATAGTTCGGGTGCAAAACAAGTATCTCACTCGTGAAAATATTTTGTTGCAAGAATACATCACCACACTCAAGGGCATCATTTACAAATTGGAAGATCTTCTACGCTCTATGTGTGACACGACTTCATCAACAACTCCATCATCACCACCTCCAAGGAAGGAGAATTGAGTATCCGGTATGGGCACTCCCCTTGGCAACTGCCAAGCTTGGGGGAGGTGCCCCGGTATCGTATCACCATCACACTCCTATATTTACCGTTTTTCTTAGTTCGATCCTTTTAGTAATATCTTGATTTAGTAGAACAAAGTTTTAGTATGATCTAGTTTTGAGTTATGCTTTATGATCCTTCTATGTAATCAGGTTCGGTAGCTATATATAATAAAGATTAGTTTTGAGTCGAGGGCTTGGTTATCTTGCTATGATCTTGAGGGAATAAAAATAAAAAGAGAAGAGAAAGAACAAAAAGAATTAAAGAGATCATATTGATCTTATGGAGAGTAATGACTTCGCATATAAAAGAGTATGATGAATAAAAGTTGTTGAGAGTTGACAAACATAGTTTTGGTCATCGTTCCAATTAATAGGAAGTAATAAAGAAAGAGAGGTTTTCACATATAAATACACTATCTTGGACATCTTTTATGATTGTGAGCACTCATTAAAATATGACATGCTAAAAAGTTGATGTTGGATAAGGAAGACAACGTAATGGGTTATGTTTTCTTATATCCGAAATAAAGTATATTATCATGGATCATCCAACATGTTGAGCTTGCCTTTCCCCCTCATGCTAGACAAATGCTTTGCACCAAGTAGAGATACTACATGTGTTTCCAAATATCCTTAAACCCGGTTTTTCCATGAGAGTCCACCATATCTACCTATGGATTGAGTAAGATCCTTCAAGTAAGTTGTCATTGTTGCATGCAATAAAAATTGCTCTCTAAATATGTATGATTTATTAGTGTGGAGAAAATAAGCTTTATATGATCTTGTGATGTGGAAGCAATAAAAGCGACGGACTGCATAATAAAGGTCCATATCACAAGTGGAAATATAAAGTGACATTATTTTGCACTAAGATTTCGTGCATCCAACCATAAAAGCACATGACAACCTCTGCTTCCCTCTGCGAAGGGCCTATCTTTTATTCTTGTCTTATACCTTATACAAGAGTCATGGTGATCTTCACCTTTCCTTTTTACATTTTATCCTTTGGCAAGCACATTGTGTTGGAAGGATCCTGATATATATATCCAATTGGATGTAAGTTATCATAAACTATTATTGTTGACATTACCCTTGAGGTAAAAGGTTGGGAGGCAACACTAAAGCCCCTATCTTTCTCTGTGTCCTATTAAAACTCATACCCATAAGTATTGCGTGAGTGTTACCAATCATGAAAGACTAAATGATAGTTGAGTATGTGGACTTGCTGAAAAGCTCTTATATTGACTCTTTCCGATGTTATGATAAATTGCAATTGCTTCAATGGCTGAGATTATAGTTTGTTGGTTCTCAATGAAGTTTCTGATTCATACTTGACATTGTGAATAGATTGTTACTTTAGCATAAGAAATCACATGACAGTATATATATGTTGCTGTTATAAGAATGATCATGATGCCCTCATGTACGTATTTTATTTTATCGACACCTCTATCTCTAAACATGTGGACATATTTTTTGTTATCGGCTTCCGCTTGAGGACAAGCGAGGTCTAAGCTTAGGGGAGTTGATACATCCATTTTGCATCATGCTTTTATATCAATATTTATTGCATTATGGGATATTATTATACATTATGTCACAATACTTATGCCTATTCTCTCTTATTTTACAAGGTTTACATGAAGAGGGAGAATGCCGGCAGCTGGAATTCTGGGCTAGAAAAGGAGCAAATATTAGAGACCTATTCTGCACAACTCCAAAAGTCCTGAAACTCCACCGAAGTCAGTTTTAGAATATATAAAAAATATTGGGCGAAGAAAGTACCAGAGGGGGGCCACCCACCATCCACGAGGGTGGGGGGCGCGCCCTACCCCTCTGGGCGCGCCCCCTACCTCGTGGGCCCCCTGGCAGGCCTCCGGTGCCCATCCTTGGCTATATGAAGTCTTTCGCCCTGGAAAAAATCAGGAGCAAGCTTTCGGGGAGAAGCACTGCAGCCATGAGGCGGAACCTGGAGAAACAAATCTAGGGCTCTGCCGGAGCTGTTCTGCCGGGGAAACATCCCTCCGGGAGGGGGAAATCATCACCATCGTCATCACAATCGATCCTCTCATCGGGAGGGGGTCAATCTCCATCAACATCTTCACTAGCACCATCTCCTCTCAAACCCTAGTTCATCTCTTGTACCCAATCTTTGCCTCAAAACCTCAGGTTGGTACCTGTGGGTTACTAGTAGTGTTGATTACTCCTTGTAGTTGATGCTAGTTGGTTTATTTGGTGGAAGATCGTATGTTCAGATCCTTTATGCATATTAATATCCCTCTGATTATGAACATGAATATGATTTGTGAGTAGTTACGTTTGTTCCTGAGGACATGGGAGAAATCTTGCTATAAGTAGTCATGTGGATTTGGTATTCGTTCGATATTTTGATGAGATGTATGTTGTCTTTCCTCTAGCGGTGTTATGTGAACATCGACTACATGACACTTCACCATTGTTTGGGCCTAGGGGAAGGCATTGGGTAGTGATAAGTAGATGGTGGGTTGCTAGAGTGACAGAAGCTTAAACCCTAGTTTACGCGTTGCTTCGTAAGGGGCTGATTTGGATCCATATGTTTCATGCTATGGTTAGGTTTATCTTAATACTTCTTTTGTAGTTGCGGATGCTTGCAAGAGGGGTTAATCATAAGTGGGATGCTTGTCCAAGGAAGGGTAGTACACAAGCACCGGTCCACCCACATATCAAATTATCAAAGTAACGAACGCGAATCATATGAGCATGATGAAAACTAGCTTGACGATAATTCCCATGTGTCCTCGGGAGCGTTTTCATTTATATAAGAGTTTGTCCAGGCTTGTCCTTTGCTATAAAAAGGATTGGGACACCTTGCTGCACCTTATTTACTTTTATTACTTGTTACCCATTACAAATTACCTTATCACAAAACTATCTGTTACCAATAATTTCAGTGCTTGCAGAGAATACCTTACCGAAAACCGCTTGTCATTTCCTTCTGCTCCTCGTTGGGTTTGACACTCTTACTTATTGAAATGACTACGATAGATCCCGTATACTTGTGGGTCATCACTCTCCCTCGACCCTCTACTGGATCAAGAGTTCGAGGGACATCATCGAGCTGAACGTGTGCTGAACACGGAGGTGCCGTACGTTCGGTACTTGGATCGGTTGGATCGTGAAGACGTTCGACTACATCAACCGCGTTAACATAACGCTTCCTCTTTCGGTCTACGAGGGTACATGGACAGACTCTCCCCGTCTCGTTGCTATGCATCTCCTAGATAGATCTTGCGTGATCGTAGGAATTTTTTTGAAATTGCATGCTACGTTCCCCAACAGTGGTATCCAAGCTAGGTCTATGCGTAGATGATATGCATGAGTAGAACACAAATAGTTGTGGGCGATAATAGTCATACTGATTACCACCAACGTCTTACTTTGATTCGGCGGTATTGTTAGATGAAGTGGCCCGGACCGACATTACATGACCGCGTTCATGAGACTGGTTCTACCGACATGCTTCGCACACAGGTGGTTAGCGGGTGTCTGTTTCTCCAACTTTAGTTGAATTGAGTTTGACTACGGCCGATCCTTGTTGAGGGTTAAAACAACACACTTGACGAAAAATCGTTGTGGTTTTGATGCGTAGGTAAGAACGGTTCTTGCTATAAGCCCGTAGCAGCCACGTAAAACTTGCAACAACAAAGTAGAGGACGTCTAACTTGTTTTTGCTGGGCATGTTGTGATGTAATATGGTCAAGACGTGATGAGATATAAATTGTTGTATGAGATGATCATGTTTTGTAAAAGTTATCGGCAACTGGAAGGAGCCTTATGGTTGTCGTTTTATTGTATGAAATGCAATCGCCATGTAATTGCTTTACTTTATCACTAAGCGGTAGCGATAGTCGTGGAAGCAATAGTTGGCGAGACGACAACGATGCTACGATGGAGATCAAGGTGTCAAGCCGGTGACGATGGAGATCATGACGGTGCTTTGGAGATGGAGATCAAAGGCACAAGATGATGATGGCCATATCATGTCACATATTTTGATTGCATGTGATGTTTATCCTTTATGCATCTTATTTTGCTTAGTACGGCGGTAGCATTATAAGATGACCCCTCACTAAATTTCAAGGTACAAGTGTTCTCCCTGAGTATGCACCATTGCTACAGTTCGTCGTGCCGAGACACCACGTGATGATCGGGTGTGATAAGCTCTACGATCACATACAACGGGTGCAAGCCAGTTTTGCACGTGCAGAATACTTGGGTTAAACTTGACGAGCCTAGCATATCCAGATATGGCCTCAGAACACTAAGACCGAAAGGTCGAACGTGAATCCTATAGTAGATATGATCAACATAGTGATGTTCACCATTGAAAACTACTCCATCTCACATGATGACCGGACATGGTTTAGTTGATATGGATCACGTGATCGTTTAGATGACTAGAGGGATGTCTATCTAAGTGGGAGTTCTTAAGTAATATGACTAATTGAACTTTAATTTATCATGAACTTAGTACCTGATAGTTTTTTGCATTTCTATGTTGTTGTAGATCATTGGCCCGTGCTACCGTTCCGTTGAATTTTAATGTGTTTCTAGAGAAAGCTAAGTTGAAACACGATGGTAGGAATTACACGGACTGTGTCCGTTGCACAGAAGAATTACGTCCTGGAAGCACCCTAGGTGCAAGACCCGCTGCAAGAGCAACTCCGGACGTTATGAACGTCTGGTAGAGCAAAGCTGATGACTACTCGATAGTTCAGTGTGGCATGCTTTACGGCATAGAATCGGGACTTCAAAGATGTTTTGAATGTCATGGAGCATATGAGATGTTCCAGGAGTTGAAGTTAATATTTCAAGCAAATGCCTGAGTTGTGAGATATGAAGTCTCCAACAAGTTCTATAGCTGAAAAATGGAGGAGAATAGTTCTGTCAGTGAACACATACTCAGAATGTCTGGGTACCACAACCACTTGACTCAGCTGGGAGTTAATCTTCATGATGATAGTGTCATTGACAGAGTTCTTCAATCACTGCCACCAAGCTATAAAGGCTTCATGATGAACTATAATATGCAAGGGATGGAAAAGATAATTCCTAAGCTCTTTGCGATGCTAAAGGCTGCGAAGGTAGAAATCAAGAAGGAGCATCAAGTGCTCATGGTTAACAAGACCACTAATTTCAAGAAAAACGACAAAGGGAAGAAGGGGAACTTCAAGAAGAACAGCAAGCAAGTTGCTGCTCAAGGGAAGAAGCCCAAGTCTGGACCTAAGCCTGAGACTGAGTGCTTCTACTGCAAATGGACTGGTCACTGGAAGCGGAACTGCCCAAAGTATTTGGCGGATAAGAAGGATGGCAAAGTGAAAGGTATATTTGATATACATGTTATTGATGTGTACCTTACTAAAGCTTGTAGTAGCGCCTGGGTATTTGATACTGGTTCTGTTTCTCATATTTGCAACTTGAAACAGGGGCTACGGATTAAACGAACATTGGCTAAAGATGAGGTGACGATGCGCGTGGGAAATGGTTCCAAGGTTGATGTGATCGCCGTCGGCATGCTACCTCTACATCTATCATCGGGATTAGTTTTAGACCTAAATAATTGTTATTTGGTGCCAGCGTTGAGCATGAACATTATATCTGGATCTTGTTTGATGCGAGACGGTTATTCATTTAAATCAGAGAATAATGGTTGTTCTATTTATATGAGTAATATCTTTTATGGTCATGCACCCTTGATGAGTGGTCTATTTTTGTTGAATCCCGATTGTAGTGATACACATATTCATAATATTGAAGCCAAAAGATGCAAAGTTAATAATGATAGTGCAACTTATTTGTGGCACTGCCGTTTAGGTCATATTGGTGTAAAGCGCATGAGGAAACTCCATCCTGATGGGCTTTTGGAATCATTTGATGCTTGCGAACCATGACTCATGGGCAAGATGACTAAGACTCTGTTCTCCGGAACAAGAGCGAGGAACATACTTACTGGAAATAATACATACTGATGTATGCGGTCCGATAAGTGTAGAGGCTCGCGGCGGGTATCGTTATTTTCTAACCTTCACAGATGATCTGAGCAGATATGGGTATATCTACTTAATGAAACATGAGTCTGAAATGTTTGAAAAGTTCAAAGAATTTCAGAGTGAAGTGGAAAATCATCGTAACAAGAAAATTAAGTTTCTACGATCTGATAGTGGAGGTGAATATTTGAGTTATGAGTTTGGTCTTCATTTGAAACAATGTGGAATAGTTTCGCAGCTCATGCCACCTAGAACACCACAGCGTAATGGTGTGTCCGAACATCATAACCGTACTTTATTAGATATGGTGCGATCTATGATGTCTCTTACCGATTTACCACTATCGTTTTGGGGTTATGCTTTAGAGACAGCTGCATTCACGTTAAATAGGGCACCATCTAAATCCGTTGAGACGACACCATATAAACCGTGGTTTAGCAAGAAACCTAAGTTGTGTTTCTTAAAGTATGGGGCTACGATGCTTATGTGAAAAAGCTTCAACCTGATAAGCTCAAACCCAAGTCATAGAAATGTGTCTTCATAGGATACCCAAAGGAGACTGTTGGGTACACCTTCTATCACAAATCCGAAGGCAAGATATTCGTTGCTAAGAATGGATCCTTTCTAGAGAAGGAGTTTCTCTCGAAAGAAGTGAGTGGGAGGAAATTAGAACTTGATGAGGTAATTGTACCTTCTCCCGAATTGGAAAGTAATTCATCACAGAAATCAGTTCATGTGATTCCTACACCAATCAGTGAGGAAGCTAATGATGATGATCATGAAACTTCAGATCAAGTTACTACCAAACCTTGTAGGTCAACCCGAGTAAGCTACCACCCCAGAGTGGTACGGTAATTCTGTTCTGAGGTCATGTTAGCAAATTCCACCTACTAAAGGTGCTTCACTCCCCGGCAACGGCGCCAGAAAAGAGTCTTGATGATCCACAAGTGTAGGGGATCTATCGTAGTCCTTTCGATAAGTAAGAGTGTCGAACCCAACGAGGAGCAGAAGGAAATGACAAGCAGTTTTCAGCAAGGTATTCTCTGCAAGCACTGAAATTATCGGTAACAGATAGTTTTGTGATAAGGTAATTTGTAACGGGAAACAAGTAATGAAAGTAAATCATGTGCAGCAAGATGGCCCAATCCTTTTTGTAGCAAAGGACAAGCCTGGACAAACTCCTATATAGAGAAAAGTGCTCCTGAGGACAAACTCATATGATTTGCGTTCGTTACTTTGATAATTTGATATGTGGGTGGACCGGTGCTTGGGTACCGCCCTTCCTTGGACAAGCATCCCACTTATGATAAACCCCTATTGCAAGCATCCGCAACTACAAAAGAAGTATTAAGGTAAACCTAACCATAGCATGAAACATATGGATCCAAATCAGCCCCTTAAAAAGCAACTCATAAACTAGGGTTTAAGCTTCTGTCACTCTAACAACCCATCATCTACTTATTACTTCCCAATGCCTTCCTCTAGGCCCAAATAATGGTGAAGTGTCATGTAGTCGACGTTCACATAACACCACTAGAGGAGAGACAACATACATCTCATCAAAATATCGAACGAATACCAAATTCACATGACTACTTATAGCAAGACTTTTCCCATGTCCTCAGGAACAAACGTAACTACTCACAAATCATATTCAGTTCATAATCAGAGGGGTATTAATGTGCATAAAGGATATGAACATATGATCTTCCACCAAATAAACCAACTAGCATAAACTACAAGGAGTAATCAACACTACTAGCAACTCGCAGGTACCAATCTGAGGTTTTGGGACGATTGGATACAAGAGATGAACTAGGGTTTTAGAGGAGATGGTGCTGGTGAAGATGTTGATGGAGATTGACCCCCTCCCGCTGAGAGGATCGATAGTGATGATTTCCCCCTTCCGGAGGGATGTTTCCCTGGCAGAACAGCTTCGCCAGAGCCCTAGATTGGTTCCGCCAAGGTTCCTCCTTGTGGCCGCGGTGTTTTGTCCCGAAAGCTTCCCCTTGATTTGTTCCAGGGTGAAAGAGTTCATATAGCAGAAGATGGGCACCGTAGGCCTGCCAGGGGGCCCACGAGGCAGGGGGCACGCCCCCACCCTCGTGGACGGTGGGTGGCCCCCTCTAGTTGATTCTTTTGCTAGTATTTTTTATTAATTCCAACAACTGCCTCCGTGAAGTTTAAGGACTTTTGGAGTTGTGCAGAATAGATCTCTAATATTTGCTCCTTTTCCAGCCCAGAGTTCCAGCTGTCGGCATTCTCCCTCTTCATGTAAACCTTGTAAAATAAGAGAGAATAGGCATAAGTATTGTGACATAATGTGTAATAACAACCCATAATGCAATAAATATCGATATAAAAGCATGATGCAAAATGGACGTATCACTGCACAGAAGAATTATGTCCTTGATGCACCGCTAGGTGACAGACCTATTGCAGGAGCAGATGTAGATGTTATGAACGTTTGTCAAAGCTCGTTATGATGACTACTTGATAATCTAGTGCACCACGCTTTACGGCTTAGAACCGGGACTTCAAAAATGTTTTGAACGCCACGGAGCATACGAGATGTTCCAAGAGTTGAAATTGGTATTTTAGATTCATGCCCGTGTTAAGAGGTATGAGACCTTTGACAAAGTACTTTGCCTACAAGATGGAGGAGAATAGCTCAATGAGTGAGCATGTGCTCAGAATGTCTGAGTACTACAATCACTTGAATCAAGTGGGAGTTAATCTTCCAGACAAGATAGTGATTGACAGAGTTCTCTAGTCACTATCACCAAGTTACTAGAACTTCGTGATGAACTATAATATGCAAGGGATAACGTAAACAATTCCCAAGCTCTTCGCGATGCTGAAATCGGCGAAGGTAGAAATCAAGAAAAAGCATCAAGTGTTGATGGTTGACAAGACCACTAGTTTCAAGTAAAAGGGCGAGGGAAAGAAAGGGAACTTCAAGAAGAATGGCAAGCAAGTTGCCACTCTCATGAAGAAGCCCAAAGCTGGACCTAAGCCTGAAACTGAGTGCTTCTACTGCAAAGGGAATGGTCACTGGAAGTGTAACTGCCCTAGATACTTGGCGGATAAGAAGGATGGCAAAGTGAACAAATTTATATTTGATATACATTTTATTGATCTGTACTTTACTAGTGTTTATAGAAACCCCTCGGTAATTGATACTGGTTCAGTTACTAAGAGTAGTAACTCGAAACAGGATTTGCAAAATGAACAGAGACTAGTTAAGGACAAGGTGACGATGTGTGTTGGAAATAATTCCAAGGTTGATAAGATCACCATCGCACACTCCTTTTACCTTCGAGATTAGTGTTGAACCCAAAATAAATGTTATTTGGTGTTTGCGTTGAGCATGAATATGATTGGATCATGTTTATTGCAATACGGTTATTCATTTAAGTCAAAGAATAATTGTTGTTCTCTGTACATGAATAAAACCTTCTATGGTCATACACTTAATATAAATGATTTATTGAATCTCGATCGTAGTGATACACATAATATTGATGCCAAAAGATGCAAAGTTGATAATGATAGTGCAACATACTTGTGGCACTGCCGTTTAGGTCATATTGGTATAAAGTGCATGAAGAAACTCCATGCGGATGGAATTTTGGAATCACTTGATTATGAATCATTTGATGCTTGCGAACCATGCCTCATGGGCAACATGACTAAGACTCCATTCACCGGAATAATGGAGCGAGCCACTGACTTATTGGAAATAATACATACCGATGTATGCGGTCCGATGAGTGTTGAGGCTCACGACGGGTATCATTGTTTTCTGGCCTTCACATATGGTTTGAGCAGATATGGGTATATCTACTTGATGAAACACAAGTCTGAAACATTTGAAAAGATCAAAGAATTTTTGAGTGAAGTGGAGAATCATCGTAACAAGAAAATAAAGTTTCTACGATCTTATCGCAGAAGTGAATATTTGAGTTACGAGTTTGGCCTTCAATTAAAACAATGTGGAATAGTTTCACAAACTCATGCCACCTGGAACACCATAGCATAATGGTGTGTCCGAACATCGTAACCATACTTTATTAGATATGGTGCGATCTATGATGTCTCTTACCGATTTACCACTACCGTTTTGGGGGTATGCATTAGAGGCAACTGCATTCACATTAAATAGGGCACCGTCTAAATCCGTTGAGACGACATCGTATGAACTATGGTTTGACAGGAAACCCAAGATGTCATTTCTTAAAGTTTGGGGCTGCGATGCTTATGTGAAAAAGCTTCAATCTGATAAGCTCAAACCCAAATCGGAGAAATGTGTCTTCATCGGATACCCAAAGGAGACTGTTGGGTACATCTTCTATCACAGATCCGAAGGCAAGATATTCATTGCTAAGAATGGATCCTTTCTAGAGAAGGAGTTTCTCTCGAAAGAAGTGAGTGGGAGGAAAGTAGAACTTGATGAGGTAATTGTTGTACCTTCTCCCAAATTGGAAAGTAGTTCATCACAGAAATCAGTTCCAGTGATTTCTACACCAATTAGTGAGGAAGCTAATGATGATGATCATGAAACTTCAAATCAATTTACTACTGAACCTCGTAGGTCAACCAAAGTATGGTCCGCACCAGAGTGGTATGGTAATCCTGTTCTAGAGGTCATGTTACTTGACCATGACGAACCTACGAACTATGAGAAAGCGACGATGAGCCGAGATTCCGCGAAATGGCTTGAGGCCATGAAATCTGAGATGGGATCCATGTATGAGAACAAAGTGTGGACTTTGGTTGACTTGCCCGATGATCGGCAAGCCATAAACAATAAATGGATCTTCAAGAAGAAGACTGACGCTGACGGTAATGTTACTGTCTACAAAGCTCGACTTGTTGTGAAAGGTTTTTGACAAGTTCAAGGAGTTGACTACCATGAGACCTTCTCACCCGTAGCGATGCTTAAGTCTGTCCGAATCATGTTAGCAGTTGTTGCATTTTATGACTATGAAATTTGGCAAATGGATGTCAAAACTGCCTTCCTTAATGGATATCTTAAAGAAGAGTTGTATATGATGCAACCAGAAGGTTTTGTCGATCCTAAAGGTGCTAACAAAGTGTGCAAGCTCCGACGATCCATTTATGGACTGGTGAAAGCCTCTCGGAGTTGGAATATACATTTTGATAGTGTGATCAAAGCATATGGTTTTATACAGACTTTCAGAGAAGCATATATTTACAAGAAAGTGAGTGGAAGCTCTGTAGCATTTCTAATATTATATGTGGATGACATATTATTGATTGGAAATAATACAGAATTTCTGGATAGCATAAAAGGATACTTGAATAAGAATTTTTCAATGAAAGACATCGGTGAAGCTGCTTATATATTAGGCATCAAGATCTATAGAGATAGATCAAGACACTTAATTGGACTTTCACAAAGCACATACCTTGATAAAGTTTTGAAGAAGTTGAAAATGGATCAGTCAAAGAAAGGGTTCTTGCCTGTGTTACAAGGTGTGAAGTTAAGTCAGACTCAATGTCCGACCACTGCAGAAGATACAGAAAAAATGAAAGTCATTCCCTATGCCTCAGCCATAGGTTCTATAAGTTTAGGAGGGAGGTACCAAAGTAATCCAGGAGTGGATCACTGGACAGCGGTCAAGAACATCCTGAAATACCTGAAAAGGACTAAGGATATGTGATGACCCACAAGTATAGGGGATCAATTGTAGCTCTTTTCAATAAGTAAGAGTGTGGAACCCAACGAGGAGCAGCGGGAAATGACAAGTGGTTTTTAGCAAGGTAATGTCTGTAGGTGATACGTCTCCAAGGTATCTATATTTTTTGATTGTTCCATGCTATTATATATTCTGTTTTGGATGTTTAATGGGCTTATTTATACACTTTTATATTATTTTTGGGACTAACCTATTAACCGGAGGACTAGCCCAAATTGCTGTTTTTTTGCCTATTTCAGTGTTTCGAAGCAAAAGAATATCAAACGGAGTCCAAACGGAATGAAACCTTCGGGAACGTGATTTTTGGAACAAACGTGATCCAGAGGACTTGGAGTGGACGTCAAGTAACAGACGAGGAGTCCACGAGGTAGGGGGCGCGCCTACCCCCCCCCCCCCCAGGCGCGCCCTCCACCCTCGTGGGCCCCTCGTGGCTCCACCGACCTACTTCTTCCTCCTATATATACCTACGTACCCCCAAACCATCAGGGGCATCCTCGAAAACCTAGTTCCACCACCACAACCTTCTGTACCCGTGAGATCCCATATTGGGGCCTTTTCCGGCGTCCGGCCGAAGGGGGCATTGATCACGGAGGGCTTCTGCATCAACACCATAGCCTCTCCGATGATGTGTGAGTAGTTTACAAATACGTCTCCAACGTATCTATAATTTTTGATTGCTCCATGCTATATTATCTACTATTTTGGACATTACTGGGCTTTATTTTCCACTTTATAGTATTTTTGGGACTAACCTATTAACCGGAGGCCCAGCCCAGAATTGCTGTTTTTTGCCTATTTCAGTGTTTCGAAGAAACGGAATATCAAACGGAGTCCAAACAGAATGAAACCTTCGGGGACGTGATTTTCTCACCGAATATGATCCAGGAGACTTGGACCCTACGTCAAGAAAGCCACGAGGTAGGGGGCGCGCCCACCCCCCTAGGGCGCGCCCCCACCCTCGTGGGCCCCACGAAGCTCCACCGACGTACTTCTTGCTCCTATATATACCTACGTACCCCCAAACGATCAGATACGGAGCCAAAAACCTAATTCCACCGCCGCAACTTTCTGTATCCACGAGATCCCATCTTGGGGCCTGTTCCGGAGCTCCGCCGGAAGGGGAATCCACCACGGAGGGCTTCTACATCGTAATAGCCTCTCCCATGAAGTGTGAGTAGTTTACCTCAGACCTTCGGGTCCATAGTTAGTAGCTAGATGGCTTCTTATCTCTTTTTGGATCTCAATACAATTTTCTCCCCCTCTCTCGTGGAGATCTATTCGATGTAATCTTCTTTTTGCGGTGTGTTTGTTGAGACCGATGAATTGTGGGTTTATGATCAAGTTATCTATGAACAATATTTGAATCTTCTCTGAATTCTTTTATGTATGATTGGTTATCTTTGCAAGTCTCTTCGAATTATTAGTTTGGTTTGGCCTACTAGATTGGTTCTTCTTGCAATGGGAGAAGTGCTTAGCTTTGGGTTCAATCTTGCGGTGTCCTTTCCCAGTGACAGTAGGGGCAGCAAGGCATGTATTGTATTGTTGCCATCAAGGATAACAAGATGGGGTTTTTATCATATTGCATGAATTTATCCCTCTACATTATGTCATCTTGCTTAAGGAGTTACTCTGTTTTCATGAATTTAATACTCTAGATGCATGCTGGATAGCGGTCGATGAGTGGAGTAATAGTAGTAGATGCAGGCAGGAGTCGGTCTACTTGTCTCGGACGTGATGCCTATATACATGATCATACCTAGATATTCTCATAACTATGCTCAATTCTGTCAATTTCTCAATAGTAATTCGTTCACCCACCGTAAAATACTTATGCTCTTGAGAGAAGCCACTAGTGAAATTTATGGCCCCCGGGTCTATCTCAATCATATTAGTCTTCCATCACTTTATTATTGCTTTGCTTTTTTACTTTGCCTTTTATTTTACTTTGCATCTTTATACCAAAAATACCAAAAATATTATCTGTCATCTTTATCAGTGAAGGGATTGACAACCCCTATTCGCGTTGGTTGCGAGGAGCTATTTGCTTTGTGTAGGTACGAGGGACTCGCGCGTAGCCTCCTACTGGATTGATACCTTGGTTCTCAAAAACTGAGGGAAATACTTACGCTACTTTGCTGCATCATCCTTTCCTCTTCGGGGAAATCCAACGCAGTGCTCAAGAGGTAGTATTTACCTAAGACCTTCGGGTCCATAGTTATTAGATAGATGGCTTCTTCTCTCTCTTTGGATCTCAATACAAAGTTCTCCTCGATTCTCTTGGAGATCTATTCGATGTAATCTTCTTTTGCGATGTGTTTGTCGGGACCGATGAATTGTGGGTTTATGATCAAGATTATCTATGAGCAATATTTGAATCTCCTCTGAATTCTTTCATGTATGATTGGTTACCTTTGCAAGTCTCTTCGAATTATCAGTTTGGTTTGGCCTACTAGATTGATCTTTCTTGCAATGGGAGAAGTGCTTAGCTTTGGGTTCAATCTTGCGGTGTCCTTTCCCGGTGACAGTAGGGGCAGCAAGGCACGTATTGTACTGTTGCCATCGAGGATAAAAAGATGGGGTTTATATCATATAGCATGAGTTTATCCCTCTACATCATGTCATCATACTTAAAGCATTACTCTATTCTTATGAACTTAATACTCTAGATGCATGCTGGATAGCGGTCGATGTGTGGAGAAATAGTAGTAGATGCGGAATCGTTTCGGTCTACTTGTCACGGACGTGATGCCTATATACATGATCATACCTAGATATTCTCATAACTATGCTCAATTCTATCAATTGGTCGACAGTAATTTGTTCACCCACTGTAATACTTATTCTATCTTGAGAGAAGCCACTAGTGAAACCTATGGCCCCCGGGTCTATTTTCCATCATATTAATCTTCCAACACTTATTGCCTTTTATTTTACTTTGCATCTTTATTTCTCTTTATCATAAAGTACCAAAAATATTATCTTATCATATCTATCAGATCTCACTCTCGTAAGTGACCGTGAAGGGATTGACAACCCCTTTATCGCGTTGGTTGCGAGGTTCTTATTTGTTTGTGTAGGTGCGAGGGACTCGAGCGTAGCCTCCTACTGGATTGATACCTTGGTTCTCAAAAATTGAGGGAAATACTTACGCTACTTTGCTGCATCACCCTTCCCTCTTCAAGGGAAAAACAACGTAGTGCTCAAGAGGTAGCAAGAAGGATTTCTGGCGTTGTTGTCGGGGAGTCTACGCAAAAGTCAACATACCAAGTACCCATCACAAACCATTATCCCTCGCATTACATTATTTGCCATTTGCCTCTCGTTTTCCTCTCCCCCACTTCACCCTTGCCATTTTATTCGCCCTCTCTTTCTGTTCGCCTCTTTCTCGCTTGCTTATTGTTTGCTTGTGTGTTGGATTGCTTGCTTGTCACGATGGCTCAAGATAATACTAAATTGTGTGATTTTGCCAATATCAATAACAATGATTTTCTTAGCACTCCGATTGCTCCTCTTACCGATGTTGAATCTTGTGAAATTAATGCTGCTTTGTTGAATCTTGTCATGAAAGATCAATTCGCCGACCTTCCTAGTGAAGATGCCGCTACCCATCTAAATAGCTTCGTTGATTTGTGTGATATGCAAAAGAAGAAAGATGTGGACAATGATATTGTTAAATTGAAGCTATTTCCTTTTTCGCTTAGAGATCGTGCTAAAGCTTGGCTTTCGTCTTTGCCTAAAAATAGTACTGATTCTTGGAATAAGTGCAAAGATGCTTTTATCTCTAAGTATTTTCCTCCCGCTAAGATCATCTCTCTTAGAAACGACATTATGAATTTTAAGCAACTTGATCATGAACATGTTGCACAAGCTTGGGGGAGAATGAAATTAATGATACGTAATTGCCCTATTCCTGGTTTGAATTTGTGGATGATTATACAAAAAAATTATGCCGGATTGAATTTTTCTTCTAGAAATCTTTTAGATTCGGCCGCGGGAGGCTTTTTTATGGAAATAACTTTAGGAGAAGCTACTAAACTCCTAGATAATATTATGGTTAATTATTCTTAATGTAGCGACCTGACCCGAATGGATCAAGTCTCTGTGCTTATGTGTCATCCCTGGATCAGTATGCTGACACACACAGTACTCGAAGGATTTATAACAGAGGTAAATCACATGTATAAAGTAACGTAAATACTATTACCTCAATCCAAATATAGCGGAAGCAACAAGGTTGTGGTTTCCCATCAACACCAACGGCAAAGTTGAGTGTAGAAATCGTAACCCTAACGTATCACTTACTCATCGTAAGAAACCTGCAACATAAGATGTTGCAGCCCGAAACGGGTCAGTACATTGAATGTACTGGCAAATTCACACCATAGAGAATAATGAACAATGGCTATCACTACATGCATATTTCGCTGGTGGAAAAGCTCTATGGTTATAAGGTTTTTGCGTAAAGCAAATTTTTCCCTACTGCAAAGGAATAAATTTATTTAACTATCATGGTGGTTGTGAAACATTGAGAATGGTTGACAGCATTCTCAACCCCAATTAAAAATAATTAAAACCCAACAACATTAATTAGAAGTAACGTGATGAGATTCACAATGATATTCAAGTACTAGATACTCAAGTTGTCCATAACCGGGGACACAGCTAATCATGATTAGTTTGTAAACTCTGCAGAGGTTTGCGCACTTTTCCCCACATGACTCGATCGCCTCCGTTTGTTTTCTCGCACTACATGGTGTTTGAGAAACGGATGACCGAGACATAGTCTTTCAGAAGCACTAGCACCTTACATGTGGGGTAGACCGGTACACCTACATCCCCTACATCTGCTAGTCCACCCCGTAAGAGTTCGCACAACTTAGTCAACTATGCCAGAGCCCATAGTAGCATGTGGCTGCACACGGAAGTTTCTAGCATGAAAGATCTTATGATCCCTTTGAGCCTGGGTGGCGGTCCAAAAAAAACAGACAAGTCCTGATAGACATCAGGTGCCTCAATCCACCCAGATGTGTGTTTAAGTTGCCACCTTAGATAAACCATTAAAATTATCAAACTCACATCTGTCATGGATATCACTCAACCAATCCACGTCTACTAGCATAGCATGGCATAATAGGCAAACGTAGAAGTAACTCCCAAAGGTTTCATAGTAATACAGGTAATAGGTACTACCTCATCTACTTCCCATCCCACAATTTATTAGATCCTAATCATGCATTGTGTGAGGATTGATCTAATGCAATAAAACATGGGTTGTAGAAAAGGTATGATCAAAGTGTGAACTTGCCTGCAATGTTGATGAAGATGATGCGCACTCAAAACTCTTGATAGATCTACTCGTCACACTCCGGTCAATCTATCGTAGGCAAGCAATAGTAACCACACAATAAGTACTCATCTAATGCACAAGGAAAAAATCGAACAAGAGAACGAACCAGAAAGTTCAACTTAAGAACTCCGGTTGCAAAGAAAGAACGAACCGAACAAACGACGAAAAACAAACGGCGGAAGAAAACAACTCGGTTCTAGCAAGTTGAAACTAGGTCAAATTTTACTGTAGCAAAAGCTTGTTCAAGTTGATTAGATGGAACGGCGGTTTTGAGACGAAACTCCAGGCGCTTGAATCACCTGATTCCGATAAGCGAGCGAAAAGAAAGACTAGAAAGAAGATCGGATCTGAGATCGCGATCGCAGAATAAATCCGACGAAAAAAAAAGAAGAACGGTTAAACGAACGGGCGTCGTTAACCGGGGATAATAGGTGATCACGTTCGTTGAAACGAACGGTCCGAAAGAAGAACGAAAACCGATCTAGAAAACCGGAACGGTTTGGTGAAGAATCGGAGAGAAAACGAATCGGTATAGAAGAAAAGAATCAGAACGGTTTATAAGAAAAACCGAACCAAGGGAAAGAAGAGACGCGGCGCGGTACCTCCGGCGAACAGCGGCGACGGTGGCGTTGGGCGGCGGCGGCGGTGCACAAGGCGGCGGCGGCGGCGGTGACGCAGGGCGGCGGCGGCGCGGCAAGGTGCGGCGGCGGCGGTGACGCAGGGCGGCGGCGGCGTGGCAAGGTGCGGCGGCGGCGGTGACGCTGGGCGCGGGCGGCGGCTTAGGGCGGCGGCGGGTGTCGCAGGGCGGCGGCGGCGCGGCAGGGTGCGGCAGCGGCGGTGAGAGGCGCGGGGTGAGGCGCGGCTTGGATGGTGGAGAGAGGGGTTTTGATTTGATGTTTAGAGGGGGGTGCTTGGGTATTTATATTGGGGAGGGGGGGTTTGCTTGGAGGAGGGAACAAGGAATAAGAATAGGAGTAGGAAAGATCTAGAAAAAGAAACGGAATAAACGGAAGTAGGACAAAAGTCCTACTAGGACTTCCAAAAGACAAAGGCGGCGGCTCCTGGAGCCTGGGCACGCGCGCGGTGCGGCGATGGCCTTGGCCTTGGCTGGCCGGCCGGCGGCTTGGGCCCAAGGCGCTGAGTTTTCTTCTTCTTTTTTTTTAAACGGTTCCGCGCTCGGAAAAACACTGAAAAAAAAAATCTACCGGACTCCAAAACTAATAAAGTAAATTTTCCCCGACTCCTAAAAATGAGCCGAACAAAATGAACTTTTCTCCGGCCTAAAGTAAAATTTTCAAAAACGCGCATTTTTCCCTATCCAAACAAACAAACACCGGAAAACGAAATTTGATCTATTTATTAAATCTTCATTTTTCCTATATTTTGGGAAAGTCATATTATTCCCTCTCTTATATTTTTGATAACGGAAAAATTATTGAAGATGAAATAAATAAATCAAATGACCCTCTTTTCAAATTCGAGAAAACTCTCAAATATGAAAATAACGAAATCTCCAACTCTCTCCGAAGGTCCTTGAGCTGCGTGAAATTTCTAGGATCGACCAAAAAGCAAGAAAATAAGATATGCATGATGATCTAATATTCCAAATTGAAAATAAAATAAATTCAAAGAACTTTGAATTTAATTCTTTGAAACTCCCAACTCATATTTCATATAATTTGAAGAAGTCATTTTATCTTCTCTCGTGAAAATCATTGAGTCGCATAAAGTTTCAGAATTGGAATATTTTCAAATGAAATTCAAATATTTTCAACACCCCTTGTCATTTAAATAAATGGAAGAAGTCATGTCATCTTCTCTCCGGGGTTTAGTGTTTGAAAAGCATTTGAATTCATAGAGATCAGAAAGCAAATATGAAAGTTTGGGAAAGTCCTTTTATTCCCTCTCATTTAACTTTCAAAAGAATTCGAATTTCACTCAATTTCACGCAATCAATCAAACAATCAATCAAATCTATCTATTTGTTTATAACATTCTAAAGTTTAGAATTTTGGGATGTTACAAACCTACCACCCTTAAAAGGAATCTCGTCCTCGAGATTCGGAGAGGCTAGCAAGAAAAGGTTAGGGTTTGGGGGTCTCCTCAAAATCCATCGATCATCACACGGGGTCTGGGGTGCTACCACCCTTAGAAGCATGGTTACGGTTCCATCAAAACTCATATACTTCATCCATATTCTTGACAGCGTCGGTCTTCTTAGATCTTCAGGATAATTCCTTATCCGGGCTCTTCCGGTAGTGGCATAACCTTACCACAATTCTTCTGTCTTTCATCTAGGTAAGGTTCTTCCAAGACTGGGTCTTCTTAGCTGAAGGGTCTGGCGCCAAAACTAAACAAATATCGATATCTCATGGTGGTCAACAATTTGTGGTTTCTCCTGCAGGAAATGGGTCTGGGTTGATCCTCACCGTATAACCTACGGTTGGCAAAAAGCTGCCGTGTACAAGGGAAAAATTCTTATACCATTCTAAGGTTTAACAAGGTTTAATATCGTCGTCTCTCTACTATAGGCAAGTCACTCAGATTTACCATCCCATATAGCAAGGCGAATAATAAGAGTAAGTCGGTATGGTGATCAATCCATCCCGCACCCAAATCATTACCTTGTATACGGTTTAGCGAATCTCGCATTCTAACACTCGGTCATCCTCACAAGCATTGCAGAATTTCTCTTGTCGACGAACTAAGTTCGAATAATCCATGGATTCTGCAAGCCAGACAAACATCTATCGTTCCTTCACAACTCTCAGGTTTGCGTTACTCCTATAAAATCGTCTATCGACAAAGGTATATCCTCCTCCAGGGTCCTTCCTTCAGCAAGAATGTGCTTGCTTCTTGGCAGGTCCTGGGGCCTGTGGGTTATGGCCCATCTCATCACTTGTAGTCCTTGAACTTATCATCGGGCAACTGTTCATTATTCCAACTTCCAACTTCCTAGTATTCTTATATCCATCCAATTGTATCATCTTCCTTCCTTCTATTGGCACCAACATTAGGACATGATTACTCAGACTCATCATGGAATTTCCATTGATCCATATTTCCAGCATCATACCTCCTTTATATCCAATAGTACTTCATCTCTTCATCCTCGTGGGATATCCCTCATACCGAGATAAAAAACTTATACTTATGAAGTCCATATTCCACTTCGTGGAAGATCATTATCCTTTCCGCGGGCAAGCATCCTTACACGGGAATATTGGCCATCTCTGCATGGCACTTCTTCAACTAGGAAATGTGAAACACATGATGAACTCCTGACAGTCCTTCGGATAACTCCAACTTGTAGGCCACTTCTCTCATACGCTCCAAAACTCAGTATGGTCCTACAAATCTCGGGGCTAATTTTACCTTAACTCCAATTCGTTTAACTCCTTGCAGAGGGAACACATGAAGACATGTTCTGTCTCCAATTTCATAGACTACCTCCTTGAGTTTTTGAGTCTACATAACTCTTCTGCCTGGACTGAGCTACCTTCCGTCTATCTCAAATCAACTTAACAATCTCTTCTGACTCCTTTGATCACCTTTGGTCCAAACAACTGTCGGTCTCCAACTTCATCCCACATACTCTTGGGGTATCACACATATCGAGACAAAACTCGTATTCATTTTGTCTGAAATCCACTCAGTGGAGTATCCTTATCTTTTCCAGGGGTCAACGTTTCTTACAGGGTACTACCACCCTAAAAATGCACAAATCTTCCATAGACCATATTTCTCTTATCCTCAAAAATGGTCAAAATACTTCTTCATAGAGTAACAACTCATAAAATCCATATCTTTACCAACGATGCTAACTTTATTGCTTCTCCAATGATTACAATCTCCTGTTTTTCCATTACATGCCTCAACTCAATACCTCTATATAAAAGAAAATGTTCTCACTACCACTACTATATTTCTTCTGTTACAAACTCAACTACTTATCACAAGTCTCCTTCTCCTTCGGACAATCTATGGCAAAGTGCCCTGCTCCATTACAACGGAAACATATTACTTTGGGCAAGTTTCGAGGTTTCCTTGTGATTATATAGCCTACTTGGGTCCTTGGCTCCATTTGTGGGCAATTGCTGAGGTAGTGCCCTGACTCCTTGCATTTGTAACAGATGATATGACTCAGGTTCCTCCTGGGCTCCAATCGGTTTCTTTTCCTGGACCTTTCCATTCCAATCATGGCTTCTATTTCCTGTGGGTCATATTCTACTTCCTCTGTCGGGAATTCTACTAGATCCCCCTTCATACAATTTTGAGATACGTGTCCTTCTTCTCCACATGAATAGCAAGACTTGGTGCAGGGTTTAATTGGATCCTCTTTCGGTGTGTCCTCCACCTCTTCCTTCATCGCAGGTTCTTCTAAATTTTCCATTAGGGCTCCTTTCATTGCTTCTTCCCTCTGCTGGATGGTTCTTTGTACCAAGGGGTAAATGTGACACTGTGCAGGGTAGTGGGTAGTCCCTTCACACAAGAAACAAGTGATCTACCTAGTTGGGCATTCTTTAGCTGGGTGACTTCCTTCACAATTAGGGCATTCATCCACATGTTCTTTATGGGTGTGTCCGATTTCTCCACAAATCTTGCATGCACATGGTTTCCTCATATCCTTTCCATAAGGCTTCAACTTCTGGGACACAAACTGAGACTTTAGCAAAGTCAACTTAAATTCTTTCCAAGTGGTTACTCCTTGCCATCCATTGATGGTTTGGTACATCCTCCACCAAGTAGCAGCACCTCTTTCAAAGCATTGAAGAGCATGCTGGGCCATATCCTTTCCGACTATAGGGTTGTTCTCCATATGATCCTCCATGTTCTGAATCCATCGGTCCGTCTCCAATTGACTCATCGGTCCAGAAAATATAAGCTCATCTTCATTCATCCTCTATTGGGTCCATGTGGGTTTAGGGTGAGATAAGAGAGATAGAGAGGGATACACAAAATGCAAACAACAGTTTTGAAAAGACAGATTTTTGTTGTGGCTGTCGAAAAACATCAAACAAGTGACAGCTCACAATCGTCGCATCTAACGTAGGTATATAACAGGGGTTTGGTCTTCTAAAGGTCAACATCGCCAAACTCTTCAAGTCTTGTTCATGCCTCCAATGGCTTCTTCCAATCATGCTTGTCCTTCTCAAGTTCTTTTGCCAGATCAACTCTGTTGACGCGAAGTCTCTCGTGACATCCTTGAATATTCTAGAATTGCATTCCAAACTTCTAGGTTTCAACATCCTTCACATGAACCATGGTCATACTGTCCTCCAGTTCCTGACAAATCTCCGGTATCTCAAGGTTTTACTTCTCTAGCTTGGCTGCTTTCAACTTCTGGTCTTAAGTTCTTCACGAAATGCTTCCTTGTCTAATACGACTTCCTGGAGCTCCATTTTAAACTTCTTGATGTAACACTCTAGATCCTGGTGATACACCGGCTAAGGTTAAAACTTCATCTTGCTGATAGGTGCTCCATCAGCCTTCTACCATTTAATCCTTCCATGCATATGCATGCTTAGCTCAGCTCGGTGACCACAGTATCAATGGTGATGACATCACGGATAACCGGGTTTCTGCCCTTGTCATTTCCATGAGCTATCTTGGCAGTTGATATCTCCTGCCTTAGGGTTTCTTTGACAAAACTTCGAGTTCTCATACTCCTTGTTTCAGTCTTTCTTCGATACACCTTGATCTCGGGTATTGACAACTTCCATAGTCTGCCAAGTTCCATAAGGGTAGCCTTCCTAGGTCATACAAATCTGCGAATTCTTCAGAGCCTTCAGATTCTCCTAGTCTTCGGAGTCTTCAACCGTTGTAGTTTCCATTACCATAATGTATGGTAAAATCCCCTTCCTTCCGAATGGTCTCGGTTGTCCGATATCTTGTACATCTTGGAATGGTCTCATCAGTCAAATCTTCGTGTGGTCAAAAGGGAAAAGGGGGTATAGTCTCACTAAAGGGAATTTTTTTGAATAAGCTTAGAAGAGAAGAGAGGTAAAAGATCTTTTGAAAGGGAAAGTTGTAGAGAAAAATCTTTGCTATGGGCTTGCCAATTTCTAGGGTCACGTCCTACAGTCAACATGTGCTCTGATACCATCTTGTAGCGACCCGACCCGAATGGATCAAGTCTCTGTGCTTATGTGTCATCCCTGGATCAGTATGCTGACACACACAGTACTCGAAGGATTTATAACAGAGGTAAATCACATGTATAAAGTAACTTAAATACTATTACCTCAATCCAAATATAGCGGAAGAAACAAGGTTGTGGTTTCCCATCAACACCAACGACAAAGTTGAGTGTAGAAATCGTAACCCTAACGTATCACTTACTCATCGTAAGAAACCTGCAACATAAGACGTTGCAGCCCGAAACGGGTCAGTACATTGAATGTACTGGCAAATTCACACCATAGAGAATAATGAACAATGGCTATCACTACATGCATATTTGGCTGGTGGAAAAGCTCTATGGTTATAAGGTTTTTGCGTAAAGCAAATTTTTCCCTACTGCAAAGGAATAAATTTATTTAACTATCATGGTGGTTGTGAAACATTGAGAATGGTTGACAGCATTCTCAATCCCAATTAAAAATTATTAAAACCCAACAACATTAATCATGATTAGTTTGTAAACTCTGCAGAGGTTTGCGCACTTTTCCCCACATGACTCGATCGCCTCCGTTTGTTTTCTCGCACTACATGGTGTTTGAGAAACGGATGACCGAGACATAGTCATTCAGAAGCACTAGCACCTTACATGTGGGGTAGGCCGGTACACCTACATCCCCTACATCTGCTAGTCCACCCCGTAAGAGTTCGCACAACTTAGTCAACTATGCCAGAGCCCATAGTAGCATGTGGCTGCACACGGAAGTTTCTAGCATGAAAGATCTTATGATCCCTTTGAGCCTGGGTGGCGGTCCAAAAAAAACAGACAAGTCCTGATAGACATCAGGTGCCTCAATCCACCCAGATGTGTGTTTAAGTTGCCACCTTAGATAAGCCATTAAAATTATCAAACTCACATCTGACATGGATATCACTCAACCAATCCACGTCTACTAGCATAGCATGGCATAATAGGCAAACGTAGAAGTAACTCCCAAAGGTTTCATAGTAATACAGGTAATAGGTACTACCTCATCTACTTCCCATCCCACAATTTATTAGATCCTAATCATGCATTGTGTGAGGATTGATCTAATGCAATAAAACATGGGTTGTAGAAAAGGTATGATCAAAGTGTGAACTTGCCTGCAATGTTGATGAAGATGATGCGCACTCAAAACTCTTGATAGATCTACTCGTCACACTCCGGTCAATCTATCGTAGGCAAGCAATAGTAACCACACAATAAGTACTCATCTAATGCACAAGGAAAAAATCGAACAAGAGAACGAACCAGAAAGTTCAACTTAAGAACTCCGGTTGCAAAGAAAGAACGAACCGAACAAACGACGAAAAACAAACGGCGGAAGAAAACAACTCGGTTCTAGCAAGTTGAAAATAGGTCAAATTTTACTGTAGCAAAAGCTTGTTCAAGTTGATTAGATGGAACGGCGGTTTTGAGACGAAACTCCAGGCGCTTGAATCACCTGATTCCGATAAGCGAGCGAAAAGAAAGACTAGAAAGAAGATCGGATCTGAGATCGCGATCGCGGAATAAATCCGACGAAAAGAAAAAGAAGAACGGTTAAACGAACGGGCGTCGTTAACCGGGGATAATCGGTGATCACGTTCGTTGAAACGAACGGTCCGAAAGAAGAACGAAAACCGATCTAGAAAACCGGAACGGTTTGGCGAAGAATCGGAGAGAAAATGAATCGGTATAGAAGAAATGAATCGGAACGGTTTATAAGAAAAACCGAACCGAGGGAAAGAAGAGACGCGGCGTGGTACCTCCGGCGAACGGCGGCGACGGCGGCGTTGGGCGGCGGCGGTGCACAAGGCGGCGGCGGCGGTGACGCAGGGCGGCGGCGGCGCAGCAAGGTGCGGCGGCGGCGGTGACGCAGGGCGGCGGCGGCGTGGCAAGGTGCGGCGGCGGCGGTGACGCAGGGCGTGGGCGGCGGCTTAGGGCGGCGGCGGGTGACGTAGGGCGGCGGTGGCGCGGCAGGGTGCGGCGGCGGTGAGAGGCGCGGGGTGAGGCGCGGCTTGGATGGTGGAGAGAGGGGTTTTGATTTGATGTTTAGAGGGGGGTGCTTGGGTATTTATATTGGGGAGGGGGGGTTTGCTTGGAGGAGGGAACAAGGAATAAGAATAGGAGTAGGAAAGATCTAGAAAAAGAAACGAAATAAACGGAAGTAGGACAAAAGTCCTACTAGGACTTCCAAAAGACAAAGGCGGCGGCTCCTGGAGCCTGGGCACGCGCGCGGTGCGGCGATGGCCTTGGCCTTGGCTGGCCGGCCGGCGGCTTGGGCCTTTGGCCCAAGGCGCTGAGTTTTCTTCTTCTTTTTTTTAAACGGTTCCGCGCTCGGAAAAACACAGAAAAACAAAATCTACCGGACTCCAAAACTAATAAAGTAAATTTTCCCCGACTCCTAAAAATGAGCCGAACAAAATGAACTTTTCTCCGGCCTAAAGTAAAATTTTCAAAAACGCGCATTTTTCCCTATCCAAACAAACAAACACCGGAAAACGAAATTTGATCTATTTATTAAATCTTCATTTTTCCTATATTTTGGGAAATTCATATTATTCCCTCTCTTATATTTTTGATAATGAAAAAATTATTGAAGATGAAATAAATAAATCAAATGACCCTCTTTTCAAATTCAAGAAAACTCTCAAATATGAAAATAACGAAATCTCCAACTCTCTCTGAAGGTCCTTGAGCTGCGTGAAATTTCTAGGATCGACCAAAAAGCAAGAAAATAAGATATGCATGATGATCTAATATTCCAAATTGAAAATAAAATAAATTCAAAGAACTTTGAATTTAATTCTTTGAAACTCCCAACTCATATTTCATATAATTTGAAGAAGTCATTTTATCTTCTCTCGTGAAAATCATTGAGTCGCATAAAGTTTCAGAATTGGAATATTTTCAAATGAAATCCAAATATTTTCAACACCCCTTGTCATTTAAATAAATGGAAGAAGTCATGTCATCTTCTCTCCGGGGTTTAGTGTTTGAAAAGCATTTGAATTCATAGAGATCAGAAAGCAAATATGAAAGTTTGGGAAAGTCCTTTTATTCCCTCTCATTTAACTTTCAAAAGAATTCGAATTTCACTCAATTTCACGCAATCAATCAAACAATCAATCAAATCTATCTATTTGTTTATAACATTCCAAAATTTAGAATTTTGGGATGTTACACTTAATGGCACACAGAAAGATCTACTAATAAAAAAGTGCATGCGATAGAAGAAATTAACGTTTTGAGTGGAAAGATGGATGAACTTATAAAATTATTTGCTATTAAGAGTGTTTCTTCTTATCCTAATGAAATGCCTTTGTCTACGTTGATTGAGAATAATAATGAATCTATGGATGTGAATTTTGTTGGTAGGAATAATTTTGGTAACAACGCGTATAGAGGAAACTTTAATCCTAGGCCGTATCCTAGTAATTCCTCTAATAATTATGGTAATTCCTACAACAACTCTTATGCAAATTTTAATAAGATGCCCTCTGAATTTGAGACTAGTGTTAAAGAATTTATGCATTCGCAAAAGAGTTTCAATGCTTTGCTTGAAGAAAAATTGCTTAAAGTTGACGAATTGGCTAGGAACGTTGATACAATTTCTCTTGATGTTGATTCTTTGAAACTTAGATCTATTCCACCTAAGCATGATATCAATGAGTCTCTCAAAGCCATGGGAATTTCCATTGATGAGTGCAAAGAAAGAACCGCTAGGATGCGTCCTAAGAAAGATTGCTTTATGAAAGAGTGTTCTTCTAATTTTTATGAGAATAAAGATGAAGATCTAAAAGTTATTGATGTGTCCCCTATTAAATCTTTATTTGCAATATGAATCTTGATAATGATGGGACTGAAGATGAGCCACCTTTACCTAGAAGGCGTTCCAAAAATTCGAAGTTTTTAGATCTTGATGCAAAAATTGGTAAAAGTGGGATTGAAGAGGTCAAAACGTTAGATATCAATGAACCCACTATCTTGGATTTCAAGGAATTTAATTATGATAATTTCTCTTTGATAGATTGTATTTCCTTGTTGCAATCCGTGCTAAATTCTCCGCATGCTTATAGTCAAAATAAAGCTTTTACTAAACATATCGTTGATGCTTTAATGCAATCTTATGAAGAAAAACTTGAGTTGGAAGTTTCTATCCTAGAAAACTTTATGATGAGTGGGAACCTACTATTAAAATTAAAATTAAAGATCATGAATGCTATTCTTTGTGTGATTTGGGTGCTAGTGTTTCCACGATTCCAAAAACTTTATGTGATTTGCTAGGATTCCGTGAATTTGATGATTGTTCTTTAAACTTGCACCTTGCGGATTCCACTATTAAGAAACCTATGGGAAGAATTAATGATGTTCTTATTGTTGAAAATAGGAACTATGTGCCCGTAGATTTTATTGTACTTGATATAGATTGCAATCCTTCATGTCCTATTATTCTTGGTAGACCTTTCCTTAGAACGATTGGTGCAATCATTAATATGAAGGAAGGAAATATTAGATTCCAATTTCTGTTAAGGAAAGGCATGGAACACTTCCCTAGAAACAAAATTAAATTTCCATATGAATCTATTATGAGAGCCACTTATGGATTGCCTACCAAAGATGGCAATACCTAGATCTATCCGTGTTTTTATGCCTAGCTAGGGGCGTTAAACGATAGCGCTTGTTGGGAGGCAACCCAATTTATTTTTTTATTTTTTTGCTTTTTGCTTCAGTTTAGGAATAAATCTTTGATCTAGCCTCTGGTTAGATTTGTTTTTATGTTTTAATTAGTGTTTGTGCCAAGTTAAACCTATAGGATCTTCTTGGATGATAGTTATTTGATCTTGCTGAAAATTCCAGAAACTTTCTGTTCACGAAAACAATTGTTAAAAATCACCAGAACGTGATAAAATATTGATTCCAATTGGACAAGATTGTTAAACAAATTGTATAGGTCTTCCTATTTTGGTAGAATTTGTGGAGTTCCAGAAGTTTGCGTTAGTTATAGATTACTACAGACTAATCTGTTTTTGACAGATTCTATTTTTCGTGTGTTGTTTGCTTATTTTGATGAATCTATGGCTAGTAAAATAGTTTATAAACCATAGAGAAGTTGGAATACAGTAGGTTTAACACCAATATAAATAAATAATGAGTTCAATACAGTACCTTGAAGTGGTGTTTTGTTTTCTTTCGCTAACGGAGCTCACAAGATTTTCTGTTAAGTTTTATGTTGTGAAGTTTTCAAGTTTTGGGTAAAGATTTGATGGAGTATGGAACAAGGAGTGGCAAGAGCCTAATCTTGGGATTCCCATGGCATCCCAAGGTAATCCAAGGACACCAAAAAGCCAAATCTTGGGGATGCCCCGGAAGGCATCCCCTCTTTCGTCCTCATCCATCGGTAAATTTACTTGGAGCTATATTTTTATTCACCACATGATATGTGTTTTGCTTGGAGCGTCTTGTATGATTTGAGTCTTTATTTGTTAGTTTGCCACAATAATCCTTGCTGTACACACCTTTTTAGATAGACACACATGATCTAAATTTGTTAGAATATCTATGTGCTTCACTTATATCTTTTGAGCTATATAGTTTTTGCTCTAGTGCTTCGCTTATATCTTTTAGAGCACGGCGGTGGTTATATTTTATAGGAATTATTGATCTCTCATGCTTCAATTATATTATTTTGAGAGTCTTAAACATCATGGTAATTTGCTTTAATCATGAAATTAATCTTCCATATTGAGTTCATTAAATATCATGAGAAGTTAGACACTTGATAAGTGTTTTGAGATATAAAGGTGGTAATATTACAGTGTGCTAGTTGAGTAATTGTGAAATTGAGAAATACTTGTGTTAAAGTTGGCAAGTCCCGTAGCATGCACGTATGGTAAAAGTTGTGTAACAATTTTGACACATAGGTGTTCTTTTATTGCTTTCCTTATGAGTGGCGGTCGGGGACGAACGATGGTCTTTTACTACCAATCTATCCCTCTAGGGGCATGCGTAGTAGTACTTTGCTTCGAGGGCTAATAAACTTTTGCAATAAGTATATGAGTTCTTTATGACTAATGTGAGTCCATGGATTATACGCACTCTCAACCTTCCACAATTTTCTAGCCTCTACGGTACCGCGCATTGCCCTTTCTCACATTGAGAGTTGGTGCAAACTTCGCCGGTGCTCCAAACCCCGTGATATGATACGCTCTATCACACATAAGCCTCCTTATATCTTCCTCAAAACAGCCACCATACCTAATTATTATGGCATTTCCATAGCCAATCCGAGATACATTGCCATGCAACTTTCCACTGTTCCGTTTATTATGACACGTTTCATCATTGTCATATTGCTTTGCATGATCATGTAGTTGACATTGTATTTTGTGGCAAAGCAACTATTCATAATTTTTTCATACATGTCACTCTTGATTCATCGCATATCCCGGTACACCGCCAGAGGCATTCACATAGAGTCATATTTTGTTCTAAGTATTGAGTTGTAATTGTTGAGTTGTAAAAGTATGATGATCATCATTATTAGAGCATTGTCCCATGTGAGGAAAGGATGATGGAGACTATGATTCCCCCACAAGTCGGGATGAGATTCCGGACTAAATAAAAAAAGGGGAGAAAAAAGAGGCCAAAGAAAAAAAGGCCCAAAGAAAGAAAAAAATGAGAGAAAAAGAGAGAAGGGACAAGTTACTATCCTTTTCCACACTTGTGCTTCAAATTAGCACTATGATTTTCATGATAGAGAGTCTCATATGTTGTCACTTTCATATACTAGTGGGAATTTTTCATTATAGAACTTGGCTTGTATATTCCAATGATGGGCTTCCTCAAAATGCTCTAGGTCTTCGTGAGCAAGTGAGTTGGATGCACACCCACTTAGTTTCTTTTGTTGAGCTTTCATATATTTATAGCTCTAGTGCATCCGTTGCATGGCAATCCCTACTCCTCTCATTGACATCAATTGATGGGCAACTCCATAGCCTATTGATTAGCCGCGTCAATGTGAGACTTTCTACCTTTTTGTCTTCTCTCATGACCCCCATCAATATACTTTACTCCACCCATAGTGCTATATCCATGGCTTGCGCTCATGTATTGCGTAAGAGTTGAAAAGGCTGAAGCGCGTTAAAAGTATGAACCAATTGCTCGGCTTGTCATCGGGGTTATGCATGATGAGAACGTTTGTGTGAAAATATTGAAACATAGCCTAACTATATGATTTTGTAGGGATAAGCTTTCTTTGGCTATGTTATTTTGATAAGACATAATTGCTTGGTTAGCATGTTCAAAGTATTATTGTTTTTATGTCAACATTAAACTTTTATCTTGAATCTTTTGGGCCTAAATATTTGTAGCGACCAGACCTCAAACAGTCTGATCTCTGTGCATAAGTGTGATCCCTGGATCGGTAATGCTGATACGCACAGTACTTGAAGGATTTATAACAGAGTAGCAATCACACACTTATTACATCGAATGTCCCAAAAGAGAACTTATTACAATAAATATGGCTTAAGGCCATCTAATATGATAACAACGGAAGTCTTGGAAGATAAAGTGAGTCCATCAACTCCAACGGCATCACTGAGTGAAAGACCACGACCTAAGGCTCCTTACTCGTCGTCTGAAAAGTCTGCAACATGATACGTTGCAGCCCGAAAATGGTCAGCACATGGAATATGCTGGCAATGTAACACAAGAGAGTAATGAACAGAATAAAGCTATCACTATATGCATATATGGTTGGTCGAGGCTGTATGGTTAATATGTTTTGTGAAAAGCCAATTTTTCCCTACAACAAAGGAATAAATTTTATTTAACTAAAAAGTTGGTTGAAAACATTGAGAATGGTAAACCCCATCTCAATCCCAATTAAAAGTAATTAACAACCCAACAAATTAGTTAAATAGAGTGATGAGATCAACATGATAATCCAAGAACCAGATTCTCAAGATGTCCATAACCGGGGACACGGCTAACCATGATTAGTTTGTACACTCTACAGAGGTTTGTGCACTTTTCCCCACAAGACTCGATCTCCTCTGTTTGATTTCTCGCACTACATGATATTTGAGAAATGGATGACCGAGACACAGTCTTTCCGAAGAGGTCCCCTTAACCGATAGATAGGCCTGTATACCTACAATCCCCTACATCTGCTAGCCTATCATGGTAAGGTTTCCCACAACTTACTAAACTATGCCAGAACCCATAATGGCATGTGGCTGCACACGGAAGTTTCTAGCATGAATAATCTTATGATCCCTTTGAGCCTGGGTGGCAGTCCATAGGAGAATCACACGGTACCCCGGGATTTCCAAAAAAATACAGGCAATCACTGGAATTCCCCAGGTGCCTCAATCCACCCAGATGTGTATTAAAGTTGCCACCTTACATTAACCATTAATTAACAATACTCACATCTATCATGAATACACTCAAACCCAATCCACGTCTACGAGCATAGCATAGCAATATAAGCAACGTAGAAGTAACTCCCATAGGTTTGATAATAAACAGGTGAATAGGTACTACCTCATCTACTTCCCAAACCCACAATTTAATCAGATCCTAACCATGCAATTGTTTGAGGATTGATCTAATTTAATAAAACTGGGTAGTAAAGAGGTATGATCAAAGTGTTACTTGCCTTGCTGATGATCCGCGAAACCTAGAGACTCGTAGTAGCACGCTTCACACTCCGGGTACTCTATCGCAATAAACAAGCATACAATAAGAAATCAAGCAAGGGCACGGGTAAAACTCAAATAAGAGATCTAACTAGAAATTTCAACTTAAGAACTCCGGTTTGCGAAAAGAATCAAATCAAACGAAGCAACAAAACTCAAACGGCGAAAGAAACAAGCTTTGTTCACTAATCTGGACTAAAGTGAAATTTTACAGTAGCAAAATCTTATTTAATTTGGTTAAACAAAAAGAGGGCTTCGAGACAAAACTCAAGGCATTTGAATCACCTGATTCCGATAAACGAGCGAAAAGTTATACTAAAACGAAAATCGGATCAGAAATCGCGATCGAAAATAATGGCGGAAAATCCGAGAAAAAGAAAAACTGACGAACAGACTAACGAACGAACGTCGCTGTCTGTGGCTAAACGGTGAAAATCGTTCGCTAAAATGAACGAACGAATGGACATTCGCTAAATAACTAAACCGGGAAAAAAATAAAACCAATCTAAAAAATATAATAAACCGCGGGTTTTAAAAAAACCCGACGGTTTTCTAACAAAAACGGCGGCGGCGGTGAGATCGGCTGCGGCTCCGGCGACGGTGGCGCGGGGCGAGGTGCGGCGGCGGTGGCTGCGGCGGCGGCGGCGCGGGGCGACGCGTGGCGGGCTAGGGTTAGGGTTTGTGGCGGCGGGCACGGGTGGGCTAGCGGCGGTGGCTGGGCCTTGGGGCGGCTCGGGCGGCGGCTTATAAAGCCCCCCGGGCGGAGTCCCGCTCGGGTATGGCCCGGAGTCGGTTTCTCTTTTTTTTAAATAATTCCGATGTGCAGAAAAAGAGAGGAAAGAAATACTAAACGGACTCCAAAAATCCCGAAATAAATTTTCCCCGTGCTCTAAAAATAGGCCGGACAAGGTGAACATTTATTTGGGCCTAAAATGCAATTTTGAAAAACGCATATTTTTCCTAATTCAAATAAAATAGCGATAAAACTCTGAAAAAATCTTATTTGATTTTAATATTAAATCTCCGATATTTCTTTATTTTGAGGAAGTCATTTTATCCTCTCTCTTTTTATTTTTATGAAGAAAATATTCAAGAGAAAAATAATTAAAATCAAACGATCCTCTTTTCAAAATTCGAGAAAAACTCGAATATGAAAATGATGAAATCCCCACTCTCTCCGCGGGTCCTTGAGTTGCGTAGAATTTCTAGGATCAAACAAAAATGCAATAAAATATGATATGCAATGATGATCTAATGTATAACATTCCAAATTGAAAATTTGGGATGTTACAAACCTACCCTCCCGCCTTAAGATGAATCTCGCCCTCGAGATTCAGGTTGGCTAGAAAATAGGTGAGAGTGATCCTTCCGTAGGTCTTCCTCTCGTTCCCAGGTGGCTTCATCTTCAGCATGGTGACTCCACTAAACTTTGCAGAACTTGATTACTTTGTTGTGTGTGACACGGCTGGCAAAATCAACAATCTTAACTGGCTTCTTCTTGCAGGTTAAATCGCTATCCAACTGTATCGCTTCCAGTGGCACTGTATCTCTCAGAGGAATATCAGCCATCTATGCGTGGCACTTCTTCAACTGAGAAACGTGGAACACATTGTGAACTCCGAAAAATCCTTCGGGTAATTCCAATTTGTAAGCAACTTCTCCCATACGTTCCAAAACTTTGTATGGTCCCACAAAACGTGGCGCTAATTTTCCATTAACTCCAAAGCGCTTCACTCCTCGAAGTGGGGATACATGAAGATACACTTTGTCTCCAACTTCGTAAACGGTCTCCTTGCGTTTAGAATCCGCATAACTCTTCTGCATGGACTAGGCTACCTTGAGTCTATCGTGAATTAGCTTAACCTTCTCTTCAGACTCTTTAATTAAATCTGGTCCAAATAACTGTCGGTCTCCAACTTCGTCCCACAACAACGGTGTTCTGCACCTTCTTCCGTACAGTGCTTCGAAAGGGGCCATCTTCAAACTGGCTTGATAACTTTTGTTATAAGAGAACTCCGCATACGGCAAATTATCGTCCCAACTAGATCCATAATCTAGCGCACAAGCTCTCAACATGTCCTCCAGAATCTGATTGACTCTCTCAGTCTGTCCATCTGTCTGCGGGTGAAAAGCTGTACTAAACTCTAGCCTGGTTCCCAAAGTTTCATGCAACTGATTCGAAAACTTTGAAGTAAACAATTGTCCTTGGAACTCCATGCAGACATACGATCCTGGTCATGTATATCTTTGCCAACTTAGCACTGGTGTAAGTGGTCTTCACTAGGATGAAATGTGCTACTTTCGTCAAACGATCGACTACAACACATATCGAGTCATAGCCTGAACGAGTCCTGGGTAATCCCGTGATAAAGTCCATGCCTAGTTTATCCCACTTCCATTTGGGTATCGACAATGGTTGTAGCAATCCTGCTGGCTTCTGATGTTCTGCCTTCACTCTCTGATATATATCACAAACTGCTACATACTCCGCAATATCCTTCTTCATTCCGGTCCACCAGAAACTATCCTTCAAATCCAGATACATCTTGGTATTTCCTGGGTGAATCAAATATGGCGAATCATGGGCCTCTTGCAGAATCAACTCCCTGATTTCCTGATCATTTGGCACATATACGCGGTCCTCAAACCATAAGGTATCGTGCTCATCCTCCCGAAATCATTTAGCTTTTCCTTTGCTCATTCTTTCCTTTATCTCGGCAATCTCCTTGTCCGTCTTTTGAGCTTCTCTGATCTTATCCATCAAAGTAGAATGGATCTCCAAAGCTGCTACATAACCTCTCGGAACTATCTCCAAACATAGCTCGTGAAGGTCTTCTGCCAACTCCTTGGGTAATTCTCCGGTCATGAGTGTATTGACATGACTTTTTTGGCTCAACGCATCGGCTACTACGTTAGCCTTTCCGGGATGATAATGTAATCTCATATCATAATCCTTAATGAGTCCCAACCATCTCCTCTGCCTGAGATTTAACTCCTTCTGCGTGAAGATATACTTCAAACTCTTGTGATTCGTGTGTACCTCACAATGGTTTCCGATGAGAAAATGTCTCCATGTCTTCAACGCATGTACTACGGCTGCTAACTCCAAATCATGTGTAGCATAATTTAACTCATGGGGTTTTAGCTGTTGTGAGGCATATGAAACAACTCTTCGCTCCTGCATAAGTACGGCTCCAAGTCCTCGATGAGAAGCGTCGCAATACACTTCATAATCCTTGCATTGATCTGGCAGAATCAACACTGGCGATGTAACCAAGCGTCTCTTCAACTCCTTAAAACTGGCCTCACATTCCTCAGTCCATTTAAACTTAGTGTCCTTCTTTAACAACTCCATCATGGGCTTCACAATCTTTGAGAAATTTTCAATGAACCCCCGGTAGTATCCTGCGAGTCCAAGAGAACTCCGGATCTCTCCAACTGACGTGGGTGACTCCCAATTTGTCATAGTGACAACTTTGGTGGGATCTACCGCTATACAGAATGTCATCAACGAACACTACGACGAACTTATCCAAAAACTCCATAAACACCTTGTTCATCATATTCATAAAATAGGAAGGTGCATTAGTCAGGCCAAATGACATAACAGTATACTCATATAGCCCATACCTCGTGGTAAAAGTCGTCTTAGGTATATCCTGCTCTCGAATCTTCAGCTGTTGGTACCCTGATCGCAGATCGATCTTGGAAAACACCTTAGCTACTTGTAACTGGTCAAACAAATCATTGATCATTGGCAGTGGGTACTTGTTCCTGATCGTTACTTCATTCAATCCTCGATAATCAACAACCATCCTTAACGATCCATCCTTCTTCTCCACTAGAAGTATTGAGGATCCCCAAGGTGATGAACTTGGGCGGAATATCCTTTATCCAGTAACTCCTTAATCTGCTTCTTAATTTCCTCCAAATCCTTTGCGGGCATTCTGTATGGTCTCTTAGATATTGGCCCTGTGCCTGGCAAAAGCTCAATCAAAAACTCAATGTCTCTATCCGGTGGCATGCATGGCAACTCTTCTGGAAATACGTCTGGAAAATCCTTCACCACCGGTACTTCCTCCTGTACAACTCCTGATAAGGAATTTACTTGAGTCCTATTCGGCACATGCCGGGATACATACTTGATCCTTCTTCCTTCTGGGGTGGTGAGCAAAATCGGTCTTACTAGCGCAATCGATGTTTCCTCCATACATCGATAGCTAATCCATACCCAGAATCACATCCAAACCTTGCGACTCCAAAACTATCAGATCTTAGGGGCAAACATGCCTACCTATGGTCAATGGCATCTGAAAACATCCTTGGCTTGCCATATACTCTGCTCCTGGCGAGCTTACTAATAAAGGTGTACTAAGAACTTTGGTGGGCAGTCTATACTTATCCACAAATCCCCTTGATATGTATGAATGCGATGCACCGGTATCAAAAAGTACGACCGCAGTAAATGACTTAACCAAAAACTTACCTATTACTGCATCTGGTTGAGCTTCAACCTCCTCCATGTTAACGTGGTTCACTTGTACCCTAGTGAAAGGGTAGGGCTTCTTCCCAGAGCTTCCATTGCCGTTTCCATTCTTACCTTCAGGACATTCATTGGCGTAATGTCCGGTCTTCTGACACTTTTAGCAAGTAACGTGGCTTAGATCTTTCTTGACGGGTGTTGCCCGGTTGGAACAGTTCTGTCCGCTACTTCCTCCATTACCATTCCCATTCTTGGGGCCACTATGATTGTGTGAACTTCCTCCATTATGAGTGTGGCCTCCATGGTTATGAACAAGTCCTCCCGAGTTCGGGGTGAAACAGGGTCTCTGTTGAGCTCCTGAATTATACTTCCCTTGTCCATACTTCCTCTTGCGGCTATCAATCTGCTGTTGCTTCCCTTCAAGCATGAGAGCTCTATCCACCAACTCCTGGTAGTTATTGAAATTTGGCACCATCAACTACATGCTCAGCTCATCATTCAGTCCTTCCAGGAACTTCTCCTTCTTAGCTGCATCTGTAGCGACGTCATCTGGGGCATAACGTGCTAGCTTACTAAAGTCATCCACATATTGGCCAACAGTGCGCCCTCCTTGGCGTAAGTTGTGAAACTCATGCTTCTTCATGGCCATAGCTCCTTGTGATACATGGGCAGTGCGAAAAGCCTGCTGGAACTGGTCCCATGTCACGGTGTCAATGGGGTAAGTGACTATGAATTTCTCCCACCATGATGCTGCGGGTCCATCAAGCTGATGTGCGACAAAGCGCACTCTCTCATCATCTGTGCATCCTGCAGTAGTCAACTCCCTTTCAATCTTGCGGAGCCAATCATATGCAACAAACGGCTCGGTGCTACTTGAGAACACCGGCGGATTCAGCCTAAGAAAACGGGCTAAGTGATCAACTGGTGGTGGTGGTGGGTTGTTGTTGTTGTTGTTCCCCTGGTTCTGATTCTGGACTAGTATCTGAAGCAATGCATTCTGCTGCTGGATCAACTGAGTGAGCTCCGGTGGGAAAGCAAATCCATTGTCGCGTCTCGGAGGCATCTGCTGGGTTTAGAAAAGATGAGAAAATAGAGGAGAATGAGGTCTAGGGGGAAAACACAACCCATATGCACATGAGACAAACACAAACATATCAAACAAGGGCATACAATTGGTCTGGAACTATCATTACAGAAGTGCTTGGACTATACTATATACATGGTTCAATACTACTACTGATATGGTGGTCGACTAGAAAAAATGATTGGTTGAAGACTCCATGATATCTGCTCCAGCTTCATCAACATAGTCATCATCACTATCATCAGGGTCCGAGTCAGTGTCGTCGATGATGATGTACTTCTCCGGGAAAGTGGAACTGTCATCTTCTCCTCCTGGCGCGGGGTCTCCCATGAAAACTCCTAGCTTCTTTGTTAGGTCGTCATTCTTCTCCACTAGTACGATGATTTCCTCCATATAATCTTCGCGTGTAGCCTTGAGTTCTTCCTCCAGTTCCGTGATCCTTGTCATCGCCTTCTTCAAATCTGTCATGCCTGCGCACATCTGGTTCTCCTGGCGTCGAATGTGCTGGTTTAACTCCTGGATAAAAGCGGCAATCGATCTATCCTTCCTGCTGCTGATCATCTCCCATTTCTCATCTCGACGCCCACAAATCTGGTAGATAGTATCCATGAGATCCTTGTGGTAAACTTCTCCAATGCGTCCCATGGTGATGTGAGCTGCCATACTCTTTCCTAGACTCCAGGTTGGTGCATCAAAGGAAAACTCTATGGGCTCAGTGACTGGCGTGAATGTCCTTCCTAGAACTTGAACTTGAATCATCCAGCGCTCCTCTTCTGGTAAAATGGCGTTGTAAGTCCCGGTGAAGCTTGGTATTCCAATGTTCAGGTACCTAGTAACTTCTATCAAGTGGCGTCCAAAAGGGGTGTCTTCATCCGGTTGCATGAACTTGATCCTTGCATCCGCCATCCTAAAGAGTAGAAAATGGAGAGGAGTTAGAAATGAGAAGAGAGTAGTGATCTAGGGCTTTAGCTTAGTGGTCGTGTCCTACAGTCAGCATGTGCTTCGATACCATCTTGTAGCGACCAGACCTCAAACAGTCTGATCTCTGTGCATAAGTGTCATCCCTGGATCGGTAATGCTGACACACACAGTACTTAAAGGATTTATAACAGAGTAGCAATCACACACTTATTACATCGAATGTCCCAAAAGAGAACTTATTACAATAAATATGGCGTAAGGCCATCTAATACGATAACAGCAGAAAGCTCGGAAGATAAAGTGAGTCCATCAACTCCAACGGCATCATTGAGTGAAAGACCACGACCTAAGGCTCCTTACTCGTCGTCTGAAAAGTTTGCAACATGATACGTTGCAGCCCGAAAATGGGTCAGCACATGGAATATGCTGGCAATGTAACACAAGAGAGTAATGAACAGAATAAAGCTATCACTATATGCATATATGGCTGGTGGAGGCTGTATGGTTAATATGTTTTGCGAAAATCCAATTTTTCCCTACAACAAAGGAATAAATTTTATTTAACTACAAAGTTGGTTGAAAACATTGAGAATGGTAAACCCCATCTCAATCCCAATTAAAAGTAATTAACAACCCAACAAATTAATTAAATAGAGTGATGAGATCAACATGATAATCCAAGAACCAAATTCTCAAGATGTCCATAACCGGGGACACGGCTAACCATGATTAGTTTGTACACTCTGCAGAGGTTTGTGCACTTTTCCCCACAAGACTCGATCTCCTCCATTTGATTTCTCGCACTACATGATGTTTGAGAAACGGATGACCGAGACACAGTCTTTCCGAAGAGGTCCCCTTAACCGATAGATAGCCCTGTACACCTACAATCCCCTACATCTGCTAGCCCATCATGGAAAGGTTTCCCACAACTTACTCAACTATGCCAGAGCCCATAATGGCGTGTGGCTGCACATGGAAGTTTCTAGCATGAATAATCTTATGATCCCTTTGAGCCTGGGTGGCAGTCCATAGGAGAATCACACGGTACCCCGGGATTTCCAAAAAAATACAGTCAATCACTAGAATTGCCCAGGTGCCACAGTCCACCCAGATGTGTATTAAAGTTCCCACCTTACATTAACCATTAATTAACAATACTCACATCTATCATGAATACACTCAAACCCAATCCACGTCTACGAGCATAGCATAGCAATATAAGCAACGTAGAAGTAACTCCCATAGGTTTGATAATAAACAGGTGAATAGGTACTACCTCATCTACTTCCCAAACCCACAATTTAATCAGATCCTAACCATGCAATTGTTTGAGGATTGATCTAATTTAATAAAACTGGGTAGTAAAGAGGTATGATCAAAGTGTTACTTGCCTTGCTGATGATCCGCGAAACCTAGAGACTCGTAGTAGCACGCTTCACACTCCGGGTACTCTATCGCAATAAACAAGCATACAATAAGAAATCAAGCAAGGGCACGGGTAAAACTCAAATAAGAGATCTAACTAGAAATTTCAACTTAAGAACTCCGGTTTGCGAAAAGAATCAAATCAAACGAAGCAACAAAACTCAAACGGCGAAAGAAACAAGCTTTGTTCACTAATCTGGACTAAAGTGAAATTTTACAGTAGCAAAATCTTATTTAATTTGGTTAAACAAAAAGAGGGCTTCGAGACAAAACTCAAGGCATTTGAATCACCCGATTCCGATAAACGAGCGAAAAGTTATACTAAAACGAAAATCGGATCAGAAATCGCGATCGAAAATAATCGCGGAAAATCCGAGAAAAAGAAAAACTGACGAACAGACTAACGAACGAACGTCGCTGTCTGTGGCTAAACGGTGAAAATCGTTCGCTAAAACGAACAAACGAATGGACATTCGCTAAATAACTAAACCGGGAAAAAAATAAAACCAATCTAAAAAATATAATAAACCGCGGGTTTTAAAAAAACCCGACGGTTTTCTAACAAAAACCGCGGAGGTGGCTGCGCGTCGGCGGCGGGCTAGGGTTAGGGTTTGGGGCGGCGGGCGCGGGTGGTCTGGCGGCGGTGGCTGGCCCTTGGGGTGGCTCTGGCGGCGGCTTATAAAGACCCCCGGGCGGAGTCCCGCTCTGGTACGGCCCGGAGTCGGTTTCTCTCTTTTTTTTTAAATAATTCCGACGTGCAGAAAAAGAAAGAAAAGAAATAATAAGCTGACTCCAAAAATCCCAAAATAAATTTTGCGCGTCCTCTAAAAATAGGCTGGACAAGGTGAACAATTATTTGGTCCTAAAATGCAATTCCGAAAAACGCATATTTTTCCTAATTCAAATAAAATAGCGATAAAACTCCAAAAAAATCTTATTTGATTTTAATATTAAATCTCTAATATTTCTTTATTTTGAGCAAGTCATTTTATCCTCTCTCTTTTTATTTTTATAAAGAAAATATTCAAGATAAAAATAATTAAAATCAAACGATCCTCTTTTCAAAATTCGAGAAAACTCGAATATGAAAATAATGAAATCCCCAACTCTCTCCGCGGGTCCTTGAGTTGCACAGAATTTCTAGGATCAAACAAAAATGCAATAAAATATGATATGCAATGATGATCTAATGTATAACATTCCAAATTGAAAATTTGGGATGTTACAATATTCATGCCACAATAAGAGATTTACATTAAGAAGTTTGCCAAGAAGCATTCCACATCAAAAATTCTGTTTTTATCATTTACCTACTCGAGGACGAGCAGGAATTAACCTTGGGGATGCTTGATACGTCTCCAACGTATCTATAATTTTTGATTGTTCCATGCTATTATATATTCTGTTTTGGATGTTTAATGGGCTTATTTATACACTTTTATATTATTTTTGGGACTAACCTATTAACCGGAGGCCCAGCCCAATTTGTTGTTTTTTGCCTATTTCAGTGTTTCGCAGAAAAAGAATATCAAATGGAGTCCAAACGGAATGAAACCTTTGGGAACGTGATTTTTGGAACAAACGTGATCCAGAGGACTCGGAGTGGACATCAAGTAACAGACGAGGAGGCCACGAGGTAGGGGGCGCGCCTACCCCCCCCCCCCCCCCCCCGCCCAGGCGCGCCCTCCACCCTCGTGGGCCCCTCGTGGATCCACCAACCTACTTCTTCCTCCTATATATACCTACGTACCCCAAAACCATCAGGGGCATCCATGAAAACCTAGTTCCACCGCCGCAACCTTCTGTACCCGTGAGATCCCATCTTGGGGCCTTTTCCGACGTCCGACCGAAGGGGGCATTGATCATGGAGGGCTTCTACATCAACACCATAGCCTCTCCAATGATGTTTGAGTAGTTTACCTCAGACCTTCGGGTCCACAGTTATTAGCTAGATGGCTTCTTCTCTCTCTTTGGATCTCAATACAAAGTTCTCCTCGATTCTCTTGGAGATCTATGCTACCTCTTGAGCACTTCGTTGGTTTTCCCTTGAAGAGGAAAGGGTGATGCAGCAAAGTAGCGTAAGTATTTCCCTCAGTTTTTGAGAACCAAGGTATCAATCCAGTAGAAGGCTAAACACGAGTCCCTCGCACCTACACAAACAAATAAATCCTCGCAACCAACGCGATAAGGGGTTGTCAATCCCTACACGGTCACTTACAAGAGTGAGATCTGATAGATATGATAAGATAATATTTTTGGTATTTTTGTGATAAAGATGCAAAATAAAATAAAAGGCAACGGAAATAGCTAAGTGTTGGAAGATTAATATGATGGAAAATAGACCCGGGGGCCATAGGTTACACTAGTGGCTTCTCTCGATAGCATAAGTATTTTACGGTGGGTGAACAAATTACTGTTGAGCAATTGACAGAATTGAGCATAGTTATGAGAATACCTAGGCATGATCATGTATATAGGCATCACGTCTGAGACAAGTAGACCGACTCCTACCTGCATCTACTACTATTACTCCACACATCGACCGCTATCCAGCATGCATCTAGAGTATTAAGTTCATAAGAACAGAGTAACGCTTTAAGCAAGATGACATGATGTAGAGGGATAAACTCATGCAATATGATATAAACCCCATCTTGTTATCCTCGATGGCAACAATACAATACGTGCCTTGCTGCCCCTACTGTCACTGGGAAAGGACACCGCAAGATTGAACCCAAAGCTAAGCACTTCTCCCATTGCAAGAAAGATCAATCTAGTAGGCCAAACCAAACTGATAATTCAAAGAGACTTGCAAAGATAACCAATCATACATAAAAGAATTCAGAAGATTCAAATATTGTTCATAGATAAACTTGATCATAAACCCACAATTCATTGGTCTCAACAAACACACCATAAAAGAAGATTACGTCGAATAGATCTCCACAAGAGAGGGGGAGAACATTGTATTGATATCCAAAAAGAGAGAGGAAGCCATCTAGCTAATAATAATGGACCTGAAGGTCTGAGGTAAACTACTCACACTTCATCGGAGAGGCTACGGTGTTGATGCAGAAGCCCTCCATGATCGAAGCCCCCTCCGGCGGAGCTCCAGAACAGGCCCCAAGATGGGATCTCACGGGTACACAGGGCTGCTGATGTGCCTGGACGTCGCGCGTCGCCACACCCCCCACCCCTGTGCACTCCGCCGGCGCCGCCGCGCCCCTTCCTCACTCGCTCCATGCCCCGTGTCCACCCCGCCCAGCGCCCGCAGGCCGCCGGCCACCCGCCGACCAGGCTCCGGCCACGGCCTCGCCCACAGCCGTGTGTGTGTGTGTGCGTGCGTGTGGCCGGTTGTGCCCCTGACCACCGGGGCCCAGCCTCTGGATAAGAATGAAAAACAAATGAACAAAAATAAGTGTTAATTAAAATATTTAGTATGTTAATTAATTAGTTAATTAGGTAATTAGCATAATATAACCCAGTGATAGATGGGCCTCACTATTAATTAAGCAAGTTTTTCCTAAACTACTAAAGTTATGAGTCAATGATAGTGGGACCCACTTGTCAGGTTGACTAGGTCAACGGTCAATGCTGACTGGGCTGTTGACTTTGACTGGCCCCACCAGTCAATCTCTGCTGACTGGGCAGTTGACCAAGTCAACTGGGCCTACTGGTCAGCCACACAAGCCCTTCTGTGGGTACACTTCTGCGTACCCATAGCAATTTAACATTTAATTTTTGAATTAAAACAATTTAGAAAGTGTTTTAAAAACTTTAAAAATTAATATAAAACAATCCGTAACTCGGATGGAAAGGCTTTGTACATGAAAGTTGCTCAGAACGATGAGACGGATCCGGATATGCAGCCCGTTCATTCGCCACACATCCCTAGCATAGCGAACACGTAACTTTCCTCCTCAGGTTCATCTGTCCGAAAACGCGAAACTCTAGGGATACTTTCCCGGATGTTTCCCTCCTTCGCCAGTATCACCTATCCCTGCGTTAGGTCACCCATAGCACCGCGTATTTCCATGTTATGCTTTGTGTTGCTTTGATTGCTCTATTATTTATTTGTGTTCCCCCTCCGTTACTTCTTTCCGGTAGACCTCCTTCTTGCTAGAGCAACCAAGCAATCCCCCCTTGATCACCAGATATCGCCTATTTCTTCTCTCTACTGCTTGCATTAGAGTAGTGTAGCATGTTACTGCTTTCGGTTAATCCTATTCTGCTGCATAGCCTGTCATTGTTACTACAGTTGTTACCCTTACCTGCAATCCTAATGCTTAGTATAGGATGCTAGTGTTCCATCAGTGTCCCTACACTCTTGTCCGTGTGCCATGCTATACTACTGGGCCGTGATCACTTCGGGAGGTGATCTCAGGCATATGCTATATACTTTATATTGTTACCTTACTTATGATACTGTTCGGAGATGGGGGCTGAAGGGGCAGGTGGCTCCATCCTGGTAGAGGTGGGCCTGGGTTCCCGACGGCCCCTGACTGTTACTTTGTGGTGGAGCGACAGGGCAGGTTGAGACCACCTAGGAGAGAGGTGGGCCTGGCCCTGGTTGGCATTCGTGGATACTTAACACGCTTAACGAGATCTTGGTATTTGATCTGAGTCTGGCCACTGGCCTATATGCACTAACCAACTACGCGGGAACAGTTATGGGCCCTCGACGTCTTGGTATCAGCCAAAGCCTTTGTTACGTCAGCGACTGAGTGGTGCACGCCGGATTGGACTGGAACGCCTGCTAGGCTAGGTCTTCTTCTGGCCGCGTTCGCAATGTGAAGGTGTGCAATGGGCGATGGGCCCAGACCCCTGCGCCATAGGATTTTGACCGGTGTGCTGACCGCTTTGTTGTGCCTAGGTGGGGCTGCGACGTGTCGATCTTCCGAGGCCGGGCATGACCCAGGAAAGTGTGTCCGGCCAAATGGGATCGAGCGTGTTTGGTTATGTGGTGCACCCCTGCAGGGAAGTTTATCTATTCGAGTAGCTATGATCTTCGGTAATAGGACGATTTGGAGTTGTACCTTGACCTTATGACAACTAGAACTGGATACTTAATAAAACACACCCTTCCAAGTGCCAGATATAACCCGGTAATCGCTCTCTAACAGGGCGACAAGGAGCGGATCGCCGGGTAGGTTTATGCTATGCGATGCTACTTGGTGAACTTACCATCTACTCTCTTCTACATGCTGCAAGATGGAAGTGGCCTGAAGCGTAGTCTTCGACAGGATTAGCTATCCCCCTCTTATTCTGGCATTCTGCAGTTCAGTCCTTCGATATGGCCCTCTACAAACATACACATGCATATGTAGTGTAGCTCCTTGCTTGCGAGTACTTTGGATGAGTAATCACAGTTGCTTTTCTCCCTCTTTTCCCCTTTCCCTTCTACCTGGTTGTCGCAACTAGATGCTAGAGCCCAGGAGCCAGACGCCACCATCGATGATGACTCCTACTACACCGGAGGTGCCTACTACTATGTTCAGGCCACTGACGACGACCAGGAGTAGTTTAGGAGGATCCCAGGCAGGAGGCCTGCGCCTCTTTTGATCTGTATCCCAGTTTGTGCTAGCCTTCTTAAGGCAAACTTGTTTAACTTATGTCTGTACTCAGATATTGTTGCTTCCGCTGACTCGTCTATGGTCGAGCACTTGTATTCGAGACCTCGAGGCCCCTGGCTTGTATTATGATGCTTGTATGACTTATTTTATTTTTGGAGTTGTGTTGTGATATCTTCCCGTGAGTCCCTGATCTTGATCGTACACGTTTGCGTGTATGATTAGTGTACGATTGAATCGGGGGCGTCACACCTCGATGGCAACAATACAATACGTGCCTTGCTGCCCCTACTGTCACTGGGAAAGGACACCACAAGATTGAACCCAAAGCTAGGCACTTCTCCCATTGCAAGAAAGATCAATCTAGTAGGCCAAACCAAACTGATAATTCAAAGAGACTTGCAAAGATAACCAATCATACATAAAAGAATTCAGAAGATTCAAATATTGTTCATAGATAAACTTGATCATAAACCCATGCTACCTCTTGAGCTTGCGTTGGATTTCCCCGAAGAGGAGAGGATGATGCAGCTGAGTAGCGTAAGTATTTCCCTCGTACCTACACAAAACGATAGCTCCTCGCAACCAACGCGATTAGGGGTTCTCAATCCCTTCACGATCACTTACGAGAGTGAGATCTGATAGAGATGATAGATAATATTTTTGGTATTTTTGATATAGAGATGCAAAGTGAAAAGTAAAAGGCAAAGTAAAAAAGCAAAGCAAGATTAAAGTGATGGAGATTGATATGATGAGAATAGACCCGGGGGCCATAGGTTTCACTAGTGGCTTCTCTCAAGAGCATAAGTATTCTACGGTGGGTGAACAAATTACTGTTGAGCAATTGACTGAATTGAGCATAGTTATGAGAATATCTAGGTATGATCATGTATATAGGCATCACGTCCATGACAAATAGACCGACTCCTGCCTGCATCTACTACTATTACTCCACTCATCGACCCCTATCCAGCATGCATCTAGAGTATTAAGTTAAAAACAGAGTAACTCCTTAAGCAAGATGACATGATGTAGAGAGATAAATTCATGCAATATGAAATAAAACCCATCTTGTTATCCTCAATGGCAATGATACAATACGTGCCTTGCCGCCCCTTCTGTCACTGGGAAAGGACACCACAAGATCGAACCCAAAGCTAAGTACTTCTCCCATGGCAAGAACTACCAATCTAGTTGGCCAAACCAAATGGATAATTCGAAGAGACTTGCAAAGATAACCAATCATACATAAAAGAATTCAGAGAAGATTCAAATACTATTCATAGATAGACTTGATCATAAACCCACAATTCATCGGTCTCAACAAACACACCGCAAAAAGAAGATTACATCGAATAGATCTCCACGAGAGAGGGGGGGAACATTGTATTGAGATCCAAAAAGAGAGAAGAAGCCATCTAGCTACTAACTATGGACCCGAAGGTCTGAGGTAAACTACTCACACTTCATCGGAGAGGCTATCATGATGTAGAAGCCCTCCGTGATGACGGCCCTCTCCGGCGGAGCTCCGGAACAGGCCCCAAGATGGGATCTCGTGGATACAGAAAGTTGCGGCGGTGGAATTAGGTTTTTGGCTCCATATCTGTTCGTTTGGGGGTACATAGGTATATATAGGAGGAAGAAGTACGTTGGTGGAGCTCCGAGGGGCCCACGAGGCAGGGGGCGCGCCCTAAGGGGGGGGCGCCCCCACCCTCGTTACCGCCTCTCTGATGCCTTGGCGTAGGGTCCAAGTCTCCTGGATCACGTTCGGTGAGAAAATCACGTTCCCGAAGGTTTTATTCCGTTTGGACTCCGTTTGATATTCCGTTTCTTCGAAACACTGAAATAGGCAAAAACCAGCAATTCTGGGTTGGGCCTCTGGTTAATAGGTTAGTCCCAAAAATAATATAAAAGTGGAAAAATAAAGCCCAATATAGTCCAAAACAGTAGATAATATAGCATGGAGCAATCAAAAATTATAGATACGTTGGAGACGTATCAACCCACAATTCATCGGTCTCAACAAACAGACCGCAAAAGAAGATTACATCGAATAGATCTCCAGAAGAGAGGGGGAGAACATTGTATTGAGATCCAAAAAGAGAGAGGAAGCCATCTAGCTAATAACTATGGACCCGAAGGTCTGAGGTAAACTACTCACACTTCATCGGAGAGGCTATGGTGTTGATGTAGAAGCCCTCCGTGATCGATGCCCCCTCCGGCGGAGCTCCGGAATAGGCCCCAAGATGGGATCTCACGGGTATAGAAGGTTGCGGCGGTGGAATTAGGTTTTTGGCTCCGTATCTGATCGTTTGGGGGTACGTAGGTATATATAGGAGGAAGGAGTACGTCGGTGGAGCAACATGGGGCCCACGAGGGTGGAGGGCGCGCCTAGGGGGTAGGCGCCCCCCTTACCTCGTGGCTTCCTGGTAGCTTTCTTGACGTAGGGTCCAAGTCCTCTGGATCATGTTCGTTCCGAAAATCACGTTCCTGAAGGTTTCATTCCGTTTGGACACCGTTTGATATTCTTTTTCTGCGAAACTCTGAAATAGGCAAAAACAGCAATTCTCGGCTGGGCCTCCGGTTAATAGTTTAGTCCCAAAAATAATATAAAAGTGCATAATAAAGCCCAATAATGTCCAAAACAAAAGATAATATAGCAGGGAGCAATCAAAAATTATAGATACGTTGGAGACGTATCAATCTATTCGATGTAATCTTCTTTTGCGGTGTGTTTGTCGGGACCGATGAATTGTGGGTTTATGATCAAGAATTATCAGTTTGGTTTGGCCTACTAGATTGATCTTTCTTGCAATGGGAGAAGTGCTTAGCTTTGGGTTCAATCTTGTGGTGTCCTTTCCCAATGACAGCAGGGGCAGCAAGGCGCATATTGTATTGTTTCCATCGAGGATAAAAAGATGAGGTTTATATCATATTTCATGAGTTTATCCCTCTACATCATGTCATCATACTTAAAGCATTACTCTGTTCTTATGAACTTAATACTCTAGATGCATGCTGGATAGCGATCGATGTGTGGAGTAATAGTAGAAGATGCAGAATCATTTCGGTCTACTTGTCACGGACGTGATGCCTATATACATGACCATACCTAGATATTCTCATAACTATGCTCAATTCTATCAATTGATCGACAGTAATTTGTTCACCCACCGTAATACTTATGCTATCTTGAGAGAAGCCACTAGTGAAACCTATGGCCCCCGGGTCTATTTTCCATCATGTTAATCTTCCAACACTTATTGCCTTTTATTTTACTTTGCATCTTTATTTCTCTTTATCATAAAATATCAAAAATATTATCTTATCATATCTATCAGATCTCACTCTCGTAAGTGACCGTGAAGGGATTGACAACCCCTTTATCGTGTTGGTTGCGAGGTTCTTATTTGTTTGTGTAGGTGTGAGGGACTCGAGCATAGCCTCCTACTGTATTGATACCTTGGTTCTCAAAAACTGAGGGAAATACTTACGCTACTTTGCTGCATCACCCTATCATCTTCAAGGGGAAACCAATGCAGTGCTCAAGAGGTAGCAGCAGGTGCTGAAATTGTAAGTAGCGGAGTAGTTTGATAGCAAGATAATTTGTAACGAGCAAGTAACGATAGTAGTAACAAAAGTGCAGCAAGGTAGCCCAATCCTTTTGAGGCAAAGGATAGGCCAAAACAGTCTCTTATGATAAGCAAAGCGTTCTTGACGGTACACGGGATTTTCATCTAGTCACTTTCATCATGTTGGTTTAATTCGTGTTCGGTACTTTGATAATTTGATATGTGGGTGGACCGGTCCTTAGGTGCTGTTCTTACTTGAACAAACCTCCTAATTACGATTAACCCTCCCGCAAGCATCCGCAACTATGAGAAAAGTATTAAGAATAAATTCTAACCATACACTACAAAAAGAGACACATCCGTGACATTTTGGGCCGAACGAAAAAAAATTCTGTCATACATATGACACTTCTATGACGATAATTGTGACAAAACCCAGTATCATCATAGATGTGGTGGGCTCCTACTTCTATGATAAAAAATCATGATAGAAAATGGGCTTTTCGTCCTGGGCGGGCCGGAGACGCAGCTGCATGACATTCTTTGGGCCGTCCATGATGGAAAAAACCGTGGTAGAAGCGAGGGCGAGGAAAATTTCGGGGAGTTCCCGGTTACGGTGGGAGGTCGGGGGCCGAGCGATGCGCGTTTCTCTCGTACACGTACACGCGTGTGTGCGAGGCGTTGGCTCTAACTGAACCCGAGCGAGGCGTTGGGCTCTAACTAAACCCGAGCGATTGCACTGCAGGCTACGCGTTACTGAACCCGAGTGATCGATCGATGGCTGCTAACTGAACCCGATCGAGTGATTCCTTCGCTACTGCTGCTAACTGAAGCCGATCGATTGGATGAACAGTGAGCGTTGCGGGGGGGTTGGATGAACAGTGAGTGGTGGCGTTGCCTCTGGATGAACAGGACCCCGTGGTGTGGTGGAGTGTTGGATGAACAGTAGACGGTGGAGGGGTGCCTGTGGAGGGGTGGATGTACAGGACCCCGTGGTGCGGAGCGCTGGATGAACAGTAGACGGTGGAGGGGTGGTTGAACAGGACCCCGTGGTGTGGAGGGCTGGATGAACAGTAGACGGTGGAGGGGTGGTTGAACAGTAGCCGGTGGAGTAGCGCGCGGTGGAGGCTGGATGAACAGGAGCCCGTGGAGGCTAGAGGAGGTCGACGGTGGAGATGAACAGTATCCCGTGGAGTCCCATTTTGCGGTACGCCACACCCCTCCCGATGAACAAGACCCACGTTTCGACCATAGCGCTCCAACACAAGTCTGTTTCCTCCGTTTTGCGATACGCCACACCCCTCCCGATCAACAGGACCCCCATTTCAACCTTAGGAGGTCCGTTTCCTCTGTTTTGCGGTACGCCAGACCCCTCCCGATCAACAGGACCCCATTCCGAACGTAGGAGGTCCGTTTCCTCCGTTGTGCGGTACGCCAGGCCTCGTTTCCATCGCCTATTCCCTCCAAGCCCTCCCAATGAACACGACCACGCATTCCGTTCCGACCCAGCCGGTTGGCTCCCATGCATTCCGTTGCCTCCCCATGAACACGACGCATTCCGTTGCCTCCCCATGAACATGACGCATTCCGTTTCCTCCCCATGAACACGACGCATTCCGTTGCCTCCCCATGAACATGACGACGACGTTGTTTCTCCGTTCCGACCCAGCCATGTACACGAGCCCTGGCCGTACGTATGCGCGAGTAGGCGTTCCAGACCCCGCCCATATGTACACATACGTGGCCGTATTTTCTTCCTTACACCCTCGCCGCTGTACGTACGTGTACATGCTACATGCAGGCCTCTACTACGACACATACGCGCCTCTACTACGACACGTGCACGCCTCTACATCTACCAGTATATATGTACGTACACGTTCGCGACCAGAATGACAACGCTACGTATGCTTCGACCAGGTGGGTCCCGACTGTCAGGCACTTCCTTGCATGCGAAGATGTAGCTGGTGGGTCCCAACAGTTAGGGGGAAATGTTTTTTGCAAAATACGGTGGCCCGTCCGGTGGGTCCCCGCAGTTAGGTGGAGGAATAATTATTTTGCACGTAATAAGGAGGCACTTCCTTGCTGCGGCCTTGGACCCAACTGTCAGCCTCTCCACATACAGTTCATGTCCGATGGAAGCCATTCCTTGACCATGTTGACCATGTCACGCCGAGAGCACCAGGGCGTTGGACGACGACGAGGCCTAGGAAGGGGACGACGCGGAGCCGGGGAAGACGCGGCAGTGGATGCCCACGCGTAGAGGAGTACGAGGGTTCACTGGTTCGCTGCGTTGTGAGGCTGCCGTCGCCGCAGAATAACAGGGGGTGTGGGTGAGTAGAGGGATGGCCTGGCCAGCGGTGGGAGTAGTAGGGGGCGGTGAGGCCTCCGCCGCATCGCAGCTGGCCACGGGAGGCAGGAGCACGAGGCACGACCGGCGCTGGTTTGGGCAGCTGGAGCAAGAAGACCAGAGGTTGAAGAAGCACTACGGCCGTTGGATGGACATCGTACGGTCACTGGAGCTAGAATCGTGCATATTGACTAAGTTGATAAAGCCCTCCATCCCCGTCAACTTAGTAGGCCCACAAGTCAGCCTGCCACTATACTGGGTCCCAGCTAACAGGGGGAGTATTCATTTTTTGTGCGTAATAAGGAGGCACTTCCTTGCGTGCGAAGATATAGCTGGTGGGTCCGAGCTGTCAGCGGCGGTAACATTTTTCTCGCGAAATACAGAGGCGCTTTCGGTGGGTCCCTAATGTCAGGTGGTTTGCGCGTAATAAGGAGGCATTTCCTTGTGTGCGGCCGTGGACCCAGCTGTCGGCCTCTCCACATACTGTCCACTTCAGATGCATGTCGGTCGTTGACCATGTTGACCAGGCCGCGCCCAGAGCACCAGGGCGATGGTAGACGGCGAGGCCTATGAAGGGAATGACACGGAGGCAGGGAAGACTCGGCAGTTGTTTCCCACGCGGAGGGGAGTATGAATGTATGAGGGTTTACTGGTTCGTCTGCCGTCGCCGGAGAATAACAGCATGTGTGGGTGAGTAGAGGGATGGCTAGGCCAGCGATGGGAGTACGGTGGGGTGGTGAGGCCTGCGCAGCAGCACAGCCGGCCGCGGGAAGGAGGGAGCAGGCAGTCCCGCCGGCGCTTGTTTGAGCGGCTGGAGCAGGAAGAGCAGAGATTGAAGAAGCACGACGGCCGTTCGATGGACATCCAACAGTCACTGCTTGTGCGTCAACCTTTTTTTTAGGAAAGCCTCAAATCTGTGGAAAACAGCATACAGCCCATCTGCCATTATTTCTAATAATTTACAACCCATTTGCTAATTCTTAAGGTTTTTTTGGAGCCAATATTCTTTTTGTTAGCATTACAGCCCATATTGTGGCCACGGTTAAAAAATTATACGAAATTTTGCATATTTCGGTGCGGTCTGAACTATTTTTAATCCCGAAATTTCGACTCACATTCAAACTGATTTTAAAAATAAATGTATATCAATATAAAATCCAACAAATTCTCCACGCATAAAAATTAATGTAATTTAAAATCTTGAAATGAAAAAAAAAGATATTTGAAACTAATTGCCGGTTTGATGTGTTTTAAAAATGTTCAACCCATTTCTCATTACTGATGGGCCATTTTCTCGGCCAGCCGAATGAAAGCTCTCCTCGTCTTGAAAGATTTGCAGCCCAACAGGCCTAATAATGCGACTTACTTGGCAAATCACAAAAAAACTGGGCTGTGGCCATGGACCCAGCTGTCAGCCTCTCCACGTACAGTACTCCTTCGATGGAAGTCGTTCCTTGACCACGTTGACCACGCCGCGCGGAGAGCACTACGGCGGTGGACGACGGCAAGGCCTAGGAAGGGGACGAGGCGGAGCCGGGGAAGACGCGGCAGTGGAAGCCTGCACGGAGAGGAGTACGAGGGTTCACTGGTTCGGCTGCGGTGTGAGGCTGCCGTCGCCGCAGGGCCTGGCCAGCGGTGGGAATAGTAGGGGGCGGTGAGGCCTCCGCGGCAGCACAGCCGGCCACGGGAGGCAGGAGCATGCGGCATGACCGGCGCTGCTTTGGGCGGCTGGAGCAAGAAGACCAGAGGTTGAAGAAGCACTATGGCCGTTGGATGGACATCGTACGGTCACTGGAGCTAGAATCGTTCATATTGACTAAGTTGACAAAGCCCTTCGTCCCTGTCAACTTAGTAGGCCCACAAGTCAGCCTCCCACCAAGGTGGGTCCCAGCTAGCCGGGGGAGTATTCATTTTTTTGTGCGTAATAAGGAGGCACTTCCGGTGGGTCCGAGCTGACAGCGGGGGCAATGTTTTTTTCGCAAAATACGGTGGCCCGTCAGGTGGGTCCCAGCAGTCAGGGGGCAAACTTTTTTTCGCAAAATACATTTTTTCGTGTTGACCTTTTTCTTAGAGTTGTGAGATTACCTTCGTTACATGCAATCATGCAATATGTTGTTTCATAAATGGGTATAATTCCATTCAAAGATAAATATGTTGTTTCAGAAAAACCTTATATCAACTATCCGATAACAAAGGAAACAAAACCAAAACATGTTGTTATTATAAAAATTATTCGAAAAATTAAACAACATGTACACTTGTGAAAGCGCGCGCACACACACACATGTTGCACTTACAGTAGCCCCGCTTCTTGCAATGTAAACAACATTGTTATTGTTCTATTCACGAACAAGATGATCATTTGTTCTGAATATTCAGTGCTCTTGTTGGCGTTGGCATGCCTAACCACATACAGATGAATCATGAACTATCTTGTCATATGAGAAGAAGCATCCCAGGCCCATCCCTCACCGCCACACCACCCAGCTCTCTCCATCAACTTCCTTCCTCGCCGTCTTGTCCACCACCAGCCCCCTTACGCCTGGTGTCGACGCGAGCTGTCGGAGCTCACAAATTATGACCATGTCGTTTTAGCAGGAAGGAGAGAAGGACAGAAGGGAGAGGGATCGCCGCCTTTCCTCAACTGTGCCACCACCCAATCAAAAATCCCACCCGCCGCCGCTGTCGCTATTTTCGTTTGAGAGCAAGCAGGGCGTCAGGATTCTGTTCAGGTGGGAGATGGGGAAAACGTTTCAGCGAGGAGAACGCGAGTGGCTGCCCTCGTCCGCGAGAATATGACGGCTCTCGTCAACCAGGTTTTACACCGAATATTCTCTAAACATGGCTGCCCATATCCACTGTATCCTCTCTTCCAAACGGCTGGTATCATCCTAAAATATGGCTATCCCCCATCCACCCATGGACAGCCAGCAAACCAAAAGGGCCCTATACTTTTGATGGAAGTCGTTCCCTGACCACGTTGACCTCGCCGCGTTCCGTTGCATGCATGCGTCCATGGGCGTGGTGTGTCCCCACTGTCAGCCTCTCACGTACAGTCATCTTCCGATGACTCTCGGTTGTTGACCACGTTGACCACACCGTGCCGAGCGCACCCAGACTAGAACGATCCGGAGATGGGGAAGACGGGGCAGTGGAGTCGCAGATGGAGAGGAGTGGGAAACTTCACTGGTTCGGGTGCGCGACAGCACACCCGCGGTGCCGCCCACGGGAGACAGGAGCAAGAACAGAGGTTGAAGAAGGAGCATGGCTGTTGGATTAACATCCAATGGTCCAGCTGCTAGAATCATTTGTTGATTAAGTTGACAAAGCCATGCATACACGTCCACTTAGTAGGCCCACAAGTCAGTCACCAAATCTGACGGGTCCCAGCTGTCAACTGGATGAATAATTTTTTTCTTAAAACAAGGAGGCACTTCCTTCCTTGCGAAGATACAACCGTGGGTCCCAGCTGTCAGGTGGAGGAAACATTTTTTTCAGCTTAATAACGAGGAACTTTCCTTGCATGCGACCATGGACCTCGTGGGTCCCAGCTGTCAGGCTCTCCACGTACAGTCCTCTTCTGATGACTCTTGTTTGTTGACCATGCCGCACCGAATGCAGCGAGGCGGTGAACGACGGCGAGGCCCCGGACAGGAACGACTCGAAGATGGGAAAATGCGGCAGTGGAGTCGCAGATTGAGAGGAGGAGAAGGGTTATAACTGGTTCTGTTGCAGCGTGGGGCTATAGTCTATGGAGAATAACAGGAGGTGTCGGGGGGTGGAGGGATAGCCTGGCCGGCGGTGAGGTAGCGCTTCGCAGCGATGCGTGCTAAGCAGAGCCGCTAGCCGCCGGAGGCCGGACCAGGCAGTCCCGGCGACGCTGGAGGAAGAAGATGAGAGATTGAAGGTGCATGCCGGCCGTTGGATATAAACCCAATGGCTGTGGATGACACAATCATTTGTTGACCAAGTTGACAATGCCCTGCGTAGGCTTCGACCTATTGGCCCACATGTCAGCCTGCAAAAATGTGGCATATATTTAACCCACGTTTTCTAGATTGTACAGTCCATTTGCTGGGCTGGGTGAACAAATAATTTCGCATCAATCAGGCCCATTTATATTTTCTAAGAAATCCTAGCCCATTTGCACTTCCTTGAAATACACATATTAGGTGGGCTCGTTATATATATAATGTTATGTTAGAAGGAGAAATTAATATCAAAGAATAAACCGGAGAGGCACATTTTTTATATATATAATTAAGAAATTAGCGAGTTATTGCTCAAAATAAAAATGAGCGCGTTATTATTAAATTGGTCCTTAAAATCTTCGCAAGCTTTTGTACGCAATCACCAGGATTTTCCTTGCCTATGAGTCAAAAACAACTAGGATTTTCCTTGCCAACTTCCGTTAAACATTTACTTTTATAAGTTAATAACACGTGGATGTTTTTATAATGTATATCTAAGTCTCTATAAAATATATGATAATAGTAATAATATAAATATATATAATGTGGTTAGAAGGGAAAACATAAATTAGACACAACATTACTTTTATAAGAGACCTGCGTTTTATACCCCATAGTAGGCATACTAACAAGTTCACACACAAATACAAAAGAAAAGGTAAACATTCATATCAAACACAGGTTCACAGGACACGTTCATATTCATAGCCAACATTCACTATCAACAACTCAAAAGATTCATATATACACAAGCTCAGCATATCTATGCATCCAAATGATTGATAGATCAAACGACAATATTCATACATAATTCATAAAAATATTCAGATATACACATGTTCAGTATGTTTATGCATCCAAATGATTGAGATCACAGTCAATATGATCCATGGACAAACTTTAATTACCTAGGGTACAGACTGGTAAATGGTGTTCAATCGGAGGTACTTCTTGCTAAAATTAGTTCTTGTACGAGTAAACTTTCGAGTACATAAGAGGCAGCACAGACAATCTAAAATTTGCTTGTAGGTTTATCCTCAAATAGTGGCCTCGTGCCGAGGGAGGTTTGAGCAACTTGGCCACTACTTTTATCCAACTAGTTTACTGGCTCATCTTCGTCCTGTATCTCACCAAAATTCTACATTGCAGACGAGAAAGGAGGCGGTTGAGAAAATGAACAGCCCAATTTTTTTTTGCAGTTCAACTGAAATGGAGCACCCTTGGCGTGTAGACTGATTAACTGCCAGATGAATATACGTGTCAACCAACTTGTCTGGAATCTTTAGACTCCATGCCATATAGTTCGCTACCATATGTGTCGATAACCAAAAGGCACAAGTTGGGACCAAAGATTGGACTGCGTTTTTCTGGGCTATGCACCAAGCAATATTTTTGGCGTTCACTCTCCTAATACCTGGAGTTTGACAATTGGTTGACGTCGGTTAATACTCGATTGAATATAGGCACTTATTGTCAACATCGATGCTTGTCTGAGTGAACTTTGGAGTACATAGCAGCAGCATAAGTACCTGTCCATCTGATCATTTTGTGTAGTTCTACTGAAACCACCCGATGTAATGATTTGCCTGTGAGTTCAGGCTCCAAATTACTCCTTTATGAAATCGGCAAACAGTAGCACAATACCAAATTACGTATACATATGACAGGCACAATAATTAGGACAAAGACCAGTACCAACCTGTGTGAGGTAGCATATCAATTACTATTTCCTTTGACTGGAAGCCGAGATAAGCCAAGCGACTGACAGCAAAGGAAGAAAGCATGCGGAGTTTAGTGACTGATAGGAAAGGACGGAAGCTGTCGAGGCAATGAAGCACACAAAGTTTTTATGCAGTTCCACCAAAATCGAGCATCCCTGTTGGCACATATATTGAGAGAGTGAGATTACTGTAATAGTGGGACTAGTTGATGAAACATACAGTAAAAAATAGAAGCACCCTCATTATCTTAATGGGTAAAGTTAGCAACATAGTAGTCTTGCTTAAGAGAGGTATTAGTTTATTTAATCAGTGCCAATTAGCTCAACTCAACACTCAAAGCATTGCCATTTATCATAGGTTGCAAAACTTTAACGTGCAAAGATAAAGGAGTTTCTCATGACAGTAGCACGATACAAATAGAGATGACAGCAAACTAATATGGATGAAGGCCTTAGGCCCGTACCAACCTGAGAAAAAAAGCTTATTCATGTAGTCCCATAAGAGATGATAAAGCACTCACTGGAATCACACAATAGTATATATTTTTGTGCACTTCAAATGTATGTTGAAATCACTCTTGTTTACCAGTGCTGAGATTATATCGAAAGATTATCAAGAACTTCCAGCAGAGTTAAAGCACTGGCTGGGATACAGTTCATTGTATTGTCTTGTGTAGTTCCACTAAAATGTATGATTGGCACAACATGATCTCTGTTTGCACAAGTAGGAACAAGGTGAAACCTTCATTAGCTTAGTGAGAAAGGATAGGAAGACATTAGCATATTACTCAAACAGTAGCATCAAATTCATGATGGACAATACGCAAAACATTGCCTCATTGAACCAATGGCAATAAATTGACATGCAAAACAATAGCACTATTATGTCATGACACTAATAATATTCCCTCCCTGCTCCACCACATGATTCACCTCCATAGACAAACATACATACGTACATGATTCATCATAGGGTCCTACTAAAGATTTGTTTAACTCCAACAAGAAAATTAGGCAGTAATAAATTAGTGGTACTTAAGTACTCCTAATTAATTAAGTGAGACAGCAGAAGTGGAAGGGCTCCCTGGAGGATCGTCTAACATGTAAGGTAGTCGTTTCCGGAGCCCTTGAATGGCCTCGACTGAGGCCTCTGGCTTCAGCAAGATCGCCTTGGCACTGTTTATTCTTCTTCCTCCTCTTTATGCTCTGTTTCTCTTTCTCCTCACCAGTTAGTCAAACCATGTACATGATTGGCCTTCTAATTCAGAATTGGTTTTGTCAGTGAGGGAGTACAAGTGTACTAGTAAAAAACAGCATTATTTTCTCATGGCAGTCGGAAAATAGAGATGAACACATGCATTAAATATCATTCTTACCTAAAGGAAGGTTATGGTGCCAATATGGATGATGAGGATGGGAACACAGGTCTCCCTTTGTGCAGTTCCACCAAAATGAACCAACTGTTCCATTCTGACATTCCAGTTAAACAGCACAAAAGTCACTTCTTTTAAGAAGAGTTTTGTGTAGTGCACCAAAAGGTCACAACAGCAACCAGGTGAATTGAATATCCCTGTTTGCACAAAAAGGCACAGAGGAAATAGTCAGAGTCTCAAACAATTACAGACACAAACATTTGGCTAAACTTGGCATGGCTTATAACAGTGGCATGGCTTCATTTTTACCAGGGACATTAGATTAAGAACAACTAAGGCTGCGTTCGGTTCACAGGTTTGGTGCAGGATTTTCATAGGAACACAATTCCTACGGTATTCTTTCCCTTCCAACCGTTCAGAACACGGGAAAGGTGAATAGTGTTTCATAGGAAAGCTGGTCTGGTAGTACTAATTCCATAGGATTAGAAACATCCACGCGTTGTTCATTTTTTTGGACGGAAGCCCGAGACAGGCGCTCGCTGCCATGCGTTAGACAGGTTGCTGTGCTGTGTTGCCGGAATAAAAAAATCAACCTATGTGTGGTACGTGAGGTGAGGAAAAGAGTAGTCACTGTGCAGCTGAATAAACAAATAGCATCTCATACTGCCAAGCATGCTACTCTAAAAAAAAAATCTGTACATTTCGTAGTCCATCCGAACACATTCTCTTGAGAGTTTCCTCTGGTTCGCTGTTCCATAGTTTTATACCTACATTCCTTTCCTATTCCTCTATTTTCATCAAGACCTATGTTTTCTGCCCCTTTATTCCGAATGGAGCCTAAATATTTGGTATAAGGGCATGGGACAGTGGGTGGTTGGGTGCACCAGAAGTCCAGCACCATGTACGTAAACAGGGGCATAAAGTGGTGATTCATAGTTTGTTGCCCCGAGAAACAAACATCCAAGAAACATATCTGGGTTGGTCCCATTTTTGTTCACTCTAGCCACCTACTCCTATGTGTGGATAGCAAATCTAGTCCTGGTCATACCACTGTGTACAGTGTTACCCCTATATTTCCCTTTTCGACCAAGAGACCGGTTGGATGACCAGTCTGTACTACTTTCACCCCCTTTCCTTCCTGTTTGTACCAAGTCTGCTGTACATACTAAATTCCCCCCACCCCCACTTTATTTCTTGTTTGAACCAAGTACTCCCTCCGTCCGGAATTACTTGTCATCAAAATGGATGTGTCTAGAACTAAAATACATCTAGATACATCCATTTCAATGACAAGTATTTTCGGACGGAGGGAGTACAAGATTCGACTCCATGAAGTAGCTTTACCTCTAACAATAGAAGAAAAAATATGTGATGTTGGACCATCCGATCGAGAGGGGCTGAGAGGTAGAAAATGATGCACATGCAGCGACGTAGCAAGCTGGGGAAGTAGAGCTAAGGCGGTTTCGAACAAAGATATACCTGAAGGTCGTCGGGATGTGGATAGGTGGGTGACGGGAGGCCGGATCCGCCCACAGGCAACGATGAAGGGATCGGAGGACCTCCCACGCCGGCGCTCGGCCAGAGATAACGGTGCGGCTGGCAATGGGTCTCCTCCCTCGCTGTCGACGACGGCCTAAACGCTGCCCCTCCTCCCCTTCACCGGTGGAGTGGGATACGTCCGGATCTGTAACCAGCGGTGAGGATAGAAAGCCAGTGTTTTTTAAAGGGAGAAAGACAGTTTTACTACCCCTATCTTGTTTAGATCTAGAGAGGATGAGAGTGTGTGAATAGAGCAACCCTAGCAAGCAAGCGCGGAGGCTCCGCCTATATATACGTAGTGAGCAACCCTAGCAAGCAAGCAACCCCTATCTTCGTCAACTCGTACAAGACCGAGAAATTTGATTACTACAACGCCCTCTCCCTCGCGGACTGAGCTCCGGTGCCTTAACTGCACCTGCCTTTGGCAGCATGACAGGAGGGCCAACCACCTGTTGGGCCCACCTGTCATAGATGCAAAGGCAAGAGCAGTAAGTAGAAGCTTTCGCTACACACTATCCCTCTTGCACGAGGTGGATGGACATGCAGCAGTGGATACGATACTGTAGAAGTAGGAGTAACATAATTGTTCGTCTTCTCGAAGAGGCGAAGAGCCAAGCGCAACCCGAACGTGGCAGTTGCGAACGCTCACGTGGTGCGGTTCCTTGGAGTACTAGCCAGGCTCTTGCATGAGACCAAATTGCTATTCTTTAACAATTAAACTCCATTATCCATTGGTTGATACTCATTCTGCATAGGTCCACGTGCTTAGCACCGTTTCCTCCTGGGGTCACCAATGTTTATTTGCTAATTAATAGCATTGCATGCAATGAACTAGCCACTGCAAGTCATTAAAAGCATGCACACCTCTCATCTCTTATTGGTTGATATGTCAAGAAACAAGAAACAAGGTAGAAGTTAATGCACCGCGCCTAAGTGTTTTGGGACTATTTGGTTTTCGTAAGATGACTTACACACCTGTAACACTCCAAATTTTTTTTTTGCTTTGGTGTTTCCAAATTCTCTATTTGTTTTGAAAGGGGTTATGTAAAATTTTTCTAAAGGACTCTCCCCTTCAAAAAGAACTTTTCTTTTATGACAAGTATTTTTTTTGTTTGGATTCATCCCAAATCTTGATCTTTGGTCTCAAGGATTTTTCATCTTGTGTTGGCTCAACATGAATAACATTAGAAGGTCTTTTGCAATAACTTTCATTTAAAAAGAATTCCATTTAAGCCTTTGGGTTTATTCTTCCTCTTTCAAAAAGCATCATCTTGCCATGGCCTATGAAGAAAAGTTTCTTCCAAAACCACCCCCCCTACTTTGGTTCAAGTCAAATATCCAACTCCGGCAAGTTCCAACCATTTTTGATTTTTTATTCTATTTATTTTATCCTCAAAACAATTTCTGTCAATTATTTTGGACCTTGGTGACTTACAAAGGAACTACCAGATTCCTTTTGAGTTTTGGTCCCAAATGAACTCCCCTGGCTAGTCCTTAGCACCCTCAACCAAGATCCATCAAGATCCACTGGCTCACAGTTCGAAATTTTCAAAATTTGCCCACTGCAAGTTTGGACCAGATTTGCCATTTTTGGTGAAATTCATACTTTTTCTTCTCCTAAAATTCTGAGATAATTCGTGCAGCTTCCAGATACATCAAGAGGGCCCCTCACCAAAGATCAGCTCCAGAAAAATTTCCCACATGCCAAAAACGTTTCATCGAACAGTTGACAAGCACTGTTTCTGTCATAGTTTCAAAAATTCAGAGTTCAGTGTCAAGTTTTAGTCAGCGGCGTCGTTTTCTTCAAAGCCTCGACGTCGATCTCACCAGTGCACGCGTTGGCACCTTGCGCACTACTCCTCCTCCTCATCCAGAGCGCCGCAAGGTCGCTTGGCCGGGCGCGGGCATCGGTGGCAACGTGTCTTGCCTGCGCCAACGTCTCCCGCGATGACTGAATCGCCTGTGGCGGCCAACTGGGGCTAGCCCTGCAAAACAGCGCCGCCCAGCACCGCCCAAACCACCAGAGGCCTCTGCGTGGCCGTCCCCTCCTCTATGCACGCTGCCGCACCATCGCCATGGCCTGGAAAGCACAGGGCGCGCTCCCTGCCGCCGACCTGCCCGCGGGGCTGTTCCGTCGAGCATTTGGATTATCACCCAAGTCGTGCCACGTTTAGCCCTCGAACGGAACCAGTGAACCATCACAATGATGCCCAGTCACCTAAACCACCTTTCCGGCCACCACCTCGCCATAATCACCGCCGGAGTTATCCCATTCTCGGCAACCACCTCGGACCAGCTATAAAAAGGGGCCTCGAGCTCGCCTTCAAGCCTGCACCACTCCACCACCTCACCAAAGCCGCTCCCAAACACTAGGAGGACCTCGAGGAGGTCTTCTTCTCCATCTCCGGCCGCCCCGATCCGCTTCGGGCTCCGGCACGATTCGCTCCGGTGAGGGCACCCCCGCCTCCCAAATCTTGGCAGTAGCCACCTAGTGCACTCACTCATCTAACCCGAGCCCCAATTTGACGCCTGCAGCTCTCCTCGACGAGATCCACCACCGCCCGAACCACCGTCCGCCGGAGTGGAGGACGCCGTCGACGTGGTGCTCGCCGACGCCCAACTCCACCACCCACCGACGCGGAAGAGCCCCGTGAACACGTAGGTACCCCTCGATCCCCCTGCCTCGCCATGGATCAACGCCGGTGACCACCACGAGCTTCGGGCGCCGACGTACTCTGTTTTCTGTTCAAAAATTTAAACATGATGGGTGGGACCCCCACGTCAGCCTCTATCCTATTTATTTGAACCGTTTTCTGAAAACGCCTTCGGGCAAAATACGTCTCCCCTCTGGACTGGCGTATTTATAACTGAAACGTTTTCTGTTTTTATAATCTAGCCCCTGGAAACTTTCTGTTTCATTACAAAAAAGCCCTTGGACTAAAACCCTTATAACTTTTTAACAAAAGATGATTTTGAATTGATTCTTTTTCTATCATCTTTATTTTTCTGTCTAGTTTTTTATCATATTTATTTGAAAAAAAATTGGAACAATTTTTATACACACACGGTATTTATGTTAGTATACGATTTCTTTATACCGTAGATGCCGGAGGAGGTGACAGGACCGCAAACTTCGCCGAGCTAGACTTCGACTACTCTGAACCAGGCAAGCATGTTTGAACCTTTGATATGATGAGTGTCTTTGCATGTTTGCTTGAGTAGTTAGTTCATGGCATGGTTATATGAGTATTTGCAAGTGTGATACTGCATGTAAGACAAGCTACACGTGAGCTTCGAAAGTTGATATATTCATAAGGTGGTGAGACAACCTGATCATGTGGTGGCATGATAGGTTGTAGCTGGTATTGTTGAAGCATGCCAGTCTTATGTCGACCGGTTAACTCCGGTGTTAATGTGGATCAAGCCATGTTTCCGTTTGTACCCTTTCCGTACTACCACATGTCTTCTGCAAGGAATAAGGTTTAGTAAGTCGCAACCTCTTTCCGTGTACACACCAAATAGAGGGGCCATAATGAGGGTTCCATGGCCCTGGATTAAAGCCCGTCATCCGATCAGGGGGCATGGGTGTTTCCGGTTGGGACCGAGAGGGGGGCACCCCTTAGAGCGCGTGATATAAATTTGATCCCATGCTAATCAAGGTTGTGACCTCCCCGTCTTAAAGTTTTTCTTGAATGTTGCCTAGGGTGATTCCTGGCAGCGGAATGTGGAATGGGTGTGTACTGGATTGATGTGTTCCTTCTAAAATACCGTAAACGGAACTAGTCCTTTGTGACTACTGAAATCCGTTGGCTGTGGTTAAAAGGTACAAACTCTGCAGAGTCAAACCATTCTAGTATCCAGGTCCATGACCAGGGACTTGGACATCATCTCAGTATCAGTGTCAGTCCCAGTGTCGAGCTCAGTATCAACCCCAGTGACAGTCCCGGAGAATAAGCTTGAGACTGAGAGTGGTAAACTCGTCTAAATGTTATTCTTGTAGACGGACTGACCAATTTATTATGAGTTGAGTAATTCCTTGTGATCATTTAAATTCATGAATTGTGTGATTTCAAATGATGAACTATAATCCCTTTATGTGATGTCACTCAGACGTCCGACTGTAGCATTCTTGTTATATACTATCGATATAAGCCCTTTATGTGATGTCGCTCAGACGTCCGACTGTGGCACTATTGTCATTTACTTTCGATATAAGCCCTTTATGTGATGTCGCTCAGACGTCCGACTATGGCACTATTGTCATTTACTTTCGATATAAGCCCTTTATGTGATTCGCTCAGACGTTCGACTGTGGCATCTTGATTATTTACTTTCATTATAAGCCCTTTTCGAGATGTCACGTAGACGTCCGACTGCGGCATGCACTGTTATTTACTATTAAGTATAAGCCCTTTATGTGGTGTCGCCCCGACGCCTGACTGCAACATGTTAAATTTATTTTTACCTTTCGAGGCGTCGCTTCAGACACCCGATCGGTCTTCAGTTATTTTATTGGGATTTCGGGAGGACTACCTCCTGACACCCTTTTATTTATCGCGCCGTGCAAGTTTACTACCTGAATGCGCATTACTAATCTGCTCATGTGCATCATGTTTGCATTTGTTAAATCTTATGTCCAAACTGTCTTGCGAGTACATTCAAAGTACTCACCTGGCTTGTTGATTTGGCCAGATGTTGACGAAGGCGATCTTATGGATGAAGAGTTCGATAGCGAGTCCGACGCCTAGAGGAGTCCCAGTCAGTCACGTGCGATCCTGGAATTGATCACTTGTATTATACACGCTTCCGCTACCCAAATAAAATCATCGAGCCTCACTCCGACGCTTGATGAACTGTAACATATAGGAGTCATGTCACCCACTTCACGGTGACATATCCACCTCCACTTTTATGCGAGTTAGTAGTTATGCCACCATACCCTTGTGTTATATCCGCCTTTATGTATAATATTGGCGTGCTTGTAATAAATTGTTGAGCAACCTCTACTCAACCTTGTATAATATTTAGTACTACTGGACTTCTGTATCAAGGTTTTGTCTGCTAGTAGGAAGATTTCTTCTGTACTGGTCAACACAAGGGTCGGCTTTTCAATAAATGTTTTATTGGAAAACCGGTCCCGACAAACTTGGTATCAGAGCCAGGCTGACTGTAGGAAGCCACTAGGTACGATCGCTAATCGGTTATTAGCATAATTAGTGCTATCTTATTATTCTGCATATTGTAGCAATTTTCTGTTAGTCATCATAAATTTATGATTTGACTATTTGAGATTTCGTCTACTTTTGTAGATGGCGAGCAACGATTGTGAGTCACAGGTGTTCGCCAATGTTCCTAAGGGGTTTATCAAGCTCCTCATCTCCATCGCCAGGATCGCGATCGGGCCATCAGTTCGTCCGGAGTTCACACTCTACCGGCACAAGCTCAACGACGATTTGTCTATGTACCAGGCCGCGCTTCAGTTCAAGGGAGGGCGCTTCGAGTTCTGCCGCTTCCGATTTGTTGGGAGGGCCATGCCTACGGAGAGGCATGCCATGCAGATGGCTGCCCGCGAGGCAATAGCCCGCCTCCAGGATGTTCTTCCTTCAATGAAGACTCGTCGCTACCGCTACCTCCCATGCCACGTGCCATACACTTGCCACTATGCATTCGCTTGCGCCAGGGGAGAAAGAGATGAGGCTATTGAAATGCTTGTTGAGTACCTCAAGGCGCTTGAGGCAGCTTTTGACAACCTCGTGGACAACTTCGTAGCTGCTCGTATGGATTCCATCCATGGCTGCTCCGCCAACAGGAGGGAGCTCCTCCATATGGCACCACCACTGACATTCGTCTCTTCCTCAGCATCCTATACACCTGCCATCTTAGCCACCACTCGCCACCTGCCTACCACTGAGGAGTTTAACCAAGTCATTGCTCCTACTCCAGTCAGAGCCACACCACCTGCCACACCCGCGCCAGCTCCACAACCCAGTACTTCGCGCCTGGAGCCTATTAGTGAGGAGGAGGTTGAGTCTCCAGCACCACTGGGTCTTACCCTCGGTAGGCCAAAGGAAGTTTTCACCATCTCTAACTGAGTACGCCTAGCAGCCATGTGATGTACCAGCTTGTATGATATGTTTATATGTGCATAGGTTTGGTGAGAAGTAGTTTGTGTGTGCATCATGTAGGATCTCGGAGAAGTGCACCAGCCTAAATAACATGTCAGGAATGTGTACGCAAATCCTGAGTGATATAGTGTATAATCATGGCTTGCGTGTAAGATATGTACTGAGCGGTCCTTCTCCATGCGCAATCAAATTTTCTTTTTCTTGAAAAATGTTTGAGTTCTTAAAATTTCCGCCTTTTTAAAATTATTTATTTTTGCCACTCAGTTTTTCTCATGAGTTTTGCAAAAATACCCAGAGTGGAATATGCCTCGTCCCTGGACTCGTTCTATGCCAAGTCCGTCGGAAGAAAATTATGGTACCCAAACAAGTAACAATTTCACACAGGGGCAGTCAAGTCAGCAAGGCAGTGAAACAGCATTTTCTCAAGTATGCCGCCTTTATGAGCAAAGCCAGCAGCAGCATCAAGAAATTATCAACCATGTTATCAATATGGGAAACCACCGTGAAACATATCAGCAGCACTCCAAATTGTCTGAACTACAGAAGACGCGTCCCCCAACGTTCTCTCACACTGATAGACCTCTTGAGGCCGATGATTGGCTTCGAGACATTGAAAGGAAGCTAATTATTGCACAGTGTTCGGACTATGAGAAGGTACTTTATGCACCTCACTATCTCACGGGAGCAGCCGCATCATGGTGGGAGAATTTCCTACACATGCACCCCAATGAAAACAATATCACCTGGGAAGATTTTAAAGAAGGATTTCGTGGGGCGCACATTCCCAAAAGCATTATGAATATCAAGAAAAGAGAATTTGATGACCTCAAGTAGAGAAGCATGATGGTGACTGAGTACAATGGACAGTTTACTCTATTACCTGGTTATGCCAACGAAGAGCATATGACGGAAAACAAAAAGATGGAGAAATTTCTGGACGGTCTGCCACCAGCACTTAAATGCCAGCTGGTCGTACACACCTTTCCAGATTTCAAAACACTTGTGGACAAGGCCATTATGTTGGAAAATGAGCGCCACAGCTTGGAGGAATTTCGCAAGCGGAAAAGAGACAAGACTACTCATGCTCGCAACAACCGGAACAAGACTGGCCTTCAGAAGATTGGCACGAACAGACCCACAACCAATGTTCCACGCCCAAACAAAAATTTTCACGCAAGGGACAAGGATTTCACATACCGCCCCGGTGTTACTTGCTACGCTTGTGGAGAGGAAGGACACTATGCTAAACAGTGCCCAAAACCAAGAAACTCAGCCCCAAAACCGAACAACAATGGAAATAGTTCAACACCCAAGCGTAACAACTTCAACCCCAATAACAATCACAAGAAGGGTCACTTGAACCATGTGACCAAGGAGGAAGCACAGAATGCCCCGGATATCGTACTCGGTACGTTTCCTGTCAACACAATACCTGCCACGGTTTTGTTTGATTCTGGAGCTTCTCACTCGTTCATTTCAAAGAGTTTTGTTTTGCAACATGATTTTTTGATGCTTCCTTTGGAAAAATCCATGATCATCAAGTCCCCCGGGAATAAGAAAATCACTCAGAGTTACTGCCAAGGTGTGGTTATTGAGTTTGAAGGACTAAAGTTTCAGGAAAACCTCATTGTATTGGAAAATAAGGGACTGGATGTTATCCTAGGAATGGATTGGTTAACCACCAACAAAGGATTTATTAATTGCTTCAATCGAACTGTAATTCTCACTCATCATCATGGGAAGACAATAAAAGTTGCAGCTCAAGAAAGACCGATATCACGACAACCAAAGTTGAACAAAGTGGACATTTTAGAGCTAAGGAAAGTTCCAGTGGTATGTGAGTTCCCTGACGTATTTCCCGAAGAACTACCGGGCATGCCGCCAGACCGGGAAATAGAGTTCAGCATTGAACTAGCACCTGGAACCACCCCCATATACAAGAAACCCTATAGAATGGCACCCTCAGAGTTGGTAGAATTAAAGAAGCAAATAAAAGAATTACTGGACAAAGGATTTATACGAGCCAGCTCCTCACCTTGGGGTTCACCAGTATTATTTGCCAAGAAAAAGGATGGGACATTGTGATTATGCATAGACTATCGAGCACTCAACATGGTCACCATCAAAAATAAATATCCGATGCCACGGATAAATGATTTATTTGACCAGCTCGCACAAGCCAAGGTTTTCTCAAAAATTGATTTAAGGTCAGGGTATCATCAATTAAAAGTACGGACAGAAGATATCCCTAAGACAACATTCACCTCTAGATACGGATTATATGAGTTTACAGTAATGCCGTTTGGACTAACAAACGCCCCCGCATATTTTGTCCACCTCATGAACAAAGTGTTTATGAAATTTATGGACAAATTTGTTGTGGTGTTCATTGATGATATTCTGGTATACTCTAAGACACCAGAAGAGCATGCTGAACATCTCAAAATTGTACTGGGAGAATTAAGGAAACATCAATTATACGCCAAATTCAGCAAATGTGAATTTTGGTTAAGACAGGTTGGTTTTCTAGGCCACATATTGACTCAAGAAGGTGTTGCCGTGGACCCAGAAAAAGTCAAGGCCGTACTTGGCTGGAGGCCACCAGCCAACGTAGCAGATGTACGAAGTTTTTTGGGAATGGCTGGATATTACAGAAGGTTTATTGAAGGGTTCTCCACCATAGCAAAACCAATGACGCAGTTACTCAAGAAGGATAAGAAGTTTGTATGGACTGAAGCCTGCGAGAAAAGTTTCCAAGAACTCAAGAGGAAATTAACAACAGCACCAGTATTGGTTGTACCAGACATACACAAAAGTTTTAAATTGTATTGTGACGCATCCCGGAAAGGCCTCGGATGCGTACTAATGCAAGAAGGCAAGGTAGTCGCATACGCTTCCCGGCAGCTATGAAAGCATGAAGAAAATTATCCCACTCATGACTTGGAATTGGCAGCAGTCATTCATGCCCTCAAAGAGTGGAGACACTTTTTGCTTGGAAATCGTTGTGAAATATATACGGACCACAAAAGTCTCAAATATATTTTCACACAGCCAGAACTCAACTTACGGCAACGACGCTGGTTGGAATTAGTGAAAGATTATGATGTTGGCATTCACTACCATCCAGGAAAAGCAAATGTGGTGGCAGATGCTCTTAGTCGGAACGCCAGCCCGGGTAACGGCAGCCTACCGAAGTTGAGACCTGAGTTTCAACAGGAATTCACCAAACTCAACTTTGTAATGGTCACAGAAGGCAATGTGTCAAACTTGGAAATACAACCCACCCTTGTGGAACAGATTAAGAAGGCTCAGCATGGACATCCCAGCATCGAAGGCATAAAAAGAAAAGTGAGTATGGGCAAAGCCTCAGAATTCGTCGTAGACGAAGAGGGAATATTATGGTACGGAGACAGACTTTGCGTGCCAAATATAGAGGACCTCAAACAGCAAATTCTAGCCGAAGGCCACACCACTCCATATTCAATCCACCCTGGAGGAACCAAAATGTACAAGGACATTCAGAAAAAAAAATTGGTGGCACGGTATGAAGAGGGATATAGCCACCTTCATTGCATGTTGTGATTCATGTCAGCGCATTAAGGCCGAGCATCAAAAACCAGCAGGGCTATTACAACCAAACCGGATACCTAAGTGGAAATGGGACGAAATTGGAATGGATTTTATTGTCGGACTACCCCGGTCACAACACGGAAATGATGCCATATGGGTCATCACAGATAGATTAACCAAGGTGGCACATTTCATCCCAGTAAAGACAACCCACACCACTCAGAAGCTTGCCAAGCTTTATCTCTCCCGTATAGTTTGTCTGCATGGAATTCCAAAGACTATAATATCCGACAAAAGCACTCAATTTGTCTCAAAATTCTGGGATCATTTACAACAGGCTCTGGGAACTCAACTAGCATTCAGTACAGCATACCACCCCCAGACTGATGGACAAACTGAACGCGTGAACCAAATTTTAGAGGACATGCTGAGAGCATGTGTTCTCACCTATGGAACCAGTTGGGAAGAAAGCTTGTCGTACGCCGAGTTCGCATACAACAACAGTTACCAATCCAGTCTACAAATGGCACCTTTTGAAGCCTTGTACGGGCGGAGATGTCCTACCCCATTAAATTGGTCAGAAACAGGAGACAGTCGTATCTTCGGCCCAGACATGCTCAAGGAGGCTGAAGAGAAAGTTAGACAAATCAAGGACCGGCTCAAGATAGCTCAAAGCCAACAAAAGAGTTATTACGATCGAAAACACCGTGAAGTCAGCTTTGAACCCGGTGAATATGTGTATCTACGAGTATCCCCTATGAGGGGCCTGCAACGGTTCAAAGTTAAAGGAAAGCTAGCACCAAGATTTATTGGACCCTTCTGTGTGGTTGCACGGAGAGGCACGGTAGCCTACCAGCTAGACCTACCCAAAGAGCTGTCAGACGTCCACGACGTGTTCCACGTCTCACAGTTAAGGAAATGCGTAAGCAACCCAGAGAAGCAACTGTCACATGAGAGCATTGACGTGCAACCAGACCTCACCTACAGGGAACATCCAATAAAAATATTAGAAGAGTCTTAAAGGAGGACCCGTTAAAAAACAATTAAGTTTTCAAGGTTCAGTGGAGCAATCATGCCGAGGAGGAAGCGACATGGGAAAGAGAGGACTCTCTCCGGGCAGAATACCCACACCTATTTGAGGATCAGCTGAAATCTCGAGGACGAGATTTTTCCCAAGGGGGTAGGTGTTGTAACACTCCAAAAAAAATTTGCTTTGGTGTTTCCAAATTATCTATTTGTTTTGAAAGGGGTTATCTAAAATTTTTCTAAAGGACTCTCCCCTTCAAAAAGAACTTTTCTTTTATGACAAGTATTTTTTTGTTTGGATTCATCCCAAATCTTGATCTTTGGTCTCAAGGATTTTTCATCTTGTGTTGGCTCAACACGAATAACATTAGAAGGTATTTTGCAATAACTTTCATTTAAAAAGAATTCCATTTAAGCCTTTGGGTTTATTCTTCCTCTTTCAAAAAGCATCATCTTGCCATGGCCTATGAAGAAAAGTTTCTTCCAAAACCACCCCCCTACTTTGGTTCAATTCAAATATCCAACTCCGGCAAGTTCCAACCCGTTTTTGATTTTTTATTCTATTTATTTTATCCTTGAAACAATTTCTATCAATTATTTTGGACCTTGGTGACTTACAAAGGAACTACCAGATTCCTTTTGAGTTTTGGTCCCAAACGAACTCCCCTGGCTAGTCCTTAGCACCCTCAACCAAGATCCATCAAGATCCACTGGCTCAAAGTTCAAAATTTTCAAAATTTGCCCACTGCAAGTTTGGACCAGATTTGCCATTTTTGGTGAAATTCATACTTTTTCTTCTCCTAAAATTCTGAGATAATTCGTGCAGCTTCCAGATACATCAAGAGGCCCCCTCACCAAAGATCAGCTCCAGAAAAATTTCCCACATGCCAAAAACATTTCATCGAATAGTTGACAAGCACTGTTTCTGTCATAGTTTCAAAAATTCAGAGTTCGGTGTCAAGTTTTAGTCAGCGGCGTCGTTTTCTTCAGAGCCTCGGCGTCGATCTCACCAGTGCACGCGTTGGCACCTTGCGCACTACTCCTCCTCCTCATCCAGAGCGCCGCAAGGTCGCTTGGCCGGGCGCGGGCGTCGGTGGCGATGTGTCTCGCCTGCGCCGGCGTCTCCAGCGGTGATTGAACGGCCCGTGGCGGCCAACAGGGGCCAGCCCTGCAAAACAGCACCGCCCAGCACCGCCCAAACCACCAGAGGCCTCCGCATGGCCGTCCCCTCCTCTATGCATGCTGCTGCACCGTCGTCGTGGCCTGGAAAGCACAGGGCGCGCTCCCTGCCGCCGACCTGCCCGCGGGGCTGTTCCGTCGAGCATTTGGATTATCACCCAAGTCGTGCCACGTTTAGCCCTCGAACTGAACCAGTGAACCATCACAATGATGCCCAGTCACCTAGACTCCGACTACTCCGAACCAGGCAAGCATGTTTGAACCTTTGATATGATGAGTGTATTTGCATGTTTGCTTGAGTAGTTAGTTCATGGCATGGTTATATGAGTATTTGCAAGTGTGATACTGCATCCAAGACAAGCTACACGTGAGCTTCGAAAGTTGATATATTCATAAGGTGGTGAGACAACCTGATCATGTGGTGGCATGATAGGTTGTAGCTGGTATTGTTGAAGCATGCCTGTCTTAGGTCGACCGGTTAACTCCGGTGTTAACGTGGATCAAGCCATGTTTCCGTCCATACCCTTTCCGTACTACCACATGTCTTCTACAAGGAATAAGGTTTAGTAAGTCGCAACCTCTTTCCGTGTACACACCAAATAGAGGGGCCGGGATGAGGGTTCCATGGCCCTGGATTAAAGCCCGTCATCCGGTCAGGGGGCATGGGTGTTTCCGGTTGGGACCGAGAGGGGGCACCCTTTAGAGCGCGCGATATAAATTTGACCTCCCCGTCTTAAAGTTTTTCTTGAACGTTGCCTAGGGTGATTCCTGGCAGCGGAATGTGGAATGGGTGTGTACTGGAGATATGTGTTCCTTCTGAAATACCGTAAACGGAACTAGTCCTTTGTGACTACTGAAATCCGTTGGCTGGTTAAAAAAGTACAAACTCTGCAGAGTCAAACCATTCTAGTATCCAGGTCCATGACCAGGGACTTGGACATCATCTCAGTATGAGTGTCAGTCTCAGTGTCGAGCTCAGTATCAACCCCAGTGACAGTCCCGGAGAATAAGCTTGAGACTGAGAGTGGTAAACTCGTCTAAATGTTATTCTTGTAGACGGACTGACCAATTTATTATGAGTTGAGTAATTCCTTGTGATCATTTAAATTCATGAATTGTGTGATTTCAAATGATGAACTATAAGCCCTTTATGTGATGTCGCTCAGACGTCCAACTGTGGCATTCTTGTTATGTACTATCGATATATGCCCTTTATGTGATGTCGCTCAGACGTCCGACTGTGGCACTATTGTCATTTATTTTCGATATAAGCCCTTTATGTCATGTCGCTCAGACGTCCGACTGTGGCACTATTGTCATTTACTTTCGATATAAGCCCTTTATGTGATGTCGCTTAGACGTCCGACTGTGGCATCTTGATTACTTACTTTCATTATAAGCCCTTTTCGAGATGTCGCGTAGACGTCCGACTATGGCATGCATTGTTATTTACTATTTAGTATAAACCCTTTATGTGGTGTCGCCCCGACGCCCGACTGCGGCATGTTAAATTTATTTTTACCTTTCAAAGCATCGCTTCAGACACCCGATCGGTCTTTAGTTATTTTATTGGGATTTCGGGAGGACTACCGCCTGACACCCTTTTATTTATCGTGCCGTGCAGGTTTACTACCTGAATGCGCATTACTACTCTGCTCATGTGCATCATGTTTGCATTTGTTATATCTTATGTCCAAACTGTCTTGCGAGTACATTCAAAGTACTCACCTGGCTTGTTGATTTGGCCAGATGTTGACGATGGCGATCTTATGGATGAAGAGTTCGATAGCGAGTCCGACGCCTAGAGGAGTCCCAGTCAGTCATGTGCGATCCTGGAATTGATCACTTGTATTATACACGCTTCCGCTACCCAAATAAAATCATCGAGCCTCACTCCAACGCTTGATGAACTGTAAGATATAGGAGTCATGTCACCCACTTCACTGTGACATATCCACCACCACTTTTATGCGAGTCAGTAGTTATGCCACCATACCCTTGTGTCATATCCGCCTTTATGTATAATATTGGCGTGCTTGTAATAAATTGTTGAGCAACCTCAGCTCAACCTTGTATAATATTTAGTACTACTGGACTTCTATATCAAGGTTTTGTCTGCCAGTAGGAAGATTTCTTCTGTACTGGTCAACACAAGGGTCGGCTTTTCAATAAATGTTTGATTGGAAAACTGGTCCCGAAAACACCTAGACGGAGGGAGTAGTATAGCCATGTAAACCGGAAAGGAGTATTTGCCTTTCTAGAGATTTCAACAAGTGACTAGACTACACCGTGTGCAGTACTCCCTCCCTTCCGGTTTATATGGCTCAAATCTCAAATCTCATGAACCAAGGCATTTTGCGATTGGAGGAATGTATCTCGTACTTTACAAAACTACCCTAATTACACTCATGCATTAATTACGTAGTTCTCTCGTTTTCCTCTCTGCCTTGGTCGCGGTGCACAATATTGAGCACTCCTATATGACTAGCCGCTCTATCTACATGCGGGACATTTCAAAGCATCCGGGCCCGCGTGCCATCCACCAAATCACAGCGAGGTGCTACAGTCGAGACTCACCTGTCACCCCGGTGTGGCCGTCATGACCCGTCATATCACAAAACCCACACCTTTACCAGCAGTGGTAAGGTGGCCTCCAAGTTGGACTAGATGAAGCAACCATCATTTCACTGGAACGCTCATTCAAGCCCTTTCTTCCCTTTCTTGAAGAAAACCTCACTCCAGGCTACTCACTTTTGCCATTTTTCTTCAGTACCGATGAAGGAAAGGTGGGCTAATCAGTTATGCTACTATATTTTCATTCCAAGAATCTTCTTTTTGCGAAGCACCGACCAATTCTCACATCCTATTCTTTTCCCGTTTTCATTGCGATTGTGGTTTCCTTCCGATTGCTTTTTGTTTGTCAGTTCATTGATGGATCCTGGAGCACTAGGCAAAGAGTTGCCCGCGGACAACCCACTGGAGACAGCGATCTCCAGGAAGCGAGCACCGACCAACGAGTTGACCATGTTGGCGGGCCAACCCATGGAGACGAAGAACTCCAAGAAACAAGCACTGGCCCAAGAGTTGAGGACGTTGGCGGACGAACTCCTCAAAGAAAGTTGGAAGAACAGCAAGGGCCCCACCGTGCCTACCCCAGGAACTCTGATTGCCACCTATGTGAGGCTCGAGGCCGAGTTTGAGGAGATAGTCACCGTTGAGAAGCAGTATTCCCCTGGCAAGGTGATGGCCCCCATCGAGGATGAGGAGATGGCCCCCGGAGGGATGAGATCCCCGGTGAGCTGCACAAGGTAAAAAATAATGGCTTATTACCATAGTTGTGGTTTTTGATTATTTGCAATGTGCTTGCTAATATGTTAGGGTTGTGCAGGTGCCGGTGGACGTCCTTGATGATTCCGATGTCGTGGCCCGTCCTATTGGCATCGCCCCGGAGATTGATTCCGATGCCGCTGTCCATCCTGTGGACATCGCCCCACAGATCGATTCTGATGTCGCGGTCAGTCCTGCGGACATCGCCCCAGAAATCGATTCCCATGCCGCTGTTCGTGCTGTGGTCATTGCCCAAGAGATCGATGACAAGAAATAGTTGGTCGCGCTAATCCTTCAGGGTAGTTTGCATTGCCCTGTGTTTAATTACCAGAACGATGCATGTTACCAAACCATCTTAGGGCTAGTGCACTGTCTTGTGTGGGCGGATCTTGCTACTTTTGTTTGATAGTGAATCATGCGATGAATCATGCGAACCCTCTCCGAGTTATGGAAACAGATGTATCCTCACCAGCTTTTGATGTAATATATGGCATGCTTAGATGTAAGTTTGAACTGTTTATCATATCAGCAGGGCTTGTTTGATGATTCTTTGTGTTAGTAGGCTAGCTACTGTGCGAGCTATAGTACTTGCAAAACACTCACCGAAGAGAAACGTTGGGGTTGATGAGCTCGTGGTACGCTTATACTTATCCCTCGTCAATCGACCAATAGCCCTAGCTCCTAAAATTGTAGGCTTAGCGATCAATCAGACAATAGTCGACATACATTCAGGTCCCATTTGGTTCATAGGGTAGGAAAATTGTAGCAAAAGTACAGAGAACGTGCAACACAAAATCATAGCAGTGCAGAGACGTACTCCCTCCGTTCCAAAATAGATGACCTAGGCGGGCTAGTTTGGCCTAGTGGGTTTCAGTGATATGACGTGGTGCAGTGTCGTCCAGTCTTCGCGTGTGGTAGCAGTATTGCAGGTACAGTAAGTTTTCTTGAAGAACGGAATTCAATGAAGTCATGATGGTTCCTTCGTCCGAACAACTTACAGTGGGAAAGGTTGGGCCTGCGATACGACCGGGGTAGACCAGGATAATTTTGTGCATGGCAGGTGGACCAGGATGGTCAACGTCCCACATGTCGGCGAATGAAAGTATTCTTTCCGATATACAGGACGAGCAACGAGTATTTATTGTTTATTTTTGACGAAAGCTATTGTGTCCACTGTTACGAGGGAGGAGTGTGAAACACGGCAGCCCAGTGAACTTGGCATGTGCACCACTCCCTCCTTCCTCATGTAATGCCCAGGTTACAGCTTGTTCTCACTTTCTCTCTGTCTATTTCCTCTCAAATGTTTTTTACCTTTCTTTTTTAAGACACAATTGTTTTTTATGCCTTTTTTAGAATTATTTTTTTATACCTAGGAGCACATGTAGAGACGGGCTCTTGCAGAGCCCACTCCTTGACTTTGTCAATGCCTCTCTCTCCTCCACATAAGGAGTACTACTTGCTATGCATGCATGCAGCGGGCAGCTGGCGTCTTGAGGGGCCAGGGCGGTGAGAGCGGGCTCCGGAAGGGGTCCGGACTCCAGCATGGCCCACCTCACATTATCACCATATATTTCTTGGAGTCCGTGCGCGGCGGGCAGGCGATCTCTTCTCCCTCCCCCGTTTCTCTCTTCTCAGCTGATGCCCGCCGAGCGATTAGATTTTGGCTATCGACGGTTTATTCAATTATGGTCCCACATGTCAGTGAAATTGCAAGACAACGCGTGTCCCCTCTGGTGAGCGGCTGCGAGCCGAACTGTCGGGGTTGCGACGCGTACGAGTCGTAAGTGTGCCGCCTTTTCCTTTAGAACTTGCGAAGCGTAACATTTTCGCATGATCGATCGATAGAAATCCAAAACAAAATGACGAGGGCGGTGCTTTCCCGCTCGTTAGGCGGGCTAGTTCGAGTGATATGACGGGCTATAGTGCCGTACACTTGCTCCATTTTTATGTAAGCAAGAGTTTACACTCTTACGCGGGAGGAGTATGAAACACCGCGGATCTGATTTTGATCGAGGGATAACTGTTCCCTGCAAAATAATGGAGGATTGTTAGTGATTATAGCATGATAGTTAGGGAATCTCCAGCGCTGGCCCACAAATTTACACCGGCATCTGTCTGAGGACACTGATGGATGCCATCCGATGCTGCCCGAATACCTTTCGACAACTATATGAACTAACCGGATGAAATTCGTGCAAACAAAGCAAATTTCAAATTGACCGGATGAAATTCATTACATTTCGAGAACTTTTCCTATAAACTGGATGAAATTCATTAAATATTTCGCACAAACCGTACTAAAACCTACTGTAAACCTAATCTAAACGATCTTCGGGCCCCGACCACCATGTCCGGCCATGAACCCGAGAAAGCCGGCCATTGCCTTTGCCTCCTCCTTGTCCGCCTCGATAACCTCCTCCTCTGGAGCACAAGGTTATGAAGATTTCCACCTCCACGTCGCCATCAAGCGGCTAATCGGCCGCCGATTTTTATCCCACCAAGCTTGGCGTCGACTGAGTGGAGGAGCGGTGGCCTTCCTAGGACCAGAGCGGTGGCGACCTACCGTGTACTACTCTTCCTCGCTGCCAGTTGCGCCCGCGCACGTGCGCCGGCTTCATGGTCGTGGCGGCGGAGGGCGGCCGGGGGGAGCCGGCGATCTCCTTCGTCTGCTCCTGCGAGAGTACGTCCAAGAGAGCTTTGGAGCGCGCCCGGAGCGGAGCCACCGATGTCCTTCATCTGCTCCTGCGACAGTACGTCCAAGAGATCTTTGGAGTGCCCGGAGGCCATGGTTGGACCGGTGCCAACAAAAGGAAGGGACCAGAGGAGAATGAGTGTGGGTCTTTGGCTATGGCTGGGAGCTGGGGCTCAAGTTAATATAACGGGCGAATGGCAATGAGTCGCGGCAGACGGATGGACGGCTGGCAGCGGAGTAGGTTCGTCGGCAGCCGTGGTGTCATTAACCCGGAGCAGTCGCTTGCACCGGGATGCCGCGCGGGTGGCGCTCTCTCAGCCGGCGCGCTGCTGCAATGCCGGCGCCAGTGAGAGGTCGCGTCGGGCGTGAATGCGGACGCTGCTTCAGTGACTTAACCGCAGGTGCGTTGTCTCAGTAACATGTGGGCCCAACGGGCATCAGGCCCGCATGTCAGTGACACACCCACAGCACCTGCAGTTAAGGATGGTGAATGCGGCATGGACATTCTGGAGAGACGGTGATCATTTCAGGCGGGAAGCGCTCGCTAGCGATGGAAGGGGTTTCGGTAGGCCAGGGCGGTCAGACGCTCGCGTGGTGGTAAAATGTGAACTCATGGATGACGAGCCTTTGAAGCGTATGCGGCACGTATTGACAACCAGGCGTCCATGCAACCGCTCTTGTCGCCAGCTAGCATTCGATGACCACCATTAGACACCACACAACCATACATAACTTATGAATAATGGACGAATCGATCAGACACACACTCATGTGCCGTGGCACTATGATCGCTTGCTCACGATAGTACATACTCCGCACCATAGTACCCTCTCTAGCTAGGTTGTTTTATAGATTGTCGTTGCGATGGACGATATACATGAGCAAGGCGCCGAGTCACGAGTATGACCGTTGGTGTTGAGCCAGGTGAATACATGCTCGGTGTTCGCGGAGGCCTCCAGCAAACGTCTAAACAGTAATGTCACATACGCATAATTTTGGTTTTTATTTCTTTCTTCAAGACACGTAGGCCCGCATAGATAGATAGATAAAGAACACGAGCTGATGAGGCGCATGCAGACTGTTTGACTGGTCAACCAGACAAATATGGAGCTATACGTTGAGCCAGTGACCGTATAATCACCATATCTCGTATACAATGATCAAAGTGAGCTATCAAGACAAGTTCGATGACCGCCAATGCATTTTACTCGGTAATAAATGACCATGATTGAAGGGGAATCCAAATTTGCTTCGTCTTCTGTCCTTGAGCTCTTGACAAACCAATGCACTATACGGTTGGCCGGCCACTCCACCCCAGAGCTCTCACCAAGCGTCGTTCATGCCACCGCGCTGCACACAAACCGGTAAGGCAGCGATGGCATCCCGCCGTGCCGAGTTCCTTGCCACCCACGACCGCACACAAAATGGTATGGAAGCGATGGCATCCCGCCGTGCCGAGTTCATCGCCGCTCATGACCTCACAACTATGTGGGAGGAATTTGAAGATGCCAAGGCCAAATGGGCGGTAGAGCAAGAGGCGGCCAAAGCCACACATAGGGAGTGGAAAAGTCAGAAAGCACTCAAGAAAAGAGAGGCCCGCCGCTGCAAGAAAGAAAAGGACGCACGCGCTGCTGCGAAGAGGTCGGCGGAGATCCAAGCACGGTGGGGTGTCACCGACAAAGCCGGGAAGGAGAACAACGACGTCTGGCCAGCATGTGAGAAGTAGTAGTACTAGTAGTTAGTGTGTGTGTCTGTGTCTGAGTACGAGCATGTACCAATACTAGTACTAGTTACTACTGTAGTTTTTAGAGCAAATTACCAGTACATTAGCCTAGACTAAATGGAAAAATTCCTATCCTAAGCATCAAATGTCATCTCTTTCTCTATAGGAATTGAGATGCATGTCATCTCACTTCCTATGATTTTCATATTCCTATCCTATGAACGAAAGGAGGCCTCAGTTGGAGTAACGACTGTAGCTAGCAGTACTGCTGGTACAGTAGTTTTCTTCAAGAAGTGGAATTCAACGAAGTCGTGATGGTTCCTTCATTCGAGCAACTTCAAAGTGGGAAGTGGGCCTGTGATTTGACGGCTCATTAGTCATTGTTACTGCGGCGCGACGACCTGGGTGAGTCCCTTGGAGTTCTGCATGCATGGCAAGTGGACCAGGATGGTCGACGTCCCACATGTTGGCGAATGGAAGTATTCTTTCCGATATCGAGGAGCAAGGAAACCGCGTGGTATAGTATCACTTCTGATTGGTTTGCAAAAAAATAGTATCACTGTCGATTTATAATTAATTTTTATTTGTGATGAATGCTAGCATTTCAACTCTTACGACGAAGGGTGCCAAACACGGCACGTGCTGGATGTCCCACACGTCAACGTAAGGAGTGGGACATGAACAGCGTGGTAGAGCCCAGCGTAAAAAAACAGCGTGGTAGAGCGTCTCCACTTCTTCCACTTCTGGGTCGGAGACCACACGTAGTAGTACTTAGTGGTATGAACGATACAAAGTGCGACCTGGAGAGAAATACACGCCTAGTTGGAAGGTCTCGTGGCATACACGTAAACAAATATAATAGTTAATATGTGCCTCTAACTAATATAGTAGTAGTAGAGTACTTAGGCACGTACTCCATAACATCACCATGCATTTCACGTACAACATTTAGTGGTAGTACGTAGTAAGAGACAAATGCCGCCCAAGAGTTCCCTTCTAGACCTACTTTTGGGTATTTGGTAGAGTGTATGGAGGGTGCATGAGTCCACACTAGTTTAGCACAAATACACTAGAAGCATGCATGAAGAGAGCATGCATGAAGAGGGGTGTTGAGTTGAGCATGCATGAAGAGGGAACAACTATGCTGAGACGAGAATGCAACCAAACACACCCTATATGCCACGCATGTTCATACCATTTGTGCCTTTCTACTTCACTTACTGCGCTACATTACTCAGGTTCGTACGTCTACTCCTGGGTACATGTTCGTCTCGTAGTTCCAGTCCCACGTGTTCTTCATATATATGGAACTATCCTTGCATAACACGTGCACCTTGATGCTAGATGTCTCGCGTGTTGGCAAAAGGATGAACAAAGCTCACGTAAAAAATAGAGTGGAAGAACATAGATTCCGGACGACCGAGAAGGATCAAGGAACCTCGTGGTGGAGCGTCTGCACTCATAATATTTAATATTATTCAGCGATATAAAATTAACCAATCATCTCCACAGTGGACTGGAAGAGTACGAAACACGGCAGCCCTGTGTAGCTACATCATACTAGTACATGGCTAACCCACGCTATCACCATATTTCTTGGCTTCCGTGCGACGCCTATCTCTAGTAATCCAGCAGCCTGTATCGCTTCTCCCTCCTTGTCTCTATCAAAGTGCGGCGGGCTGGCGTTTCTGCCGTCTATTGAGGTCGGTTAACTATCACATGTTAGCGACATGCCAAGAGCATTCTAAAAAATTCCTTTCACATTCCGTTTTCAAAAAGAAAAAAATCTTTTCACGTACGAATTTGCCTGTATGCTTTGAGCAACTTGCATGTCCTGTACTGCTCCTGTTTGATACTCTAACTTAGCTAGCGGTTAGACTAACTCATGACTAACCCTGAACTAACTGTAGCCAAAGAGGTGTTAGGGTGATAGGGTTAGATTGACAATAAATGCACTTCATGGAGAGAGAAAAGTGATTTTTCAGTGGTCCCAATGAGAACTATCTCCAGTTAGCACCTCTTGGGTGGGATAGTTTTTTTTGGTGGGTTCGGTGCAACTTGCTCCAATTTAAACCCTCATGCTTGGATACTTTAGGGCTATTTGAGCCCCAACTAGCTCAAACTAACTCTAACACATGGATCCAAACAGGGCCTATGGCCAGTCTCGACGCGGAGCAGTCGCGTGCATTGGGAAGCGGCGCTCTCTCGACCGTCGCGCCACTTCAAAGCCGGTGCGAGTGAGAGGTCGCCTCCGCTCTGGCCGGGCATTAATGCGGCACTGACGCTCCAGGGCGATGCTGACCGTTCCACGCAAGAAGCGCGCGCTGGCAAGGGAGTATAGGTTTTGAACCGTTTCAGGTGTAGTACTGGTAGTTTGCAAACTACTCAATTATTGCACTCAGTTTCCTAAGAAATTGTGGTAAAAAATGTTACTCCACAGCCCGCTTCCCTTCTCCTTCCTCTTCCACCACCCGCACACATCCGCGGGAAGCGACCGGTCAACCCTTATATAGGAGTGCTAGCACAAAAAGATGCATGCATGACCACTAAAATTTCCATATTAAAGCGTTGCTCTGGCGGGAGTATGGCGTATGTTGTTACCTTCGGCCGACCCATGGCTACCGGGCGACGGTGACCAGAGAAGAGGCGGCGGGAGGGGAATGAATGCAACTACTGTTTGGGTTCGCCTTCCGGCTTAAATAAATGCGCAGCATCACGTGTACCCGCGGGTGCACAAATTGTAACATACGTGTCTGCTTAAGTGGGCGTCACGTAACTGGTGTGTGTGAGAGAGAGATTCTGAGAGACAGAGTGCGTGTGTGCGACTCTACTCTTCGGACATGTACTCAACCTTTTGCATCGGGATATAAGTATAATGGTATTTACTTTAGCTAGTGATTTACGTGTCCATGTTAACGTGGTTGTGTCAAAAAAATGTCACTTCCTGCTCGTGATTTGCGTTATATAACTACAAGCAAGATTGTCGTGCATTGCACGGAACATCAATATGCATTTTTTTACAGAACACCTGTTGTGATTGACCCGTGCAGGAGTAATACCATGTGTAAAAACTAATGATATCTTGAGAATTTTATCGGAAAACTGGTCTCTCGAGAATGTCATCGAAAAAATGAAAGATGAGAGATAAGGCGAGGAGGAGTGGAGCGTGGTGGTGACTGGTGGTTGGAATTGGCGGAGGCATGGCGATGGACGGCGCCGGCAGGCGGCAACGGCCACCATGCATGCTAGATTGTTCCTTTTTTAATTGCTGAGCAATGAGGTTGCGGGAGATAATGATGTGGAGAGAGGTGTGGGTATCTTTTGTAAAATTATCATAGTTTGCTTTCTATCCTCAGATATAGATCATACGGTTTGTATTACAAGATGGCAGGCACACCATCACCGCTAACTCGTTTTTTTATAAGGGTATAGATGATAAGTTTGCTGACTACTAAAGTAAAGTGGAATTTGTCCATGTTATGCAAGTAAATAAATGTGATTGTTTATCATACGGGTAAGGTTGGATGAAGGGTGGTAGGAACAAATGCTCCGCCTAGAGCATGTGTGTGTGAGATGGAGTCTTAGTGTGTGTGGGGTGTGTGTGTGTGTGTGTGAGAGAGAGAGAGAGAGGAGAGAGAGATGGAGTCTTAGTTTGTGTGTGTGTGAGAGAGAGATGGAGTCTTAGTGTGTGTGGGGGGGTCGTGCATGCGTGCATGCGTGTGTGTGTGTGAGAGAGAGAGAGAGATGGAGTCTTAGTGTGTGTGGGGGGGTGCGTGCGTGTGTGTGTGTGTGTCGCGGGGTCCTCTGTGGCGGATGTAATTTAAGTGTGCATGGCTTCATCATAGAGAGGTGATGTGTATGGCAGAGGCCACCAACGATGGGGTGCAAGAGAGAAAATGCCCATAGAGAGGGAAGAGAAGGTGTGCGCGCGTGAGAGGAGTCGACTTCGAGAGAACGTGTTTGTTCAAGAGACACCGAGGAAGACTACTATATATCGATGGTGCATGTAGGCGGGAATTAAACAAAGGGATGGTCTTATTGGTTTCGGGGATATAGGGGAAGAGTGAGAGGCGGGGGGGGGGGGTAGCTAGAAGGAGATTGTTAAGTGTGAGTGTGTGTTTTACCCATCCAGGGGGAAGTTATGTGCACAAAAGAGGAGAACGATTCGATGTGGCGTTAGGACTGAGGGTAATTTACTACGTATGGAGACATAGAGACCTTGAACGTGCATGTGTGAGAGGTATACATGTATACTGGGATGTGTGTGTGTGTGTGCGTGCGCGCATGATCAAGATAGAAGAAAGAAGACATAAGTCATAAGATCAACGACATGGGAGAGACGGATCGATATGACAATATGCATGCATGTGAGAATGCAGGGAAGAAGGCCCGACAATTGAGCATGTGTTTTTGTCTTTAAGAGATAGTGGCGTGGGCTGGAGCATGCATCTATGGCGAGCAGAGGGAGTGAGGCGCAACGATTGTGCAAAAGAGACCAACCTATAAATGCATATGTATGGAGAGACCTATATAGTGTGGGTGATAGGAAGCAAGACTCTGTGCGAGAAAGAAATGTTGACGGAGAAACTACAGATAGATACAGAGATGGAGATGCTAGCTAGAGGGACATCTGCTAGTTTGGGTGTTGGAGATGAACGTCGGGTGGTTCAAAGGGTGAATTTATATATGTGTGTGAGAGGGCACTTGACTCCATGTAGAGAGAAACATATGTATTGTGCGTGATAGGAATCAAGAGTGAGGGCGAGAAAGAAGGTTGATGGAGAAACAGATAAATAGAAAGATAAAGATGCTAGCTAGTGTGTGTTAGAGATAGGAGTCGAGTGGATCAGAAGGTTGGGTTACGTGTGTGGGTGTGAGAGAGATAGAGAGAGGGTGCGTGTGAGTCACATACAAACAGATATCAGAGAGAAATGAGATCCAGAGAGACGGAGTTTTGTGTCTGCGAGAGAGAAAGATATTTCACAACGAGAGTGATAGCTAGAGAGACATACGAGGGAACGCAAGATATCTCTAGGGAGAGAGGGTGTGTGTGAGTGACATACAAGAGAACAATGGAGAAATATGAGACCCTGGGAGACAGAGGTTGTGTTTGTGTGTGAGAAAGACATATTGAAGAGGAAGAGTCATAGGTTCTCATATCTAAGGAGAGAAAGACATCTCTGTATGAGGGGTGTGCGAGTGGCACACATGGGAATAGTAGAGAGAAATGAGACCCTGGGAGACAAAGTTTTGTGTTTGTGTGAGAGAAAGAGATTCCACATGGAGAATCATAGTTAGAGACACATAGTAGGGAGCGAGATATACTTAGAGAGAGATAGAGTGATGAAGGTCGAGGGAGAGAGTACCGTTAGTGTGTTACGAAGATAAAAGATCATTGTCGACATACAGGTAGCATGAGAGATACCTGAGAGACGATGAACGCGTATAGGTCCAGAGAGATAGTCCTATATAAGCATGAGTGATAGCTATATGAGACGAATATCTGGATTAAAGGGGATTCAAATATTTAAACTGGAGATCACGACATTGATAATATCATAACGCAAATTGGTGTATCAAACATGCATATTCATTTGAATTTGGGCACACGTGTAATGTTATATAGTTTATCAATATTGGTGATCCATAGATTCTTCAATTACAAACAATGCATGGTTTATATGCAATTAATGTCTAAACAGGATTACACTATATGTTGCGTGTGTGAAACACATTATACATGTTTGAGAAGTAAAAAAACCCGCATGAAACACACATTAATTGGAGATAGTTAGCGAGGAATGCATACATTGGATTTCAACATAAAGTGGTTTCAAATATTTGAAAATCCAAATTGTTGGATACAACCTTATGAATCTGGGATCATGCCATTTGTAAACCATATTTATGTATAAATGGTGTTGTGCTTTTGAAAGTATATATATAAAAAATGATGTATATAGAATGTAATTCCAATTGAAAATGGATCCCGCCCGAAAAAAAGAATACAAACGGGATTTGAATTGAGTTGGCACGGTAAACGTGCACTCTGCAAAATTTGAACGAAGCGGGGAAAGTCGCAATAACCGCCCGAAACCAAAATCTGCGAGATGGAAATCACTACTGCCTATCCCTGCCATGCAAAACCTATCTGCTGGATTTCTATAGGTTTCGATAGGGGTAGGTTTGTAATTTCACCCAAACGCGCCTCTCACCCGGATTCGTACACGGTGGGCGCCAAAACACAGTGTGTCCTCGGCCGAACTCGACTCCCTCCCCGATTCATATTCATACACGGTGGGCGCCAAAAACAAACTCTCGTCGGCAAATATTTTGTGTATGCGAGATTACCGTCCTATCCCCAACCGACTAGTGTTGCTGTGATGTAGTAGAAATTTGAAACGGGGGCTAAGTTTGTAAATTTCCTCGCATTTGAGACAAGCGCGCCCTGAATACATGGTTCCCCCTTCCTCTCTACCTCCCTTTTCCCCATTCGTACTCCGTGGGCGCCAAAACACCCTCTCCACCCAACCCTCCTCCGTCTGCCGCCGTCTGCCACCCCATCCACCGTCGTCCTCCTCCACCATGCCGGAGCTGATACCCCGACGCCGCCGTCCATTACAAGAGATCGACCTCACTCATCCACGGCTGCGGACCGGGATCCTTGCATCCCGTCCTCTCGCTTCATCCCCGCCGTCGTCCACCTTGCCGGCGTCGCTCCTACGACCGTCTCGTCCACCGCGCCCCGCCGCCACCGTCTACCCTCCTAGATCTGCTTCCACGCCGCCGACAGCCATCGCTACCGCAGCACCGTCAAATTCTCAGCAGATGCGTACACGGCACCGCACCAGAGGCGGTACTCTTTCGTATCTGCTCAACTTATTTATCGCAGCAAGAAAATAGATCGCCACTGCTTTACTCTGATTTCTTGTCTTGGTTGCGAAGTTGCCTTTGTCTGGTTTGCACCTTCAGATCCACCATGGCATGCTCAACACTGTACTCCCAATGCTTATGGTTTTCCCCTTTTATATTCCACACTAGTTAAATCACAGTAGACTAAATTTCAAAATTGGGTCAGTCGATTTTTCAGAGCTTGCCAGAGTTTGCCGGTGCGATCAAAGGGGCTCGGGTGGTTGTGGGGCCTCGCCGAACGAAGAAAACTCGACGCGGGTGGGGGTTGGGGCGGGGTGGGGGTGGGGGTGGCGGAGGAACACATGCGGTGGGGGCCGGTGGTCCGGCCGGCGGCCCGTGCGGTGTTCTGTATGGGAAGAATCGGAGACGAGGAAGAAGAAGGGTTAGGAGACGTAGGATCTTCATCCAACCGCCTGAAATGGTCGAGAGACAGTGGGGAGTTGCATTCTTAATGCGCTCTGGTTCATCATGTGTGGGCACTGCGCAACCAACATTTTATTATCCAAAATCTGCTTGCTCTTCTTTACCATGTTCCTCTTCCGTTCTTCTTTAATATGTACTCTCTCCGTTCCTAAATACAAGTCTTTGTATAGATTCCACCATGGACTACATATGGAGCAAAATGAGTGAATCTATGCTCTAAAATGTATCTGGATACATCTATATGTGATCCATAGTGGAAATCTCTACCAAGACTTATATTTTGGAATGGAGGGAGTATGATAGTAGTACAGTATGTTCCTTGTACTAAAGATGAGTAGGGACATTTGCAGTGTAGAGGTCTATACGGTGGGTTGTGATGAACACTTTGAGCCTCTTTGATTCGTAGGATCTTGTAAACATAGGAATAGGATTTGTAGTGGCCTGCCCACTTGAATCCTATAAGAATAGCAAGGAAATGCGGGGAGTTGTGTCTCCTTTGAGAGTTACACTGATATTAACAGTACCACACCTTCGCTTGAAGAGAGCCGGTATCCGAAGCCTTTCTAGTCGTAGCGGCAATACTAGCACATATATTCCAGCAGTTCCACTTTGCTGATTTTACTCTGATGCTTAAGGTTTTCCCGTTATATCTACATTATGATCTGTGTAGCTGCTTTGTGCCGCACTAGCAGCAGTCCACTCTTGAAGCTAAACACTGCAATGACTTACAAAATTGGCACCAAGGCATTGAGTGCCATTCTGGATGCAATGAAACTCATACGCTCCCCACCTGTTGATTCTTGTTCAGAATATGATCCTAATGACTATTCTAACCTCGGGGAGTCAAAGGCAGATGGCATGTCCTTTTCACCCATCAAGGTGCCTATTCTAATTTGGCAATGTTTTATTGATTGCGGGTATCTTGCGTATGTTGTCTTGCATTTCTTCTACTTTGTTGCACCGCCATCTGCTTAGTTTACTCATCATATATGTCGAGATGCCATGCCCATCCATTATCAATACATATTCCATCTGTCATCATACCATGTTTTTCCACTCAAATGATGTTCTTGTGCATCAAACATCAAAAAGGAAGAGGGTGATTGTCGAACCTGAAGGAGCACCAGCAAAGTCCTTGAAAAACGAGGTGGTGCCGGAGAAATCAGACAGCACCCCACTTATATTGGTTGTACAACCAGTGACACAAAACGTAGGACCGACTCCAGCAGACTGTACCCATACTTCACTGGCCACACCACTAGCCCCACCACACAGGACCTGCACTCCAGCAAAAGGTATACCGATTTCATTTGCCATAGCACCAGCTATACCACAGAAAAGTCCCACTCCAGCAAAAAGTATAGCAAGTCCACCGGCCGAAGACCTATCCCAACTGCAGAGACGGCCAATTCCTGCAGATTGGAACCCCATTCCATTTATTCCCAGTTTAAAAGACAATGCTTTCAATGTTGTTAGGGACTACGTGCATATATTCCCATCATGGGAAGATTATTGTGAAAATAAACACCATTTTCACATCTTCCTGTCCAACTTACGTGTAAGTGCTATTATTCATGGTTATTATTTTCCTGTTTTCTGCTGATTGAACACATCAATGATTTACATTACATTGTTGTAACTAGGCGAGGGTCAATATGGATAGTCATGATGAGCAAAGCATGCTTGTGCTTTTCAAGGAAGCATTGCAGCAGTATCGGTGTTACCTGAGGAAATCACACTTTGCTGGCAAGACTATAAACGAATTTCTGGTGAAGTCTCCTGTGCTAAATTTAGAAGACATTGAATGGAAAAACCTTGTTGTGCACTGGTCTCATTCCCAGGATGAGGTACTGTCTCTGAAATCACATGACAATTTGAACTTCTACTTTTCCGCATGTGCCTTATGGATCTTTTTTGCAGGAAATCTGCTCGAAGAAGAATTCCAGTTTGATAAGAACGACAGGATATCGCAAATATGCTGCCCGCTGCTTTGCTCTTGTTAGTACCTGTTGTCCTATATCACTGTACTTGCATACATACCTGGTTCATTATGTGACAGCGGTATGCATGATAGCTTGCTTATCAATTGTTCGCTCCAAATTATCTGATCTGTATGAATGGTTACATTAATGTAGAATATATCCAATGCCAATGTTTTTTATAGCTCTGCATTGTTCTTTTAAGTACATGATGTCCTTTATCAGTGTACTTATAATGACAGGTAGTTGTTCATGTACCATCACTCTGCAGCTTATTTTCCTTTGCCCTCCATTTTCTAAACATCGGATCTATATTTACTCTTACCATAAGGTTGGTACTGAAGAAGTTTAGCTGTGCATTGCTCTTGGCTGTACCTTTTGCTTGTATCACTGCACTTACATTTATAGCTACTTGGTTATGTAGCATCACTCTTCATCTTATCTTAAATACTCTCCATTTTTTCGTATATTATCACATCTATATTTACTCTTAACAAAATGTAGAATAAAGGCAATGCTTTTGAAGAAGATTCTGTGGCAAACTTCTTGAATTGCCCCCCCCCCCCCATCAGCATGGACAAGGCCTTTATAGAGTTTGTCTTCACCAATAATGTAAGTTTGTCCATCTCAAGCCTTCAAACTTTGTTGTATATATTTGGTTAGGCATGACTGCGACAACTGTTTATTTTTGGTGTTTTCATCAAATTGCTTGTTTAAAGTTTATTATGTAGTTCGTAAACAAAAGTTTGTCCTTTCTCAATTTAAGTTTTCAGTTGTACAACCAAGTTCCTTCGTCATACCATGCAAATTAAACTATATAGAGCAAGTGATCTTCTTTTGCACTGCATGTATGCTTCTGTTCTTCATTCGTAATCCAGTGGTGTGGTGAACCTACCCACTACAGCATAATGTCATATTCTGCAATGTCTTAACTATGAATAATGTCATTTCATTCTACTATTATTTAAACCGTCTCTTTATTTGCCTATCTGAAATGGTATTAATTGATAGCACACTAACCATTGATAATTATGAGTTCTTGATCTGTAATCCAGTGGTGTCGTGAAGCTGCCAACTCCTTCACAATGTCATTTCCTGCCATGTCTTGACCTGAACAATACCATATTGTGTTAATGCAATTTTAAACTGTGTCACTTTATTCGTCAGTAAGAAATGTGATGAATTTTCAGCACTGATAGTTTTATGTGCAAAACATGTCATCTGTCTGCTTGTTTATCTTTCAGAGTGAGGAAGATATAAGTGTTGAACAAGCACAGTCTCATCATCTTGCTCAGCTGCTTGCGCTACAGCTCCCCAGCAGGGCTAACCTTTCTTGAACTCTATTGAAGTGCTGTCGGTTTTGTATATTATTTTGTCGGCGTGTTTATTTGCACTGGTGGCGATCTTTGATGCCCAGTGTATGTAATCTGCTGTCTGCTTGTGCTTTATTATCATAGTGGCGAACTTTGATGCCCAGTGGATGTAATATGCCGTAATTTCTTTTTTGTATAGTCTAGGTTTTTTCTTATTCACGATGCTGCAGTTATTTTACTGTATATATATCATGTCTTCGCAGTAAACCGGCCAAATTGTAAAATTACAGTACATAATCGGGCCGTCATGCAATCACGATGTAGGTTGGGCCTGAAACGTGCCGAACAGCTCATGGGCCGGCAGCAGCCCGAAATGAACCCTGGCCCATGATTGTGCGAATCAAATCACGGGCTTTTAATAGGCCAAAATTGTCTCGGTCCTTGTTTGGCCCAATCAGATATCGGCTGCGAGTAGGCCGGATGCAAACCGGGCCGTAGTTAGGCCCAACTATATGACGGGCTTTTAACAGGCTGAAATTAATATAGGGCCGAAATGTTAAACGGGCCCTTAATAGGCCAAAACTAATATCAGGCCGAATTACTAAGTGGGCCTTTAGCAAGTGGGCCCAAAAGCATAGTGTCCAGTTGACGGGCCGAATCTGATATGGGCCATAATTGAGCCCAAAGCCTCTTAAAGGGCCGGACCTGATCTGGGCCGTAATTTGGCCCAGACTGTGGTAGGCTTTTAACGGGCCGGATCTCATATGGGCCACTATTAGGCCCGGAGCGTGGCAGGCCATTAATGGACCGGATGAAATATGGGCCGGCATTTGGCCCAAAACATGGCAGCCAGTTAATGGGCCAGCCTACTAGGGTCCTCAAAATCTTTTGGGCCTACAGTTGGGGCGGCCCATTAATGTCGGTGAAATCTCGTGGGCCTTTAGCTGGGCTGGCCCATTATGATCCGCAAGAATCTTGTGGGCCTTTACCTGGGCCGGCCCATTATGGCACTCAAAAATCTTGTGGGCCTTTAACTGGGCCGGCCCATTATGGTCCGCAAAATCTTGTGGGCCTTCAGTTGGGCCGGCCCATTTAAACTTGATGGGCCGGTCCACGTGTCAACTTATCATAGGCGCGTCTCGCCCATTGGATGAGTGACACCTGGGCCAATGATGATTTTACACGTGGAAAATCCCCATTGGTCGGGGCTGCTAACAGGTTATCGGATCCAAAACCTGACCCGATAGCTTAACGGCGTTCCGTTACGGTGGATGCCATGTGTCGGTCACCCTTGACGAAAGCACTTCTGTGATGTGCGATTTATCGTCATGGAAGTGGACACTTCCGTGATGATAATTTTGGTAATGTCATGGAACACTTCTACAACAGCACAGGTATGACTATCTTGATTCTGTCATAAATTTGTCATGGATGTACATGCATGACAAAAAACGCAACCTACTGTGACAAACACGTATCATCACGGAAGTGTATTTTTTTGTAGTGATAGCATTAAACTTTTGGATCCAATCGGTCCCTTACGGAATAGCGCATAAACTGGGGTTTAAGCTTCTATCACTCTCGCAACCCATCATCTAATTGCTACTCCACAATGCATTCCCTTAGGCCCAAATATGGTGAACTGTCATGTAGTCGACGTTCACATGACACCACTAAGGGAATCACAACATACATACTATCAAAATATCGAACACATATCAAGTTCACATGATTACTTGCAACATGATTTCTCCCGTGACCTCAGGAACAAAAGTAACTACTCATGAATGATAAACATGCTCATGATCAGAGGAGTATTAAATAGCATTTTGGATCTGAACATATAATCTTCCACCGAATAAACCATATAGTAATCAAATACAAGATGTAATCAACACTACTAGTCACCCACAAGCACCAATCTATAGTTCGGGTAACAAGATTGAACACAAGAGATGAACTAGGGTTTGAGATGAGATGGTGTTGTTGAAGATGTTGATGGAGATTGCCCTCCCCAAGATGGGAGAGTTGTTGGTGATGATGACGACGGTGATTTCCCCCTCCGAGAGGGAATTTCCCCTGGTGGAATCGCTTCGCCAGAGGGCAAAAGTGCTCCTGCCCAAGTTCCGCCTCGAGGCGGCGGCGCTCCATCCGGAAAGTCCTCTCCTTATTTTTTTTCTAGGTCAAAATGACCTGTATACCAGAAGATGGGCACCGGAGGTGGGCTTGGGTGAGCACAACCCACCAGGGCGTGCCCAGGTGGGTTGTGCCCACCTGGTGGGCCCCCTCTGGTAGTTATTTGCTTCAATAATTCTTATATATTCCATAAAAAATCCTGATGAAGTTTCAGCTTGTTTGGAGTTGTGCAGAATAGGTAGACTGACGTAGCTTTTTCAGGTCTAGATTTCCAGCTGCCAAAATTCTCCCTCTTTGTGTATACCTTGCATATTATGAGAGAAAAGGCATTAGAATTACTCCAAAAAGCATTATTATGGATAAAAACATTATAAATAACAGTAAGAAAACATGATGCAAAATGGACGTATCAATATGTTTCTTGTTTATGGAGGTGACAAAGAGCTTGTCGTATATGGTTATGTCGATGCAAGCTTTGACACTGATCCGAATGACTCTAAGTAACAAACCGGATACATATTTATATTGAATGGTGGAGCTGTAAGTTGGTGCAGTTCCAAGAAGAGCGTCTTGGCGGGATCTACATGTGAAGTGGAGTACATAGCTGCGTCGGAAGCAGCAAATGAAGGAGTCTGGATGAAGGAGTTCATATCCGATGTAGGTGCAATACCTAGTGCATCGGGTCCAATGAAAATATTTTGTGAAAATACTGGAGCAATTACCTTGGCAAAGGAATCCAGATTTCACAAGAGAACCAAACACATCAAGATACGCTTCAATTCCATCCGCGATCAAGTCAAGGAGGGAGACATAGAGATTTGCAAAATACATACGAATCTGAATGTTGCAGACCCGTTGACTAAGCCTCTTCAACGAGCAAAACATGATTAGCACCAAGACTCCATGGGTGTTAGAATCATTACTATGTAATCTAGATTTTGACTCTAGTGCAAGTGGGAGACTGAAGGAAATATGCCCTAGAGGCAATAATAAAGTTGTTATTTATATTTCCTTATATCATGATAAATGTTTATTATTCATGCTAGAATTTTATTAACCGGAAACTTAGTACATGTGTGAATACATAGACAAAACAGAGTGTCCCTAGTATGCCTCTACTTGACTAGCTCGTTGATCAAAGATGGTTATGTTTCCTGACCATAGACATGTGTTGTCATTTGATGAACGGGATCACATCATTAGAGAATGATGTGATGGACAAGACCCATCCGTTAGCTTAGCATTATGACCGTTTAGTTTTATTGCTATTGCTTTCTTCATGACTTATACATATTCCTCTGACTATGAGATTATGCAACTCCTGAATACCGGAGGAACACCTTGTGTTCTATCAAACGTCACTACGTAACTGGGTGATTATAAAGATGCATGTGTCTCCTGATAACCCACAAGTATAGGGGATCGCAACAGTTTTCGAGGGTAGAGTACTCAACCCAAATTTATTGATTCGACACAAGGGGAGCCAAAGAATATTCTCAAGTATTAGCAGTTGAGTTGTCAATTCAACCTTAATATCTGCAGCAAAGTGTTTAGTAGCAAGGTAATATGATAGTAGTGGTAACGGTAACAAAAGTAACGGAAGCAAAAGTAATATTTTTGGTGTTTTGTAGTGATTGTAACAGTAGCAACGGAAAGTAAATAAGCGAGAACCAATATAGGAAAAGCTCGTAGGCATTGGATCGGTCATGGATAATTATGCCGGATGCGGTTCATCATGTAACAGTCATAACATAGGGTGACAAAGAACTAGCTCCAATTCATCAATGTAATGTAGGCATGTATTCCGAATATAGTCATGCGTGCTTATGGAAAAGAACTTGCATGACATCTTTTGTCCTACCCTCCCGAGGCAGCAGGGTCCTAATGGAAACTAAGGGATATTAAGGCCTCCTTTTAATAGAGAACCGGAACAAAGCATTAGCACATAGTGAATACATGAACTCCTCAAACTATGGTCATCACCGGGAGTGGTCCCGATTATTGTCACTTCGGGGTTGCCAGATCATAACACATAGTAGGTGACTATAGACATGCAAGATAGGATCAAGAACTCACATATATTCATGAAAACATAATAGGTTCAGATCTGAAATCATGGCACTCGGGCCCTAGTGACAAGCATTAAGCATAGCAAAGTCATAGCAACATCAATCTCAGAACATAGTGGATACTAGGGATCAAATCCTAACAAAACTAACTCGATTACATGATAGATCTCATCCAACCCATCACTGTCCAGCAAGCCTACGATGGAATTACTCACGCACGGCGGTGAGCATCATGAAATTGGTGATGGAGGGTGGTTGATGATGATGACGGTGACGAATCCCCCTCTCCGGAGCCCCGAACGGACTCCAGATCAGCCCTCCCGAGAGGTTTTAGGGTTTGGCGGCGGCTTCGTATCGTAAAACGCGATGATTTCTTCTCCTTGATTTTTTCTCTCCGAAAGCAAATATATAGAGTTGGAGTTGGCGTCGGAGGAGCTCTAGGGGGCCCACGAGGTAGGGGGCGCGCCCTGGGGGGGCGCCCCCACCCTCGTGGACATGGTGTGGGCCCCCTGGTCTTCATCTTTGGCGAGGATTTTTATTATTTTTAACTAGATGTTCCGTGGAGTTTCAGGTCATTCTGAGAACTTTTGTTTCTGCACATAAATAACACCATGTAAATTCCGCTGAAAACAGCGTCAGTCTAGGTTAGTTCCATTCAAATCATGCAAGTTAGAGTCCAAAACAAGGGCAAAAGTGTTTGTAAAACTAGATACAACGGAGACGTATCAACTCCCCCAAGCTTAAATCTTTGCTTGTCCTCAAGCAATTCAGTTGATAAACTGAGAGTGATAAAGAAAAACTTTTACAAACTCTGTTTGCTCTTATTGTTGTAAATATGTAAAGCCAGCATTCAAGTTTTCAGCAAAGATCATGACTAACCACATTTGCAATAACTCTTAGGTCTCATGTTTACTCATATCAATAGCATAATCAACTAGCGAGCCATAATAATAAATCTCGGATGACAACACTTTCTCAAAACAATCATAATATGATATAACAAGATGGTATCTCGCTAGCCCTTTCTGAGACTGCAAAACATAAATGCAGAGCACCTTTAAAGATCAAGGACTGACTAGACATTGTAATTCATGGTAAAAGAGATCCAATCATAGTCATACCCAATATAAATTAACAGTAATGAATGCAAATGACAGTTGTGCTCTCCAGCTAGTGCTTTTAATAAGTGGGTGATGACTCAACATAAAAGTAAATAGATAGGCCCTTTGTAGAGGGAAGCAGGGATTTGTAGAGGTGCCAGAGCTCGGTTTTGAAATAGAGATAAATAATATTTTGAGTGGCATACTTTCATTGTCAACATAACAACTAAGAGATGACGATATCTTCCATGCTACACACATTATAGGCAGTTCCCAAACAGAATGGTAAAGTTTATACTCCCCCTCCACCAACAAGCATCAATCCATGACTTGCTCGAAACAACGAGTGTCTCCAACTAGCAACAGTCCCAGGGGGAGTTTTGTTTGCAATTAATTTTGATTTAGTTTTCATAAAGCATGGGACTGGGCATCCCATTGACCATCCATTTTCTCGTGAATGAGGAGCGGAGTCCACTCCTCTTGAGAATAACCCGCCTAACATGGAAGATAAGGGAAGCCCTAGTTGATACATGAGCTATTCGAGCATACAAAACAGAATGTTAATTTGAAGGTTTAGAGTTTGGCACATACAAATTTACTTGGAACGGCAGGTAGATACCGCATATAGGAAGGTATAGTGGACTCATATGGAATAACTTTGAGGTTTAAGGGATTGGATGCACAAGCAGTATTCCCGCTTAGTACAAGTGAAGGCTAGCAAAAGACTGGGAAGCGACCAACTAGAGAGCGACAACAGTCATGAACATGCATTAAAATCAATAAACATTGGATGCAAGCATGAGTAGGATATAATCCACCATGAAAATAAATATCGTGAAGCTATGTTGATTTTGTTTCAACTACATGCATGAACATGTGCCAAGTCAAGTCACTTAAATCATTCAAAGGAGGATACCACCCCACTATACCACATCACAACCATTTTAATAGCATGTTGGCACGCAAGGTAAACAATTATAACTCATAGCTAATCAAGCATGGCACGAGCAACTATGATCTCTAATTGTCATTGCAAACATGTTTATTCATAATAAGCTGAATGAAGAACGATGAACTCATCATATTTACAAAAACAAGAGAGGTCGAGTTCATACCAGCTTTTCTCATCTCAGTCAGTCCATCATATATCATCATAATTGCCTTTCACTTGCACGACCGAACGAAGTGAATAATAATAAGAGTGCACATGCATTGGACTAAGCTGGAATCTGCGAGCATTCAATAAACAGGAGAAGACAAGGTAATATGGGCTCTTGGTTAAATCAACAATAATGCGTATAAGAGCCACTTCAACAATTTAATCATGGTCTTCTCCTATTGACCCCCAAAGAAAAGAAAATAAATAAAAATTATTTACACAGGAAAGCTCCCAACAAGCAAAAGAAGAACAGGAAATATTTTTGGGTTTTCTTTTTAATTATTACTACTACAGCAAGAAAAGTAAACTACTACTATTTTTTTGGTTTTTCTTAAGGTTTAACAAACACACAAGAAGAAAGCAGGAAAAAGAAAATAAACTAGCATGGATATTACAGTGAAAAAGTATGAGCACCGACATCTAGCAATGAGTGTATGTGAACAGAAATGTAATGTCGGTGAGAAATACGTACTCCCCCAAGCTTAGGATTTTGGCCTAAGTTGGTTCATTGCCAGGGATGGCCTGGCGGATATCCGTAGGTGTAGCTGGGGTCGTACTGCGATGAAGAGGACTCTCACTGCCACTGGCTGGAAGCCATCTCCGGATCCCAAGAATAAACAGACTGTCGTGGAGACTCATATTGTGGTTCCGGCTCCGGGATTGGTGTAGGGTTCCGGTAGGCTTGAACGGCCCCCCACGGAATAAGATAAGGACCTTCAGACAAATTAAACAAAGAAGGAGCAGGCAAAGTAATAGTCTCAGGATGATGTTTATTAAAGAATAATTTATATTTAAGCTCCCCTTCCCTGCCCTTAACAATAAAGTCATGCACTAGCATACTCTTATAATCTAAATAAGCACTAGGCAGCAATTTTTCTTCTTTCTCATAGAGTCTAATAGGTATGTTAAAATGTGCAGCTAGGCGTGAAGCATAAATACCTCCAAAGATGGGGCCCTTTGTACGGTTCAAACTTAACTGTTTAGCAATAATTCCGCCCATACTAACAGTGTTATCACGGAATAAACCATGGAACAAAATGATAATATCAGGAACACTAAGGTTCCCACAGTTTCCGCAACCAATCAAGCAACGACTAGCAAATATGGCAAAGTAGCGTAAGACAGGAAAATGTATGCTAGTGATTCTTGCATCGGAAACCTTCCTGGTTTCCCCCACAGTGATGGTGTCAATAAATTCTTCCACATCTTTACGGTGTGGTTCATCTAAGGTACCCTCAGAGGGTATTTTGCAAACCTTGCAAAATTCAGCTAATGGCATTTTCTCAACAATATCATATAAATGAAACTCTACTGAAGGAGGTGATTCCTTAGGAAAATAGTAGAAGTTTTGCACAAAAGTATTAGTGAGTAAGAGATACTGATGACGTTGGTCGCGGAGGAAGTCGGTGAGGCCAGCATTCTCAGCCAATGAATAAAAATCCTCATAAATCCTGGCTTGTCTCAAGAAGTCATCGGAAGGCCATTCACACGGCCGGACCTCCGCGGTACGAGGCAAATTATATTTGGGCCTCTGTGCTTCTTCATTTTTCTTTTCCTTCGAGCTTCGGCTCGATGAGCCCCTCAAAAGTATCTTCATCATTTTCTGAAATATTCTGAAATTTTTAGTAACTTCAAACAAAAGCGAACCAAGCTCAACAAAATTAATAGCAACTACTCCTACAAGTGTCAGAGCCTATATCAAGCATTAGAACTACTTGGAACCATATAAATTTGACATGCAAGCTCAAGAACATGGTCACCTAGGCAGCACAAATTTGCATTGAATAAAGCACTAGAACAAAAACTAATTGGACCAATGGAGGAGTCACATACCAAGGAACAATCTCCCAAAGTAGTTTTGTGAGAGGTGCTTTGAGCAAGGAGATCGAAAATCGCAGCAAAATGAGCTAGAACTCGTGCTTGAGCTGGATATTCGTGTTTGTGGGAGGAAGAAGAAGTGGATGGGTGCAGGAATAAGTGGAGGAGGGCCACCGTGGGCCCACAAGGCAGGGGGCGCGCCCTGGGGGTAGGGTGCGCCCTCCACCCTCGTGACCAGGTGGTTCACCCCCCCCCCCTGCTGTGTTCTCAGTTCCATAAATCCTCAAATATTCTAGAAAAAATCATATTTCATTTTCAGGGCATTTGGAGAACTTTTATTTTCAGGGTATTTTTATATTGCACGGATAAATCAGAAAACAGACAGGAAAATACTATTTTTACTTTATTTCAACTAAATAACAGAAAGTAGAAAGAGGGTACAGAAGGTTGTGCCTTCTAGTTTCATCCATCTCATGCTCATCAAAAGGAATCCACTAACAAGGTTGATCAGGTCTTGTTAATAAACTCATTCCGAATAACATGAAACCGGAGAAATTTCGAATAACACTATGTTACCTCAACGGGGATATGCACATCCCCAATAATAAGAATATCATATTTCTTCTTGACAGTAGGAAGAAGAAATTCAAAAACTCCAAATATAATCGATGGAATTTTTCCAATAGAGTTGATACTGTGGACTTGAGGTTGTTTCCTTGGAAAGTGTACCGTATGCTCATTACCATTAACATGAAAAGTGACATTGCCTTTGTTGCAATCAATAACAGCACCTGTAGTATTCAGAAAAGGTCTTCCAAGAATAATAGACTTACTATCGTCCTTAGGAATATCAAGAATAACAAAGTCCATTAAAATAGTAACGTTTGCAACCACAACAGGCACATCCTCACAAATACCGACAGGTATAGCGGTTGATTTATCAGCCATTTGCAAAGATATTTCAGTAGGTGTCAACTTATTCAAATCAAGTCTACGATATAAAGAGAGGGGCATAACACTAACACCGGCTCCAAGATCACATAAAGCAGTTTTAACATAGTTTCTTTTAATGGAGCATGGTATAGTAGGTACTCCTGGATCTCCAAGTTTCTTTGGTATTCCACCCTTAAAAGTATAATTAGCAAGCATGGTGGAAATCTCATCTTCCGGTATCTTTCTTTTATTAGTAACAATATCTTTCATATATTTAGCATAAGGATTCATTTTGAGCATATCAGTCAATCGCATACGAAAAAGATAGGTCTAATCATTTCAGCAAAGCGCTCAAAATCCTCATCATCCTTTTTCTTGGATGGTTTGGGAGGAAAGGGCATGGGTTTCTGAACCCATGGTTCCCTTTCTTTACCATGTTTCCTAGCAACAAAGTCTATCTTATCATAACGTTGATTCTTTGATTGTGGGTTATCAAGATCAACAGCAGGTTAAATTTCTACATCATTATCATTACTAGGTTGAGCATCATCATGAACATCATCATTAACATTTTCACTATGTTCATGTTCATTACCAGATTGTGTTTCAGCATCACACATAGAGATATCATTTGGATTCTCAGGTGGTTCAGCAATAGGTTCACTAGAAGTTTGCAAGGTCCTATCATTTTTCTTTTTCTTCCTTTTAGAAGAACTAGGTACATCAATATTATTTCTCTGAGAATCTTGCTCAATTCTGTTAGGGTGTCCTTCAGGATACAAAGGTTCCTGAGTCATTCTACCAGTTCTAGTAGCCACTCTAACAACATAATCATTTTTCTTACTATTCATTTCATTGAGCAAATCATTTTGAGCTTTAAGTACTTGCTCTACTTGAGTGGTAACCATAGAAGCATGTTTGCTAACAAGTTTAAGTTCACCTCTAATATTAGCCATACAGTCACCCAAGTGTTTAATCATATAAGCATTTTGTTTTAATTGTCTACCAAAATAAGCATTGAAATCTTCTTGCTTAAACATAAAGTTATCAAACTCATCCAAGCATTGGCTAGCAATTTTAGTAGGAGGGATTTCAGCTCTATCATATCTATAGAGAGAATTTACCTTTACTACATGTGTCGGGTTATCAAGACCATGAGGTTCTTCAATAGGTAATGGATTAAGATCATATGTTTCTTCAACAGGCGGTAGATTAAGACCATGTATTTCTTCAATAGGAGGTAAATTCTTAACATCTTCAGCTTTAATATCTTTTTCTTTCATAGATTTCTTTGCCTCATGCATATCTTCAGGACTGAGAAATAGAACACCTCTCCTCTTTGGAGTTGGTTTAGGAATAGGCTCAGTAGTTGGAGCAGGAGTTGGCTCAGGAAGTGCCCAATTATTTTCACTTGTCAACATATTATTCAATAGAATTTCAGCTTCATCCGGTGTTCTTTCCCTGAAAACAGAACCATCACAACTATCGAGGTAATCTCTGGAAGCATCGGTTAGTCCATTATAAAAGATATCAAGTATTTCATTTTTCTTAAGAGGATGATCAGGCAAAGCATTAAGTAACTTGAGAAGCCTCCCCCAAGCTTGTGGGAGACTTTCTTCTTCAATTTGCACAAAGTTGTATATTTCCTTTAAAGCAGCTTGTTTCTTATGAGAAGGGAAATATTTAGCAGAGAAGTAATAAATCATATCCTGGGGACTACGCACACAACCGGGATCAAGAGAATTAAACCATATCTTAGCGTCACCCTTTAATGAGAATGGAAATATTTTAAGGATATAAAAGTAGCGAGATCTCTCATCATTAGTGAACAGGGTGGCTATATCATTTAATTTAGTAAGATGTGCCACGACAGTTTCAGATTCATAGCCATGAAAAGGATCAGATTCAACCAAAGTAATTATATCAGGATCAACAGAGAATTCATAATCCTTATCGGCAACACAAATAGGTGAAGTAGCAAAAGCAGGGTCAGGCCTCATTCTATCTTTAAGAGATTGCTTATTCCGTTCAGCTAATAACCTCTTGAGTTCATATCTATCTTTACAAGCTAAAATAGCTGCAGAAGCTTCCATATCAAAAACATAACCCTTAGGAATAACAAGCCTATCTTCAACATCACTTTCATCATTATAATCAGTTTCAATAATTTCTTTCTCTCTAGCCCTAGCAATTTGTTCATCAAGAAATTCACTAAGGGGCACAGTAGTATCAAGCATAGAAGTAGTTTCATCATAAGTATCATGCATAGCAGAAGTGGCATCATCAATAACATGCGACATATTAGAACGAATAGCAGAAGCAGGTTTAGGTGTCGCAAGCTTACTCAAAATAGAAGGTGAATCAAGTGCAGAGCTAGATGGCAGTTCCTTACCTCCCCTCGTAGTTGAGGGATAAATTGTTGTCTTAGCGTCTTTCAAGTTCTTCATAGTGACCAGCAGATATAAATCCCAAGTGACTCAAAGAATAGAGCTATGCTCCCCGGCAATGGCGCCAGAAAATAGTCTTGATAACCCACAAGTATAGGGGATCGCAACAGTTTTCGAGGGTAGAGTATTCAACCCAAATTTATTGATTCTACACAAGGGGAGCCAAAGAATATTCTCAAGTATTAGCAGTTGAGTTCTCAATTCAACCACACCTAGATAACTTAATATCTGCAGCAAAGTGTTTAGTAGCAAGGTAATATGATAGTAGTTGTAACGGTAACAAAAGTAACGGAAGCAAAAGTAATATTTTTGGTGTTTTGTAGTGATTGTAACAGTAGCAGTGGAAAGTAAATACGCGAGAACCAATATAGGAAAATCTCGTATGCATTGGATCGGTGATGGATAATTATGTCAGATGCGGTTCATCATGTAACAGTCATAACATAGGGTGACAAAGAACTAGCTCCAATTCATCAATGTAATGTAGGCATGTATTCCGAATATAGTCATACGTGATTATGGAAAAGAACTTGCATGACATCTTTTGTCCTACCCTCCCGTGGCAGCGGGGTCCTAATGGAAACTAAGGGATATTAAGGCCTCTTTTTAATAGAGAACCGGAACAAAGCATTAGCACATAGTGAATACATGAATTCCTCAAACTATGGTCATCACCGGGAGTGGTCCCGATTATTGTCACTTCGGGGTTGCTGGATCATAACACATAGTAGGTGACTATAGACTTGCAAGATAGGATCAAGAACTCACATATATTCATGAAAACATAATAGGTTCAGATCTGAAATCATGGCACTCAGGCCCTAGTGACAAGCATTAAGCATAGCAAAGTCATAGCAACATCAATCTCAGAACATAGTGGATACTAGGGATCAAACCCTAACAAAACTAACTCGATTACATGAAATATCTCATCCAACCCATCACCGTCCAGCAAGCCTACGACGGAATTACTCACGCACGGCGGTGAGCATTATGAAATTGGTGATGGAGGGTGGTTGATGATGACGACGGCGACGAATCCCCCTCTCCGGAGCCCCGAACGGACTCCAGATCAGCCCTCCCGAGAGGTTTTGGGCTTGGCGGCGGCTCCGTATCGTAAAACGTGATGATTTCTTCTCCTTGATTTTTTTTCTCTCCGAAAGCAAATATATAGAGTTGGAGTTAGCGTCAGAGGAGCTCCAGGGGGCCCACGAGGTAGGGGGCGCGCCCTAGGGGGGCGCCCCCCACCCTCGTGGACAGGGTGTGGGCCCCCTGGTCTTCATCTTTGGCAAGTATTTTTTTTATTATTTTTAACTAGACATTCCATGGAGTTTCAGGTCATTCCGAGAACTTTTGTTTCTGCACATAAATAACACCATGGAAAGTCTGCTGAAAACAGCGTCAGTCCGGGTTAGTTCCATTCAAGTCATGCAAGTTAGAGTACAAAACAAGGGCAAAAGTGTTTGGAAAAGTAGATACGATGGAGACGTATCATCTCCGAAGGTGTTTGTTGAGTTGTCATAGATCGAGATTAGGATTTGTCACTCTGAGTATCGGTGAGGTATCTCTGGGCCCTCTCGGTAATGCACATCACTATAAGCCTTGCAAGCAATGTGACTAATGAGTTATTTGCGGGATGATGCATTTTGGAATGAGTAAAGAGACTTGCCGGTAACGATATTGAACTAGATATGATGATACCGACGATCGAATCTCGGGCAAGTAACATACCGATGACAAAGGGAATAACGTATGGTTTGACCGATAAAGATCTTCGTAGAATATGTAGGAGCCAATATGAACATCTAGGTTCCGCTATTGGTTATTGACCAGAGATGTGTTTCGGTCATGTCTACATAGTTCTCAAACCCGTAGGGTCCGCACGCTTAACGTTCGATGACGATTTGTATTATGAGTTATGTGTTTTGGTGACCGAAGTTTGTTCGAAGTCCCGGATGAGATCACATACATGATGAGGACTCTTGAAATGGTCGAGAGGTAAATATTGATATATTGGAAGGCTATATATACGGACACTAGAATGGTTCTGATAAGGTTTGGGGATTTATCGCTATACCTAGAGGCTATCGGAACCCCCCGAGAAAGTTAATGGGCCCAATGGACCATAGTGAAGGAGAGGAGGCAGGCCAGGGGAGGAGGCGCGTGCCCCCCCTTGCCCAATTCGAATTGGACAAGGGGGTGGGGGCGCGGCCCCCCTCTTTCCTTCTCCCTCCCTCTCCCTTCCCCTTCCCCCTCTCTATTGGAAGGAGAGGGGGGGCGAATCCTACTAGGAACAAAGTCCTAGTAGGACTCCCCCCTCTTGGCGCGCCCCCCTTGGGCCGGCCTCCTCCTCCCCCCTCCTTTATATACGTGGGCAGGGGGCACCCCAAAGGCACAACAGTTGTTTCTTAGCCGTGTGCGGTGACCCCTCCACAGTTTACTCCTTCGGTCATAGCGTCATAGTGCTTAGGCAAAGCCCTGCGCGGATCACATCACCAACACCGTCGCGACGCCGTCGTGCTGACGGAACTCTCCCTCGACCCTCTACTGGATCAAGAGTTCGAGGGACGTCATCGAGTTGAACGTGTGCTGAACACGGAGGTGCTGTACGTTCGGTACTTGGATCGGTTGGATCGTGAAGACGTTCGACTACATCAACCGCGTTAATATAACGCTTCTGCTTTAGTTCTATGAGGGTATGTGGACACACTCTCCCCGTCTCGTTACTATGCATCTCCTAGATAGATCTTGCGTGATCGTAGGAAATTTTTTGAAATTGCATGCTACGTTCCCCAACAGCGACGTCTTCGCACCTTCGTAGTCGGATCTTCAAAGTCGACTCCCACAGAAAACGATAGCTATCTCATCGAAACATCGGGACACATCCGCCTCTATCATGCACACATAAAAGCAAATACTTACACCCAACGCGGGCAAGAGGGTTGTCAATCCCCTTGAACTCATTACTTGCAAGGATCAAATCTTGTATAGGTAGATTGATAAATTGGGAAACAAAATAAAAATAAATAAATTGCAGCAAAGTACTTTTTAGCTTTTATAATATGATAATAGTAGACCCGAGGGCCATAGTTTTCACTAGTGGCTTCTCTTTTGAAAACATAGCATACAGTGGGTGAACAAATTACTGTTGGAAAATTGATAGAAAATCGCATAGTTATGACGTGTTCATAGCAATGATCATGTATATAGATATCACGTCCGAGACAAGTAGACCGACTCATCTACTACTATTACTCCACCAATCGACCGCTACCCAGCATGCATCTCTGGTATTAAGTTCATGATAAACAAAGTAACGCCTTAAGCAAGATGACATGTGTAATATCCGGATAATTAAGCTGCAATAATCCCATACTAACGATGCCATGTCATCACAATTAATTTTGCTAAACCTCACTTTGATCCAAACTACTAGTAAAATAGAATTCGAAAAGATCAACCATGCGCGATGAATTTGATAAAATTTTTCTAAAATAGCTCCAAACACGAATACAAAATTAAACATTTACAGCCAACAAAACTACAAACTGATCGTCTAAGTGGAACCACAACGGCGATGCGCATCTTTTTTGTGTGGAGCCTATCTCGAATAGAAGGACAATCGTTAGATTATAAGGGACTAAGTGGAGGAGATTCTAGGAGGTACTAGATGAGACCACGTGTCAACGCGTGTACTAGTTTGCATCATCCGAGCCCACCATGTTCACTGACTCACTTTTACGCTTGACTCAGCCTGCTTCACCGGGAAAAGCCCATTCAAAGGCTCCTAGGCGACCTTGCTAATGAGTGCTTTATGTCGGATTTCGGGTTCCAGCAAACCCTTGAGGTTCGAACTCTGGGGTGCGCGCGGGGATTACTCTTCCTACCTATCTGCGCCCCTCCGCCTCGCAAAGATCAAAGCAAAACGAAAGAACAGCACAAGAGACACAGGGTTTATACTAGTTCGGGCCACCGTTGTGGTGTAATACCCTACTCTAGTTTGTGGTGTGGTGGATTGCCTCTTGGGCTGATGATGATGAACAATACAAGGGAGAACAGCCTCGCGAGGGTGTGCTCTTGGCTGGGCGATGAACTGCTAGGAGGAGTTCAACCGCCCTTCTCTCTCTCTCTGATTATCTGCTTGCCCAAATTCTGGATGCTGGGTTCCCTGATTCTCGATCCTAGATGCCTCTACCCTGGGGGTGGCTAACCCTATTTATAGGCAAGGGCCCTGGGCCTCTTCCCAAATATTGAGCGGGAAGGGCGCCAACAGTTGGCCATTTTGAAGGGGAACATCTGGTACACTTATCCTGACTAAAGTTGGTCCTCGCCTGCCAAAGGCTCTGGTGGTGACGCCGTCCTGGGCTCCACAATGACTTCCTCCCCACCGTTGGACTGGTCTTGGTCTTGTTGCACCGAAATGGATGCCTTTGCTTGATACTCTCACCTGCGCTTGCTCCCTTTGCACCAAAGAGGAAAGGAGGACACTGCGCGGGCTGGCGCCCGCCTGGCGCCCCTGGTCGTCATGGCTTGCGTCATGGGCACCTCGTGAGGTACCCCGCCTTGAACTCTCGCCTCCTCGTGAGCCAGCCTAATGAGGCCGCGCCTGAGGAAGCTCCGCGTCGTCTGCCCCGCGAGGCTTGGCCCCTCGCGAGGGTCTTGGGTCTTGTGCTTGAGGAAGATGGGCCGTGCTGGGCCCCCTTTGAGCCACGCCGCAGGCCGCAGGCAGGCAAGTCTAGGGACCCCCGTTCCCAGAACGCCGACAGTAGCCCCCGGGCCCAAGGCGCGCTCGGACTTGGCTGTGCAGAGAGGCGAAAGGGCAAGGGCGAAGCGCCGCGGGCCCTAACAGCCTGCGGCCTTGGGTGCCGCGTGGCGGTTGATTAGACTGGTGCGCTTCAGCAACCGCGCAGGTTGATAAAGCAGCGGCATCTGCCTAGGCTTTGCTTTTCACTTTCTCCGGTTGTTGCTTAGATCCCCTTTCTCGCGCCTCTCCTCTCTTCCTCCAAATTTCCAGATCTGCTTCATCCGCTTGACCTAGGCAGCCATGGCACCTCGTTAGTCTCTGGCCGAAGCTTGGTACTCGTCTGCTCTGGACTCGCCGAACGTGTCGGAGGCGAGTTTTGCCCGGTTGTGCCGGATGGCGGCGGCGCAAGGCATCGACGGGGCGAGGGTGTTCAAGGCCGGCTCCGCCACCCCCGAAGGCTGAGGAAGCACCTTTTATCCTCTGTTTGTAAGCTCCATTGCTACTGGCATGGTGCCTCCCTTCTCCGAGTTCTTCTTCTCCGTCCTCCGCCATTACAACTTGCAGGCTCTGCATCTCCACCCCAACTCCGTCCTTCTCCTGGCGATCTTTGCCTATTACCGTGAGGCTCACGTAGGGGTGCAGCCCTCAGTGGCCCTGTTGCGCCACTACTTCTCCCTCCGGGTCACTCGCGGTTCTCCTTCCGCGTGCGCGAGCTTCGTCGCGTATGGTGGCACCATTGCCATTTCGAAGCCCGGGAAGAGGGTTGAGGGCTTCAGGAGCAAATGGGTCTTGGCAGATGCTGGGCGCATCCACCCTTGGCTGATCTTGCCCGCGGAGCCGCCCGCGAGCTCCGGCGATTGGTGCCGAGCGGAGCTCACGGACCCCCGCGCGAAACTGGTGTTGGAGAAGATGGACGCGGACCTGAGGCCGGCCAACATGGCGGCGGCGAAGCTGACCGGCGCGTCGCTGCTGAGGGAATTCCTGGAGCACCAGCTGGCTCCGCTTCGACAGTACTCACCTCCGATGTGGAGGCCTCATCCGAGCCTCGTGGCCCTGGGCGACGAAGATCTGGCCGCGGTCCTCCAATCTCTGATCGGGGGCGAGGTGGCAAGGTTGGAGGGTGCCCCTACGCCCTTGTTCCTTCGCGACGACTAGGAGCAGGTGGTGGAGTCCATGCCCGTCTTCAACGGGGACGGGCCCATGCCCATGGTGGCTCCCGAGGGACTGGTGGACGTGTCCTCTGGCGACTCCGGCGAAGAGAAGGACGGAGGGGAGCGGGAGAAGGGGCCTGACTCCGAAGCGACTGATGGAGAGTCGAGGGCTCCCCTCCCCCGGTGCAGGTCCCGCACTTTCCGCCTCTCTTCGAGCGACAATGACGAGGACGATGACGACCAGGTCGGCGGGAGCTTGCCCCCGATCCCGAAGGACAGGACCGGGCTGATCTCCCGCGGGTCTGCCCCTGCCCCGAGGCGTACTTCAGACGCGCCTCCTGCCTCTGGGCTCCCTGAGGGTGATCCTTCCAGCCGGCTTTCTAGCTTCAAGTATGGCCGGAGGCTGCCTGGGCTCGCCGGCGACGACCCGTAAGTGCTTGATCCTTGTCTTTATTTCTTGTTCTGTTGCCGAAGCTTGACGTCCGCATTTCTTGAATAGGCTGGCGCCCGCGGCGAAGAAGCCGAAGGGGGCTTCTGAGGCTCCATCCGCGGCAGCGCCTCCGCCTGCGGAAGAAGGTGACCGCGACGCACGGGCTTCTCCTGCCCGGTCGTCCTTGCAGGGTTTGGCTGAGCTGGCTGGGGCGAGCTCAGCCCCCGTGGCCCAAGTGACTCCCGAGGCGCCTTCGCCTGCTGCCGCCAGCACAACCGTTGGGGCGCAGCAGACTCCGCCTCAGGATGATGTGGTCGTGCCGCCGTCTTCTCCTCCTGCTCCACCGACTGTGGTCTCTCCGACTCCTCCTGCCGTTCTGGAGCGCGCTGCCGCTGAACTGGAGCGGCTGCGGCAGGATCTTCTTGGCGCCGACCCTCGCCTGGTGGCCGGGCGCTTGGAGCTGGCTTCAGGATGGATCCGCTCTGACGCTTCGATTCGGGCAGCGCTGGTTCAGGCCTCGACGGCCTGCGATGAGGAGAGGCAGGCCGTCCTTGAGACGAAGGCTGCTCGCGACGCAGCCCTAGGGGAGGCGGTCAACGTCCGCGGTCGCTGCAAGGCACTGGGGGACGAGCTGCAAGGCCTGCAGGACCAGCTCGTGAAGGAGGTCCGCCTTCGCCAAGAGCAAGAAGAAGCCATGAAGGCTCGCGAGGCGGCCGTCGAGGGCCGGGAGGCCAAGCTCAGGAAGCGCCGCGACCGCCTAGGCGCGCTGGAGAAGGAGTTGGAGGCGGCGAAGGTCGAGCTGGACGGCAAGGCCCGGGTCCTCGCCGAGGACCGCGTGGCCTTCGCAGACATGGAGGCGAAGGCTCGCGCTTCGCTAAAGACGCTTTACGAGAGCGGCCTGGAGAGCCCGCTGGCCGGCGCCGAGGACGGCGCCGCCAAGCTGCTTCCCTTCTTGGTTCATGCCCTTGAAGATGTCGCCCTTGGCCTTGGCCCCACGGCCGAGGCCGAGGCGCGTGTCCTGTCTTCTGCAGCGCTGACGCGGGTCTTCGCCCACATCTACCTTCGCGACCCCAGCGTCAACCTCGACAGCCTGTTGGAGCCAGTAAGTGGCGAGGGTGCCGCCGCCGCGGCCGAGGCCGTGAAGGGTCGTGCGAAGGCTTTGCTGGGGAAGTTCCGGGCCTTCAGCACCAAGACGAAGCAAGGCGCTGCCGACCCCGCTGCTCCATGAGGCGAAGCCACCCCGCGCTGCTCCACCGCCGACGAGTGACCCTGCTACAGCTCCTGTCCTGCTTTTTAGTTCCTACACACGTATCATGCCTCGGGGAGGCGTTTAAACTTGCGTTTGGTATTGAGATGACAGTGTGGACTGTAATATTTGCTTTTAAATTCCTTGAATTTTATGCTTTTCCTTCCTACTTGCTTGTGTTCTACGCCGGCAAAGCCCGGCCCCGCACGTACCTCACCCAGCATTAGCCTCGACCGGAAACCAGGACGGGACCAAAGGAATGAGGGGCTACGTGACAAGTTAGGCTCCTGAGTCGCGATGCTCAGGAGTCCCCCTTGGCGCACGAACAGTAAATAGGGAGGTGTGATGCAGGTGGGTCTACCGTTCTACGTCTGCAGAGCCCGGCCCCGCGCGTACCTCAACCAGCATTAGCCCCGACCGGAAACCAGGACGGGACCAAAGGAGTGAGGGGCTACGGGACCAGTTAGGCCCCTGAGTCGCGATGCTCAGGGGTCCCCCTTGACGCGCAAACAGCAAGTAAGGAGCTGCGGTGCAAGTGGAACTACCGTTCTACGTCTGCAGAGCCCGGCCCCGCGCGTACCTCACCCAGCATTAGCCTTTAGGAACTAAGGAGTGAGGGGCTACGGGACCAGTTAGGCTCCTGAGTTGCGATGCTCAGGAGTCCCCCTTGACGCTCAAACGGCCTTCGTACCTTGGCTCCGCTCGGGGAGAGACGCGCGACGAACCAGGCCCCCAGCCCGGGCGGGGCTGGCTGGGTGGCGTGCGTCTGGGCGTGACCCAGGCGCAGCCCCCGTGCCCAGCCCCCTCGCGCGGCACTCCCGAGGGGAGGCGTTGCGATAAGGCTAGACACTGAGCTCTGGGCTCCCTGAGGTTAATGCGGCCCGGAGGCCACCCTCAGTTGTTTATCACCAGCGTGGAGCATAGCGCTTCCGTATGTGTACGGGCATAGCCGCTCCTCGGCAGTGTCATCAACCAGCGTGGAGCATGGTGCTTCCACTGGTGCGTGGGAGGGGGGCCCCCTCCGGGAGGAGCCCCCGGGGCATGTACAGCCCCGCCCTGACACGTGGTTGGCACGGTAGGGCCTGGTGAGGTGTATCTGGGCACCCGTGAGCCAGCGCGGGACTCACGGGGCCCTACCTCTAGGCGGGTTGCGCCTAGCATTGGGCCTTATCTTGTGATGTGTTCCTGCAAATTTGGTTAGATGTCGGCACTCTATGTCCTCGGGTCCCGGCCCTCGAGCTGGTCTCAGTCGTTGCTGGTATGCCAGGTTGCGATGCCGTGGACAAGGCCAGAGGGTGAGGGCGGGAGAGCCAGTAAGAGCCCTGAGTCGCGATGCTCAGGTACCCCCCTTTAACGTGCAAGTGGTCGACATGGAGATGAAGAGGTGCCGTGAACAGGCATCAAGTAATCAAGCATGATAGGTCGAATGCATAACTGGAAATAAACGCAAAGGAGATACATGCCGCTGGGTCTGGCCCGAGCGGCTTGGGGATGACGCAGCCCGAGGGGCGCCCCCAACAAAGCAAGCTAATCAACATGAAATGAAAGGGATACATGCCGCAGGGACGGACCCATGCGGCCTGGGAATAATGCAGCCCTGGGAGGGCGCTCCCAACCGGAAATGCAACTTGAAAGATATCACCTGATGACGTCGAGGACGAAGGAGTGTTGGTGCAGCAGACTCGGTGGGCTGCGGAAGCCGATCCTCACGAGCCCCCAGGCCCAGGGGCCTCGGGAGGCTCCGGAGGCGCTGGTGGCTCCTCGTGGATCATCTCCATCTCCGCCAAGGCTGCAGAACGCCTAGCCTCCTGAGTCTCCATGATGCCCCTCATGAGGCGCTGGTACGTGCCAGCCGCGTTCGGCAGGCCGTAAGGCATGCAAACATAGCTGTGGGGTGGACCTTCGCAGCGCCCCACTCGCGAGGGCCAGAGGCGCTCCACAGAGGTGACTCGGTTGAGCCCTGGTATGTTGATGCAGATGCGCAGCCCACCATCCTCGCCTGGATGGGGAGCCATAGCTGGTAGGCGGCGACAGCCTCTCAAGAATCTTGATTCCTGTAGTTCTTGAATGGCCTTGTTGACGAACTCCTGAGGGTCTGACCCTCCTTGCCTTGCTCCTTCTTGAGGGAAACGTGCTTCGAAACACGCCTCCACGTGGTGCCCAAGCGCCTCCCTCGTGACCCTAGCCAGGTCGGTGGCCCTCCAGGGGAGAGCCCCCAAGCCCTGCCTGAGGAGGGCGCCGGGTGCGCTTTCCTATGCGATGGAAGGAGGTTCCCCTTGGGCAGACGCGGGCCCTGAGGGGCCTGCCTCCTGAGGGGTTGGTCTGGACGATGTCTTCTTCTTCTTGGGGGTGGTCTCGGGAAGCCTCCTGCTTCCGCGATCCGGGTCTTCCAGTGACGCGGCTTGAAAGGCTCGTTCCAGGGAACACACTGCATCCTTCTCTTCACAGGGAACCATGATGACTCCGCCGCTCCCTGGCATCTTGAGGACGTTGTAGCCGTGGTGAGTCACGGCCATGAACTTGGCCAGCGCTGGGTACCCGAGGATGGCGTTGTACGGCAGGCGGATGTGAGCGACGTCGAAGTCGATGAGCTCGGTGCGGTAGTTGTTGCGTGCTCCGAAGGTGACAGGGAGGCGGACCTGCCCAATCGGGACCGTGGAGCCGTCGGTGACTCCGGAGAAAGGCTTGGTTGGCTGAAGCTGGTCATAGGGCACCTGGAGGTTGTTGAACGTCTCCACGGATAGGATGTTGAGCCCTGCCCCGCCATCGATGAGGGTCCTGGTGACCGGTATGTTGCTGATGACCGGGGAACAAAGCATCGGGAGGACTCCGGCTGTGGCCGCGCACTTGAGCTGATCTGCTGAGCTGAACATGATGGCGCACGCCGACCACCTGAGAGGGCGCGTGGCCTCGAGCTTGGGGAGGACTGCATTCACTTCGCGGGCAAACTGCTTGAAGATGTGTTGAGAGGCTGGGGCTTGAGCTCCGCCCAGGATGCAGGCGATCGCGCGCAGCTCCTGGAAGCCCCCAGCCCCCTCGTCTTGATGGCGGTCCTCGTTTCTCCTTGGCTGAGGCGGCAGCGGAGGGAGGCCTGCATTGCCTTACAGGCGATCCTCGCGAGGCTGATCCCTCCAGTCTCCCTTGCGAGGCAGGTCTCGCCAGCGATCCTCGTGAGGTTGATTGCGCCACCCCTGGCGCGGGCCACGGTCTTCCCAGCGTCCTGCGTTTCTTCCTCCTCGGCCGTAGCCCCGCTCGACACGGTCAGGGCGACGGCCGATCCTTCCTTCTCGCACGGCTCGGAGCTCTTGGCATTCGTTGGTGTTGTGGGTGTGGAGGTCATGGTACACACAGTACCGGCTGCCCTTGGAGGATTCGGGCAGATCTTTGCCTCGCTTGGTGTCTGGTTCTGCTGCGAGCACGGCAACCGCCTTGCGCTTCACGTCCTTGGCCTTGGGCTTCTTCTCTTCTGGGTCTGCGGCAGGCAACTCGAGGAGGGAGAGATGCCCTTCCTCAGCCCTGGCGCACTTGGTCGCCAAGTTGAACAGCTCCAAGGAAGTGCACAGGTCTTCATGCATCGCCAGCTCCTCCTTCATCTTGACGTCACGCACGCCGTCAGAGAAGGCCGAGATGATGGCCTCCTCGGACACCTTGGGAATCTTGAGGCGTGCACTGTTGAAGCGTTGGATGTACTTTTGCAGGGTCTCCCCGGGTTGTTGCTTGATGCGGCGCATGTCGCTCACGGCGGGTGGCCGGTCGCGAGTACCTTGGAAGTTGGCGATGAAGCGGGTGCGCATCTGGTCCTAGGAGGAGATCGTGCCTGGAGCCAGATTCAGGAGCCAGGTGCGGGCCCCTTCCTTGAGCGCCATGGGAAACCAGTTTGCCATGACCTTCTCGTCTCCGCTGGCAGCTTCGATGCCCAGCCTGTAGAGCTGGAGGAACTCCGCAGGGTCGGTCGTGCCGTCGTAGCGAGGAGGCAGGTCTGGCTTGAACTTGCCGGGCCACGCGACGCTGCGGAGCTCGGGCGTGAACGCACGGCACCCTGCTGTGGCCACGGGAGGCCTTGGGTGGCGGAGAGCTTGGTCTTGCGGGTCCCCGTGCGCTGCAGCTAGGAGCAGCGCGGCGTCTTGACGCGCGGGAGCAGGAGCGTGGTCGCGACGCGCCGGAGCAGGGAGCGCCCGGGCAGCTTCTGGCGGGCGAGGGACTTCTTGGCAGCTCCGCTCTTGCTGCGCTGGCACCTTACGGAGCGGGTTCCGCCCAGGGGCCACGCGCCTTGGAGCCATGGCGTCTTCTTGGAGGGGAGGCGGCTGGTACGCCCCCGGAGCTTCGTCGCCCGCGCGGGGCGGGGTGCGGTGCAGCGGAACGGACGGCGCGGGAGAGCCCCCCGCGGCGCGGACGAGCTCGGCGACGCGGTCGAGCCACTCTTCGTAGACGTCGTCGAAGGGACGGTAGCGCAGGAGCTCGTTTGCCCGATGAGCGCAGCTCGAGCCTCCGTGGGTGCGCGGAGCGCGGGGGACGAAGAACCAGCTGGTGTGAGCGATGGAGTAGCGGTGCGGCCGTCTTGCCGCACGGACGGATGCTGAGATGAAGCTTGCTGCTCGTTCCCCGCCGGGCCGGTGGCGGCGTTGACGGCGGGCGACGGGGAACGGTGAGGACACCCGCCGACGGGAGCTGTCTGGGCGACACGGGTAGCGAGGGCGGCCCGGCGCTCGGCGCGGGCCCGACGAGCGTCAGACATGGATGCGACGGTCGGAGGAGAACGGAGCGGTGGAAGACGAATTCCGGCGCACCCCTACCTGGCGCGCCAAATGTCGGATTTCGGGTTCCGGCAGACCCTTGAGGTTCGAACTCTGGGGTGCGCGCGGGGATTACTCTTCCTACCTATCTGCGCCCCTCCGCCTCGCAAAGATCAAAGCAAAACGAAAGAACAGCACAAGAGACACAGGGTTTATACTAGTTCGGGCCACCGTTGTGGTGTAATACCCTACTCTAGTTTGTGGTGTGGTGGATTGCCTCTTGGGCTGATGATGATGAACAATACAAGGGAGAACAGCCTTGCGAGGGTCTGCTCTTGGCTGGGCGATGAACTGCTAGGAGGAGTTCAACCGCCCTTCTCTCTCTCTCTGATTATCTGCTTGCCCAAATTCTAGATGCTGGGTTCCCTGATTCTCGATCCTAGATGCCTCCACCCTGGGGGTGGCTAGCCCCATTTATAGGCAAGGGCCCTGGGCGTCTTCCCAAATATTGAGTGGGAAGGGCGCCAACAGTTGGCCATTTTGAAGGGGAACATCTGGTACACTTATCCTGACTAAAGTTGGTCCTCGCCTGCCAAAGGCTCTGGTGGTGACGCCGTCCTAGGCTCCACAATGACTTTCTCCCCACCGTTGGACTGGTCTTGGTCTTGTTGCATCGAAATGGATGCCTTTTCTTGATACTCTCTCCTGCGCTTGCTCCCTCTGCACCAAAGAGGAAAGGAGGACACTGCGCGGGCCGCCGCCCGCCTGGCACCCCTGGTCGTCATAGCTTGCGTCATGGGCACCTCGTGAGGTACCCCGCCTTGAACTCTCGCCTCCTCGTGAGCCAGCCTAATGAGGCCGCGCCTGAGGAAGCTCCGCGTCGTCCGCCCCGCGAGGCTTGGCCCCTCGCGAGGGTCTTGGGTCTTGTGCTTGAGGAAGATGGGCCGTGCTGGGCCCCCTTTGAGCCACGCCGCAGGCCGCAGGCAGGCAAGTCTGGGGACCCCCGTTCCCATAACGCCGACACTTTAAACATTAAGCGGGCCAAGATTCAGGTGCAAGCTAGGTAGGGTACATTGTACGAAAAGCTTGAGGCTCGTGAGCCCCTCAAGATTAGCTCGTATTTTGGCTCAACTCAAAATCAACTCGACAAGAAATGAGATGAGTATGAGCATTTTATGTAGCTCAATTGAGAAACAAGCTAATCTTGAGCCAACACTGGCTCACTCGATTTTAGGTCATTGGTTGATATAATTTAGTTATATTGAATAGGGACATTTACATCTATGCCCCTAACTCGATCCGACAATTCAGATTTGCCTCTAATTTTAAAGAGTGCTCAAATTTTCCTCTTTGGCGTTAGGTGTCCTTACAGAAATGCCCTTCTGTGCCATTACTGTTCGAAGGGCTTTGACCATCCTGGTGAACAGTAACTCGGTAAACAATAAATTAAAAAAACAAAAATTTCAAAAGAAATATGAAATTTTGTGGGATCGAAAATACTCAGGTGCGCAAGGCACGTGCAAATTTTCGTGTTGTTTGGATATTCCAGGAGCTTGCAGCAATGGGAAACAGTAAATATGTACGGTTGTGAACAGTAATTTTGAACAAAATAGCAAGAAAACTCAAAAATTATGAAATTTTTTGGCATCAAAGAGGCTCAGGCGCGAAAGGTGCTAGCAAGTTTTTGTGATCAAATGACATGCGAGAAGCTATAGAGAAAAACAAAATAGTGCATTTTTTTCAAAGTTTTTTTCCAAGCCAAATTTTGTTTTTTTCTCCACGAGCTCCTACATGCCCAAACACAACAAAAACTTGCAAGCACCTTGCGCACCCAAGCCTATTTGATGCCAAAAAAATTCATATTTTTTAATGGTCGCCGATAAGTGCCACACGTGTGGGCGTTAGGGGATCTGCCCACACATTTTGTGTGGTGTATAAGAGGAACAGCCCACACACCTATGTGTGGGCAAAAACAAGTAATGCCCACACACCTCTTTTTTCCCCTCCCGATGCATCTCACACGCGTGCGTGTGGGCGAAATAGATAACTCCCACACGTCCCGTACGTCAGGCCTCGTACCTTGTGGTCCCGCACGCCCCGCGTGACAGTCACCGCGCGCCTGCAGTTGCCATGGTCCAGACCCTTGTCCATGTTCGTTTAACTACAGTTGCCATGTCGGACAACTACAGTTGCCATGGTTGCTCAACTGCAGTTGCCATCTCATGTCAAAAGTTCCAGATGCCATTTTGGGGCAATTGCGGTTGTTACCATGTATGGTCTGGTTTACTATAGTTGCCATGATTTGAAAACGTTAGGTGTTTGCCACCTACCAACACTAGGCAGTTGCCATATATGGTCTGGTTTTACTACAGTTGCCATGATTTGAAAACCATAGGAGTTGCCACCTACTAACACTAGGAAGTTGCCGTGTAGCGCTACAAAAAGACATGGCAAAACAACATGTTCGGGTAAAAAAGAGAGAGTTGCCATCTGCTTACAAGCACACTAGGGCAGTTGCCGTGTACCCTGCAAAATACATGGCAACAGACATGTTCGGGTAAAAAAAGAGAGAGTTGCCACCTGCTTATAAAGCACACTAGGGAAGTTACCATATACACTGCAAAACACATGGCAAGTGGCAACTTGGGTGTGAGAGATGAGACGGGCATGTGGGCGAGATGGCAAATGCCCACACACAAGCCCTTGTGCGTGAGTGGAAAGTGGCGTGTGGGCGAACAGCTAAACGCCCACACACCAGCCCCTCCCATGTGGTTAAACGGTCGTGTGGGCGACCGAGTGAATGCCCACACACCAGCCTAGTCCTACGTGGCACTAGAAACATGCCAAGATTCGTGCGCTTACCAACGGACGCGGATCCACGCGTGTGGGCGAGATGCAAACGCCCACACGTGTGGGCGTTAGTGTTTTCGTTTTTGAATCTTCTTGCTATTTTTCCGAATTTACTGTTCACAATCATATAAATTTACTGTTTCCCTTTCCTGCGAGCTCTTGAATGTCCAAACAACACAAAAATTTGCATGCACCTTGAGCAACTGATTATTTTCGATCCCACAAAATTTCAGTTTTTTTTATATTTTTGGTATTTTTTCAAATTTACTATTCACCGAGTTACTATTCACCCGACGATCACAGCCTTTGACCGGACGGTAACGGCACAGAAGGGCATTTCTATAAGGACACCTAATGGCAGAGGGGCAAATTTGAGCACCCTTTGAAATTAGGGGCAAATCTAAGTAGTGGGTTCGAGTTAGGGGCACAAATATAAATGGCCCTATTAAATAATACTGATGTATATTGGAAGGAAATAAGATAATTTGTTAGCATTTTATGTTTTGTATGATTTTTATTTTATTTACTAGCAAACATGGAAGCTTTTGACGCTCAAAAGTGGCACGTTTATAAAGAGTGGCTTGAAGCTATGTCAAGATTAATTCAAACTTACTATTGAAAGTCACCATGAGATGTCTATCTTCGAGAAGATGAAGATGAATATGAAGATGGTCTAAAACGGAGCTTGGATGTGCAAGTTATGACAAGTTCAGAGATGCTCATGTCGACACCAGATTAAAGAATGGCCAGAAACCCAATGAAGATGGCTTCAAATGGAGAAAGTTTCAACATGAAAGTTGTGCGCCTCATCGAAACGATCGATTATGGTATAATGATCGTACCAATCCGAGGTAGTATGCAAAAGTTAGAGCACACACAGCGCGGCCCTTCAGTGAGCAAAATATGACGCCCGGAACCAGACACATATGTGGGTATGTCTGATGAGCTGCGTGAATAATTAGCTGTTTTGCATGAGCGATTTGACCCTCGAGATGACCTCTGATGAAAACATGTTCAACATGAAAGTTGTTCGTCTCGTCGAAACGGTCAAGATTTCTTTTGGACCAGTTTCCATCCGAGGTCGTTTACCATCACAAAAAATACCCGCAAGGTGCAGCCAGTTTTAGACCGAACAGTTTTGGAAAGTTCGGATAAAACCAATCTGAATTTGACTAGGGTTTTGGACGTGAATCCAAACCTTTTCCTTGCACGGGAAGTCCAGCCGCCTCTTATATACCTAAGGGGTGACAGCCGATTGAACAACACACAATCGATCAAATCATCTACCACTTTTTATCTTTTTATCTTTCTCCTTAACCCTAGTTCTTCTTCTTCCTCTTTTTTCGTCTGTTCTTCTTGTTGCAGGGCAGCGAACCTCGAGGCCCTAGGGGCGATCAGGTCGACCTAGGGCAGCCCATAGCCGCCGTGCGTCCAGACGGGGTCCCTCTCGGGCGCGTGGGGTTTCGGGTCTACAAAAGCACCCGCCGGATTGTCTTGCGTACCGCACTTCCGGCGGGTCTCCTTCGACGTGAGCTGCGGTGCATCACCCCCGGCGTCGAGGGTACACGGTGACGTGTTCGTGTGCGAACACACTTTTTGGCGACTCCGCTGGGGACCGAAGCTTTGAACGGTCTCCAGCCCGTTCTTGCTACGAAGAGATCATCATCTAGGTTTGCAATCTACAAAGGTAATATGAATACCAATTCCCTACTGTAGATGCAAATAATTCATATGGTGTTACTAGATCGTTCAATGAGTACACTCTATCGGCCAGCCCTAGTTTGTTCAATCATGCATCTAATTACGTGCATAGGCCGATTCAAAGTAATTTACATGCTTCAACTTTTTATGATACTAGTAACATGCATCATATGTATCCCAACTCTCATGCATCGGAAACCCCACAAATTGTTATGCCGATGAACAACATGGTGAGTTTGGTTAATAAATTTGAAACACCTCATGTTAGGATTTCCAATGCCATGCAAGAAAGTGTTTCACCCTTTTATTCATCGGCAAGTAATGTGCAATATACTAATCCAACCATGCCGATGAACGCGAGAATTGGCCATGCTACTACTAGCAATTCGGCCAGTTATTCCCAACCGTCATATGCTACACCTCATGACAATAATTTCTCAGCACCATACACAACTGTAGATGTTCATAATTCAGCTTCCGACCTTCCTGGTCATAGCCGAATGAATGTAAATTTTACAGGAGCGGTTGTGCCCAATATTGTAGAAGATGAGGTAGTGGTGGTTGCATTGAAGAATTTAGCCCAAATAAGAGGATTAGTGCTCTTTGCCTTGAACAACATGAAAAGGGGCTATTTCCTGATTATGCCGCAATAAAAGCTAGAGTTTTGCAAGAAGATGAATTTTTGCCAATTGATAAAATTGGCGAGCAAAAATATGGTTTTACAACAATGCATATGCCTTCACCTAGTACTACATCATATTATACACCCCCTACACTATTGCAAAATTTCGGCAACACCCGTGTGTCATTGCCGAAAGAATCTAAAAGCATTGGGGGGCAATCGTATCCGGAGTGCGCTGAAATTGAGAAAAATCTTAAAGCCAACTTTGCCGCTCGCCGCCAGAAACAAATAGAAAAGGAATTGGCTCAGATAAAAGAAGCATTGCCAATTGGTAGTATCAATGAAAAGAAGGATGATTCAGAACTGGAAAGTGCTTCGGTTGAAAAAGCCGAATCAAGTAGTATATATTCCGAATCCATCAAATCCAAAGAGGCAAGCATTATTGAGAAAGGGCATGGCAAGCATAGCAAAACAACCATGCTCGATTTTTCTGAAGTTAATGGAACCTACTTCCTGCCCTATGAGTTCCGTGCCGTAAAAATTGACAAGCCTCAAGGACAAGAGAAAGTAGCCAAAAAAAGTTTGGCTGATAAGGATCTTCAAGGTAATTATGCACGGAATAAAGAAAAAGATGATGAAAAGGCGTTGGAGAGTCATCCAAAGATAGAGCAAGATATTGTTCAAGTTACACCACAATCATGCTCTCTCAACATATTTAAAGAGGTATGTCTAGCAAGTAATTTACCTGTTTTCAGATTTGGTCACAACTTTATTATTGATGCATCTATTAGAAAAATCCTCATAAGTAATTCTGAAAGACCATTGAAGAAGGGTAATTTACTTATTAGCAATAAAATTGTTTTAGAACATATCAGTCAACCAATTGTGCCATTTATAAAGACCGATAATGACTTATTGTTGCAGCCAAAGCTTTCTCCGTTGCTTTATCTAAAGTTCATATCTATTTGGGTAGCTTTGCTTATTTCGTACTTGGCTTGCACTTGGTCTCAATTGAGACATGTGTGTTCTAACTATTTTCATTTTAGAAATTTAAAGCGAAGATTAAATTATGTTGAGAAAACCGATGCTAGTATAATATCTTACCCAAAGACACCGGAGATAGAGTGCAAAACACAATGCATAGCCGAATGGTGTGATGCCAAATCTGAACCATTCGTTTGCTTAATTCCAAAGCCGTTCTCACAACAAGATTGGGTATAAAACAAGAAGTATACCTTCAATTCAAGCATGTGTGATCAAATATTTGATTTTTTGCTGAAAAATAATTACATTACAATTCTTGATCACCATGTTAAGCCATCAATCCAAGGACGAATGTATTGTAAGTTGCATGATTCGTCCAAGCATAATTTTGAGGATTGCAACATGGTACATCAATAGTTAAATCGGCCATTGAAAAAGGACGATTGAAGTTTGTTGAAACACCAAGAGATGACCAGTCTATTCCGATTGGACCCGATGGCAAAAAGTTTTTGCATCGGCTGCTTCAAGCCGATCCATTTAAAGAGAAGGTAAAAACTACAGGTGATGGGATCAAGCTTTCAAGTAAAGAAGTTGTTGAAGAGCATAATGAACATAATATTGAGGGTGAGAATTCCATCGAAGCTACAATGGAGACGCCAAGGACTGGGGGGCAGCAAGCAAATCCAATGATCGATGAAAGCAAACCAAAAGGAAACAAAGGCCGAAATAAGCGCAAGTGTAAGAGATCAAAAATCACCTTCGCTGAACTATTGGATAAATATCAAAAGAAGAGTGAAGAGAAGAATGCTTATCGGCCCAATCATGCAAAGAAACAAAGATCACCCCCAAGGCGCAAATATGAGGATCGGTATTGGCAAAGTGAGAATTTTAATGCAACATATTCATACCCTTATTTTGGGCCGCCAATGCCAATGCCATGGATGCCTCCCTATGCTCATATAGATCCATATCCATCATGGGACAGGTATGATACAAGGGCACATTCTCCATCTTATTTTAGACCATCTCACCAATATTATACAGCTCCGAGAAGATCAATATCTGAACAACCACATGTTAAAGACCGTTTCAATCATAAGGAATCGGTCCAGAGCTCAAGGATGAAGAAATAGGTGGTCAAGCAAGTTTACCGTGTTAAAAGAGATGGTCGTAAGAGTGCAACTTCAGATTTGATCTCAAATAAAAAAGAGCCAATTAAAGTGCATTGGCTACTAAAGGCAATGAGACAAAGCAACCAATTATTGAGAGTCAAAGTGCCAAATCTGAAGAAAAGAAGTTGAGAGTGCATAAGGCCAAAAAGGAACTGCCATTGGTCAAAACAGAATTACAGCCGAGATGCCCACTCGGCTTAACGTATTGGCAAAAGAAGGAATTACAAAATCTTAGTGCACAAGAGCTGAGACAGAAGAACATGGCATGGGTTCCCAAAAGGATCATTCATAACAAAAATGATGTGCATGATTCTATTGCAACAAGTACAATAAAAGTGAAGAAAGAGAAGAATGGAAGCAACAAACAATTAAGCCGAAGGTGTGGATCACAACATCAAAATCTTCGGTTAGCACATCATCCATTTTCTTCAACAATGCCATTGATGCCTTTGCCATGGAATTCATCCACAGGTATGATCAGTTACCCTCCATGGACTTATTTTGATCCATGGATGCAACATAATTTTCTATATCATGACAGAGTATTACCAAATCACTATACATTTGGTTAGTTACATTTTTGTTGCTAATACAAAGGGGCCGAGATATCTTATTGCTATTTCATTTGTTTATTTCGGCTATACATACTTTGGTGGGTGAATACTACATGGACCTCATTGTAATGGCCGATATTTATCTATCGCCCTAAGAATATATCTAAGAATGGCCGGTGTGGTATTCTAACATCGTCCTTAGTTTGAGATAAGTGCTTGCAAAGGAATTTGTCAAATTGATGCCATTGAAGATATTATGCATAGACCAATTCACCAAAATTGCAAAGTGAACTTATGTTTTGATTGGGTGTGCTTTGGCTTATTAGTATTCAGAATTTATGTAAGGCCAAATCATGGTTGATTTTATTATTGAGCATCATATTGACATCATGCATAATATTGGTTTTAGCTTGATCTCTCTAGTACCATGGAGGTTATATATTGATGGTCAAATTTGTAGCAATGGCCAAGGTGTTGGTGTTGTTTATATATCTCCTTATGGTGCTATTTTGTGAAACCTCATGCCGCTTAAAATATTTATGCACAAATGATCAAAGCCGAATATGCATTGTTATTCGGATTGGATCTCTTCCTTGCTATAGGTGCTATGCATATTGAGGCTTTCGGTGATTTGTTATGAGTAGTACGACAATGAAAAGTTATCAATGTTTTGACGAATCACTTATAGTTTATCATGAGATATGTCTAGATGCAAAATTTACCTTGTGTTGCTTTAAAATTGTTCATATATCTAGACATGACAATTTGAAAGAGTTCGCAGAGCAAGCATCTGACTACTATGTTAATCATGGTGTATTGCATTTCTATCAATTGTCGATGCTTATTCTTGCCAACATAGGTAAGGCCGAATTGGAGCTCACCACCTCGGCCACTAATGAAACTTTTGTGCAGACGAAGTAAGAATTGAAGGAAGTTCATTCCTCATTATCTGCAAAATCCTAGCAAAAGGGGGAACAATATGGTTCGGAGGATGTTTTTGATCTATGGAACCTTATCACCGGATTGTTATAGAAGCTAAGAAGTTTTCACCCAAGTTTGCATCAGAAAGTTCACACAAGATATGGACGATATATACTTATCGTCCAAAGAACATATAAATGGCCGATGGTGTGTTGACATCATCCTTAGAACAAACTTGGTACAAGTCATTTTTCGGCACGCTACCTTTGCCGAAAAACAGGGGGGCATGTGTTGACGCTCAAAAGTGGCACGTTTATAAAGAGTGGCTTGAAGCTATGTCAAGATTAATTCAAACTTACTATTGAAAGTCACCATGAGATGTCTATCTTCGAGAAGATGAAGATGAATATGAAGATGGTCTAAAATGGAGCTTGGATGTGAAAGTTATGACAAGTTCAGAGATGCTCATGTCGACACCAGATTAAAGAATGGCCAGAAACCCAATGAAGATGTCTTCAAATGGAGAAAGTTTCAACATGAAAGTTGTGCGCCTCATCGAAACGATCGATTTTGATATAAAGATCGTCCCAATCCGAGGTAGTATGCAAAAGTTAGAGCACACACAGCACGACCCTTCAGTGAGCAAAATATGACGCCCGGAACCAGACACATATGTGGGTATGTCTGATGAGCTGCGTGAATAATTAGCTGTTTTGCACGAGCGATTTGACCCTCGAGATGACCTCTGATGAAAACATGTTCAACATGAAAGTTGTTCGTCTCGTCGAAACGGTCAAGATTTCTTTTGGACCCATTTCCATCCGAGGTCGTTTACCATCACAAAAAATACCCGCAAGGTGCAGCCAGTTTTAGACCGAACAGTTTTGGAAAGTTCGGATAAAACCAATCTGAATTTGACTAGGGTTTTGGACATGAATCCAAACCTTTTCCTTGCATGGGAAGTCCAGCCACCTCTTATATACCTAAGGGGTGACGGCCGATTGAACAACACATAATCGATCAAATCATCTACCACTTTTTATCTTTTTATCTTTCTCCTTAACCCTAGTTCTTCTTTTTCCTCGTTTTTCGTCTGTTCTTCTTGTTGCAGGGCGGTGAACCTCGAGGCCCTAGGGGCAATCAGGTCGACCTAGGGTAGCCCATAGCCGCTGTGCGTCCAGACGGGGTCCCTCCTGGGCGCGTGGGGTTTCGGGTCTACAAAAGCACCCGCCGGATTGTCTTGCGTACCGCGCTTCCGGCGAGTCTCCTTCGACGTGAGCTGTGGTGCATCATCCCCGGCGTCGAGGGTACACGGTGACGTGTTCGTGTGCGAACATGCTTGGGCATGGAGAAAATTTATGGCATAGTGCATTGTTCGTCGTGTGTTTAGTATCATATTATTTCTGACCAAAGTTTGAGAGCAGACGCAGCTTCGTTTTCTTCTCGTGCTAGTTCATCCACGATCTTTTGCTATTACTAACATGATGCCCATTCGTTGCCATGGAGCCAGTGGCTTACGAGGTGGTCAAATAACATTAGTGCCTTTGTGGCCGTTGTGTGATTTACAATTAGAAAGACATGCAACGTCAGAGGAATCTAATGACCAGAATAGGTTATGAAGAGAAACTAAAACCAAAGTTGATCTTGACTTTTTGAGTTGAATTCACATTTATGTGTTTGTTATTTGTGCCTCGGCAACAAAAGTTGGTCACACAACAAAGTAGTTCATTTGTTTATTTATGTTAGACCCCCCATGTGAGTAAAGTACATTTATTGATATGTCTTTTGAAAGGTTGCTAGTTTCACATGTAGGGATGCGTGCATTTGTTTATTAGGAAAAAAATGTTGAACCCATATATGAACTCACCACCAACTCAAATCTTTATAAATAGAAAAAGAATATAAGTCTATTGAGTACTTCTCTTTAGTTGAGGGACAATGACTCAAATTACTTTGAAATAGTTTATATTATAAACATTTTGATTGAAATAATATTTATAGTGGTTTCTTATGTTATGTTGGGGTCTATCTTGTTCAAAAAATTGCCTTAGGTTATTATAATTTTTTTTAACTTTATTTTAGTATGAGTTGAGCACGAGCCATTCTCTACAGTTAAGAGTACAAACAAGTTGAATTCAAGCGAGTCAAATTAGAGTCGACTCAAGTTATACTAAATTCAAACGACCTCAAACGGACCAAAGCTCAAGTGCTCATACTTGATACATCTCAAGTGTATCTATAACTTTTTATTGTTTCATGCTCTTGTATTATCATTTATATATTTTATTATTATTTATACCATTTTATATTATTTTTTAGGACTAACTTATTAATTTAGTGCTTAGTGCTAGTTCCTATTTTCTGCTTGTTTTGGTTTAGCGGAAAATCAATATCTAGGAAGTTCCAAACACGATGCCAATTTTTGACGACTTTTTGTGGATAGAAGGAACAATGAAAGCTTCGGGGAGAGTCGAGAGGACCCACCAACCAGTCACAAGGGCAGGTGGCGCAGCCAGGGAGTGGCCGCGCCACCTGGGCTTGTGGGGCCCATGTGCAATGTTTTAACCTAATTCCACAGCATATATTCCCTATAAATACCGAAACCATTCGTCGTTCCTCCAAGAGAATTTTATCACCGTCACAAGCCTCTGTTCTGAAGAGATCCCATCAGGGGCCTTGTTTCGGAGTTGTGCCGGAGGAGGAAGCCAAAGGAGGAGGCCTCTTCATTAACCTTGCTGCCTCCATGATGATGTTTGAGTAGTTTCTTTAGGGCTTATGGGTCCATAGTAGTAGCTAGATGAATTGTTCTCTCTTATTTGGATCTTCAATATCATGTTCTCCTCTAAGATCAATCTGATGTAATTCTTATGGTGTGTTTGTTGGGATCCGATGAATTGTCGATTTGTGATTAGATTGTTCATTGAATGTTATTGAATATTTTGAAGTTATTTGCTGTATAATTGATTAAAGGGATAATTAGATTTATGCCCCTAGTTGTGTCCCACTCGTCTGTTTTACCCCTAATTTCCAAAAGTCACCGGTTCTGTCCAAGTCACTTTGCTCCTCTTACGCTTTTGCCCTTTGACTGTTTGACCATCAGTTTGGAAACTTCATAACTAATTCATACTAAATCAGAAAAATGCAAATAAGATACCAAAATGTTCAGAAAACATCACCTATATGTCAGTGTCATTTGCATTCATGAAAAAAGTGTTGGAAAGTGCACATCCAAGTTTTAGCTCTTTTGATACCACCATGAATAGTAAAATCTAAAAAAATATAAAAAATCAAAAAAAAATGGTGGCAAAGAACGAAAAATGTTCTAAGTGCTTGCCAAGTTTCATCAGGGAACGACATTCGTGGAAGTCGTGGCAAAAAAATAATCTATTTTGGAGTGCTGATTGTTTTTTTTGCTGAGGCACCCACGAAGCTCATTCCCTGATGAAACTTGGCATGCACTTCAAACATTTGTCATTCTTTGCCACCAATTTGTTTTTGAATTTTTTTAGATTTTACTATTGATGGTGGTAGCATAAGAGCTAAAACTCGGATGGGCACTTTCAAACACTTTTTTTCATGAATGCAAATGACACTGACATATAGGTGATGTTTTTCCGAACATTTTGGTATCTTATTTGCATTTTTCTGATTTAGTATGAATTAGTTATGAAGTTTTCAAACTGACGGTCAAACGGTCAAAGGGCAAAAGCATAAGAGGAGCGAAGTGACTTGGACAGAAGCGGTGACTTTTGGAAATTAGGGGTAAAACAGCCGAGTGGGACACAACTAGGGGCATAAATCTAATTATCCCTTGATTAAATATGTATTTTTTCGAGTTATTTGTCTTCCCTGTCCAATATAGATGATATTTCTTCAGAGGGAGTAACGCATAGTAGTATGTTCAATCTTATGGTGTTCTATATACCAATGATAGAACCGGGACAAGACACACATTTGTATTGTTGATACTAAGGATAAAACAACTGGGTTTAATCTTATTACTTCTGTCTACATCATGTCATCTTGCTTATTGCATTGCTCTGTTTTTTATAAACTTAATACCTTAAGATGCATTGTTGGATAGCGGTTTTGGGTAGAGTAGTAGTAGTAGATGCAGTTGGATAAATGTCTACTTATCACAGACAGAATGCTTATATAAGATTATGCCATGAATGATTATAATTATGAATGCTGATTTTCTATCAATTGTACAACAATAATTTGTCTACCATGCCATTACCTAATTTCGAGAGAGATGCCACTAGTGAGACTATGGCCCCCCGGTCTATTCTTCATTAATACCAGCTTCTACAAAATTGCTCATTTACTTGCTTTCGTTATTTTGCCGCTTCACTATATCATTATCTATCCACTATTTGCCTTTAACCTTGTAACTAGCAAGACAATGAAATTGATAACCCCCTTGCCAAGTTGGGTGCAAGTATTTATTATTTGTTTGTGTGCAACAATGCAAGTGATGCTTATCTTGTTAGCTTTTTTACGAGGTTTATCTTGTTAGCCTGTTGGCTCCTACTAGTTCAATTAAACATTGGTTCTTAATTGAGTGATATATTTTTGCTTATGTACCACAATCAGCCTTCCTTTTCAAGGAATTGAATATCTCTTACGGGAGTGGCAGTACTCATCTCATTTATTTTTTAGGCGAGCCAAAATACGAGTCGATCTCGAGCAACCCAAGAGCTATTCTTGCAGTTCTTATCTATAATTTCATCTTTAGCTTTGGTCCATTTCAGTTCGTCCGAGTTTTAGTATAATTTGAGCTGGGCCTAGTCCAAATCGTTCGAACTTGAGTCGTATCATGATCTGATGAAATTTTATTTAGATTAATAACACATGAAATAAAATTAAAATATGTACAACTTATTATATTTTGTTATGTGTATTGTAAAATATTTATTATATATAAGCATAATATAATGATAAATGTTTTTGCATGCATGATTGCATGTTGAGGTGAGCATCCATAATTGTACGATAATATGGAATCCTTACATGGGTTAAGATAAATATAAGTAGAAACGACTCTCATACTTTTAAAGTTCTCCTGGGCTGCAAATTAACATGTGGTTGGATGGTTAGAAGGACAATGGTATCCCCAACCCACCAGGGTTCAAATTCTCAGTCTCTTGGAAGTACTCATAGAGGTATGGTGTGTGTATGTGCATTCATAGGGGTGAGTGTATATGCGTATATACGAGCGCTTGTGTCTGTACTGTGTAAAAAAAAGCTCTCCTGGGCCTTTATTCCAGTTCCAGTTTTCGCCAAGCTGAGACACAAAACAAGAGCTCTTCCCTAGCGCTCCCCTCCCTTCCCGGCTTCCCGCCGCTCACCACTCCGGCGGCGGCATCCACCTCCTCCCGCCGCTCGCCACTCCGGCCACGGCGGCCACCCACCCTCTCGCCATGGTAGGGAGTCCGCAGTCTGTGACCTCCACCTTCCGTAGGGCCGGGGAGCGGCCTGTCGTTTCGGGGCTTGGCCTCTCCTCTAGTCTGGAGTCCGGGGATGTGGGAGGTCATGTGCTGTCGGCGGCTGATGGCGTGGGGACTGAGGGCGTTTTGCGGCGGCGGGATGTGCCGTGGGTGCAGCCCCCCCCCCTCGTCGAAGAAGACACTCTGGCGGCGCCGCGTCGGCCTGGATGCGGAGCACGTTTCTCCACTTCACGCTCCGCAGCCTCGACCCTCCCCTCCGCCGCGTCCGGAGATCTCACCGGAGATGGAGAACAAGTGCTTTAGGTGTCTGTTGGAGGGCCACTTTCGCAAGGATTGCACCAACGACATCGCCTGCTTTAGGTGCGGGCTTCCTGGACATGGCTCCCGTGATTGCAAGCGTCCCCGGAGACCGTCCGTTGTCGAAGATCTACGGCGTGAGGCGGCCGCCAAGGCGGCTCATCATGAAGCGTATCGGCATGCGGCCGGTCCTTCCTCCCGTCCCCAGGCTGCCAGGCTGCCTCCACCCCCTCTGCCCCTGCCAGCGCCACGCTCTGCTCCATCCCCGGCATGGCCGGCTCTGTTCGTTCCTCGCCTTGAGGTGCGCACAGATCCTGCCCTGGTGTCTTCCGAGCTGGCGGAGATCTGTGTGGTTTGACGCTCGCAATCCATGGAGGATTTGGAGCGAAGGCTGCAGTTCGCCATGGTGGCGTATGCTGGCGGCGCAAGGCGCGACCTTTCGCCGGAGTTTGTCCTGGAGGCGCTAAGGGTGCGTGTCGATGTTGATCAGGAGTGGGTTTCAGTGATCAGGTTCCAACCGGAGGATTTTCTTGTCGTCTTTGCTCGCGCGGAACATCGAAGCAGAGTGAGTGCCCTGCCCTTCTTGGAGCACCATGGAGTCCGTTTGTATTTCCGGCCATGGAATCAGCAGGCACAAGCTGTGCATGCGATAATGGGTTTCAGGGTTCGTCTGGAGTTGGAGGGCATCCCCCCTCATGCTTGGGATAGGGAGCTGGCGGAGCAATTGGTGGGCACGGCGTGCATGGTGGATGAGGTCGCGCCGGAGATGAGATCCCGGGCTGATCTTTCCTCGTTCAAGCTCACCGCATGGACTACTGATCCGGAAGCAATTCCATCACTTCGCTGGATGGCCGTGCCGGAGCCGGGACAGGTGTCGCCTTTGATGGAGCCGACCGTGCTGCAATACAAGGTTCTGATTCATTTGGACGCGGTGACTGACTTCTCCGGCGTGGTGGAGCCGCCATGGCGTTTGGGTGGCTCGTCCAGCATCGGTCAGAGCGGCCTGCCGGACTCTGGCAACAGCGCGGGCGGGGCTGGTCCGGTGACGACGCGTCGGCATTGGCAGCATGGAGTTCGGGATGTGAGAGGCGGTCAGGCCGTAGGTGTTGGATCTGGTGCGGGCACTCACCGGAGCCTGGGAGACGGTGGCGGCGTGCAGGCTGGCTCGTCGCCGGTTGCGCAAGACTGGAGGCTGCCTCCCATGGACCTGGTGACGGAGCTGGTTGGAGTCCGTCCAAGGGTGAAGATCAGGGATAGGATCTCTGTCAGGCCTTCTGCTTTTGACCGTCTGTCGGGACCCGGCATGCCACCTACCACGATTTCAAACCCAGGGGCAGATGGAGATAGCGGATTGATCGCTCCGAGAGATGGACATCTATTGGTCGGTACCCCCCCCCCCAGGTGGCTTGGAGAAGGAGGCTGCTCAGGATCTGGCCGTTGTGTGTTGCGCGGATGGGGCGAACATGGTGGGGACAGACACCAGTGTTGTACAGCTGGAGGCTTCCCCTCATGAGGACCGGCATGACATGTTGGTAGGCCATGTGGTCCCACTACAGTAGGAGATGGAGCCTGGGGCTCTGATTCGGCATGAGGTGGCTCCGCCACTAAATGCCAACGAGAAACAGTCAAAAGATTCGCTACCTGTGCATGGAACGTGCCACGAGGAGGAAACAATGCCAATCATTGCGATGGATGGAGAGCTAGTGCCGGTCGGGCCTGTTGCTGCCTCGGAGCCAGGCCAGGGGCTATTGTTGGTGGAGCCTAGCAGCTCTATCGAGGGGAATCAGGTAGGCACGTTACCAGGTGGCACATTTGTCACATCCTCGCAGATCCCAGGGCAAATTCCATTGGAACTGGGTGAGACTGTTGCTGATGGGTTGCATGCATGCATGCATGCCAGACCGGGACGTGGTGGATTTGAGCACGTTGATGGAAGGGGACAATGCGACGCTGCAAATGGATTGCCAGCACAAGGATTTGGAGGGTCTGGTGGCGCAGCTGGACAGGGAGATTCAGGCACATGACTCTGGCTCTAGATCGGGCATGACCCCACAGGAGGAAGTGGCATACGCTAGGATGAAGGCATTTTGCTCTAACATCATCAAGCGGCTTGCGCCCCCGCTCATCAAGGAAGTCCAGGCTACTTCCCTTCGGCTGGAGGCCACTCCCTACACACTGCGACGCACAACTAGAGCTACTAAACGTGCTGGTGCTACTGGTCCATCGAAGGTGACGCTGATAGAGAATGTGTTGCTTCGTGCGCTGGGGCTTGCGCCGGATGATTTGGAACCTGACGAGTCCGTGGTGGAGGAACTCAAGGAACTGTTTGATTCACCACTCCGAGAGCAGCATGTGAGAGTGATTGCAGCCATGTTTGGCAAGTCCCTTCCCCCAATGGAAGATTTGTGCGCTAACAGTGCGGTGGTAGTTGCTGTGTAGTGGTGGGCAGCACGGCGTTGGAGTTTTTCTGCCTGTTCCATGAATTTAAACCCATCGATCATATGCCGGAATGTGAGAGGTATGAACACCCCGGCAAAAAGAAAGGTGGTGCGAGAGTTTGTTTTGTCTATCAAATGTAATATGGTGTGTCTTCAGGAGACTAAATTAGATGTTGTAGATCAGTACTTAATGATGCAATGTATCGGGCCATCCTTTGATGGCTTTGCTTATCTCTCGGCGATCGACACACGTGGATGGGGTTATTTTGGCCTGGGATACTACGGTGCTCTGGGTAGATAACATTAGCTTGGACACCTACGGTCTCACTGGTCTTGTGCATAACAAGGATGGTTTTGAGTGGTGGATCACGGTAGTTTATGGGCCCCAAGGGGAGGAGCTCAAGATGGAGTTTTTAGATGAATTGCGAACCCCGCGCACATTTTGTCCTGGACCCTGGATGCTGTTGGGCGACTTCAACATGATCTTGAGGGCTTCGGAAAAGAATAATGCTAACATAAACCGCAGAATCATGCAAGCGTTCCGGTCATTTGTGCATGACATGGAGTTGAAGGAGTTTTACATGCATGGAAGACACTACACATGGTCCAATGAAAGAGATAGCCCTACACTTACTAAGATCGATAGAGTCCTGGTATCTATGGAGTGAGACATGGCTAATCCAGACTGTTTCTTATAGGCGCTGAGCTCCAATATTTCTGATCATGCGCCCCTTCACCTTAGCACAAATGCTTTGAGTAATCCTAAGAGGAGATTTTGCTTCGAACTATACTGGGCTAAGCTCGACGGTTTCGAGGAAGCGGTGAGAGAGGCTTGTGTGTGCGATCCAGCCATTGTGGATCCGTTCAAAAGGCTTGATGCCCTCTTCAAAAACACGGCCGCTGCTTTACAAGCTTGGGGGCAGAAGAAGACTGGTAACATAAAACTTAAGCTTGCGGTCGTGAACTAGGTTATCTTGAGATTGGATCAGGCACAGGAGTGGAGGCAGTTGTCGATGGAGGAGCTTTGGCTGTGGAGGGCTCTCAAAATGGCTGTGCTTGGTCTTGCATCGCTGGAAAGGACTATTGCGAGGCAAAGATCGAGAATCAGGTGGATTGGAGCTAGAGATGCTAACACAAGATTATTTCAGGTGGTTGCTAATGGAAGGAGTATGAAAAATTATATTGCGCATGTTAAGAAAGGGGAGGAGATCATCACGGATCAGGAACAAAAGGAGCATGTCTTTACCGAGGCTTTCAAGAATCTCTTGGGAAAACACCAGGCAAGAGATTTCACATTAGACATGGACTACCTGGGGTTGGAAGCAGTAGATTTACAGGAGTTAGATGACATTTTCACGGAGGAAGAGATTAGGAATGTTATCAAGGAACTTCCTGTGGATCGAGCGCCTTGACACACGGTTTCATTGGGATATTCTACCAAAAATCTTGGCAGATCATCAAGCATGACATTATGGCAGGGATCATGAAGTTATATGTGGGAGATGGACATGGGTTTTCCAAGTTCAATAAGGCCCTAATTACTCTGATTCCCAAGAGACCGGATGCGGAGGTAGTTGGCGACTATCGGCCACTCAGCCTCACGCATAGCTTTGCAAAGCTTTTTGCCAAAGCCTTGGCTTGCCGTGCAAGAAGGAGGATGCCGGATATTGTGGGGGTTAACCAATCAGCATTCATCTCAGGGCGATGTTTACATGATAACTTTCTGCTCGTAAGACAGATTACCAGGAAGATCCACGCCGGGAAGTTAGCTGGAGTTTTCCTGAAGTTGGACATAACAAAAGCATTTGATTCCTTGTCCTGGCCATTCCTCTTTAAGGTGTTGAGACACAAATGCTTTAGTGAAATATTGGTTGGGTGGATTGCAATTCTGTTGCGAACAGCGAGCACCAAGGTGGTTGTCAATGGATGCTCGGGTGAAAGTTTTGCTCATGCTTGCGGCCTGCATCAAGGAGATCATGTTTCTCCGCTATTGTTTGTAATTGCTATGGAGGCTGATACGTCTCCGTCGTATCTACTTTTCCAAACACTTTTGCCCTTGTTTTGGACTCTAACTTGCATGATTTGAATGGAACTAACCCGGACTAACGCTGTTTTCAGCAGAATTGCCATGATGTTGTTTTATGTGCAGAAAAAAAAAGTTCTCGGAATGACCTGAAACTCCACGGAACATCTAGTTAAAAATAATAAAAAATCTTGTCCACGAGGGGGCCCACACCCTATCCACGAGGGTGGGGGCGCCCCCCCCCCCCTAGGGCGCGCCCCCTACCTCGTGGGCCCCCTAGAGCTCCTCCGACGCTAACTCCAACTTTATATATTTGCTTTCGGAGAGAAAAAAATCAAGAAGAAATCATCGCGTTTTACGATACAGAGCCGCCGCCAAACCCTAAAACCTCTCGGGAGGGCTGATCTAGAGTCCGTTCGGGGCTCCGGAGAGGGGGATTCGTCGCCGTCGTCATCATCAACCATCCTCAATCACCAATTTCATGATGCTCACCACCGTGCGTGAGTAATTCCATCGTAGGCTTGCTGGACGGTGATGGGTTGGATGAGATCTATCATGTAATCAAGTTAGTTTTGTTAGGGTTTAATCCCTAGTATCCACTATGTTCTGAGATTGATGTTGCTATGACTTTGCTATGCTTAATGCTTGTCACTAGGGCCCGAGTGCCATGATTTTAGATCTCAACCTATTATGTTTTCATGAATATATGTGAGTTATTGATCCTATCTTGCAATTCTATAGTCACCTACTATGTGTTATGATCCGGCAACCCCGAAGTGACAATAATCGGGACCACTCCCGGTGACATACATGGTCTTACGACTTTGCGGAGACCTGTGTTTTTGGTAAACAGTCGCCCGGGCCTGGTCACTGCAGCCCCCTTTTGTGAGGGGGGACCGTAGTTTGAGGAGTTCATGTATTCACTATGTGCTAATGCTTTGTTCTGGTTCCCTATTAAAAGGAGGCCTTAATATCCCTTAGTTTCCATTAGGACCCCGCTGCCACGGGAGGGTAGGACAAAAGATGTCATGCAAGTTTTTTTCCATAAGCACATATGACTATATTTGGAATACATGCCTACATTACATTGATGAATTGGAGCTAGTTCTGTGTCACCCTATGTTATGATTGTTACATGATGAACCGCATCCGGCATAATTATCCATCACCAATCCAATGCCTATGAGTTTTCCATCTACTGGTTTACGCTTATTTACTTTCCCGTTGCTACTGTTATAATTACTACAAAAGACCAAAAATATTGCTTTTGCTTTTGTTACTCTTTTGTTACTGATACGTCTCCAACGTATCTATAATTTTTGATTGCTCCATGCTATATTATCTACTGTTTTGGACTATATTGGGCTTTATTTCCACTTTTATATTATTTTTGGGACTTGCCTATTAACCGGAGGCCCAGCCTAAAATTGTTGTTTTTTGCCTATTTCAGTGTTTCAAAGAAACAGAATATCAAACGGAGTCCAAACGGAATGAAACCTTCGGTAACGTGATTTTCTCACCGAACATGATCCAGGAGACTTGCGCGCCCCCTGCCTCGTGGGCCCCCTGTTGCTCCACCGACGTACTCCTTCCTCCTATATATACCTATGTACCCCCAAACGATCAGATACGGAGCCAAAAACCTAATTCCACCTCCGCAACTTTCTGTATCCACGAGATCCCATCTTGGGGCCTGTTCCGGAGCTCCGCCGGAGAGGGCCGTCTTCACGGAGGGCTTCTACATCATCATAGCCTCTCCGATGAAGTGTGAGTAGTTTACCTCAGACCTTTGGGTCCATAGTTATTAGCTAGATGGCTTCTTCTCTCTTTTTGGATCTCAATACAATGTTCTGCCCCTCTCTCGTGGAGATCTATTCGATGTAATCTTCTTTTTGCGGTGTGTTTGTTGAGACGATGAATTGCGGGTTTATGATCAAGTCTATCTGTCGGTGGGAAACGACACCTATGGGATCACAAGAATCCCTACTACGGTTGCGGGGTGCGGGGTCGTGAGAAGAGCGGATCAAACAGATAGCACATGGTCCGTTTATCCAGGTTCGGGCCGCGATGATGCGTAAAACCCTACTCCTGCTTTGGTGGATTGTTTATCTGTGTTCTTGAACTAGCAATGGGGCGTGAGGAGCTCCAAAAAGCTGAATCCTCCTCCTGGTCGCCTCGGGCCTCCTTTTATAGGAAAGGGGTTGCCACAATGGCACACATGAGGTGGAAAGGGTACAGTAACGCGAGGTTATCCCTCGCATTACATGACAAGGCACTTTTAATGCGCCTTGCTTAGGTGTCCTTGCTTTATCGGGGACGGGGGAGAGCCATGTCCCGTCCGCCGCCCTCCCTCTCGTGTTGACACGCGCCCTGGCCAGCGGTGCCCACGGTGCCATGTAGGCAGGCAGGCAGCTGAGGTGGCACAGTGGTGGGTCTCCATGAAGATCTGCACGCCGCCACGCAGCTGCCTGCCCAACTGGTTGGGTCGGCGGCTGCATGCGAACGGTGGTGGAGGTGCGACTGGTGCGGGCCTGATGGTGGCCCCATGGGCGTCCTTGGCAAGGGCCTTGCGGGGGCCGCGGCAAGGGTCTTGCCGTGGCGCCCGCTGTCATCCCCGGCAAGGCTCTTGCCAGGGGCCTTGTGGTCCTCCTTGGCTGTGATCCCGCCAAGGATCATCACCTTCTAAAGTGGGTATCTGATCTTGAATGTCTTCACAAAGATCTGCATGCCACCACGGTGATGTCTCCCGAATCCTTGCCCCATGGGGGCAGTGGACTCAAGGGTGACTCGCTCCGTAGGTGTGGGGCGAGCTGCCACGGCAAGGGTCTTGCCGGATTGGCTAAAACCGCCTCCCGGCAAGGATCTTGCCGGGGGAATCTGCTTCGTCCCCTTTGCCCTTTGTGGTCTTGGTCTTGGCGTCGTTCTGCTTCTTCGAGCTTCGGTCTTACCTTGGCTCACCTCCCTCGCCTTGCTCAGTGTGGTGGTGCCCGTGGCTCAGACTGCCCGTGCACAGTTATAGGGGTACAAAAGGTGTACCCCTCTTTTTGTACACCGACAGGAGCCCCGGGCCTGGGCCACATGTAAGCGCAATCGCGTCGTTGGGCTAGGCCCAAAAAAACGATGCGCGGGCAGGCGGGGCAGTTTTTACCGCGGTAAGTTTCTTCATGCGTTGCGCTTCCCATGCGTCCCGCGCGTGGTGTGGCGTGGGGAGGCGTGCATGACGTGGGCGGCATGCGTGGGGCTGAGCTCTGCACGCATGCGTCACGTCATAGTAAAGGGGGCGGTTCGCGCCTTCCCCATAACCGGAGGGAGGCGTGGAGGCGCGGCCCATTTACTGAACGGGGCCGAGGCGTGGTCTTCAAGGCGTCCACTCCCCACGATCACGGGGTGGGGAGAGGTCGCCTCAACCGTCGCCTCGGTCCTGCACGCCTGCCACGTGGCTCTCATGCGCTTGGGGTGGCGAATGGTGGACGCGAGAAACCGGGCCGCCGCGGGCTGGGGCGGCGAGTCGGTCCCAGTTCCCTGTGCCTTCCGCGTCTTGATTGGCTGAGCGGGGCGGCCGAGCCCCCACCCCGTTCCTTTATAAAGAGCGGGAGGGGGGATGGCATCCCGCATTCTTTCATCTCCTCCTTCCTTCAGCTTCTGCTTCCCCCCTTCCATCTGCCATGGAGAGAGGGAATCTTGGTCCTTCAACGGTGGTGGCGAGGGTCGCCGCTCGACAACGCGTCCCTCCTTCTCCTGCACCTGCGGTGGCAGAGCCAGCCGCAAGGGGAAGGGGGAGGGGGCGAGGCCGTGTGCGAGGCCGAGGCGCTTGGAGAAGAGGAGGACGGGGCGGCGCGCCGGCCTCGCCTCCGCCAGCGGTTCCTCCTCCCGTGGAGGGCCACGTTGGGGATGAACCTTGCGAGTTCTTCGTCAGGCTGCGCCGGCCGCGTCGCCGTCGCCTTCGTCTCCCGACTCCATTCGCGCAGGAGATGGAGCTGGATCCGCCGGAGTCATTGCGGCTGCACATGAGGGGCTGCGGGATCAGCGGCACGCGGGTTCGCGTCGACTTCCCAGCCCCTCACGTGATGTATCTTCGTCGGGGATGGAAGGTGTTCGCTCATATCCACCGCCTGACGGAGGGGCTCACTCTCCATTTCAAGCTGATGGAGGGCGGCCTCCTCTCCGTCAAGGTCTTCGGGCTCTTCGGGACCCGCGCAAGGTGCTGTGTGGAGAGCTCTTCTGATAGCGAAGACTCCTCCTCGGGCAGGAGTGACGAGGAGGACAGCGGCAGCGACGACAAGGGTAGCAGGCGGCAGGATGACGGGTCCGACTAGGTGTCGGGCGCCGCTCCGTGCGGCACCGGTGACCCCATCATCCGTGTCGCCGGCTCCCTGAACTTCTCGGGGTCATCTCCTTGGGCGGCTGGTGTTGGGAGGCTGCGGAAGAGGAAGAGGGCGGGCGGCAAGGCCGTCAACTCGGAGTACGCGGGCACCGACGCCTTCGACGCGTGCTGACGTCCTGCCGCCTCGTCTTCGAGCTCTGCTTCCGGCGCCGCCATCACCATCCAGCCTTCGGACGGCCACCGAGATGTTCTCTTGGTGTCTTCTGCCACCCGTAGCTCGCCTAGGCGCCTCTTTTGCCCTTTTCGCCTCATTGACCTGCCTCCTGAGGAGAGGGACAAGAAAGGGATTACGGGCACCTTATCTCTTTTTAGTTTGTAAGCCTTCGGGCCTTAGCTGAATTTAAAACTTGTAATCCCATCATTCATGTTTTTCATTCCCTATGGACTGTACCTGAGTGGAATGTTTTTAATGAAAAAGGGATGCTTGCCGGGTCATTTGTTTGCGGGTAGAACCCACGTCAAGGAGTAAATCCTTGATATCTCTAAGATAAACATTTCCTTGCTCGGCAGCAGACCTTGCCGTCTTCCCACGTCGCTCGACCTTTCTCACGCTTTTGGCGGAGGCAGGGATGAGGTGGGTTTAGGCTCCTCGTTTCATCCTTTCGCTGCCGCGACTACGACCAAACCTGGCCCCAAGAACGAGCCCTAGGGCCTAGAGTTAGGGGAGCACGGTAGCTTTAGGGAAAAATGAGGTTTCACATACCTCAGTCCATAAGGGAATGCATGACAAGGGATGAAGAACTTATCTGAAGTTGTAGCCCCCGGCAACTTTGGTTTGCCGTGGGTGAATCTTTGCTCTTGCAGCCCCCGGCAATACTGGCTTGCCGGGGTCTAGATGCTGGTCTGTCCTCCTTCTCTTTTTCGTCCTCAAGTGATCCGGCAAGGATATTTGTGAGTCCTGCGAACCAAAGAAGATGAAAGAATGGCAAAGGGACGCACACTCGACCTCTAAGCTAGGGGTTAGTCGCCGCTAAGCACTATCAACCCTAACCAAGGACAAGACTCGACCTAGCATGCATGCTATAACTTAGGGCGCCAGCGCTTCATTTATTTATGTTCAGGGTCTGCGCCTGGCTCTGTACAAAGGGTTACATGCATCATCGGCAATGCTTGTACAAAAGGTGGCTTGCCGGGTGGCCCGGCAAGCCGCGCCTCACGGGTAAAACTTGCGAAGCTGCTCAATGTTCCAGGAGTTACTCACCAGAACGGCATCTTCGGTCTCCAGGCGGACTGCGCCAGGCCTGGTGACTCGTATTACCCGATAAGGGCCTTCCCACTTTGGCGTCAACTTGTTGGAATTCTTGGCCGATTGAACGCGCCGAAGGACAAGGTCGCCTTCCTCAAGGCTTCGGGCATGAACCTTGCGGCTATGGTAGCGGCGCAAGGCTTGCTGGTAGCGTGCTGCTCTCACAGCCGCCCAAAGACGATCTTCCTCAAGGAGCATTGCGTCATCTTGCCGCAGTTGATCTTGCTCAAGCTCATCGTAAGCGAGCACTCGAGGTGACCCGTGTATGAGTTCAGTGGGGAGAACTGCTTCTGCCCCGTATACTAGGGCAAAGGGTGTCTGGCCGGTGGCTCGATTTGGCGTCGTTCTGATCGACCAAAGAACCGTCGGCAATTCATCAATCCAGTGCCTTCCGCTCTTGCGCAGCCTGTCAAAGGTCTTTGTCCTTAAGCCCCGCAGTACTTCAGCATTTGCCCTCTCAGCTTGACCGTTGCTTCGTGGGTGGGCAACGGAAGCGAAACAGACTTTGCTGCCAAGGTCTTGGGTATATTGCATGAAGGTGCGGCTTGTGAACTGTGTGCCGTTGTCGGTGATGACCCTGTTGGGTACACCAAAACGGCACACTAGCCCCTTGAAGAACTTGACGGCCGACTGAGTTGTGACCTTCCTCACTGCCTCCACCTTCGGCCACTTTGTGAACTTGTCGATTGCAATGTACAAGTACTCAAAGACCCCGACAGCGCAGGGGAAAGGGCCCAGTATGTCGAGCCCCCAGACCGAGAAGGGCCAGGAGAGAGGAATGGTTTGAAGGGCTTGAGCTGGCTAATGAAGCTTCTTTGAATGGAACTGACACGCTTCACACCTGGTGACTAGTGTCGTCGCATCCTGGAGGGTGGTGGGCCAGAAGAAGCCTTGCCGGAATGCCTTGCCGGCAAGGGCCCTTGACCCGATGTGGGATCCACATATGCCTCCGTGTATCTCTACCAACAGCTCCAGTCCTTCCTCTCGAGGGATACACTTCAATTTCACACCGTTCGGCCACTTTCTGTACAGGACGTCATCGACAAACTGGTACATGGTAGAGCAACGGGCTACTTTTTCCGCTTCTTCCTGCTCCTTAGGAAGTTCCCCTGTTTGGAGGAATCGGACAGTATGATGTGCCCACGCTGGAGCCTGGGGCTCGACGGCGAGGACTAAAGGCATTTCCTCCGCTATAGGAGCGGCTGTCTCGACGGCAAGAGCTTGACGCTCCGCCGAAGCTAGCCGTCCCGTGGCGGGCTCAGCGTCCCTGGCAACATCCTTGCCGGCGGCTCCAGGGAGCTTGGCGGGAAAGTACTTGCCGGGCCCTGATTTCCTCCTCTTGTTCTGCTCTGTTGATGGATCAACGAATGGCTGAGTTAGCTGAAGCACAAAGGTACCTGGTTCCACAGGCAGCTTGAGGGCAGCGCATTTTGACAGGTAATCGGCGATATCGTTCTCCGCTCGGGGAACGTATTCAGCCTGTATACCGTCGAAACGCTCTTCCAGCTTTCTCACTTCATCGGCGTAGGCCTTCATCAATGGGCTCTGGTAATCCTTGTTGACTTTCTTGACGACAAGCTGTGAGTCGCCCCTGACGATGAGTTTCTTGATTCCGAGGTCCGCCGCGATCCTAAGACCGGCAAGCAGCCCTTCGTATTCTGCCGTATTGTTTGTTGACACCTCCCTGGGGTAGTGCATCTAGATCACGTACTTGAGGTGCTCTCCGGTGGGGGCGACAAGCAGTACGCCAGCCCCGGCACCTTGTAAGGAGAAAGCTCCATCAAAGTACATGATCCAATTGCAACTTGCCTCCTTGCCGGGGAGAGCAGTCTCTTGGGCTTCTTTGTCAGGCGTTGCGGTCCATTCTGCAATGAACTCCGCTAGGACTCGGCTCTGAATTGTCGAAGTACTTTCAAACTTGAGGCCAAAGCTGGACAGCTCCAGTGCCCATTCCACAATCCTCCCCGTTGCATCTGGATTGTGCAATATCCGTTGCAGAGGGAGGCGAGTGACGACAGTGATCTCGTGTGCCTGGAAGTAGTGACGCAGCTTCCTCGAGGCCATAAGAAGGCCGAAGAGCAGTTTTTGCACGCCGGAGTACCTTGATCTAGCCCCCTGCAGGAGGGAGCTAACAAAGTAGACCGGGTGCTGCATCATTTTCTTCTTCGGCGGCACTTCAACTGGCTGTGTCGTCTCTGCATTGGTGGTGTCGGTCTCTGTTGCTGCCACTACCTCGTCGTCAACCTCTCTCTACACCACTAGCGCGGCGCTGACCACCTGGTTCGTTGCCGCCAGGTATAGCAGCAAGGGCTCCTGTGGCCTAGGCGCGACTAGTATTGGCGCGGACGAGAGGTACTTCTTCAAATCTTGCAACGCTGCTTCGGCTTTTGGCGTCCACTCCATTGGGCCCGCCTTTTTCAGGATCTTGAAAAAGGGAAGGGCGCGCTCGGCAGACTTGGAAATGAATCTGCCCATGATGGCGACGCAACCAGCAAGCCGACGTACATCCTTGATTCGCTTGGGTGCTTCAATCTGCTTTATAGCTTTGATCTTGTCCGGATTGGCCTCTATCCCACGCTGTGACACAAAGAACCCGAGAAGCTTGCCGGACGGGACGCCAAAGACGCACTTCTCAGGGTTTAGCTTGAGATTGATCTTGCGCAGGTTCGCAAATGTCTCTTGCAAATCTGGTATGAGGGTTGCCCTGTCCTTGGTTTTGACCACTATGTCATCCATATAAGCTTCCATATTTCTATGGAGCTGGGGTTCAAAACCAATCTGGACCGCCCTTGCAAACGTCGAACCAGCACTCTTTAACCCGAAAGGCATCCACATGAAACAATACGTACCACATGGGGTGATGAATGCTGTTTTCTCTTCGTCTTCTCTCGTCATGAAGATCTGGTGGTAGCCGGAGTAGGCATTGAGGAATGACAACAGATCACACCCAGCTGTGGAGTCAACAATCTGGTCGATGCGCGGCAACGGGAAGGGGTCTTTAGGACAGGCCTTATTGATATCTGCGTAATCAATACACAGCCTCCACTTCCCATTTGCCTTGCACACTACGACCGGATTGGCCAATCACGTTGGATGGAGCACTCCTCTTACCAAACCTGCTACTTCCAGTTTCCGGATCTCTTCTGTGATGAACTCTTGTCGTTCCAAAGCTTGCTTTCTGACCTTCTGCTTGACGGGTCGCGCATGAGGACAGACAGCAAGGTGGTGCTCAATCACCTCCCTGGGAACGCCGAGGATGTCGGAAGCTTGCCATGCAAACACATCGACATTCGCCCGTAGGAAGGTGACGAGCGTGTCTTCCTATTTGTCGTCAAGGGTGGAGCTTATGGTGAAAGCTCCTCCTGTGTCGTCCTCATTGACAGAAACCTTCTTGGTTTCCGGCGGTATGGCCCTGGGCTTCTTGTTTCCGCCGGTGGAGCTCTCTGGCACATCCTCGACGGCAGCGCTACACTCCGAAGAGGTGCGCTTGCCGGAGTGGGTGTCCGAGGTCTCACCGGTCTTCTTCTTCTTCTTCCCTCCCGGGATCCCAGCGGCAGGAGCAAGTGCCCTAGTGGCGGCAGCTGCTGCAACTGCTTGCTGGTATAGTTGGTCAGCGCAAATCAGCGCATCTTTCTTATCGGAGGGGATGGTGATGATCGTCACAGGTCCTGGCATCTTCAGGGTGTTGTAGGCGTAGTGTGACGCCGCCATGAACTTGGCCAGCGCTAGGCGGCCAAGGATCCCGTTGTAGGGCAAGGGGATCTTGGCAACATCAAACACGATCCTCTCCATCCTGTAGTTCAGGTTGGTTCCAAAAGTCACGGGCAGCATGACCTTTCCCTTGGGTTGGCTTCTTCCCGGGTTGACCCCTTCAAACGTGCCCGTCTCTTCGAGGTCTCCATCAGGAATCTGCAGTTTCTCGATCACGGCAGGCGAGATCAAGTTCAGACCGGCCCCGCCATTGACTAGCATCTTTGTCACCTTGAGGTTGCGTATTGTTGGCGAAACCAACAACGGCAAGCACCCGACCGCAGTAGTGCGATCAGGGTGATCCTTAGTGTCAAAAACGATAGGTGTGCTGGACCACTTCAGCGGCCTTTGGGCATCAAACGACGGCTCTGCCGCTGTAATCTCTCGCACCCACTGTTTAAGCCGGCGGTGAGAAGTATGCACCGAGGCACCACCGTCGACGCACATGGCCTCTGTAGCTTTCTGATACTCTTGGTCGCCGGACTCGTCGTCCTCTTCGTGATCGTCGTCTTCTGGCTTTCTGTCACGGCCCCGGGCGGGCCTCTCCTGTTGTTTATCCTTGCCGCGACGGCCCGCCTGGCCGTCACGCTTCTTGCCGGACCCCTCAGCACTGTCTTGGCCCTTCTCCTTGTCCCGTTTCTCATATTCAGCCCTCTGCTTTCAAGCGAGAAGCTCAACCTCTCGGCAATCTTGGAGAGCATGGCCTTTGGTGCAATGGATCTTGCAGTACTGCTTGTCGGAGCTTCCTGACTTCTCGGCAGCCGCCAAGGCCCGGCAGGCGACACATCTGGCAATTTCCTTGCCGGGGTCATCTGCCTTGGTTTTCTTGGTGGAGCCGGTGTCATCAGATCCCTCGACGGCAAGCACGGCTTTTCCTTTGCGCTTCCTGTTGCGGCACTGGCCTTTCTTCGCCGGGGCGGCAGTATCCTCATCTGAGGAGTCGGTTTCCACGCCGGCATCTTCGTCGGGGTACTTCCTTCCCTCTTCAGCCCGGGCACATCTGTCAGCAAGAACATAGAGTTCTGCTACATCTTTCACCTTGTTCATTGCCAGCTCTTCGCGCATCCTGCGGTTACGCACGTTCTGATGGAACGCGCTGATGATGGCGGCAGGGTGAACATCAGGGATATTGTACTGTATCCGGCTGAACCTCTGTATATACTTGCGGAGACTCTCGCCTCCCTTCTGGGGAATGACGTGCAGGTCGCTCGCTTCGCCATGGGCTTGGTGGCCTCCAGTAAAGGCGCCCACGAACTCATGGCACAAATCCGACCAGGAGGAAATGGAGTCTACCGGCAAGTGCATCAACCATGACATGGCGTTGGGTTTGAGAGCCAACGGAAAGTAATTCGCCAGCACCTTATCATCACGGGCTCCGGCAGCTTGCATCGCGATGGTGTAGATGCTGAGGAACTCGAACGGGTGGGTCTTGCCGCTGTACTTTTCGCCCACGTCAGGTTTGAAGGTGCGGTGAGTGGGCCACTGGAACTGCCGCGGCTCGTAAGGTAGGCCTCCAGGGCTCTCCGGTGCCGGGTGGTTCACAGCAGGCCCTGCTCGCCTGTCTGACTGGTGGCACGCTCTGCACCGGCGCTCGATGGTGGTTCGAGCGTCTTCATGTTCTCGTTCCCGAAGGACTTGGCGCTGGTCATAGTGGGTCCGCGGGTCGGACGACGCTATGGAGATTTCGTTGCCCGTAACGTCACGACGGGCTGGCGTCCGCGGCACCGGGCGAGGAGGGGGCGAGTGCACCGTGGTCGCGGCGCCGCCGGCTCTCCTGCCACTGGTGCGTGGGACTCCGTCAGAGCGTCGACCCGGGGGCTCCACCGGACTCGGTTCGTCCTTGTTGGCCACCGCAACAAGGCTTCGGATAGTGGCTCTCCATTCGTCGAGTTTCCCCGTAGTGGGAGGAAAATCGAGGAGCAACTGCGCGCGCGCCAGGGCTTCTGCTGGCGTTGGTGGCAGCGAAACCTGCACGGATCGCGACGCGCTTCGACTTCTGACCATGTCAGAAGGAGCTCTATCACGACCCCGCGGTCGCATGCCATCTTCGCCAGCGCCTCGGCGAGCGGGCAGGTCTTCTACATCCCGGGAGTGGCGCTCGGGGCTCTTCCCGCGGCGACGCCCGGGGTCTTCGGTGTGATTACGCCGTTCGTTGCACGCCACTTGAGAGGAGAGCGCCGTCGGCGCCGGCGTGGGAGTCTGGGAAGCCCTCGCGTCGCCTTCGGGTGGGGTGGCAGCGATCTTGGAAGGCCCCGCACCACCTGCGGAGGGCCTGGCTCCATCTTTGGATTTGGCGGCGTGCAGCCCATTACCAGGCGCACGAACATCACCGCCTCCCAAACTCCGGCTGCTAGGACGGTGTTGGTGTTCGCGAACGGCGCCCCGGGTCCTTTCTGCGACTGGTCCGCTGCTCGCCCGCGTCGGGACGGGATGTCCGGCTTCCGACGGGCCAACCGCCACCGTCGTCTTCTTCTTGGGCGCCATGACGATGAAGAAGCGTCAAACTAACTGCTAAAGCCGATTCTCACAACTGCGCCCCCTACCTGGCACGCCAAAGATGTCGGTGGGAAACGACACCTATGGGATCACAAGAATCCCTACTACGGTTGCGGGGCACGGGGTCATGAGAAGAGCGGATCAAACAGATAGCACACGGTCCGTTTATCCAGGTTCGGGCCGCGAGGATGTGTAAAACCCTACTCCTACTTTGGTGGATTCTTTATCTATGTTCTTGAACTAGCAATGGGGCGTGAGGAGCTCCAAAAAGCCAAATCCTCCTCCTGGTCGCCTCGGGCCTCCTTTTATAGGAAAGGGGTTGCCACAGTGGCACACAAGAGGTGGAAAGGGTACAGTAATGCGAGGTTATCCCTCGCATTACATGACAAGGCGCATTTAATGCGCCTTGCTTAGGTGTCCTTGCTTTATCGGGGACGGGGGAGAGCCCTGCCCCGTCCGTCGCCGCTCCCTCTCGTGTTGACACGCGCCCTGGCCAGCGGTGCCATGTAGGCAGGCAGGCAGCTGAGGTGGCGCAGTGGTGGGTCTCCACGAAGATCTGCACGCCGCCACGCAGGTGCCTGCCCAACTGGTTGGGTCGGCAGCTGCATGCGAACGGTGGTGGAGGTGCGACTGGTGCGGGCCTGATGGTGGCCCCATGGGCGTCCTTGGCAAGGGCCTTGCCGGGGCCCCGCCAACGGTCTTGCCGTGGCGCCCGCTGTCATCCCCGGCAAGGCTCTTGCTGGGAGCCTTGTGGTCCTCCTTGGCTGGGATCCCGCCAAGGATCATCACCTTCTAAAGTGGGTATCTGATCTTGAATGTCTTCACAAAGATCTGCATGCCACCACGGGGATGTCTCCCGAATCCTTGCCCCATGGGGGCAGTGGACTCAAGGGTGACTCGCTCCGTAGGTGTGGGCGAGCTGCCACGGCAAGGGTCTTGCCGGGTTGGCTAAAACCGCCTCCCGGCAAGGATCTTGCCGGGGGAGTCCGCTTTGTCCCCTTTGCCCTTTGTGGTCTTGGTCTTGGTTTCGTTCTGCTTCTTCGAGCTTCGGTCTTACCTTGGCTCACCTCCCTCGCCTTGCTCAGTGTGGTGGTGCCCGTGGCTCAGACTGCCCGTGCACAGTCATAGGGGTACAAAAGGTGTACCCCTCTTTTTGTACACCGACACTATCTATGAATAATATTTGAATCTTCTCTGAATTCTTTCATGTATGATTGGTTATCTTTGCAAGTCTCTTCGAATTATCAGTTTGGTTTGGCATACTAGATTGTTTTTTCTTGCCATGGGAGAAGTGCTTAGCTTTGGGTTCGATCTTGCGGTGTCCTTTCCCACAGAAGGGGCAGCAAGGCACGTATTGTATTGTTGCCATCGAGGATAACAAGATGGGGTTTTTATCATATTGCATGAAACTATCCCTCTACATCATGTCATCTGGCTTAAGGCGTTACTTTGTTTTTAACTTAATACTCTAGACGTATGCTGGATAGCGGTCGATGAGTGGAGTAATAGTAGTAGATATAGGCAGGAGTCGGTCTACTTGTCTCAGACGTGATGCCTATATACATGATCATACCTAGATATTCTCATAACTATGCTCAATTCTGTCAATTGCTCAACAGTAATTTGTTCACCCACCGTAGAATACTTATGCTCTTGAGAGAAGCCACTAGTGAAACCTATGGCCCCCGGGTCTATTCTCATCATATCAATCTCCATCACTTTATTATTGCTTTGCTTTTACTTTTGCCTTTTACTTTTCACTTTGCATCTCTATATCAAAAATACCAAAAATATTACCTATCTTCTCTATCAGATCTCACTCTCGTAAGTGACCGTGAAGGGATTGACAACCCCTAATCGCGTTGGTTGCGAGGAGCTATTGTTTTTGTGTAGGTACGAGGGACTTGCGTGTAGCCTCCTACTGGATTGATACCTTGGTTCTCAAAAACTAAGGGAAATACTTACGCTACTTTGCTGCATCATCCTCTCCTCTTCGGGGAAATCCAACGCAGTGCTCAAGAGGTAGCAAGAATAATTTCTGGCGCCGTTGCCGGGGAGTCTGCACAAAAGTCAACATACCAAGTACCCATCACAATCCCTATCTCCGCATTACATTAGTTGCCATTTACCTCTCGTTTTCCTCTCCCCCACTTCAGCCTTGCCGTTTATTCGCCCTCTCTTTCCCAATCTCCTTCTCTTTTTCCGTTTGCCTTTTTCTCGCTTGCCTTTTGTTTGCTCGTGTGTTGGATTGCTTGTTTGTCACGATGGCTCAAGATACTACCAAATTGTGTGACTTCACCAATACCAATAATAATGATTTCCTTAGCACTCCGATTGCTCCTCTTGCCAATACTGAATCTTGTGAAATCAATACTGCTTTTGTTGAATCTTGTTATGAAAGATCAATTCACCGGCCTTCCTAGTGAAGATGCCGCTACTCATCTGAATAGCTTCGTTGATTTATGTGATATGCAAAAGAAGAAAGACGTCGATAATGATGTTGTTAAATTGAAGCTATTTCCTTTTTCGCTTAGAGATCGTGCTAAAGCTTGGTTTTCGTCTTTGCCTAAAAATAGTATTGATTCTTGGAACAAGTGCAAAGATGCTTTTATCTCTAAGTATTTTCCTCCCGCTAAGATCATCTCTCTTAGAAACGATATTATGAATTTTAAGCAACTTGATCATGAACATGTTGCACAAGCTTGGGAGAGAATGAAATTAATGATACATAATTGCCCTACTCATGGTTTGAACTTGTGGATGATTATACAAAACTTTTATGCCGGATTGAATTTTGCTTCCAGAAATCTTTTAGATTCGGCTGCGGGAGGCACTTTTATGGAAATCACTTTAGTAGATGCTACTAAACTCCTAGATAATATTATGGTTAATTATTCTCAATGGCATACTAAAAGATCTGCTAATAAAAAAGTGCATGCGATAGAAGAAAACAATGTTTTGAGTGGAAAGATGGATGAACTTATGAAATTATTTGCTACTAAGAGTGTTTCTTCTGATCCTAATGATATGCCTTTTTCTAGTTTGATTGAGAATAACAATGAATCTATGGATGTGAATTTTTTTGGTAGGAATAATTTTGGTAACAACGCGTGTAGAGGGAATTTTAATCCTAGGCCTTATCCTAGTAATCCTTCTAATAATTATGGAAATTCCTACAATAACTCTTATGGAAATTTTACTAAGATGCCCTCTGAATTTGAGAGTAGTGTTAAAGAGTTTATGAATTCACAAAAGAATTTTAATGCTTTGCTTGAAGAGAAATTGCTTAAAGTTGATGATTTGGCTAGGAACGTTGATAGAATTTCTCTTGAGGTTGATTCTTTAAAGCTTAGATCTATTCCTCCTAAGCATGATATCAATGAGTCTCTCAAAGCCATGAGAATTTCCATTGATGAGTGCAAGGAAAGAACCGCTAGGATGCGTGCTGCAAAAGATGCCTTTATTAAAGCGTGTTCTTCCAATTCCTATGAAAATCAAGATGAAGATCTAAAAGTTATTGATGTGTCCCCTATTAAATCTTTGTTTTGTAATATGAATCTTGATGAAACTTAATATGATCTTCCTTTACCTAGAAGGCATTCAAAAAATTTGAAGTATTTAGATCTTGATGATGAAATTGATAAAAGTGGGATTGAAAGAAATAAAACCCTAGATGTTGCAAAACCCACTATATTGGATTTCAACTAATTTAATTATGAAAGTTGCTCTTTAATTAATTGTATTTCCTTGTTGCAATCCGTGCTAAATTCTCATCATGCTTATAGTCAAAATAAAGCCTTTACCGAACATATCGTTGATGCCTTGATGCAATCTTATGAAGAAAAACTTGAGTTGAAAGTTTCTATCCCTAGAAAACTCTATGATGAGTGGGAACCGACTATAAAGATTAAAATTAAAGCTCATGAGTTTTATGCTTTGTGTGATTTGGGTGCTAGTGTCTCCACTATTCCCAAAACTAAGTGTGATTTGCTAGATTTTCGTGATTTTGATGATTGCTCTCTAAACTTGCATCTTGCGGATTCCACTATTAAGAAACCTATGGGAAGGATTAATGAAATTCTTATTGTTGCAAATAGGAATTATGTGCCTGTAGATTTTATCGTTCTTCATATAGATTGCAATCCTTCTTTCCCTATTATTCTTGGTAGACCTTTCCTTATAACGGTTGGTGCAATTATTGATATGAAGGAAGGGAATATTAGATTTCAATTTCCATTAAAAAAGGGCATGGAAAACTTTCCTAGAAAGAAAATAAAATTGCCATATGAAACTATCATGAGAGCCACTTATGGATTGCCTACCAAAGATGGCAATACCTAGACCTATCCTCGCTTTTATGCCTAGCTAGGGGCGTTAAACGATAGCACTTGTTGGGAGGCAACCCAATTTTATGTTTAGTTTTTTTGTTTTTTATTATGTTTAGGAATAAATAATCCATCTACCTTCTGTTTATATGTGGTTTTGTGTTTTAATTTGTGTTTGTGCCAAGTTAGACCTATAGGATCTTCTTGGATGATAGTTATTTGATCTTGCTGTAATTTCCAGAAACTTTCTGTTCACGAAAACAATTTTTAAAAATCACCAGAACGTGATAAAATACTGATTCCAATTTCTGCTGATCAATAAACAAATTTTATAAGTCGTCCTATTTTGGTTGATTTTTTGGAGTTCCATAAGTTTGCGTTAGTTACAGATTACTACAGACTGTTCTGCTTTTGACAGATTCTGTTCTTCGTGTGTTGTTTGCTTATTTTGATGAATCTATGGCTAGTAAAATAGTTTATAATACATAGAGAAGTTGGAATACAGTAGGTTTAACACCAATATAAATAAAGAATGATTTCATTACAGAACCTTGAAGTGGTCATTTGTTTTCTTTCTCTAACGGAGCTCACGAGATTTCTATTGAGTTTTGTGTTGTGAAGTTTTCAAGTTTTGGGTGAAATCTTTTGATGGATTATGGAACAAGGAGTGTCAAGAGCCTAAGTTTAGGGATGCCCATGGCACCCCCAAGATAATCCAAGGACACCAAAAAGTCAAAGCTTGGGGATGCCCCGGAAGGCATCCCCTCTTTCGTCTACTTCCATCGGTAATTTTACTTGGAGCTATATTTTTATTCACCACATGATATGTGTTTTGCTTGGAGCGTCTTGTATTATTTGTGTCTTTGTTTGTTAGTGTGCCACAATCATCCTTGCTGTACACACCTTTTGAGAGAGCCATACATGAATTAGAATTTGATAGAATACTCTATGTGCTTCACTTATATCTTTTGAGCTTGATAGTTTTGCTCTATGTGCTTCAGTTATATCTTTTTGAGCGTTATAATTTTGCTTTATGTGCTTCACTTAGATCTTTTAGAGCACGGTGGTGGATTTGTTTTAAATAAACTATTGATCTCTCATACTTCACTTAAATTATTTTGAGAGTCTTAACAGCATGGTAATTTTCTTAATAATAATATGGTTGGTATTCAAGATTTGTAAAACTTTCTTTTGAGTGCGTTGAATACTAAGAAAAGTTGGATGCTTGATAATTGTTTTGAGATATGAAGATGGTGATATTAGAGTCATGCTAGTTGAGTAGTTGTGAATTTGAGAAATACTTGTGTTAAAGTTTGTGATTCCCGTAGCATGCACGTATGGTGAACCGTTATGTGATGAAGTCAGAGCATGATTTATTTATTGATTGTCTTCCTTATATAGTGGCGGTCGGGGACGAGCGATGGTCTTTTCCTACCAATCTATCGCCCTAGGAGCATGCGCGTAATACTTTGCTTTGATAACTTCTAGATTTTTGCAATAAGTATATGAGTTCTTTATGACTAATGTTGAGTCCATGGATTGTACGCACTTTTTCCCATCCTTCCACCATTGCTAACCTCTCTAATACCGCGCACTTTTCGCCGGTATCATACACCCACCATATACCTTCCTCAAAACAGCCACCATATATACCTACCTATCATGGCATTTCCATAGCCATTCCGAGATATATTGCCATGCAACTTTCCACCGTTCCGTTTATTATGGCACGCTCCATCATTGTCATATTGCTAGCATGATCATGTAGTTGACATCATATTCGTGGCAAAGCCACCGTTCATAATTCTTTCATACATGTCACTCTTGATTCATTGCATATCCCAGTACACCGCCGGAGGCATTCATATAGAGTCATATTTTGTTCTAAGTATTCAGTTGTAATTGTTGAGTTGTAAGCAAAATAAAAGTGTGATGATCATCATTTTTAGAGCATTGTCCCAAGTGAGGAAAGGATGATGGAGACTATGATTCCCCCACAAGTCGGGATGAGACTCCGGAGCAAAAAAAGAAAAAGAAAAAAGGCCATAAAAGAGAGAGAAAAGGCCCAAATAAAAAAATGAGAGAAAAAGAGAGAAGTGACAATGTTACTATCCTTTTACCACACTCGTGCTTCAAAGTAGCACCATGATCTTCATGATAGAGAGTCTCTCATTTTGTCACTTTCATATACTAGTGGGAATTTTTCATTATAGAACTTGGCTTGTATATTCCAATGATGGGCTTCCTCAAATTGCCCTAGGTCTTCGTGAGCAAGCGAGTTGGATGCACACCCACTTAGTTTCTTTTGTTGAGCTTTCATATACTTATAGCTCTAGTGCATCCATTGCATGGCAGTCCCTACTCACTCACATTGATATCTATTGATGGGCATCTCCATAGCCCGTTTATACGCCTAGTTGATGTGAGACTATCTTCCCCTCTTTTTGTCTTCTCCACAACCACCATTCTATTCCACCTATAGTGCTATATCCATGACTCACGCTCATGTATTGCGTGAAGATTGAAAAAGTTTTGAAAATGTTAAAGTATGAAACAATTGCTTGGCTTGTCATCGGGGTTGTGCATGATTTAAATACTTTGTGTGGTGAAGATAGAGCATAGCCAGACTATATGATTTTGTAGGGATAACTTTCTTTGGCCATGTTATTTTGAGAAGACATTATTTCTTTGTTAGTATACTTGAAGTATTATTATTTTTATGTCAATATGAACTTTTGTCTTGAATCTTTCGAATCTGAATATTCATACCACAATTAAGAAGATTTGCATTGAAATTATGCCAAGTAGCACTCCACATAAAAAATTCTCTTTTTATCATTTACCTACTCGAGGACGAGCAGGAATTAAGCTTGGGGATGCCTGATACGTCTCCAACGTATCTATAATTTTTGATTGCTCCATGCTATATTATCTACTGTTTTGGACTATATTGGGCTTTATTTTCCACTTTTATATTATTTTTGGGACTAACCTATTAACCGGACGCCCAGCCCAGAATTGTTGTTTTTTGCCTATTTTAGTGTTTCGAAGAAACAGAATATCAAACGGAGTCCAAACGGAATGAAACCTCCGGGAACGTGATTTTCTCACCGAATGTGGTCCAGGAGACTTGGACCCTACTCCAAGGAACAAAAGAGGCGGTCACGAGGGTGGGGGGGCGCCCCCCTAGGGCGCGCCCCCCTTCCTCGTGGGCCCCCTATTGCTCCACCGATGTACTCCTTCCTCCTATATATACCTACGTACCCCCAAACGATCAGATATAGAGCCAAAAACCTAATTCCACCGCCGCAACTTTCTGTATCCATGAGATCCCATCTTGGGGCCTGTTTCGGAGCTCCGCCGGAGAGGGCCGTCATCACAGAGGGCTTCTACATCATCATAGCCTCTCCGATGAAGTGTGAGTAGTTTACCTCAGACCTTCGGGTCCATAGTTATTAGCTAGATGGCTTCTTCTCTCTTTTTGGATCTCAATACAATGTTCTCCCCCTCTCTCGTGGAGATCTATTCAATGTAATCTTCTTTTTGCAGTGTGTTTGTTGAGACCGATTAATTGTGGGTTTATGATCAAGTCTATCTATGAATAATATTCGAATCTTCTCTGAATTCTTTTATGTATGATTGGTTAGCTTTGCAAGTCTCTTCGAATTATCAGTTTGGTTTGGCCTACTAGATTGGTTTTTCTTGCCATGGGAGAAGTGCTTAGCTTTGGGTTCAATCTTGTGGTGTCCTTTCCCAGTGACAGAAGGGGCAGCAAGGCACGTATTGTATTGTTGCCATCGAGGATAACAAGATGGGGTTTTTATCATATTGCATGAAACTATCCCTCTACATCATGTCATCTTGCTTAGGGCGTTACTCTGTTTTTAACTTAATACTCTAGATGCATGCTGGATAGCGGTCGATGAGTGGAGTAATAGTAGTAGACGCAGGCAGGAGTCGGTCTACTTGTCTCGGACGTGATGCCTATATACATGATCATACATAGATATTCTCGTAACTATGCTCAATTCTGTCAATTGCTCAACAGTAATTTGTTCACCCACCGTAGAATACTTATGCTCTTGAGAGAAGCCACTAGTGAAACCTATGGCCCCCGAGTCTATTCTCATCATATCAATCTCCATCACTTTATTATTGCTTTGCTTTTTACTTTTGCCTTTTACTTTTCACTTTGCATCTCTATATCAAAAATACCAAAAATATTACCTATCTTCTCTATCAGATCTCACTCTCGTAAGTGACCGTGAAGGGATTGACAACCCCTAATCGCGTTGGTTGCGAGGAGCTATTGTTTTTGTGTAGGTACGAGGGACTTGCGTGTAGCCTCCTACTGGATTGATACCTTGGTTGTCAAAAACTAAGGGAAATACTTACGCTACTTTGCTGCATCATCCTCTCCTCTTCGGGGAAATCCAATGCAGTGCTCAAGAGGTAGCAGTTACCGTTACCACTACTATCATATTACTGTGCTACTAAATACCTTGCTGCAGATATTAAGTTATCCAGGTGTGGTTGAATTGACAACTTAGTTGCTAATACTTGAGAATATTCTTTGGCTCCCCTTGTGTCGAATCAATAAATTTGGGTTGAATAATCTACCCTCGATAGCTGTTGCGATCCCCTACACTTGTGGGTTATCAAGACTAACTTCTGGCACCGTTGCTGGGGAAGCATAGCTCTATTCTTTGAGTCACTTGGGATTTATATCTGCTGGACACTATGAGGAACTTGAAAGACACTAAGACAACAATTTATCCCTCAACTACAAGGGGAGGTAAGGAACTGCCATCTAGCTCTGCACTTGATTCACCTTCTGTTATGAGTAAGCTTGCGACACCTAAACCTGCTTCTGCTATTCCTTCTGATATGTCACATGTTATTGATGATGCCACTTCTGCTATGCATGATACTTATGATAAAACTACTTCTATGCTTGATACTACTGTGCCCCTTAGTGAATTTCTTGATTAACAAATTTCTAGGGCTAGAGAGAAAGAAACTATTGATACTGATTATATTGATGAAAGTGATGATGAAGATATGCCTGTTACTCTTGAGGGTTATGTTTTTGATATGGAAGCTTCTGCAGCTATTTTAGCTTGCAAAGATAGTTATGAACTCAAGAGGCTATTAATTAATGGAACAAGGAATCTCTTAGAGATAGAATGAAACCTGACCCAGCTTTTGCTACTTCACCTATTTGTGTTGCCGATAAGGATTATGAATTCTTTGTTGATCCTGATATAATTACTCCGATTGAATCTGATCCTTTTCATGGCTATGAATATGAAACTGTTGTGGCACATCTTACTAAATTAAATGATATAGCCACCCTGTTCACTAATGATGAGAGATCTTGCTACTTTTATATCCTTAAAATATTTCCGTTCTCGTTAATGGGTGATGCTAAGATATGATTTAATTCTTTTGATCCTGGTTGTGTGCGTAGTCCCCAGGATATGATTTATTACTTCTCTGCTAAATATTTCCATGCTCATAAGAAACAAGCTGCTTTAAAAGAAATATACAACTTTGTGCAAATTGAAGAAGAGAGTCTCCCACAAGCTTGGGGGAGGCTTCTCAAGTTACTTAATGCTTTGCCTGATCATCCTCTTAAGAAAAATGAAATACTTGATATCTTTTATAATGGACTAACCGATGCTTCCAGAGATTACCTGGATAGTTGTGTTGGTTCTCTTTTCAGGGAAAGAACACCGGATGAAGCTGAGATTCTATTGAATAATATGTTGACAAATGAAAATAATTGGGCACCTCTGTCGGTGTACAAAACTAGGGGCACATTTTTGTACCCCTTTACCTGTGCACGGGAGTCAGAGCCGCGCCCGCGACCACACCAAGCAGAGCGAGGGAGGTGAGCCAAGGTAAGACCGAAGCCCAAGATGGCCAGAGCAACGCCAAGGCCAAGACCACAAAGAGCAGAGGGACGAAGCAGGTTCCCCCGGCAAGACCCTTGCCGGGGCAACCTCAGCAGCCCGCCCCACACCAACAGAGCGAGCCACCCTTGAGCCCACGGCCGCCAACACCATCATCAACGTGGGGCCAGGGCTCGGGAAGGCACCTCTGTGGTGGCATGCAGATCTTTGTGAAGACATATCCAAGAACAGATGAGGATTAGAAGATGACGATCCTCGGCAAGATCCTTGCCGAGGAAGGCTACCAAGACCCCCGGCAAGATCCTTGCTGGGGATGCCTGCATGCCACGGCAAGACCCTTGCCGGGCCACCCGGCAAGGCCCTCGCCAAGCGCACTAGCAGGGCCACCGTCAGGCCCGCACCAGCCAAGTCTCCACCAACGTTCGCATACAGCTGCCGACACAACCAGCTGGGCACGCACCTGCGTGGCAACATGCAACCCTTCGTGGAGGCTCCACCATCGCGCCACCTCAGCTGCCTGCCTGCCTACATGGCGCCGCATGCATCGCTGGCCAGGGCGCGTGTCGAAGCTTGGAGGAGCGGCGACAGACGGGACGGGCCTCGCCCCCGTCCCTGATAAAGTGAAGGGACACCTAAGCCTTGCATTAAATGCGCTTTGTCCTGTAATACCAGGATAACCTCGCAACACTGTTGCCTTTCCACCTCCTGTGTGCCACTGTGGTAACCCCTTTTTCTATAAAAGGAGGCCCAAGGCGACGAGGAGAAGGATTCGGCCTTTTGGAGCTCGTTACACTCCATAGCTAGTTCAAGAACTCAGAATACATCCACCAAAGCAGGAGTAGGGTTTTACGCATCCTCGTGGCCCGAACCTGGATAAACGAACCGCGTGCTCTCTGTTAGATCCGCTCTTCTCTCAACCCCGTGCCCCGCAACTGCAGTAGGGATTCTTGTGATCCCATAGGTGTCGTTTCCCACCGACATCTTTGGTGTGCCAGGTAGGGGGCGTGTTTGTGAGAATCTGGTCTGGTAGTTAGCTTAGCGGTTCTTCGTCGCCATGGCCCCTAAGAAGAAGACGGCCACGGCGATCGGCTCGTTGGGGGGCGAACGGCCCGTGCCGGTGCGGACCGGTCGCGGACAGGACTCGGGCCGCGGCCCGCGAACACCAGCACCACCCAAGCAGTCGGAGCCTGGCGAGCGGCGTCGTTCGTGCACCAGACGATCGGCCCCACGCCGCCGGACCCGAAGACGGAGCTGGGCCCCCTGCCGACGGCGCGGGACCCTCCAGGGGTGTCGTTGCGCCAACTCCGGGCGGCGCGGTGACCTCCAGGACGAATACACCGGCGACCACCACGCGTTCTTCCCATGGTGTGAGCGCCAAACAGCGTCACCATGTTGGTGACCCTGGGCACCACCGTGGGAAGAGCCCTGTGCGTCGTCAGCAAGACGAAGGAGTTCAACACGTTCGCCGAAGCACTGGTGAAAATGGCACGCAGCCGCTGGGTCGTGACAGAGCTCCTTCTAACATAGTTAGAAGTCGAAGCGTGCCATGATCCACTCAGCTGTCACCGCCGCCAACGCCAGCGGAAGCCTTGGCGCGCGCACAATTGCTCCTCGACTTCCCTCCTGCTGCGGGGAAGCTCAATGAGTGGAGGGCCACCATCCGGAGCCTCGTCGCCGTCGCGAACAAAGACGATCCGCGACCGGCAGGGCCCTCGGGTTGGCGCTCCACCGAACCACCACATGCTGGCGCTGGGAGGACCGGGGGAGCTGCGGCCACGGTGCACTGTCCTCCTCCTCGCCAGTCGCTGCTACCTCTTGAGCTTGCGTTGGATTTCCCCGAAGAGGAAAGGATGATGCAGCAGAGTAGCGTAAATATTTACCTTAGTTTTTGAGAACCAAGGTATCAATCCAGTAGGAGGCCACGCTCAAGTCCCTCGCACCTACAAAAAAACAATAGCTCAACGCAACCAACGCGATTAGGGGTTGTCAATCCCTTCACGGTCACTTACGACAGTGAGATCTGATAGAGATGATAGATAATATTTTTGGTATTTTTGATATAGAGATGCAAAGTGAAAAGTAAAAAAGCAAAGCAAGATTAAAGTGATGGAGATTGATATGATGAGAATAGACCCGGGGGCCATAGGTTTCACTAGTGGCTTCTCTCAAGAGCATAAGTATTCTACGGTGGGTGAACAAATTACTGTTGAGCAATTGACAGAATTGAGCATAGTTATGAGAATATCTAGGTATGATCATGTATATAGGCATCACGTCCGAGACAAGTAGACCGACTCCTGCCTGCATTTACTACTATTACTCCACTCATCGACCGCTATCCAGCATGCATCTAGAGTATTAAGTTAAAAATAGAGTAACGCCTTAAGCAAGATGACATGATGTAGAGAGATAAATTCATGCAATATGAAATAAACCCCATCTTGTTATCCTTGATGGCAACGATACAATACGTGCCTTGCTGCCCCTTCTGTCACTAGGAAAGGACACCGCAAGATCGAACCCAAAGCTAAGCACTTCTCCCATGGAAAGAAAAACTAATCTAGTAGGCCAAACCAAACTGATAATTCGAAGAGACTTGCAAAGATAACCAATCATACATAAAAGAATTCAAAGAAGATTCAAATATTATTCATAGATAGACTTGATCATAAACCCACAATTCATCGGTCTCAACAAACACACCGCAAAAAGAAGATTACATCGAATAGATCTCCACGAGAGAGGGGGAGAACATTGTATTGAGATCCAAAAAGAGAGAAGAAGCCATGTAGCTACTAACTATGGACCCGAAGGTCTGAGGTAAACTACTCACACTTCATCGGAGGGGCTATGATGATGTAGAAGCCCTCCGTGATGACGGCCCTCTCCGGTGGAGCTCCGGAACAGGCCCCAAGATGGGATCTAGTGGATACAGAAAGTTGCGGCGGTGGAATTAGGTTTTTGGCTCCGTATCTGATCGTTTGGGGGTACGTAGGTATATATAGGAGGAAGGAGTACGTTGGTGGAGCTTCGAGGGGCCCACGAGGCAAGGGGCGTGACCCCACCCTCGTGACCGCCTCTCTTGTGCCTTGGCATAGGGTCCAAGTCTCCTAGATCACGTTCGGTGAGAAAATCACGTTCCCAAAGGTTTCATTCCGTTTGGACTCCGTTTGATATTCCGTTTCTTCGAAACACTGAAATAGGCAAAAAACAACAACTCTGGGCTGGGCCTCCGGTTAATAGGTTAGTCCCAAAAATAATATAAAAGTGGAAAATAAAGCCCAATATAGTCCAAAACAGTAGATAATATAGCATGGAGTGATCAAAAATTATAGATACGTTGGAGAGGTATCAGGCATCCCCAAGCTTAATTCCTGCTCGTCCTCGAGTAGGTAAATGATAAAAAGAGAATTTTTGATGCGGAGTGCTACTTGGCATAATTTCAATGCAAATCTTCTTAATTGTGGTATGAATATTCAGATTCGAAAGATTCAGGACAAAAGTTCATATTGATATAAAAATAATAATACTTCAAGCAAACCAACAAAGCAATTATGTCTTCTCAAAGTAACATGGCCAAAGAAAGTTCATCCCTACAAAATCATATAGTTTAGTCATGCTCCATTTTCGTCACATAAGAATGCTCTCATCATGCACAACCCCGATGACAAGCCAAGCAATTGTTTCATACCTTAATAATTTCAAACTCATAAACTTTCACGCAATACATGAGCGTGAGCCATGGATATAGCACTATGAGTGGAATAGAATATAATGATGGGGGTTATGTGGAGAAGACAAAAAAGGAGAAAGTCTCACATCAACGAGGCTAATCAATGGGCTATGAAGATGCCCATGCAAGGAGTAGGGATTGCCATGCAACGGATGCACTAGAGCTATAAATGTATGAAAGCTCAATCAAAAGAAACTAAGTGGGTGTGCATCCAACTTGCTTGCTCACAAAGACCTAGGGCACTTGAGGAGGCCCATTGTTGGAATATACAAGCCAAGTTCTATAATGAAAAATTCCCACTAGTATATGAAAGTGACAAAACACGAGACTCTCTATCATGAAGATTATGGTGCTACTTTGAAGCACAAGTGTGGAAAAAGGATAGTAGCATTGCCCCTTTTTATTTCCTTTTTTGGGCCTTATTTTTTTTTTCTTTGGCCTTTTTTTGGGACAATGCTCTATTGAATGATGATCATCACACTTCTATTTATTTACAACTCAATGATTACAACTCGATACTAGAACAAAGTATGACTCTGTATGAATGCCTCCGGCGGTGTACCGGGATATGCAATGAATCAAGAGTGACAAGTATGAAGGAATTATGAACGGTGGCTTTGCCACAAATATTATGTCAACTACATGATCATGCTAAGCAATATGACAATGATGAACGTGTCATGATAAACTGGATGGTGGAAAGTTGCATGGCAATATATCTCGAAATGGCTATGGAAATGCCATAATAGGTAGGTATGGTGGCTGTTTTGAGGAAGATATAAGGAGATTTATGTGTGAAAGAGCGTATCATATCACTGGGTTTGGATGCACCGGCGAAGTTTGCACCAACTCTCAACGTGAGAAAGGGCAATGCACGGTACCGTAGAGGCTAGCAATGATGGAAGGGTGAGAGTGCGTATAATCCATGGACTCAACATTAGTCATAAAGAACTCATATACTTATTGCAAAAATCTACAAGCCATCAAAAACCAAAGCATTACACGCATGCTCCTAGGGGGATAGATTGGTAGGAAAATACCATCGCTCGTCCCCGACCGCCACTCATAAGGAGGACAATCAAATAACACCTCATGTTTCAAATTTGTTGCATAACGTTTACCATACGTGCATGCTACAGGACTTGCAAACTTTAACTCAAGCACTTCTCAAATTCACAATTACTCTACTAGCATGACTTTGATATTACTACCTCCATATCTCAAAACAATTATCAAGCATCCAACTTTTCTTAGTATTCAACGCACTCAAAAGAAAGTTTTACAAATCTTGAATACCAACCATATTATTATTAAGAAAATTACCATGCTGTTAAGACTCTCAAAATAATTTAAGTGAAGTATGAGAGATCAATAGTTTATTTAAAACAAATCCACCACTGTGCTCTAAAAGATCTAAGTGAAGCACATAGAGCAAAATTATAATGCTCAAAAAGATATAACTGAAGCACATAGAGCAAAACTATCAAGCTCAAAAGATATAAGTGAAGCACATAGAGTATTCTATCAAATTCTAATTCATGTATGGCTCTCTCAAAAGGTGTGTACAGCAAGGATGATTGTGGCACACTAACAAACAAAGGCACAAATAATACAAGACGCTCCAAGCAAAACACATATCATGTGGTGAATAAAAATATAGCTCCAAGTAAAATTACCGATGGAAGTAGACGAAAGAGGGGATGCCTTCCGGGGCATCCCCAAGCTTTGACTTTTTGGTGTCCTTGGATTATCTTGGGGGTGCCATGGGCATCCCTAAACTTAGGCTCTTGACACTCCTTGTTCCATAATCCATCAAAAGATTTCACCCAAAACTTGAAAACTTCACAACACAAAACTCAATAGAAATCTCGTGAGCTCCGTTAGAGAAAGAAAACAAAAGACCACTTCAACGTACTGCAATGAACGCATTCTTTATTTATATTGGTATTAAACCTACTGTATTCCAACTGCTCTATGGATTATAAACTATTTTACTAGCCATAGATTCATCAAAATAAGCAAACAATACACGAAAAACAGAATCTGTCAAAAACAGAACAGTCTGTAGTAATCTGTAACTAACGTAAACTTATGGAACTCCAAAAAATCTACCAAAATTGGACGACCTGTACAATTTTTTTATTGATCAGCAGCAATTGGAATCAGTATTTTATCACATTCTGGTGATTTTGAACAATTCGGCCACTGAATGCAAAGTTTCTGGAAATTACAGCAAGATCAAATAACTATCATCCAAGAGGATCCAATAGGTCTAACTTGGCACAAACACAAATTAAAACACAAAACCACATCCAAAAAGAAGGTAGATGGGTTATTTATTCCCTAACAGAAGAAAAACAAAAAAAACTAAAAATAAAATTGGGTTGCCTCCCAACAAGCGCTATCCTTTAACGCCCCTAGCTAGGCATAAAAGCGAGGATAGATCTAGGTACTGCCATAATAGTGGCATGGCAAATCATGAAAACTTCTCTCATATTCTCTACGTTCAGCAGCAAGTTTTCTTTGAGGCAAGCAAAAGTAATCAAAAGGGCTAAATTTAATGGGACAAAAGTCCCCAAGATCAATCTCGGGAGGTATAGGTGCCTCCCTAGGCCCCTTGTATTGCACAACCAATTCATCATTAAGAGCATTCTTTTGGCAAAAAGATACAAGCCTTCGTTCAAGAGGAAAACCTAGTCCATTATTCTGAATAGCAAAATCATCATTAAGCTCAGAAATTTTATCAACTAGAACATCGGCAGGAACCTTTTTCCTAAGATTTTCATTGTAAGCAATATGATCTAAAGATTGTAAACGCATCATGTCTTCTTGACTAAAAAGGATAGCTTCAATGGGAGGATGACTAGCATCCACCATATAATGCGCAAAGATTTCTTTGGCCTCTTTTATTATAAATCTAAACTCATGAGCCAAAAAGATAGTAGCGGCACGCTTAACAGAAGAATGCTCAATATTAGAGAATTCTAAGAAGATTCGTTGTATGCAAGGATGCATGTGCGTAAATTGTCTTTCAAGTTCAACTATAAGCATGGCAATAGCGTCCGCAAGACTACTAGTTCTATGACGAATAGAACCGCCCATAGAGGGTAAAGCACCGGCACAAGTAAAGAAATCTTGGATAACTCCTTTTCCAATAATATTACCACTACCAACACGAAATTTTTTTGTATGCAAGGTAGGGGTTCTTCAATAGGAGCATCAGAATTCTCCATGATATTATTATTGTCCATATCAGCAATAATTTCCCCAAATTTAGACATAACGACAAGCAAGCGAGAAAAAAAAGCTAACGGAAAAGGAGAAGGAGAAGGAGATTGGGAAAGAGAGGGCGAATAAAACGGCAAGGGTGAAGTGGGGGAGAGGAAAACGAGAGGCAAATGGCAACTAATGTAATGCGAGAGATAGGGATTGTGATGGGTACTTGGTATGTTGACTTTTTGCATAGACTCCCCGGCAACAACGCCAGAAATTCTTATTGCTACCTCTTGAGCTTGCGTTGGATTTCCCCGAAGAGGAAAGGATGATGCAGCAGAGTAGCGTAAGTATTTACCTTAGTTTTTGAGAACCAAGGTATCAATCCAGTAGGAGGCCACGCTCAAGTCCCTCGCACCTACACAAAAACAATAGCTCAACGCAACCAACGCGATTAGGGGTTGTCAATCCCTTCACGGTCACTTACGAGAGTGAGATCTGATAGAGATGATAGATAATATTTTTGGTATTTTTGATATAGAGATGCAAAGTGAAAAGTAAAAAAGCAAAGCAAGATTAAAGTGATGGAGATTGATATGATGAGAATAGACCCGGGGGCCATAGGTTTCACTAGTGGCTTCTCTCAAGAGCATAAGTATTCTATGGTGGGTGAACAAATTACTGTTGAGAAATTGACAGAATTGAGCATAGTTATGAGAATATCTAGGTATGATCATGTATATAGGCATCACGTCCGAGACAAGTAGACCGACTCCTGCCTGCATTTACTACTATTACTCCACTCATCGACCGCTATCCAGCATGCATCTAGAGGATTAAGTTAAAAACAGAGTAACGCCTTAAGCAAGATGACATGATGTAGAGAGATAAATTCATGCAATATGAAATAAACCCCATCTTGTTATCCTCGATGGCAACGATACAATACGTTCCTTGCTGCCCCTTATGTCACTGGGAAAGGACACCGCAAGATCGAACCCAAAGCTAAGCACTTCTCCCATGGCAAGAAAAACCAATCTAGTAGGCCAAACCAAACTGATAATTCGAAGAGACTTGCAAAGATAACCAATCATACATAAAAGAATTCAAAGAAGATTCAAATATTATTCATAGATAGACTTGATCATAAACCCACAATTCATCGGTCTCAACAAACACACCGCAAAAAGAAGATTACATCGAATAGATCTCCACGAGAGAGTGGGAGAACATTGTATTGAGATCCAAAAAGAGAGAAGAAGCCATCTAGCTACTAACTATGGACCCGAAGGTCTGAGGTAAACTACTCACACTTGATCGGAGGGGCTATGATGATGTAGAAGCCCTCCGTGATGACGGCCCTCTCCGGCGGAGCTCCGGAACAGGCCCCAAGATGGGATCTAGTGGATACAGAAAGTTGCGGCGGTGGAATTAGGTTTTTGGCTCCGTATCTAATCGTTTGGGGGTACGTAGGTATATATAGGAGGAAGGAGTACGTCGGTGGAGCTTCGAGGGGCCCACGAGGCAGGGGGCGTGACCCCACCCTCGTGACCGCCTCTCTTGTGCCTTGGCATAGGGTCCAAGTCTCCTATATCACGTTCGGTGAGAAAATCACGTTCCCAAAGGTTTCATTCCGTTTGGACACCATTTGATATTCCGTTTCTTCGAAACACTGAAATAGGCAAAAAACAACAATTCTGGGTTGGGCCTCCGGTTAATAGGTTAGTCCCAAAAATAATATAAAAGTGGAAAATAAAGCCCAATATAGTCCAAAACAGTAGATAATATAGCATGGAGCAATCAAAAATTATAGATACGTTGGAGACGTATCAGGCATCCCCAAGCTTAATTCCTGCTCGTCCTCGAGTAGGTAAATGATAAAAAGAGAATTTTTGATGCGGAGTGCTACTTGGCATAATTTCAATGCAAATCTTCTTAATTGTGGTATGAATATTCAGATTCGAAAGATTCAAGACAAAAGTTCATATTGATATAAAAAATAATAATACTTCAAGCAAACCAACAAAGCAATTATGTCTTCTCAAAGTAACATGACCAAAGAAAGTTCATCCCTAGAAAATCATATAGTTTAGTCATGCTCCATTTTCGTCACATAAGAATGCTCTCATCATGCACAACCCCGATGACAAGCCAAGCAATTGTTTCATACCTTAATAATTTCAAACTCATAAACTTTCACGCAATACATGAGCGTGAGCCATGGATATAGCACTATGGGTGGAATAGAATATAATGATGGGGGTTATGTGGAGAAGACAAAAAAGGAGAAAGTCTCACATCAACGAGGCTAATCAATGGGCTATGAAGATGCCCATGCAAGGAGTAGGGATTGCCATGCAACGGATGCACTAGAGCTATAAATGTATGAAAGCTCAATCAAAAGAAACTAAGTGGGTGTGCATCCAACTTGCTTGCTCACGAAGACCTAGGGCACTTGAGGAGGCCCATTGTTGGAATATACAAGCCAAGTTCTATAATGAAAATTCTCACTAGTATATGAAAGTGACAAAACACGAGACTCTCTATCATGAAGATTATGGTGCTACTTTGAAGCACAAGTGTGGAAAAAAGGATAGTAGCATTGCCCCTTTTTATTTCCTTTTTTGGGCCTTATTTTTTTTTCTTTGGCCTTTTTTTGGGACAATGCTCTATTGAATGATGATCATCACACTTCTATTTATTTACAACTCAATGATTACAACTCGATACTAGAACAAAGTATGACTCTGTATGAATGCCTCCAGCGGTGTACCGGGATATGCAATGAATCAAGAGTGACAAGTATGAAGGAATTATGAACGGTGGCTTTGCCACAAATATTATGTCAACTACATGATCATGCTAAGCAATATGACAATGATGAACGTGTCATGATAAACTGGATGGTGGAAAGTTGCATGGCAATATATCTCGGAATGGCTATGGAAATGCCATAATAGGTAGGTATGGTGGCTATTTTGAGGAAGATATAAGGAGATTTATGTGTGAAAGAGCGTATCATATCACTGGGTTTGGATGCACCGGCGAAGTTTGCACCAACTCTCAACGTGAGAAAGGGCAATGCACGGTACCGTAGAGGCTAGCAATGATGGAAGGGTGAGAGTGCGTATAATCCATGGACTCAACATTAGTCATAAAGAACTCATATACTTATTGCAAAAATCTACAAGCCATCAAAAACCAAAGCATTACACGCATGCTCCTAGGGGGATAGATTGGTAGGAAAATACCATCTCTCATCCCCGACCGCCACTCATAAGGAGGACAATCAAATAACACCTCATGTTTCAAATTTGTTGCATAACGTTTACCATACGTGCATGCTACAGGACTTGCAAACTTTAACTCAAGCACTTCTCAAATTCACAATTACTCTACTAGCATGACTTTGATATTACTACCTCCATATCTCAAAACAATTATCAAGCATCCAACTTTTCTTAGTATTCAACGCACTCAAAAGAAAGTTTTACAAATCTTGAATACCAACCATATTATTATTAAGAAAATTACCATGCTGTTAAGACTCTCAAAATAATTTAAGTGAAGTATGAGAGATCAATAGTTTATTTAAAACAAATCCACCACTGTGCTCTAAAAGATCTAAGTGAAGCACATAGAGCAAAATTATAACGCTCAAAAAGATATAACTGAAGCACATAGAGCAAAACTATCAAGCTCAAAAGATATAAGTGAAGCACATAGAGTATTCTATCAAATTCTAATTCATGTATGGCTCTCTCAAAAGGTGTGTACAGCAAGGATGATTGTGGCACACTAACAAACAAAGGCACAAATAATACAAGACGCTCCAAGCAAAACACATATCATGTGGTGAATAAAAATATAGCTCCAAGTAAAATTACCGATGGAAGTAGACGAAAGAGGGGATGCCTTCCGGGGCATCCCCAAGCTTTGACTTTTTGGTGTCCTTGGATTATCTTGGGGGTGCCATGGGCATCCCTAAACTTAGGCTCTTGACACTCCTTGTTCCATAATCCATCAAAAGATTTCACCCAAAACTTGAAAACTTCACAACACAAAACTCAATAGAAATCTCGTGAGCTCCGTTAGAGAAAGAAAACAAAAGACCACTTCAACGTACTGTAATGAACTCATTCTGTATTTATATTGGTATTAAACCTACTGTATTCCAACTTCTCTATGGATTATAAACTATTTTACTAGCCATAGATTCATCAAAATAAGCAAACAATACACGAAAAACAGAATCTGTCAAAAACAGAACAGTCTGTAGTAATCTGTAACTAACGTAAACTTATGGAACTCCAAAAAATCTACCAAAATTGGACGACCTATACAATTTTTTTATTGATCAGCAGCAATTGGAATCAGTATTTTATCACATTCTGGTGATTTTGAACAATTCGGCCACTGAATGCAAAGTTTCTAGAAATTACAGCAAGATCAAATAACTATCATCCAAGATGATCCAATAGGTCTAACTTGGCACAAACACAAATTAAAACACAAAACCACATCCAAAAAGAAGGTAGATGGGTTATTTATTCCCTAACAGAAGAAAAACAAAAAAACTAAAAATAAAATTGGGTTGCCTCCCAACAAGCGCTATCCTTTAACGCCCCTAGCTAGGCATAAAAGCGAGGATAGATCTAGGTACTGCCATAATAGTGGCATGGCAAATCATGAAAACTTCTCTCACATTCTCTACGTTCAGCAGCAAGTTTTCTTTGAGGCAAGCAAAAGTAATCAAAAGGGCTAAATTTAATGGGACAAAAGTCCCCAAGATCAATCTCGGGAGGTATAGGTGCCTCCCTAGGCCCCTTGTATTGCACAACCAATTCATCATTAAGAGCATTCTTTTGGCAAAAAGATACAAGCCTTCGTTCAAGAGGAAAACCTAGTCCATTATTCTGAATAGCAAAATCATCATTAAGCTCAGAAATTTTATCAACTAGAACATCGGCAGGAACCTTTTTCCTAAGATTTTCATTGTAAGCAATATGATCTAAAGATTGTAAACGCATCATGTCTTCTTGATTAAAAAGGATAGCTTCAATGGGAGGATGACTAGCATCCACCATATAATGCACAAAGATTTCTTTGGCCTCTTTTATTATAAATCTAACTCATGAGCCAAAAAGATAGTAGCGGCACGCTTAACAGAAGAATGCTCAATATTAGAGAATTCTAAGAAGATTCATTGTATGCAAGGATGCATGTGCGTAAATTGTCTTTCAAGTTCAACTATAAGCATGGCAATAGCGTCCCCAAGACTACTAGTTCTATGAAGAATAGAACCGCCCATAGAGGGCAAAGCACCGACACAAGTAAAGAAATCTTGGATAACTCCTTTTCCAATAATATTACCACTACCAACACGAAAAAAAATTGTATGCAAGGTAGGGGTTCTTCAATAGGAGCATCAAAATTCTCCATGATATTATTATTGTCCATATCAGCAATAATTTCCCCAAATTTAGACATAACGACAAGCAAGCGAGAAAAAAAGCTAACGGAAAAGGAGAAGGAGATTGGGAAAGAGAGGGCGAATAAAACGGCAAGGGTGAAGTGGGGGAGAGGAAAACGAGAGGCAAATGGCAACTAATGTAATGCGAGAGATAGGGATTGTGATGGGTACTTGGTGTGTTGACTTTTTGCATAGACTCCCCGGCAACAGCGCCAGAAATTCTTATTGCTACCTCTTTAGATTGCGTTGGATTTCCCCGAAGAGGAAAGGATGATGCAGCAGAGTAGCGTAAGTATTTCCCTCAATTTTTGAGAACCAAGGTATCAATCCAGTAGGAGGCCACACTCAAGTCCCTCGTACCTACACAAAAACAATAGCTCAACGCAACCAACGCGATTAGGGGTTGTCAATCCCTTCACGGTCACTTACGAGAGTGAGATCTGATAGAGATGATAGATAATATTTTTGGTATTTTTGATATAGAGATGCAAAGTGAAAAGTAAAAGGCAAAGTAAAAAAGCAAAGCAAGATTAAAGTGATGGAGATTGATATGATGAGAATAGACCCGGGGGCCATAGGTTTCACTAGTGGCTTCTCTCAAGAGCATAAGTATTCTACGGTGGGTGAACAAATTACTGTTGAGCAATTGACAGAATTGAGCATAGTTATGAGAATATCTAGGTATGATCATGTATATAGGCATCACGTCCGAGACAAGTAGATCGACTCCTACCTGGATCTACTACTATTACTCCACTCATCGACCGCTATCGAGCATGCATCCAGAGTATTAAGTTAAAAACAGAGTAGCGCCTTAAGCAAGATGACATGATGTAGAGAGATAAATTCATGCAATATGAAATAAACCCCATCTTGTTATCCTCGATGGCAACGATACAATACATGCCTTGCTGCCCCTTCTATCACTGGGAAAGGACACCGCAAGATCGAACCCAAAGCTAAGCACTTCTCCCATGGCAAGAAAAACCAATCTAGTAGGCCAAACCAAACTGATAATTCGAAGAGACTTGCAAAGATAACCAATCATACATAAAAGAATTCAGAGAAGATTCAAATATTATTCATAGATAGACTGGATCATAAACCCACAATTCATCGGTCTCAACAAACACACCGCAAAAAGAAGATTACATCGAATAGATCTCCACGAGAGAGGGGGAGAACATTGTATTGAGATCCAAAAAGAGAGAAGAAGCCATGTAGCTACTAACTATGGACCCGAAGGTTTGAGTTAAACTACTCACACTTCATCGGAGGGGCTATGATGATGTAGAAGCCCTCCGTGATGACGGCCCTCTCCGGCGGAGCTCCGGAACAGGCCCCAAGATGGGATCTCGTGGATACAGAAAGTTGCGGCGGTGGAATTAGGTTTTGGCTCCGTATCTGATCATTTGGGGGTATGTATGTATATATAGGAGGAAGGAGTACGTCGGTGGAGCTTCGAGGGGCCCACGAGGCAGGGGGGCGCGCCCTAAGGGGGGGCGCCCCCCACCCTCGTGACCGCCTCTCTTGTGCCTTGGCGTAGGGTCCAAGTCTCGTGGATCACGTTCGGTGAGAAAATCACGTTCCCAAAGGTTTCATTCTGTTTGGACTCCGTTTGATATTCCGTTTCTTCGAAACACTGAAATAGGCAAAAAAACAGCAATTCTGGGTTGGGCCTCCGGTTAATAGGTTAGTCCAAAAAATAATATAAAAGTAGAAAATAAAGCCCAATATAGTCCAAAACAGTAGATAATATAGCATGGAGCAATCAAAAATTATAGATACGTTGGAGACGTATCAGCCGCCGCGGGCGTCGGCCCGTCGCGACGACGCTGGTGATAACATCTCCATATAGCATCGTCCAATCCACGGACCCTCCGCGACCGGCGCCAGGTCCTTCGGGAGCGAGCTCACGAAGTCGCTCGAACCACCGTCGAGCGTCGGCGCCAAACGCGTCGCCAGTCGAACAAGCGGGTGGGACCCGCTATGGACCACCCAGCACCGGGGGGCCCCGGCGGCCTACCTTACGAGGTGGGCTGCCCGGCCTTTACCCGTGAGCTGAGGCAGTTCTGGTGGCCGTCCCACCGCACGTTCAAGCCCGACGTCGGCGAGAAGTACACCGGCAAGACCCACCCGTCCGAGTTCCTCAGCATCTACACCATCGCGATGCAGGCCGCTGGGGCTCGCGATGACAAGGTGCTCGCCAACTACTTCTCGCTGGCGCTCAAGCCCAATGTAATGTCTTGGTTGATGCACTTGCCAGCGGACTCCATCTCCTCCTGGTCGGATATGTGCCATGAGTTCGTTGGCGCCTTCACAGGAGGTCACCAAGCTCATGGCCAGGCCAGTGATCTGCATATCATTCCCAGAAGGAAGGGGAGACCCTGTGCAAGTACATCCAGAGGTTTAGCCGGGTGCAGTACAACATCCCCGACGTTCATCCCACCATTGTGATTAGCGCGTTCCATCAGAACGTGCGCAATCGCAAGATGCGCGAGGAGCTGACGATGACCAAGGTTAAGGATGTGGCCGAGCTCTATGTTCTGGCCGACAGGTGCGCCCGGGCAGAAGAGGGAAGGAAGTACCCCGGCGAAGACGCCGGTGCGGAAACCGACTCTACTGATGAGGATGCCGCCACCCCGACGAAGAAGGGCCGGCGTTGCAACAGGAAACGCAAAGGCAAGGCCGTGCTTGCCGTTGAGGGATCTGACGACACCGGTGCCGGCAAGATGGTCAAGGCAGACACCCCCGGCAAGGAGATTGCCAGGTGCGCTGCCTGCCGGGCCTTGGCGGCTACCGACAAGCCAGGAAGCTTGGGCAAGCAATACTGCAAGATCCACCGCACCAAGGGCCACGATCTCCGAACTGCTAACAAGTCGAGCTGCTTGCTGAGAAGCAAAAGGCTGAGTACGAAAGGCAGGACAAGGAGAAGGACCAGGATGGTGCTGAGGGATCCGGCAAGAAGCGTGGCGGCCAAGGAGGCCGCCCCAGCAAGGACAACCAGCAAGAGAGGCCCACCCGGGGCCGCGACAAGAAACAAGAAGACGACTATCACGACGAGGACGACGAGTCCGGTGAGCAAGGGTTCCAGAAGGCTATGGAGGCCATGTGCGTCGATGGCGGCGCCTCGCTGCATGCCTCTCACCGCCAGCTCAAGCAGTGGGCGCGAGAGGTTACAGCGACGGAGCCATCGTTCGACGCTCAGATGCCACTAAAGTGGTCCAGCACGCCCCTCATCTTTGACGTCGAGGACCACCCTGATCGCACTACCGCGGTCGGGTGTTTGTCGTTGTTGGTTTCGCCAACAATACGCAACCTCAAGGTGAACAAGATGTTGGTTGACGGCGGGGCCGGCCTGAACCTGATCTCGCCTGTCGTGATCAAAAGGTTGCAAATCCCTGACGGAGACCTCGAGGAAACGGGCACGTTTTAGGGGGTTAATCCGGGGAGGAGTCAGCCAAGGGGAAAGGTCACACTGCCCGTGACGTTTGGAGGAGAGTTGAACTACCGGACGGAGAAGATCTTCTTTGACGTGGCCGAGATCCCCTTGCCTACAACGGGATCCTCGGCCGCTCGGCACTAGCCAAGTTCATGGCGGCATCACACTACGCCTACAACATGCTAAAGATGCCCGGGCCGTTGACCATCATCTCTGTCCCCTCCGACAAGAAGGACGCACTGATCTGCGCTGACCAACTCTACCGGGAAGCAGTTGCAGCAGCTGCCATCAAGGCACCTGCTCCTGCCGCCGAAGGCCCGGGAGGAAGGAAGGAGCCCGGCAAGACCTCTCGCACCCACTCCGGAAAGCGCACCTCCTCGGGGTGTTGTGCTACCGTTGAGGACGTGCCAGAGAGCTCTGCCGACAAGAGCAAGAGATCTAGAGCTGAGCCGCCGCAGACCAAGAGGGTGCCCGTCGCGGAGGACGGCACGGGAGGGGCCTTCATCATAGGCTCCACCCTCAACAGCAAATAGGAAGGCGAGCTCGTCACCTTCCTGCGGGCAAATGTCGACGTGTTTGCATGTCAAGCGTATGACATCCCCGGTGTTCCCAGGGAGGTGATTGAGCACCACCTAGCTGTCTGCCCCCACACGCGGCCCGTCAAGCAGAAGGTCAGAAAGCAGGCTCTGGAGAGGCAGGAGTTCATCACAGAGGAGATCAGGAAGTTAGAAGTGGCAGGTTTGGTGAGAGGGGTGCTCCATCCCACGTGGTTGGCCAATCCGGTAGTGGTGCACAAGGCGAATAGGAAGTGGAGGCTGTGTGTATTGATTACATAGATATCAATAAGGCTTGTCCTAAGGACCCCTTCCCATTGCCGCGCATCGACCAGATTGTTGACTCCATAGCCGGGTGTGATCTGTTATCATTCCTCGATGCCTACTCAGGCTACCACTAAATCTTCATGACAAGAGAAGATGAAGAGAAGACAGCATTCATCACCCCATGTGGTACGTATTGCTTTTTACGGATGCCTTTCGGGTTGAAGAGTGTTGGCTCAACGTTTGCAAGAGCAGTCCAAATTGGTTTTGAACCTCAGCTCCATAGAAATATGGAAGCCTACATGGATGACATAGTGGTCAAAACCAAGGACGGGCCGACTCTTGTGCAAGATCTAGAAGAGACATTGCCAACCCGCGCAAGATCAACCTCAAGTTGAACCCTGAGAAGTGCGTCTTCGGTGTCCCGTCCGGCAAGCTTCTCGGGTTCTTCGTGTCACAGCGCGGGATCGAGGCAAACCCAGACAAGATCAAGGCTATTGAGCAGATCGAGGCGCCCAAGCGGATCAAGGATGTGCGTCAGGGCCACCGGCTATGTTGCCGCCATGAGCCGGTTCATCTCCAAGTCCGCCGAGCGCGCCCTTCCCTTTTTCAAGATCTTGAAAAAGGAGGGCCCAATGGAGTGGACCCCAGAAGCCGAGGCCGCACTGCAGTACCTGAAGAAATACCTTTCCTCCACGCCAACACTAGTTGCGCCTAAGCCACAAGAGCTGTTACTGTTGAATCTGGCGGGCAACGAATTAGGTGGTCAGCGCCGCACTAGTGGCGCAAAGGGAGGTCGACGGGGAGGCAGCAATGGCAGCAGGACCAGCGGATGGCAAGCCGAAGATTCCCCCGGAAGGTCCTGGTGCCGACAAGGTGCGGCCCCTAGCAGAGTCTGGTGCTACCAAGGCGATGCCCGCGCGGTCGAGTGAAGTGGTGCCCAAGAAGAAAATGATGCAGCACCCGGTTTACTTTGTCAGCTCCCTCTTGCAGGGGGCTAGATCAAGGTATTCCGGTGTGCAAAAATTGCTCTTCGGCCTCGAGGAAGCTGCATCACTACTTCCAGGCCCACGAGATCACCGTCGTCACCCGCCTCCCGTTGCAACGGATACTGCACAACCCGGACGCAACCGGAAGGATTGTGGAATGGGCCTTGGAGTTGTCAAGCTTCGGCTTAAAGTTTGAGAGTACCTCGACGATTCAGAGCAAAGTCTTGGCGGAGTTCATCGCGGAATGGACCTCGACACATGAAGAAGAGGTCCAGGAGACTACCCTCCCCGGCAAGGAGGCAGACCGCAACTGGATCATGTACTTTGATGGAGCCTTCTCGCTGCAAGGCGCCGGTGCTGGTGTGCTGCTCGTCGCGCCCACCGGAGAGCACCTCAAGTACGTGGTCCAGATGCACTTCCCCAGGGAGATGTCCACCAATAACACCACCGAGTACGAGGGATTGCTTGCCGGTCTCAGGATCGCAGCAGACCTCGGGGTTAAGAAGCTCATTGTCAGGGGTGACTCGCAGCTCGTTATCAGGCAAGTCAACAAAGATTATCAGAGCCCACTGATGGAAGCGTACGTAGATGAGGTGAGGAAGCTGGAGGAACGCTTTGACGGTATCCAGGCGGAGCACGTCCCCCGAGCGGAGAACGACATCACCGATTACCTGTCAAAAGCGTGCCGCATTCAAGCTACCTGTGGAACCAGGTACCTTTTTGCTCCGGTTAACTCAACCATCTGTCGATCCATCAGCAGGGCAAAGCAAGCGGAGAAAATCAGGTCCCGGCAAGTACTTTCCTACCGAGCCCCCCGGGGCCGCCGGCAAGGGTACTCCCGCGGACGCTGAGCCTGCCCAAGAGCAACTGGCTCCAGCTGGGCGTCAGGCCCTGGCTGTAGAGACAACCGCTCCCATGGTGGAAGAGATGCCTTTGGTCCTTGCCGTCGAGCCTCAGGCTCCGGCATGGGCGCAGCATACCGTCCAATTCCTCCAAACAGGGGAACTTCCTGAGGAGCAAGAAGAAGCGGAGAAAGTAGCCCATCGGTCCGCCCTGTACCAGTTCGTCGATGACGTCCTGTACTGGAGAAGGCCGAACGGTGTGAAACTCAAGTGCATCCCCCGGGAGGCAGGACTGGAGCTGTTGGCAGAGATACATGGAGGCATATGTGGCTCCCACATAGGGTCAAGGGCCCTTGCCGGGAAGGCGTTCCGACAAGGTTTCTTCTGGCCCACCGCCCTCCAGGATGCGACGGCACTAGTCGCCAAGTGTGAAGCGTGCCAGTTCCATTCAAAGAAGCTTCATCAACCAGCTCAAGCCCTTCAAACAATCCCTCTCTCCTGGCCATTCTCGGTCTGGGGGCTCGATATACTGGGCCCTCTCCCCCGCTCTGTCGGGGGTTTTGAGTACTTGTACATTGCAATCAACAAGTTCACAAAGTGGCCAGAGGTGGAAGCAGTGAGAAAGGTGACTGCTTAGTCAGCTGTCAAGTTTTTCAAAGGACTGGTCTGCCGTTTTGGTGTGCCAAACAGAGTCATCACCGACAACGACACGCAGTTCACAAGCCACACCTTCATGCAATACATTCAAGACCTCGGCAAAAAGGTCTGTTTTGCTTCCGTGGCACACCCACGGAGCAACGCCAAGCGGAGAGGGCAAATGCTGAAGTGTTGCGAGGCCTGAGGACAAAGACTTTTGACAAGCTGCACAAGAACGGAAGGCGCTGGATTGATGAACTGCCAGCAGTTCTTTGGTCGATCAGGACGACGCCAAATCGAGCCACCGGCCAGACACCTTTTGCCCTAGTATACGGGGCAGAAGCAGTTCTCCCCACGGAACTCATATACAGGTCACCTCGAGTGCTCGCTTATGATGAGCTTGAGCAAGAGCCGTTGCGTCAAGATGACGCGACGCTCCTTGAGGAAGATCGTCTTCGGGCGGCTGTGAGAGCAGCACGCTACCAGCAAGCCTTGCGCCACTACCATAGCCGCAAGGTTCATGCCCGAAGCCTTGAGGAAGGCGACCTTGTTCTTCGGCGCGTTCAATCGGCCAAGAATTCCAACAAGTTGACGCCGAAGTGGGAAGGCCCTTATCGGGTAATACGAGTTACCAGGCCTGGCGCAGTCCACCTGGAGACCGAGGATGCCGTACCAGTGAGCAACTCCTGGAACATCGAGCATCTTCGCAAGTTTTACCCATAAGGCGTGGCTTGCCGGGCCTCCCGGCAAGCCACCTTTTGTACGAGCTTTGCCGACAAGGCATGTGACCCTTTGTACAAAGCCAGGCGCAGACCCTGAGCGAGAATAAATGAAGTGCTGGCGCCCTAAGTTATAGCATGCATTATAGGTCGAGTCTCGTCCTTGGTTAGGGTTGATAGTGCTTAGCGGCGGCTAACCCCTAGCTTAGAGGTCGAGTGCGCGTCTCTTTGTTCTTCTCTGTCTTCTTTGGTTCGCAGGACGCATGAATATCCTTGCCGAGCTGCTTTGGAAGAAAGGGGACGGACCGGCGTCTGGGCCCCGGCAAGCCAGTATTGCCGGGGGCTACAAGAGCAAAGATCCACCCGCGGTAAGCCAAGGTTGCCGGGGGCTGCAGATTCAGATAAGTTCTCTATCCCTTATCATGTGTTTTGTTATGGACTGAGGTATGTGAAACCTCGTTTTATCCTTAGGCTACCGTGCTCCCCTCGCTTCGGACCCTAGGACTCGTTTCCTGGGACCGAGTTTGGTCGTAGTCGCGGCAGCAAGGAAATGAAACGAGGAGCCTAAGCCCACCTCATCCCTGCCTCTGCCAAGGGTGTGAGGAAGGTCGAGTGAAGTGGGGGGACGGCAAGGCCTGTTGCCGGGCGAGAAAACCTTTATCTTAAAGGTAACAAGGATTTACTCCTTGTCGTGGGTTTTACCTGCGAACGAAAACCCGACAAACATCCCTTTTTCATTAAAAACATCCCGTACAGGTACAGTTCATACGAAATGAAAAACATGAACAAGGGGATTACAAGTTCTAAAGTTAGCAAAGGCCCGAAGGCTTACAAGACTAAAAAGAGATAATATGCCCGTAATCCCTTTCTTGTCCCTCTCCTCAGGAGGCAGGTCAAGGAGGCGAAAAGGGCAAAAGGGGCGCCTAGGCGAGCTACGAGTGGCAGAAGACACCAAGAGGACATCCCGGTGGCCGTCCAAGGGCTGGATGGTGATGGCGGCGTCGGAGGCAGAGCTCGAAGACGAGGCGGCAGGACGTCGGTACGCGACAAAGGCGTCGGTGCCTGTGTACTCTGACTTGACGGCCTTGCCGCCCGCCCTCTTCCTCTTCCGCACCCTCCCAACGCCAGCCGCTCAAGGAGACGACCCCGAGAAGTTCAAGGAGCCGGCGATACAGATGATGGGGTCGCCGGTGTCGCTCGGAGCGGCGCCCGACGCCTAGACAGACCCGTCATCCTGCCGCCCGCTAGCCTCGTCGTCGCTGCCGTTGTCTTCCTCGCCACTCTCGCTCGAGGAGGAATCTTCGTTGTCAGAAGAGCTCTCCACGCAGCACCTTACGCGAGTCCCGAAGTGCCCAAAGATCTTGATGGAGAGGAGGCCACCCTCCATTAGTTTGAAATGGAGAATGAGCCCATCCGTCAAGTTGTGGAGACGAGCGAAGGTCTTCCACCCTCGACGAAGATACATGACGTGAGGGGCGGGGAACTCGACGTCGGCCCATGTGCCGCTGTTCCCGCAGCTCCTCATATGCAGCCGCAACGCCTGCGGCGGATCCAGCTCCACCTCCCGCGCGAATGGAGTCGGGAGGCGAAGGCGATGGCGTGGTGGCCGACGCAGCCTGATGAAGAATTCGCAGGGGTTGTCCCCAGCATGGCCCTCCATCGAAGGAGGAGCTGCTGTCGGAGGAGGGGCTGATCTGCCACCCCGCCCTCCTCTTCCCCGAGAACTGCGACCTCTGCCCCGGCCTCGCCCACGGCCTCGTCCCCTCCCCCTTCCCCTCGCGGCCGGCTCTGCCGCCACGGGTGCAGGAGGAGGAGGGACGCGTTGTCGAGCGGCGAGCCTCGCCGCCACCGTCGAAGGATCGGGATTCCCTTTCTCCATGGAGGGTGAGAGGAAGAAGCAGAAGCAAGAAGAGATAGGCGACAGAAGAGTGTGGGACGCCATCCCCCTTTCCCCCTCGTTATAAAGGAACGGGGTTGAGGCTCGACCGCCGCGCTCGGCCAATCAAGACACGAGAGGCGCAGGGAACCAGGACCGACCCGCTGCCCCAACCAGTGACGGCCCGGTTTCCCGCCTCCACTGTTTGCCACCCCTAGCACATGAAAGACGCGTGGCAGACATGCAGGACCAAGGGGACAAGTGAGGCGACCTCTCCCCACCCTGTGGTCGTGGGGAGTGGACGCCTTGAAGACCGCGCCTCGGACCCATTCAGTAAATGAGCCGCGCCTCCACGCCTCCCTCCCTTTACGGGGAAGGCGCGAGCCGCCTCTTTACTGCGACGTGACGCATGCGTGTGAAAACCACCCCACGCATGCCACCCACGTCACGCACGCCCCTCCATGCCACGCCGTGCGCGCGGGTCATGGGAAAGCGCAGCGCGCGAAAAATCTTACCACGGTAAAAACTGCCCCGCCTGCCCGTGCACCGTTTTGGGCCTGACCCAACAACGTGTCGCGCTTATGTGTGGCCCAGGCTTGGGGGCTCCTATCGGTGTACAAAACTAGGGGCACATTTTTGTACCCCTTTACCTGTGCACGGGCAGTTAGAGCCACGCCCGCGACCACACCAAGCAGAGCGAGGGAGGTGACCCAAGGTAAGATCGAAGCCCAAGATGGCCAGAGCAACGCCAAGGCCAAGACCACAAAGAGCAGACGGACGAAGCAGGTTCCCCCGGCAAGACCCTTGCCGGGGCAACCTCAGCGGCCCCGGCAAGATCCTTGTCGGGGCAGCTTGCCCCACACCAACAGAGCGAGCCACCCTTGAGCCCACGGCCGCCAACACCGTCATCAATGTGGGGCTAGGGCTCGGGAAGGCACCTCTGTGGTGGCATGCAAATCTTTGTGAAGACATATCCAAGAACAGATGAGGATTAGAAGACGACGATCCTTGGCAAGATCCTTGCCGAGGAAGGCTACCAAGACCCCCGGTAAGATCCTTGCCGGGGACGCCTGCATGCCACGGCAAGACCCTTGCCGGGCCACCCGGCAAGGCCCTCACCAAGCGCACCAGCAGGGCCACCGTCAGGCCCGCACCAGCCAAGTCTCCACCGACGTTCGCATGCAGCTGCTGACCCAACCAGTTGGGCAGGCACCTGCGTGGCAACATGCAACCCTTCGTGGAGGCTCCACCATCGCGCCACCTCAGCTGCCTGCCTGCCTACATGGCGCCGCATGCATCGCTGGCCAGGGCGCGTGTCGAAGCTTGGAGGAGCGGCGACGGACGGGACGGGCCTCGCCCCGTCCCCGATAAAGTGAAGGGACACCTAAGCCTCGCATTAAATGCGCTTTGTCCTGTAATACCAGGATAACCTCGCAACACTGTTGCCTTTCCACCTCCTGTGTGCCACGGTGGCATCCCCTTTTTCTATAAAAGGAGGACCAAGGCGACGAGGAGAAGGATTCGGCTTTTTGGAGCTCGTTACACTCCATAGCTAGTTCAAGAACTCAGAATACATCCACCAAAGCAGGAGTAGGGTTTTACGCATCCTCGCGGCCCGAACCTGGATAAACGAACCGCGTGCTCTCTGTTAGACCCGCTCTTCTCTCAACCCCGCGCCCCGCAACCGCAGTAGGGATTCTTGTGATCCCATAGGTGTCGTTTCCCACCGACAACCTCCTGAGCCAGCTCCAGAGCCAATTACTAAACCAACTCCGAGGAAGAGAGGTGTTCTATTTCTCAGTCCCGAAGATATGCAAGAGGCAAAGAAATCTATGAAAGAAAAAGGTATTAAGGCTGAAGATGGTAAGAATTTACCTCCTATTGAAGAAATACATGGTCTTAATTTACCGCCTGTTGAAGAAACATATGATCTTGATCCATTACCTATTGAAGAACCTCCAGATCTTGATATCTCGACACAAGTAGTAAAGGTAAATTCTCTCTATAGATATGATAAAGCTGAAGTCCCTCCTACTAAAATTGCTAGCTAGTGCTTGGATGAGTTTGATAACTTTATGTTTAAGCAAGAAGACTTCAATGCTTATTTTGGTAGACAATTAAAACAAAATACTTATATGATTAAACACTTGGGTGATTATATGGCTGATGTTAGATGTGAACTTAAACTTGTTAGCAAACATGCTTCTATGGTTACCACTCAAGTAGAACAAGTACTTAAGGCTCAAAATGATTTGCTCAATGAAATGAATAGTAAGAGAAATGATTATGCTGTTAGAGTGGCTACTAGAACTGGTAGAATGACTCAGGAACCTTTGTATCCTGAAGGCCACCCTAAGAGAATTGAGCAAGATTCTCAGAGAAATAATATTGATGTACCTAGTTCTTCTAAGAGGAAGAAAAAGAAAAACGATAGGACTTTGCAAACCTCTAGTGAACCTATTGATGAACCACCTGAGAATCCAAATGATATATCTATGTCTGATGCTGAAACACAATCTGGTAATGAACATGCACCTAATGAAAATGTTAATGATGATGTTCATGATGATACTCAACCTAGTAATGATAATGATGTAGAAATTGAACCTGCTGTTGATCTTGATAACCCACAATCAAAGAATCAATGTTATGATAAGAGAGACTTTGTTGCTAGGAAACATGGTAAAGAAAGGGAACCATGGGTTCAGAAACCCATGCCTTTTCCTCCAAAACCATCCAAGAAAAAGGATGATGAGGATTTTGAGCGCTTTGCTGAAATGATTAGACCTATCTTTTTGCATATGCGATTAACTGATATGCTCAAAATGAATCCTTATGCTAAGTATATGAAAGATATTGTTACAAATAAGAGAAAGATACCGGAAGCTGAAATTTCCACCATGCTTGCTAATTACACTTTTAAGGGTGGAATACCAAAGAAACTTGGAGATCCAGGAGTACCTACTATACCATGCTCCATTAAAAGAAACTATGTTAAAACTGCTTTATGTGAAAATTTCTCCGGTTCCATGTTATTCGGAATGAGTTTGTTAACAAGACCTGATCAACCTTGTTAGTGGATTCCTTTTGATGAGCATGAGATGGATGAAACTAGAAGGCACAATCTTTTGTACCCTCTTTATACTTTCTGTTATTTAGTTGAAATAAAGTAAAAATAGTATTTTTTCTGTCTGTTTCCTGATTTATCCGTGCAATATAAAAATGCCCCGAAAATAAAAGTCCTACAAATGCCATGCCAATTTAATATGATTTTTCGGGAATATTTGAGGATTTATGGTACTGAAAACACCGCGGGGGGAGCTGCCACCTGGCCACGAGGGTGGAGGGCGCGCCCTACCCCCCAGGGCGCGCCCCCTGCCTCGTGGGCCCACGGTGGCCCTCCTCCACTTATTCCTGCACCCATCCTCCTCCTCTTCCTCCCACAAACACGAATATCTAGCTCAAGCACGAGTTCTAGCTCACTTTGCTGCGATTTTCGATCTCCTTGCTCAAAGCACCTCTCACAAAACTGCTTGGGGAGATTGTTCCTTGGTATGTGACTCCTCCATTGGTCCAATTAGTTTTTGTTCTAGTGCTTTATTCATTGCAAATTTGTGCTGCATAGGTGACCATGTTCTTGAGCTTTGCATGTCAAATTTATATGGTTCCAAGTAGTTCTAATGCATGATATAGGCTCTAGGCACTTGTAGGAGTAGTTGTTATCAATTTTGTTGAGCTTGGTTCACTTTTGTTTGAAGTTACTAAAAATTTCAGAAATTTTTCAAAGAAAGCAATATGCTTAGGAAAATGTTCCAAGGCGGTTCTTCGAGGAAGCAAGGACCCAGGCTTGCAATGCGTGATGCTGATGAGGAGCCCCCAAGGGATGCTCCCGTGCGGCCCTGTGAATGGCCTTCGGAAAATTTTATGGATCGAGCGGGAATCAAAGAAGAATTTAATGCATATTTTCGTAACGCCGATCTTGTGGACTTTGAGGCAGACAAATGCCCACAGTACCATGATCTCACTAGTTCATTTCCGAGGAGGTTTGAATTTTCATCTTCACGTAATTCTCCAACAGTCATGTTTGATCTTTATGACAAATATTATACCATGGACTTAGAGGATTTTACTTTTGCTTGCAAACTTCCACAATGGGGTAGTACTATTGATCCCCGTAAATCTGAATTTAGAAACTTTCTTGCTAGTATAACTGTAGGAGAATCTAGAGATATAACACAAGCTACCATAGGGAGCATTCACTTTCCTGCTATACATTATTTTGCTCTCTTCATAGGTAGGTGCATAAATGCTAAGGATGAAGCATGTCACATGTGTGTCCCTGACCTTAGCATTCTCAGGAGTGCTGTGTTAGGAGACCAATCTTATCATATGGGAGCCATTGTAGCACGTAGGTTGCATCATAATAGATATAATGGTTATGCAACCCGCTTAGCTAATTTTCTTGAGGTGGACGTTCGTGAAGGTGATATGGAGTTGCCTCCCACTTATTTAGATTTTAATTCTATGGCCTCTCACCAGTTTGTCGAGAGGAATGACTCACCTCTCTTATATCGACTAATCTTTGATAAACGGCGTGTTGTCCGTATTACTCTCCCTGCTCCTGCCTTCTTTGATTCTCGGACAAAAGGAAGATATACTATTACCAGAGAGGAGGCAGATGAGTATGAGAGGAGAGCAGAGGCATCTCGATGCCACGCTGCAGCTCAGGCGGCGATAAACGCTGCATCGCAGTACGACCCCAGCTACACCTATGGGTATCCGCCAGGCTATCCCTCGCAATAAACCAACTTAGGCCAAAAGCCTAAGCTTGGGGGAGTACGTATTTCCCACTAACATTACATTTATGTTTGCACACACTCATTGCTAGATGTCGGTGCTCATACTTTTTCACTGTAATATCCATGCTAGTTTATTTTCTTTTTCCTGCTTTCTTCTTGTGTGTTTGTTAAACTTTAAGAAAAACCAAAAAATTAGTAGTAGTTTACTTTTCTTGCTGTAGTAGTAATAATTAAAAAGAAAACCCAAAAAGATTTCCCGTTCTTCTTTTGCTTGTTGGGAGCTTTCCCGTATAAATAGATTTTATCTCTTTTCTTTTCTTTGGGGGTCGATAGGAGAAGACCATAATTAAATTGTTGAAGTGGCTCTTATATGCATTATTGTTGATCTAACCAAGAGCCCATATTGCCTTGTCTTCTCCTGTTTATTAAATGCTCGCAGATTCCAGCTTAGTCCAATGCACGTGCACTCTTATTATTATTCACATCGTTCGGTCGTGCAAGTGAAAGGCAATTATGATGATATATGATGGACTGATTGAGATGAGAAAAGCTGATATGAACTCGACCTCTTTTGTTTTTGTAAATATGATGATTCATCATTCCTGATTTAGCCTATTATGAATAAACATGTTTGCAATAACAATTAGAGATCATAGTTACTTGTGCCATGCTTGATTAACTATGAGTTATAATGGTTTACCTTGCGTGCCAACATGCTATTGAAATGGTTGTGATGTGGTATGATGGGGTGGTATCCTCCTTTGAATGATTTAAGTGACTTGACTTGGCACACATGTAGTTGAAACAAATCAACATAGCCTTCACGATATTTATGTTCATGGTAGATTATATCCTACTCATGCTTGCATCCAATGTTCATGACTGTTGTCGCTCTCTAGTTGGTCGCTTTCCAGTCTTTTGCTAGCCTTCACTTGTACTAAGCGGGAATACTGCTTGTGCATCCAATCTCTTAGACCCCAAAGTTATTCATATGAGTCCACTATACCTTCCTATATGCGGTATCTACCTGCCGTTCCAAGTAAATTTGTATGTGCCAAACTCTAAACCTTCAAATAAACATTCTGTTTTATATGCTCGAATAGCTCATGTATCAAGTAGGGCTGCCCTTATCTTCCATGTTAGGCGGGTTATTCTCAAGAGGAGTGGACTCCGCTTCTCATTCACGAGAAAATGGCTGGCCACCGGGATGCCCAGTCCCATGCTTTATGCAAACTAAATCAAAATTAATTACAAACAAAACTCCCTCTAAGACTGTTGCTAGTTGGAGACACTCATTGTTTCGAGCAAGTCATGGATTGATGCTTGTTGGTGGAGGGGGAGTATAAACTTTACCATTCTGTTTGGGAACCGCCTATAATGTGTGTAGCATGGAAGATATCGCCATCTCTTAGTTGTTATGTTGACAATGAAAGTATGCCTCTCAAAATATTATTTATCTCTATTTCAAAACCGTGCTCTGGCACCTCTACAAATCCCTACTTCCCTCTGCGAAGGGTCTATCTATTTACTTTTATGTTGAGTCATCACCCTCTTATTAAAAAGCAATAGCTGGAGAGCACAGCTGTCATTTGCATTCATTACTATTAATTTATATTGGGTATGACTATGACTGGATCTCTTTTACCATGAATTACAATGTCTAGTCAGTCCTTAATCTTTAAAGGTGCTCTGCATTTATGTTTTGCGGTCTCAGAAAGGGCTAGCGAGATACCATCCTGTTATATCATATTATGATTGTTTTGAGAAAGTGTTGTCATCCGAGATTTATTATTATGACTTGCTAGTTGATTATGCTATTGATATGAGTAAACATGAGACCTGAAAATTATTGCAAATGTGGTTAGTCATGATCCTTGCTAAAAACTTGAATGCTGGCTTTACATATTTATAACAACAAGAGCAAACATAGTTTGTAAAAGTTTTCTTTCTCTTTCAGTTTATCAACTGAATTGCTTGCGGACAAGCAAAGGTTTAAGCTTGGGGGAGTTGATACGTCTTCGTCGTATCTACTTTTCCAAACACTTTTGCCCTTGTTTTGGACTCTCACTTGCATGATTTGAATGGAACTAACCCGGACTGACGCTGTTTTCAGCAGAATTGCTATGATGTTGTTTTATGTGCAGAAAACAAAAGTTTTCGGAATGACCTGAAACTCCACGGAACATCTAGTTAAAAATAATAAAAAATCCTTGCCAAAGATGCAGACCAGGGGGCCCACACCCTGTCCATGAGGGTGGGGGGCGCGCCCCTACCTCGTGGGCCCCCCTGGAGCTCCTCCGACGCCAACTCCAACTCTATATATTTGCTTTCGGAGAGAAAAAAATCAAGCAGAAGAAATCATCGCGTTTTACGATACGGAGCCGCCGCCAAGCCCTAAAACCTCTCGGGAGGGCTGATCTGGAGTCTGTACGGGGCTCCGGAGAGGGGGATTCGTCGCCATCGTCATCATCAACTATCCTCCATCACCAATTTCATGATGCTCACCGCCGTGCGTGAGTAATTCCATCGTAGGCTTGCTGGACGGTGATGGGTTGGATGAGATCTATCATGTAATCGAGTTAGTTTTGTTAGGGTTTGATCCCTAGTATCCACTATGTTCTGAGATTGATGTTGCTATGACTTTGCTATGCTTAATGCTTGTCACTAGGGCCCGAGTGCCATGATTTCAGAGCTGAACCTATTATGTTTTCATGAATATATGTGAGTTCTTGATCCTATCTTGCAAGTCTATAGTCACCTACTATGTGTTATGATCCGGCAACCCCCAAGTGACAATAATCAGGACCACTCCCGGTGATGACCGTAGTTTGAGGAGTTCATGTATTCACTATGTGTTAATGCTTTGTTCCGGTTCTCTATTAAAAGGAGGCCTTAATATCCCTTAGTTTCCATTAGGACCCCGCTGCCACAGGAGGGTAGGACAAAAGATGTCATGCAAGTTCTTTCCCATAAGCACGTATGACTATATTCAGAATACATGCCTACATTACATTGATGAATTGGAGCTAGTTCTGTGTCACCCTGTTATGATTGTTACATGATGAACCGCATCCGGCATAATTATCCATCACCGATCCAATGCCTACGAGTTTTCCATCTACTGGTTTACACTTATTTACTTTCCCGTTGCTACTATTACAATTACTACAAAACACCAAAAATATTGCTTTTGCTTTTGTTACTCTTTTGTTACCATTACCACTACTATCATATTACTGTGCTACTAAATACCTTGCTGCAAATATTAAGTTATCCAGGTGTGGTTGAATTGACAACTCAGCTGCTAATACTTGAGAATATTCTTTGGCTCCCCTTGTGTCGAATCAATAAATTTGGGTTGAATACTCTACCCTCGATAGCTGTTGCGATCCCCTACACTTGTGGGTTATCAAGACTAACTTCTGGCGCCGTTGCTGGGGAAGCATAGCTCTATTCTTTGAGTCACTTGGGATTTATATCTGCTGGACACTATGAGGAACTTGAAAGACGCTAAGACAACAATTTATCCCTCAACTACAAGGGGAGGTAAGGAACTGCCATCTAGCTCTGCACTTGATTCACCTTCTGTTATGAGTAAGCTTGCGACACCTAAACCTGCTTCTGCTATTCCTTCTGATATGTCGCATGTTATTGATGATGCCACTTCTGCTATGCATGATACTTATGATAAAACTACTTCTATGCTTGATACTACTGTGCCCCTTAGTGAATTTCTTGATTAACAAATTTCTAGGGCTAGAGAGAAAGAAACTATTGATACTGATTATATTGATGAAAGTGATGATGAAGATATGCCTGTTATTCTTGAGGGTTATGTTTTTGATATGGAAGCTTCTGCAGCTATTTTAGCTTGCAAAGATAGTTATGAACTCAAGAGGCTATTAATTAAATGGAACAAGGAATCTCTTAGAGATAGAATGAAACCTGACCCTGCTTTTGCTACTTCACCTATTTGTGTTGCCGATAAGGATTATGAATTCTTTGTTGATCCTGATATAATTACTCCGATTGAATCTGATCCTTTTCATGGCTATGAATATGAAACTGTTGTGGCACATCTTACTAAATTAAATGATATAGCCACCCTGTTCACTAATGATGAGAGATCTCGCTACTTTTATATCCTTAAAATATTTCCGTTCTCGTTAATGGGTGATGCTAAGATATGATTTAATTCTTTTGATCCTGGTTGTGTGCGTAGTCCCCAGGATATGATTTATTACTTCTCTGCTAAATATTTCCATGCTCATAAGAAACAAGCTGCTTTAAAAGAAATATACAACTTTGTGCAAATTGAAGAAGAGAGTCTCCCACAAGCTTGGGGGAGGCTTCTCAAGTTACTTAATGCTTTGCCTGATCATCCTCTTAAGAAAAATGAAATACTTGATATCTTTTATAATGGACTAACCGATGCTTCCAGAGATTACCTGGATAGTTGTGCTGGTTCTCTTTTCAGGGAAAGAACACCGGATGAAGCTGAGATTCTATTGAATAATATGTTGACAAATGAAAATAATTGGGCACCTCTGTCGGTGTACAAAACTAGGGGCACATTTTTGTACCCCTTTACCTGTGCACGGGAGTCAGAGCCGCGCCCGCGACCACACCAAGCAGAGCGAGGGAGGTGAGCCAAGGTAAGACCGAAGCCCAAGATGGCTAGAGCAACGCCAAGGCCAAGACCACAAAGAGCAGAGGGACGAAGCAGGTTCCCCCGGCAAGACCCTTGCCGGGGCAACCTCAGCAGCCCTGACAAGATCCTTGTCGGGGCAGCCCGCCCCACACCAACAGAGCGAGCCACCCTTGAGCCCACGGCCGCCAACACCATCATCAACGTGGGGCCAGGGCTCGGGAAGGCACCTCTGTGGTGGCATGCAGATCTTTGTGAAGACATATCCAAGAACAGATGAGGATTAGAAGATGACGATCCTCGGCAAGATCCTTGCCGAGGAAGGCTACCAAGACCCCCGGCAAGATCCTTGCTGGGGACGCCTGCATGCCACGGCAAGACCCTTGCCGGGCCACCCGGCAAGGCCCTCGCCAAGCGCACTAGCAGGGCCACCGTCAGGCCCGCACCAGCCAAGTCTCCACCAACGTTCGCATACAGCTGCCGACACAACCAGCTGGGCACGCACCTGCGTGGCAACATCCAACCCTTCGTGGAGGCTCCACCACCGCGCCACCTCAGCTGCCTGCCTGCCTACATGGCGCCGCATGCATCGCTGGCCAGGGTGCGTGTCGAAGCTTGGAGGAGCGGCGACGGACGGGACGGGCCTCGCCCTCGTCCCTGATAAAGTGAAGGGACACCTAAGCCTTGCATTAAATGCGCTTTGTCCTGTAATACCAGGATAACCTCGCAACACTGTTGCCTTTCCACCTCCTGTGTGCCACTGTGGTAACCCCTTTTTCTATAAAAGGAGGCCCAAGGCGACGAGGAGAAGGATTCGGCCTTTTGGAGCTCGTTACACTCCATAGCTAGTTCAAGAACTCAGAATACATCCACCAAAGCAGGAGTAGGGTTTTACGCATCCTCGTGGCCCGAACCTGGATAAACGAACCGCGTGCTCTCTGTTAGATCCGCTCTTCTCTCAACCCCGTGCCCCGCAACTGCAGTAGGGATTCTTGTGATCCCATAGGTGTCGTTTCCCACCGACATCTTTGGCGTGCCAGGTAGGGGGCGTGTTTGTGAGAATCTGGTCTGGTAGTTAGCTTACCGGTTCTTCGTCGCCATGGCCCCTAAGAAGAAGATGGCCACGGCGATCGGCTCGTTGGGGGGTGAACGGCCCGTGCCGGTGCGGACCGGTCGCGGACAGGACTCGGGCCGCGGCCCGCGAACACCAGCACCACCCAAGCAGTCGGAGCCTGGCGAGCGGCGTCGTTCGTGCACCAGACGATCGGCCCCACGCCGCCGGACCCGAAGACGGAGCTGGGCCCCCTGCCGACGGCGCGGGACCCTCCAGGGGTGTCGTTGCGCCAACTCCGGGCGGCGCGGTGACCTCCAGGACGAATACACCGGCGACCACCACGCGTTCTTCCCATGGTGTGAGCGCCAAACAGCGTCACCATGTTGGTGACCCTAGGCACCACCGTGGGAAGAGCCCTGTGCATCGTCAGCAAGACGAAGGAGTTCAACACGTTCGCCGAAGCACTGGTGAAAATGGCACGCAGCCGCTGGGTCGTGACAGAGCTCCTTCTAACATAGTTAGAAGTCGAAGCATGCCATGATCCACTCAGCTGTCACCGCCGCCAACGCCAGCGGAAGCCTTGGCGCGCGCACAACTTCTCCTCGACTTCCCTCCTGCTGCGGGGAAGCTCAATGAGTGGAGGGCCACCATCCGGAGCCTCGTCGCCGTCGCGAACAAAGACGATCCGCGACCGGCAGGGCCCTCGGGTTGGCGCTCCACCGAACCACCACATGCTGGCGCTGGGAGGACCGGGGGAGCTGTGGCCACGGTGCACTGTCCTCCTCCTCGCCAGTCGCTGCTACCTCTTGAGCTTGCGTTGGATTTCCCCGAAGAGGAAAGGATGATGCAGCAGAGTAGCGTAAATATTTACCTTAGTTTTTGAGAACCAAGGTATCAATCCAGTAGGAGGCCACGCTCAAGTCCCTCGCACCTACACAAAAACAATAGCTCAACGCAACCAACGCGATTAGGAGTTGTCAATCCCTTCACGGTCACTTACGACAGTGAGATCTGATAGAGATGATAGATAATATTTTTGGTATTTTTGATATAGAGATGCAAAGTGAAAAGTAAAAAAGAAAAGCAAGATTAAAGTGATGGAGATTGATATGATGAGAATAGACCCGGGGGCCATAGGTTTCACTAGTGGCTTCTCTCAAGAGCATAAGTATTCTACGGTGGGTGAACAAATTACTGTTGAGCAATTGACAGAATTGAGCATAGTTATGAGAATATCTAGGTATGATCATGTATATAGGCATCACGTCCGAGACAAGTAGACCGACTCCTGCCTGCATTTACTACTATTACTCCACTCATCGACCGCTATCCAGCATGCATCTAGAGTATTAAGTTAAAAATAGAGTAACGCCTTAAGAAAGATGACATGATGTAGAGAGATAAATTCATGCAATATGAAATAAACCCCATCTTGTTATCCTTGATGACAACGATACAATACGTGCCTTGCTGCCCCTTCTGTCACTAGGAAAGGACACCGCAAGATCGAACCCAAAGCTAAGCACTTCTCCCATGGAAAGAAAAACTAATCTAGTAGGCCAAACCAAACTGATAATTCGAAGAGACTTGCACAGATAACCAATCATACATAAAAGAATTCAAAGAAGATTCAAATATTATTCATAGATAGACTTGATCATAAACCCACAATTCATCGGTCTCAACAAACACACCGCAAAAAGAAGATTACATCGAATAGATCTCCGCGAGAGAGGGGGAGAACATTGTATTGAGATCCAAAAAGAGAGAAGAAGCCATCTAGCTACTAACTATGGACCCGAAGGTCTGAGGTAAACTACTCACACTTCATCGGAGGGGCTATGATGATGTAGAAGCCCTCCGTGATGACGGCCCTCTCCGGTGGAGCTCCGGAACAGGCCCCAAGATGGGATCTAGTGGATACAGAAAGTTGCGGCGGTGGAATTAGGTTTTTGGCTCCGTATCTGATCGTTTGGGGGTACGTAGGTATATATAGGAGGAAGGAGTACGTCAGTGGAGCTTCGAGGGGCCCACGAGGCAAGGGGCGTGACCCCACCCTCGTGACCGCCTCTCTTGTGCCTTGGCATAGGGTCCAAGTCTCCTAGATCACGTTCGGTGAGAAAATCACGTTCCCAAAGGTTTCATTCCGTTTGGACTCCGTTTGATATTCCGTTTCTTCGAAACACTGAAATAGGCAAAAAACAACAATTCTGGGCTGGGCCTCCGGTTAATAGGTTAGTCCCAAAAATAATATAAAAGTGGAAAATAAAGCCCAATATAGTCCAAAACAGTAGATAATATAGCATGGAGCGATCAAAAATTATAGATACGTTGGAGAGGTATCAGGCATCCCCAAGCTTAATTCCTGCTCGTCCTCGAGTAGGTAAATGATAAAAAGAGAATTTTTGATGCGGAGTGCTACTTGGCATAATTTCAATGCAAATCTTCTTAATTGTGGTATGAATATTCAGATTCGAAAGATTCAGGACAAAAGTTCATATTGATATAAAAATAATAATACTTCAAGCAAACCAACAAAGCAATTATGTCTTCTCAAAGTAACATGGCCAAAGAAAGTTCATCCCCACAAAATCATATAGTTTAGTCATGCTCCATTTTCGTCACATAAGAATGCTCTCATCATGCACAACCCCGATGACAAGCCAAGCAATTGTTTCATACCTTAATAATTTCAAACTCATAAACTTTCACGCAATACATGAGCGTGAGCCATGGATATAGCACTATGGGTGGAATAGAATATAATGATGGGGGTTATGTGGAGAAGACAAAAAAGGAGAAAGTCTCACATCAACGAGGCTAATCAATGGGCTATGAAGATGCCCATGCAAGGAGTAGGGATTGCCATGCAACGGATGCACTAGAGCTATAAATGTATGAAAGCTCAATCAAAAGAAACTAAGTGGGTGTGCATCCAACTTGCTTGCTCACAAAGACCTAGGGCACTTGAGGAGGCCAATTGTTGGAATATACAAGCCAAGTTCTATAATGAAAAATTCCCACTAGTATATGAAAGTGACAAAACACGAGACTCTCTATCATGAAGATTATGGTGCTACTTTGAAGCACAAGTGTGGAAAAAGGATAGTAGCATTGCCCCTTTTTATTTCCTTTTTTGGGCCTTATTTTTTTTTTCTTTGGCCTTTTTTTGGGACAATGCTCTATTGAATGATGATCATCACACTTCTATTTATTTACAACTCAATGATTACAACTCGATACTAGAACAAAGTATGACTCTGTATGAATGCCTCCGGCGGTGTACCGGGATATGCAATGAATCAAGAGTGACAAGTATGAAGGAATTATGAACGGTGGCTTTGCCACAAATATTATGTAAACTACATGATCATGCTAAGCAATATGACAATGATGAACGTGTCATGATAAACTGGATGGTGGAAAGTTGCATGGCAATATATCTCGGAATGGCTATGGAAATGCCATAATAGGTAGGTATGGTGGCTGTTTTGAGGAAGATATAAGGAGATTTATGTGTGAAAGAGCGTATCATATCACTGGGTTTGGATGCACCGGCGAAGTTTGCACCAACTCTCAACGTGAGAAAGGGCAATGCACGGTACCGTAGAGGCTAGCAATGATGGAAGGGTGAGAGTGCGTATAATCCATGGACTCAACATTAGTCATAAAGAACTCATATACTTATTGCAAAAATCTACAAGCCATCAAAAACCAAAGCATTACACGCATGCTCCTAGGGGGATAGATTGGTAGGAAAATACCATCGCTCGTCCCCGACCGCCACTCATAAGGAGGACAATCAAATAACACCTCATGTTTCAAATTTGTTGCATAACGTTTACCATATGTGCATGCTACAGGACTTGCAAACTTTAACTCAAGCACTTCTCAAATTCACAATTACTCTACTAGCATGACTTTGATATTACTACCTCCATATCTCAAAACAATTATCAAGCATCCAACTTTTCTTAGTATTCAACGCACTCAAAAGAAAGTTTTACAAATCTTGAATACCAACCATATTATTATTAAGAAAATTACCATGCTGTTAAGACTCTCAAAATAATTTAAGTGAAGTATGAGAGATCAATAGTTTATTTAAAACAAATCCACCACTGTGCTCTAAAAGATCTAAGTGAAGCACATAGAGCAAAATTATAACGCTCAAAAAGATATAACTGAAGCACATAGAGCAAAACTATCAAGCTCAAAAGATATAAGTGAAGCACATAGAGTATTCTATCAAATTCTAATTCATGTATGGCTCTCTCAAAAGGTGTGTACAGCAAGGATGATTGTGGCACACTAACAAACAAAGGCACAAATAATACAAGACGCTCCAAGCAAAACACATATCATGTGGTGAATAAAAATATAGCTCCAAGTAAAATTACCGATGGAAGTAGACGAAAGAGGGGATGCCTTCCGGGGCATCCCCAAGCTTTGACTTTTTGGTGTCCTTGGATTATCTTGGGGGTGCCATGGGCATCCCTAAACTTAGGCTCTTGACACTCCTTGTTCCATAATCCATCAAAAGATTTCACCCAAAACTTGAAAACTTCACAACACAAAACTCAATAGAAATCTCGTGAGCTCCGTTAGAGAAAGAAAACAAAAGACCACTTCAACGTACTGCAATGAACTCATTCTTTATTTATATTGGTATTAAACCTACTGTATTCCAACTTCTCTATGGATTATAAACTATTTTACTAGCCATAGATTCATCAAAATAAGCAAACAATACACGAAAAACAGAATCTGTCAAAAACAGAACAGTCTGTAGTAATCTGTAACTAACGTAAACTTATGGAACTCCAAAAAATCTACCAAAATTGGACGATCTATACAATTTTTTTATTGATCAGCAGCAATTGGAATCAGTATTTTATCACATTCTGGTGATTTTGAACAATTCGGCCACTGAATGCAAAGTTTCTGGAAATTATAGCAAGATCAAATAACTATCATCCAAGAGGATCCAATAGGTCTAACTTGGCACAAACACAAATTAAAACACAAAACCACATCCAAAAAGAAGGTAGATGGGTTATTTATTCCCTAACAGAAGAAAAACAAAAAAAACTAAAAATAAAATTGGGTTGCCTCCCAACAAGCGCTATCCTTTAACGCCCCTAGCTAGGCATAAAAGCGAGGATAGATCTAGGTACTGCCATAATAGTGGCATGGCAAATCATGAAAACTTCTCTCATATTCTCTACGTTCAGCAGCAAGTTTTCTTTGAGGCAAGCAAAAGTAATCAAAAGGGCTAAATTTAATGGGACAAAAGTCCCCAAGATCAATCTCGGGAGGTATAGGTGCCTCCCTAGGCCCCTTGTATTGCACAACCAATTCATCATTAAGAGCATTCTTTTGGCAAAAAGATACAAGCCTTCGTTCAAGAGGAAAACCTAGTCCATTATTCTGAATAGCAAAATCATCATTAAGCTCAGAAATTTTATCAACTAGAACATCGGCAGGAACCTTTTTCCTAAGATTTTCATTGTAAGCAATATGATCTAAAGATTGTAAACGCATCATGTCTTCTTGATTAAAAAGGATAGCTTCAATGGGAGGATGACTAGCATCCACCATATAATGCGCAAAGATTTCTTTGGCCTCTTTTATTATAAATCTAAACTCATGAGCCAAAAAGATAGTAGCGGCACGCTTAACAGAAGAATGCTCAATATTAGAGAATTCTAAGAAGATTCATTGTATGCAAGGATGCATGTGCGTAAATTGTCTTTCAAGTTCAACTATAAGCATGGCAATAGCGTCCCCAAGACTACTAGTTCTATGAAGAATAGAACCGCCCATAGAGGGCAAAGCACCGACACAAGTAAAGAAATCTTGGATAACTCCTTTTCCAATAATATTACCACTACCAACACGAAAAAAAATTGTATGCAAGGTAGGGGTTCTTCAATAGGAGCATCAAAATTCTCCATGATATTATTATTGTCCATATCAGCAATAATTTCTCCAAATTTAGACATAACGACAAGCAAGCGAGAAAAAAAGCTAACGGAAAAGGAGAAGGAGATTGGGAAAGAGAGGGCGAATAAAACGGCAAGGGTGAAGTGGGGGAGAGGAAAACGAGAGGCAAATGGCAACTAATGTAATGCGAGAGATAGGGATTGTGATGGGTACTTGGTGTGTTGACTTTTTGCATAGACTCCCCGGCAACAGCGCCAGAAATTCTTATTGCTACCTCTTTAGCTTGCGTTGGATTTCCCCGAAGAGGAAAGGATGATGCAGCAGAGTAGCGTAAGTATTTCCCTCAATTTTTGAGAACCAAGGTATCAATCCAGTAGGAGGCCACACTCAAGTCCCTCGTACCTACACAAAAACAATAGCTCAACGCAACCAACGCGATTAGGGGTTGTCAATCCCTTCACGGTCACTTACGAGAGTGAGATCTGATAGAGATGATAGATAATATTTTTGGTATTTTTGATATAGAGATGCAAAGTGAAAAGTAAAAAAGCAAAGCAAGATTAAAGTGATGGAGATTGATATGATGAGAATAGACCCGGGGGCCATAGGTTTCACTAGTGGCTTCTCTCAAGAGCATAAGTATTCTACGGTGGGTGAACAAATTACTGTTGAGCAATTGACAAAATTGAGCATAGTTATGAGAATATCTAGGTATGATCATGTATATAGGCATCACGTCCGAGACAAGTAGATCGACTCCTACCTGGATCTACTACTATTACTCCACTCATCGACCGCTATCGAGCATGCATCCAGAGTATTAAGTTAAAAACAGAGTAGCGCCTTAAGCAAGATGACATGATGTAGAGAGATAAATTCATGCAATATGAAATAAACCCCATCTTGTTATCCTCGATGGCAACGATACAATACGTTCCTTGCTGCCCCTTCTATCACTGGGAAAGGACACCGCAAGATCGAACCCAAAGCTAAGCACTTCTCCCATGGCAAGAAAAACCAATCTAGTAGGCCAAACCAAACTGATAATTCGAAGAGACTTGCAAAGATAACCAATCATACATAAAAGAATTCAGAGAAGATTCAAATATTATTCATAGATAGACTGGATCATAAACCCACAATTCATCGGTCTCAACAAACACACCGCAAAAAGAAGATTACATCGAATAGATCTCCACGAGAGAGGGGGAGAACATTGTATTGAGATCCAAAAAGAGAGAAGAAGCCATCTAGCTACTAACTATGGACCCGAAGGTCTGAGGTAAACTACTCACACTTCATCGGAGGGGCTATGATGATGTAGAAGCCCTCCGTGATGACGGCCCTCTCCGGCGGAGCTCCGGAACAGGCCCCAAGATGGGATCTAGTGGATACAGAAAGTTGCGGCGGTGGAATTAGGTTTTGGCTCCGTATCTGATCATTTGGGGGTACGTATGTATATATAGGAGGAAGGAGTACGTCGGTGGAGCTTCGAGGGGCCCACGAGGCAGGGGGGCGCGCCCTAAGGGGGGGCGCCCCCCACCCTCGTGACCGCCTCTCTTGTGCCTTGGCGTAGGGTCCAAGTCTCGTGGATCACGTTCGGTGAGAAAATCACGTTCCCAAAGGTTTCATTCTGTTTGGACTCCGTTTGATATTCCGTTTCTTCGAAACACTGAAATAGGCAAAAAAACAGCAATTCTGGGTTGGGCCTCCGGTTAATAGGTTAGTCCAAAAAATAATATAAAAGTAGAAAATAAAGCCCAATATAGTCCAAAACAGTAGATAATATAGCATGGAGCAATCAAAAATTATAGATACGTTGGAGACGTATCAGCCGCCGCGGGCGTCGGCCCGTCGCGACGACGCTGGTGATAACATCTCCATATAGCATTGTCCAATCCACGGACCCTCCGCGACCAGCGCCAGGTCCTTCGGGAGCGAGCTCACGAAGTCGCTCGAACCACCGTCGAGCGTCGGCGCCAAACGCGTTGCTAGTCGAACAAGCGGGTGGGACCCGCTATGGACCACCCGGCACCAGGGGGCCCCGGCGGCCTACCTTACGAGGTGGGCTGCCCGGCCTTTACCCGTGAGCTGAGGCAGTTCTGGTGGCCGTCCCACCGCACGTTCAAGCCCGACATCGGCGAGAAGTACACCGGCAAGACCCACCCGTCCGAGTTCCTCAGCATCTACACCATCGCGATGCAGGCCGCTGGGGCTCGCGATGACAAGGTGCTCGCCAACTACTTCTCGCTGGCGCTCAAGCCCAATGTAATGTCTTGGTTGATGCACTTGCCAGCGGACTCCATCTCCTCCTGGTCGGATATGTGCCATGAGTTCGTTGGCGCCTTCACAGGAGGTCACCAAGCTCATGGCCAGGCCAGTGATCTGCATATCATTCCCAGAAGGAAGGGGAGACCCTGTGCAAGTACATCCAGAGGTTTAGCCGGGTGCAGTACAACATCCCCGACGTTCATCCCACCATTGTGATTAGCGCGTTCCATCAGAACGTGCGCAATCGCAAGATGCGCGAGGAGCTGACGATGACCAAGGTTAAGGATGTGGCCGAGCTCTATGTTCTGGCCGACAGGTGCGCCCGGGCAGAAGAGGGAAGGAAGTACCCCGGCGAAGACGCCGGCGCGGAAACCGACTCTACTGATGAGGATGCCGCCACCCCGACGAAGAAGGGCCGGCGTTGCAACAGGAAACGCAAAGGCAAGGCCGTGCTTGCCGTTGAGGGATCTGACGACACCGGTGCCGGCAAGAAGGTCAAGGCAGACACCCCCGGCAAGGAGATTGCCAGGTGCGCTGCCTGCCGGGCCTTGGCGGCTACCGACAAGCCAGGAAGCTTGGGCAAGCAATACTGCAAGATCCACCGCACCAAGGGCCACGATCTCCGGAACTGCTAACAAGTCGAGCTGCTTGCTGAGAAGCAAAAGGCTGAGTACGAAAGGCAGGACAAGGAGAAGGACCAGGATGGTGCTGAGGGATCCGGCAAGAAGCATGGCGGCCAAGGAGGCCGCCCCAGCAAGGACAACCAGCAAGAGAGGCCCACCCGGGGCCGCGACAAGAAACAAGAAGACGACTATCACGACGAGGACGACGAGTCCGGTGAGCAAGGGTTCCAGAAGGCTATGGAGGCCATGTGCGTCGATGGCGGCGCCTCGCTGCATGCCTCTCACCGCCAGCTCAAGCAGTGGGCGCGAGAGGTTACAGCGACGGAGCCATCGTTCGACGCTCAGATGCCACTAAAGTGGTCCAGCACGCCCCTCATCTTTGACGTCGAGGACCACCCTGATCGCACTACCGCGGTCGGGTGTTTGTCGTTGTTGGTTTCGCCAACAATACGCAACCTCAAGGTGAACAAGATGTTGGTTGACGGCGGGGCCGGCCTGAACCTGATCTCGCCTGTCGTGATCAAAAGGTTGCAAATCCCTGACGGAGACCTCGAGGAAACGGGCACGTTTTAGGGGGTTAATCCGGGGAGGAGTCAGCCAAGGGGAAAGGTCACACTGCCCATGACGTTTGGAGGAGAGTTGAACTACCGGACGGAGAAGATCTTCTTTGACGTGGCCGAGATCCCCTTGCCCTACAACGGGATCCTCGGCCGCTCGGCACTAGCCAAGTTCATGGCGGCATCACACTATGCCTACAACATGCTAAAGATGCCCGGGCCGTTGACCATCATCTCTGTCCCCTCCGACAAGAAGGACGCGCTGACCTGCGCTGACCAACTCTACCGGGAAGCAGTTGCAGCAGCTGCCATCAAGGCACCTGCTCCTGCCGCCGAAGGCCCGGGAGGAAGGAAGGAGCCCGGCAAGACCTCTCGCACCCACTCCGGAAAGCGCACCTCCTCGGGGTGTTGTGCTACCGTTGAGGACATGCCAGAGAGCTCTGCCGACAAGAGCAAGAGATCTAGAGCTGAGCCGCCGCAGACCAAGAGGGTGCCCGTCGCGGAGGACGGCACGGGAGGGGCCTTCATCATAGGCTCCACCCTCAACAGCAAATAGGAAGGCGAGCTCGTCACCTTCCTGCGGGCAAATGTCGACGTGTTTGCATGTCAAGCGTATGACATCCCCGGTGTTCCCAGGGAGGTGATTGAGCACCACCTAGCTGTCTGCCCCCACACGCGGCCCGTCAAGCAGAAGGTCAGAAAGCAGGCTCTGGAGAGGCAGGAGTTCATCACAGAGGAGATCAGGAAGTTAGAAGTGGCAGGTTTGGTGAGAGGGGTGCTCCATCCCACGTGGTTGGCCAATCCGGTAGTGGTGCACAAGGCGAATAGGAAGTGGAGGCTGTGTGTATTGATTACATAGATATCAATAAGGCTTGTCCTAAGGACCCCTTCCCATTGCCGCGCATCGACCAGATTGTTGACTCCATAGCCGGGTGTGATCTGTTATCATTCCTCGATGCCTACTCAGGCTACCACCAAATCTTCATGACAAGAGAAGATGAAGAGAAGACAGCATTCATCACCCCATGTGGTACGTATTGCTTTTTACGGATGCCTTTCGGGTTGAAGAGTGTTGGCTCAACGTTTGCAAGAGCAGTCCAAATTGGTTTTGAACCTCAGCTCCATAGAAATATGGAAGCCTACATGGATGACATAGTGGTCAAAACCAAGGACGGGCCGACTCTTGTGCAAGATCTAGAAGAGACATTGCCAACCCGCGCAAGATCAACCTCAAGTTGAACCCTGAGAAGTGCGTCTTCGGTGTCCCGTCCGGCAAGCTTCTCGGGTTCTTCGTGTCACAGCGCGGGATCGAGGCAAACCCAGACAAGATCAAGGCTATTGAGCAGATCGAGGCGCCCAAGCGGATCAAGGATGTGCGTCAGGGCCACCGGCTATGTTGCCGCCATGAGCCGGTTCATCTCCAAGTCCGCCGAGCGCGCCCTTCCCTTTTTCAAGATCTTGAAAAAGGAGGGCCCAATGGAGTGGACCCCAGAAGCCGAGGCCGCACTGCAGTACCTGAAGAAATACCTTTCCTCCACGCCAACACTAGTTGCGCCTAAGCCACAAGAGCTGTTACTGTTGAATCTGGCGGGCAACGAATTAGGTGGTCAGCGCCGCACTAGTGGCGCAAAGGGAGGTCGACGGGGAGGCAGCAATGGCAGCAGGACCAGCGGATGGCAAGCCGAAGATTCCGCCGGAAGGTCCTGGTGCCGACAAGGTGCGGCCCCTAGCAGAGTCTGGTGCTACCAAGGCGATGCCCACGCGGTCGAGTGAAGTGGTGCCCAAGAAGAAAATGATGCAGCACCCGGTTTACTTTGTCAGCTCCCTCTTGCAGGGGGCTAGATCAAGGTATTCCGGTGTGCAAAAATTGCTCTTCGGCCTCGAGGAAGCTGCATCACTACTTCCAGGCCCACGAGATCACCGTCGTCACCCGCCTCCCGTTGCAACGGATACTGCACAACCCGGACGCAACCGGAAGGATTGTGGAATGGGCCTTGGAGTTGTCAAGCTTCGGCTTAAAGTTTGAGAGTACCTCGACGATTCAGAGCAAAGTCTTGGCGGAGTTCATCGCGGAATGGACCTCGACACATGAAGAAGAGGTCCAGGAGACTACCCTCCCCGGCAAGGAGGCAGACCGCAACTGGATCATGTACTTTGATGGAGCCTTCTCGCTGCAAGGCGCCGGTGCTGGTGTGCTGCTCGTCGCGCCCACCGGAGAGCACCTCAAGTACGTGGTCCAGATGCACTTCCCCAGGGAGATGTCCACCAATAACACCACCGAGTACGAGGGATTGCTTGCCGGTCTCAGGATCGCAGCAGACCTCGGGGTTAAGAAGCTCATTGTCAGGGGTGACTCGCAGCTCGTTGTCAGGCAAGTCAACAAAGATTATCAGAGCCCACTGATGGAAGCGTACGTAGATGAGGTGAGGAAGCTGGAGGAACGCTTTGACGGTATCCAGGCGGAGCACGTCCCCCGAGCGGAGAACGACATCACCGATTACCTGTCAAAAGCGTGCCGCATTCAAGCTACCTGTGGAACCAGGTACCTTTTTGCTCCGGTTAACTCAACCATCTGTCGATCCATCAGCAGGGCAAAGCAAGCGGAGAAAATCAGGTCCCGGCAAGTACTTTCCTACCGAGCCCCCCGGGGCCGCCGGCAAGGGTACTCCCGCGGACGCTGAGCCTGCCCAAGAGCAACTGGCTCCAGCTGGGCGTCAGGCCCTGGCTGTAGAGACAACCGCTCCCATGGTGGAAGAGATGCCTTTGGTCCTTGCCGTCGAGCCTCAGGCTCCGGCATGGGCGCAGCATACCGTCCAATTCCTCCAAACAGGGGAACTTCCTGAGGAGCAAGAAGAAGCGGAGAAAGTAGCCCATCGGTCCGCCCTATACCAGTTCGTCGATGACGTCCTGTACTGGAGAAGGCCGAACGGTGTGAAACTCAAGTGCATCCCCCGGGAGGCAGGACTGGAGCTGTTGGCAGAGATACATGGAGGCATATGTGGCTCCCACATAGGGTCAAGGGCCCTTGCCGGGAAGGCGTTCCGACAAGGTTTCTTCTGGCCCACCGCCCTCCAGGATGCGACGGCACTAGTCGCCAAGTGTGAAGCGTGCCAGTTCCATTCAAAGAAGCTTCATCAACCAGCTCAAGCCCTTCAAACAATCCCTCTCTCCTGGCCATTCTCGGTCTGGGGGCTCGATATACTGGGCCCTTTCCCCCGCTCTGTCGGGGGTTTTGAGTACTTGTACATTGCAATCAACAAGTTCACAAAGTGGCCAGAGGTGGAAGCAGTGAGAAAGGTGACTGCTTAGTCAGCTGTCAAGTTTTTCAAAGGACTGGTCTGCCGTTTTGGTGTGCCAAACAGAGTCATCACCGACAACGACACGCAGTTCACAAGCCACACCTTCATGCAATACATTCAAGACCTCGGCAAAAAGGTCTGTTTTGCTTCCGTGGCACACCCACGGAGCAACGCCAAGCGAAGAGGGCAAATGCTGAAGTGTTGCGAGGCCTGAGGACAAATACTTTTGACAAGCTGCACAAGAACGGAAGGCGCTGGATTGATGAACTGCCAGCAGTTCTTTGGTCGATCAGGACGACGCCAAATCGAGCCACCGGCCAGACACCTTTTGCCCTAGTATACGGGGCAGAAGCAGTTCTCCCCACGGAACTCATATACAGGTCACCTCGAGTGCTTGCTTATGATGAGCTTGAGCAAGAGCCGTTGCGTCAAGATGACGCGACGCTCCTTGAGGAAGATCGTCTTCGGGCGGCTGTGAGAGCAGCACGCTACCAGCAAGCCTTGCGCCACTATCATAGCCGCAAGGTTCATGCCCGAAGCCTTGAGGAAGGCGACCTTGTTCTTCGGCGCGTTCAATCGGCCAAGAATTCCAACAAGTTGACGCCGAAGTGGGAAGGCCCTTATCGGGTAATACGAGTTACCAGGCCTGGCGCAGTCCACCTGGAGACCGAGGATGCCGTACCAGTGAGAAACTCCTGGAACATCGAGCATCTTCGCAAGTTTTACCCATAAGGCGTGGCTTGCCGGGCCTCCCGGCAAGCCACCTTTTGTACGAGCTTTGCCGACAAGGCATGTGACCCTTTGTACAAAGCCAGGCGCAGACCCTGAGCGAGAATAAATGAAGTGCTGGCGCCCTAAGTTATAGCATGCATTATAGGTCGAGTCTCGTCCTTGGTTAGGGTTGATAGTGCTTAGCGGCGGCTAACCCCTAGCTTAGAGGTCGAGTGCGCGTCTCTTTGTTCTTCTCTGTCTTCTTTGGTTCGCAGGACGCATGAATATCCTTGCCGAGCTGCTTTGGAAGAAAGGGGACGGACCGGCGTCTGGGCCCCGGCAAGCCAGTATTGCCGGGGGCTACAAGAGCAAAGATCCACCCGCGGTAAGCCAAGGTTGCCGGGGGCTGCAGATTCAGATAAGTTCTCTATCCCTTATCATGTGTTTTGTTATGGACTGAGGTATGTGAAACCTCGTTTTATCCTTAGGCTACCGTGCTCCCCTCGCTTCGGACCCTAGGACTCGTTTCCTGGGACCGAGTTTGGTCGTAGTCGCGGCAGCAAGGAAATGAAACGAGGAGCCTAAGCCCACCTCATCCCTGCCTCTGCCAAGGGTGTGAGGAAGGTCGAGTGAAGTGGGGGGACGGCAAGGCCTGTTGCCGGGCGAGAAAACCTTTATCTTAAAGGTAACAAGGATTTACTCCTTGTCGTGGGTTTTACCTGCGAACGAAAACCCGACAAACATCCCTTTTTCATTAAAAAACATCCCGTACAGGTACAGTTCATACGAAATGAAAAACATGAACAAGGGGATTACAAGTTCTAAAGTTAGCAAAGGCCCGAAGGCTTACAAGACTAAAAAGAGATAATATGCCCGTAATCCCTTTCTTGTCCCTCTCCTCAGGAGGCAGGTCAAGGAGGCGAAAAGGGCAAAAGGGGCGCCTAGGCGAGCTACGAGTGGCAGAAGACACCAAGAGGACATCCCGGTGGCCGTCCAAGGGCTGGATGGTGATGGCGGCGTCGGAGGCAGAGCTCGAAGACGAGGCGGCAGGACGTCGGTACGCGACAAAGGCGTCGGTGCCTGCGTACTCTGACTTGACGGCCTTGCCGCCCGCCCTCTTCCTCTTCCGCACCCTCCCAACGCCAGCCGCTCAAGGAGACGACCCCGAGAAGTTCAAGGAGCCGGCGATACAGATGATGGGGTCGCCGGTGTCGCTCGGAGCGGTGCCCGACGCCTAGACAGACCCGTCATCCTGCCGCCCGCTAGCCTCGTCGTCGCTGCCGTTGTCTTCCTCGCCACTCTCGCTCGAGGAGGAATCTTCGTCGTCAGAAGAGCTCTCCACGCAGCACCTTACGCGAGTCCCGAAGTGCCCGAAGATCTTGATGGAGAGGAGGCCACCCTCCATTAGTTTGAGATGGAGAATGAGCCCATCCGTCAAGTTGTGGAGACGAGCGAAGGTCTTCCACCCTCGACGAAGATACATGACGTGAGGGGCGTGGAACTCGACGTCGGCCCATGTGCCGCTGTTCCCGCAGCTCCTCATATGCAGCCGCAACGCCTGCGGCGGATCCAGCTCCACCTCCCGCGCGAATGGAGTCGGGAGGCGAAGGCGATGGCGTGGTGGCCGACGCAGCCTGATGAAGAATTCGCAGGGGTTGTCCCCAGCATGGCCCTCCATCGAAGGAGGAGCTGCTGTCGGAGGAGGGGCTGATCTGCCACCCCGCCCTCCTCTTCCCCGAGAACTGCGACCTCTGCCCCGGCCTCGCCCACGGCCTCGTCCCCTCCCCCTTCCCCTCGCGGCCGGCTCTGCCGCCACGGGTGCAGGAGGAGGAGGGACGCGTTGTCGAGCGGCGAGCCTCGCCGCCACCGTCGAAGGACCGGGATTCCCTTTCTCCATGGAGGGTGAGAGGAAGAAGCAGAAGCAAGAAGAGATAGGCGACAGAAGAGTGTGGGACGCCATCCCCCTTTCCCCCTCGTTATAAAGGAACGGGGTTGAGGCTCGGCCGCCCCGCTCGGCCAATCAAGACACGAGAGGCGCAGGGAACCAGGACCGACCCGCTGCCCCAACCAGTGACGGCCCGGTTTCCCGCCTCCACTGTTTGCCACCCCTAGCACATGAAAGACGCGTGGCAGACATGCAGGACCAAGGGGACAAGTGAGGCGACCTCTCCCCACCCTGTGGTCGTGGGGAGTGGACGCCTTGAAGACCGCGCCTCGGACCCATTCAGTAAATGAGCCGCGCCTCCACGCCTCCCTCCCTTTACGGGGAAGGCGCGAGCCGCCTCTTTACTGCGACGTGACGCATGCGTGTGAAAACCGCCCCACGCATGCCACCCACGTCACGCACGCCTCTCCATGCCACGCCGTGCGCGCGGGTCATGGGAAAGCGCAGCGCGCGAAAAATCTTACCACGGTAAAAACCGCCCCGCCTGCCCGTGCACCGTTTTGGGCCTGACCCAACAACGTGTCGCGCTTATGTGTGGCCCAGGCTTAGGGGCTCCTATCGGTGTACAAAACTAGGGGCACATTTTTGTACCCCTTTACCTGTGCACGGGCAGTTAGAGCCGCGCCCGCGACCACACCAAGCAGAGCGAGGGAGGTGACCCAAGGTAAGATCGAAGCCCAAGATGGCCAGAGCAACGCCAAGGCCAAGACCACAAAGAGCAGAGGGACGAAGCAGGTTCCCCCGGCAAGACCCTTGCCGGGGCAACCTCAGCGGCCCCGGCAAGATCCTTGTCGGGGCAGCTTGCCCCACACCAACAGAGCGAGCCACCCTTGAGCCCACGGCCGCCAACACCGTCATCAATGTGGGGCTAGGGCTCGGGAAGGCACCTCTGTGGTGGCATGCAAATCTTTGTGAAGACATATCCAAGAACAAATGAGGATTAGAAGACGACGATCCTTGGCAAGATCCTTGCCGAGGAAGGCTACCAAGACCCCCGGTAAGATCCTTGCCGGGGACGCCTGCATGCCACGGCAAGACCCTTGCCGGGCCACTCGGCAAGGCCCTCGCCAAGCGCACCAGCAGGGCCACCGTCAGGCCCGCACCAGCCAAGTCTCCACCGACGTTCGCATGCAGCTGCTGACCCAACCAGTTGGGCAGGCACCTGCGTGGCAACATGCAACCCTTCGTGGAGGCTCCACCATCGCGCCACCTCAGCTGCCTGCCTGCCTACATGGCGCCGCATGCATCGCTGGCCAGGGCGCGTGTCGAAGCTTGGAGGAGCGGCGACGGACGGGACGGGCCTCGCCCCGTCCCCGATAAAGTGAAGGGACACCTAAGCCTCGCATTAAATGCGCTTTGTCCTGTAATACCAGGATAACCTCGCAACACTGTTGCCTTTCCACCTCCTGTGTGCCACGGTGGCATCCCCTTTTTCTATAAAAGGAGGACCAAGGCGACGAGGAGAAGGATTCGGCTTTTTGGAGCTCGTTACACTCCATAGCTAGTTCAAGAACTCAGAATACATCCACCAAAGCAGGAGTAGGGTTTTACGCATCCTCGCGGCCCGAACCTGGATAAACGAACCGCGTGCTCTCTGTTAGACCCGCTCTTCTCTCAACCCCGCGCCCCGCAACCGCAGTAGGGATTCTTGTGATCCCATAGGTGTCGTTTCCCACCGACAACCTCCTGAGCCAGCTCCAGAGCCAATTACTGAGCCTATTCCTAAACCAACTCCGAGGAAGAGAGGTGTTCTATTTCTCAGTCCCGAAGATATGCAAGAGGCAAAGAAATCTATGAAAGAAAAAGGTATTAAGGCTGAAGATGGTAAGAATTTACCTCCTATTGAAGAAATACATGGTCTTAATTTACCGCATGTTGAAGAAACATATGATCTTGATCCATTACCTATTGAAGAACCTCCAGATCTTGATATCTCGACACAGGTAGTAAAGGTAAATTCTCTCTATAGATATGATAAAGCTGAAGTCCCTCCTACTAAAATTGCTAGCTAGTGCTTGGATGAGTTTTATAACTTTATGTTTAAGCAAGAAGACTTCAATGCTTAATTTGGTAGACAATTAAAACAAAATACTTATATGATTAAACACTTGGGTGATTATATGGCTGATGTTAGATGTGAACTTAAACTTGTTAGCAAACATGCTTCTATGGTTACCACTCAAGTAGAACAAGTACTTAAGGCTCAAAATGATTTGCTCAATGAAATGAATAGTAAGAGAAATGATTATGCTGTTAGAGTGGCTACTAGAACTGGTAGAATGACTCAGGAACCTTTGTATCCTGAAGGCCACCCTAAGAGAATTGAGCAAGATTCTTAGAGAAATAATATTGATGTACCTAGTTCTTCTAAGAGGAAGAAAAAGAAAAACGATAGGACTTTGCAAACCTCTAGTGAACCTATTGATGAACCACCTGAGAATCCAAATGATATATCTATGTCTGATGCTGAAACACAATCTGGTAATGAACATGCACCTAATGAAAATGTTAATGATGATGTTCATGATGATACTCAACCTAGTAATGATAATGATGTAGAAATTGAACCTGCTGTTGATCTTGATAACCCACAATCAAAGAATCAATGTTATGATAAGAGAGACTTTGTTGCTAGGAAACATGGTAAAGAAAGGGAACCATGGGTTCAGAAACCCATGCCTTTTCCTCCAAAACCATCCAAGAAAAAGGATGATGAGGATTTTGAGCGCTTTGCTGAAATGATTAGACCTATCTTTTTGCATATGCGATTAACTGATATGCTCAAAATGAATCCTTATGCTAAGTATATGAAAGATATTGTTACAAATAAGAGAAAGATACCGGAAGCTGAAATTTCCACCATGCTTGCTAATTACACTTTTAAGGGTGGAATACCAAAGAAACTTGGAGATCCAGGAGTACCTACTATACCATGCTCCATTAAAAGAAACTATGTTAAAACTGCTTTATGTGAAAATTTCTCCGGTTCCATGTTATTCGGAATGAGTTTGTTAACAAGACCTGATCAACCTTGTTAGTGGATTCCTTTTGATGAGTATGAGATGGATGAAACTAGAAGGCACAATCTTTTGTACCCTCTTTATACTTTCTGTTATTTAGTTGAAATAAAGTAAAAATAGTATTTTTTCTGTCTGTTTCCTGATTTATCCGTGCAATATAAAAATGCCCCGAAAATAAAAGTCCTACAAATGCCATGCCAATTTAATATGATTTTTCGGGAATATTTGAGGATTTATGGTACTGAAAACACCGCGGGGGGAGCTGCCACCTGGCCACGAGGGTGGAGGGCGCGCCCTACCCCCCAGGGCGCGCCCTACCCCCCAGGGCGCGCCCCCTGCCTCGTGGGCCCACGGTGGCCCTCCTCCACTTATTCCTGCACCCATCCTCCTCCTCTTCCTCCCACAAACACGAATATCTAGCTCAAGCACGAGTTCTAGCTCACTTTGCTGCGATTTTCGATCTCCTTGCTCAAAGCACCTCTCACAAAACTGCTTGGGGAGATTGTTCCTTGGTATGTGACTCCTCCATTGGTCCAATTAGTTTTTGTTCTAGTGCTTTATTCATTGCAAATTTGTGCTGCATAGGTGACCATGTTCTTGAGCTTTGCATGTCAAATTTATATGGTTCCAAGTAGTTCTAATGCATGATATAGGCTCTAGGCACTTGTAGGAGTAGTTGTTATCAATTTTGTTGAGCTTGGTTCACTTTTGTTCGAAGTTACTAAAAATTTCAGAAATTTTTCAGAGAAAGCAATATGCTTAGGAAAATGTTCCAAGGTGGTTCTTCGAGGAAGCAAGGACCCAGGCTTGCAATGCGTGATGCTGATGAGGAGCCCCCAAGGGATGCTCCCGTGCGGCCCTGTGAATGGCCTTCGGAAAATTTTATGGATCGAGCGGGAATCAAAGAAGAATTTAATGCATATTTTCGTAACGCCAATCTTGTGGACTTTGAGGCAGACAAATGCCCACAGTACCATGATCTCACTAGTTCATTTCCGAGGAGGTTTGAATTTTCATCTTCACGTAATTCTCCAACAGTCATGTTTGATCTTTATGACAAATATTATACCATGGACTTAGAGGATTTTACTTTTGCTTGCAAACTTCCACAATGGGGTAGTACTATTGATCCCCGTAAATCTGAATTTAGAAACTTTCTTGCTAGTATAACTGTAGGAGAATCTAGAGATATAACACAAGCTACCATAGGGAGCATTCACTTTCCTGCTATACATTATTTTGCTCTCTTCATAGGTAGGTGCATAAATGCTAAGGATGAAGCATGTCACATGTGTGTCCCTGACCTTAGCATTCTCAGGAGTGCTGTGTTAGGAGACCAATCTTATCATATGGGAGCCATTGTAGCACGTAGGTTGCATCATAATAGATATAATGGTTATGCAACCCGCTTAGCTAATTTTCTTGAGGTGGACGTTCGTGAAGGTGATATGGAGTTGCCTCCCACTTATTTAGATTTTAATTCTATGGCCTCTCACCAGTTTGTCGAGAGGAATGACTCACCTCTCTTATATCGACTAATCTTTGATAAACGGCGTGTTGTCCGTATTACTCTCCCTGCTCCTGCCTTCTTTGATTCTCGGACAAAAGGAAGATATACTATTACCAGAGAGGAGGCAGATGAGTATGAGAGGAGAGCAGAGGCATCTCGATGCCACGCTGCAGCTCAGGCGGCGATAAACGCTGCATCGCAGTACGACCCCAGCTACACCTATGGGTATCCGCCAGGCTATCCCTCGCAATAAACCAACTTAGGCCAAAAGCCTAAGCTTGGGGGAGTACGTATTTCCCACTAACATTACATTTATGTTTGCACACACTCATTGCTAGATGTCGGTGCTCATACTTTTTCACTGTAATATCCATGCTAGTTTATTTTCTTTTTCCTGCTTTCTTCTTGTGTGTTTGTTAAACTTTAAGAAAAACCAAAAAATTAGTAGTAGTTTACTTTTCTTGCTGTAGTAGTAATAATTAAAAAGAAAACCCAAAAAGATTTCCCGTTCTTCTTTTGCTTGTTGGGAGCTTTCCCGTATAAATAGATTTTATCTCTTTTCTTTTCTTTGGGGGTCGATAGGAGAAGACCATAATTAAATTGTTGAAGTGGCTCTTATATGCATTATTGTTGATCTAACCAAGAGCCCATATTGCCTTGTCTTCTCCTGTTTATTAAATGCTCGCAGATTCCAGCTTAGTCCAATGCACGTGCACTCTTATTATTATTCACATCGTTCGGTCGTGCAAGTGAAAGGCAATTATGATGATATATGATGGACTGATTGAGATGAGAAAAGCTGATATGAACTCGACCTCTTTTGTTTTTGTAAATATGATGAGTTCATCATTCCTGATTTAGCCTATTATGAATAAACATGTTTGCAATAACAATTAGAGATCATAGTTACTTGTGCCATGCTTGATTAACTATGAGTTATAATGGTTTACCTTGCGTGCCAACATGCTATTGAAATGGTTGTGATGTGGTATGATGGGGTGGTATCCTCCTTTGAATGATTTAAGTGACTTGACTTGGCACACATGTAGTTGAAACAAATCAACATAGCCTTCACGATATTTATGTTCATGGTAGATTATATCCTACTCATGCTTGCATCCAATGTTCATGACTGTTGTCGCTCTCTAGTTGGTCGCTTTCCAGTCTTTTGCTAGCCTTCACTTGTACTAAGCGGGAATACTGCTTGTGCATCCAATCTCTTAGACCCCAAAGTTATTCATATGAGTCCACTATACCTTCCTATATGCGGTATCTACCTGCCGTTCCAAGTAAATTTGTATGTGCCAAACTCTAAACCTTCAAATAAACATTCTGTTTTATATGCTCGAATAGCTCATGTATCAAGTAGGGCTGCCCTTATCTTCCATGTTAGGCGGGTTATTCTCAAGAGGAGTGGACTCCGCTTCTCATTCACGAGAAAATGGCTGGCCACCGGGATGCCCAGTCCCATGCTTTATGCAAACTAAATCAAAATTAATTACAAACAAAACTCCCTCTAAGACTGTTGCTAGTTGGAGACACTCATTGTTTCGAGCAAGTCATGGATTGATGCTTGTTGGTGGAGGGGGAGTATAAACTTTACCATTCTGTTTGGGAACCGCCTATAATGTGTGTAGCATGGAAGATATCGCCATCTCTTAGTTGTTATGTTGACAATGAAAGTATGCCTCTCAAAATATTATTTATCTCTATTTCAAAACCGTGCTCTGGCACCTCTACAAATCCCTACTTCCCTCTGCGAAGGGTCTATCTATTTACTTTTATGTTGAGTCATCACCCTCTTATTAAAAAGCACTAGCTGGAGAGCACAACTGTCATTTGCATTCATTACTATTAATTTATATTGGGTATGACTATGACTGGATCTCTTTTACCATGAATTACAATGTCTAGTCAGTCCTTAATCTTTAAAGGTGCTCTGCATTTATGTTTTGCGGTCTCAGAAAGGGCTAGCGAGATACCATCCTGTTATATCATATTATGATTGTTTTGAGAAAGTGTTGTCATCCGAGATTTATTATTATGACTTGCTAGTTGATTATGCTATTGATATGAGTAAACATGAGACCTGAAAATTATTGCAAATGTGGTTAGTCATGATCCTTGCTGAAAACTTGAATGCTGGCTTTACATATTTATAACAACAAGAGCAAACATAGTTTGTAAAAGTTTTCTTTCTCTTTCAGTTTATCAACTGAATTGCTTGCGGACAAGCAAAGGTTTAAGCTTGGGGGAGTTGATACGTCTTCGTCGTATCTACTTTTCCAAACACTTTTGCCCTTGTTTTGGACTCTCACTTGCATGATTTGAATGGAACTAACCCGGACTGACGCTGTTTTCAGCAGAATTGCTATGATGTTGTTTTATGTGCAGAAAACAAAAGTTTTCGGAATGACCTGAAACTCCACGGAACATCTAGTTAAAAATAATAAAAAATCCTTGCCAAAGATGCAGACCAGGGGGCCCACACCCTGTCCATGAGGGTGGGGGGCGCGCCCCTACCTCGTGGGCCCCCCTGGAGCTCCTCCGACGCCAACTCCAACTCTATATATTTGCTTTCGGAGAGAAAAAAATCAAGCAGAAGAAATCATCGCGTTTTACGATACGGAGCCGCCGCCAAGCCCTAAAACCTCTCGGGAGGGCTGATCTGGAGTCTGTACGGGGCTCCGGAGAGGGGGATTCGTCGCCATCGTCATCATCAACTATCCTCCATCACCAATTTCATGATGCTCACCGCCGTGCGTGAGTAATTCCATCGTAGGCTTGCTGGACGGTGATGGGTTGGATGAGATCTATCATGTAATCGAGTTAGTTTTGTTAGGGTTTGATCCCTAGTATCCACTATGTTCTGAGATTGATGTTGCTATGACTTTGCTATGCTTAATGCTTGTCACTAGGGCCCGAGTGCCATGATTTCAGAGCTGAACCTATTATGTTTTCATGAATATATGTGAGTTCTTGATCCTATCTTGCAAGTCTATAGTCACCTACTATGTGTTATGATCCGGCAACCCCCAAGTGACAATAATCAGGACCACTCCCGGTGATGACCGTAGTTTGAGGAGTTCATGTATTCACTATGTGTTAATGCTTTGTTCCGGTTCTCTATTAAAAGGAGGCCTTAATATCCCTTAGTTTCCATTAGGACCCCGCTGCCACAGGAGGGTAGGACAAAAGATGTCATGCAAGTTCTTTCCCATAAGCACGTATGACTATATTCGGAATACATGCCTACATTACATTGATGAATTGGAGCTAGTTTTGTGTCACCCTGTTATGATTGTTACATGATGAACCGCATCCGGCATAATTATCCATCACCAATCCAATGCCTACGAGTTTTCCATCTACTGGTTTACACTTATTTACTTTCCCGTTGCTACTATTACAATTACTACAAAACACCAAAAATATTGCTTTTGCTTTTGTTACTCTTTTGTTACCATTACCACTACTATCATATTACTGTGCTACTAAATACCTTGCTGCAAATATTAAGTTATCCAGGTGTGGTTGAATTGACAACTCAGCTGCTAATACTTGAGAATATTTTTTAGCTCCCCTTGTGTCGAATCAATAAATTTGGGTTGAATACTCTACCCTCGAAAGCTGTTGCGATCCCCTACACTTGTGGGTTATCAGAGGTCCTCTCGGCTATTTTCAGGAAGGGAGCAGAGGAAGGGGTTGTCAGCTCTTTTAATGGGATTTCAGCTACTCAGCGCTTGTCGGTTTACGCGGATGATGTGGCAATATTCATCAAGCCTACGAATCAAGACATCACCTTTGTCAAACATGCCTTGCAATGCTTTGGGACTGCCTCTGGACTTGTTGTTAATTACACCAAATCTAATGCAATCATGATCAGGGGAACTGAGGAGGACAGGGACAGAGTTAAAACGAACCTGGCATGCGCTATTGCTGAGTTTCCTTGTAAATGTCTGGGGATTCCGCTAGCTATAAAACAACTCACTCGAGCTGATTGGCTACCGATGTTGGATCAAGTCCGTAAAATCTTGCCTGCGTGGCGGCGTGGCCTGATACAAAGACCTGGCAGACTTGTACTTGTCAAATCAGTTATGTCGGCAAGGCCAATTCATCAACTGATGGTGTTAAATGCTCCGGACTGGGTCTTTGAGGATATCAATGCATGGATGAGGTCGTTCTTCTGGGCTGGCAAGGATCGAGTTAACGGTGGACAGTGCCTTGTGGCTTGGAACACGATATGTCGGCCAACTTGTTATGGAGGTTTGGGAGTGAAAAACATCAAGATGCAAGCCTTGGCACTCAGAGTGAGGTGGGAGTGGCTCAGACGAACTGACCAAACTCGACCGTGGCAAGGAATCCCGTTCCTCATCGATGAGGATGCGCGTAGTGTGTTTAATAGCTTGGTGAAGATAACTGTTGGCAATGGTGAAAGCGTGCTTTTCTGGAAGGATAGATGGCTAAATGGTATGTCGGTGGCTGACATCGCCCCTGCTATTCTCTCGTTGGTGCATAAGCGAGCGCATAATCAACGGACAATATGTCAAGCCTTGATTGCCAACAGATGGGAGCTTGATATTAGTGGAGACATACCTTTTATGGCCCTCATACAGCTTATGCACTTGCGGTTGGCGATTTTAGAAATCGAAAGAGATATGCAGGCACCTGATGAGTTCTCCTGGCCGTGGGATACTTCTGGAAAGTATACGGCTAAATCGGTGTATAGCAGACTATGCTTGGGGGCTGACAAGATCTGAAACTTTTCAGTGCATTTGGCGAAGTGGGGCTATTCTCAAATGCAAATTTTTTGCTTGGCTGGCTGTTCAGTACAGATTGTGGACTTCGGATACGAGGGCTCGGCACGGCCTGCAGGACGAGACTGCTGCGTGCTATACCTGTTTACAGGATGAGGATACGATTGATCACATCCTGATGCATTGCGGATATGCGAAGGAGGTGTGGTACTCCTGCCTCATGCAGTTGGGGATCAGCGCCCCGCAACCAGATCAAACACACACTTTCACATCTTGGTGGCACGAAGCACGTAAGGTCATACCTACTAGGCACATGCGCGGTTTCGATTCTTTCATCATACTTGCTGCTTGGTCGCTATGGAAACAAAGCAATGCTAGGGTGTTTGAACGCACGGAACAACAAAAGAGTACACAACAACTGACTTCTCAGATCATGGAGGAGTTGAGAGAATGGCACACCGCGGGAGTTGGACGTTTACACCATTTTATGAGAGATTAGTCTAGTGAGTATGTAGGTGTTGGTGTTGAAGTGGCTAACGGGATGTTCGCATCCTTGTTTACCTTTTTATAAATAATTTACTCTTTTTTATATAAAAATATGATACGCTATTGACGTACTCTCGAAAAAAAAGGTTTCGCCGAAAGTTCCGCTGGATACGCGCGCGAGCGTCCTGCGTCCCGGCGCGCGTGAAGGGCTGACGGTTCCGTCCTCTCTCTGACTGACCCTCTCTAGGTCAGCAATGCCGGAAGCCGCCACTCAAGAGGGAGAGGCGTCGGGGTCCGGATCAACTCGCGCGCTCCGCCGCAGCCAGAGGTTCACGGCTGCAGCAAGTTCCACGGCGACGACCCGGTCGATGGCCCTGGTGCGTGCGCGGCAGTCCCCGGGGTCCCAATCTCCACAGGAACCATCCGCGCGATCCAATACAAGGAAGAGAAAGAAGGGGCCGGCTGCCAACCAGAAACCGAAGAAACGGGAGGAGCAGGAGGAGGAGGTCTCATCCGCAGACAGCTCCCCAATTCGCGAGCCACATATCCCGGATGAGATGTATCGACTTGATGATCTGGATACGTCCAAAGTCATTCAGAAGGCACTAGGAGATCATTTGGACAAAATAGGTATGCCATCCAAGTCGTCTCGATTACTTTCCATGGTTTCACCACCAGCGAGAAAAGTTATCAATTCCACTTCCGAACGAAGTATTGTGTTCGGCATATGAGTGTTTACTTCTGTGTACTGATTTTCTTGTAGCTCGCCATATGGGATTGCCTACTCTGAATGTGCACATGTGCAGAGCTTCCATGTGCGTTCTTGATGACCCAAATCTGGTCCTGACCTTGAATCTTCAAGAAAGGCGGTGCTTAATGCTGCTCGCTCTGTTCTCGGGCTTTCGTCCTTTGTTGGTACAAATAATAATGATATCATATCTGTTTATTTAGGAGAATTGTGAAATTATGTTGTTCACTGCTGATATTCCAATGAATTTGTAGGTGGTAAGCCACTAGCACGATGCTGTGGTTTCTGGGTTGATTGGGATGAGAAGACCAAAATTGGCACTGCTTTGACAACTTCAAGTCTCATTTGTACTAAGTCTGCATCTATGGACAGTTGGTTAGGGCAAGAAGAGTATGATACTCATGCCTAAGCATGAGTAGAATTGATGAGTTCTATCCATTTGCTATGCCTATAGCTAGTCCCGCTGTACCTCTAGTTGATTCCAATTCAAAATACCTCTTTCTACTTGTGGTTGTGATATACTAGTTGCAAACTAGACATTTTATGTTGTAATTTTAGAAAAAAAAGTTGAAATCTTGCATTCTGCACCTGCTGTAGGTTCTTGTTCACATGCAGGGTGGCGCCACTGAAAAGGCCACCCTGCAGTACCATCAGAAGCACTATGATTTGGCCTTCTTCAGTGTTAGAATGGATCGGCCCGTTCATATACTTTCTTTCAATGATGGTGTGAAGCGTTCTGACCAAGTTTTTGAGCTTGGAAGAGATGAAAAGTCGTTTCTAAGGATAAGCCATGGTGTGGTGAAAATCTTGAATCCAAACCTGCTTGAACGGTATCACTATATGCATGTTCACAGTGCAGATCCACACCCCGATGTACAAACTGTTATCTTATCTCGAGACTGAATTGTACATTTGCTATTCTGGACAATGTATTTTATTGCGTATTTTGCAAATTATTGCTATTATGTCTTCTTGATTTCAATGCATTTTCTAGTATGGCATAGGAGGGCCACTCATTGACTTTGGTGGAAAAATCATGGGAATGGTCAATGGCAATACAAGCGGGTCTTTTATACCGTCTTCCATTTTAGTCAAGTGCTTGCATTTGTGGAGAAAATTTGGGTATGTTCTTGTTTACTTCTGTTTTTAGTGCCACTAAGAAGGCGTTTACCATCATTATGTCCCCTTCGTAAAGAAGATCTTCTCTAGTAAGGATTGAATGAAACACCTTATTGATGTTTGTGATCTATAGCAAGTGGATTTCATCAAATCTGTGCAGATTCTGGCCTTGTCTAGATCAATCCCAAGTTGCACAAACTTGGTTCTTCGTCTATTACTCTTTAGATCGAGTTGTTTCACTTTGGTGTCCTTCTGTTAGTTAAATTTCTTTCATATGGTGTAGCTTTACAGATCAACATGATCATATGATCAGGGAAGACAAAATTTGTCTAATCAAAATATTTGGTCTAGCATGCTTTTAAAAATATCTTGTCTTGCATTGGAGTTTTTATGATATTAGTAAATGCGCACGTGCAATGCACGCTGGTATTTGGGAGTAAATTAATTGTGTGTTGATATTGGGTAGGATATCAAGTACGTGTTAATTATATTAATAGCACAAATATTATTACTTTGGTACTATATTAATTGTACGCTAAACATGTTGAGCGCTCACCATTGGAGCAATCTAGGTCGTTGGATTGACATGATTTGATGGCCGAGATTAGTTAGATCTGCCTCTTTAGGTCTTTTTATATTGGTACATAGAGGATAAAGTATAGTTTGGTTTAATTGACATGATTCATTTTAGAAGGGTTGCTGCTTATGCTTACTCAGTTATTAATGTATATCGGATGACTTGTTGATACAGGTGCATCCCTCGGCCCCAGCTTGGTATGAAATTTTGGTCAATCAAGTTTGTAGACATTGCTCTTGCTGAGAATATATTGTGCAAGTGTAATATTGATGATGGCCTTATTGTAAAAGAGGTATCTCTCTCCCTCTCTTTCTCTATAGATCAAAATATAGCCACACCAAACTAGGAGTGTATAATTGCTAATTTTATGCTCCAGCCAGACTGCATGAGCCACTCCCGGGAGAACCAACTGACTACACAACCCGCAACCCACACATATATGCTTTTGATAGTAAAAATGCTCTATACTATTGTTAATCTTGGAAAGCTTGGTGTTTTAATGTGATTCACGCGATTGTAAGTGGTAAGATGTGCATGCAAATAACCTGTATAGTGTTTTTTTCAGTGCAATTATGCGAGTGTTTGTCGTAAACTAAATAATGTGGTTATTTATTTGAACTCAGTTGTGTACTCATCTGTTGGTTGAAGTTTTAGTACTTGTCATGTTAGGTTGTACTCCCTCCATCCCATAATATAAGAGCGTTTTTGACACTACACTAGTGTCAAAAACGCTCTTATATTACGGGACGGAGGGAGTAATATATAGCGGAGTATCTAGTAAATGTAGCAAAGTACTAAAGTTGGTATGTGATGAAGTAGCACTGGAGCATCTAGTAATGCACTCCTAGTAAGTTTGTAGTAAAACCATATGTACAAGTCATCTATGCGCACAATTGTATTTTTTGCTAGATGGTAAATGGATTTGGTACTGATATGCTTAGCAGGTACCTTTGCTAACCCAGTTTTACTACTTCAATTCATCATTTACCTCGTCTTCATATTAGAGCAGAGGCAAAAAAATTACCATGTGATCTCTAGGATTTACTATGCATTGTACAGCATAGTTTAGTACATGTTTTATGGTTGAGTAGGAGACTGGGAAACCAGGTACACAAGTGTTGGGCTCATTTGGATTTATGTTTGATCCTCTATTATACGTCACTGTACATCTTTACTAGTAGGACTTCTGCTATTACTACATCTCTGTGCATCTTTACTACTAGGACTTCAGTTTTTACGCATGATTTGGACAGAGAAGTCAGGAATGCGGGGAGTTGTTGTTCTGATCGAGCGTGCACTGTGGCTGCATGCATGTTTATATTGCTCATTTCTAGATTTATGTTCCTTTCTTGAGTGTTTATGATATCTGCATTTTGAGTGGTTATTGTGACTCTTAGGTGTCATATGGATCTCCTGCTGAGAAACTTGGAATACTGGTCGGTGACGTCATTAATTGTTTCAATGGAGAACGCATCTCTACAACAGTTGAGGTAGATGCACTGTTGATATGTTTGAAGTAATACAAAAGTAAGACACTTATGTTAAATTCTATTGCTTTATGCTATTAACTTACATAAGTATTGCTGCTGTTGTCAGTTGGAGAATATGTTGCTAAGCAAATGCGAGGATGAAAATAATAGCCTTAATTCTGAAGTCAATGTCAAAGTAAGTTTTTTCTATGATTTTCTTTATGCGTATTATTCATGCCTTTATATGGGAATAATATTAGCAAAATTTTGACACTGATAAATATATGATGTTACCTTTTTAGCTTGATGTGTTTCACATACGCAAGTCTCGCTGGAGTGACAGAACATTAACTGTAAAAGTGTCTGATGACAATGAAGTTGTTGCAACAGGAGGTATGTATCCTTTGCCAATCTATTCTATCTAAGGATCTACATTATTTCGTTTTGTAAATGGTTATTCACACATTTGCCACTGTGCCATAGTTTTTTTCATGCATTTGCTATTAGTTTCTCTCACCTTCCTCTGATTTTGCCACCGTGCCATTGGTCGGCACTAGTTAGACTCTGCTGGGCACTATGTATTAGCTGGGTAGCGGAAGCATTGAGTATTTTGGGCTATTGAAGATGTGAGAATTTACCAAGTATTTACAGTAGACATGCAGACTTAAAGCTCTTGCATGTCAGGTTGTGCTACTCTTGCAGAAAGATCTTTAAAATGCAATTTTAGTTCAAGTAGTAAGATCTTAGACCTCAGAGAAATGGTAGAAATTTCTCTGATGTATTACTCTACAAAAAGGTAGGCCCCAAGCATAGCTATCACACAAAATTACTAAGTGCAGCTATCAAACAGAGAAAAGTAAGCAAGCATTAGGCTGCATACATGCTACATTGAAGGTTCAAGGCTGCACACAGCATTACAAGCAATACACAAGTTCTTACTTCCAAAAGCATCAGGACTGCATACATGTCACACGTGTTCTTCAAAAGCTCCTGGATTGCATACTCACTAATTTCAGAAGCAGCAGGACTGCATACTTGCCATTACAAGTCTGAAACCAAAATTTACATGGCAATAGTACCTGTCGCAGCTTCTGTAGCAATCTGATCATGTGGTGATGTTTGTGCCTGGTTTTAGTGCAGCATTTTTGCTACTTCAAATCACAGATCTTTTCCTTTGACCTTTTGCCACCACTTTCTTACCAGTCTTCCTGGATGTGCGTCGGACCATCAGTTTTACAAATAAAAAGAAAAGCATTAGTCTCCTGTAGCTAAAGAGATTCATCTGTTTTATAGAATTAATCAATAGCTAAATAAATGCATTAGTTTTACATAAGAACAATAGTTTTACAAAATCTAAAGAAACGCGTTAGGCGAGGAAGAGTACCGAACAGTGCTTATACTAATAGAGGGACCAGTCTGTTCATCTTCTGAAAATTCTTGGTCAACTTACTGTTTGCAATTCTTCTGTATCTGGCCAAGTTGTCCACAGCATTTGCATTTCCTCTTTCTAGGCCCAACCTTGCATCCATTTCATTCAAAGCCTGGATTATATTCTTTGTTGGTCTCCTAGGAGGCCTTTTTGGTAAAGGGCATCCCGGTGCACGTAGCTCCTGCTTGCGCATGGTCCGGGGAAGGGTCCAACCACTTCGGGTTTTCTGTATGCAGACTTTCCCTGCATTTCTGCAAGAGGCTGTTTCTAGGACTCGAACCCATGAACTTATGGTGACAAAGCAACAGCTTTACCGTTGCGCCAAGGCTCCCCTTCAGGAGGCCTCTTTAGCAGAGGAGATACGTTTGACATGTTGATATTTCCATAGCATTGCACGTATGCTGTTTGCATAAGCGGCTTATACTTCAACTTCGCTTACTGGTTCCCTAAGTGAAATGATGACAAAAATAGCATGGACACAAGGAAGGCCTTTGCACAGCCTACAGCTACATGCTCTCTTCTCAGTGTCAACTGGACGCTTCCATTCCATTCCATCCCATCTTTCTCTCTTGCATATACTTCTGCCTCTGAACTTTTGCTTCTGACCAGTCTTATCTTTTAGACATCTAGTTCTTTGATTAAGGTTCTGCATGATAGTTGTGAGAACTTAGTGACTTCTTTTTGTTGCAATTCTTTTGTCTAAGATCAGTTATCTGCATTAATTGTGGCCTAATGGTATCCAACAAATCGACAATGGGCATGGCTTTTACTTTGTGGTCTTGCTGTTGAAGGAATCTGCTAGATTGTTATCTGACATAATCAACTTTGTGGACTTCATTGAACTTGCTTCTAGACCATAATTGGGTGGCGTTCATCCTTGTATTTCTGCACTTTAGGTTTTGCATGGATTTTCTCTATGTAGGCAGCATGCTTCATAGGGAGGTAGGTATGTGCAGTAGGCCACAAATTGTCATAGAATTTAAAGACCCTTTGAACTTCTTCAGAAAATTGGCAGCCAGCTGCCTTATGCTCTCTATGCTCCACTCGCTAAAAGATGCAACCCACTGCACTCTCCCGTCCCTTGCATGCATCTGTGTGATTGACCAGACCAGCTGGATGGCCAGTGACTTGTTTTAGTCTCCCCATGAAGGCATAAATCCAGTCCAGGTGTCAGTGGATTCTGCATCCATAACTCCATAGGTTACCGGGTACAACCAATTTTGGCCATCAATACCACAAGCAGCTGCCAATTGTCCTCCGAACTTGCTTGTTAGAGCAGTTGAATCTACAGCCAAGTATGGCCGGCACCCCTCTAAGAAACCCATCCAACATGGCTTGACTGATGCAAACCCTTTGTTGAAGCACATTTTCAATTTGATTTCTTCATAATCAATATCAACAAACACTCGTTGGTGATACCATCTTTAAATCTGACTTAAATGTGCATACCAATTACCAAGTGGAAACTATCTTTCCCTTGCCCTTGTAAGTGTCATCTCCTTGCATTAAATGTTCTATGATGTGGAACTTTGATATGGCACTACTCTTGAAGTTTCTTCTGCAAATCTCTAGCACCAAGTGAAAAGTCTTTTTCTAACTAGTCCAGCATTGTAGCAACCCATGTTCTTGTAGCTGGCGTCAGCCTCTCACTTCTTTGAGCACGCCAGCAAGTATGATGACTGGGATAGGAGACAGAAATTATTAACACATGTAATCCACACATTATACATGAAGACCAACTATAAAACGTTATACTTAAAAAAGTTAAACCATCTTTCATATAAGTTGCATGCAGTTTCCATCCACAATAAACTCGTAGCAGAGGTGGATCACCTTTTTCGGTTCCATATCCATATTCTTTTTTATCGCAAAGGTTGCAAGTGCATTCTGAATTCAAACAAGGATAATTTGTCTCCTCCACAATTGGAGGATTATCTTTGTCATAGGACACTATTATTAGCCTGTCATCATCATCAGCAGCATCTCTGCAAGTCATTTCTGTATCCTCCGTAACAGTCAGCATATCAGGGCAGCACATAGTCCCCAGGCTCATCTATGTACCGTGTTTCACCACTAACAGTCTTAACATCCTTTGATCCATTCCTAAAGAAAAATTATTTAGGGAGGTTTAGATTAGACTTCTGTTAGCATTTGGCCCTCCCAACACACTGAAGATTTTTGTTCCCCCCCCCCCCCCCCCCCCCCCAATGATCTTCGGCTAGCTCCGCCACTGCTTAACACCCTTATATTATTCACCGTGTTCAGCTATGTTAGGGTAACTCCAACGGGGCGACGCATTTCGTCCACCCGTGTCCATTTCTGTCCGCGTGGGCAGAAACCACGGCCCAACGTGGCGACGCAAATGGATCGATGTCCGTTTTGCTGTCCGCTTTGACCAATTTCTAGCCCATATTTGGGCTTGGTTTGCGTCCGCGCAAACATGCCATGGACGCCCGCGTTGTCCTCCCTTGGCTCTCCTTTGCCCAAATTTGGCAAAGGATGTGTGCAACCGACGCCTAGTATAATCCTAACAGTTGTGAGATAGTTATTGGTGAAGTTTGCCATGTAAAACAATGTGATGATGTGGCAGAAAATAAGTAGAGAGAGAAATGTTATATGTAAATTAACCAAGTCACAGTTGTGAAATTGTTGTTGGCAAAGTTTGCCATATAGGACAATGTGACATAATAAATAAGTAGAGAGAGAATTTGTTGAATGTAAGTTAACCAAAAAGCACAAGCTTCAAACTTAGTGGGAAATTTAATATTTCTCATCTCCTATTGAATAGCATAGACATACTCTGTTGGAGTATTGTATGATTGATTGATCATTAGTTGATAAATATCGACGACCCACAAAATGTTGAATATGCTTTAGATGGTATTTTTGCTAGAGAACTTAGCTTGGTTAAACATCGTTGATTGTACTGTTTTTGGTTGAAAGTAGACATGTGCATGGGCAGCCCGGCCCAGAGGCCCGAGCCCGAAAGCCTGGCATCCGGTCCACGCTCAGGCTCCACTTTCTCACCCGAAGCCCGGACTGAAAGCCCGGAAGAACCCTGAAATGACCATATATAGATATTTTATTCTAAATATAGGTATAATATATTAATATAATATTCCGAATATAATTATTTTAGTTAAAAAACAGCACTGTTCATGAGTTTCGGGCCAGGCCGGGCTCAGGCTTGGGATTTTCACTTCGGGCTTTTCCAAGCCCGGCCCGGGAAAGAAACAGTGTTGATGGAGTGGTTATGGGTAGCAATAGCAAATGCGTACATGAGGGAAAAAATGATGCCATAGGGGGGGTATGTGAAATTCTCTTTTGTAGTTCACTGTTTTTGATGAGTACAGTGATACCAAACATTTTCCTTAACTGAGACATTGCTCTTTTCGCAGTTAGTTATCCTTTCGGAGACGGGACACCATGATCAATACCATGTGACTTGACCGAACGGCCCAGGAAGATAGGTTTGGGAGTTCAGGACAGATACATGCTTCGGTGAATGGCAAGCGTGTAACCTGCAAGTTTCTGCTAAATGCATTTGATTTCTGTGGCGGTGTAACTCATTGGCATATCCTTGTACCGCAAGTACTGGTGCAGGCAAAGTGACTGCTGTTTCCTTTGTGCGTGAAAACGGGAACCGTCAGGTGAGCTGACCCTGTACATTTCTGAATGCTTGTTGAGTCCCTACTTTATGTATGTCTTGTTCGATGAACAAACAAGTATCCTGGTCCACTGAATGAACAGAAGTTGAGGATCCTGAAAGTGTATACTACAGTTCGAAAGGGGAACCACTTTGATTTTTGTGGTAATTTTGGGCTTTTTGTTTTTACCTGGTGCTTTCACGTGTTTCGGTGTGCGCGTCGCCGCTGTGGTTGAATTCAGGCGGTCACCGCTAGTGCGAGCCTTCATGAAGCAACCGCTTTTCTTCTCGCCTTAGTCCCGTGCTCTCTCTCTCCCGGAAATCAGGCATTTTCAAAGCACCCACCGAATTGTCCTCAGATGTAGAACATCTTCAAGGCAGCTCGTCAAATCGCCTTCAAATGTCTCAAACGTCCAAACATTTTTAGGCCTCCAACCTGGCCCATTTTGACCTAGAACGTTTGAAATCTCCTTGGCCAGCCCCAAACTGGGGAACTGTGGGGGAGTTCAGACGTTTGTCATGTTCGACTCTGCACCCTATCCCACCCAAAACCATGTTTAGAGCCTTAGAGCCTGCATTTTTTTGCAATTCGTCCTTCCTCCACTTTCCATCCATGCTCCTTGAGACTGACGTTGATGTTGTACCCCCTCGGAGCCGCGTGGGCCTTGTCGGACCTCCGCCGCCCCACCAAACCGCCTCTCCGCCAAGACCCCGCCCCTGCCGACGCAGTCCATGGCGGACCGTGCCTGGTAAGTGTTCAGTGCAATAGTTTAAATTTTTTTATGTACTCGTTGTGTATTTTGAAAACTCCGCCTATGTTGTCTCAACATAGCCGGTCCCAAGCCCGGGTAAAGGAGGAGGGTTGTGATAGGCTTGGCGAGCCAACGTAAAAACTCAGCCACTCTTATGGAGATGAAACCCAAAAGATTTTCGTTGGGGCGTAACCCTCTCAGCGACGCGCCACATCGGAACCCGGGTGTGGTGGAAAATGAGCAAGGGCCGGGCCGTCACCCACCAGGTGGCGCGCCATATCTTGATCCGGATACGGTGGCAAGTGAGCGAGGATCGGGTCGTCGCATCCTTAGGGGCGCGCTACATCGGCGCCCGGATGTAGTGGAAAATGAGCAAGGGTCTTCGCATTTGACTTGACGAGTGCGAAGGGTAAGGAAGCTAGCCGAGCCTAGGAGGATTCGCTTAGGTAGCTGGAACGTAGGGTCTCTGACAGGGAAGCTTCGGGATCTAGTTGATGCAGCGGTGAGGAGAGGTGTTAATATCCTTTGCGTCCAAGAAACCAAATGGAGAGGACAGAAGGCGAAGGAGGTGGAGGATACCGGCTTCAAGCTATGGTACACGGGGACGGCTGCAAACAGAAATGGTGTAGGCATCTTGATCAACAAGGGCCTCAAGTATGGAGTGGTAGACGTCAAGAGATGTGGGGACCGGGTTATCCTGGTCAAGCTGGTAGTTGAGGACTTGGTTCTCAATGTTATCAGCGCGTATGCCCCGCAAGTAGGCCACAATGAGAACACCAAGAGGGAGTTCTGGGAAGGCCTGGAAGACATGGTTAGGAGTGTACCGATTGGTGAGAAGCTCTTCATAGGAGGAGACCTCAATGGCCACGTGGGTACATCTAACACAGGTTTTGAAGGGGCGCATGGGGGCTTTGGCTATGGCATCAAGAATCAAGAAGGAGAAGATGTCTTAAGCTTTGCTCTAGCCTACAACATGCTTGTAGCTAACACCCTCTTTAGAAAGAGAGAATCACATCTGGTGACTCTTAGTAGTCGCCAACACTCTAGTCAGATTGATTTCATCCTCTCGAGAAGAGAAGATAGGCGTGCGTGCCTAGACTGTAAGGTGATACCTGGAGAGAGTGTTGTACCCCAGCATAAACTGGTGGTTGCTGACTTCCGCTTTCGGATTCGTGTCCAGCGGAATAAGTGTGCCAAAGTCGCTAGAACAAAGTGGTGGAAGCTCAAGGGGGAGGTAGCTCAGGCGTTCAAGGAGAGGGTCATTAAGGAGGGCCCTTGGGAGGAAGGAGGGGATGCGGACAATGTGTGGATGAAGATGGCGACTTGCATTCGTAAGGTGGCCTCGGAGGAGTTTGGAGTGTCCAGGGGAAGGAGAAGCGAAGATAAGGATACCTGGTGGTGGAATGATGATGTCCAGAAGGCAATTAAAGAGAAGAAAAATTGCTTCAGACGCCTATACCTGGATAGGAGTGCAGACAACACAGAGAAGTACAAGATGGCGAAGAAGGCTGCAAAGCGAGCTGTTGGTGAAGCAAGGGGTCGGGCATATGAGGACCTCTACCAACGGTTAGGCACGAAGGAAGGTGAAAGGGACATCTATAAGATGGCTAAGATCCGAGAGAGGAAGACGAGGGACATTGGCCAAGTCAAATGCATCAAGGACGGAACAGGCCAACTCTTGGTGAAGGACGAGGAGATCAAGCATAGATGGCGGGAGTACTTCGACAAGCTGTTCAATGGGGAGAATGGGAGTTCTACCATTGAACTGGACGACTCCTTTGATGAGACCAGCATGCGTTTTGTGCGGCGAATCCAGGAGTATGAGGTCAAGGAGGCTTTAAAAAGGATGAAAGGAGGCAACGCGATGGGCCCTGATTGTATCCCCATTGAGGTGTGGAAAGGTCTCGGGGACATAGCGATAGTATGGCTAACCAAGCTTTTCAACCTCATTTTTCGGGCAAACAAGATGCCAGAAGAACGGAGATGGAGTATATTAGTACCAATCTTCAAGAACAAGGGGGATGTTCAGAGTTGTACTAATTACCATGGAATTAAGCTGATGAGCCATACAATGAAGCTATGGGAGAGAGTCATTGAGCACCGCTTAAGAAGAATGACAAGCGTGACCAAAAATCAGTTTGGTTTCATGCCTGGGAGGTCGACCATGGAAGCCATTTTCTTGGTATGACAACTTATGGAGAGATATAGGGAGCAAAAGAAGGACTTGCATATGGTGTTCATTGACTTGGAGAAGGCCTATGATAAGATAGCACGTAATGTCATGTGGTGGGCCTTGGAGAAACACAAAGTCCCAGCAAAGTACATTACCCTCATCAAGGACATGTACGATAATGTTGTGACAAGTGTTCGAACAAGTGATGTCGACACTGATGACTTCCCGATTAAGATAGGACTGCATCAGGGGTCAGCTTTGAGCCCTTACCTTTTTGCATTGGTGATGGATGAGGTCACAAGGGATATACAAGGAGATATCCCATGGTGTATGCTCTTTGCAGATGATGTGGTTCTAGTTGACGATAGTCGGACAGGGGTAAATAGGAAGTTAGAGTTATGGAGACAAACCTTGGAATCGAAAGGGTTTAGGCTTAGTAGAACTAAAACCGAGTACATGATGTGCGGTTTCAGTACTACTAGGTGTGAGGAGGAGGAGGTTAGCCTTGATGGCCAGGTGGTTCCACAGAAGGACACCTTTTGGTATTTGGGGTCAATGCTGCAGGGGATGGGGGTATTGATGAAGATGTGAACCATCGAATCAAAGCCGGATGGATGAAGTGGCACCAAGCTTCTAGCATTCTCTGTGACAAGAGAGTGCCACAAAAGCTAAAAGGCAAGTTCTACAGGACGGCGGTTCAACCCGCAATGTTGAATGGCGCTAAGTGTTGGCCGACTAAAAGGTGACATGTTCAACAGTTAGGTGTGGCGGAGATGCGTATGTTGAGATGGATGTGTGGCCACTCGAGGAAGGATCGAGTCCGGAATGATGATATACGAGATAGAGTTGGGGTAGCACCAGTTGAAGAGAAGCTTGTCCAACATCGTCTGAGATGGTTTGGGCATATTCAGCGCAGGCCTCCAGAAGCTCCAGTGCATAGCGGATGGCTAAAGCGTGCGGAGAATGTCAAGAGAGAGCGGGGTAGACCGAATTTGACATGGAAGGAGTCCGTTAAGAGAGACCTGAAGGATAGGAGTATCACCAAAGAGCTAGCTATGGACAGGGGTGCGTGGAAGCTTGCTATCCATGTGCCAGAGCCATGAGTTGGTTGCGAGATCTTATGGGTTTCACCTCTAGCCTACCCCAACTTGTTTGGGACTAATATATTGCCCGTCTCCCTCCATCAGTTCGGACTTTTGGAGCAACTCGCTGGTGCATCAATTCAATATGACCAAGTTGATGATGAAATGGCGGTGATGATGATGATTCTTGAAGAAATGGAGTGTGCTTTCTTAACTTCAAGGGTTCAGGGACATCGACTGTTGAATCAGCGGCGGGCACGGGGCGTGTTGATCCCTACAAGGACTACTCTACCCTCGATATGCGCTATTTGACCCCTATTTTCGACGTCGATGCAACGACCAATGTTCTTGGGCATCAAGCAAGGTGTTAGGGCCTAAGATGATTACTAAAAGCTGAAAGGGGTGTCTTTGATCCCATTAGGTTCTCTGACCTTCAGAAATGCACGTATGCTCTAATGATGCTTGTGTATGGCACAACCACAAATCAGCGGGATTAGTACCTCCAGATGTCTGAGAGAACATGCTTCAAAGCCATGCTAAGATTTGCTATTTGCAGTGGTCAACATGTTTAGAACGTAGTAGAGAGAACCAAATGTCAAAGACATAGCAAAGCTCATGGCACTTAGAGAATCAAGATGGTCTTCAGGTATGTTCGGATCCCTTGATTGCATGCACTGAAAGTGAAAGGACTTCCCATATGCTCAATAAGGGAAATATTAGGGGCCATCATAAAAAATAAGAACTCTGGATTTGGCACTATTTGTCTAGCATGTCAGGTCTCACAATAACATCAACATACTGTAGTGGTCTCAATTATTTACAAGGTTGTGTGGAGGCGAAGCTTCTGCATGTAACTATACCGTTATTGGGTATGAATAGAACATGGTGGTACTATCTTTGTGATTGTGTCTATCCTTCATGGCTGACCTTTGTCAATACCATCTCCGATCCAATATGTAACAGAAAAATCTAACTTTAGTACCAGCCAAGGATGTTATTGGGGATGAGTACAACATGGTGATACTATCTTTGTGATTGTGTCTATGCTTCGTGGGTGATATTTGTCAATACCATCTCCGATCCAATATGTAAGGCCAACTCCAACACACAACCGCATTTGGTCCGCCCCAATCCGTTTGGGTCAAACTGAACATAATCAACGGCCTAATGCGCGACCGCAACCGCAAATACTATCCGGCTCGACCCAACTCCGGCACAAATTTGGGACGGATTTGCATCCAGACGGACACTGGACAGACGCATGCGTGTTGTCTCCTCGTCTGCCCCGGGCCCACCTGTCGGCCGTCCAACTATTTTCCATCAGTCCCATTTAATCTGCATGCCCGGCAAGGCCCGCAAGTCAGCCGCCCAGCCATCCCCACCCGTCATTTTTAATGTGAAAGTCGTGGAGCGGCCAGTGAACTTCCACTTCCATCCACCATTGTCTCCTCGAGCCTCGACACCCAAACCCTAGCTCCAGTTGCCGCTCCACCCTCGCCCCCCGCCACCTCTCGCCATGGGGATGTGGAAGTGGATCCCCGACTAGAAGGGGAAGCACGGCCATGAGGTGTGTTCATCCTCCACATCATCGGGGAGCATTGCCGCCCACTCCACCTTGCCGCTCGCCTTCTCCATCTCCTCGCCGGCGGCCCCGTCGTGCGTGGCCATATATCAAGGCGGAGATCTGTCAGCGCTACTGAGACAGGCAGTGGAGCGACCTGCACCTCCCACACAACTAGCACATAAGCCCAGATGGGGTGCCCGTGCCACCAATCCCTGTGAGTGGCCGCACCCGCTTGGTGGAGATCAACCGCTGCCGCACGCGCCTTCCTCCGGACCTCCTCAACAGCTCCATGTCCGTCGTGGATTCCCCCATGTGGGACACTTGGTTCCGGGACGAGCACGATCTGCGTCAGCTGATACGTCTTCGTCGTATCTACTTTTCCTAACGTGTTTCCTCTTGTTTTGGACTCTAATTTGTATGATTTGAATGAAACTAACCCGGACTGACGCTGTTTTCAGCAGAACACCATGGTGTTGTTTTTGTGCAGAAATAAAAGTTCTCGGATTGGAACGAAACTTTGTGGGGATTTTTTTATATAATAAAAGAGAATTTCTGGAGACAAGAACCATCGGAGGGAGGGGGCACCTGGGTGGGCACAACCCACTAGGGCGCGCCCCCCTCCAGGCGTGCCCAGATGGGTTGTCCCCACCTGGTGGCCCCGCAGACCTCAACACTGATACTATAAATTCACAAATTTAGAGAAAAAATTAGGGAGAAAGAATTATCACGTTTCACGAGATGGAGCGGCCGCCACCTCCTATTCTTCATTGGGAGGCCAGATCTGGAGTCCGTTTGGGGCTCTGGAGAGGGGGATCTTCGATCTTCGTCATCACCAACCCTTCTCCATCGCCAATTCCATGATGCTCCCCACCGGGAGTGAGTAATTCCTTCGTAGGCTCGCTGGTTGGTGAGGAGTTGGATGAGATTCATCATGTAATCGAGTTAGTTTTGTTAGGGCTTGATCCCTAGTATCCATTGTGTTCTGAGATTGATGTTGCTATGACTTTGCCATGCTTAATGCTTGTCACTTTGGGCCCGGGTGCCATGATTTCAGATCTGAACCATTTATGTTATCACCATTATATCTATGTTCTAGATCCGATCTTGCAAGTTATAGTCACCTACTATGTGTTATGATCTAGTAACCCCGGAGTGACAATAGTCGGGACACTTCCCGGTGATGATCGTAGTTTGAGGAGTTCATGTATTCACTATGTGTTAATGCTTTGTTCCAGTTCTCTATTAAAAGGAGGCCTTAATATCCCTTAGTTTCCAATAGGACCCCGCTGCCACGGGAGGTTAGGACAAAAGATGTCATGCAAGTTCTTTCCATAAGCATGTATGACTATTTACGGAATACATGCCTACATTATATTTATGAACTGGAGCTAGTGCCGTATCACCCTAGGTTATGACTATTATATGATGAATATCATACAACGAATTCACCGATCCAATGCCTACGTATTTCTCTTTTATTGTTTCTGCTAAGTTACTATTGCTTCTGTTACTATTGCATTTGCTACAAAATCATTGCTATCACTGTTACTGTTACTATCGTTGTTGCTACTACTATCAAAACTATCATACTACTTTGCTACTGATCACTTTGCTGCAGATAATTAATCTCTAGGTGTGGTCGAATTGACAACTCGGTTGCTAATACTTGCAAATATTCTTTGGCTCCCCTTTTGTCGAATCAATAAATTTGGGCTGAATACTCTACCCTCGAAAACTGTTGCGATCCCCTATACTTGTGGGTTATCAAGACCTTTTTCTGGCGCCGTTGCCGGGGAGCATAGCTATATTTGTTGAGTCACTTTGGATTATTATCAAATTATCACTATGAAGAATCTGAAGGACGCTAAGTCTATGATTTTTCCCTCTAAGACGAGGGGAGGTAAGGAACTGCCATCCAGCTCCGCTTTAGATTCACCTTCCGTTATAAGTAGACTGGCAACACCACCACATGTTATCAATTCTGATATGTCGCAAGTCATTGATGATGCTACTTCTGCTATGAATGTTACTCATGATGACTAGTACCTTGCTTGATGATAGTGTGCCACTAGGTGAATTTCTTGATGAACAAATTGCTAGAACTAAAGCTTTTGTGAATGCTGAAACTGATGAAATTATTGAAACTGATGAAATTATTGAAACTGATGAAGAGCTTGAAACTAAAAATCTTGAAACACCTATTACACCTAGTTCTCCTAGATATTAATTGCCAAAGGTACCGGAAGGTTATGTTATGGATGAGGAGACAACTAGAGACATTCTTGCTTGTAAGGATAGAGATGATCTAGAAAAATTATTATGCAAGTATAAAGAAAAGACTTTGAATGCTAAAATGAAATGTGATCCTAAGTTTGCTACTTCACCTACCTTTGTTGATGATAAGGATTATGAATTCTCTATCGACCCAGAGTTAATCACTTTGGTTGAATCCGATTCTTTCCATGGTTATGAAACTGAAACTGTTATGGCACATCTTACTAAGTTGAATGACATAACCACTCTTTTTGCTCATGATGAGAAAATTCTCTACTATTATATTCTTAAATTATTTCCATTCTCATTAAAGGGTGAGGCTAAGGCTTGGTATAATACTCTTGCTCCTGTTGTGTGCGTAGTCCCAAGAATTTGATTTATTACTTCTCCAAAAAATATTTCCCTGCTCATAAGAAACAAGCTGCCTTATAGGAAATATTTAACTTTGTGCAAATTGAAGAAGAGAGTCTCCCACAAGCTTGGGGGAGGCTTCTCCAATTGCTTAGGGCTTCGCCTGATCATCCTCTTAAGAAAAATGAAATACTTGATATCTTCTATAATGGACTAATCGATGCTTCTAGGGATTTCCTAGATAGTTGTGCTGGTTGTGTTTTCAAGGAACAAACTATTGGACAAGATGAAGAATTATTGAATAACATATTGATTTTTTTGATGATTGGACTCTTCCCAAACCACTGCTTAAACATACTCCGAAGAAGAGGGGTATCTTATATCTCAGTCCGGAAGATATGCAAGAGGCAAAGAAATCTATGAAAGAAAAATGTATTAAAGCTGAGGATGTCAAAAATTTATCTCCTATTGAAGAAATACATGGGCTTGATACACCACCACCACCTAAGGTGGTAGAGGTAAATTCTCTAATGAAATTCAATGACAATGATAATCCTCACAACATGCATCCTAGTCAATGCCTTTATGAGTTTGAAAATTACATTAGAAAGCAAGATCACTTCAACGCAAATGTTATGAAACAATTGAAATACAATTATGATATGATTGCTTGCTTGAGTGACTTGTTATTTAGAATCTCAAATGATGTTAGAGGCATGGGAAAGCATGCTTCTATGGTTCAAACTCAATTAGAACAAGTTGCTAAATCTCAAAGAGAATTGCCTGATGAAATGAATAATAATATAAATGATCATGCTGTTAGAGTAATGACTAGAGGAGGTAGAATGAATCAATAACCAATTTATCCCGAGAGACATCCAAAAAGAATTGAACAAGACTCTCAAAGAGTTAACACTGATGCACCTAGTCCTTCTAAAAAGAAAAAGAAGAAGAAAAATGATAGGACTTTGCATGCCTCTAGTGAACCTGAAGTAGAAAAACCTCCTGATAATGATAATGAAGTTTCTGTCTCTGATGCTGAAACTCAATCTTGTAGTAAACACTCACCTTCTGATAATAAAAAATATAATGATGAGGTTCATTAAGATACTCAAACAAATAATAAAGAACCATGCAGTGATATTGAGATAGAACAAGCTGTTGATCTTGACAACCCACCACCCAAGAATAAAAGATATGATAAAAGAGACTTTGTTGCTAGAAAACATGGTAAGGAAAGAGAACCATGGGTTCAAAAACCTATGCCCTTTCCGCCTAAGTTAACTAAAAAGAAAGATGATGAAGAATTTGAACGCTTTGCTGAAATGATTAGGCTAGTCTTTTTGCGTACTCGCTTGACTGATATCTTGAAAATTCCTCCTTGTGCAAAGTACATGAAGGACATCATCCCCAACAAGTGAAAAATACCGAAAGCTGAAATCTCCACCATGCTTGCTAATTATACTTTTAAAGATGGAGTACCCAAAAAACTTGGAGATCCGGGAATCCCCACTATACCTTGCTCCATCAAAAGAAACTATGTGAAAACTGCTTTATGTGATTTAGGAGCTGGTGTTAGTGTTATGCCTTTCTCTTTATATAAAAGACTTGATTTTAATAAACTCACACCCATTGATGCGGAGCATCCTACGGACATCACCATGTCAAGAGTCCGTTCGGCAAGTGACACGTGCGACATCTACTTCACATACATAAAGGTTAATCTTCTCCTTTACACGTGTTCACTTGACCCCTTCGAGGATGGTATACTACTTGACATCCCTCTCGTGTGCATGTATAGGTATTACCGGAGCTTCATCAATGATGAGGAGGGGTTCAAGCACAAGAGAACATCTACACCATCAAAGAAGGGAGAAGGAGGAGGAAAAAGGACCCCAAGACGCGAAGCATCGGAGCTCTCTAGACACCCCGGGTGCCCGCACCATCCACCTCCGGGTGCCCCCACCGCCACCGCCGGGTGCCCGGCCTCGCCAGCCGCCAAGGGCGCGCCCCCTGGACGCCCCGGGTGCCCAGGCCTCACACCCCCGGGTGCCCGCCCCCCCTCCCCAGGCGCGCCCCGGGTGCCCGGACTTCACCCCCGAGTGCCCGGCCCTCCGTCTCCAGGCGACCCTCGGGTGCCCGGACCCCTTAACCCTGGGTGCCCGGACCCTCCACCGTGGCTACGCGTATTTCGGGATAATTTACCTACGTACCCTGGTTTTACCCCCAATTCTTCCATAGCGTATTTATACTCCTCACCTAGCTTGTTGGGGAGGTTAACAAAGTATTTGATAGACACTAGAGAGCTTTGCTCCTTGTATCCCCTCCTCTTAGAGATCAAGCCCCCACCTTGGGAAGAATCCTTTGGATTATCAAGGCCTCCTCTTGGAGAAGATCAACATCAAGATCTCATCTCCTAGGAGTGGGAAGAACTTTACCTAGTGCTATTTTCCTTGAATTGTTCATGTATTCTTGTGGATCTCTTGTATGCTACTCTAGTGGATGTGTTATTTGGGTTTGTTAGAGTGATTTCCTCCTTGTGATCTTGTGTGTTCTTGCTCTACCCTCCTCCAAGTGTGAAAAGATCCCCTCTAGGGTTTCACCCTACAACATCTTGGTATCATGAGCAAGTTTGATTCACATCTTGGAGTCCCTACCCCGATTTGCTAGCTTGATTTTGTTGTTTTTCGTCCTAATTCGAAAATCCCCCAAAAAATAGCCCCAAATTTGTTTCTTGCAATTTGTTGGTTCTTGTGAGATTTGGTTGATTTGGTCCATGGATTTGTTGTTTGGCAAGTGGATCTAGCCTTCCCCCATCCATCCCCACCTTTCCCACCATGAAATCCACCGAATTTGGCCATTTCACAAAGATTTCCGCCCAAATCGGCCACCACCGGGTGCCCACACCCCAAACCCAGGGTGCCCGCACACCCGGGCAATTTTCGCCCACCACCCCTAACCACCCCAGGAACCCGCACCCTGTACCCCCGGGTGCCCGCACCCCCCGAATCAGCTCACCAACAACACCGTTTCGACCATAACTTTCACTCCGGAGTCCGATTTTGACATTCTATAGCTCGTTGAGTAGCTATTAACATCCCCCATCCATCTAGATAGGTTCCAACATAATTTTACTCCATTTTTTTGGAATTTTGGCATATTTGCCTAGGCCATCCACCATATCATCCGCAAAACCACCATAGCTTTTAGCAACCTAACCCTTTTTGATCCATATAGCATTTGTGGTTGCTTGAGTGGTGACTTGGGTCTCCTAAGGTGTTTTGGCTACTTAGGGACGGTTGCTTCTGTTGGGGAACGTAGCAGAAATTCAAAATTTTCCTACGTATCACCAAGATCTATCTATGGAGAGACTAGCAACGAGGGGAGGGAGAGTGCATCTACAAACCCTTGTAGATCGCTGAGCGGAAGCGTTCAAGAGAACGGGGTTGATGGAGTCGTACTCGTCGTGATTCAAATCACCGATGATCCTAGCGCCGAACGGACGGCACCTCCGCGTTCAACACACGTACGGAACGGAGACGTCTCCCATGCCTTGATCTAGCAAGGAGGAGGGAGAGGTTGATGGAGATCCAGCAGCACGACGGCGTGGTGGAAGTAGCGGGATTCCAACAGGGCTTCGCTAAGTGCTGCGGGAGGAGGAAGATGTGTCACGGGAGGGAGAGGGAGGCGCCAGGCCTTAGATTCGTTTGCTCCTCCTTTTACCCACTATATATAGGGCCAAGGGAGAGGGGGAGGCGCAGCCCTTGCCCCTTCCTCCAAGGAAGGGTGCGGCCAAGGGTGGGGAGGAGTCCATCCTCCCCAAGGCACCTCGGAGGTGCCTTCCCCTTGTAGGACTCTCCCCTTTTATTTCTCTCTTGGCGCATGGGCCTCTTGGGGCTGGTGCCCTTGGCCCATATAGGCCAAGGCACACCCCCTACAGCCCATGTGGCCCCCGGGGCAGGTGACCCCACCCGGTGGGCCCCCGGGACCTTTCCGATGGTCCCGGTACAACACCGGTCACCCCGAAACTTGTCCCGATGGCCGAAATAGCACTTCCTATATATAATTCTTTACCTCCGGACCATTCCGGAACTCCTCGTGACGTCCGGGATCTCATCCGGGACTCCGAACAACTTTCGGGTTACCGCATACTAATATCTCTATAACCCTAGCGTCACCGAACCTTAAGTGTGTAGACCCTACGGGTTCGGGAGACATGCAGACATGACCGAGACGACTCTCCGGTCAATAACCAACAGCGGGATCTGGATACCCATGTTGGCTCCCACATGTTCCACGATGATCTCATCGGATGAACCACGATGTCAAGGACTTAATCAATCCCGTATACAATTCCCTTTGTCTAGCGGTATGTTACTTGCCCGAGATTCGATCGTCGGTATCCTTATACCTTGTTCAATCTCGTTACCGGCAAGTCTCTTTACTCGTTCCATAACACATCATCCCGTGATCAACTCCTTGGTCACATTGCGCATATGATGATGTCCTACCGAGTGGGCCCAGAGATACCTCTCCGTTTACACGGAGTGACAAATCCCAGTCTCGATTCGTGCCAACCCAACAGACACTTTCGGAGATACCCGTAATGCACCTTTATAGTCACCCAGTTACGTTGTGACGTTTGATACACCCAAAGCACTCCTACGGTATCCGGGAGTTGCACAATCTCATGGTCTAAGGAAATGATACTTGACATTAGAAAAGCTATAGCATATGAACTACACGATCTAGTGCTATGCTTAGGATTGGGTCTTGTCCATCACATCATTCTCCTAATGATGTGATCCCGTTATCAATGACATTCAATGTCCATGGTCAGGAAACCGTAACCATCTATTAATCAACGAGCTAGTCAACTAGAGGCTTACTAGGGACATGGTGTTGTCTATGTATCCACACATGTATCTGAGTTTCCTATCAATACAATTATAGCATGGATAATAAACGATTATCATGAACAAGGAAATATAATAATAACCAATTTATTATTGCCTCTAGGGCATATTTCCAACAGCTTCTTCATCAACCACCACCACCACTTCCGCATTGCCAACATGGGAAGCACCAATGCATTCCGCTACCACCATTTGACATTTGCCTTTGGATATTTTGAGTTTGCATTTTTTCCGTTTTCTAGGGTGTTTCGGCTAACTAGGAACAGTTCGACATCGTTAATACTGCCGCTCAACTTCGCCAAGGATTCGACATCGTCCACCTTCACCATTTTGACACCTAACCATAAGCAAGAACGGTAACCTCTATAGCATCTTGGTATTGTGGTATCCCATCATTGTACATGCATTCTTGCCATCGCTTTCTTAACCCCTAGCCCATTTTGTGTCACTTTCCTACCAAGACTAGCCATTTGAGTATTGTCGGGCCACGCTACTTGTGCACTTTAGTGATCATCGATACAAACCTACCATTGCATGCATACCTCATCTTGGTATCATCATATCATCTATTGTGTCACAAGTTTGTTCCCGCATACACGAGTGCTATCTTGATTTGAGCATTTTTGCAAAAGTGGCCAAAAGAGAAAAAAAACCTTGCATATCATACTACTAGATTGATCATCTTGGATCATCGTGTGTGAAACACCGGAACATCATACATATATAGCATACTTGGGATGGAAAGTTGATACATTTTGCATCTCATAGGTTGTGCACAAGTGTCGTATCCGCCTATCGCGCAATCGTGCTAGCGTCTCTCTAGAGTTGTGCAACACGAGCATTTTTCATGGATTCCACATTTTGAGCTCATTCCTTGGTTGCACAACACCATTTATCTATACGTGTGTGTGTTTCCGTGTGCCATTCTTTGATATTGGTCTACTTGCTTTATTTGCAATTTTGTGAATGTTCTCAACATTATCGATATCTTGACTAACATTTTTCTTGAAATTTTGTGCCACCCATCCTAACCAAGCTCCTCCATAAGCTTTACGTGTGTAGGTGTGAGAAACAAAGCCGGTACCAATTCTACTATTGTAGCATTACATTGAGTGATACTCGATACATCTTCAATCTTCGGAAAAGGTAACTTTGGTTTTGTTCTCTCATTTCCTACTCACCTTTGCTCGAGACTTGTGATGGATAGGCAAAGCACACGTCCTTTGGTCTACAACAACAACGACGAGTTTGGTGCCATGAACAACAACTTGGACGCCAAGATGGATGCTCAAATGGAGGAGATCAAAGACCTCATCAAGTCCTACAAGAGATCTTTCTCATATTCGAGAAGACGCTCTAGTGCACATCCTTCCAAGCTACCATCTCCGGCAAGGTCACATCGGCATCTACACCATCACCAAAAAGAATGCGAAGGTTAAGAGCTGAACACGAACAACCGCTCAACGACTTCACCATATACCTTGGCATTTTGCTAAGCAACTTCAAGGCATCTTCGCCTTTGGACATTTGGCATCTTCGCCTACAAGCACCTCAAGAATATGCTCAAGAAAAGCTCCCCAAGCTCAAGTCCGCGACTTCCACGAGCTACTACGATCTCGACAGCGACCACGAGCTTCCTTTCTATGGGACTCAAGACCCCAAGGAGTATCTCGAGTGGGAGCGCAAGATGGACGACTACCTAAAGCTACATCAAGCCCCTTCCGAAGACCAAGTGAATTGCGCCACAAGTAACTTCCACGACTATGCGTCGACATGGTGGCTTCATACACCTTCGAAGACCTTTGACATGAGTTGGCCCAAGACGAAGAAAGCTATGCGGCAAGAGTTTTTGCCTTCCACCTACATGGAACATCTTCAACGCCAATTGTAGGACACCATCCAAGGATCCAAGTCCCTCCACAATTACTTCCTCGAGATGAAGAAAGCCTTGCGACAAGCCGGTGTGGACGACCCCATTTGGATGAAGTTCTACTTCTTGATGGGATTAAACAACGACATCTCCAAGATTATCTTCCTTGAGAACTACAAGTCCCTCGACGACAACTACATTGGTGCTCTGAAGGCGGACCAAGAACTCAAGAAGGCCAAGTCTACTCGACCCTGAGCTCACTTCACGACGACCACACTCCAAGACGTCGAGCATGAGGCTAGTACCACCGAGATGTCCAAGACCGATGAGCTCCAAGATGGTGCTTCCACCGTTGGCGGTGAGAGTGATGATGTGCCATCTTCGGCCTTCATCCACGATGAGATTGATGATGTGCCATCTTCGACCTTCACCCACAGTGATGAGATGGTTGAGCATGGGATTTTTGTTGGGGAACATAGCATGCAATTTCAAAAAAATTCCTATGATCATGCAAGAACTATCTAGGAGATGCATAGCAACGAGAGCGGGAGAGTGTGTCCACGTACCCACGTAGACCGAAAACGAAAGCGTTAGTATAACGCGGTTGATTTAGTCGAACGTCTTCGCGATCCAACCGATCTAGTACCGAACGTACGACACCTCCGAGTTCAGCACACGTTCAGCTCGATGACGTCCCTCGAACTCTTGATCTAGCAGAGGGTCGAGGGAGAGTTTCGTCAGCATGATGCCGTGGTGATGGTGATGTGATCCGCGTAGGGCTTCGCCTAAGCACTACGACACTATAACCGGAGGAGTAAACTATGGAGGGGGGCATCGCACACGGCTAAGAGAATAATTTTTGTGCTTTGGGGTGCCCCTGCCCCCGTATATAAAGGAGGAGAGGGAGGAGGCCGGCAAAGGGGCGCGCCATGGGGGGAGGAAACCGACTTGGACTCCATGTCCAATTCGGCCTCCCCCTTCCTTCCTCCGGAGGGGGAAAGGGGGAAGTAGAGGGAAGAGAAGGAAAGGGGGGCACGCCCCCTCCCCTAGTCTAATTCGGACTCCCCATGGGAGGGGGGCGCGGCCACCCCTTGTGGGCTGCCTCCCCTCTCCCCTATGGCCCATGTAGGCCCATTACTTTCCCCGAGGGGTTCCGGTAACCCCTCGGTACTCCAAAAAATACCCGAACCACTCCGAAACCATTCTGGTGTCCGAATACCATCGTCCAATATATCAATCTTTACCTCTCGACCATTTCGAGACTCCTCGTCATGTCCATGATCTCATCTGGGACTCCAAAAAATCTTCGGTCACCAAAACACATAACTCATAATACAAATCGTCATCGAATGTTGAGCGTGCGGACCCTACGGGTTCGAGAACTATGTAGACATGACCGAGACACATCTCCGATCAATAACCAACATCGGAACCTGCATGCTCATATTGGTTCCTACATATTCTATGAAGATATTTATCGGTCAAATCGCAATGACAACATACGTTATTCCCTTTGTCATCGGTATGTTACTTGCCCGAGATTCGATCGTCGGTATCCTTATACCTAGTTCAGTCTTGTTACCGGCAAGTCTCTTTACTTATTCCATAATGCATCATCCCGCAACTAACTCATTAGTCACATTACTTGCAAGGCTTATCGTGATGTGCATTACCGAGAGGGCCCAGAGATACCACTCCGATACTCGGAGTGACAAATCCTAATCTCGATCTAGGCCAACCCAACAAACACCTTTGGAGACACCTATAGCATCTTTATAATCACCCAGTTACATTGCGATGTTTGATAGCACACAAGTGTTCCTCCGGTATTCGGGAGTTGCATAATCTCATAGTCAAAGGAATATGTATAAGTCATGAAGAAAGCAGTAGCAATAAAACTTAATGGTCATTATGCTAAGCTAACGGATGGGTCTTGTCCATCATATCATTCTCCTAACGATGTGATCCCATTCATCAAATGACAACACATGTCTATGGTCAGGAAACTTAACCATATTTGATTGATGAGCTAGTCAAGTAGAGGCATACCAGGGACACTTTGTTTTGTCTATGTATTCACACGTGTATCAAGTTTCCAGTTAATACAATTCTAGCATGATTAATAAACATTTATCATGGTATAAGGAAATATAAATAACAACTTTATTATTGCCTTTAGGGCATATTTCCTTCAGTCTCCCACTTGCACTAGAGTAAATAATCTAGATTACATTGTAATGATTCTAACACCCATGGAGTCTTGGTGCTGATCATATTTTGCTCGTGGAAGAGGCTTAGTCAATGGATCTGCAACATTCAGATCCGTATGTATTTTGCAAATCTCTATGTTTCCCTCCTTGACTTGATCGTGGATGGAGTTGAAGCATCTCTTGATGTGTTTGGTTCTCTTGTGAAATCTGGATTCCTTCGCTAAGGCAATTGCTCCAGTATTGTCACAAAAAGATTTTCATTGGACCCGATGCACTAGGTATTACACCTAGATCGGATATGAACTCCTTCGTCAAGACTCCTTGTTTGCTACTTCCGAAGCAGCTATGTACTCCACTTCACACGTAGATCCCGCCACGACGCTCTGCTTGGAACTGCACCAACTGACAGCTCCACCATTCAAAATAAATATGTATCTGGTTTGCGACTTAGAGTCATCCGGATCAGTGTCAAAGCTAGCATCGACATAACCATTTACGACAAGCTCTTTGTCACCCCCATAAATGAGAAACATATCCTTAATCCTTTTCAGGTATTTCAGGATGTTCTTGACCGTTGTCCAGTGATCCACTCCTGGATTACTTTGGTACCTCCCTGCTAAACTTATAGCTAGGCACACATCGGGTCTGGTACATATCATTGAATACATGATAGAACCTATGGCCGAGGCATAGGGAATGACCTTCATTTTATCTCTATCTTCTGCAGTGGTCGGGCATTGACTCTGACTCAATTTCACACCTCGTAACTGTTGGGGAATGTAGTAATTCAAAAAATTTCTTACGATCACGCAAGATCTATCCAGGAGAAGCATAGCAACGAGACGGAGAGTGTGTCCATGTACCCTCATAGACCAAAAGCGGAAGCATAATGAAACGCGTTTGATGTAGTCGAACATCTTCACGATCCAACCGATCCAAGTACCGAACGTACGTCACCTCCGTGTTGAGCACACGTTCATCACGATGACGCCCCTCGAGCTCTTGATCCAGTTGAGGGTCGAGGGAGAGTTCCGTCAGCACAATGGCATGGCGATGGTGTTGATGATGTGATCCATGCAGGGCTTTGCCTAAGCACTACGACAATATGACCAAGGTGGTAAACTACGGAGGGGGGCACCACACACGGCTAAGAAACAACTGTTGTCCCTTTGGGGTGCCCCCCGCCCCCGTATATAAAGGAGGGGGAGAGAGGCCGGCGGCCAGGAGGGGCGCACCATGGGGGGAGTCCTACTTGGACTCCTAGTCCAAGTAGGATTCGCCCCCCTTCCGTTTCTCCACCAGAGGGAATAGGAAAGAGAGGGAGAGGGAAGAGGAAAGGGGGGCGCCGCCCCTCCCCTTAGTCCAATTCGGACTGCCATGGCGGGACGGGGAGGGGGTGGGGTGGGGGGGGGGGCGACCACCCCTTGAGGCCCTCCTCTCTCTCCACTAAGGCCCACTAAGGCCCAAAATTTCCCCCGGGGGGTTCCGGTAACCCCTCGGTACTCCGATAAAATATCCGAATCACTCGGAACCATTCCGATGTCCGAATATAACCTTCCAATATATGAATCTTTACCTCTCGACCATTTCGAGGCTCCTCATCATGTCCGTGATCTCATCCGGGACTCCGAACAAACTTCGGTCATCATAACACATAACTCATAATACAAATCGTCATCGAACGTTAAGCGTGCGGACCCTACGGGTTCGAGAACTATGTAGACATGACCGAGATACATCTCCGGTCAATAACCAATAGTGGAACCTGGATGCTCATATTGGTTCCTACTGTTGGGGAACGCAGTTTTCAAAAAAATTCCTATGATCATGCAAGATCTATCTAGGAGATGCATAGCAACGAGACGGTAGAGTGTGTCTACGTACCCTCGTAGACCGAAAGCGGAAGCATTTATCAACGCGGTTGATGTAGTCGTACACCTTCACGATCTGTCCCAATCAAGTACCAAACGTACGACACCTTCGCGTTCAGCACACGTTCATCTCGATGACGTCCTCGCCTTCTTGATCCAGCAAGACAAGCGAAGTAGTGGATGAGTTCCGGCAGCACGATGACGTGGTGACGGTGTTGGTGAAGAACAATCTCCGGAGGGCTTCACCTAAGCACTACAAAAACTATGACAGAGGATAAACTAGAGGAGACGGGGTTGCCGGCACACGGCTTGGTGTTTCTTGATGTGTCTTTGGTGCTAGCCCTGCCCCTCTATTTACATGTTGAGCCCTGGGGTCAAAACTTGGAGCAAAAGCCTCCTCAAAGTCGGTTTTGCCCGAAAGGCAAGAGTCCCACTCGGACTCCAGGACCAAACGCCACAATCCTTGGCATCTGGCCCAGATGCCATGGGCCTCGGTGTCTGGCCCAGGGCCAGGCGCCAGGGTCTCCGGCGTTTGGCCCCTGGCCTCTGCAAAACTCCTTTTGCACCGACCTAAAGCCTCGTGGGCTTCACCCCTTGGCCGAACCATATCATCCTATATATCAATCTTTACCTCCGGACCATTTCGGAGTTCCTCGTCATGTCCGTGATCTCATCCGGGACTCCGAACAACATTCGGTCACCAACATACATAACTCATATAATACTATATCATCAACAAACGTTAAGCGTGCGGACCCTATGGGTTCGAGAACCACGTAGACATGACCGAGACATCTCTCTGGTCAATAACCAATAGCGGAACTTGGATGCCCATATTGGCTCCTACATATTCTACGAAGATCTTTATCGGTCGAACCGCATAACAACATACGTTGTTCCCTTTGTCATCAGTATGTTACTTGCCCGAGATTCGATCGTCGGTATCCTCATACCTAGTTCAATCTCACCAACAAGTTTCTTTACTCGTTCCGTAATGCATCATCCCACAACTAACTCATTAGTCACATTGCTAGCAAGGCTTATAGTGATGATCACTACCGAGAGGGACCAGAGATACCTCTCCCACAATCGGAGTGACAAATCCTAATCTCGATCTATGCCAACTCAAAAAACACCATCGGAGACACCTGTAGAGCATCTTTATAATCACCCAGTTATGTTGTGACGTTTGATAGCACACTAAGTGTTCCTCCGGTATTCGGGAGTTGCATAATCTCATAGTCATAGGAACATGTATAAGTCATGAAGAAAGCAATAGCAATAAACTAAACGATCATAGTGCTAAGTTAACGGATGGGTCTTGTCCATCACATTATTCTCTAAATATGTGATCCCGTTCATCAAATGACAATACATGTCTATGGCTAGGAAACTTAACCATCTTTGATTAACGAGCTAGTCTAGTAGAGGCATACTAGGGACACTCTGTTTGTCTATGTACTCACACATGTACTAAGTTTCCGGTTAATACAATTCTAGCATGAATAATAAACATTTATCATGATATAAGGAAATATAAATAACAACTTTATTATTGCCTCTAGGGCATATTTTCTTCAGTCTCCCGCTTGCACTAGAGTCAATAATCTAGATTACACAGTAATGATTCTAACACCCACGGAGTCTTGGTGCTGATCATGTTTTTCTCGTGAGAGAGGCTTAGTCAACGGGTCTGCAACATTCAGATCCATATGTATTTTGCAAACCTCTATGCCTCCCTCCTTAACTTGATCGCGGATGGAATTGAAGCGTCTCTTGATGTGCTTGGTTCTCTTGTGAAATCTGGATTCCTTTGCCAAGGAAATTGCACCAATATTGTCACAAAAGATCTTCATTGGACCCGATGCACTAAGTATGAAACCTAGATCAGATATGAACTCCTTCATCCAGACTCCTTCATTTGCTGCTTCCGAAGCAGCTATGTACTCCACTTCACACGTAGATCCCGCCACGACGCTCTGCTTGGAACTGCACCAACTTACAACTCCTCCATTTTATATAAATACGTATCCGGTTTGTGACTTAGAGTCATTCGGATCCGTGTCAAAGCTTGCATCGACGTAACCATTTACGACGAGCTCTTTGTCACCCCCATAAACGAGAAACATATCATTTGTCCTTTTCAGGTATTTCAGGATGTTCTTGACCGATGTCCAGTGATCCACTCCTGGATTAATTTGGTACCTCCCTGCTAAACTAATAGCAAGGCACACATCAGGTATGGTACACATCATTGCATACATGATAGAACCTATGGCTGAAGCATAGGGAATGACTTCAATTTTCTCTCTATCTTCTGAAGTGGTCGGGCATTGAGTGTGACTCAACTTCACACCTTGTAACACATGCAAGAACCCTTTCTTTGCTTGATCCATTTTGAACTTCTTCAAAACTTTATCAAGGTATGTGCTTTGTGAAAGTCCAATTAAGCATCTTGATCTATCTCTATAGATCTTGATGCCCAATATATAAGCAGCTTCACCGAGGTCTTTCATTGAATTTTTTTATTCAAGTATCCTTTTATGCCATTCAGAAGTTTAGTATCATTTCCGATCAACAATATGTCATCCACATATAATATCAGAAATGCTACAGAGCTCCCACTCACTTTCTTGTAAATACAGGCTTCTCCAAAAGTCTGTATAAAACCATGATCAAAGCATATATTCCAACTCCGAGAGGCTTGCACCAGTCCATAAATGGACCGCTGGAAATTGCACACTTTGTTAGCACCTTTGGATCGACAAAACCTTCTGGTTGCATCATATACAACTCTCCTTTAAGATATCTAAGGGAGTCCTGGATTAGGGGGTGTTCGGGTAGCCGGACTATACCTTCAGTCGGACTCCTGGACTATGAAGATACAAGATTGAAGACTTCGTCCCGTGTCCGGATGGGACTTTCCTTGGCGTGGAAGGCAAGCTTGGCGATGCGGATATTCAAGATGTCCTACCTTTGTAACCGACTCTGTGTAACCCTAACCCTATCCGGTGTCTATATAAACCAGAGGGTTGTAGTCCGTAGGACAATCATCTTCATACACAACAATCATACCATAGGCTAGCTTCTAGGGTTTAGCCTCCTTGATCTCGTGGTAGATCTACTCTTGTACTACCTATATCATCAATATTAATCAAGCAGGAGTAGGGTATTACCTCCATCGAGAGGGCCCGAACCTGGGTAAAAACATCGTGTCCCTTGTCTCCTGCTACCATCCGACCTTGACGCACAGTTCGGGACCCCCTACCCGAGATCCGCCGATTTTGACACCGACATTGGTGCTTTCATTGAGAGTTCCTCTGTATCGTCGCCTTCGAGGCCCGATGGCTCCTTTAATCATCAACAACGATGAGATCCAGGGTGAGACTTTTCTCCCCGGACAGATCTTCGTCTTCGGCGGTTTCGCTCTGCGGGCCAATTCGCTTGGTCACCTAGAGCAGATCGAAAGCTACGCCCCTGGCCATCAAGTCAGGTTTGGAAGCTTAAACTACACGGCTGATATCTGCGGAGACTTAATCTTCGACGGATTCGAGCCACAGCCAAGCGCGCCGCACTATCCCGAGGGGCATGATCTAGCTCTGCCTTCGAACAGTGTCCTGGAGGCCGCACCCGCACCAGTTCCGACCCTTAACTCGGAGCCTATTGCGCCAATCGAGGATGAGCGGTTGGACGTCACCTCGGGGGCTGCGATCTCAAAGGCGATTGAGCCGAACGCCAGCCCCACACTCCGCGTGACCCGTGACTCCGAGGGTCCGGACTCCTCCCCGGACTCCGAAACCCCCGCGCCCCTGCCAATCGAATCCGATTGGGCGCCGATAATGGAGTTCACCGCCGCGGACATCTTTCAGCACTCGCCTTTCGGCGACATCCTAAACTCTCTCAAGTCTCTCTCTTTATCAGGAGAGCCCTGACCGGATTACGGTCAGCGAGGATGGGATACGGACAATGAAGAAATTCAAAGCCCACCCACCACCCACTTTGTAGCCAATGTCGAAAATTTAAACGACGTGCTCAACTTCGACTCCACAGACATCGACAGCATGGATGACGATGCAGGAGATACCGATGAACCAACGCCCGCAGGGCATTGGACAGCTACACCATCTCACGACGTATACATGGTGGATACCCCTAAAGGAAGCGACAATGAGGAAAAAGGGGACGGAACGGGAGATCGACCCCCCGGAAAGCAATCAAAGCGCCGGCGCAAACACCAACCCAAGCCCCGCCTCGAGGAAAACCCAGCCATAGAGCAGGACGAGCCGGTAGACGATGAGAAGGCCTCAGAGCAACCGTCCGAACAGGGCAACACGGATAGAGAAACCGAACATCCCTCCCCTGGCGAAAACGGCATTTCGGACGATTTTACGCCGGATAAACCCATAAAGCAGAAGAGTCTCCACAAGAGGCTAGCCGCAACTGCACGCAGTCTGAAAAAGCAGAAGTGGAAGCTAAAAACAGCGGAAGATGCACTCTGGATTAGATGGAGCAAAGTAATCAATACCGCAGATAAATACGACGACGGTCGCCGCACTAAAAGCTATCCGAAAAGAAGGCTACTGCCTGAATTCGACGAAGAGGCCCTAGAACCCTCACATTCAAAAAATAAGAAAGCCACACGGTCGGATAGACGACCCCATAAAGCGGCAAGCGGCGCCGCACTTAAAGCGGCATGCGACCCACCTAAGGATTCACATCATGGCCCAGCTAGGTCCATTTATGGGCCAAGAAAGCAAGCTCTCGTAAGCAATGCAATAAAGCCATCATCAGAATCCGGCACACCCAAATACAGGGGCGCCACACATCCCCTTTGTTTCACCGATGAGGTTCTGGACTATGAATTTCCAGTGGGATTCAAACCCGTCAACATAGAGGCATATGATGGAACAACAGACCCTGGAGTCTGGATTGAGGACTATATCCTCCACATACATATGGCCAGAGGAGATGCTCTCCACGCCATCAAATATTTACCCCTTAAGCTTAAAGGGCCAGCCAGGCATTGGCTTAAAAGCCTTCCTGAAAACACAATCGGAAGTTGGGAAGAGATCGAGGACACTTTCCGAGCAAATTTTCAAGGGACCTATGTCCGCCCTCCGGATGCAGATGATCTTAGTCACATAACTCAACAGCCCGGAGAATTAGCTCGGCAGTTCTGGAATAGATTCCTCACTAAAAAGAATCAGATAGTCGACTGTCCGAACGCCGAAGCCTTAGCAGCTTTCAGGCATAATGTCCGAGACGAATGGATCGCCAGACACCTCGGCCAGGAAAAGCCAAGAACAATGGCCGCTCTAACAAGCCTCATGACCCGCTTTTGCGCAGGAGAGGACAGCTGGTTGGCAAGGTGCAGCCCCAGCGACCCAAGTACATCCGAAACTAGGGATGGAAATGGAAAACTGCGACGCAACAAGGATCGTCGCCGGACTAAAGAAAAAAGTCCAAAGAGCACGGCAGTTAATGCCGGATTCAAAGGCTCACGACAAAATCAGACAAAACCACCCCTCCAGGATAACAGGGATGATCTATCCAACTTAAATAAAATCCTGGACAGGATATGTCAGATACACAGTACTCCTGGGAATCCCGCTAACCATACCCACAGAGATTGTTGGGTTTTCAAACAATTCGTCAGACTCAATGCCGAACACAAGGGGCTCGATACACCAAGCGAAGACGAGGACGAACCCCAAAAGCAGAGAACCAGGAAACAAAAGAACTTCCCACAAGAAGTAAAAACAGTGAACTTACTTCACATAACAAAACGTGCGGCGCCCATAAAGGTACGCACCACACCACCTATCCCCAAAGGGTCCCGCCACTGGTTGTCAAAACCAATCATCTTCGATCAGCTGGATTATTCTAGAAGCATCAGGAACGCAGGCTGGACTGCCTTGATACTCGATCCAATAATTGGCGGACTCCAGTTTTCAAAAGTCCTTATGGACGGTGGCAGTGGACTAAACCGGATGTATCAGGATACCATCCATCACATGGGGATAGACCCAGCAAGAATCCGCCGCAGCAAAACCTCCTTTCAAGGGGTAACCCCTGGTCCGGACACCCATTGCATGGGTTTTCTCCGGCTCGAAGTTATATTCGGCTCTATCGATAACTTCCGCCGCGAAAAGCTGACTTTCCATATCTTCCCGTTCTCAAGTCTCTATCAAGCACTACTAGGACACGAAGCTTTCGCTCGCTTCAACGCAATACCGCATTATGCATCTCTCACGCTTAAGATGCCCGGTCCACGAGGCATCATCTCTTTGAAGGGGAAGCACTGAAGTGCGCCTCCCCAAAGCGGAGGACTGTGCGGCCGCTTCAACAGCCCCAGAGTAAAATGGCTTTACCAGCCAAAAATTTATGGAAAAGGTCATTAAAGACCACGAACGCGGATATACGAGTTCGGTAAAAACTTATCATTACTGCAGGCTTAGTGGCCATATACCCCCCGCACTAGGGGCTACATGCATATAAAACGAGAAACAATAAAGCTCAATTTTATATATTTTACACTTTGTTTATTTTAAATTTTTGTTCGGCACGACCCGTTTTCAACTTAGTTCCTCTCTTTTACAGATGAACGTCGTGCGACGCCCGTCCAGGATACGGCACAACGGAGACACAGGCGCAGACATGCAGTAGGGACCCGTCCTAAAGGATTCTTTTTAGATTAAGACCCTGTGTAAACCTTTTTTACTGTCTCTCGTTGCTACATATCCCCTGGTTTTCTCTGATATAACCAAGGAGGAGGCTGGCGTCTTGGCATGTGGCCACGTCAGAATTTTTGCATGTACCTGGACACTAGGGGCTTTTTTAATAAAGAGTGTTGTCTCGCCCGCACTCATAAAGACCGAACACCTTAGGGAGTGTTCGGCGTCGCGAGTTTTGGAACTATATGCATCAACTCCGAATCATGTCTTTGGTCAAATGTTGGGTTGCCCGCCTCCTGAGTTCGGCTACCTTACATTCCGCTCTATCGGCTAAGGTAGCACCAGGAGAACTACTGTGATTGTGCCCCGGTTCGTCCGGGCGAGCACCTCAGTAGAGAAAGCCAAAAACTGACTGTCATGATGTAGCGAGAGGCTGGTCAGCCACTCGATGACTTATCGGAATCTGTCGGATTCCTCCGCTTTAACGAAGGGCCGTTTCCTGGCCAGGCACATACGCGCCCCGAACTCGGGCGAGCGCAGTCGCCACCAAAGGGCTACCTAAATAGTCCCACTATCAAGCTCCTATGGCTAAGTGAAAGTGTTAAAGCATTATAGTCCGGTTGCCTGGCCTGCTGCGCTATCACCTCCTTTGTAGGACCAAGACGTTGGGTTAAGTGTGAAAATGCGTCTTCTGTGAGCACCCCCGCACTATGTTCGTGGGGGCTAAAGCCAACGACTGCCATCTTTCATATTATATATATATATATATTAAAAACGGCCGCACAGGAGGTGTTTCCAATACTTGAAGGCACAAGTATAAAAGGCCACTACAATATTGCTTTATAATTACACATGCTATCATAAAATAGCATCTTTCGAGCACTGCGTCTCTATTACACGAGCGCCTTCAAGGACTTCCTGAAAATAGTGCTCGGAGGGTACTCGGCTTTTGTCCGAATCTTGGGACGCAACTATGGTGGCCTCCATCTCTGCCCAGTATGTTTTGACACGGGAAAGAGCCATCCTTGCGCCCTCTATGCATACTGACCTCTTCATTGCACTAATACGCGGCACCGCGTCAAGGAACTGCTGCACCAAGCTGAAATAACTCTTCGGCTCCGATCTCCCCGGCCACAGGAGACCCATGACGTACTTCATGGCGAGTCCGGACAACCTATTCAGTTCGGCCCATTGAGCCAAATGATCGTCCACTGCAAGTGGACGCTCTGGATTGTGAAACTGCGACCAGAAAAGCTTTTCCACTTTGGGATCTTTTTGATCCCGAAAGTGTTCGGTCGCATCAGCAGCACTCGCTGCCAAATCCAGATAGGTATCCTCAACACTCCACATTTGGTCCAACGGAGCAAACCTCGGATCGCAAAACTTCCTACGCAGCATAAACGGCCTTCCAGCCGCAATCTGTCCGACTTGGCGTAGCTCCTCCTTCGCAGCTCTCATCACAGAGCGAGCGTCTTTGGCATCAGTGATGGCCTTCTCTAAGTCCGTCTGCCTCGCCCGGTCTTCTTCTTCAAGAAGCTTGCAACGGTCAGCAGCGCCCTTTAACTTCATGGCCATCTCGGCCATCTCCTCCTTGCTTCGGCAGTGAGCAGCCTGTTCAGCTTTCAGCTCTTCAAGGGCTTTCTTGGTAGCCGCATCACTTTTTCTGGCTTGTTCTTTAGCTTGGGCAAGTTCTACCCTAAGACTCTCCACGGCGGCCGCACCATCTGCGTCAAGCACACACATCGTAAGACAATGGCATAAAACTTTTCTTACCTAAATGCCGCCCGAGGAATCACATACCTTGAGCTTCATCAAGCCGCTTGTTGACAAGGGCAATGTCGGCATCTGCCATGTCTAGTTGCTGCTTTAGTTCGGCAACATCCTTAGTCCGGCTTGATTCCGGACACCCCGTCGCCTGCATTCAAAGGCGACATCTTAGAATTGGGACTATGATCCTCCACGTGCCGTCATTTCTTGACGACGCGCAGAGTCTCAGGGGCTACTATCTACACAGGGCGCATCTTATTTATGCGCAACTGACAAAAGTGTACATTATCTAATGTACCTCAAAACCTGTCAGTAAACTTTTGACGGCCTCATGTAATCCGCTTTGTGCGGATGAAATCCTTTCGATCACCGTGCCCATCAATGCACGATGCTCCTCTGAAATAGAAGCTCGCCCCAGCAGAATCTTTAGCTCCTCCGGCCGAGCACCAGACGGTGCCGGACTTGTCCCATGACCTCTTTCAAAGACCGGACATGGAGAACCTCGGGGGGCCACATAGCCATCTTCCGCCCCTGCCGGATTCGGAGAAACTCTCCGCGACGACACCTCAGGATCGCCCGCCTCGCTAGGCGGCACGGCAGGGGGAGGCGTCCCGCTCTCCATCATCTCCGGAAGAAGATCCCCTGAAGACGAGCTCTGCTGAGAAGGGCTGAGGTCCGAGCTACAAGGTAAAAATTCGGTTAATCTTCTCAGATATAAATCAAGGATTTCTCTCATCCCCCAAAAGGAAAATCTTTCTCTACTTACGGCTCGCTGGAGGGCTGATCCCCTTGAGGGCGTAGTCCGGCCGAGGAACTCCCCGGCGTAGGACCCTCTGACGAGGATTTTTTCCCCCGCTTCGAGGCCATGGTCTCCGGGTTGTCAGAGGCGGCTCTCTTCTTCCCCTTAGGAGAGGAATTGTCGGTTCCTCCCTTTGGAGCGGCCTCCTTCGAGGAGGCCATAGTTTCCTTGTCCTCCCCCTTGCTTCCCTCCAAAGGCATTATCTCCAGCATCCTGACTAGCACGGGATCCGGCCTGGTTTCGGGAAGGGGAGCTGGACACCTGATCAGCTTTGCTTTCGCTATCCACTCCTGTTTAAAAGGACAAGCTCTTTTAGGGGCAGGTTTATGACAATTGTACGATAGAAGGTCCGGGCACGAGGTCACTTACTTGAGTATCCGGGCGATTGCAGCTTAGGCCTGCGTCCTCGGTTAAATCCGGACACATCTCTTGTGATCTGAAGAACAGTTTATACATCTCCACGGGCATTGCGCCCATGAAATTTCGGAGAGCTCGTGGTCCCTCTGGATTAAACTCCCACAGGCGAAGGGAGCGACGTTTGCCGGGCAATATTCGGCGAATCAGCATGACCTGCGTCACCTTGACCAGGCTGAGGTCTCCTTCCAAGAGATCCTTAATGCGGCCCTGCAACAAGGGGACATCTTTGGGCAAACCCCAATCCAACCCTCTGTTGACCCATGACGCTAGTCGTGGTGGGGGACCCGAGCGAAAGGCAGGAGGCGCCACCCACTTGGTGCCCCGGGGAGCGGTGATATAGAACCACTCTCCTTGCTACAAGCCTAGCTCCTCTTGAAAAGAGCCCTCGGGCCATGGAGCATCGGCATTTTTGCTTATAACAGCGCCTCCGCACTCTGCGTGCCGTCCCTCGATCATCTTCGGTTCCACTTTAAAGGTCTTGAGCCATAATCCAAAGTGAGGGGTAACACGGAGGAACGCTTCACACATGACAATAAACGAGGAGATATGGAGGATAGACTCCGGAGCTAAGTCATGGAATTCCAGCCCGTAATAAAACAGCAGTCCCCTCACAAAGGGATCCATTGGGAAGCTTAACCCCCGAAGGAAGTGAGACACGAACACCACGCTCTCACCGGGCTAGGGACTGGGAATGACTTGCCCTTGAGCAGGCAGCCTATGTGAAATTTTGCCGGTCAGGAACTTAGCCTCCCACAACTTTAGTACGTCCTCCTCCGTGACGGAGGAAGGCGTCCATCGGCCTTGAAGGTCAGAACCGGACATTGTCGAAGGTCCGAAGCGCCTGGAATCTAGAGCCTAGGGTGTTGGAACTCGAGGCGACGGGCGAACTCGCTTGAGATTGAAAAAAGAAGCAAGGCCTTGGTCTCTTTATAAGAGGTCGAATACCAAGAGTCCTCCCCGTAATCATTTGGGACTCGCCTTTAATCGAGGGAACGTGCTAACGGACATGATTGGGTTACCCACATCCGTATTGATGAGAATCCCGTAAAAAGGGCACACAATCTCTGCTTTGACAAGACGTGCCAAGGAAACCGCCTCGCAAAATGTGTTGAGGTGGAAAAGTAAAAAACAATGTGTAAAGAACTTGGCCGTAGTGTGATGACGCACTGCGGAATACGTCAACAAATTTGATTTGTGTTAATATTATTCTCTCTATGGCAATATGTGGACACTTATTTTGCAGAGCCGGACACTATTCTTGGTGTTTACAATCTTCTATGAAGAACTTGGAGGAGGAACCCGCCTTGCAATGCCGAAGACAATCTGCGCACCGGACTCGTCGTCATTGAAGCCTGGTTCAGGGGCTACTGAGGGAGTCCTGGATTAGGGGGTGTTTGGGTAGCCGGACTATACCTTCAGCCGGACTCCTGGACTATGAAGATGCAAGATTGAAGACTTCGTCCCGTGTCCGGATGGGACTTTCCTTGGCGTGGAAGGCAAGCTTGGCGATTCGGATATTCAAGATCTCCTACCTTTGTAACCGACTCTGTGTAACCCTAACCCTATCCGGTGTCTATATAAACCGGAGGGTTGTAGTCCGTAGGACAATCATCTTCATACACAACAATCATACCATAGGCTAGCTTCTAGGGTTTAGCCTCCTTGATCTCGTGGTAGATCTACTCTTGTACTACCTATATCATCAATATTAATCAAGCAGGAGTAGGGTATTACCTCCATCGAGAGGGCCCGAACCTGGGTAAAAACATCGTGTCCCTTGTCTCCTGTTACCATCCGGCCTTGACGCATAGTTCGGGACCCCTACCCGAGATCCGCCGGTTTTGACACCGACAATATCCATTAAGGAATGCAATTTTGACATCCATTTGCCAAAATTCATAATCATAAAATGTGGCAATTGCTAACATGATTCGGACGGACTTAAGCATCGCTACGGGTGAGAAGGTCTCATCGTAGTCAACTCCTTGAACTTGTCGAAAACCTTTCGCAACAAGTCAAGCTTTATAGACAGTAACATTACCGTTAGCGTCAGTCTTCTTCTTGAAGATCCATTTATTCTTTATGGCTTGAGATCATCGGGCAAGTCAACCAAAGTCCACACTTTGTTCTCATACATGGATCCCATCTCAGATTTCATGGCCTCAAGCCATCTCTTGGAATCTGGGCTCATCATCACTTCCTCATAGTTCATAGGTTCGTCATGGTCAAGTAACATGACTTCCAGAACAGGATAGCCATACCACTCTGGTGCGGATCTTACTCTGGTAGACCTACGAGGTTCGGTAGTAACTTGATCAGAAGTTTCATGATCATCATCATTAGCTTCCTCACTAATTGGTGTAGGAATCACTAGAACTGATTTTTGTGATGAACTACTTTCCAATAAGGGAGCAAGTACAATTACCTCATCAAGTTCTACTTTCCTCCCACTCACTTCTTTCGAGAGAAACTCCTTCTCTAGAAAGGATCCATTCTTAGCAACGAATATCTTGCCTTCGGATCTGTGATAGAAGGTGTACCCAAAAGTTTCTTCTGGGTATCCTATGAAGACACATTTCTCTGATTTGGGTTCGAGCTTATCAGGTTGAAGCTTTTTCACATAAGCATCGCAGCCCCAAACTTTAAGAAACGACAACTTGGGTTTCTTGCCAAACCGTAGTTCATATGGTGTCATCTCAACGAATTTAGATGGTGCCCTATTTAACGTGAATGCAGCCGTCTCTAAAGCATAACCCCAAAACGATAGCGGGAAATCAGTAAGAGATATCATAGATCACACCATATCTAATAAAGTGCGGTTACGACATTTGGACACACCATTACGCTGTGGTGTTCCAGGTGGCGTGAGTTGAGAAACTATTCCACATTGTTTCAAATGAAGACCAAACTCATAACTCAAATATTCTCCTCCATGATCACATCGTAGAAACTTTATTTTCTTGTTACGTTGATTTTCCACTTCACTCTGAAATTCTTTGAACTTTTCAAATGTTTCAGACTTATGTTTCATCAAGTAGCTTTACCCATATCTACTCAAATCATCTGTGAAGGTCAGAAAATAATGATACCCGCTGCGAGCATCAACACTCATCGGCCGCATACATCAGTATATATTATTTCCAACAAATCTGTTGCTCGCTCCATTGTTCCGGAGAACGGAGTCTTAGTCATCTTGCCCATGAGGCATGGTTCGCAAGCATCAAGTGATTCATAATCAAGTGATTCCAAAAGCCCATCAACATGGAGTTTCTTCATGCGCTTTACACCAAAATGAACTAAACGGCAGTGCCACAAATAAGTTGCATTATCATTATTAAACTTATGTCTTTTGGCTTCAATACTATGAACATGTGTATCACTACTATCGAGATTTAGTAAAAATAGACCACTCATCAAGGGTGCATGACCATAAAAGATATTACTCATGTAAATAGAACAACCATTATTCTCTGATTAAATGAATAACCGTCTCGCATCAAACAAGATCTAGATATAATGGTCATGCTTAACGCTGGCACCAAATAACAATTATTCAGGTCTAAAACTAATCCTGAAGGTAGATGTAGAGGTAGCATGCCGACGGCGATCACATCGACTTTGGAACCATTTCCCACGCGCATCGTCACCTCGTCCTTAGCCAATCTTCGTTTAATTCGTAGCCCCTATTTCGAGTTGCAAATATGGGCAACAGAACCAGTATCAAATACCCAGGCGCTACTACGAGCATTAGTAAGGTACACATCAATAATATGTATATCAAATATACCTTTCACTTTGCCATCCTTCTTATCCGCCGTAAGTGCATCTAGTGCCCCTTAGTGATTTTGGTGTATTGAAGACTTATAGGTTAAGGATCTAATGTGTTTATGAGTGTACACAGGTCTATAAGTCTATGAGGAGTTTGATATTTACAGAGAAAGTCGACCCCTAAAAATGAAGTTCTTCGACTGAAGACTTTGATATTCTGAAGACTTTCTGAAGACTTTGAAAGTGAAGAAATTGGTGTGACCTTGAAGACTTAGTATTCATTCGAGGAACATGAAGCGTGAAGACTTTTGTTTTCGTAGTTTCATTTTCTCTTTCTTGAGTCATAGGAAACACCGTACTGTTAAAGGGGGTCGAGGAAATACTAAGGAAAAATTTCCATGTGATGCTCAACTCAAAACCCTACACCTACCAATCCCTTCGAGTGAAGCCATTGGAAATCTCATACAGTTCAGTCAATTTCTTCAGTGACAGAGACGCAGTTCTTCTGGTCACTGAGGACTTTGTTCTGACTGAGGAGTTAGGAATTCGCCAGTGCGGATTGCCTAGACAGTGAGGAACATGATAGCCCGGAGGAATTTGTACCTCAAATTTCCGACCGTTGCTGTGCTACGCGCCAGCTGTTCCAAAATATCTTATCCATCCAACGGTCATATCATTGAAGGGCATTTATGTCTTATCATGCCGGGCTGCTCCCTAGGCTATAAATAGCCGCGCCTACAACCACTAGCTGGTTGGCTGCTCCGCTAGAAACTGACACTTGTCAATTGAGAGCATCCCATCCTCCGAGGACTTTTAGCGAAAATCATCAAGTGAGGAAAATCCAAAACCCAAACACCTACAAACCCAAAGTGATTGAGCATCACTGAAGAGATTGATCCTGCGTGGATCCGACGCTTGTTACCTTTGAAGACTGTGCTTCTTCCAGACGGTTAGGCGTCATGGTCTAGAACATCCAAGAGGAATTGTGGATCGCCGAGTGACCGAGTTTGTGAAGGTTCGGAAGTCACCTGAAGACTTACCACGAGTGATTGGACGAGGTGTGTGTGACCTTAGTTCAAGGAGAATACAGTGAGGACTTGGTGTCCCGAGCTGCGTGCTCAGGACTGTGTGTCCGGGACTGTGTGTCCTCAGGTTTAAATACCTAGCCGCTCCAACCAGATGTACAACTAAGACAACAGTTGGAACTGGTCTACCAAATCATTGTGTTCACCAAGCCAACTGGTTCTATTTCCTCAACACTTTCGTTTCCTCATTACTGTGTTGCGTGTTTGTTCATATCCGTGTTTGAAGACTTTGACTGAAGACTTTCTCAATTTCCTCAGTTCTATTTCTTCAGTCTGTTTGTCTTCATCTTGTGCTATCCTGTGTTTACGCTTTCTGTACTCTGTGTTTGTCTTCATTTCATCATGATGACCATGCATGTATTCTGTTATGTTTACTTCTGAGTACTTATTCCGCTGCAAGTAGTTCTTCGCTAAGGAATTTCCTCACTAAGAAATTCCTCAGTGAAGAATTCATAAAAATCGCCTATTCACCCCCCTCTAGTCGATATAACGCACTTTCAATTGGTATCAGAGCAAGGTACTCCCTTGTGCTGTGTGATTTTGGTTTAACCGCCTGGAGTTTTAGTTATGTCGACCGCAGGTATGATCAAGGTCTCTGCTGGGTGTCCTACCTTCGATGGGACGGACTACCCCTACTGGAAGAACAAGATGCGTATGCATCTTGAGGCAATTGATAACGATCTCTGGTATGTTGTGGAAAATGATGTTCCCTCCGTCTCACCCTCACTGAACGCTACCGATGTGAAGAGATTCAAGCAAGTCGATTCCCAAGCGAAGAATATCATATGTGGCCATCTGAGCAAAGGAAAGTATGGAAGAGTGAGTGCTTTGGAGACTGCCAAGCTTATATGGGATAGACTGTCCAAAGTGAATGAAGGAGTCTCAACTCAGCGTGACTCTCGAGTTGATGTTCTTCGCAATCTCTTCAACCGCTTCAAAAGACTCGACAATGAAAACATTCAAAAAACCTTCGATCGCCTCACTGACATCTCAAATGAGCTTCAAGCACTTGGTGCCACTGACATCACCGACCATGAGGTGGTGAAGAAATTGCTGAGATCGCTTGATTCCTCATTTGATACTCTGGCACTGATGATACAAGAGCGTGCTAATTACAAGTCACTTGACCTCGCTGATATCCTCGAAAGGCTAAACACTCATGAGTTCCAGCTTGCTGAAAAGAGAGATCTCTATGGTTCGAGCTATGGCAGATCACGTGCACTGAAGGCCAAGGCAGTATCAGAATCCGAATATGAAGACTCTGGTAGCAGCCTTGGTGACCCTAAAGAAGTGAGTCATGATCTAGCACTGCTTGTGAAGAAATTCCAGAAGTTCTCAAGACGTGGTCACTTTGGAATACCCTCAAGGAGCAATGATTCCTCATCTAGTGACTACAAGAAGAGGCTTTGTCACAAGTGCAAGAAACCTGGACACTACATTCAAGATTGTCCTCAGTGGGAAAAGGAATCAAAGAAGAAGAAATACAAGGATTACAGTTCTGATGATGCGAAGAAAAAGAAGAAATCCTCAAAATCTTCATCATCAAAATCCTCAAAGTCTTCATCTCACAAGAAGAGCAGCTCCAAGAAGGCTCGGGCATTCATTGGCAAGGAAATGGACTCTGATGCTGAATCTAAGGAACAAGAGTTAGAGGAGGCTTTTGAGGACTCCGAGTCTGGTGTGGCGAGCCTAGCCCTCGCTACTGCATTCGTCAACAAGTCTATCTTCAACCCTAAAGAAAATGACCTCACCACCAAGGCTGATGAAGGCAATGATGACTATACTCCCACCTATTGCTTCATGGCAAAGGGTGCCAAGGTACCTAAATATACCTCCTCTGAGTCTAGTGAAGATGAATCTGATGAAAATCTTAAGCCTAGCTACACAAAACTTGCTAAGATTGCTGTGAAACAACAAAAGGCTTTTGAAAAGGTTCAAAACATGCTAGACAAAAGTGATGATATGTTGGGTGAAGAAATGGATCGCACTAAAGCCTTGACTAAAAGTCTTCAGAGACTTCAGACCAGGTTTGACAACCTTCAAGGTCATCATAACACTCTCTTGTCTGATCATGAGAAGCTTTCTTATGAATTTCTTCAAAGAAAGCAAGACTTGAGAAGCTAAGAGTGAGTTATGAAGATCTTCAGAAGGAGCGTGATTCATTACTTGCTCAACAAATTAGCGCTGCTCAGGAAGAATTTGTTCCTCCATGTTTGAAATGCATTGAACGAGAACCTGCTAATTCTTCACCTGAATGTTCAAATGCCTCTAATGTTACAAATTCTTCACCTGCCTCTGCTATCACTAATTCCTCATCTGAGGACATATCACTGACGATGCAGGGCTGAAGGAATTGTACATGACAGGCATGTACAAAAGCCTCAAAGGGCATCAGACTCTTTGTGATGTGCTTAAAAAGCAGATCCTCAACAGGAACCCTAGGAAAGAGGGTATTGCCTTTGAGAGGAAACTCAATGCTGATGGTACATATTGGAAGCCTGAGCAGTACCCCAAAACCTCATGGGTTGCTGCAAAGGGACCTCCAGTTGATCCATCTAATTTATCTGGTTATACATGTGAATCTTCTCATTCTTCTGATGAGTCATCTGACTCCAACTATAAACTGTTCATAAATCAGAATGGTGAAGTATTTGCTAGATATGTTGGCACTAACTGCAGGAATGGTTCCCCTATGAAGAAAACCCGGGTTCCCAAAAAGTGCCTTGAAAGTCTTCAGGTGAATGTCCTCATGACACCACTTGTGAAGAATAGGAACCCCAGATCAAATTCTTCATATGGACCAAATTCTTCATATGGATCCAAGTCCTCATACGGACCAAATTCCTCACGTGGATCAAATTCCTCAAAGGGATCAAAGTCCTCATATGAACATCATCGTGCTAACAACTCTGTTTCGCAGGGAAGAGCCAAGGGCTATGAATATGAGAATTATTCTTCTAATCATTATGTTCATAAGTCCTCAAAGAATTTCTTCGCTTATTCATATGCTTACCCTAAGCCCTCTTATGTGAAATGAAATGGTTTGGCCGCTATGCCACCTTTTTCATATGGAGCTCGCAGAGTGATGAACTCTTTGCCACCCCTTCAGATGTGGGTGGTGAAGAAAAAGAACTAATCACTTCTGCAGGGTCAGGTCTCCAGACGTATTGTATCATCTGAAGAATTTGCTGGGGACCAGACAAAATGCCTGAAAGGGCGGAGGCTAATCATGAAGAAATGAACTTTCATTTCTCATGTCCTCAAACTGTTTATCCGTCTTACTGCTTGATGAAATTGATCTGATGAATTGTGATATCATATTCTTCACTGCTGAAGTATATGAGGTTCGTAAGTTGCACTAATTCATCTGCAGGATAATCAACCCAAAGCCACTGAGTGGGTCCTCGATAGTGGATGTACAAATCACATGACTGGTGACAAGAATCTATTGATGGATGCTCCCTTATCGTCATCACATCTGAAGCATATCATCTTCGCTGACAAAAGCAAAATTTAGGTATTGGGTCTAGGTAAGGTTGCTATCACAAAGGATCGACACATGGACAAAGTCATGCTTGTTGAGTCCTTAGGATACAACCTTATGTCTGTCTCAATGCTTTGTGATCTTGATATGGTTGTTGTCTTTGGCAAGTATCGATGTGTTGTGATTATGGAAGCTGACAATTCCAAAGTCTTCGAAGGCTTTAGGAGAGGAGATTTGTATATTGTTGATTTCTCTGCAGATTCACAACCAGCCGTGTGCCTACTTGCAAAAGCTTCAGACAGATGGCTATGGCATCGATGACTTGGTCATGCAGGCATGAGGAATTTGCACACGCTTGCGAAGAAGAAGCATGTCATTGGCATTGAAAATGTCAAATTCCTCAAGGATCACTTATGCGGTGCCTGTGAAGCTGGAAAAATGACCAAGGCCAAGCATCCAGCGAAGACTATCATGACCACTACTCGTCCATTTGAATTGCTTCACATGGATCTCTTCGGTCCTAATCATTATTCTTCTGTTTCAAATGAAGCATCTCAATATGGCTTTGTTATTGTTGATGATTACTCTCGTTACACATGGGTACACCTTGTTACTTACAAACATGAAGTGCAGGAAGTCTTCAAACGATTTTCCTCGAGGGCTTCAACCACCTTTGGTGTGAAGATCAAGCACATCAGAAATGACAATGGCACTGAGTTCAAGAATTCGGGTCTCGATGACTATCTTGATGAACTTGGTATTACTCATGAGTTATCTGCTCCTTATACTCCTCAACAGAATGGCGTCGTGGAGCGCAAGAACATGACTCTTGCTGAGATGGCTCGCACTATGCTTGACGAGTACAAAACCCCTCGTCATTTCTGGGTTGATGCAATTGATACTGCGTGCAATATCATCAACAGAGTATTGAAAGTCCGTTATATCGACTAGAGGGGGGGGGGGGTGAATAGGCAATTTTTATGAAATTCTTCACTGAGGAATTTGCTAGTGAGGCAATTCCTTAGTGAAGAACTACTTGCAGCGGAATAAGTACTCTGGAGCAAATATAGCAGAATACATGCATGGTCATCATGATGAAATGAAGACAAACACAGAGTACAGAAAGCGTAAACACATGATAGCACAAGATGAAGACAAACAGACTGAAGAAATTGAAATGAGGAAATTGAGAAAGTCTTCAGTCAAAGTCTTCAAACACAGATATGGACAAACACACAACACAGTAATGAGGAAATGAAAGTGTTGAGGAAATAGAACCAGTTGGCTTAGTGAAGACAATGATTTGGTAGACCAGTTCCAACTGCTGTCTCAGTTGTACATCTGGTTGGAGCGGCTAGGTATTTAAACCTGAGGACACACAGTCCCGGACACACAGTCCTCACCGTATTCTCCTTGAGCTAGGGACACACAGTCCTCGCCCAATCACTCGTGGTAAGTCTTCAGGTGACTTCCGAACCTTCACAAACTCGGTCACTCGGCGATCCACAATTCCTCTTGGATGCTCTAGACCATGACGCCTAACCATCTGGAAGAAGCACAGTCTTCAAAGGTAACAAGCGTCTGATCCACGCAGGATCAATCTTTTCAGTGATGCTCAATCACTTTGGGTTTGTAGGTGTTTGGGTTTGGGTTTGGATTTTCCTCACTTGATGATTTTCGCTCAAAGTCCTCGGAGGATTGGATGCTCTCAAATGACAAGTGCCAGTTTCTCGCGGAGCAGCCAACCAGCTAGTGGTTGTAGGGGGCGGCTATTTATAGCCTAGGGAGCAGCCCGACATGATAAGACATAAATGCCCTTCAATGATATGACCGTTGGATGGATAAGATATTTTGGGACAGCTGGCGCGTAGCACAGCAACGGTCGGAAATTTGAGGTACAAATTCCTCAGGGCTATCATGTTCCTCACTGTGTAGGCAATTCGCACTGGAGAATTCCTAACTCCTCAGTCAGAACAAAGTCCTCAGTGACCAGAAGAACTGCGTGTCTATCACTGAAGAAATTTACTGAACTGTATGAGATTTCCAATGGCTTCACTCGAAGGGATTGGTAGGTGTAGGATTTGAGTTGAGCATCACATGGAAATTTTCCTTAGTATTTCCTCGACCCCCTTTAACAGTACGGTGTTTCCTATGACTCAAGAAAGAGAAAATGAAACTAAGAAAACAAAAGTCTTCACACTTCATGTTCCTCAAATGAATACCAAGTCTTCAAGGTCACACCAATTTCTTCACTTTCAAAGTCTTCAGAAAGTCTTCAGAATGTCAAAGTCTTCAGTCGAAGAACTTCATTTTTAGGGGTCGACTTTCTCTGTAAATATCAAACTCCTCATAGACTTATAGATCTGTGTACACTCATAAACACATTAGATCCTTAACATATAAGTCTTCAATACACCAAAATCACTAAGGGGCACTAGATGCACTTACAATCTCCCCCTTTTTGGTGATTGATGACAATATAGGTTAAGTTTTCAATGGGGGTAAATATATGAAGTGTAAATACTAATATTGAGGAATTTGATTGCAAGATATAGAAGAACTCCCCCTGAAGATGTGCATAGTGAGGAATTTGCTTTTGAAGTAATGCACACTTGAAGAGTTGAATCATGGAGATCTCCCCCTATATCTTGTAATTCATACACGCATTTGATATATAATATGAAGAATTTGAAATGCATGATGAAATATGGTGATTGATGTAATTCAGCATGCGTGCAATAATATTAACGAGGAATAAGCATGCAGAATAACGTAGCAGAAGTATCAGACCACCATCGGGTTTATGTTTACAACTCGATCCAATAAAAGTTTCGGAAGAACGAGAGTTGTAACTTAGCAAAAAACGCCCTTATAATAGACCCGCTTGAAGACTAACTCAGATTTCTCCCCCTTTGTCATCGAATGACCAAAAGGATCGAAACTGAGGACTAACGCCCCTGAAGATAATCAAGTTGATGAAGGAGCGCCAGCGTTGTTGGGGTCGCTTGTCGTAGTAGGGCCTGCCGAAGTGTCGTCCAAGTCTTCATTTTCATGAGTGTCACACGATGAAGAATAGGAGCTGGCCACCAAAGAAGGAACCTTGACCTTCTTGTATTTCTTCGGAGGAGGTGCAGACCAGTCAAACTCTTCTTTGAGACCCATTTTCTTCAGATCTTCAGCGCTGTAAACTTGAGACAGAACAACCCAGGTGCGGTTGAGGGTTTCATGGAGGTAGTAGTGGTTTTTCTTCACTGCATTGTGTGTTGAAGTCATGTTGTGAAGAATTGAACCAAACTGACGCTTGACCCATTTGTGATTGCGATCAACCTTCTGATGAAGACTGAGGAGTAACTCACGATCAGTCATCACCCTAGGTGCTGTGGCTTGAGGATTTTGCTTGGCATTGTTGGCGGCAGAGTCATGTGTGGCAGAGTCATCATTGGTGGAGTAAGATGCAGCCTTGCGAAATTGACCATCCAATGGACGAATGCCTTCATCGATCATAGCAGTTGCCTTGCCCTTTTCTTCAGCTGAGGAAAATGTCCTTTTGAGGACTTCAATTGGAGGCAAGTAGCTGCAGTGGTTCAGAGTGTCAGCTTTGTAATTGAGTGAAGACCTTGTCCTGATGAATTTCATAATCCAGGGCGCATAAGGCTTCAGCTCAAATGGTGACATAACAATATTGGCCAGAGTCCTCATGAAGAAATCATGGAAGCTGACGGGAATGCCATGAATGATGTTGAAAAGCATATTCTTCATGATGCCAATGACTTCTTCATCATTTGAGTTGTGGCCTTTGATAGGACTCATTGTCTTTAACAGAATGCGATAGACGGTCTGAGGCACATACAGTAATTCCTTGACGAGGAATTTGGTTTGAGGGGCCTGCCCTGGCTTCAAAGGCTTCATCAGCACTTGCATGTAGTGATTTGAAAGCTCAGGTTCGTTGTAAACACAACGTGCATCTTCAAGGGGAGGACTAAGAGGAAGGGCACGAAGCAATTCAGACGCTGGTGCCTTGTAATGAGTGTTCTCTGTCATCCAGTCCAGAACCCATGAATTCACATCTTCAGAGTTGCCGGTGATGTGCAGCGTTGCATAGAACTGAAGAATGAGTTCTTCATTCCAATCACAGATGTCAGTGCAGAAGTTGAGCAGCCCAGCATCGTAAAGAACACTGAGGACTGGCGTGAAGCATGGCAGAGACTCCATGTCTACATGAGGAATATGTGCATGGTCGAAGACTTTGTCTTTGTTGAACAGCACTGAGGAATAGAAGTTGGCTTGACTAGCAGTCCAGAAACGCCTCTTCCTTATGCGAGCAGAGTCATAGGGGTTGTAATCTGTGAAGAATACATGCTCGCCAAAGAAATCTTCAGCCTTGAACTTTTGCTTCCTTGAGAACGGATCCTTTGGCTTTGGCAGAGGAGTGTTAGTGAGTTGCATCACTACCTCAGGAATCGCGAGCTCAGGTTCTTCAGGCTGAGGAATTTCTGGTTCCTCCTCAGGTGCAGTCACATTGTCAGCAGCAGCAGTTTCTTCAGCACTAGTGGCTGGAATGTCTTCACGGACAGATGAGGTGGGATGAGTTTCTTCAGAGCCCAATTGAACTGTTGGTGCAGGGGAGTGTGGGATTTGCTACAGTGGGGTGAAGAGTGGAGAGTTGGGATGCTGACTTTCCCAAAAGTCGTCATTCATCACTGGAGTTGTGCTTCCAATGTCCACATCTTCATCATCAATTTCTTCAACACCAGCCTCTTCAGCAGTAAACTGAGGCATTGGTGATGATATCACTGGGGTTGAAGGGATCGTATCCACTTCAATTTCCTCATCAATCTGCTCTGACAAAGCAGCAGATTGAGTTTCTTCATCAGATCCGCTTGGGATCACATATTCTTCATCAAAAGGAACAAGGTCCTTTGATGGCATGGTGGAAATCGGAACAGGATCAATCGGATATTCATATGAGCTGGTCATAGGCTTCATCTTCTTTGGAGCTGAAGATTCTGAAGCACTTGATGCTTTCCTTTTCTTCACCGCAGCTCGCTCTGCAGCCTTGGTCTTCTTCACATCTGATGCAGATGGAAGGTTAGGAGTTGGTGTAGGCGCAGGTGGAGCTGAGGAATCTGGTTGAATTTTCTCAGGCGCAACTGATGCAGTTGCCCTGACTTCTTCAGTTTCTTCAGGCGCACCACTAGTGGATGCCCTGGCAATTTCTTCAGTGACTGGAACGGAGTCATCAGCCCTGGAACTAGCATTTTCTTCAGCAGCCTGAACTTCATCAGTGGTGCTGGCATGTTCTTCAGTGGGCTGAACAGAAGCTTCAGCTTGAGGAACTTCTTGTTGCGATGGGGCTGCAACATTGGTGAACTTCTCCGTCAGTTTCACAAACCTGACTTTGGCTCCTTTCCAGTCAGCATAGTATGAGTTGAATTTGTCGCTGAGCGTTTTGATTTCACACTGGATCTTTATGAGTTCATCAGTCGTCATTTTGACCACATTGGTCTTCAGATACTTTTCCTTCTTATACTGGGCCTTCTTGATTTGTCTGGCCTGGTCATATTTCCATTTCTCCTCTTGGATGAAATGAGTCAGCATGTGATTTTGACCAGGTGTCAAATTGAATTCTGGCAAAGGAGTGTGAGGGTCCTTGTGCCAAAGATCAATGTAATCTAGGATCGCCCTTGGATCCAAAAGCAGTGGCACAGGTGTGCCTTTGGCTCTAGCGGCCCTTTCTTGTCGGTCTTTGATGATTTCTGCAAGTTCATCATCATCAGCCTCATCATCTTCAGGTGGCTCTTGGAAGGCGACCTGTTTCTTCTTGGGACTTGGCCGAGGACCTCGTCGAGCAGTTGCTTTAGTCTTCAGCAGAGTTGGGCCAGATGAAGAATTTGGCGCAGCTGAGGAACTTGCTGAGACACCAGAGGCAATTGAGATGCCTGCAGTCCTTTGGCACGAGGCCAGATGCGCAGGTGCTAAGGACTTTGTCAGAACTGCTGAGGACTTTGGAGGAGGTGTTGAGGATTTTGAAGGAGCAGGAGCAGCATGAGGAATTGGTCTTGAATATTTTGACGTTCCTGGCCGTGAGGGCGCAGCTGAGGAACTTGGCCGTGAGGGCATTGTTGGTGAAGCACTTGGCTTACGAGAAGGCTTCTTTGCCATTGATTTCCTTGGCTTGACAGAGGCCTCAGTGGCAGCAGCAGCAGCAGAATCTTCGTTGAATTTCCTCACTGCTTCTCTGGCTTGTCTTGCCAATTTGGCTTGACGCCTGGCCCATTCTTCAGGAAAGTCCTCACCGCGTTTGATGCTAGTGGGATCAGCCACTTGGCCAGGTGCCAGTGGAAGTCTTGGGCATGGAGGGTTGAGAGCGAATTTCTTCATGTACTTTGGAGTAACGTATCTGTACTCCCTCCATTCACGTGCCCATCTCCGTTCTATCCTCTGAATGCGCACCTTGCGCTGATTTTTGTTTTCTTTGCCAAACTTGGCTTCATCAGGTGTGCAGTACTCAACATATATATCCTCAGGGATTTCAAACACAGTCATAACCTCAGGTTTCTTTCCTCCTTTCTACGGCTTCTTACCATCTGCCATATTCTTCAGCTGAGGAATTTGAACAATCGAATTCTCTGAAGAAGTATGCAGTTTTTCTTCGAGGAACGCTGCAAATGAGTTAAGTTGATGAGAACCTAGTGATTCAGCAGCGGACATGAGTACCTGTGAACAGAGTATAGTTGCGAGGAATTTGGAGAGGTCATATGCGTTCTCAGAAGGTTTTTCAAAAAGAACAAGTTTGAGGAATTTGACTAAATGCGTCTTGAAGAATTTCACTAAGCATGCTTTGTCTTAGGTTCCAGAGTTGTATAGATCGGAGATCCACACAATTTAGGAATCTTGAAGAAAATAAAGCTTAGAGAAATGAATCAAGAACAGAAGATTTGTGAGGTGTTTTGTGTGTGAGGATTTGATAAATAAAACACCTTTGAAGATTTTGTAGAAAAGTTTCGAATCAAAGAGGGCAGTAAAAGTAAATTTTAATTACCCTGAATGAAGAACACGACGAACAGTGAGGTGAAACAGTGAAGTTCGTCGGTGTAGATCTTCCACGATCTAACTCGGCAGAGGAAGACGTCTACGGCGGCGGCAGAGCTGAAGATTTCCGCGTCGGCGCGAGTACGACGACAACGAGGTCGAGGCAGTGAAGCTCTTCCTCACCGGCGACGATGGAGTAGCGGCGGCGCTAGGCTTTGAGAAGCTCGAGTGGGAGAGATAGATCGAGCGGAGTAAAAGAAGTGAGGAAGGGGCGAGGGGGTATTTATAGTGGCAGTGAAAAACTGTTCGCCCGAAGATTTGGGACGAACGTGCCCCTGACCTTTCTCCTTCTCACAACATGTGTCACCCACGTACTGTGTATTGGAGATCGTGTAAGATCGTGGGTAAATAGAATAATGCATCATGGGATGCGGAACGGTTTGAGTGGCAAAAGCGAAAATTTGGATAAGATTAGTTTTAATGTTCCATTCGCAATTTCTTCAGCTGACAAGGACACAGTGAAGATTTTGAACGAGTTTCAAATAGAACACACATGAAGAATTTGTGAATAGATTGGATTGAGTATAGCATAGAGGGGAAGGGTCCGATCACATTCACTTAGCAGAAAAACCAACTTGAAGAAATAGCTATAAGTGAATGCTGTAGAGGACATAAACTCATATATATATATAGCCAATGAAGAAAAATGACGGAACAAGTGAAGATTTTGCAAAGATTGAAGAATTTGAACAACTGAGGAATTTCAAAAACTGAGAAAAAAACTCAAATTGAAGATTTTCAACTTTTGTGGTGGCGTGACCCACCGTATAAGAATGATGATTTCAAACACCGCATACAATTGTCGTAGGGTTCTGAGAATCAAATTCTTCATTAATTCCTTCACACTTAGAGTGTTATTCTTCATTGATTGAAGAAAAACGTTTCTTCATGTGTTGCACATCTAAGTCATCAATTTTGCATAAGTGTTAGGATGAGTGCCTTTTCAAAGTACATTCGAAGACTCTAAGATATTTAGCTCACACCGCAACTTGCTAAATCTCTTCTCATCCAAGGGCTTAGTGAAGATATCGGCTAGCTGTTCTTCAGTCTTCACATGCTCAATAGAAATGTCGCCCTTCAACACATGATCACGAAGAAAATGATGATGAATCTGAATGCGCTTTGTCTTCGAGTGCTAAACTGGGTTGTGAGCAATCTTGATGGCACTCTCATTGTCACAGAGGAGAGGCACATTCTTCAGTTGACGCCATAGTCCTTGAGTGTTTGCTTCATCCATAGCAGTTGAGCACAGCAAGAACCAACAGCAATGTACTCAGCTTCAGCAGTAGACAGTGATACGCAGTTCTGTTTCTTCGAGGACCAACAGACCAAGGATCGTCCGAGGAAATGACAAGTACCAGATGTTGACTTGCGGTCCACACGATCACCAGCATAGTCAGAGTTAGAATATCCAATGAGATCAAAATCCGAGCCCTTGGGATACCATAATCCTAGTGTTGGTGTGTGAGCTAGATATCGAAGAATATGCTTCACAGCCTTATGGTGTGATTCCTTCGGTGCAGCTTGAAATCGGGCACACATGCAAACACTAAGCATTATATCTGGCCTAGATGCACATAAGTACAATAAAGAGCCAATCATGGAGCGGTATACCTTATGATCGAAGTCAATACCATTTTCATTAATGCATAGATGACCATTTGTGGGCATAGGAATTTTGATGCCTTTGCAATCTTGCATGCCGAATTTCTTCAGGACATCCTTGAGGTATTTCTCCTGAGATATGAATATGCCATTGCGCTGTTGACGAATTTGAAGACCTAAGAAGAATTTCAACTCTCCCATCATAGACATTTGATATTCTTCACTCATCATATAGGCAAATTCATCACTATAACGTTGGTCAATACAGCCAAAGATGATATCATCAACATATATTTGGCACACAAACAGTTCACCATCATAAGATTTAGTAAAGAGAGTGGGATCGAGTGAACCGGGTGTGAAGCCTTTCTTCATGAAGAATTCCTTCAAAGTATCATACCACGCCCGTGGGGCCTACTTGAGGCCGTAGAGGGCCTTGTTAAGTCTGAAGACTTTGTCAGGATGTTTTGGATTTTCAAAACCTGGGAGTTGAGCAACATATACTTCTTCCTCAAGCTTACCATTGAGGAATGCACTTTTCACATACATTTGATATAAGATGATATCATGATGGTTAGCATAAGCAAGCAATATGCGAATAGCCTCAAGTCTAGCAACAGGTGCAAAAGTTTCATCGAAATCAACTCCTTCAACCCGTGTGTAGCCTTGAGCTACTAGTCGTGCCTTATTCCTCACCACAACACCATTTTCATCTTGCTTGTTGCGGTAGATCCACTTTGTGCCAATGATGTTATGCTTGCGAGGATCGGGACGATCGACCAGTTCCCAGACATTGTTGAGCTTGAACTGATGTAATTCTTCTTGCATGGCCTGAATCCACTCAGGCTCCAGAAATGCTTCATCTACCTTAGTGGGCTCTGTGATAGAGACAAAAGCAAAGTGCCCAGAAAAGTTAGATAGATGTGAAGCTTTTGAGCGGGTGAGAGGACCTGGTGCTCTAATGTCATCGATGATCTTCTCCACTTGCACTTCTTTTGCAACGCGAGGATGAGCTGGTTGTCGTTGAGGAATTTGATCAGCATTTTCTTCAGCATCAATTTCCTCAGCATTTTCTTCAGGTACATCAGCTCGACGTTCTTCACATTCTGGAATGAATTCTTCAGCAGATTCTTCAGTAGGAATGACATCTTCAGTAGCCTTGTGTTTGATAGAATCCTCAGGTGCTGGTTCATCTAACACAGAAGGTAGGTGCTCTCTTTGTGAGCCATTAGTTTCATCGAACCGCACATCTACAGTTTCAACAATCTTGTGAAGAACATTGTTGAAGACTCTGTAGGTGTGCGAGTCCTTTCCGTAACCAAGCATAAAACCTTCATGTGCTTTCCGTAATCCAGCATTTAGCACCGAAGACTTTGAAATAACTCACATTGGGTTTCTTGTCAGTGACGAGTTCATAGGCAGTCTTCTTGAAGAATTTGTGAAGATATACTCTGTTGATGATATGGCACGCAGTATCAATTGCATCAACCCAGAAACAACGAGGGGTTTTGTATTCGTCAAGCATAGTGCGAGCCATCTCAGCAAGAGTCCTGTTCTTGTGCTCCACGACGCCATTCTGTTGAGTATAAGGAGCAGATAACTCATGAGTAATACCAAGTTCATCAAGATAGTCATCGGGACCCGAATTCTTGAACTCAGTGCCATTGTCACTTCTGATGTGCTTGATCTTCACACCAAAGTTGGTTGAAGCCCTCGAGGAAAATCGTTTGAAGACTTCTTGCACTTCATGTTTGTAAGAAACAAGGTGTACCCATGTGTAACGAGAGTAATCATCAACAACAACAAAGCCATATTGAGACGCTTCATTTGAAACAGCGGAATAGTGATTAGGACCAAAGAAATCCATGTGAAGCAATTCGAATGGACGAGTAGTGGTCATGATGGTCTTCGCTGGATGCTTGGCCTTGGTCATCTTTCCAGCTTCCCAGGCACCGCATAAGTGATCCTTGAGGAATTTGACATTCTCAATGCCAATAACATGCTTCTTCTTCGCAAGCGTGTGCAAATTCCACATGCCTGCATGACCAAGTCGTCGATGCCATAGCCATCCTTCTGAAGCTTTTGCAAGTAGGCACACGGCTGGTTGTGAATCTGCAGAGAAATCAACAATATACAAGTCTCCTCTCCTAAAGCCTTCGAAGACTTTGGATTTGTCAGCTTCCATAATGACAACACAACGATACTTTCCAAAGACAACAACCATATCAAGATCACAAAGCATTGAGACAGACATAAGGTTGTATCCTAAGGACTCAACAAGCATGACTTTGTCCATGTGTCGATCCTTTGTGATAGCAACCTTACCTAGACCCAATACCTGACTTTTTCTTTTGTCAGCGAAGATGATATGCTTCAGATGTGATGATGATAAGGGAGCATCCATCAACAGATTCCTGTCACCAGTCATGTGATTTGTACATCCACTATCAAGGACCCACTCAGTGGCTTTGGGTTGATTATCCTGCAGATGAATTAGTGCAACTTACGAACTCATAAACTTCATCAGTGAAGAATATGATATCACAATTCATCATATCAATTTCATCAAGCAGTAAGACAGATAAAGCAGTAGGAGGACATGAGAAATGGAAATTCATTTCTTCATGATTAGCCTGCGTCCTTTCAGGCAATTTGTCAGGTCCCACCGAATTCTTCAGACGTTTACACACGTCTGGAGACCTGACTCTACATAAGAGATTAGTTCTTTTTCTTCACCACCCACATTTGAAGGGGTGGCAAAGAGTTCATCACTCTGCGAGCTCCATATGAGAATGGTGGCATGGAGGCCAAACCATTTCATTTCACATAAGAGGGGTTAGGGTAAGCATATGAATAAGCAGGGAAATTCTTCGAGGACTTATGAACATAATGATTAGAAAAATAATGCACATATTCATAGCCCTTGGCTCTTCCTGCGAAACAGAGTTGTTAGCACGATGATGTTCATATGAGGACTTTGATCCTTTTGAGGAATTTGATCCACGTGAGGAATTTGGTCCGTATGAGGACTTGGATCCATATGAAGAATTTGGTCCATATGAAGAATTTGATCTGGGGTCCCTATTCTTCACAGGTGGTGTCATGAGGACATTCACCTGAAGACTTTCAAGACACCTTTTGGGAACCCAGATTTTCTTCATAGGGGAACCGTTCCTGCAGTTAGTGCCAACATATCTAGCAAATACTTCACCATTCTGATTTTTGAACAGTTTATAGTTGGAGTCAAATGACTCATCAGAAGAATGAGAAGATTCACATGTATAGCCAGATAAATTAGATGGGTCAACTGGAGGTCCCTTTGCAGCGACCCATGAGGTTTTGGGGTACTGCTCGGGCTTCCAATATCTACCATCAGCATTGAGTTTCCTCTCAAAGGCAATACCCTCTTTCCTAGGGTTCCTGTTGAGGATCTGCTTTTTAAGCACATCACAAAGAGTCTGATGCCCTTTGAGGCTTTTGTACATGCCTGTCATGTACAATTCCTTCAGCCCTGCATCGTCAGTGATACTAGCAATGTCCTCAGATGAGGAATTAGTGATAGAAGAGGCAGGTGAAGAATTTGTAACATTAGAAGCATTTGAACATTCTGGTGAAGAATTAGCAGATTCTCGTTCAATGCATTTTAAACATGGAGGAATGAATTCTTCCTGAGCAGCGCTGATTTGTTGAGCAAGTAATGAATCACGCTCCTTATGAAGATCTTCATAACTCACTCTTAGCTTCTCATGATCAGATAAGAGAGAGTTAAGCTGATCTTGAAGGGAGTCATACTTAGAATGAAGTCCCTGAAGACTTTCAGCCAAAGCTTTTGACTGATCCATTTATTCACCCAACATATCATCGCTCTTACTAAGCATTTCATGAATCTTTTCCAAAGCTCTTTGTTGTTTAGCAGCAAGGGAAGCAAGTTTGACATAACTGGGTCCAAATTCATCACCAGATTCATCATCACTAGAGTTAGACAGATAGCATTCAGTTACCTTTTCACCATCTGCCATAAGGCATGATGAGGAGGATGATGATTCTGGTTCAAATGTCATTGACTTGAGAGATTCCTTGAAGTCCTCAAACCAAGGATCGTGACAGGTTCGATGGCCTTCATAGACATCGGAGAGACGGTCCCAGATAAGCTGCGCATGATCGAGATGCATGACGTTCCTAAACTGATTTCAAGACAGACAAGAGCAGATGACGTCCTTCGCCATGAGGTTGAGAAGGGTGTACTTGCGAATGTCATCAGCTTCCGCCGTCTTGCGCAGATCGGTCAGACCAATCTCAATGACGGTCCACAACTCGCTGTTCATCGCCATGAGACGCTTCTTCATCATGGCCTTCCATTTGGTATACTCATGACCGTCAAAGATGGGGCATGTCGCTTTCTTCATATCTGCGGTCGACATAACTAAAACTCCAGGCGGTTAAACCAAAATCACACAGAACAAGGGAGTACCTTGCTCTGATACCAATTGAAAGTGCGTTATATCGACTAGAGGGGGGGGGGGGTGAATAGGCGATTTTTATGAAATTCTTCACTGAGGAATTTGCTAGTGAGGCAATTCCTTAGTGAAGAACTACTTGCAGCGGAATAAGTACTCAGGAGCAAATATAGCAGAATACATGCATGGTCATCATGATGAAATGAAGACAAACACAGAGTACAGAAAGCGTAAACACAGGATAGCACAAGATGAAGACAAACAGACTGAAGAAATTGAACTGAGGAAATTGAGAAAGTCTTCAGTCAAAGTCTTCAAACATAGATATGAACAAACACACAACACAGTAATGAGGAAATGAAAGTGTTGAGGAAATAGAACCAGTTGGCTTGGTGAAGACAATGATTTGGTAGACCAGTTCCAACTGCTGTCTCAGTTGTACATCTGGTTGGAGCGGCTAGGTATTTAAACCTGAGGACACACAGTCCCGGATACACAGTCCTCACCGTATTCTCCTTGAGCTAGGGACACACAGTCCTCGCCCAATCACTCGTGGTAAGTCTTCAGGTGACTTCCGAACCTTCACAAACTCGGTCACTCGGCGATCCACAACTCCTCTTGGATGCTCTAGACCATGACGCCTAACCGTCTGGAAGAAGCACAGTCTTCAAAGGTAACAAGCGTCGGATCCACGCAGGATCAATCTCTTCAGTGATGCTCAATCACTTTGGGGTTGTAGGTGTTTGGGTTTGGGTTTGGATTTTCCTCACTTGATGATTTTCGCTCAAAGTCCTCGGAGGATGGGATGCTCTCAAATGACAAGTGTCAGTTTCTCGCGGAGCAGCCAACCAGCTAGTGGTTGTAGGGGGCGGCTATTTATAGCCTAGGGAGCAGCCTGACATGATAAGACATAAATGCCCTTCAATGATATGACCGTTGGATGGATAAGATATTTTGGGACAGCTGGCGCGTAGCACAACAATGGTCGGAAACTTGAGGTACAAATTCCTCAGGGCTATCATGTTCCTCACTGTGTAGGAAATTCGCACTGGTGAATTCCTAACTCCTCAGTCAGAACAAAGTCCTCAGTGACCAGAAGAACTGTGTCTCTGTCACTGAAGAAATTTACTGAACTGTATGAGATTTCCAATGGCTTCACTCGAAGGGATTGGTAGGTGTAGGATTTGAGTTGAGCATCACATGGAAATTTTCCTTAGTATTTCCTCGACCCCCTTTAACAGTACGGTGTTTCCTATGACTCAAGAAAGAGAAAATGAAACTACGAAAACAAAAGTCTTCACGCTTCATGTTCCTCAAATGAATACCAAGTCTTCAATGTCAAACTAATTTCTTCACTTTCAAAGTCTTCAGAATGTCAAAGTCTTCAGTCAAAGAACTTCATTTTTAGGGGTCAACTTTCTCTGTAAATATCAAACTCCTCATAGACTTATAGACCTGTGTACACTCATAAACGCATTAGATCCTTAACCTATAAGTCTTCAATACACCAAAATCACTAAGGGGCACTAGATGCACTTACAAGTATATCTTCACAAATTCTTCAAGAAGACTGCCTATGAACTCCTCACTGACAAGAAACCCAATGTGAGTTATTTCAAAGTCTTCGGTGCTAAATGCTGGATCAGAGATCCTCATCACAATTCTAAATTTGCACCGAAAGCACATGAAGGTTTTATGCTTGGTTACAGAAAGGACTCGCACACCTATAGAGTCTTCAACAATGTTCTTCACAAGATTGTTGAAACTGTAGATGTGCGGTTCGATGAAACTAATGGCTCGCAAAGAGAGCACCTACCTTCTGTGTTAGATGAACCAGCACCTGAGGATTCTATTAGGCACAAGGCTACTGAAGATGTCATTCCTACTGAAGAATCTGCTGAAGAATTCATTCCAGAACGTGAAGAATGTCGAGCTGATGCACCTGAAGAAAATGCTGAAGAAATTGCTGATCAAATTCCTCAACGACAACCAGCTCATCCTCGCGTTGCAAAAGAAGTGCAAGTGGAGAAGATCATCGATGACATTAGAGCACCAGGTCCTGTCACCCGCTCAAAAGCTTCACATCTATCTAACTTTTGTGGGCACTTCGCTTTTTTCTCTATCACAGAGCCCACTAAGGTAGATGAAGCATTTCTGGAGCCCAAGTGGATTTAGGCCATGCAAGAAGAATTACATCAGTTCAAGCTCAACAATGTCTGGGAACTGGTCAATCGTCCAGATCCTCGCAAGCATAATATCATTGGCACAAAGTGGATCTACCGCAACAAGCAAGATGAAAACGTCCTTGTGGTGAGGAATAAGGCACGCCTAGTAGCTCAAGGCTACACACAGGTTCAAGGAGTTGATTTCGATGAAACTTTTGCACCTGTTGCTAGACTTGAGGCTATTCGCATATTACTTGCTTATGCTAACCATCATGATATCATCTTATATCAAATGGATGTGAAAAGTGCATTCCTCAATGGTAAGCTTGAGGAAGAAGTATATGTTTCTCAACCCCAAGATTTTGAAGATCCAAAGCATCCTGACAAAGTCTTCAGACTCAATAAGGCCCTCTATGGCCTCAAGTAGGCCCCACAGGCGTGGTATGATACTTTGAAGGAATTCTTCATGAAGAATGGCTTCACACCCGGTTCACTCGATCCTACTCTCTTTACTAAATCTTATGATGGTGAACTGTTTGTGTGCCAAATATATGTTGATGATATCATCTTTGGCTGTACTGACCAATGTTATAGTGATGAATTTGCCTATATGATGAGTGAAGAATATCAAATGTCTATGATGGGAGAGTTGAAATTCTTCTTAGGTCTTCAAATTCGTCAACAGCGCAATGGCATATTCATATCTCAGGAGAAATACCTCAAGGATGTCCTGAAGAAATTCGGCATGCAAGATTGCAAAGGCATCAAAATTCCTATGCCCACAAATGGTGAACTATGCACTAATGAAAATGGTATTGACTTCGATCATAAGGTATACCGCTCCATCATTGGTTCTTTATTGTACTTATGTGCATCTAGGCCAGATATAATGCTTTGTGTTTGCATGTGTGCCCGATTTTAAGCTGCACCGAAGGAAACACACCTTAAGGTTGTGAAGCATATTCTTCGATATCTAGCTCACACACCAACACTAGGATTATGGTATCCCAAGGGCTCGGATTTTGATCTCATTGGATATTCTGACTCTGACTATGCTGGTGATTGTGTGGACCGCAAGTCAACATCTGGTACTTGTCATTTCCTCGGACGATCCTTGGTCTGTTGGTCCTCGAAGAAACAGAACTGCGTATCATTGTCTACTGCTGAATCTGAGTACATTGCTGCTGGTTCTTGCTGTGCTCAACTGCTATGGATGAAGCAAACACTCAAGGACTATGCCGTCAACGTGAAGAATGTGCCTCTCCTCTGTGACAATGAGAGAGCCATCAAGATTGCTCACAACCCAGTTCAGCACTCGAAGACAAAGCACATTCAGATTCATCATCATTTTCTTCGCGATCATGTGTTGAAGGGCGACATTTCTATTGAGCATGTGAAGACTGAAGAACAGCTAGCCGATATCTTCACAAAGCCCTTGGATGAGAAGAGATTTAGCAAGTTGCGGTGTGAGCTAAATATCTTAGAGTCCTCAAATGTACTTTGAAAAGGCACTCATCCTAACACTTATGCAAGATTGATGACTTCGATGTGCAACACATGAAGAAACGTTTTTCTTCAATCAATGAAGAATAACACTCTAAGTGTGAAGAAATTAATGAAGAATTTGATTCTCAGAACTCTACGACAATTGTACGCGGTGTCTGAAATCATCATTCTTATACGGTGGGTCATGCCACCACAAAAGTTGAAAATCTTCAATTTGAGTTTTTTTTCATTTTTGAAATTCCTCAGTTGTTCAAATTCTTCAACTTTACAAAGTATTCACTTGTTACGTTGTTTTTCTTCATTGGCTATATATATATGAGTTTATGTCCTCTACAACATTCACTTATGGCTATTTCTTCAAGTTGGTTTTTCTGCTAAGTGAATGTGATCGGACCCTTCCCCCTGTATGCTATACTCAATCCAATCTATTCATAAATTCTTCATGTGCGTTCTATTTGAAACACGTTCAAAATCTTCACTGTGTCCTTGTCAGCTGAAGAAATTGCGAACGGAACGTTAAAACTAATCTTATCCAAACTTTCGGTTTTGTCATTCAAACCGTTCCGCATCCCACGATGCATTTTTATTCACCCACGATCTTACACGATCTCCACCTCTCTGTATGTGGGTGACACATGTCGTGCAAAGGAGAAGGGTCAGGGGCACGTTCGTCCCAAATCTTCGGGAGAACAGTTTTTCACTGCCACTATAAATACCCCCTCACCCCTTCCTCACTTCCTTTACTCCGCTCGATCTCTCTCCCGCTCGAGCTTTCCAAAACCTAGCGCCGCCGCTACTCCATCGTCGCCGGTGAGGAAGAGCTTCACTGCCTCGACCTCGTCGCCGTCGTACTCGCGCCGACCACGGAAATCTTCACCTCCGCCGCTGCCGTAGCTGTCTTCCTCCGCCGAGTTAGGGCGTGGAAGATCTACACTGACGAACTTCACTGTTTCACCTCACTGTTCGTCGTGTTCTTCATTCAGGGTAATTAAAAGTTACTTTTACTGCCCTCTTTGATTTGAAGTTTCTCTACATAATCTTCAAAAGGTGTTTTATTCTCAAATCCTCACACACAAAACACCTCACAAATCTTCTGTTCTTCATTCATTTCTCTAAGCTTTATTTTCTTCAAGATTCCTCAATTGTGTGGATCTTCGATCTATACAACTCTGGAACCTAAGACAACGCACGCTTAGTGAAATTCTTCAAGACACATCTGGTCAAATTCCTCAAACTTGTTCTTTTTGAAAACCTTCTGAGAACGCATATGACCTCTCCAAATTCCTCGCAACTATACTCTGTTCACAGGTACTCATGTCCACTACTGAATCACTAGGTTCTCATCAACTTAACTCATTTGCAGCGTTCCTTGAAGAAAAACTGCATACTTCTTCAGAGAATTCAATTGTTCAAATTCCTCAGCTGAAGAATATGGCAGATGGTAAGAAGCCACAGAAAGGAGGAAAGAAACCTGAGGTCATGACTGCTTTTGAGATCCCTGAGGACATTTACAAAGATTACTGCACACCTGATGAAGCTAAGTTTGGCAAAGAGAACAAAAATCAGCGCAAGGTGCGCATTTAGAGGATAGAAAGAAGATGGGAAAGAGAATGGAGGGAGTACAGATATGTTACTCCAAAGTATATGAAGAAATTCGCTCTCAACCCTCCATGCCCAAGACTTCCACTGGCACCTGGCCAAGTGGCTGATCCCACTAGCGTCAAACGCGGTGAGGACTTCCCTGAAGAATGGGCCAGGCGTCAAGCCAAGTTGGCAAGACAAGCCAGAGAAGCAGTGAGGAAATTCAACAAAGATTCTGCTGCTGCTGCTGCCACTGAGGCCTTTGTCAAGCCGAGGAAATCAATGGCAAAGAAGCCTGCTTGTAAGCCAAGTGCTTCACCAACATTGCCCTCACGGCCAAGTTCCTCAGCTGCGCCCTCACGGCCAGGAACTTCAAAATCTTCAAGACCAATTCCTCAAGCTGCTCCTGCTCCTTCAAAATCCTCAGCACCTCCACCAAAGTCCTCAGCACCTGTGCATCTGGCCTCATGCCAAAGGACTGCAGGCATCTCAATTGCCTCTGGTGTCTCAGCAAGTTCCTCAGCTGCACCAAATTCTTCATCTGGCCCCACTCTGCTGAAGACTAAGGCAACTGCTGGACGAGGTCCTCGGCCAAGTCCCAAGAAGAAACATGTCGCCTTCCAAGAGCCACCTGAAGATGATGAGGCTGATGATGATGAACTTGCGGAAATCATCAAAGATAGGCAAGTAAGGGCCGCTAGAGCCAAAGGCACACCTGTGCCACTGCTTTTGGATCCAAGGGCGATCCTCGATTATATTGAGCTCTGGCATAAGGACCCAAATACACCTATGCCTGACTTCAAGTTGACACCTGGTCAAAATCACATGCTGACTCACTTCATCCAAGAGGAGAAGTGGAAGTATGACTAGGCCAGGCAAATCAAGAAGGCCCAGTACAAGAAAGAGAAGTTTCTGAAGACCAACGTGGTCAAAATGTCGACTAATGAACTCATCAAAATCCAGTCTGACATCAAAACCCTCAGCGAAAAATATGCTTTTCAACATCATGAAGAATATGCTTTTCAACATCTGTCATGGCGTTCCCGTCAACTTCCATGATTTCTTCATGAGGACTCTGGCCAATATTGCTATGTCACCGTTTGAGCTGAAGCCTTATGCGCCATGGATTATGAGATTCATCAGGACAAGGTCTTCACTCAACTACAAAGCTGACACTCTGAACCACTGCAGCTACTTGCCTCCAATTGAAGTCCTCAAAAGGACATTTTCCTCAGCTGATGACAAAGGCAAGGCAACTGCTGTGATAGATGAAGGCATTCGTCCATTGGATGGTCAATTTCGCAAGGCTGCATCCTACTCCACCAATGATGACTCTGCCACACATGACTCTGCCGCCAACAATGCCAAGCAAAATCCTCAAGCCACATCACCCAGGGTGATGACTGATCATGAGTTACTCCTCATTCTTCATCAGAAGGTTGATCGCAATCACAAATGGGTCAAGCGTCAGTTTGGTGCAATTCTTCACAACATGACTTCAACACACAATGCAGTGAAGAAAAACCACTACTACCTCCATGAAACCCTCAACCGCACCTGGGCTATTCTGTCTCAAGTTTACAGCGCTGAAGATCTGAAGAAAATGGGTCTCAAGGAAGACTTTGACTGGGCTGCACCTCCTCCGAAGAAATACAAGAAGGTCAAGGTTCCTTCTTTGGTGGCCAGCTCCTATTCTTCATCGCGTGACACTGATGAAAATGAAGACTTGGACGACACTGCGGCAGGCCCTACTACAACAACCGACCCCGACAACGCTGGCGCTCCTTCATCAACTTGATTATCTTCAGGGGCGTTAGTCCTCAGTTTCGATCCTTTTGGTCATTCGATGACAAAGGGGGAGAAATCTGAGTTAGTCTTCAAGCGGGTCTACTATATGGGCATTTTTTTTGCTAAGTTACAGCTCTCGTTCTTCTAAAACTTTTATTGGATCGAGTTGTAAACTTAAACCCGACGGTGGTCTGATACTTCTGCTACGTTATTCTGCATGCTTATTCCTCGTTAATATTATCGCACGCATGCTGAAATACGTCAGTCACCATTTCTCATCATGCATTTCAAATTCTTCATAGTATATATCAAATGCGTGTATGAATTACAAGATATAGGGGGAGATCTCCATGATTCAACTCTTCAAGTGTGCATTGCTTCAAAAGCAAATTCCTCACTATGCACATCTTCAGGGGGAGTTCTTCTATATCTTGCAATCAAATTCCTCAATATTAGTATTTACACTTCATATATTTATCCCCGTTGAAAACTTAACCTATATTGTCATCAATCACCAAAAAGGGGGAGATTGTAAGTGCATCTAGTGCCCCTTAGTGATTTTGGTGTATTGAAGACTTATAGGTTAAGGATCTAATGTGTTTATGAGTGTACACAGGTCTATAAGTCTATGAGGAGTTTGATATTTACAGAGAAAGTCGACCCCTAAAAATGAAGTTCTTCGACTGAAGATTTTGATGTTCTGAAGACTTTCTGAAGACTTTGAAAGTGAAGAAATTGGTGTGACCTTGAAGACTTGGTATTCATTCGAGGAACATGAAGCGTGAAGACTTTTGTTTTCGTAGTTTCATTTTCTCTTTCTTGAGTCATAGGAAACACCGTACTGTTAAAGGGGGTCGAGGAAATACTAAGGAAAAATTTCCATGTGATGCTCAACTCAAAACCCTACACCTACCAATCCCTTTGAGTGAAGCCATTGGAAATCTCATACAGTTCAGTCAATTTCTTCAGTGACAGAGATGCAGTTCTTCTGGACACTGAGGACTTTGTTCTGACTGAGGAGTTAGGAATTCGCCAGCGCGGATTGCCTACACAGTGAGGAACATGATAGCCCTGAGGAATTTGTACCTCAAATTTCCGACCGTTGCTGTGCTATGCGCTAGCTGTTCCAAAATATCTTATCCATCCAACGGTCATATCATTGAAGGGCATTTATGTCTTATCATGTCGGGCTGCTCCCTAGGCTATAAATAGCCGCCCCCTACAACCACTAGCTGGTTGGCTGCTCCGCTAGAAACTGACACTTGTCAATTGAGAGCATCCCATCCTCCGAGGACTTTGAGCGAAAATCATCAAGTGAGGAAAATCCAAAACCCAAACCCAAACACCTACAAACCCAAAGTGATTCAGCATCACTGAAGAGATTGAACCTGCGTGGATCTGACGCTTGTTACCTTTGAAGACTGTGCTTCTTCCAGACGGTTAGGCGTCATGGTCTAGATCATCCAAGAGGAATTGTGGATCGCCGAGTGACCGAGTTTGTGAAGGTTCATAAGTCACCTAAAGACATACCACGAGTGATTGGACGTGGTCTGTGTGACCTTAGTTCAAGGAGAATACGGTGAGGACTTGGTGTCCCGAGCTGCGTGCTCAGGACTGTGTGTCCGGGACTGTGTGTCCTCAGGTTTAAATACCTAGCCGCTCCAACCAGATGTACAACTGAGACAACAGTTGGAACTGGTCTTCCAAATCATTGTCTTCACCAAGCCAACTGGTTCTATTTCCTCAACACTTTCATTTCCTCATTACTGTGTTGCGTGTTTGTTCATATCTGTGTTTGAAGACTTTGACTGAAGACTTTCTCAATTTCCTCAGTTCTATTTCTTCAGTCTGTTTGTCTTCATCTTGTGCTATCCTGTGTTTACGCTTTCTGTACACTGTGTTTGTCTTCATTTCATCATGATGACCATGCATGTATTCTGTTATGTTTACTTCTGAGTACTTATTCCGCTGCAAGTAGTTCTTCGCTAAGGAATTTCCGCACTAAGAAATTCCTCAGTGAAGAATTCATAAAAATCGCCTATTCACCCCCTCTAGTCGATATAACGCACTTTCATCCGCCAAATACTTGGGGCAGTTCCGCTTCCAGTGACCAGTTCCTTTGCAGTAGAAGCACTCAGTCTCAGGATTAGCTCCAGACTTGGGTTTCTTCACTTGAGCAGCAACTTGCTTGTTGTTCTTCTTGAAGTTCCCCTTCTTCCTTTTGCCCTTCTTCTTGAAACCAGTGGTCTTATTGACCATCAACACTTGATGCTCCTTCTTGATTTCTACCTCCGCAGACTTTAGCATTGCGAAGAGCTCGGGAATTGTCTTATCCACCCCTTGCATATTATAGTTGATCACGAGCTTTTGTAGCTTGGTGGCAGTGATTGAAGAACTCTGTCAATGGCACTATCAACCGAAAGATTAACCCCCAGCTGAGTCAAGTGATTGTGGTACCCAGACATTTCGAGTATATGTTCACTGACAGAACTATTCTCCTCCATTTTGCAGCTGCAGAACTTATTGGAGACTTCATATCTCTCAATCCGGGCATTTGCTTGAAATATTAACTTCAACTCCTGGAACATCTCATATGCTCCATGACGTTCAAAATGTCGTTGAAGTCCCGGTTCTAAGCCGTAAAGCATGGCACACTGAACTATTGAGTAGTCATTAGCTTTGCTCTGCCTGGCGTTCATAACGTCCGGCGTTGCTCCTGCAGCGGGTTTTCCACTCAGCGGTGCTTCCTGGACGTAATTCTTCTGTGCAGCAATGAGGATAATCCTCAAGTTACGGACCCAGTCTGTGTAGTTGCTACCATCATCTTTCAACTTAGCTTTGTCTAGGAACGCATTAAATTCAACGGAACAGTAGCATGGGCCATTTATCTACAACAACATAGACATGCAAAATACTATGAGGTACTAAGTTCATGATAAATTAAAGTTCAATTAATCATATTACTTGAGAACTCCCACTTAGATACATCCCTCTAATCATCTAAGTGATCACGTGATCCATATCAACTAAACCATGCCCGATCATCACGTGAGATGGAGTAGTTTTCAATGGTGAACATCACTATGTTGATCATATCTACTATATGATTCACGCTCGACCTTTCGGTCTCAGTGTTCCGAGTCCATATCTGCATATGCTAGGCTCGTCAAGTTTAACCCGAGTATTCTGCGTGTGCAAAACTGGTTTGCACCCGTTGTATGTGAACGTAGAGTTTATCACACCCGATCATCATGTGGTGTCTCAGCACGATGAACTGTAGCAACGGTGCATACTCAGGGAGAACACTTATACCTTGAAATTTAGTGAGAGATCATCTTATAATGCTACCGCCGTACTAAGCAAAATAAGATGCATAAAGGATAAACATCACATGCAATCAATATAAGTGATATGATATGGCCATCATCATCTTGTGCCTTTGATCTCCATCTCCAAAGCACTGTCACGATTACCATCGTCACCGGCTTGACACCTTGATCTCCATCGAAGCATCGTTGTCGTCTCGCCAACTATTGCTACTATGACTATCGCTACCTCTTAGTGATAAAGTAAAGCAATTAGATGGCGATTGCATTTCATACAATAAAGCGAACCATATGGCTCCTGGCAGTTGCCGATAACTGTTACAAAACATGATCATCTCATACAACAATTTTTATATATCATCACATCTTGACCATATCACATCACAGCAAGCCCTGCAAAAACAAGTTAGATGCCCTCTACTTTGTTGTTGCAAGTTTTACATGGCTGCTATGGGCTTAGCAAGAACCGTTCTTACTTATGCATCAAAACCACAACAATTTGTCGTCAAGTGTGCTGTTTTAACCTTTAACAAGGACCGGGCGTAGTCACACTCGATTCAACTAAAGCTGTAGAAACAGACACCACTAGCCACCTGTGTGCAAAGCACGACGGTAGAACTAGTCTCATGAACGTGGTCATGTAATGTCGGTCTCGGCCGCTTCATCCAACAATACCGCTGAATCAAAGTATGACATGCTGGTAAGCAGTATGACCATTATCACCGACAACTCTTTGTGTTCTACTCGTGCATATAACCTCTACGCATAGGCCTGGCTCTGATACCATTGTTGGGGAACGCAGTGTTTCAAAAAATTTCCTACAATCACGCCAGATCTATCTAGGAGATGCATAGATATGAGATAGGAGAGTGTGTCTACGTACCCTCGTAGACCGAAAGCGGAAGCGTTTATCAACGCGATTGATGTAGTCGTACACCTTCAGGATCCGTCCTGATCAAGTACCGAACGTACGGCACCTCCGCGTTCAGCACACATTCAGCTCGATGATGTCCTCGCCTTCTTGATCCATCAAGACAAGCGAAGTAGTAAATGAGTTCCGGTAGCCTGATGATGTGGTGACGGTGTTGGTGAAGAACAATCTCCGCAGGGCTTCGCCTAAGCACTATGAGAACTATGACGAAGGATAAACTAGAGGGGACGGGGTTGCCGGCACACGGCTTGGTGTTTCTTGATGTGTCTTTGGTGCTAGCCCTGCCCCTCTATTTATATGTTGAGCCCTGGGGTAGAAACTTGGAGCAAAAGCCTCCTCAAAGTAGGTTTATCTCGAAAGGCAAGAGTCCCACTCGGACTCCAGGACCAAACGCCACAATCCTTGACGTCTGGCCAGACGCCATGGGCCTTGGCGTCTGGCCCAGGGCCAGGCGCCAGGTGTCGGTGTCAAAACCGACGGATCTCGGGTAGGGGGTCCCGAACTGTGCATCTAAGGTCGATGGTTACAGGAGACAGGGGACACGATGTTTACCCAGGTTCAGGCCCTCTCTATGGAGGTAATACCCTACTTCCTGCTTGATTGATCTTGATGAATATGAGTGTTACAAGAGTTGATCTACCATGAGATCGTAATGGCTAAACCCTAGAAGTCTAGCCTGTATGACTAAGGTAATGAGTATATCCAGTCCGGACTACACCCTCCGGTTTATATAGACACCAGGGGATCTAGGGTTACATAGAGTCGGTTACATAAGAAAGAATCTTCATAGTTGATCGCCAAGCTTGCCTTCCACGCCAAGGAGAGTCCAATCTGGACACGGGTATAGTCTTCAGCCTTCATGTCTTCACAGCCCACCAGTCCGGCCCATTGATAATAGGCCGGACGCCCAGGGACCCTTTAGTCCAAGATTCCGTCAGTAGCCCCTGAACCTGGCTTCAATGACGAGGAGTCCGGCACGCAGATTGTCTTCGGCATTGCAAGATGGGTTCCCCTTTCCGAACTCCAAGATAGTCTTCAGATGTAGTGATTGTATCCGGACCTGTATACACAATTGCAGAGGATATAATATTTCACGAGTCCAATGCGCTGGCAACTTTTTGGTAATATGACATCACGCCTGCCTGGCCATTATTTTCGAACCGTTAGCTAGCCCGTCGCCCCATGTCTCGAGACATGGTTTTATTGGCATGTCTTATCCAAGCGGAGATCGTGTCTCCCCTTTTTTAAGGGATTCTTATCAGCCTGGACGTGGGTAACCCAACCGCCGCGTGGGTACCACTCCTTGGGAATAGGTAAGTTTTGAGGCCCAGGAGGAGACGTTTGATATCCGCGGCCTTTATATAGGGGTACAGACCCGTCTTTTTCTTCCTCAACCCCTGCTACCTCGAGTTCCAACACCCGGGTTTCAGTCGCCACAAGCTCCAATCATGTCCGGATCCAACCGTCAAGGCCGGTGGGTGGCTTCCTCTGTCACGGAGGGAGACATTGCAAAGCTTTAGGCGGCGAGGTATCTGACCTCGGAAATCCTTCATCGGCTTCCTGCTGAGGGGCAGGTTATTCCCACCCCCAAATCTGGTGAGAGGGTCATGTTCGTGTCCCACTTTCTCCACGGGTTAGGGTTTGCACTTAATCCCTTCGTCCGAGGGCTCATGTTCTTTTATGGGCTAGATTTTCATGAACTGGCCCTGGACTCTATTCTTCTTATCTCAGAATTTATTGTTACGTGTGAAGCCTTCCTCCGAACTCCTCCGCACTTTGGCTTGTGGCTCAAGACCTTCGATGTGAAGCCGCATGTGATAGAGGGAGAGCAGGCAGAGTGCGGTGGTGCCATAGTGGGCAAGCTTGCTAGTGCTGTTTGGCTAAAAGGATCCTTTGCCAAATCCTCCGAGTTATGGTAGTAGGGGTGGTTCTATATCACCGAGCCCCGTGGCTCCAAGTGGGCAGCCGCGCCCGCATTTCGATCCAGCCCCACAATTCAGCTTGCATCGTGGATTAATAAGGGGTTAGACTGGGGATCAACGGATGAGGTGCGGACCTTACAGAGTCGCATCCGAAGCCTCATTGAGAGGGACATCAATATCGTCAACATCGTTCAAGTAATGCTAGTCTGCCGGACCCTGCCGTGCCAGCGACGGCCTCTCCGCATGTGGGAGTTCAATCCAGAAGGGCCACGGACTCTTCAACACTTCTTCAACACTACACGCGAGCGAATGTGGAGATTATTTTTCGGGAAACAAAAGCAATGGCCGGACACCACCGAAGATGCCAGCCTAGACTGTAACCATCCGGACACCTCGGTAAGTACCCGTTCACCGAGCACCTCATAATCAGTCACCCAATGACAAGACACTGACCGAATCATCTTTTTCAGGGCTGGATAAAGAAGGTGGAACGGATTAGGTGTCCGGATCCCCTTCCCGAAGACTCAGCTAATCCAGTGTTAACAAGGATGCTGGCCTCGGCACCATACCAGGCGCCGGTAAGGGAGGGTAAAGAGGAGAGTGAGAAGACCCGAGATGACCTTGGTTCTAGAGGTAAGTCGAACACTGAGTCCGGAGAAATGGACCTTTCCTCGCCTGAAGAAAGAGGCGAAAGAGGACCCAGTATCCCTTCTCCAAGCAGGAGGAAAAGGGCCGCCTGCGAAGGTTGGGAGGGGCAGTCTCCCAAGAGGGGCAAGATGCCACCGTCGAGCGGCTTGGGTTTGGAAAGTGACGCCGTTGAACAGCTCCAACAAGGGGACAAGCCCTCGGCCAAACCGTAAGTGAATCCGGAGTACTTTGATAGCGTCCCGCTCCTTTGCCGTTACCGAAGATATATGTAACGCATCCATGCATTTTTACAGGTTGGCACAGAGTTTTTTTGGGCAATCCTCTTCTTCGGGAGGTTTCCTCCCAGAGATGATGGAGAGCGAGACGCCCCCCCAACCTCCTCGCCCAATAAGGCGGACGACTCTGAAGTGTCATCGCAGAGGGTTCTTCTTGATCAACGAGATACCCAGGGGATAAAATAGGTAGTACCCGAAGGTGGATCTCCGACCGTCCGGGATTCCGGGGCTGATAATAAAGGCCCCGGACTGTCTGGCTCGCAGACAACGGTGATTCTGGAGACGGGTGATTCCTTCAAAGGATGGTTGTGCTCCTAGAGCGGTTTCCGGAGACCCGGAGGTTCCGGATATATTGCGGGCCATGTTGTGGAAAGCATCTGTCTCGGGGGAACAGCGTACCTTGATGGGTACAGTGGTTGAGAAGATTTTGTCCGCGAAGAGCGATTGAATGAAGCCTTCATGAGCCTGCTAAAAGGCTTCGAGGTTTGTGATATAATGTTTTCAGCTATGTTTTATTGGCAAAGATGCACCTGTGCATAGGTAGTAGCCCCTGAGACTCGGGTTGGCTTCCACTGTGAAGCGAACGGAGGATCAAAAAGGATTACTCAAGGACTGATCTGATGAACTTGAACGCAGGCTGTTTCCCCCTTAGCTATTTCCCAGACTATGGATATTGCCGAGCTTCAGCGGAAGCTTGATGTAGCAGGGGATGACCTTGCGTTAATCAATATGCGTCTTGACGAGTCGCAAGGTATGTATTCGAGGCAATCCACATACATTTTTTTTGGTATAAGCATGATGATAAAGTCTATATGCTGGAATATGCATGGCTGCAGATGGTGCTGCCGCCGTTGAAGTTCTTCGAGCGGAGTGAGGGAGTCCTGGATTAGGGGGTGTCCGGATAGCCGGACTATACCTTCGGCCGGACTCCTGGACTATGAAGATACAAGATTGAAGATTTCGTCCCATGTCCGGAAGGGACTTTCCTTGGCGTGGTAGGCAAGCTTGGCGATACGGATATGTAGATCTCCTACCATTGTAACCGACTCTGTGTAACCCTAGCCCTCTCCGGTGTCTATATAAACCGGAGGGTTTTAGTCCATAGGACGAACAACAATCATACCATAGGCTAGCTTCTAGGGTTTAGCCTCCTTGATCTCGTGGTAGATATACTCTTGTACTACCCATATCATCAATATTAATCAAGCAGGAGTAGGGTTTTACCTCCATCGAGAGGGCCCGAACCTGGGTAAAAACATCGTGTCCCTTGTCTCCTGTTACCATCTGCCTAGACGCACAGTTCGGGACCCCCTACCCGAGATCCGCCGGTTTTGACACCGACATTGGTGCTTTCATTGAGAGTTCCTCTTTGTCGTCACTTTTAGGCCCGATGGCTCCTCCGATCATCAACAACGATGCAATCTAGGGTGAGACCTTTCTCCCCGGACAGATCTTCGTATTCGGTGGCTTTGCACTGCGGGCCAATTCGCTTGGCCATCTGGAGCAGATCAAAAGCTACGCCCCTGGCCATCAGGTCAGATTTGGAAGCTTAAACTACACGGCGAACGACCGCGGAGACTTGATCTTCGACGGATCTGAGCCACAGCCAAGCGCGCCGCACTGTCATGATGGGCATGATCTAGCTCTACCGCCGAACAGTGCCCTGGAGGCCGCACCTGTGTCCGCTCCGACCCTTAGCTCGGAGCCGACCACACCAATCGAGGATGGGTGGTTAGACACCGCCTCAGGGGCTGCAATCTCTACGGTGATCTAGCCGAACACCGGCCTTCTCCTCTGTGAAGCCCGTGACTCCAAGGTGCCGGACTCCTCTCCAGACTCCGAGCCCTCAGCACCCCTACCAATCGAAGCCGATTGGGCGCCGATCATGGAATTCACCGCCGTAGATATCTTTCAGCACTCGCCCTTCGGTGACATTCTGAATTCACTTAGGTCTCTCTCTTTGTCAGGAGAGTCCTGGCCGGACTATGACCGCGGACGACGAAGAAATTCGATGCCCACCCACCACCCACTTTGTAGTCACTGTCGATAATTTAAACGACGTGCTCGATTTCGACTCCGAAGACATCGACGGTATGGACGACGATGTAGGAGACGAACATGAACCAACGCCTATAGGGCACTGGACAGCCACCTCATCTCATGGTGTATACATGGTGGACACACCTAAAGGAAGCGACGACGAGGAACACAGGGACGCAACGAGGGATCGCTCACTCAAAAAGCAATCAAAGCGGCGACGTAAGCGCCGCTCCAAGCCCCGCCTCGATAGAGACAGCAGCCATACAGACCTAGCCATAGAGCAGGACGAGCCGGCGGACGACGAACATGCCTTCGAGCAAACATCCGAACAGGGCAACTTGGATAAACAAACCGAACAACCCGTCCCCGGCGAGAACAACATTCCTGACGACCTTACGCTGGACAAGCTCATGGAGCAGAAGAACCTCGACAAAAGGCTCGTTGCCACTGCGCGTAGCCTGAAAAAGCAGAAGCGGAAGCTCAAAACTGCGGAAGATCATTCAGAATCAGATGGAGCAAAGTACTCAACACCGCAGACAAATACGGCGGTAGTCGCCACACCAAAAGCTATCCGAAGCGAAAGCTACTGCCTGAATTTGACGAGGAGGCCGTAGAGCCCCCGCAATCAAAAAATAAGAAAGCCACCCGGTCGGATAGACGACCCCATGGCTAGCATAGAGCGGCAAGCGGCGCCGTACACAAGCCGGCACGCGATCCAGTCAAGGATTCGCATCAAAAAGATGGCCCAGCCAGATCTATCTATGGGCCAAGAAAGTAAGCTCTCGTAAGCAATGCAACACAACCAATATCCGAACATCACAGCACACCCAAATACAGGGGTGCCGCACACCCCCTATGTTTCACCGATGAGGTTCTGGACCATGAATTTCCAGCGGGATTCAAGCCCGTAAACATAGAGGCGTACGACGGAACAATAGACCCTGGAGTCTGGATTGAGGATTATATCCTCCACATACACATGGCCAGAGGAGATGACCTCCACGCCATTAAATACTTACCCCTCAAGCTTAAAGGGCCAGCTCGGCATTGGCTCAAAAGCCTTCCCGAAAACACCATTGGAAGTTGGGAAGAGCTTGAGGACGCTTTCCGGGCAAATTTTCAAGGGACCTATGTACGCCCTCCGGATGCAGACGATCTCAGTCACATAACTCAACAGCCCGGAGAGTCAGCCCGGAAATTCTGGAACATATTTCTTACTAAAAAGAATCAGATAGTCGATTGTCCGGACGCCGAAGCCCTAGCATCTTTTAAGCATAACGTTCGAGACGAATGGCTCGCCAGACACCTCGGCCAAGAAAAGCCAAGAACAATGGGCGCATTAACAAGCCTCATGACCCGCTTTTGCGTAGGAGAGGACAACTGGTTGGCAAGATGCAGCACCAGCGACCCAAGTACATCCGAAGTTAGAGATGGAAACGGAAAACCGCGACGCAGCAAGGACCAGCGCCGGCATAAGGGAAACAGCCCAAAGAGCATGGCAGTCAACGCCGGATTCAAAAGCTCGCGGCAGAATCAAAAAAAGCCGCCCCTCCAGGATAACAGGGACGGGCTATCCAACCTAAACAAAATCTTGGACAGGATATGTCAAATACACAGTACTCCCAGGAAGCCTGCAAACCATACCCGTCGTGGAATTGTCACGGCAGATGTCCTCTTGCAAGGACTTAGTCGTGGAGCCATCGCAACTAGGAAGCTTAAAGGGGTTAATTGGGACAAAGGACATGAGAGGTTTATACTAGTTCAGCCCCTTACGGTGAAGGAAGGCCTACGTCTAGTTGGGTTGGTATTGCTTGAGGTTTCGATGACCAGGGAGCGAGATACGCTATGCCTGGCTCTCGATGAGTTGTTTCCTGCCCTAAGCCGCCGGCGGGTCGTCCCCTTATATACACGGGTTGACGCCCTGCGGCCTACAGAGTCCCGGCCGGCTCATAAACATTGTCCGGCTCGGTGACTTGTTAATTCTACCTTATAATACAAGTCATGCCGTCATGGCGGTTTACCACTATGGGCCTTAAATCGCCTACGGGCCTTAGACCCTTTATTGAACCGCCATCTTCATGCTTGGTCTTGGGCTTCTTCTGATAAGTCCCTCTTTGCGTAACCCGGCCCCTCCTGGGCGGCTTACAAAAATAGTTATATCCCCAACATTAGGCCCCAGATTGATTTGAGCCGGTTCATGGCAATCTTTGAAAACCTTATGAACTGGCCTTTAGTCTTCTGTCTTGTTTGAAAATTGTAACCCGCCGTGACGTCATCATCTGGATCCGGGTTAAATCACCGTGACGTCATCCTCAATAAAATTTATATTTTTATTTGTCATATCTTCAACGGATCTTTGCCTTTACTGACCCTCCCGAAAATCGAGGCGTCGGGGCCGCTGGATAATGATGTCTTTGGTCTCCTTGTTTCTCGCGCCGTCTTGGTCAGTCATTCTTGCCTCTTTCAGTCATCTCCTTCCTTTGGCTCCCTTTTCTGCGACCCGAGCTCCGCCGTCGAGTTCCTTGTCTTCACCAACTCAGGCCGCTGCATCGACCTGAATCTAACCAGAAAAACGCGACGAACCTCTGTTGCAGCTCCGCATCTGTAAGTCCCTTTTCCTTTCTGTCTTAGATCTGCATTATAGTGTTCATCGAGTTCGTCGGTGTTCATCGTTGCCAGCGGCTGTCAGGACCCTGATCCTAAGTCACACCGATCCAGCATGTAACACATCATATCACTTTGCGGCCTCATGCACGGTATTCCCACGGGTGCCACCTTACCTGGCGCGGGACCGTTTGCACCTTTTGGCTCACGTATATGATAGTGTCGCTAGCATCCATATGACAAAGAACCCGGGCCAACATGTGTAGTCATGAACCCAAGGCGGCACTAACCCATGAGGACAGGCATACATGAATCACATCGAGCATGTCGGTCATCAACATGTGAATTCGGGCTGTAGCACTGGGCTAACAGGACTCCGGTAACCTGGGCTGTAGCAGGCTAGGCAGGACTCCGGATGTCACCGCGTGACATTTCACCGAAGGGACAGACACAGGAACGAAGTGAATCACATGCCGGCCAGTCAAGTGTTCCGAGCAGTAGTGCTGGGCTAGCAGGACTCCGGTGAACCGGGCTCTAGTGGACTACTATCGCTTAGAAGCACTAGACTACATTTCCCCATATGATAGGCTGCCAAGGATAAACAACTAGATAGTCGGATCCCACTCATACCAAGCATTTCAATCATACACACAATATGCCCGATATGAGTAAATACAACATGGCATCACAACAAAACTCTACAACTCAAGTACTTTATTTAGAAGGCTCCGAGGAGCCATACATAACATATCCATACAGGTAGGGGTCACATGACCCGACACTCAAGTCATACAAACATACAAGCACATGCGGAAGCAAGCTAGTCTGAGTACAGACACTAGAAAGAAAGAAGGCTTGACGATGCCTGTCTATCTACATCGACCCTTCACAAGTCTTGGATCACCACCTGGGTGATAAGTCACTCGTCAACGTCGAGGTCTACATAGAACCCATCAGAGGGGCCGGTGTTGTCGTCTAAAAACATTGATTAAAGAAACATGAGTACGGAGGTACTCAGCAAGTCTTACAACAGAATCCTACAATACATGCACATTCTCAAGAAGGAAGTGGAGTTATTGCAGCAAGCCAGCTTTGACTCTTGGCTAAGCTATCCTATGACAGACACAACTTGTAAAACATTTGTCGCACACGAGTCCACTATCACCAACACAATACTCCACCGTGGATCCTCTCTCGACAACCTACGAGAGGGCCATCCGCGGTACTCACACTTATATTGAGGCTTTTAGTAGAATCCATTTACTTGTCTATGAACTGTATAGGTGACCAAGTAGTCCTTTACCGCGGACGCGGCTATTCGAATAGTTTTATACCCTGCAGGGGTGTACTTCTTCACACATGTTTCCACCACTTAGCGTCTGCACACGTCATGTGCTCGGCAGACTTCAAGCGAAAGCCGACATGGGTGTAGACCACGACCTAACCAACCACACAAGTCTCCAGTCCAGGTTTATCGCCTATTCGGGTTCCATCCGCAAGGAGATCCGGCCGGGGTGTCCTCAACGGCCCCAAACGATGTGTGCAGGGTTCCCGAGACACCAAACGGGCGAATCGTTGTGACACTCCAAAAAATTTTATTTGGTTTTCCTCAAAAACTTTGTTGAATTTTTTTTAAGAGGGCATTTAAAATATCTTTTCCAGAAATCCTTCCTTTCAAAACTTCCTTTTCTTTGGCAAGGATTTTATTTTTTTTAAACTATGGTGTTTGATCTTTTGAAAACTCTTTTCTGTTGGTTCCCTCTCAAATTATTTTGGGAGTTTAATCTTTTTCTTTTAAAAAGAAACTCTAGGAAAATTTGGGATTTTCATATCATGGAAACCACCCATGACTTTGTATTTTGCCCATGTGGTAAAACCCCTCCAAAACCTCCCCTCCTCCTTGTAATCAACCTAAGTTATCTGTCCCAACTAATCCAAGCAAGTTTTGGATTTTATTCTAATTATTTTTCCCCTCAAATCATTTCTGCAAATTATTTGGAGCCTGAGAGATTTTCAAAGCAAGTACCCTTTTTCATTTGAGTTTTGACCTCAAACCAACTCTCCTGGATAGTTCTTTGTACCCTCAACCCAGAACCATCTTGATCCACTCCTCCTCTTTTCAAATTTTTCAAATTTCAGTCTCTGCAAGTTTGTACCAGATTTGACAAATTTGGTGAAATTCATATCTACACTTCTCCAAAAATTCCACCAAAATTCAGGCAGCCTACTGGAGCAATGAGTAGCCACTCCACCAAAATTCAGCTCAAGGAAAAATCACCAGAGGCCAAATTCATTCTGTCGAACACCTTGCATGCACTGTTGCTGTTCCAAATTCAGAAATTCAGAGTTCAGTGCCGATCTTCGACAGAGGTTCAGTCACATGCCCACAGTGCCCTTGGCACGTTCCTCGCCGCCTCTTCCTCCTGTCGGGAGCACCCCCGCACACGCGCTTGGCGTCTTCCCGGCGTCGGCGGCGCCCGGGCCCGCCCGCGCCGGCGTGTCTTGCGGCGGCCGAAACCCCCGTAGCGGCCGACAAGTAGGAGAACGGCGGCTCAACGCCGTTCCACGCCGCCCTTTGCTCCCTGGCTCTACGCGTGGCTCATGCATGCCAGCGCACGCCCGTGGCACCGTCACCGTGGCCCGGCAAGCACGGGACGTGCTCCCTGCCGCCGACGGGCCCGCGCCGCCCCGTTCTGTCAAACTCGCCCATCGCACCAAATCCCAGCCTGATTAGCACCTAAATGGAACCGGTGGACCTCCATGATGGCGCCCAACTCCCTAATCACCCCCGACCAAGCTTTGCGCCGCCGTAATCTTCACCGGAGATCCCCGTTCACGGCCACCGCCTCGGACCGCCTATAAAAAGGGCTCCCGAACTCACCCTCGAACACGCACCACCCCTGCACCTCACCAACGCCCCGCCAGGCCACTAGGAGGACCTCGAGGAGGTCTCCTCCCCCAACTCCGGCCGCCCCGATCCGCCTCGGCCTCCACCTCGATTTGCTCCGGTGAGGCCGTCTCCGGCACCCAAACCCTGTCGGTTACTCCCTCTAGCTACCAGAAGCCTAACCCCCTCGTCAATTTGATCACTGCAGCTCTCTCCGACGAGCCCCTCGATCACCCGAACCACCGTCCGCCGGAGCAAGGCTCGCCGTCGACGTGGTACTCACCGGCGACCACCACCACCACCAACCGACGCGGAAAGGTGCACTGAACACGGAGGTACCCTCCGATCCCCCTGCCTCGCTGTGGATCGCCGCCGGCGACCACCGCGGCTCTCGAGCGCCGACGAGCTTCGTCCCCCCCATTTGAAAGTTTAAACCTGACAGGCGGGACCCACCGTCAGCCTCTCTGTCATTTCTAGGTGAATCGTTTTCTGGAAGCGCCTTCGGGCAAAATATGCTTTCCCCTCTGGGCTGGCGTATTCAATACTGGAGCGTTTTCTGTTTTTATAAGCTAGCCCCTGGAAACTTTCTGTTTCATTACAGATGAGTCCCTGGACAAAAACCTTTCTAACTTTTAAGCAGAATAATATTTTTGAGTGATTCTTTTTCTGTCCTCTTCAAATTTTTGTCTAGTTTTTTATCATATTTATTTGAAAAATTTTTGGTATAATTTTTGTGCACCTCACGGTATTCACGATAGCGTGTATATTCTCTTTATACCGTAGATACCGAAGGAGGTGACGGGACAGCAAACTTCACCGAGCTAGGCTCCGACTACTCCGAACCAGGCAAGCATGTTTGAACTTTTGATATGATGAGTGTCTTGGCATGTTTTGCATTTAGTTAGTCTCATGGCATGTTGATGAGCATACCGATGAACGTTATTTCCATGCATTGTTGAGGTAAGTGAGTTCGATGATCCATAAGTGGATGGATGTGAGTATGAATGGCCATGTGTTGGCATGAGGATGGGTAAGATGGCAGTGTTGTAGCATGCCAGTCTTATGCCAGACTATATGACTACAGTGTCAAACCGTATCGATCCAATTCCTCCTTTTTCCTTCCCTGTACTACCACATGTTTTCCGCAAGGAATATGGCTTAGTAAGTTGCAAACCACTTTCCTGGTACACACCAAAAGGAGAGGCCGTGATGATGGTTCCATGGCCCTGGATTAAAGCCAGTCATCCGGTCAGGGGGCATGGGTGTTTCCGGTTGGGACCGAGAGGGGGGCACCCCTTAGAGCGCGCGTATATAAATTTGACGATTGTGATCTCCCCATCTCAAAAGTTTTTCTTGGACAATGTCTAGGGTGATCCCTAGCATCGAGAGGTAGGATGGGTGTGTACTGGTTAGCTGTGTTTTCTTCCGAAATACCATAAACGGAACTAGTCCTTCGTGACTACGGAAATCCGTTGGCTGTGGGAAATTTTTGTACAACCTCTGCAGAGTCATATATTCCTTGAATCATCTATTCCATGTCCAAGTTCAGTATTATCTTATCCTGACAAGTGCCAGTTTTGATGACAGAGACTCCGGTGAATCGTATGAGTGCTAAGTCCGGTTAAATGATTATTCCTGTGGATGGACTAACCCGTTTATTTTCATGAATTGAAGGTTGATTATGAGTATTATTTACTTGTGAATAAAAGCCCTTTCTGTGATGTCGCTCAGACGTCCGACTGCGGCATTGTTATATTTTGCTTTCAATAAAAGCCCTTTCTGTGATGTCGCTCAGACGTCCGACTGTGGCATTGTTATATTTTGCTTTCAATAAAAGCCCTTTCTGTGATGTCGCTCAGACGTCCGACTGTGGCATTTCTTTTAAAGCCCTTTCTGTGATGTCGCCCCGACGTCCGACTGTGGCATTTCTTTTAAAGCCCTTTATGTGGTGTCGCTAAGACGCCCGATTGTGGCATTTCTTTTAAAGCCCTTTCTGTGATGTCGCCCCGACGTCCGACTGTGGCATTTCTTTTAAAGCCCTGTATGTGGTGTCGCTAAGATGCCCGACTGTGGCATCATTTCCTTATATTTATTTGTTCACCTTTCGAGGCGTCGCTTCAGACACCCGATCGGTTACTCATTTATGTTTTGTTGGGATTTCAGGCGGACTACCGTCGTTTCCCTTTTACTTACTTCGTTATGTTAATTTTTGAATGTACATTGGTGAATTAATCGTGACGCATTCATGCATGCATTTGTTATATCTTATGTCTGAACTGTCTTGCGAGTACTTTCAAAGTACTCACTGGCTTGTTGATTTGGCCAGATGCTAACGAAGGCGATCTCATGGATGAAGAGTTCGATAGCGAGTCCGACGCCTAGAGGAATCCCAGTCAGTCTCGTGCGACCCTGGATTTGGTCACTGTATTATATCAGCTTCCGCTACCAAATAAATTCATCGAGCCTCACCTCGTCGCTCGATGAGATGCCAGTTTTAGAGTCATGTATCTCACTCCCCGCTGTGTTTTTCCACCACCACCCTATCCTCGAGTCAGTAGTATGCCTCCACACCACTGTGTCATGTCCGCCATTATGTATAATTATTGGCGTGCTTGTAATAATTTGGTTGAGCAACCGTAGCTCACCCCTATAATACATTTTATGCTACTGGCTTATTGTATCAAGAATTTGTCTACCGGTAAGGAGAATTTTTCCCATACTGGACTCCAAAGATTGGTTTCTCAATAAATATTTTTATTGGAAAACCGGTCGTGACAAGCTTGGTATCAGAGCCAGGCTGACTGTAGGAAGCCACTAGGTGCGATCACTAATTGGTTATTAGCATGTTTGAGCCTTTTCATATTTTCTTGATTGTAGTCATTTTCTGTCAGTCAGCATAAATTTATGATCTGACCATGCAGAATTTTTGCCTACTCTTGTAGATGGCTGACAACAGCTGCGAGTCTCAGACCTTCGCCAACGTGCCCGATGGGTTCGTCAAGCTTCTTTCCTTCATCGTTCAGGTCGCGATGGGGCCATCTGTGCGCCCAGTCTTCACACTCTGCCAGCACCGAGTCAACGACAGTCTGACCATGCACCAGGTCGCGGTGCAGTTCAAGGGAGGGCGTGGTGAGTTACGCCGCTTCTGGTTCTTGGGAAGAGCCATGCCTACAGAGAAGCATGCTATGCAGATGGCAGCCCGCGAGGCGATAGCTCGTCTCAGGGATGTCCTCCCCGTGATGAAGACTCGTCGTTACCGTTATCTTCCATGCCATGTGCCTTACACCTGTCACTACGCATTCTCCTGCCCCATAGGAGAACGAGACGAGGCTTTTGAGATGCTTATTGAGTATCTCCGGGCCCTGGAGGCAGCCTTCGACAACCTGGTGGACGACATCGTGGCTGCCCGCATGGACTCAGTTCATGGCTGTGCTGCCAACAGGAGGGAGCTCCTACCCACCGCACCGCCACTAACTTGGGTCTCGTCCTCAGCATCTTATGCACCTACTCGTCGCCTGCCTACCGCCGAAGAATTCAACCAAGTTATTGCGCCCACTCCAGCGCGCACTGCACCACCTTGCGCGCCCACTCCTGTTCGTGTTGTTCCGCCCCTGGCACCCGCTCCATCCACTCAGCGCAACACTACACGTATGGAGCCTATTAGCGAGGAGGAAGTCGAGTCCCCAGCCTCGCTACGCCTCACCCTCGGCAGGGCAAAGGAGGTCGTCAACATCTCCGCCTGAGTACGCTTAGCCGCCATGAATGTACCGCTTTGTATGATATGTTTATATGTACATAGGTTGTGAGAAGTAGCCTTGTTTGCGCATCATGTAGGATCTGGAGGAGTGCACTAGCCTAAATAACATGTCAGGATTATGTACGCATATCCTGAGTGATGTATTGTATAATTACCGCTTGCGTGTAAGATATGTAATGAGCAGTCCTTCTCCGTGCGCAAATCGATTTGTTTTTCTTAAGAAAGCTTGGTTATTTAATTTTTATTTGCCAACTTTATGCATTTATGGAATCATTTTTGTGACTCTTTTCGCTTTTCTTATGGGTTTTACAAAATATATCCCCAGAGTGAAAAGTGTCTCGTCCTTGGACTCGTTCCATGCCAACTCCACCAGAGGAAAATTATGATACACAACCCAGCAACAAGTTCACACAAGGACAGTCAAGCCAACAGGGCAATGAATCGGCACTTTCACAAATGTGCCGCCTTTATGAGCAGAGTCAGCAACAACATCGGGAAATGATGAACCAAGTCATCAACATGGGAAATCACCATGGACAGTATCAGCAGCATTCCAAGTTATCTGAGCTACAGAAGACACGTCCCCAAACATTTTCTCATACTGACAAACCTCTTGAGGCCGAGGATTGGCTTCGAGATATGGAGAGAAAATTAATTATTGCAAAATGTTCAGATCTCGAGAAAGTACTATATGCTCCGCACTATCTCACAGGAGCAGCTGCATCATGGTGGGAGAACTTTCTGCACATGCACCCCAACAAAAATGATATAACCTGGGATAATTTCAAGGAAGGTTTCCGTGGTGCACACATTCCCAAGAGTATTATGAAAATCAAGAAGAGAGAGTTCGATGACCTCAAACAAAGGAACATGACAGTGTCAGAATACAACGGTCAATTTACTCTATTGTCCCGCTACGCCAATGAAGAACGTATGTCTGAAAGCAAGAAGATGGAGAAATTCCTTGACGCTCTGGTGCCCGCGCTTAAATGCCAACTGGTCGTTCACACTTTTCCAGATTTTAAGACACTAGTGGACAAAGCTATTACTCTGGAAAATGAGAGACGTAGCTTGGAGGATTTACGCAAGCAAAAAAGAGACCAGACTTCTCTTGCGCGCAACCACTGAAGCAGGACAGATTTTCAGAAAGGTGGGACACACAAACCTACGACAAACATCTCACGCCCAACCAAGAATTTCCATGCAAGGGACAAAGAGTTCACATATCGCCCAGGCATTACTTGCTACGCTTGTGGAGAAGAAGGGCACTACGCCAAACAGTGCCCCAAGCCAAGGAACTCGACCCCGAAGCCAAACAATGGTGGAAATAATTCAGCACCCAAGCACAACAATTTCAACCCCAACAACAACCATAGGAAGGGCCATCTAAACCACGTAACCAAAGAGGAAGCACAAAACGCTCCGAATATCGTACTCGGTACGTTTCCTGTCAACACAATACCTGCAACGGTTTTGTTTGATTCTGGAGCTTCTCACTCATTCATTTCGAAAAGTTTTGCTTTGCAAAATAATTTTTCGATGTTTCCCTTGGAAAAATCCATGATCATCAAGTCCCCTGGGATTCAGCAAGTTACTCAGAGTTACTGTCAGAATGTGGTTATTGAGTTCGAAGGATTGAAATTCTACGCCAATCTTATTGTGTTGGAAAATAAAGGACTGGATGTCATCCTAGGGATGGACTGGTTAACCACCAACAAAGGTTTTATTGACTGTTTCAACCGGATCGTAATTCTCACGCACCACCACGGGAAGACAATAAAAGTATCAGCCAAGGAAAGAAAAATACCCCGGCAGCCGAGATTGAATAAGATGGACGTTTCTGAGTTAAGCAAGGTTCTAGTGGTATGTGAATTTCCAGATGTATTTCCCGAAGAACTACCAGGCATGCCACCAGACCGAGAAATAGAATTCAGCATTGAGCTAGCACCAGGAACCACCCCCATATACAAGAAGCCATACAGAATGGCACCATCCGAATTGATTGAGTTGAAGAAACAAATAAAGGAATTACTGGACAAGGGATACATTCGAGCCAGCTCCTCACCTTGGGGATCACCAATTTTATTTGCCAAAAAGAAAGACGGGACACTGAGATTGTGCATAGACTACCGAGCACTCAACATGGTCACAGTCAAGAACAAATACCCGATGCCACGAATAAATGATTTATTTGATCAGCTCGCTCAGGCCAAGGTATTCTCAAAGATTGACTTAAGGTCAGGATACCATCAATTAAAGGTGCGAACAGAAGATATCCCCAAAACAGCCTTCACCTCCAGATATGGACTATATGAGTTCACAATTATGCCTTTTGGACTAACTAATGCCCCTGCATATTTTGTTCACCTCATGAACAAAGTATTTATGAAGTATATGGACAAGTTCGTTGTGGTATTCATCGACGATATTCTAGTATACTCCAAGACACCAGAAGAGCACGCGAAACATCTTAGGATTGTGCTAGGAGAACTCAGAAAACACCAATTGTATGCCAAGTTCAGCAAGTGCAAATTTTGGCTAAGACAAGTAGGCTTTCTAGGCCACGTGCTGACCCAAGACGGTATCGCAGAGGACCCGGAGAAAGTCAGGGCCATACTTGACTGGAAGGCACCAGCCAGCGTAACGGACGTACGAAGTTTCTTGGGAATGGCAGGGTATTACCGCAGATTTATTGAAGGATTCTCCACCCTAGCCAAGCCAATGACGCAGTTACTCAAGAAAGACAAGAAGTTTGAATGGACAAAAGCCTGCGAAAAAAGTTTCCAGGAGTTAAAACGGAAATTAACTACAGCACCGGTATTAATTGTACCCGACATACACAAGAATTTTGAAGTGTATTGTGACGCGTCCAGAAAGGGTCTCGGATGCGTGTTGATGCAAGAAGGCAAGGTTGTCGCATACGCTTCACGACAACTCCGCAAGCATGAGGAAAATTATCCCACTCATGACTTAGAAATGGCAGCAGTCATTCATGCACTTAAGGAATGGAGACATTTCTTACTTGGGAATCGATGTGAAATATACACGGACCATAAAAGTCTCAAATATATTTTCACACAGCCAGAACTAAACTTAAGGCAACGATGTTGGTTGGAATTGGTAAAGGATTATGATATTGGTATCCACTATCATCCAGGGAAAGCAAATGTAGTGGCCGATGCTCTTAGTCGGAACCCCAGCTCCGACGAAAATAGTCTGCAAAGCTTGAGGCCTGAATTCCAACAAGAATTTGCCAAACTCAACTTGTTAATGATCGCGGAAGGCACCATATCAAACTTGGAAATAAAGCCCGACCTTGTGAAGAGAATTAAAGAAGCTCAGCCTGGTCACCCCAGCATTGAAGGAATTAAAAGAAAGGTGAGTATGGGCAAGGCCTCGGAGTTTGTCATAGGCGATGATGGAATATTACGGTACGGAGACAGACTCTGCGTGCCAAACATAGAGGACCTCAGACAGCAAATCCTAGCTGAAGCACACACCACCCCATATTCAATCCACCCTGGAGGAACCAAAATGTATAAAGATACTCAGGAAATTTTTTGGTGGCACGGTATGAAGAGGGACATAGCCACCTTCATTGCATGTTGCGACTCATGTCAACGCATAAAAGCGGAGCATCAAAAACCAGCCGGACTACTACAACCAAACAAAATACCTGAGTGGAAATGGGATGAAATAGGGATGGATTTTATTGTCGGACTACCACGGTCACAACATGGGAATGATGCCATATGGGTCATCACCGATAGATTAACCAAGGTGTCACATTTTATTCCAGTGAAGACAACCTACAACACTCAGAAGCTTGCCAGGATTTATCTCTCCCGTATAGTTTGTCTGCATGGAGTCCCAAAGACGATAATATCCGACAGAGGCACTCAATTTGTCTCGAGATTCTGGGATCATTTACAACAGGCTCTGGGAACTCAATTGGCCTTCAGTACAGCCTACCATCCCCAGACTGATGGACAGACTGAACGCGTAAACCAAATTTTAGAAGACATGCTGAGAGCATGTGTCCTCACTTATGGAACCAGTTGGGAAGAAAGTCTGCCATATGCCGAGTTTGCATACAACAACAGCTACCAGGCCAGCCTGCGAATGGCACCTTTTGAAGCCCTATACGGACGGAGGTGTCGTACCCCACTAAATTGGTCAGAGACCGGAGACAGCCGTATCTTCGGCCCAGACATGCTCAAAGAAGCCGAGGAAAAAGTCAAGCTAATCAGGGACCGACTCAAGACCGCTCAAAGCCGACAGAAGAGTTATTACGATCAGAAACATCGTGGGGTCAATTTTGAACCCGGTGAATTTGTGTACCTACGAGTATCACCTATGAGGGGACTACAACGGTTTAAGATTAAAGGGAAGTTAGCACCGAGATTCATTGGACCATTCTACATAGTGGCACGAAGAGGCACTGTAGCCTACCAGCTAGACTTACCCGAAGACCTGTCCGACATTCACGACGTGTTCCACGTCTCTCAATTAAGGAAGTGCGTAAGCAAACCAGAGAAGCAAGTATCCCATGAGAACATTGACGTGCAGCCAGACCTCACTTATCGGGAACGCCCCGTAAAAATATTAGAGGAATCTGAAAGGAGGACCCGACAGAAGACCATCAAATTCTTCAGAGTTCAGTGGAGCAATCATACCGACAATGAAGCAACTTGGGAAAGAGAGGATTTTCTTCGGACAAAGCATCCATACTTATTTGAGGAACAGCTGAAATCTCGGGGACGAGATTTTTCCTAAGGGGGTAGGTGTTGTGACACTCCAAACATTTTTATTTGGTTTTCCTCAAAAACTTTGTTGAATTTTTTTAAGAGGGCATTTAAAATTTCTTTTCCAGAAATCCTTCCTTTCAAAACTTCCTTTTCTTTGGCAAGGATTTTATTTTTTTTAAACTATGGTGTTTGATCTTTTGAAAACTCTTTTCTGTTGGTTCCCTCTCAAATTATTTTGGGAGTTTAATCTTTTTCTTTTAAAAAGAAACTCTAGGAAAATTTGGGATTTTCATATCATGGAAACCACCCATGACTTTGTATTTTGCCCATGTGGTAAAACCCCTCCAAAACCTCCCCTCCTCCTTGTAATCAACCTAAGTTATCTGTCCCAACTAATCCAAGCAAGTTTTGGATTTTATTCTAATTATTTTTCCCCTCAAATCATTTCTGCAAATTATTTGGAGCCTGAGAGATTTTCAAAGCAACTACCCTTTTTCATTTGAGTTTTGACCTCAAACCAACTCTCCTGGATAGTTCTTTGTACCCTCAACCCAGAACCATCTTGATCCACTCCTCCTCTTTTCAAATTTTTCAAATTTCAGTCTCTGCAAGTTTGGACTAGATTTGACAAATTTGGTGAAATTCATATCTAAACTTCTCCAAAAATTCCACCAAAATTCAGGCAGCCTACTGGAGCAATGAGTAGCCACTCCACCAAAATTTAGCTCAAGGAAAAATCACCAGAGGCCAAATTCATTCTGTCGAACACCTTGCATGCACTGTTGCTGTTCAAAATTCAGAAATTCAGAGTTCAGTGTCGATCTTCGACAGAGGTTCAGTCACATGCCCACAGTGCCCTTGGCACGTTCCTCGCCGCCTCTTCCTCCTGTCGGGAGCACCCCCGCACGCGCGCTTGGCGTCTTCCCGGCGTCGGCGGCGCCCGGGCCCGCCTGCGCCGGCGTGTCTTGCGGCGGCCGAAACCCCCGTAGCGGCCGACAAGTAGGAGAACGGCAGCTCAACGCCGTTCCGCGCCGCCCTTTGCTCCCTGGCTCTACGCGTGGCTCATGCATGCCAGCGCACGCCCGTGGCACCGTCACCGTGGCCCGGCAAGCACGGGACGTGCTCCCTGCCGCCGACGGGCCCGCGCCGCCCCGTTCTGTCGAACTCGCCCAACGCACCAAATCCCAGCCCGATTAGCACCTAAATGGAACCGGTGGACCTCCGTGATGGCGCCCAACTCCCTAATCACCCCCGACCAAGCTCTGCGCCGTCGTAATCTTCACCGGAGATCCCCGTTCACGGCCACCGCCTCGGACCGCCTATAAAAAGGGCTCCCGAGCTCACCCTCGAACACGCACCACCCCTGCACCTCACCAACGCCCCGCCAAGCCACTAGGAGGACCTCGAGGAGGTCCCCTCCCCCAACTCCGGCCGCCCCGATCCGCCTCGGCCTCCACCTCGATTCGCTCCGGTGAGGCCGTCTCCGGCGCCCAAACCCCGTCGGTTACTCCCTCTAGCTACCAGAAGCCTAACCCCCTCCTCAATTTGATCACTGCAGCTCTCTCCGACGAGCCCCTCGATCACCCGAACCACCGTCCGCCGGAGCAAGGCTCGCCGTCGACGTGGTACTCGCCGGCGACCACCACCACCAACCGACGCGGAAAGGTGCACTGAACACGGAGGTACCCTCCGATCCCCCTGCCTCGCCGTGGATCGCCGCCGGCGACCACCGCGGCTCTCGGGCGCCGACGAGCTTCGTCCCCCCCTTTTGAAAGTTTAAACCTGACAGGCGGGACCCACCGTCAGCCTCTCTGTCATTTCTAAGTGAATCGTTTTCTGGAAGCGCCTTCGGGCAAAATACGCTTTCCCCTCTGGGCTGGCGTATTCAATACTGGAGCGTTTTCTGTTTTTATAAGCTAGCCCCTGGAAACTTTCTGTTTCATTACAAATGAGTCCCTGGACAAAAACCTTTATAACTTTTAAGCAGAATAATATTTTTGAGTGATTCTTTTTCTGTCCTCTTCAGATTTTTGTCTAGTTTTGTATCATATTTATTTGAAAAAATTTTGGTATAATTTTTGTGCACCTCACGGTATTCACGATAGCGCGTATATTCTCTTTATACCGTAGATACCGAAGGAGGTGACGGGACCGCAAACTTCACCGAGCTAGGCTCCGACTACTCCGAACCAGGCAAGCATGTTTGAACTTTTGATATGATGAGTGTCTTGGCATGTTTTGCATTTAGTTAGTCTCATGGTATGTTGATGAGCATATCGATGAACGTTATTTCCATGCATTGTTGAGGTAAGTGAGTTCGATGATCCATAAGTGGATGGATGTGAGTATGAATGGCCATGTGTTGGTATGAGGATGGGTAAGATGGCAGTGTTGTAGCATGCCAGTCTTATGCCAGACTATATGACTACAGTGTCAAACCGTATCGATCCAATTCCTCCTTTTTCCTTCCCTGTACTACCACATGTTTTCCGCAAGGAATATGTCTTAGTAAGTTGCAAACCACTTTCCTGGTACACACCAAAAGGAGAGGCCGTGATGATGGTTCCATGGCCCTGGATTAAAGCCAGTCATCCGGTCAGGGGGCATGGGTGTTTCCGGTTGGGACCGAGAGGGGGGCACCCCTTAGAGCGCGTGTATATAAATTTGATCCCATGCTATTCGAGATTGTGATCTCCCCGTCTCAAAAGTTTTTCTTGGACGATGTCTAGGGTGATTCCTAGCATCGAGAGGTAGGATGGGTGTGTACTGGTTAGCTGTGTTTTCTTCCGAAATACCATAAACGGAACTAGTCCTTCGTGACTACGGAAATCCGTTGGCTGTGGGAAATTTTTGTACAACCTCTGCAGAGTCATATATTCCTTGAATCATCTATTCCATGTCCAAGTTCAGTATTATCTTATCCTGACAAGTGCCAGTTTTGATGACAGAGACTCCGGTGAATCGTATGAGTGCTAAGTCCGGTTAAATGATTATTCCTGTGGATGGACTAACCCGTTTATTTTCATGAATTGAAGGTTGATTATGAGTATTATTTACTTGTGAATAAAAGCCCTTTCTGCGATGTCGCTCAGACGTCTGACTGCGGCATTGTTATATTTTGCTTTCAATAAAAGCCCTTTCTGTGATGTCGCTCAGACGTCCGACTGTGGCATTGTTATATTTTGCTTTCAATAAAAGCCCTTTCTGTGATGTCGCTCAGACGTCCGACTGTGGCATTTCTTTTAAAGCCCTTTCTGTGATGTCGCCCCGACGTCCGACTGTGGCATTTCTTTTAAAGCCCTTTATGTGGTGTCGCTCAGACGCCCGATTGTGGCATTTCTTTTAAAGCCCTTTCTGTGATGTCGCCCCGACGTCCGACTGTGGCATTTCTTTTAAAGCCCTGTATGTGGTGTCGCTAAGACACCCGACTGTGGCATCATTTCCTTATATTTATTTGTTCACCTTTCGAGGCGTCGCTTCAGACACCCGATCGGTTACTCATTTATGTTTTGTTGGGATTTCAGGCGGACTACCGTCGTTTCCCTTTTACTTAATTCGTTATGTTAATTTTTGAATGTACATTGGTGAATTAATCGTGACGCATTCATGCATGCATTTGTTATATATTACGTCCGAACTGTCTTGCGAGTACTTTCAAAGTACTCACTGGCTTGTTGATTTGGCCAGATGCTGACGAAGGCGATCTCATGGATGAAGAGTTCGATAGCGAGTCCGACGCCTAGAGGAATCCCAGTCAGTCTCGTGCGACCCTGGATTTGGTCACTGTATTATATCAGCTTCCGCTACCAAATAAATTCATCGAGCCTCACCTCGTCGCTCGATGAGATGCCAGTTTTAGAGTCATGTATCTCACTCCCCGCTGTGTTTTTCCACCACCACCCTATCCTCGAGTCAGTAGTATGCCTCCACACCACTGTGTCATGTCCGCCATTATGTATAATTATTGGCGTGCTTGTAATAATTTGGTTGAGCAACCGTAGCTCACCCCTGTAATATATTTTATGCTACTGGCTTATTGTATCAAGAATTTGTCTACCGGTAAGGAGAATTTTTCCCATACTGGACTCCAAAGATTGGTTTCTCAACAAATATTTTTATTGGAAAACCGGTCGTGACAATCGGTACACCGGGCCACGTGGCTACCGCAACACAACCCACCCCTATGGTCAGCGCTGCGTGCGGCCCCCAGCAACTACAAACACCAGAAACTACTTGCAACTCCTGGACAGAGGACGAGAGGGGTCGGTAAGTCGAGCGGGGTCGTATTTCAGGGCCCAATGCGTGGTAGTAGCTGAACCTTGAATCACACACACAGATCTCAGTTCTTAAGGACGGCCTCAATGAAACAACCCACCATGTACTCCTACATGGCCTCTCATCGATTCCTTTACCAAATCATATTCAACACTTCACTCTTGTTACCGGCACAACCTTTCACTCTAGTTCATCATCCTGATGAGCCAGACCTGACACAACTCTAAGCATAGCAAGCATAGCATGGTAGGAAACACACATATGGCTCAATCAACTCCTACACATGCTAGTGGGTTTCATCTAGTTATTGTGGCAATGACAGGTCATGCAAAGGAAGTGGGTTCAACTACCGCAACACACATCAGTTTGGATCGCGTTGTCTTAATGCAGTAAATGAGAGCAGAAGCCAGAACATGGGTTTGTATAGGAATGATCAATGGGTTGCTTGCCTGATGGAGTGGTGGTGGGATACTGCCCTTCAGTTGGATACTCGTGAATATCCTCGGAGGCAGAACCTACCACAAAGAACACATCGGAACACAATCAACACATGACGATATGCAACAATATGATGCATGCTATGACATGGCAATATGAATGTGTCTTGGCCTAATGCAAGCTAAAACAGAAGGAATGTGCTTATTTGAACCAAAGGTTCAAATGTTAGTTCATTTAACATAGCCACATTAGTGCATCATCTTGTATTGCTTAAACAGCAAGGTTAACTTGTTCTGACATGCATGAAACCAGTACCAGTGGATAGATTGAATTTTTCTGATCAAATTTCATATATAAATCTTTGCATTTGGAGTTACAGATTAATTTCTATGATTTTTTGAAGTTTGAACTATTTTCTGGAATTTCTTGTATAAGAATAATTCCAGTAATTTAATTACTGCGTCAGCATTGCGTCAGAGTGACGTCAGGGTCAACGAGGACGTCCAGGTCAAACTGACCAGTGGGTCCCGTGTGTCAGCAGTTTAATTAGACTAAATAATTTTTTGTTAGAAACTAATCTGGGTAATTAGCAGAGGGGGGCCCACTTGTCATTGACTTAGGGGAGTCATCCTGGGCCCACCTAGTCAACGTCAACGGTCAAACTCGCCGGCGTTTAGCCGCCGGTGAGGCCAGACGCGGTGGTGGAAGTGCATTAGTGCATTCCGGCGACCAAATGGACGGCGGAGGTCATCTACTGGTAGCTGGGGACGAGCCGCAGCGTTTGGTGGTGGTGGTTGAGCTCGGGGTGGCCGGGAACGTCGCCGGCGACGAGCTAGGCGGTCGCCGGAGTCGGGTGAGGACGAACCCGAGGCTGTGGGGCACGGCGAGGTGCGTAGAGTGGGGCGCTGTGCTCCTGGGGATGCGGTGAGGTTGGTAGACTAGGTGGCGTGGCCGGTGGTTGGCCGGAGACACGTCGGCGACGAGCTCCGCGGCGGTGCGTGCAGGTAAGCTTCATGTAGTTGCTACGGTGCATGAGAGGGCAAACGGAGAGGATGGGGACGTAGCTAAGCTCACTACGGTCACGATGGAGTCGACGGCGAGGTCGGGGACGGACTGATGCGGCGGCGACGTCGAAGGGGATCTCAGGCGGTGGTTGACGAAGGCAGGGTCGGTGGAGGTGTTGCAGAGCGTGCGAGTGCTCGGGGCTCGGCCTGCTCGATGTAGTCAACGACGACGGAGCGAATGGACATGGTGGTGCAGCACGGGGACGGCAGTGGACACGACTACGGTGGCGGAGCGGCGACGGCTGCGTCGGCCATGGCGGAGGGGAGCGAGGGAGTGAGGTAGGGGGCGAATGGGCGTGTCCAGGGGGTCGGGAGCGCGACGTGGAGCCTGCCCAGGCCAGCAGGGCGGCGAGGGGAGGAAGTAGGGAGGCGGCCAGCTGCATGGTGCGCGCTGGTGCCGCCGTCGAGCACCTGGCTGCCTGCCTGGCCGAGCCAAGCAGCTCGCTGGAGTGGTGGCTGGGCTGGGCCGGCAGGTGGGCTTGCCAGGTGGGCGCTAGGTAAGCCTTTCCTGTTTTGTTTTCCTTTTTCTATTTTTCTGTAACTTTAGGGCTTTATTAAAAATACTTAGGCACTTACTAAAATCCTGGAAATAATTGTGGGCTCTGTTGGGATTATTCGTAACAGCCCTCACTTAAATCCAGAATTATTTGAACATTTAAAATATTTACTAGCATTTAAATGTCCAAAAGCAATTTACATATGATTTAATTCAGTGACCTGTTGTTGACCTAGAAAATTGTGCACCAATTTTGCCAGGGGTTCTAACCCAAGACAAAGAGGGTGAACATTTTAGAAGGGCATTTCAGGTTCATTGAAATTATTTTTAGTAAACCCTAGTTGATTTCAGAGGGGGTGCTGGGGGTTCTGACTTCCCCAATTCAAGTTTCTGTTGAAAGTAGACATGATGCAACACCCTAATGCATGGACTAGCTAGGATGTGACAACTCACCCCCACTCAAAAGAATCTCGTCCCGAGATTTAGGATCCGTCGGGAAGAAGGTAGGGTGCTCAAGTCGAAGACGATCCTCCCTTTCCCAAGTAGCTTCTTGCTCGGAGTGGTGTGACCATTGAACCTTGAGGAACTTGATGTTCTGGCGTCGAGTGGTACGCTCGGCTTGATCAAGGATCCGGACGGGATATTCTCGATATGTGAGGTTATCCTGGAGATCAAGCGTTTCGTGGTCCACTTCATGGATAGGATCCGAGAAGCAACGCCTGAGTTGAGAAACATGGAAGACATCATGAACTCTGGAGAGATGCGGAGGTAGTTCTAACTGGTAGGCAACCTCCCCTCGTTTGGCAAGAATGCGAAAGGGTCCAATGTAACGAGGAGCCAATTTGCCTTTGATACCGAATCGATGGGTTCCCTTTAAAGGTGTAACCCCAAGGTAAGCCATCTCGCTAACTTCATAAGCCATAGGCTTATGCTTGCGGTCATATTGACTCTTTTGTCGAGACTGGGCTGTTTTCAATTTCTCACGAATAACGCGAACCTGCTCTTCTGCTTCCTGGATCATATCCGGGCCAAAGAGCTGTCTTTCCCCGGTTTCTGACCAGTTCAGAGGCGTTCGACATTTTCGTCCATACAGAACTTCGAAAGGAGCTTTGCCCAAGCTAGCTTAATAACTGTTGTTATAAGCGAACTCAGTGAATGGAAGGCACTTCTCCCAATTCATACCGAAAGAGATGACAGAAGCTCGGAGCATATCCTCCAGAATTTGATTAACTCGTTCTACTTGACCACTTGATTGAGGATGGAAGGCGGTGCTAAAGGAGAGACGAGTTCCCATGGCATTTTGGAAACTTTCCTAAAATCGAGAGGTGAAAATACTTCCACGGTCTGAGTTAATCTCCAAGGGAACCCCATGAAGAGACATTATTCGAGAGATGTACAAGTCAGCTAGCTGGCTAGCGGTTATACTCTCACGAACGGGTAGGAAGTGGGCTACTTTGGAAAGACGATCGACAACAACGAAGATAGCATTATTCCCTCTCTTGGTCCTGGGAAACCCGGTAATGAAATCCATACCAATTTTATCCCATTTCCATTCAGGAATTTCCAAAGGTTGAAGGGTGCCAGCAGGTCGTTGATGCTCCACTTTAACGCGACGACAGGCGTCGCAAGTAGCAATGTATTGAGCGATTTCTCTCTTCATCCTAGTCCACCAAAACCTCTGGCGTAGGTCTTGATACATTTTAGTACTACCTGGATGAAAGGTGAGAGGAGAATCGTGAGCCTCCTTAAGGATCAATTGCCGTAGATGTTGTTTATTGGGAACCACCAAGCGGTTCTCGAAGAAAACAACACCTCGCTCATCCATGGAAAAACATTTAGCAACTCCGCTAACGATGTTTTCCTTAATCCGGGATATGCCCTTATCGTGCTTCTGGGCAGCTATGATTTGATCCGTAAGGTTAGGTTTCGCCACCAGGGTGGAAAGGAATCCTCGAGGAACAATGTGAAGGTTAAGCTTACGAAATTCCTCGTGGAGAAGTGGTTGACTTCGTTGTAACATCAGGTTGTTACAATAAGATTTACGACTTAGTGCATCAGCCATGACATTGGCTTTGCCTGGGGTGTAAGTTATTCCTAAGTCGTAATCCGTGATCAACTCGACCCAACGTCTTTGCCTGAGATTCAAATCCGGTTGGGTGAAGATGTACTTCAGACTTTGGTGATCAGTGTAGATTTCGCAGCGATTACCAAGAAGGTAATGTCGCCAGGTTTTGAGTGCATGGACTACAGCTGCAAGCTCTAGATCATGTGTGGGATAGTTATCCTCATGTGGACGCAACTGTCGAGAAGCGTAGGCAATCACATGACGATCTTGCATGAGTATGCAACCTAGTCCTTGTCGCGAGGCGTCACAATAGATAACAAAGTCCTTAGAAAAATCTGGTGGTACCAGTACGGGAGCAGATGTCAGGCATCTTTTCAGTTCCTAAAAGCTGAACTCGCACTGTGGGGTCCACTCGAACTTTTTATCTTTCTTGAGGAGTTCAGTTAGAGGCTTAGCAACTTTGGAGAAATTCTTGACGAAGCGGCGGCAATAGCTCGCTAAACCAAGAAAACTCCGAACTTGCTTGACCGTTTCAGGTGGAGTCCAGTCAAGGATGGCTTGAACTCGCTCGGGATTGATAGCAATGCCCTTACCAGAGATTACATGGCCTAAATAGGTCACTTCTGGCAACCAGAATTCGGACTTAGAGAATTTGGCATAAAGGCGATGCTCTCGAAGTTTCATCAATACTAGCCTTAGATGTTCGGCATGTTCTTCCTCATTCTTGGAGTAGATGAGTATATCATAGAGGTATACCACGACGAATTTATCCAAATACTCCATGAAGATCGAGTTCATTAACCGAGACAAAGTGGCTGGAGCATTGGTTAAACCGAAGGACATGACGGTGTACTCGTATTGGCCATAACGAGTAACAAAAGCCGTTTTGGGAATGTCCCCGTTCTTGATTTTGATTTGATGGTAGCCCAACCTCAAATCCATTTTAGAAAAGACTGAGGATCCAGCGAGCTGGTCATACAGATCGTTGATCCTGGGGAGCGGATACTTGTTTTTGATAGTGACCAAGTTGACAGGTCGGTAATCTACAACCATCCGATCCGTTCCATCCTTCTTCTTGACGAAGAGGACGGGGCAAGCCCATGGAGAAGAACTAGGATGGATGAAACCCTTTTGCAAGGACTCATCGAGTTGTTTCTTAAGCTCGGCTAGTTCTAGGGGTGCCATCTTATAAGGTCTTCTAGAGATTGGGACGGTTCCTGGAACAAGATCTATCACGAACTCGACATCTCTGTCAGGTGGAACACCTGGCAGTTCCTCTGGAAAGACATCCGGGAAGTCACGGACTACCGGAATATCCTCAAGGTCTGGAAGGGGGTTGGCATTTAGCGAATAAAGCTAACGCTCAGCCACTCGAGTCAAAACATTGACTGTCTTGCCCAATGGATGGGTGAGTTGAACAGTTCTAGTAGAGCAATCAATCTTAGCGTAATGGGCTGACATCCAGTCCATACCCAAGATGATGTTTATGTCCGAGGACTTGAGAGCTATTAGTGACGCAAGGAAAACCAATCTGTCGACAAGAATTTCATTTCCATGGCTGATTCTAGAGGTTTGCCATCTAGAACCAGGAGTTTGAATTTCCATGGAGGTGGGCATGTCACTAAATGTGGCGTTGTGCAATCGAGCATAGCTCTCAGAAATAAATGAATGAGATGCTCCAGTATCAAAGAGAACAGTTGCTGGGTGGCAATTAACAAGGAGCGTACCGAGAACAACGTTGGGATCCTCTTGAGTCTCCTCAGCTAAAACGTAGTTGACATGGCCACGAGCAGTGGTGGCCGGCTTGGCGACGAGCACCTTTCCTGCTGGCTTGCCACGGCCAACAGACTTTCCGAATTGGTTGGGGTTGTTCTGGGGACACTCACAGATGTAGTGACCCGTCTCCCCACACTTGAAACAAGTTATCACATTGGGGCGTGGAGCAGCATTAGCAGCGGGGCCACCATAGGTCTTGGGCGGTGCATACTATTGGTTGGGACGAGGCGCCTCAAAGGATGGCCTCGGAGTGAACCTGGGTGGCAGAGCAGTGTTTGGAATCCAGACCCGGCGCTTCTGAGATCCGGAGCCGGATGAAGATCCAAAGTCTCGGGAGTGCTTGCGTGAAGCTTCAAAGTCAGTCTGCCCTGTCTCAGCATTGATGGCCTTGTTGACTAACTTCTGAAAGGAGGTGCAATCGTGCAGATGAAGGTCACGGCGAAGCTCGGGGCTAAGTCCCTTGCAGAGCCTTGCCTGCTTCTTGGCGTCGGTGGATACCTCTTCGGGAGCATAATTTGCCAGATTTCCAAATTCGCGACTGTATGCATCCACAGTCAGTCTACCCTGGGTGAAACTGCAGAACTCCTCCCTCTTGCGATCCATGAGACCTTCCGGAATGTGATGCTCACGGAAAGCCGCACTGAATTCAGCCCAAGTAGTGATTTGGCCGACCGGGCGCATAGCTTCAAAGTTTTCCCACCAAAGGCTAGCAGGGCCTTCGAGGTGATAAGCAGCAAAGGTAACCTTATCAGCTTCGGCTACATTGGCAGAACATAGCTTGTGGGTGATGCTGCGAAGCCACTCATCCGCATCGAGAGGCTCGACGGAATGCTTGAACTTTGGTGGATATAGCTTGACAAAGTCATTGATTGCCACCGGGTCATTCCTTGGGTGGCGTGCAGTATTCTGCTCAATCCGCTCCAGCAAGCGGTTGGTCTCACGCTTGTTTCGTTCTATCTCCAGCATAACTTCGGCCAGAGAAGGCGGTTGAGGCAGATTTTCATCCCTAGTAGCACTAGCTTCACCCTGCTCCGGGGCAGCCGAGTTGTTGCTGGTGTTGACCATCCTAGGAAAACAAGACAATGATTTAGACAAGGATGGCAAAATCTGGCAAGGAAGTGCGGAATGTAATGGACAACACAGGATGCAGAGATGTTCATCCGTATGACATGGTAATATAGAAACTGCCATATATATACCAACGGTCATACACACCATACATAGTTTAGTAGAAGCCCAAGCTAGAGTACAACTATGATGAAGGACGTTACATCTCATCAGAGGCATTCCAAGCTCCTATACATTATTTTTCTACACCTCCGGAATTGATACACACTAAGCCATATCCCTCAAGTCACGCAGGACAGTGGAGATACAACTATTACAATACTAGCGAAACTACTACTAGCTCAGACAGCTCCGTAGTAATCCTCATAGAAGTCACCACCCAAGCCTGGAAGCGGAACATGATCATCTGGGAATAGACGGTCCTGTGGAGCTTGCGGACTATAGGGAGTCGGATGTGGCCTTGGTCCAACAAACGGTGGCAGACGAGGTCCACGAGGAGGGGTGATGCCTCCTACCTCACGCCACTCCATAAAATCTGGCAGACCAGCCCGCACAGGGTACAAGTCCCTCATGTCCATGTATCCGGCTTGCACGGCAGGTGCAAACCGTGTCAGAGTGGCCCAGTGATCAGAACAAGCGTTAAAGAGCTCCATACGCAAGGCCCGGTTTTCACGGTCCTTGTCTTCCAGCATCTCAGTAGTGGTGCGGAGGAGTGAGTCCTCATGGGATGAGTCACTGTACATGGCCTGGAGGTACCCATGCGCCCCAGGGAGGGATGCTGGCATGTAGCGGAAATCGGTGTTCCACAGCAAGGCAGTTCTGGCTCGAATAATAGTCATCATCGAGTAGGCTGCATCCTGCAGGGACATCCCAATAGTAATCCCCAGTCCGTAAGAACAGTGGAGCGGTTCAGTAGCTCCGGGATAAGATGGATAAATCCTGACCGTGCACAGATATTGGCTTTGATTAAAGTCTCTAAACTGCTCCTCGACGGTGTATTCAAGATACCATCGGTAACCTGTCTCGACCATCAGTCGAACCAGCATGGCTGTGTGACCACATATATCAATCAACGGGTCAGACGAACCACTTGGTTCTGGGGACGGGTGGCCATCTGGAAGCACAAAATAATGCAAAGGTATTAGAATTTTCTAGGAGAATTTGGACAGCATAATGGCTGTAAATGCTCAGAAAAGATTTGAGACATTCACAACAGTTTGCAAAACCACTCAACAACATCATATCAAGGTTCTGGTTCAACTGGCGGCATACTAAAAGTAGTAGAAACTGAACTGGGTTGTATCCAACAATCCTATAAGTTACTACGGATTAGTAACACATGAACCTGATAGAGAGGAGAGAGCCTAGTCCTTAACCCATGTAGAATGAGAAGAGAATGACTCAGATCAGAGGGCATAAGGTAAAGGAGTAAAAAGAGCCTTACGTTCCCTCCCACAATCAATTCCCCTACATATAACTAAAGCATTTCTAGACTCGACATCGACCAGTTTGGCTTAGCGAACCTACAGGCAGTCCGGCTCTGATGCCAACGCTGTCAGGACCCCGATCCTAAGTCACACCGATCCAGCATGTAACACATCATATCACTTTGCAGCCTCACGCACGGTATTCCCACGGGTGCCACCTTACCTGGCCCGGGACCGTTTGCGCCTTTTGGCTCACGTATATGATAGTGTCGCTAGCATCCATATGACAAAGAACCCGGGCCGACATGGCTAGTCGTGAACCCAAGGCGGCACTAACTCATGAGGACAGGCATACATGAATCACATCGAGCATGTCGGTCATCAACGTGTGAATCCGGGCTGTAGCACTGGGCTAACAGGACTCCGGTAACCCGGGCTGTAGCAGGCTAGGCAGGACTCCGGATGTCACCGCGTGACATTTCCCCGAAGGGACAGACACAGGAACGAAGTGAATCACATGCCGGCCAGTCAAGTGTTCCGAGCAGTAGTGCTGGGCTAGCAGGACTCCGGTGAACCGGGCTGTAGCGGACTACTATCGCTCAGAAGCACTAGACTACATTTCCCCATATGATAGGCTACCAAGGATAAACAACTAGATAGTCGGATCCCACTCATACCAAGCATTTCAATCATACACACAATATGCCCGATATGAGTAAATACAACATGGCATCACAACAAAACTCTACAACTCAAGTACTTTATTTAGAAGGCTCCAAGGAGCCATACATAACATATCCATACAGGTAGGGGTCACATGACCCGACACTCAAGTCATACAAAAATACAAGCACATGCGGAAGCAAACTAGTCTGAGTACAGACACTAGAAAGAAAGAAGGCTTGACGATGCCTGTCTATCTACATCGACCCTTCACAAGTCTTGGATCACCACCTGGGTGATAAGTCACTCGTCAACGTCGAGGTCTACATAGAACCCATCAGAGGGGGCGGTGTTGTCGTCTGAAAACATTGATTAAAGCAACATGAGTACGGAGGTACTCAGCAAGTATTACAACAGAATCCTACAATACATGCACATTCTCAAGAAGGTAGTGGAGTTATTGCAGCAAGCCAGCTTTCACTCTTGGCTAAGCTATCCTACGACAGACACAACTTGTAAAACATTTGTCGCACACGAGTCCACTATCACCAACACAATACTCCACCGTGGATCCTCTCTCGACAACCTACGAGAGGGCCATCCGCGGTACTCACACTTATATTGAGGCTTTTAGTAGAATCCATTTACTTGTCTATGAACTGTATAGGTGACCAAGTAGTCCTTTACCGCGGACGCGGCTATTCGAATAGTTTTATACCCTGCAGGGGTGTACTTCTTCACACATGTTTCCACCACTTAGCGTCTGCACACGTCATGTGCTCGGCAGACTTCAAGCAAAAGCCGACGTGGGTGTAGACCACGACCTAACCAAACCACACAAGTCTCTAGTCCAGGTTTATCGCCTATTCGGGTTCCATCCGCAAGGAGATCCGGCCGGGGTGTCCTCAACGGCCCCAAACGATGTGTGCAGGGTTCCCGAGACACCAAACGGGCGAATCGGTACACCGGGCCACATGCCTATCGCAACACAGCCCACCCCTATGGTCAGCGCTGCGTGCGGCCCCCAGCAACTACAAACACCAGAAACTACTTGCAACTCCTGGACAGAGGATGAGAGGGGTCGGTAAGTCGAGCGGGGTCGTATTTCAGGGCCCAATGTGTGGTAGTAGTTAAATCTTAAATCACACACACAGATCTCAGTTCTTAAGGACGGCCTCAATGAAACAACCCACCATGTACTCCTACATGGCCTCTCATCGATTCCTTTACCAAATCGTATTCAACACTTCACTCTTGTTACCGACACAACCTTTCACTCTAGTTCATCATCCCGATGAGACAGACCTGACACAACTCTAAGCATAGCAAGCATAGCATGGTAGGAAACACACATATGGCTCAATCAACTCCTACACATGCTAGTGGGTTTCATCTAGTTATTGTGGCAATGACAGGTCATGCAAAGGAAGTGGGCTCAACTACTGCAACACACAGTAGTTTGGATCGCGTTATCTTAATGCAGTAAATGAGAGCAGAAGCGAGAACATGGGTTTGTATCGGAATGATCAATGGGTTGCTTGCCTGATGGAGTGGTGGTGGGATACTGCCCTTCAGTTGGATACTCGTGAATATCCTCGGAGGCAGAACCTACCACAAAGAACACATCGGAACGCAATCAACACATGACGATATGCAACAATATGATGCATGCTATGACATGGCAATATGAATGTGTCTTGGCCTAATGCAAGCTAAAACAGAAGGAATGTGCTTATTTGAACCAAAGGTTCAAATGTTAGTTCATTTAACATAGCCACATTAGTGCATCATCTTGTATTGCTTAAACATCAAGGTTAACTTGTTCTGACATGCATTAAACCAGTACCAGTGGATAGATTGAATTTTTCTGATCAAATTTCATATATAAATCTTTGCATTTGGAGTTACAGATTAATTTCTATGATTTTTTGAAGTTTGAACTATTTTCTGGAATTTCCTGTATAAGAATAATTCCAGTAATTTAATTACCACGTCAACATTGCATCAGAGTGACGTCAGGGTCAACGGGGACGTCCAGGTCAAACTGACCAGTGGGTCCCATGTGTTAGCAGTTTAATTAGACTAAATAATTTTTAGTTAGAAACTAATCTGGGAAATTAGCATAGGGGGGCCCACTTGTCATTGACTCAGGGGAGTCAACCTGGGCCCACCCAGTCAACGTCAACGGTCAAAATCGCCAGTGTGTAGCCGCCGGCGAGGCCAGACGCGGTGGTGGAAGTGCATTAGTGCATTCCGGCGACCAAATGGACGGCGGAGGTCATCTACGGGTAGCTGGGGACGAGCCGCAGCGTTTGGTGGTGGTGGTTGAGGTTGGGGTGGCCAGGAACGTCGCCGGTGACGAGCTAGGCGGTCGCCGAGTCGGGTGAGGACGAACCCGAGGCTGTGGGGCACGGCGAGGTGCATAGAGTGGGGCGCTATGCTCCTGGGGATGCGGTGAGGTTGGTAGACTAGGTGGCGTGGCTGGTGGTTGGCCGGAGACACGTCGGCGACGAGCTCCGCGGCGGTGCGTGCGGGTGAGCTTCGTGTAGTTGCTACGGTGCACGAGAGGGCAAACAGAGAGGATGGGGAGGTAGCTGAGCTCACTACGGTCACAATGGAGTTGACGACGGCGGAGCGAATGGACACGGTGGTGCAGCACGGGGACAGCGATGGACACGACTATGATGGCGGAGCGGCGACGGCTGCATCGGCCATGGCGGAGGGGAGCGAGGGAGTGAGGCAGGGGGCGAATGGGCGTGTCCAGGGGGTCGGGAGCGCGACATGGAGCCTGCCCAGGCCATCAGGGCGGCGAGGGGAGGAAGCAGGGCGGAGGCCAGCTGCGTGGCGCGCGCTGGTGCCGCCGTCGACCACCTGGCTACCTGCCTGGCCGAGCCAAGCAGCTCGCTGGAGCGGTGGCTGGGCTGGGCCGGCAGGTGGGCTTGCCAGGTGGGCGCCAGGTAAGCCTTTCCTGTTTTGTTTTCCTTTTTCTATTTTTCTGTAACTTTAGGGCTTTATTAAAAATACTTAGGCACTTACTAAAATCCTGGAAATAATTGTGGGCTCTGTTGGGATTATTCCTAACAGCCCTCACTTAAATCTAGAATTATTTGAACATTTAAAATATTTACTAGCATTTAAATGTCCAAAAGCAATTTACATATGATTTAATTCAGTGACCTGTTGTTGACCTAGAAAATTGTGCACCAATTTTGCCAGGGGTTCTAACCCAAGACAAAGAGGGTGAACATTTTAGAAGGGCATTTTAGGTTCATTGAAATTATTTTTAGTAAACCCTAGTTGATTTCAGAGGGGGTGCTGGGGGTTCTGACTTCCCCAATTCAAGTTTTTGTTGAAAGTAGACATGATGCAACACTCTAATGCATGGACTAGCTAGGATGTGACAACTGCGGACCCTTGATGCTTTGTACCTCTGATGCCCTGTTCAGATCATTGAATAGGATAGAACTGCTGCGGTAACTGCTTTGTGCTTATCTCGAATGCAAACAGATCTGTTTTCCCTTATTTAGAAGCTTCCTTCGAGTGTATGAACTTCTCTGCCCTGTTTCTAGGTCTAGAAATTTTTCCTTTCCAGAGCATTGTTTGATCCGAAATAATATTTGCAATCTGTGAAACCTGTTTACTCCATACTTAGCCAAAAACAGCGTTTGTTGACTCTGTTTCAGTCATAGTAGTTTGCGTAACCGGTTTAAGATAACACCGGCTATCAGCACCACATGCTTCTGGCGACTTAAGAAAACCTTAATCATCTCAATACCTGCAACTGTTAAAACATTATCATATAGTTACCTGTATGTCATTAGGCCCCTTCTTAAGCCGCCATCTTAAATAACTCAATAATGCTTACTCTCCGGGTTATGATAAACCGGAAAATTTCTTTTCTCTTACTGTAGGCTTCGATTTACACAATGGCACCCAAAGCTCTCAAACCTCCGGTAACCTGCAACTGGGTCCCATCCACTGTCACAGAGAGCAAGCTGTCTGACTTTGTAAAGTCTGGTCACCTGCCCAAGAAAGAGCTTATGTCTTATCGCACTCCTGACCCAACTGAAGAAAAACCTCAACCCAAGGAAGGGGAAGTGATCATTTTTACTGATCACATGAGCCGGGGATTTGCTCCTCCCAGTTCAAAATTCTTTAGGGATGTTCTGAATTTCTTCGATCTAAGGCCTCAAGACATCGGGCCCAACTCCGTGTCAAATCTCTGCAACTTCCAAGTGTTTTGCGAGGTGTACCTTGGAGAAGAACCAAGTTTGACTTTGTTCAGAGAGCTATTTTATTTGAACCAGCAAAATGAACGTGCCAATGGGCCCAGTCTTGAACTTGGCGGTATTTCAATCCAACGGCGAAGAGACTGTCTTTTCCCTTATGCAGAACTGCCAAGCCATCCAAAGGAGTGGAATCAGACGTGGTTTTACTGCCAAGATACCTCTCCGGCTGTTGAGAACCCGCTGCTCGGCTTTCGTGCTCTACGCTTGGAGTCCAACCACCCATTGGCTGACAAATTATCTTCAGTTGAGCGTATTCCCCTTGCTCCCACCATAAAGAAGATTAAGGCCCTTTTGGGCAATGGTTTGGACGGCATTGATTTGGTTCGGACCTGGATTACCTGGCGGGTTATTCCGTTAAGCCGCCGACCCGGCTTAATGTGTACTTACTCAGGGGAAAAGGATGACCCGCTGCGTCACAGCCCTGATGATTTACCAGATGACACGGTCGAAGCTATGATCCAGTCATTGCTGAAAGAGGGGACTGTGGTAAATAATGCCTTTAGATTACTCCCCTTCTGTAAGATCAATCCGCCCCCCGCAGTAAGTCATCAGCCTCATTGATCACCTTTTATTATGTTTACCTTATATTTAATCATACCTCTTTACAACTCCTTATAGGTAAACGACAAGTTCTGGAAAGTTCCGTATGATCATGAGGCGGCCAAACAAGCTCGGGCGGCAAAGAGGGCCGAAAAACGAACCACCAGGCCTTCTACTTCAAAGAAGAGAAAACCGAGCGCTTCAGAGATGTTCCAGCTCGATGATTCTGATGACGCCGAAGAAGAGGTAATCTTTAAACTTCCCTGACTATTGTATCGCCATTTTGCTGACATGATTTCTCTTTCAGGAAGACACGGGAAACAGCCAACCCGTCAAAGAAGAGGTAACTATAATCTCTTCCTACTACGAGCCTCTGCCGCGTCAGAAAATTCGAAGAGTAACCCGGAAAGTAAGATTTTCACATCCTTTGGCTTACCAAGACCCTGACTTTCTTTTGAAGCAACATCAATTTGAAAGCCGGAGGCAGACCCGGACCAGCAAGGATGCAGAGCTCTCCTCCGGCTTTCCTGATACAACCCGGAAGCATCGGACTGAGGTTATCTCCGACTTATCCCCTTTTTTACCTTTGACGGGTCTAATCCGTCAACCTCTCAATTCGTCTGACTCCAATTATCAGGATACATCTCCTTCATCCGGCGAGTCCATGCAGTAAAACATGCTGGCTTTTAAGACTGCCCCTGGGTAATACAAATTTATTTACCTTATGCTCTTCCTTATGTCTCTGTACTCATTTATTCCGTTTTGTCGATAGCGTGCAAGTGGAGGCCAGGAAGAAAGCAAAGAAAGATAAGCCGGCCCAGGATCCGGTTGTAACTGAGCCGGCGCTTGGAACGGCCACGCCTGATACTTCTGTTCATGAGCCGCCACCTTCGTTATCTCATGATGCTCCTGCAACCTCTTCTGACCCGCCTGCTGAACAAGTCATCAATGATTCTGTTAACCCGGAGGCTCCTAGCCCCGCCAAGGCAGATGACCCGGAAGTTGAGTTTTTTAAGACTCAATTTGTTGAGCCGGCTCAACCCACTGTACTCGCCAAATGTTCTGCTAAGGAGGAGTTATTAGAGCGCCGTAAGGCCAAGATGGATATCACCGACTATACCCATTTGAGTATTGGATAAATCGTCTCGGGCTACATCAACCAGGTTCAGAGCAGCCGTGACCTGGAAATTGATATGGTGAAGCAAATACAGCAAAAATCTGAGGTATGACTTATGCTTCTTTACTCTCAATCATACTTACTGTACCAGCCCCCAAGTCTATTGCTTATGAGTAAATATGTTGTAGACTTAGAAACATTGTCAGAGCCTCTTGTCCGGCTTAAAGAGTATTTATTTAAACCGGCTGTAATACAGTACTTTTAACCTGCGACATACATTAGCCCCCAAGTGCCAAGTATCTTTGCTTGCAAAGTATTTGGGACTTAATATCCAAGACCGGCTTAATAATTTAGAAAGCTTCGGTATGCATTAGCCCCCAAGTGCCAAGTATCTTTGCTTGCAAAGTGCTTGGGACTTAATATTATTTACCATAATCTTGACTATTATCCGGTGCCATGCAGGCCACCATAAGCCAATTTGAGTCAGAAATTGCTGATCTGAAGAACTGCCTGGCAGCCCAGGAAATTGAAATTCAAAAGGCCAACTCCAAATTTGAATTCAGCGTCTCTGAACAAGAGAAGTTGAATAAGAATTTTGAGTCGGAGAAGAAAATCTACGCTGATGAAAAGGCCTTACTGGTGACCCGGGCCGAGACAGCAGAAGCATCACTTGCAGAAGTGAATAACGAACTGTCCGGCTTAAAGAATCAGATATCTCAAATGGTCTCAGCAATCTTTGGTAAGTGCCAATATATGAAAACTTAAATTCTGCAAACCTTTTGTTGATAAATACCGTAATTCGTACCTCCGACTTACCTTATGGTTTTTAACAATATAGGCCCCAGGAGTACTAACCTTAAGCAAAATATGCTGACCAAGCTGAAGGCAGTGTATACACTGGTGGAACAACTTTACACCAAGTCACAACGTGCTTTGGCCGTTGTGGCTTTATCGAATGATGTTCCATATCTCCTTCAAGATGTGCTGAAACAGCTTGCAGTACTTCCTCAGCGGGTTCAAGAGCTAAGGCGGGCATCCGCAAGAGCCGGGGCGATAGCAGCATTGAGCCGGGCTAAAGCATTTTATCCTGAACTAGACCCGGCCGACATTGCTCTTGGATACCCGAGTCTAAAGGAGGATGGCACCTTATTTGACGAGGCAGACTTTACCGCCTGTGTGAAAGACATACGCTCGGTGGCTACCCTTATTAGGAATGACACTGATGTGACCAAATATCAGCCGGGTTATGATAAGGAGAACCGGAGGATTCCAACACCTCATTACCATGAAGTCAGCCTGGTTCCTCCAACTCGTAAGCACACCTTTGCCCCTGAAGTCGACCCAACTAGTTTAATAGATGATGAAGCTGAGTTTGAAGCCTTGAGTGGCATTGACTGGGCATCATCATCCTTCCAGGACAAGGCAGCCGGCGGAGAGGTGGAGAAGGATAACCTGGAAGCTTCAGGTCAACTCCAAGAGTAAATCGCCAGGCGCCACATGCTTATGTCTTGGTAGGAAAAAAACAATGCCTCATCATTTAGACCCAGGGGGTCTTGTAATAGAGTAGAAAATACTTTGACTTTTGTCATGCCTTTGTGCATGCTTATGGCACTTAACACTTGCATAAGCCGCCGTTAGTATGCACTTGCAGTTTACATGAATCTATTATGTCCTTGCAGAAATATCTTGTATTGCCCTGCACATAAGACAAACAAAAACCCCTTGGCGACTTATCGTAATGAGGATCACGTAAGCCTTGATAACCCGGAGCACATACCGAATAATTACAGGAAAACCAACTTATGATTAAACTTAGTAGTCATAATCATAATAATATACCTATGATTCTTACGGTTATTTTTCCGGCTTATGTAGCCCGACCCCTGAGATTGAGTTTAACTCCTGAAAATTGACACATAAAGTTCACCTGGTACTTATCAACCTGATGTAACCAATGTTAAGCCAGAGGATGGCAGTACACTCCATTGTATTTTCAAGAGATTCTCAAGATAATCAAGTATAATGAATAAAATTTACAAGGCTTCTGATTCGAATACGATCAGTGAACCGTTCCAAAGGGGTTAAGCTAAGATTCGGATACGATCATATAGCCCCCAGTGGCTGTGGCGATGCCGATCAAGTGGGTATCGACAGCTATGTTCTCTTTGGTTCGAATACGACCTATGTTTGAACAGGAAGCCCCCAAGTGACCATAAGAGTTGTTTAATGACGCTGATTCGAATACGATCCACGTTAGACCCAAAGGGGTTAAGCTATGATTCAAATATGATCAAGAAGCCCCCAAGTGGGTTGGCAGTATGCCGATCAAGTGGGTATCGACAGCTATGTTCTCATTGGTTCGAATATGACCTATGTTTGAACAGGAAGCCCCCAAATGACCATGGCTAGATTCAGATATGATCATAAGCCAGACCAAAGGAAAAGCCGGATTCAGATATGACCCGCTTCCTCTTGGTTATCTCCACCACCTGACAAAGAAGACACATAAACCTTTTTTGGAAGTGGAAAAAAGGACAGAGGTCCTGCTTTATTGCTTTATGTAATATATACATAGTAGAAATATATACACATTAGAGCCGGTGGCTCAAGTATAGTAAGGCCGAAGATGAGCGATATTCCACGGCCGACGGGTCTCCTCCTTCGACTTACGTGAGTCTTTGTGCTCTCGAACGTCAATAAGGTAGTATGATCCATTGTTCAGATTCTTGCTGACCACAAAGGGTCCTTCCCAAGGAGGGGATAGCTTGTGCATGTCAGATTGATCCTGGATGAGCCAGAGCACTAAGTCGCCTTCCTGAAAGGTTCTGGACCTAACCCGCCGGTTGTGGTAGCGGCGCAGGTCTTGCTGGTAAATCGCCGAGCGGGCTATTGCCAAGTCTGGCTCTTCGTCCAACAGGTCAAGTGCATCTTGACGAGCTTTTTCGTTATCAGCCTCAACGTAAGCCGCCACGCGAGGTGAGTCATGCCGGATGTCACTTGGCAGAACCGCCTCTGCTCCATACACCATGAAGAAAGGTGTGTAACCCGTGGATCTGTTAGGTGTAGTGTTGATGCTCCAAAGTACAGAGGGTAACTCCTCCACCCAACAACCCGGCGTCCACTGTAAGGGGACCAAGAGCCGGGGCTTGATACCTTTCAAGATCTCTTGATTGGCTCTTTTCACTTGACCATTGGACTGAGGATGAGCCACAGCCGAAATGTCAAGCCGGATATGCTCTCGGTTGACAGAACTCTTCCATGGCTCCTTTGGAGAGGTTAGTGCCATTATCAGTTATGATACTATGTGGAAAGCCGAAACAGAAAATCACCTTTTTCATGAACTGGACCACCGTGGCTGCATCACACTTACTGACTGGCTCCGCCTCAACCCACTTTGTAAACTTGTCAACTGCCACCAAGAGGTGTGTCTTTTTATCCTTAGACCTTTTGAAAGGTCCAACCTTGTCAAGCCCCCAGACTGCAAACGGCCAAGTAATTAGAATCATCCTCAATTCTTGAGCCGGCACATGAGCTCGTCGTGAGAACTTCTGACATCCATCGCATTTACTGACCAGATCTTCCGCATCAGCGTGAGCCGTCAGCCAATAAAATCCATGACGGAAAGCTTTGGCCACAAGAGATTTTGAGCCGGCGTGATGACCACAATCACCTTCATGAATCTCACGAAGGATCTCTTGACCCTCTGTAGGCGACACACAACATTGAAACGCTCCAGTGACGCTGCAGTGATGTAACTCGCCATTGATAATTGTCATAGACTTGGACCGCCGGACGATTTGTCTTGCCAAGGTCTCATCTTCAGGCAACTCTCCCCTGGTTATGTAAGCCAAATAAGGCACTGTCCAATCCGGGATAACGTGGAGAGCTGCCACCAGCTGTGCCTCCGGGTCTGGTATTGCCAGATCTTCCTCTGTAGGTAACTTAACCGAAGGATTATGCAAAACATCAAGATAGGTGTTAGGAGGCACCGGCTTACGCTGAGATCCCAGCCGGCTTAAGGCATCAGCCGCCTCATTCTTCCTTCGATCAATGTGCTCCACCACATAACCCTTGAAGTGCCCAGCCACCGCGTCAACTTCACGACGATAAGCCGCCATAAGGGGATCTTTGGAGTCCCACTTGCCTGACACCTGTTGGGCCACAAGGTCTGAGTCTCCTAAGCACCTTACCCAGCTCAAGTTCATCTCTTTAGCCATCCGGAGACCATGGAGTAAGGCCTCATACTCAGCTGCATTGTTCGTACAAGGAAACATAAGCCGGAGCACATAACAGAATTTGTCACCTCGAGGGGAATTTAACACGACTCCAGCCCCCGAGCGTTCCAGCTGCCTGGACCCATCAAAGTGAATCGTCCAATATGTGTTATTGGGCTTCTCCTCAGGTGGCTGCAGCTCTGTATAGTCATTGATAAAATCCACCAAGGCTTGAGACTTAATGGCAGTACATGGCACATACTTCAAACAATGAGGCCCGAGCTCAATGGCCCACTTGGCGACTCGTCCTATGGCCTCTCTGTTCTGGATGATGTCTCCCAAGGGGGAAGAACTCACCACCGTAATAGGGTGACCTTGGAAATACTGTTTCAGATTCCGGCTTGCCATGAACACTCTGTAAACCAGCTTCTGCCAATGAGGGTACCTTTGCTTTGACTCGATGAGCACCTCACTGACATAATAAACCGGCCGTTGAACCAGATGCTCCTTACCGTCCTCCTTGTCAATAGGTACCGGCCATTGCAACGCTGACGGCTCGTGAATTAGCAGCCACATATAACAACAAAGGCTCTTTGTCAATAGGAGCTGCAAGAACCGGCGGCTCAGACAACTGCCTCTTCAAATCCTCAAAAGCGGCGTTAGCAGCATCACTCCAGACAAAGGTGTCTGCCTTCTTCATCATCTGATACAACGGCAGGGCCTTCTCACCTAGCCGGCTTATGAACCGGCTTAAAGCAGCAACACGACCCGCTAGTCGCTAAACATCATTGATGCACGCCAGCTTAGCCAAAGAGGTGATTGCTTTGATCTTCTCCGGATTAGCTTCAATGCCCCTGTTTGAGACCAAGAATCCCAAAAGCTTGCCTGCAGGTACACCAAATACACACTTCTCTGGGTTAAGCATCATCTTGTAAACCCGGAGGTTATCAAAGGTTTCTCTGAGATCAGATATCAAGGTTTCCGTCTCTCTGGACTTCACCACTATGTCGTCCACATAAGCATGAACATTGCGCCCAATCTGATTATGGAGACAATTCTGTACACACCGCTGATAAGTCGCCTGGGCACTCTTGAGCCCAAAAGGCATAGACACATAGCAGAAGGCTCCAAACGGAGTGATGAAAGCCGTCTTCTCCTAGTCCTTAACTGCCATTTTGATCTGATGATAACCAGAGTAAGCATCCAGAAAACTCAAACGCGCGCAACCCGCCGTAGCATCAATGATTTGATCAATACAGGGAAGAGTGAAAGGATCAGCCGGACAAGCCTTATTTAAGTCCGTATAATCCACACACATCCGCCAGGTGCCGTTTTGCTTGAGCACGAGCACTGGGTTAGCCAATCACTCCGGGTGAAAGACTTCAATAATGAACCCAGCCGCCAAGAGCCGAGCGACCTCCTCTCCAATGGCTTTTCGTCGTTCCTCATTGAATCGCCGCAGAAACTGCCTGACCGGCTTATACTTCGGATCAATATTAAGAGTGTGCTCAGCGATTCCTCTCGGTCCACCCGGCATGTCAGAAGGTTTCCATGCAAAGATGTCCCGATTCTCATGGATGAACTCGATGAGCGTGCTTTCCTATTTAGGATCCAAGTTGGCACTGATGCTGAACTGCTTAGATGAATCGCCCGGAGTAAAATCAACAAGCTTAGTCTCTGCAGCCGACTTAAACTTCACGGTCGGGTCATGTTCCGTAGTCGGCTTCTTGAGGGAGGTCGTGTCTGCCGGGTCAACATTGTTTTGATAAAACTTGAGCTCCTCGGCTGCACAGACAGACTCGGCATAAGCCGCGTCACCTTCTTCGCACTCCAGGGCCACCTTACGACTTCCATGCACAGTAATGGTGCCCTTATAACCCGGCATCTTGAGCTGCAAGTAAACATAACACAGTCGCGCCATGAACTTGGCATAAGCCGGCCGCCCGAACAAAGCGTGATATGGACTTTTGATTTTGACCACCTCAAAGGTTAACTTCTCAGCCCTAGAATCATGCTCGTCTCCAAAAGCTACCTCCAGCTCAATCTTACCCACAGGATACGCCGACTTACCAGGCACCACTCCATGGAAGACGGTGTTGGAAGTCTTTAAATTCTTGTCAGTTAAGCCCATGCGCCGAAAGGTCTCGTAATAGAGGATGTTGATGCTGCTACCTCCATCCATAAGCACCTTAGTAAATTTGTAACCACCGACCCGCGGGGCCACCACCAAGGCTAGTTGGCCCGGATTATCAACCCGGGGGGGGGGGGGTGATCCTCCCTACTCCAAACAATGGGCTGTTCTGACCACCTCAAATAACGAGGAACTGATTGCTCAATAGAGTTTACAGCCCTCTTATGAATTTTCTGATCACGTTTACACAGGCTTGTGGTGAATACGTGATACTGCCCGCTGTTTAGCTGTTTTGGATGGCTCTGATAACCTGACTGCTACTGCTGCTGACCTCCTTGACCAGACTGCTATTGGTTATAACCACCCTGGTTTCCCTGAAAGCCGGGGCCTGAACCGCCGCCCGGGCCATGAAAGCCGCCAGCTCCTGAGCCGCCGCCCGGGCCTTAATTGCCATCAAACATGTTGGAATTCTTGAAAGCCTTCATGATTGCACAATCCTTCCCTAAGTGAGTCGCTGGATGTTCCCGGGTGCCATGCCTCGGACAAGGCTCATTGAGTAGCTGTTCAAGAGATGGACCTGACCCGCCGGACCGAGGGGGCGGTTTCCCCTTGCGTTTCTAGTTGTTACCTTGTGCATTAGCCACAAATTCCGGGTTACCGTCTGCCTTACGCTTATTACCTCCTTGATTTGCCGGGTTATGCTACTGACCCTTTCCATTACCGTTCTTCTTTCCCTTCCCTGTCTTTTCCTCATCAGACGCGGGATCCTTGGTACTATCAGAATCGGCGTACTTGACTAAAGCTGCCATCAGCGTCCCCATATCATTGCAATCACGCTTAAGACGCCCCAGCTTCTGTCTCAGAGGTTCAAAGCGGCAATTCTTCTCCAGCATAAGAACTGCTGAGCCGGCATCCATCTTGTCAAACGAATGTATTATCTCTTTGACCCGGCGCACCCAATGAGTCGTGGATTCACCTTCCTCCTGCTTACAATTTGTCAGATCCACAATCGACATAGACTTCTTGCAAGTGACCTTAAAGTTCTGGATGAATCGAGCCTTTAGCTCTGCCCATGAACCAATAGAATTGGGTGGTAAACCCTTTAACCAAGAACGGGCCGTCCCGTCCAACATCATGGTGAAGTATTTAGCCATTGCTGCGTCACTGACCTCCAGCAGTTCCATGGCAATCTCATAACTTTGGATCCACGCGCCCGGCTGTAAGTCGGCCGCGTAATTTGGCACCTTCCGAGGCCCCTTGAAATCTTTGGGCAGACGTACATTACATAGAGCCGGTACCAGACAAGGAACACCTCTAGTTCTAGTAGCGACTCCCGCCTCAACAGAAGTCGTTGGATAAGCCGGTAAGTCCTGTTGGTATGCGAGCTGAGCCGCCCGCTCGTCCTCTTGACGTATTCGATCCTGCACCGGGTTATACCCGCCTGGCTAGTTCCGGCGCCGTGCGTTGCTTGACACGGCCTCTGTTTCCATGTGTCTGCTGTAACTCGGGCTCCGATTCTGACGAGGCGGAGCCAGCCAAGGCGGAGGAGTTGAGTGAATCCTGTCCCGGTTGTAGGAGTAGGTCTCTTGTTGAGCCAGAGCTGTTTGGACAAGTTCCCTGATCCTCCGGCTTTCCACTGCTGTCGAATCATCACCATCCACTAGGAGAGCCGCCAAACGTGCTGATGATGCGATTAAGTTCTCCATGGGGTTGGAGAAGTGACCCGGAGGTATTGGTACGTAACGGGGTGGTGCCATATTCCCGTAAAGAGGCGCCGTCACCTGAGGCTGGACCAGGCCTCCCGCTTCGGATGTCATAAACTGATTTGCACCCGGTGGATTACTTGGGCCGGCTCCGGGTGTAGCAAAGAGATTCCAAGGATCATAAACTTGAGGTAAATGGGACTGAGTTTTCTGATGTCTCCTCCTCATTACCTCATTAGATGCATTCAGGCTCATATTGAGCTGAAAAGCCTCTGTCTGAAGCTGCTGCGCCCGTGCGTCCAAAGCCGCCCGCTCTGTAGCCAATCTATTATCTTCAGCTGCTAAGGTTTCCTTGGCCCGAGCAATTTCCTCACGAACCTGTGCCACCTCTGCCTCATGTTCAGACTGGTTCGTAGGGATGACTGTGACAGTTAACAGGGCCGCAAGTCTATCCATGAGATCCATCAGCACCTGAGCTGGTGAGCGCACAGGGCCTCCTGCCTCGGCTGCTCCTAACCCGGACGTTATTGCCGCTGAAGCCGTAGAATTTTGGCCGGGTTGAGTGCCAGCCATGAAGACTCCTGCCCAGTTTGGCGACTCTGAGGGGTCCGGAATAGTGCTGCCATCAGAACAGCCCCCAAGCACGCCATCTTGAACTTGATACAGCGAATCTGTTGAGCCGGCGGACGATTCACCATCAGAGAGGACGGCCGGCTCACCATCACCTTCAGATCCTTCAGAAAGTTCACCTCCGTGGATGCAACCCACAAAGGCATGCTTCACAATGGGTCGAGCTCGGGCGGATCTTGCACGCTGAGCCGTCTCGACGAGGTCGGTGCAGCTGTCCGACTCAGGGCCCGGCTCACCGATCCGGCCGATGAAGATGTGAATTCTGCCAAAGGGGACCTGGTACCCGTACTCAATTGAGCCGGCGTCGGGGCCCCAGCCTTCGTCGTCGATGTAGATCTTGCCGCCACGACTCTTGGTCATCCGGCCAACCGCGTATCCCTTGAGCCCTTCGAAGCTGCCCTTCAAGAACTCAAATCCACCGTGCGCTGGCCCCACGGTGGGCGCCAACTGTCGTGCAATTGTCACGGCAGATGTCCTCTTGCAAGGACTTAGTCGTGGAGCCATCGCAACTAGGAAGCTTAAAGGGGTTAATTGGGATAAAGGACACAAGAGGTTTATACTAATTCAGCCCCTTACGGTGAAGGAAGGCCTACGTCTAGTTGGGTTGGTATTGCTTGAGGTTTCGATGACCAGGGAGCGAGATACGCTATGCCTGGCTCTCGATGAGTTGTTTCCTTCCCTAAGCCGCCGGCGGGTCGTCCCCTTATATACACGGGTTGACGCCCTGCGGTCTACAGAGTCCCGACCGGCTCATTAACAGTGTCCGGCTCGGTGACTAGTTAATTCTACCTTATAATACAAGTCATGCCGTCATGGCGGTTTACCACTATGGGCCTTAAATCGCCAACGGGCCTTAGACCCTTTATTGAACCGCCATCTTCATGCTTGGTCTTGGGCTTCTTCTGATAAGTCCCTCTTTGCGTAACCCGGCCCCTCCAGGGCGGCTTACACAAATAGTTATATCCCCAACAATACCCACAGAGATTGTTGGGTCTTCAAGCAATCCGACAAACTCAACGCCGAACACAATGGGCTCGACACACCAAGTGAGGACGACGACGAACCCCACAAGAAGAGCACCAGGAAACAAAAGAATTTTCCACCAGAAGTAAAAACAGTAAACTTACTTCACGTGACAAAACGAGCGGCGCCCATAGAGATACGCGCCATACGGCCTATCCCAAAGGAGTCTCGCCACTGGTTGTTAAAACCGATCACCTTCGACCATCAGGATTACTCTAGAAGTATCCGGAACGCAGGCTGGACTGCCTTGGTATTAGATCCAATAATCGGCGGACTCCACTTTACAAATGTCCTGATGGATGGCGGCAGTGGTCTAAACCTGTTATATCAGGACACAATCCGCCACATGGGGATAGACCCAACAAAAATTCACCATGGCAACACTTCCTTTCAAGGAGTAACGCCAGGCCCGGTTGCCCACTGCACGGGCTCTCTCCGGCTAGAAGTTATGTTCGGCTCCCCCGACAACTTCCGTCGCGAAAGGCTAACCTTCCATATCGCCCCATTTTCAAGCAGCTATCAAGCACTACTGGGACGCGAAGCTTTCGCCCGCTTTAACGCAATTCCGCATTACGCATCTCTTACGCTTAAGATGCCCGGTCCACGAGGCATCATCTCATTAAAGGGAAAACATTGGATGCGCCTCCCGCGCGGAAGACTGTGCGGCTGCCTTAACAGCCCCACAATAAAACGGCTGCACCAGCCAAAACATCTAAACAGGTCGTTAAGACCACGGACACGGCTAGACGAGTCTGGCATAAACATATAATTGATAAAGGCTTAATAGCCATATCCCCCTATACTAGGGGCTTCGCGCATATAAGAAAAGAGACAATCAAGCTCAATTTTACCCATTTCAATTTATAATTTGTTTATTTAGTATAACTTCCGTTCGGCACGACCTTTCTTCAACTAAGTTCCTCTCTTTTACAGATGAACACCGTGCTGCGCCCGTCCAGGATACGGCACAACGGAGACACAGGCGCAAACGTGCAGCAGGGACCCGTTCCAAGGATTCTTTTCAGATTAAGACCCTGCGTAAACCTTTTTTTACTGTCTCTTGTTGATACACATCCCCTGGTTTCTTGGTATAACCAAGGAGGAGGCTGGCGTTTTGGCATGTGGCCACGTCAGAATTTTGTGCGTACCTGGACACTAGGGGCTTATTACTAAGGGCGTTGTCCCGCCCGCCCTCATAAAGACCGAATACCTTAGGGAGTGTTCGGCGTCGCGAGTTTGGCCTTATATGCATCAGCTCCGAATCATGTCTTTGGTCAAATGTTGGGTTGCCCGGCTCCTGTGTTTTGCTGCCTTACGTTCCGCTCTATAGGCTAAGGTGGCACCAGGAGAACTACTATGATTGTGCCCCAGTTCGGCTAGGCGAGCACCTCAGTAGCAACAGCCGAAAACTGACTGTCATGATATAGCGTGAGACTGGTCAACCACTCGATGACTTATCGGAATCTTTAGGATTCCTCCGCATTAACGAAGGGCCGTTTCCCGGCCAGGCACATACGCGCCCCGAGTTCGGGCGAGCGCAGGCGCCACCAGGGGCTATATAAGTAGCCTCACTGTCAAACTCCTATGGCTAAGTGAAAGTGTTAAAGCATTATAGTCCGATTGCCTAGTTCACTGCGCTATCACCTCCTTTGTAGGACCAACACGTTGGATCAAGTGTGAAAACGCGCCTTCTGCGAACACCCCCGCAATATTTGCATGGGGGCTGAAGCCGACGACTGCCATCTTTCAGATTATATATACATATATCTTAAATGGCCGCACATGAGGTGTTATAATACTTGAAGGCACAAGTATAAAAAGCTTCTACAATTTATCAAAATATTTTTTTACAATAGCATATGCTATTCGAATATAATATTATTTGAGCACTGCGTCTCTATTAAACGAGCGCCTTGCAAAACTTCCTGAAAATAGTGCTCGGCAGGTACTCGGCTTCCATCCGAGTCTGGGGATGCAATAGCGGTGGCCTCCATTTCTGCACAGTATGTCTTGACACGGGCAAGAGCCATCCGCGCACCCTCTATGCACGCTGACCTCTTCATCGCATTGATATGCGGCGCCGCACCAAGGAACTGCTGCACCAAGTTGAAATAACTTTTCGGCTCTGGCCTCTCTGGCCACAGATGACTCATGACACACTTCATGGCGAGTCCGGACAACCTATTCAGCTCGGCCCATTCGGCTAGACGATCGGCTACTGACAGTGGACGCTCTGGATTGTGGAACTTCGACCAGAAGAGCTTTTCCACTTCGCGATCTTCTTGGTCTCGAAAGTGTTCGGTCGCATCTGCAGCACTCACTGCCAAATCCAGATAGGTGTCCGCCGTACTTCACATCCGGTCTAACGGAGCATGTTTAGGATCACAGAACTTCCTCCGCAACATAAAGGGCTTTCCAGCCGCGATCTCTCCGGCCTGACGCAGCTCCTCCTTCATAGCTCTCATCGCAGAGCCAGCATCCTTGGCATCGGCAACGGCCTTCTCCAGGTCCGTCTGTCCTGCCTGGTCTTCTTTTTCAAGAAGCTTGCAACGGTCAGCAGCGCTCTTCAGCTTCACGGCCATCTCGGCCATTTCCTTCTTGCTTCGGCAGTGAGCAGCCTGTTCGGCTTTCAGCTCTTGAATTGCCTTTCCGGCAGTCGCATCACTTTTTCTGGCTTGCTCCTTGGCTCGGGCAAGTTCCGCCCGAAGATTCTCCATGGCAGCAGCACCATCTGCATCAAGCACACACATTGTAAGATACTGGCATAAAGCTCCTCTTACCAGGTACCACCGGAGGAATTACATATCTTGTGCCTCGTCAAGCCGCTTCTTGACAAGCGCAATGTCGGCATCTGCCATGTCAAGCTGCCGCTTTAGCTTGGCAAATTCATTAGTCCGGCTGGCCTCCGGACACTTCGCCACCTACGTATGAAGGCGGCATATTAGACCTGGGATTATGATCCTCTGCGCGCCGTCACTTTTGACAACGCACAGAGTCTCAGGGGCTACTATCTACACAGGGCGCATCTTCTTTATGCGCAACTGTCAAGAAAGGGTACATTATTTCACATACCTCAAAACCTGTCAGTAAACTCCTGACGACCTCGTGCAATCCGCTCTCCGTGGATGAAATCCTCTCAATCACCGTACCCATCAATGCACGATGCTCCTCTGAGATAGATGCTCGCCCTAGCAGATCCTTCAGCTCCTCCGACCGCGCACCGGACGGTGTGGGACTCGTCCGATGGCCCTTTTCGAAGGCCGGACGCGGAGGGCTTTGGGGGCCCATACGACTACCTTCCGGCCCTGCCGGATTCAGAGAAACCCTGCGCGACGATACCTCAGGGTCGCCAGCCTCGCTAGGCGGTACGGCAGGGGGAGGCATTCCGCTCTCCATCATCTCTGGAAGAAGGTCCCCCGAAGACGAGCTCTGCTGAGAAGGGTTGAGGTCCGAGCTACAAGGTAAATTTTCGGTTACTTTTCTCAGATATAAAGCAAGGATTTCTCTCATCTCTTAAAAAGAAAACCTCCCTCTACTTACGGCTCGATGGAGGGCTGATCCCCTTGAGGGCATAATTCGGTCGAGGTATCCCCCGGCGCAGGACCCTCTGACGAGGATTTCTTCCCCCGCTTTGAGGCCATGGTCTCCGGGTCTTCAGAGGCGGTCCTCTTCTTCCCCTGAGGAGAGGAATTTTTGATTCCTCCCTTCTGAACAGCCTCCTTCGAAGAGGCGGTAGCTTCCTTGTCCCCTCCCTCGCTTTCCTCCGAAGGCACCACCTCCAACATCCTGACCAGCACAGGATCCGGCGTGGTCTCAGGGAGGGGGGCCGGACACCTAATTAGCTTTGCCTTCGCTATCCACTCCTGTTTAAAAGGACAACTCTGTTAAGAGCAATTTTATGATAAATATACGGATAGTGAGTCCGGGCACAAGGCTGCTTACTTGAGTATCCGGGCGATTGCAGCTCAGACCTGCGTCCTCGGTCAAATACGGACACATTGTTTGTGATCCGAAGAACAATTTGTACATCTCCATGGGTGTTGCACCCATAGAATGGTGGAGAGCTCGTGGTCCCTCCGGATTGAACTCCCACAGGAGGAGGGGGCGACGTTTGCAGGGCAGAACTCGGCGAATCAGCATAACCTGTGTCACCACGACTAGACTGATATCTCTTTCTAGGAGATCTCGTATGCGGCCCTGCAACAAGGGCATGGAGGCTCGGGCACGGGCGCGTCGACACGCCTCTGCCAGTAGGCAGAGGTTGAAGACAGCGGTGCCCCTGGTGGGCTGGGCCGCCAAGTGGACTAGCCAGGTGGGCTGCCCAGGTGAGTGCCAGGTAAGGTTGCTCTGTTTTATTTTTCTGTTATGTTTTCTGTTGTTTAATATTCTGCCATTGTTCAAAATTCAAAACAATTTCAAAACAGTGACAAAACCCTTTGAATAATTTTATGTTGCAGAATGGACATTTCCAAATGCACATAAAATGTTTCAAAGATATTTGAAATTATATTCTAGTTATATGAATATAACTCAAATTCAAATAGCTACTGATTTAAATTCAGAGTCCCAAAAATAAATCCTTAAAAATGTTCCTAAATTCTGGTTTGATATATAGCTCTTGCCAAAATTATCAAACATTGCAAAAGGACATCTTGGAAACAAAGAATGAGATTTCCAAGGTTCTTGCCCTTCTTTTATTTAAGTTTTTGAGGCTTCCACTTTCCTCAATTCCAAGTTTCAGAAATTTAGACATGATGCATGAGTTCTCTAACATGCAACTAATACAAGCAATATTCTGGGGCTGTGACAATTCACCCCCACTAAACAAGAATCTCGTCCTGAGATTCAAGATGTGAGGTAAGAAGACAGAGGGGATACATAGCTAACTTCATCTTCATGATCCAACTTGCACTTCATAAGAACGTTGATTCGATCATCATCTTGATCTTGACATCTTTACTTTCGAGATCTTCATCCAACACGATGACAGAAATAAACTCTATAGGATTCGATCTTCTCGAAGATCGAGCAACTCATGATCAATTCATGGAATGAGACATAACAACATATCTTGAGCTGAGACACATAACACACACCAGGGGTGATGGAAAAGTAGATGGCAAAGGTTCAAGTTGGTAGGCAACGATTCCACGCTTGAGTAAGATGGTGCATGGTTCAAAGTAGCAAGGAGATAATTGCCATGATTCCATAACGTGACACCTTAGGGAAGGTGACTCGTAGAATTATTCCCTTAAGCGGTAAAAAGAATTACTTTTGATGCATAGATCATTGAAGCTCTTCATACCAGCCCAAGGCAATTCACAATTGATCGTTTGAAGGAATTTGAAAGAATGGCATACTTAGCTGGGAAAGGAAACTAGAGTTATAAGACAACTCGGCAAATGGAAGGCACATTCCAATTGATACCGAGGATATAACCTGGTGTCTGAGCGTGCTCTCAAGAACTTGAGCATTTCCGTATTCATCAAGGTTTTACCAACATCCATGCCGAGGATCCTGGCGACACATCATACTACCATGATGAATAGTGATGGACGATGCAGATGCAAAGAAAGAAAACACTTTCTCAGATTTGTCCTTAGCAATGCCAAGGAAACGAAATCTGGATGATTGACCGAGAAACATTTAGCACTCCGCTTCTAATGTTCTCCTTGATGTACTAGGTACCACAGTCAATGCTTAAAAGCATCAACATGGCCATCAAGTAAAGGTCGGACACTCTGACACGGTTTTGCACCTGCCGTGCAGGCTGGGTATATGGACATGAGGGACTTGTACCCCGTGCGCTCTGGTCTGCCAGATTGTATGGACTGGCGTGATGTAGGAGGCATCACTCCTCCCCGTGGACCCCGTCTGCCACCGTTTGTTGGACCGAGGCCACATCCGAGTCCTTATGGACCGCAAGCTCCACAGGACCGACTGTTTCCAGATGATCATGTTCAGCTCCCAGGACATGGTGGTAATCTCTATGAAGATTACTATGGAGACGTCTGAGTTGGTAGTAGCTTCACTATATTGTAACAGTTGTATTCTCGACAGTCCTGCGTGACTCATGGGATACGACTTGGTGTGTATCATGTTCCAGAGGCGTAGAAAAATAATGTATAGGAGCTTGGAATGCCTCTGATGAGATGTATCGTCTTTCACCGTAGTTGTACTCTAGCCTGGGCTTGTCATAAACTATGTATGGTGTGTATGACCAATGGTATATATATGGCAGTTTCTGTATTACCATGTCCTCCAAATGAACATCTCTGCATTCCGTGTCATCCTTACATTCCGCACTCCCTTGTCAAGATTTTGTCATCCTTGTCTAAACCGTTGTCTTGTTTTCCCTAGGATGGTCAACACCCACAACAACCCTGCTGTCTAGGCGCAGGGTGAAGTGATACGTCTCCAACGTATCTATAATTTTTGATTGCTCCATGCTATATTATCTACTGTTTTGGACTATATTGGGCTTTATTTTCCACTTTTATATTATTTTTGGGACTAACCTATTAACCGGAGGCCCAGCCCAGAATTGCTGTTTTTTTTTGCCTATTTTAGTGTTTCGAAGAAACGGAATATCAAACGGAGTCCAAACAGAATAATCCTTTCTAGAACGTGATTTTCTTCCCGAATAAGACCCAGGAGACTTGGACCCTACACCAAGGAAGCTCCGAGGAGGGAACGAGGTAGGGGGGCACGCCCTACACCCCCAGGCACGCCCCCACCCTCATGGGCCCACCGAAGCTCCACCGACGTACTTCTTCCTCCTATATATACCAACGTACCCCCAAACGAACAGAACAGGAGCCAAAAACCTAATTCCACCGCCGCAACTTTCTGTATCCACGAGATCCCATCTTGGGGCCTGTTCCGGAGCTCCGCCGGAGAGGCCGTCATCACGGAGGGCTTCTACATCATCATAGCCTCTCCGATGAAGTGTGAGTAGTTTACCTCAGACCTTCGGGTCCATAGTTATTAGCTAGATGGATTCTTCTCTCTTTTTGGATCTCAATACAATGTTCTCCCCCTCTCTTGTGGAGATCTATTTGATGTAATCTTCTTCTTTTTGCGGTGTGTTTGTTGAGACCGATCAATTGTGGGTTTATGATCAAGTCTATCTATGAACAATATTTGAATCTTCTCTGAATTCTTTTATGTATGATTGGTTATCTTTGCAAGTCTCTTCGAATTATCCGTTTGGTTTGGCCAACTATATTGGTAGGTCTTGCCATGGGAGAAGTGCTTAGCTTTGGGTTCGATCTTGAGGTGTCCTTTCCCAGTGACAGAAGGGGCAGCAAGGCACGTATTGTATAGTTGCCATCAAGGATAACAAGATTGGGTTTATTTCATATTGCATGAATTTATCTCTCTACATCATGTCATCTTGCTTAAAGTGTTACTCTGTTTTTAACTTAATACTCTAGATGCATGCTGGATAGCGGTCAATGAGTGGAGTAATAGTTGTAGATGCAGAATCGTTTCGATCTACTTGTCACGGACGTGATGCCTATATATATGATCATGCCTAGATATTCTCATAACTATGCTCAATTCTGTCAATTGCTCAACAGTAATTTGTTCACCCACCATAGAATACTTATGCTCTTGAGAGAAGCCACTAGTGAAACCTATGGCCCCCGGGTCTATTGTCATTATATCAATCTCCATCATTTTAATCTTGCTTTGTTTTTACTTTGCCTTTTAATTTTTCCTTTGCTTCTTTATACCAAAAATACCAAAAATATTATCTCCATCAGATCTCACTCTCGTAAGTGACCGTGAAGGGATTGACAACCCCTAATCGCGTTGGTTGCGAGTAGCTATCATTTTGTGCAGGTACGAGGGACTTGAGCGTGGCCTCCTACTGGATTGATACCTTGGTTCTCAAAAACTGAGGGAAATACTTACGCTACTCTGCTGCATCATCCTCTCCTCTTCGGGGAAAACCAACGCAAGCTCAAGAGGTAGCAAGAAGAATTTCTGGCGCCGTTGTCGGGGAGGTCTACGCCAAGTCAAGTCAAGATTTACTCTCCCGTCAACTAGCCATTTCTGGCGCCGTTGCCGGGGAGTCTACGCGAAAAGTCAACATACCAAGTACCCATCACAATCCCTATCTCTCCCATTACATTAGTTGCCATTTTCCTCTCGTTTTCCTCTCCCCCACTTCACCCTTGCCATTTTATTTGCCCTCTCTTTCTCCTTCTCCTCCTCCTTCTCTTTCTCCTTCTCCGTTTGCCTTTTTCTCGCTTGCCTTTTGTTTGCTCGTGTGTTGGATTTCTTGTTTGTCGCGATGGCTCAAGATACTACCAAATTGTGTGACTTCACCAATACCAACAATAATGATTTCCTTAGCACTCTGATTGCTCCTCTTGCCAATACTGAATATTGTGAAATCAATACTACTTTGTTGAATCTTGTTATGAAAGATCAATTCGCCGGCCTTCCTAGTGAAGATGCCGCTACTCATCTGAACAACTTCGTTGATTTATGTGATATGCAAAAGAAAAAGGATGTCGATCATGATGTCGTTAAATTGAAGCTATTTCCTTTTTCGCTTAGAGATCGTGCTCAAGCTTGGTTTTCGTCTTTGCCTAAAAATAGTATTGATTCTTGGAACAAGTGCAAAGATGCTTTTATCTCTAAGTATTTTCCTCCCGCTAAGATCATCTCTCTTAGAAACGACATTATGAATTTTAAGCAACTTGATCATGAACATGTTGCACAAGCTTGGGAGAGAATGAAATTAATGATACGTAATTACCCTACTCATGGTTTGAATTTGTGGATGATTATACAAAACTTTTATGCCGGATTAAATTTTGCTTCTAGAAATCTTTTAGATTCGGCTGCGGGAGGTACTTTTATGGATATCACTTTAGGAGATGCTACTAAACTCCTAGATAATATTATGGTTAATTATTCTCAATGGCATACTGAAAGATCTTCTAATAAAAAAGTGCATGCGATAGAAGAAATCAATGTTTTGAGTGGAAAGATGGATGAACTTATGAAATTATTTGCTACTAAGAGTGTTTCTTCTGATCCTAATGATATGCCTTTGTATACTTTGATTGAGAATAACAATGAATCTATGGATGTGAATTTTGTTGGTAGGAATAATTTTGGTAACAGCGTGTATAGAGGGAATTTTAATCCTAGGCCATATCCTAGTAATCCTTCTAATAATAATGGAAATTCCTACAACAACTCTTATGGAAATTATAATAAGATGCCCTCTGAATTTGAGAATTTTAATGCTTTGCATGAAGAGAAATTGCTTAAAGTTGATGATTTGGCTAGGAACGTTGATAGAATTTCTCTTGAGGTTGACTCTTTAAAGCTTAGATCTATTCCTCCTAAGCATGATATCAATGAGTCTCTCAAAGCCATGAGAATTTCCATTGATGAGTGCAGGGAAAGAACCGCTAGGATGCGTGCTTCCAAAGATGCCTTTATTAAAGCGTGTTCTTCCAATTCCTATGAAAATCAAGATGAGGATCTAAAAGTTATTGATGTGTCCCCTATCAAATCTTTGTTTTGCAATATGAATCTTGATGAAACTGAATATGATCTTCCTTTAACTAGAAGGCGTTCTAAAAATTCAGAGTATTTAGATCTTTATGATGAAATTGATGAAAGTGGGATTGAAACAAATAAAAATCTAGATGTTGCTAAACCCACTATATTCGATTTCAAGGAATTTAATTATGAAAGTAGCTCTTTGATTGATTGTATTTCCTTGTTGCAATCCGTGCTAAATTCTCCACATGCTTATAGTCAAAAGAAAGCCTTCACCGAACATATTGTTGATGCCTTGATGCAATCTTATGAAGAAAAACTTGAGTTGCAAGTTTCTATCCCTAGAAAACTCTATGATGTGTGGGAACCAACTATTAAAATTAAAATTAAAGATCATGAATTTTATGCTTTGTGTGATTTGGGTGCTAGTGTCTCCACTATCCCCAAAACTTTGTGTGATTTGCTAGATTTCCGCGATCTTGATGATTGCTCTTTAAACTTGCATCTTGCGGATTCTACTATTAAGAAACCTATGGGAAGGATTAATGATGTTCTTATTGTTGAAAATAGGAATTATGTGCCCATAGATTTCATTGTTCTTGATATAGATTGCAATCCTTCTTGCCCGATTATTCTTGGTAGACCTTTCCTTAGAACGGTTAGTGCGATTATTGATACGGAGGAAGGGAATATTAGATTCCAATTTCCATTAAAAAAGGGCATGGAACACTTTCCAAGAAAGAAAATAAAATTGCCATATGAAACTATCATGAGAGCCACTTATGGATTGCCTTCCAAAGATGGCAATACCTAGATCTATCCTCGCTTTTATGCCTAGCTAGGGGCGTTAAAAGATAGCACTTGTTGGGAGGCAACCCAATTTTATTTTAAGTTTTTTGTGTTTTTCTTCTGTTAGGGAATAAATAACCCATCTATCTTCTGTTTGGATGTGGTTTTTTGTTTTAATTAGTGTTTGTGCCAAGTTAGACCTATTGGATCTTCTTGGATGATAGTTATTTGATCTTGCTGTAATTTCCAGAAACTTTGCGTTCAGTGGACGAATTGTTAAAAATCACCATATCGTGATAAAATACTGATTCCAATGCTGTTGATCAATAAACAAATTTTCTAGGTCTTCTAATTTTGGTAGATTTTTTGGAGTTCCAGAAGTTTGCGTTAGTTACAGATTACTACAGACTGTTCTGTTTTTGACAGATTCTGTTTTTCATGTGTTGTTTGCTTATTTGTATGAATATATGGTTAGTAAAATAGTTTATAATCCATAGAGAAGTTGGAATACAGTAGGTTTAACACCAATATAAATAAATAATGAGTTCATTACAGTACTTTGAAGTGGTCTTTTGTTTTCTTTCTCTAATGGAGCTCACGAGATTTCTATTGAGTTTTGTGTTGTGAAGTTTTCAAGTTTTGGGTTTATTCTTTTGATGGGCTATGGAACAAGGAGTGGAAAGAGCCTAAGCTTGGGGATGCCCATGGCACCCCCAAGATAATCCAAGGACACCAAAAAGTCAAAGCTTGGGGATGCCCCGGAAGGCATCCCCTCTTTCGTCCACTTCCATCGGTAATTTACTTGGAGCTATATTTTTATTCACCAACATGATATGTGTTTTGCTTGGAGTGTCTTGTATTATTTGTGTCCTTGTTTGTTAGTATGCCACAATCATCCTTGCTGTACACATCTTTTGAGAGAGACATACATGAATTGGAATTTGATAGAATACTCTATGTGCTTCACTTATATCTTTTGAGCTATGTAGTTTTGCTCTATGCGTTTCACTTATATCTTTTGAGCGTTATATTTTTGCTCTATGTGCTTCACTTAGATCTTTTAGAGCACGGTGGTGTTTTGTTTTAAAGAAACTATTGATCTCTCATGCTTCACTTAAATTATTTTGAGTCGTAATAGCATGGTAATTTGCTTAATAATAATATGCTTGGTATTCAAGAGTTGTGAAACTTTCTTTTGAGTGCGTTGAATACTAAGAGAAGATTGAAGCATGATAATTGTTTTGAGATATGGAGGTGATAATATTAGAGTCATGCTAGTTTAGTAGTTGTGAATTTAAAGAATACTTGTGTTGAAGTTTGTGATTCCCGTAGCATGCACGTATGGTGAACTGTTATGTGATGAAGTCGGAGCATAATTTATTTATTGATTGTCTTCCTTATGAGTGGCGGTCGGGGACGAGCGATGGTCTTTTCCTACCAATCTATCCCCCTAGGAGCATGCGCATAATACTTTGCTTTGATAGCTTCTAGATTTTTGCAATAAGTATATGAGTTCTTTATGACTAATGTTGAGTCCATGGATTATATGCACTTTTTCCCATCCTTCCACCATTGCTAGCCTCTCTAATACCGCACACCTTTCGCCTGTATCATACACCCACCATATACCTTCCTCAAAACAGCCACCATACCTACCTATCATGGCATTTCCATAGCCATTCCGAGATATATTGCCATGCAACTTTCCACCGTTCCGTTTATTATGACACGCTCCATTATTGTCATATTGCTAGCATGATCATGTAGTTGACATCGTATTTGTGGCAAAGCCACCGTTCATAATTCTTTCATACATGTCACTCTTGATTCATTGCATATCCTGGTACACCGCCGGAGGCATTCATATAGAGTCATATTTGTTCTAAGTATCGAGTTGTAATTGTTGAGTTGTAAGAAAAATAAAAGTGTGATGATCTTCATTTTTAGAGCATTGTCCCAAGTGAGGAAAGAATGCTGGAGACTATGATTCCCCCATAAGTCGGGATGAGACTCCGGACGAAAAAAAAGAGGCCATAAAAAAATAAAAAAGGCCCAAATAAAAAAATGAGAGAAAAAGAGAGAAGGGACAATGTTACTATCCTTTTACCACACTTGTGCTTCAAAGTAGCACCATGATCTTCATGATAGAGAGTCTCTCGTTATGTCACTTTCATATACTAGTGGGAATTTTTCATTATAGAACTTGGCTTGTATATTCCAACGATGGGCTTCCTCAAAAATGCCCTAGGTCTCCGTGAGCAAGCGAGTTGGATGCACACCCACCTAGTTTCTTTTGATGAGCTTTCATATACTTATAGCTCTAGTGCATCCGTTGCATGGCAATCCCTACTCACTCACATTGATATCTATTGATGGGCATCTTCATAGCCCGTTAATACGCCTAGTTGATGTGAGACTATCTTCCCCTCTTTTTGTCTTCTCCACAACCACCCTTCTATTCCATATATAGTGCTATATCCATGGCTCACGCTCATGTATTGCATGAAGATTGAAAAAGTTTTGAAAAAGTTAGAGTATGAAACAATTGCTTGGCTTGTCATCAGGGTTGTGCATGATTTAAATACTTTGTGTGGTGAAGATAGAGCATAGCCAGACTATATGATTTTGTAGGGATAACTTTCTTTGGCCATGTTATTTTGAGAAGACATAATTGCTTTATTAGTATGCTTGAAGTATTATTATTCTTTATGTCAATATGAACTTTTGTCTTGAATCTTTCTAATCTGAATATTCATACCACAATTAAGAAATTTTGCATTGAAATTATGCCAAGTAGCACTCCACATCAAAAAATCTATTTTTATCATTTACCTACTCGAGGACGAGCAGGAATTAAGCTTGGGATGCCTGATACGTCTCCAACGTATCTATAATTTTTGATTGCTCCATGCTATATTATCTACTGTTTTGGACTATATTGGGCATTATTTTCCACTTTTATATTATTTTTGGGACTAACCTATTAACCGGAGGCCCAGCCCAGAATTGCTGTTTTTTGCCTATTTCAGTGTTTCGAAGAAACGGAATATCAAACGGAGTCCAAACAGAATAATCCTTTCTCGAACGTGATTTTCTTCCCGAATAAGACCCAGGAGACTTGGACCCTACGCCAAGGAAGCTCCGAGGAGGGCACGAGGTAGGGGGGCGCGCCCTACACCCCCAGGCGCGCCCCCCACCCTCGTGGGCCCACCGAAGCTCCACCGACGTACTTCTTCCTCCTATATATACCCACGTACCCCGAAACAAACAGAACAGGAGCCAAAAACCTAATTCCATCGCCGCAACTTTCTGTATCCACGAGAACCCATCTTGGGGCCTGTTCCGGAGCTCCGCCGGAGAGGGCCATCATCACGGAGGGCTTCTACACCATCATAGCCTCTCCAATGAAGTGTGAGTAGTTTACCTTAGACCTTTCGGTCCATAGTTATTAGCTATATGACTTCTTCTCTCTTTTTGGATCTCCATACAATGTTCCCCCCCTCTCTTGTGGAGATCTATTCGATGTAATCTTCTTATTTTTGCGGTGTGTTTGTTGAGACCGATGAATTGTGGGTTTATGATCAAGTCTATCTATGAACAATATTTGAATCTTCTCTGAATTCTTTTATGTATGATTGGTTATCTTTGCAAGTCTCTTCAAATTATCCGTTTGGTTTGGCCAACTAGATTGGTAGTTCTTGCCATGGGAGAAGTGCTTAGCTTTGGGTTCGATCTTGCGGTGTCCTTTCCCAGTGACAGAAGGGGCAGCAAGGCACGTATTGTATCGTTGCCATCGAGGATAACAAGATGGGGTTTATTTCATATTGCATGAATTTATCTCTCTACATCATGTCATCTTTCTTAAAGCGTTACTCTGCTTCTAACTTAATACTCTAGATGCATGTTGTATAGCGGTCGATGAGTGGAGTACTAGTAGTAGACGCAGAATCGTTTCGATCTACTTGTCACGGACGTGATGCCTATATATATGATCATGCTTAGATATTCTCATAACTATGCTCAATTCTGTCAATTGCTCAACAGTAATTTGTTCACCCACCGTAGAATACTTGTGCTCTTGAGAGAAGCCTCTAGTGAAACTATGGCCCCCGGGTCTATTCTCATTATATCAATCTCCATCATTTTAATCTTGCTTTGTTTTTACTTTGCCTTTTACTTTTTCCTTTGCTTGTTTATACCCAAAATACCAGAAATATTATCTCTATCAGATGTCACTCTCGTAAGTGACCGTGAAGGGATTGACAACCCCTAATCACGTTGGTTGCGAGTAGCTATCGTTTTGTGCAGGTACGAGGGACTTGAGCGTGGCCTCCTATTGGATTGATACCTTGGTTCTCAAAAACTGAGGGAAATACTTACGCTACTCTGCTGCATCATCCTCCTCTTCGGGGAAAACCAACGCAAGCTCAAGAGGTAGCATGAAGCCAGTGCAGCTAGGGATGGGAATCTGCCTCCCCACCTTCTTTGGTCGAAGTTATGATGGAGGCAGAAAGAAACAAGCGTGAGACCAATCGCTTGCTAGAACGAAAGCAGAATACCGCACTTCGCTAGAGGAACGACTTGGTGTCAATCAATGAATTTTTCAAGTTGTACCCACCGACATTCCATCATTCCGTCGAGCCCCTCGACGCGGATGATTGTCTTCACAGTATCACCAACAAGCTACGTTCTGGCAACGTAGCCGAAGCTGATAAGGTTACCTACGGTGCCTATCACCTCGAAGGCCCTGCTGGCCTTTTGCGGGAAAACTATGAGGCTATGCGCCTGACTGGCCAAATCACTACTTGGGCTGAATTCAGTGAGGCTTTCCGTGAGCATCACATTCCGGAAGGTCTCGTGGATCGTAAGAGGGAAGAGTTCTGCAATTTCACCCAAGGCAGACTGACCGTGGATGCATACAGCCGTGAGTTTGGAAACCTGGCACATTATGCTCCTGAAGAGGTATCCACCGACGCCAAGAAGCAGGCAAGGTTCCGTAAGGGACTTAGCCCCGGGCTTCACCGTGATCTCCGTCTGCATGAGTGCACCTCATTCCAGAAGTTAGCGAATAAGGCCATCATTGCTGAGATAGGTGAGACTGACTATGACGCTTCACGCAAGCACTCCTGTGACTTTGGTTCTTCATCCGGCTCTGGACCTCAGAAGCGCCGGGTGTGGATTCCAAACACAGCTCTGCCACCCAGGTTCACTCCGAGGCCATCCTTTGAGGCGCCTCGCCCCAACCAGCAGTATGCACCGCCCAAGGCCTATGGTGGCCCCGCTGCTAATGCTGCTCAACGCCCCAATGTTGTGACATGCTTCAAGTGTGGAGAGACGGGTCACTACATACGCGAGTGTCCCCAGAACAACAACCCCAATCAGCCTGGAAAGTCCGTTGGTCGTGGCAAGCCAGCGGGAAAGACTTATTACGCCAAGCCAGCCAGCACTATGATACGTCTCCAACGTATCTATAATTTTTTATTGCCCCATGCTATATTATCTACTATTTTGGACCATATTGGGCTTTATTTTCCACTTTTATATTACTTTTGGGGCTAACCTATTAACCAGAGGCCCAGCCCAGAATTGTTGTGTTTTGCCTATTTCAGTGTTTCGAAGAAACGGAATATCAAACGGAGTCCAAACGGAATGAAACCTTCGGGAATGTGATTTTCTCATCAGATATGATCCAGGAGACTTGGACCCTCCGTCAAGAAAGCCACGAGGCGGTCACAAGGGTGGAGGGCGCGCCCCCCCTAGGGCGCGTCCCTGCCTCATGGACCCCTCAAAGCTCCACTGACGTACTCCTTCCTCCTATATATACCTACGTACCCCCAAACGATCAGAGACAGAGCCAAAAACCTAATTCCACCGCCGCAACCTTCTGTACCCACGAGATCCCATCTCGGGGCCTGTTCTGGAGCTCCGCCGGAAGGGGAATCGATCACGGAGGGCTTCTACATCATCATCATAGCCCCTCCGATGAAGTGTGAGTAGTTTACTTCAGACCTTCGGGTCCATAGTTAGTAGCTAGATTGCTTCTTCTCTCTTTTTGGATCTCAATACAATGTTCTCCCCCTCTCTCGTGGAGATCTATTCGACGCAATCTTCTTTTTTGCGGTGTGTTTGTTGAGACCGATCAATTGTGGGTTTATGATCAAGATTATCTACGAACAGTATTTGAATCTTCTCTGAATTCTTTTATGTGTGATTGGTTATCTTTGCAAGTCTCTTCAAATTATCAGTTTGGTTTGGCCTACTAGATTGGTTTTTCTTGCAATGGGAGAAGTGCTTAGCTTTGGGTTCAATCTTGCGGTGTCCTTTCCCAGTGACAGTAGGGGCAGCAAGGCACGTATTGTATTGTTGCCATCGAGGATAACAAGATGGAGTATTTATCATATTGCATGAATTTATTCCTCTACATCATGTCATCTTGCTTAAGGCGTTACTCTGTTTTCATTAACTTAATACTCTAGATGCATGCTGGATAGCGGTCGATGAGTGGAGTAATAGTAGTAGATGCAGGAAGGAGTCGGTCTACTTGTCTCGGACGTGATGCCTATATACATGATCATACCTAGATATTTTCATAACTATGCTCAATTCTGTCAATTGCTCAACAGTAATTTGTTCACCCACCGTAGAAATACTTATGCTCTTGAGAGAAGCCACTAGTGAAACCTATGGCCCCCGGGGTCTATTTTCATCATATCAATCTCCATCACTTTATTATTGCTTTGCTTTCTACTTTGCCTTTTATTTTACTTTGCATCTTTAAACCAAAAATACCAAAAATATTATCTAGCATCTCTATCAGATCTCACTCTCGTAAGTGACCATGAAGGGATTGACAACCCCTAATCGCGTTGGTTGCATCGAGCTATTTGTTTTGTGTAGGTACGAGGGACTTGCGCGTGGCCTCCTACTGGATTGATACCTTGGTTCTCAAAAACCGAGGGAAATACTTACGCTACTTTGCTGCATCATCCTCTCCTCTTCGGGGAAATCCAACGCATTGCTCAAGAGGTAGCAAGAAGAATTTCTGGCGCCGTTGCCGGGGATTCTACGCAAAAGTCAACATACCAAGTACCCATCACAATCCCTATCTCTCGGACTACATTATTTGCCATTTGCCTTTCGTTTTCCTCTCCCCCACTTCACCCTTGCCGTTTTATTCGCCCTCTCTTTTCCGTTTGCCTTTTTCCTGCTCGCCTTTTTTATTTGCTCGTGTGTTGGATTGCTTGCTTGTCGCGATGACTCAAGATAATACCAAATTGTGTGACTATACCAATACCAACAATAATGATTTCCTTAGCACTCCAATTGCTCCTCTTGCCAATACTGAATCTTGTGAAATCAATACTACCTTGTTGAATCTTGTTATGAAAGATCAATTCGCCGGCCTTCCTAGTGAAGATGCCGCTACTCATCTAAATAGCTTCGTTGATTTATGTGATATGCAAAAGAAGAAAGATGTTGATAATGATATTGTTAAATTGAAGCTATTTCCTTTTTCGCTTAGAGATCTTGCTAAAGCTTGGTTTTCGTCTTTGCCTAAAAATAGTATTGATTCTTGGAACAAGTGTAAAGATGCTTTTATCTCTAAGTATTTTCCTCCCGCTAAGATCATCTCTCTTAGGAACGATATTATGAATTTTACGCAACTTGATCATGAACATGTTGCACAAGCTTGGGAGAGAATGAAATTAATGATACGTAATTGCCCTACTCATGGTTTGAATTTGTGGATGATTATACAAATTTTTTTATGCTGGATTGAATTTTGCTTCTAGAAATCTTTTAGATTCGGCCGCAGGAGGCACTTTTATGGAAATCACCTCAGGAGATGCTACTAAACTCCTAGATAATATTATGGTTAATTATTCTCAATGGCACACTGAAAGATCTACTAATAAAAAAGTGCATGCGATAGAAGAAATCAATGTTTTGAGTGGAAAGATGGATGAACTTATGAAATTATTTGCTACTAAGAGTGTTTCTTCTGACCCTAATGATATGCCTTTGTCTACTTTGATTGAGAATAATAATGAATCTATGGATGTGAATTTTTTTGGTAGGAATAATTTTGGTAACAACGCATATAGAGGGAATTTTAATCCTAGGCCCTATCCTAGTAATCCTTCTAATAATTATGGAAATTCCCACAACAACTCTTATGGAAATTTTAATAAGATGCCCTCTGAATTTTAGACTAGTGTTAAAGAGTTTATGAATTCGCAAAAGAATTTGAATGCTTTGCTTGAAAAGAAATTGCTTAAAGTCGATGAATTGGCTAGGAACGTTTATAGAATTTCTCTTGATGTTGATTCTTTAAAGCTTAGATCTATTCCTCCTAAGCATGATATGAATGAGTCGCTCAAAGCCATGAGAATTTCCATTGATGAGTGCAAGGAAAGAACCTCTAGGATGCGTGCTAGGAAAGATGCCTTTATTAAAGTGTGTTCTTCCAATTCCTATGAAAATGAAGATGAAGATCTAAAAGTTATTGATGTGTACCCTATTAAATCTTTGTTTTGCAATATGAATCTTGATGAAACTTAATATGATCCACCTTTACCTAGAAGGCATTCTAAAAATTCAGAGTATTTAGATCTTGATGATGAAATTGATAAAAGTGGGATTGAAAAAAATATAACCCTAAATGTTGTTAAACCCACTATTTTGGATTTCAAGGAATTTAATCATGAAACTTGCTCTTTAATTGATTGTATTTCCTTGTTGCAATCCGTGCTAAATTCTCCTCATGCTTATAGTTAGAATAAAGCGTTTACTAAACATATCGTTGATGCCTTGATGCAATCTTATGAAGAAAAACTTGAGTTGGAAGTCTCTATCCCTAGAAAACATTATGATAAGTGGGAACCAACTATTAATATTAAGATTAAGGATCATGAATTTTATGCTTTATGTGATTTGGGTGCTAGTGTCTCCACTATTCCCAAAACTTTGTGCGATTTGCTAGATTTCCGTGATTTTGATGATTGCTCTGTAAACTTACATCTTGCGGATTCCACTATTAAGAAACCTATGGGAAGAATTAATGATGTTATTATTGTTGCAAATAGGAATTATGTGCCCGTAGATTTTATCTTTCTTGATATAGATTGCAATCCTTCTTGTCCTATTATTCTTGGTAGACCTTTCCTTAGAACGATTGGTGCGATTATTGATATGAAAGAAGGGAATATTAGATTCCAATTTCCCTTAAAGAAGGGCATGGAACACTTCCCTAAGAAGAAAACAAATCTACCATATGAATCTATCATGAGAGCCACTTATGGATTTCCTACCAAAGATGGCAATACCTAGATCTATCCTTGCTTTTATGCCTAGCTAGGGGCGTTAAACGATAGCGCTTGTTGGGAGGCAACCCAATTTTATTTTAGCTTCTTTGTTTTTGCTTCTGTTTAGGAATAAATAATACATCTACCTTCTATTTAGATGTGGTTTTATCTCTTAATTAGTGTTTGTGCCAAGTTAAACCTATAAGATCTTCTTGGATGATAGTTATTTGATCTTGCTGTAATTTCCAGAAACTTTCTGTTCACGAAAACAATTGTCAAAAATCATCAGAACGTGATAAAATAGTGATTCCAATTTCTGATGATCAATAAACAAATTGCCTAGGTCATCCTATTTTGGCTGATTTTTTGGAGTTCCAGAAGTTTGCGTTAGTTACAGATTACTACAGACTGTTCCGTTTTTGACAAATTCTGTTTTTTGTGTGTTGTTTGCTTATTTTGATGAATCTATGGCCAGTATAATAGTTTATAATCCGTATAGAAGTTGGAATAAAGTAGATTTAACAGCAATATAAATAAAGAATGAGTTCATTACAGTACCTTGAAGTGGTCTTTTGTTTTCTTTTGCTAATGGAGCTTACGAGATTTCTGTTGAGTTTTGTGTTGTGAAGTTTTCAAGTTTTGGGTGAAATCTTTTGATGGATTATGGAACAAGGAGTGGCAAGAGCCTAAGATTTGGGATGCCCATGGAACCCCCAAGATAATTCAAGGACCCCAAAAAGTCAAAGCTTGGGGATGCCCCAGAAGGCATCCCCTCTTTCGTCTACTTCCATCCGTAATTTTACTTGGAGCTATATTTTTATTCACCACATGATATGTGTTTTGCTTGGAGCGTCTTGTATGATTTGAGTCTTTGCTTTTTAGTTTAACACAATCATCCTTTCTGTACACACCTTTTGAGAGAGCCATACATGAATTGGAATTTGTTAGAATACTCTATATGCTTCACTTATATCTTTTGAGCTTCATAGTCTTGCTCTATGTGCTTCACTTATATCTTTTTGAGCTTTATATTTTTGCTCTATGTGATTCACTTAGATTTTTAGAGCACGGTGGTCGATTTGTTTTAAAGAAACTATTGATCTCACATGCTTCACTTAGATTATTTTGAGAGTCTTAAATCGCATGGTAATTACTTAAAAATCTTAATATGCTTGGTATTCAAGATTTGTAAAACTTTCTTTTGAGTGCGTTGAATACTAAGAAAAGTTTGATGCTTGATAATTGTTTTGAGATATGAAGATGGTGACATTAGAGTCATGCTAGTTGAGTAGTTGTGAATTTGAGAAATACTTGTGTTAAAGTTTGTGATTCCCGTAGCATGCACGTATGGTGAACCGTTATGTAATGAAGTCGGAGCATGATTTATTTATTGATTGTCTTCCTTATGAGTGGCGGTCGGGGACAAGCGATGGTCTTTTCCTACCAATCTATCCTCCTAGGAGCATGTGCGTAATAATTTGCTTTGATAACTTCTAGATTTTTGCAATAAGTATATGAGTTCTTTATGACTAATGTTGAGTCCATGGATTATACGCACTTTTCCTTCCTTCCACCATTGCTAGCCTCTCTAATACCACGCACTTTTTGCCGGTATCGTACACCCACCATATAACTTCCTCAAAACAGCCACCATACCTACCTATCATGGCATTTCCATAGCCATTCCGAGATATATTGCCATGCAACTTTCCACCGTTCCGTTTATTATGACACGCTCCATCATTGTCATATTGCTAGCATGATCATGTAGTTGACATTGTATTTGTGGCAAAGCCACCGTTCATAATTCTTTCATACATGTCGCTCTTGATTCATTGCATATCCCGGTACACCGCCGGAGGCATTCATATAGAGTCATATTTTGTTCTAAGTATTGAGTTGTAATTGTTGAGTTGTAAGAAAAATAAAAGTGTGATGATCATCATGTTTAGAGCATTGTCCCAAGTGAGGAAAGGATGACGGAGACTATGATTCCCCCATAAGTCGGGATGAGACACCAGACGAAAAAAAGGAAAAAAAAAGAAAAGAAAAGAGAGAGGCCATAAAAAAAGAGAAAGGCCCAAATAAAAAAAATGAGAGCAAAATAGAGAAGGGACAATGTTACTATCCTTTTACCACACTTGTGCTTCAAAGTAACACCATGATCTTCATGATAGAGAGTCTCTCATTTTGCCACTTTCATATACTAGTGGGAATTTTTCATTATAGAACTTGGCTTGTATATTCCAACGATGGGCTTCCTCAAAAATGCCCTAGGTCTCCGTGAGCAAGCGAGTTGGATGCACACCCACCTAGTTTCTTTTGATGAGCTTTCATATACTTATAGCTCTAGTGCATCCGTTGCATGGCAATCCCTACTCACTCACATTGATATCTATTGATCATCTCCATAGCCCGTTGATACGCGTAGTTGATGTGAGACTATCTTCCCCTCCTTTTGTCTTCTCCACAACCACCATTCTATTCCACATGTAGTGCTATATCCATGGCTCACGCTCATGTATTGCGTGAAGATTGAAAAAGTTTTGAAAATGTTAAAGTATGAAACAATTGCTTGGCTTGTCATCGGGGTTGTGCATGATTTAAATACTTTGTGTTGTGAAGATAGAGCATAGCCAGACTATATGATTTTGTAGGGATAAATTTCTTTGGCCATGTTATTTTGAGAAGACATAATTGCTTTGTTATTATGCTTGAAGTATTATTATTTTTTATGTCAATATGAATTTTTGTCTTGAATCTTTCGGATCTGAATATTCATACCACAATTAAGAAGATTTACATTGAAATTATGCCAAGTAGCACTCCGCATCAAAAATTCTTTTTTATCATTTACCTACTCGAGGACGAGCAGGAATTAAGCTTGGGGATGCCTGATACGTCTCCAACGTATCTATAATTTTTGATTGCTCCATGCTATATCATCTACTATTTTGGACCATATTAGGCTTTATTTTCCACTTTTATATTACTTTTGGGACTAACCTATTAACCGGAGGCCTAGCCCAGAATTGCTGTTTTTTGCCTATTTCAATGTTTCGGAGAAACGGAATATCAAACGGAGTACAAACGGAATGAAACCTTCGGGAACGTGATTTTCTCATCAGATTTGATCCAGGAGACTTGGACCCTCCGTCAAGAAAGCCACGAGGCGGTCACGAGGGTGGAGGGAGCGACCCCCCCTAGGGCGCACCCCCTGCCTCGTGGGCCCCTCGAAGCTCCACCGACGTACTCCTTCCTCCTATATATACCTACATACCCCCGAACGATTAGAGACGGAGCCAAAAACCTAATTCCACCGCCGCAACCTTCTGTACCCACGAGATCCCATCTTGGGGCCTGTTCCGGAGCTCCGCCGGAAGGGGAATCGATCTGGGAGAGCTTCTACATCATCATCATAGCCCCTCCGATGAAGTGTGAGTAGTTTACTTCAGACCTTCGGGTCCATAGTTAGTAGCTAGATGGCTTCTTATCTCTTTTTGGAACTCAATACAATGTTCCCCCCCTCTCTCGTGGAGATCTATTCGATGTAATCTTCTTTTTTGCGGTGTGTTTGTTGAGACCAATGAATTGTGGGTTTATGATCAAGATTATCTAAGAACAATATTTTAATCTTCTCTGAATTCTTTTATGTGTGATTGGTTATCTTTGGAAGTCTCTTCGAATTATCAGTTTGGTTTGGCCTACTAGATTGGTTTTTCTTGCAATGGGAGAAGTTCTTAGCTTTGGGTTCAATCTTGCGGTGTCCTTTCCCAGTGACAGTAGGGGCATCAAGGCACGTATTGTATTGTTGCCATCGAGGATAACAAGATGGGGTATTTATCATATTGCATGAATTTATTCCTCTACATCATGTCATCTTGCTTAAGGTGTTACTCTATTTTCATTAACTTAATACTCTAGATGCATGCTGGATAGCGGTCGATGAGTGGAGTAATAGTAGTAGATGCAGGCAGGAGTCGGTCTACTTGTCTCGGACGTGATGCCTATATACATGATCATACCTAGATATGCTCATAACTATGCTCTATTCTGTCAATTGCTCAACAGTAATTTGTTCACCCACCATAGAAATACTTATGCTCTTGAGAGAAGCCACTAGTGAAACCTATGGCCCCCGGGTCTATTCTCATCATATCAATCTCCATCACTTTATCATTGCTTTGCTTTCTACTTTGCCTTTTATTTTACTTTGCATCTTTATACCAAAAATATTATCTATCATCTCTATTAGATCTCACTCTCGTAAGTGACCGTGAAGGGATTGACAACCCCTAATCGCGTTGGTTGCGTTGAGCTATTTGTTTTGTGTAGGTACGAGGGACTCACGCGTGGCCTCCTACTGGATTGATACCTTGGTCCTCAAAAACTGAGGGAAATACTTATGCTACTTTGCTGCATCATCCTCTCCTCTTCGGGGAAATCCAACGTAGTGCTCAAGAGGTAGCACACTGCATGTGGCCATGTCAACTATGTCTCAACTGAAGAAACTCATGATGATACCAACGTCGTCCTTGGTACGCTCCTTGTTAATTGCCATCCGACATCTGTTCTTTTCGATACTGGAGCATCTCATTCATTCATTTCTGAGAGCTATGCTCGATTGCACAACATGACTTTCTGTGACATGCCCACCACCATGGAAATTCAAACTCCTGGCTCTAGATGGCAAACTTCTAGAGTAAGCCATGGGAATGAAATTCTTGTCGATAGACTAGTCTTCCTTGCCTCATTAATAGCTCTCAAGTCCTCGGACATAAACATCATCTTGGGTATGGATTGGATGTCAGCCCATTATGCTAAGATTGATTGCTCTACTAGAGCAGTTCAACTCACCCATCCATCGGGCAAGACAGTCAATGTTTTGACCAGAGTGTCTAAGCGTCAGCTCTACTCCCTAAATGCCAACCCTCTTCCAGACCTAGAAGATATTCTGGTAGTCCATGACTTCCCAGATGTCTTTCTAGAAGAACTGCCAGGTGTCCCACCTGACAGGGATGTCGAGTTCGTGATAAACCTTGTACCAGGAACCATCCAAAGCTCTAGAAGACCCTATAAGATGGCACCCCTAGAACTAGCTGAGCTTAAGAAACAACTCGATGAGTCCTTGAAAAGGGGTTTCATCCATCCGAGTTCTTCTCCATGGGCTTGCCCCGTCCTCTTCATCAAGAAGAAGGATGGAACGGATCAGATGGTTGTAGATTACCGACCTGTCAACTTGGTCACTATCAAGAACAAGTATCCGCTCCCCACGATCAACGATCTATATGATCAACTCGCTGGATCCTCAGTCTTTTCCAAAATGGATTTGAGGTTGGTCTACCATCAAATCAAAATCAAGAACAGGGACATTCCTAAAACGGCCTTTGTTACTCGTTATGGCCAATATGAGTACACCGTCATGTCCTTCGGTTTAACCAATGCCCCGGCCACCTTCTCTCGGTTAATGAACTCGATCTTCATGGAGTATTTGGATAAATTCGTCGTGGTATACCTCGATGATATACTCATCTACTCCAAGAATGAGAAAGAACATGCCGAGCAGCTAAGGCTAGTATTGATGAAACTTCGAGAGCATTGCCTTTATGCCAAATTCTCCAAGTGTGAATTTTGGTTGCCAGAAGTGACCATCTAGGCCACGTAATCTCTGGTAAGGGTATTGCTGTCAATCCCGAGCGAGTTCAAGCCATCCTTGATTGGACTCCACCTGAAACGGTCAAGCAAGTTTGGAGTTTCCTTGGCTTAGCGAGCTACTCTCGCCGCTTCGTCAAGAATTTCTCCAAGGTTGCTAAACCTCTAACTGAACTCCTCAAGAAAGATAATAAGTTCGAGTGGACCCCACAGTGCGAGTTCAGCTTTCAGGAACTGAAAAGACGCCTGACATCTGCTCCCGTACTTGTGCCATCAGATTTTTCTAAGGACTTTGTTATCTATTGCGACGCCTCGCGACAAGGACTAGGTTGCATAATCATGCAAGATCGTCATGTGATTGCCTACGCTTCTCGATAGTTGCGTCCACATGAGGATAACTATCCCACACATGATCTAGAGCTTGCATATGTAGTCCATGCACTCAAAACATGGCGAAATTACCTTCTTGATAATCGTTGCGAGATTTACACCGATCACCAAAGTCTGAAATACATCTTCACCCAACTGGATTTGAATCTCAGGCAAAGACGTTGGGTCGAGTTGATCACAGATTACGACTTAGGAATAACCTACACCCCAGGCAAACCAATGTCATGGCTGATGCGCTAAGTCGTAAATCTTATTGTAACAACTTGATATTACAACAAAGTCAACCACTTCTCCACGAGGAATTTCGTAAGCTTAACCTTCAGATCTTTCCTCGAGGATTCCTATCCACCCTGGTGGCGAAGCCTAACCTTACGGATCAAATCATAACTGCCCAGAAGCGTGATAAGGGCATATCCCGGATTAAGGAAAACATCGCTAGAGGAGTTGCTAAATGTTTTTCCATGGATGAGTGAGGTGTTGTCTTCTTCGAGAACCGCTTGGTGGTTCCCAAGAAACAACATCTACGTCAGTTGATCCTTAAGGAAGCTCATGAATCCCCTCTCACCATTCATCCCGTTAGTACTAAAATGTATCAAGACCTACGCCAGAGGTTTTGGTGGACTTGGATGAAGAGAGAAATTGCTCAATACATTGCTAGTTGTGACGTCTGTCGTCGTGTTGAAGTAGAGCATCAACGGCCTGCTGGCACCCTTCAACCTTTCACTATTCCTGAATGGAAATGGGATAAAATTGGTATGGATTTTATTATCGGGTTTCCCAGGACCAAGAGAGGGAATAATGCTATCTTTGTTGTTGTCGATCGTCTTTCCAAAGTAGCCCATTTCCTACCTGTTCGTGAGAGTATAACCGCTAGCTAGCTTGCTGACTTGTACATCTCCCGAATAGTGTCTCTTCATGGTGTTCCATTGGAGATTAACTCAGACCGTGGAAGTCTTTTCACCTCTTGATTTTGGGAAAGTTTCCAAAATGCTATGGGAACTCGTCTCTCTTTTAGCACCGCCTTCCACCCTCAATCAAGTGGTCAAGTAGAACGAGTCAATCAAATTCTGGAATATATTCTCTGAGCTTCTGTCATCTCTTTCGGTATGGATTGGGAGAAATGCCTTCCATTCACCGAATTCGCTTATAACAATAGTTATCAAGCTAGCTTGGGGAAAGCTCCTTTCAAAGTTCTCTATGGACGAAAATGTCGAACGCCTCTTAACTGTTCAGAAACCGGGAAAAGACAAATCTTTGGCCTGGATATGATCCAGGAAGCAGAAGAGCAGGTTCGCATTATTTGTGAGAAGTTGAAAACAGCCCAATCTCGTCAAAAGAGTCAATATGACCGCAAACATAAGCTCATGACTTATGAAGTTGGCGAGAAGGCTTACCTTCGGGTTACTCCTCTGAAGGGAACCCATCGATCCGGTATCAAAGGCAAATTGGCTCCTCGTTACATTGGACCCTTTCACATTCTTGCCAAACGAGGAGAAGTTGCCTACCAATTGGAACTACCTCCGCATCTCTCTAGAGTTCATGATGTCTTCCACATTTCTCAACTCAGGCGTTGCTTATCGGATCCTATCCATGGAGTGGACCACAAAACGCTTGACCTCCTAGATAATCTCACATATCGGGAATATCCCGCTCGCATCCTTGATTAAGCCGAGCATACCACTCGACGCCAAAATATCAAGTTTCTCAAGGTTCAATGGTCACACCATTCCGAGAAAGAAGCTACTTGGGAAAGGGAGGATCGTGTGATGTCCGTGATGGTAAGTGATGCATGTGATGGTTACGATATAACCCGAGCAGAGTAAGTTGGTGCATGATAGTTTCATCATGTTGCATGCTAGTCCCATCATGTTCATATGTTTACGCCATGCTCGTATTGCTTTAGCTGTATCGTGTTGTACATACCATGTTGTTCTGATAGTATCGTGTTCATCATTGCTTAATAATCTATAATTGCCATGCTATTGTTTGTCTTGATTGCTTTGGTTGCTGTGAGCTTGCAAGTACATTCAATGTACTGACCTGGCGTGTCGTGCCAGTTTGCAGGTCATGCCGGATTTGATTGCTTGTTTGCCGTGGATCCCTTGTTTGCGAGCTAGGATAAGCATTCCAGCTAGAGTCCCTGCGCAGTGGAGTTCATCACCGTCGTCGCTGTTCCGCTGCTAGAGTTACTCCGCTGCTTCGTGTTGTTCTGCTGCTTGCATGGAGCAACCGTGGCACGTGTAGTTTCGCCATGCCGATGTAACCCCCTTGTACCCATATAGTTTGTAATAAAGAGCTGATTTGTTCTATACTAAGAAATGTCATATTCCAGAAGACTTCTCCTTGATCTCTGGGCTGGAATATGGGACGTTCCGTTTTCTCTGAGCCGGGGTCCCACAGGCAAGTCAACCAAAGTCCACACTTTGTTCTCATACATGGATCCCATCTCAGATTTCATGGCCTCAAGCCATTTCACAGAATCTGGGCTCATCATCGCTTCCTCATAGTTCGTTGGTTCGTCATGGTCTAGTAACATGACTTCCAGAACAGGATTACCATACCACTCTGGTGCGTACTGTACTCTGGTTGACCTATGAGGTTCGGTAGTAACTTGATCCGAAGTTTCATGATCATCATCATTAGCTTCCTCACTAATTGGTGTAGGAATCACTGGAACTGATTTCTGTGATGAACTACTTTCTAATTCGGGAGAAGGTACAATTACCTCATCAAGTTCTACTTTCCTCCCACTCACTTCTTTCGAGAGAAACTCCTTCTCTAGAAAGGATCCATTCTTAGCAACGAATATCTTGCCTTCGGATCTGTTATAGAAGGTGTACCCAACAGTCTCCTTTGGGTATCCTATGAAGACACATTTCTCCGATTTGGGTTCGAGCTTATCAGGTTGAAGCCTTTTCACATAAGCATCGCAGCCCCAAACTTTAAGAAATGACAGTGTAGGTTTCTTGCTAAATCATAGTTCATATGGTGTCGTCTCAACGGATTTAGATGGTGCCCTATTTAACGTGAATGTAGCCGTCTCTAAAGCATAACCCCAAAACGACAGTGGTAAATCGGTAAGAGACATCATAGATCGCACCATATCTAATAAAGTACGGTTACGATGTTCGGACACACCATTATGCTGGGTGTTCCAGGTGGCGTGAGTTGCGAAACTATTCCACATTGTTTCAAATGAAGACCAAACTCATAACTCAAATATTCACCTCCACGATCAGATCGTAGAAACTTTATTTTCTTGTTATGATGATTTTCCACTTCACTCTGAAATTCTTTGAACTTTTCAAATGTTTCAGACTTATGTTTCATTAAGTAGATATACCCATATCTGCTCAAATCATCTGTGAATGTCAGAAAATAACGATAACCGCCGCGAGCCTTGGACCACATACATCAGTATGTATTATTTCCCATAAGTCAGTTGCTCGCTCCATTGTTCCGGAGAACGAAGTCTTAGTCATCTTGCCCATGAGGCATGGTTCGCAAGCATGAAGTGATTCATAATCAAGTGATTCCAGAAGCCCATCAGCATGGAGTTTCTTCATGTGCTTTACACCAATATGACCTAAACGGCAGTGCCACAAATAAGTTGCACTATCATTATTAACTTTGCATCTTTTGGCTTCAATATTATGAATATGTGTATCACTACAATCGAGATTCAATAAAAATAGACCACTCATCAAGGGTGCATGACCATAAAAGATTCTACTCATATAAATAGAACAACCATTATTCTCTGATTTAAATGAATAACCGTCTCACATTAAACAAGATCCAGATATAATGTTCATGCTCAATGCTAGCACCAAATAACAATTATTCAGGTCTGAAACTAATGCCGATGATAGATGTAGAGGTAGCGTGCCCATGACGATCACATCAACCTTGGAACCATTCCCACGCGCATTGTCACCTCGTCCTTAGCCAATCTTCGTTTAATCTGTAGCCCCTGTTTCGAGTTGCAAATATGAGCAATAGAACCGGTATCAAATACCCAGGTGCTACTACGAGCATTAGTAAGGTACACATCAATAACATGTATATCAAATATACCTTTCACTTTGCCATCCTTCTTATCCACCAAATACTTGGGGCAGTTCCGCTTCCAGTGACCAATCCCTTTGCAGTAGAAGCACTCAGTCTTAGTCTTAGGTTCAGACTTGGGCTTCTTCCCTTGAGCAGCAACTTGCTTGCTGTTCTTCTTGAAGTTCCCCTTCTTCCCTTTGCATTTTTTCTTGAAACTAGTGGTCTTGTTAACCATCAACACTTGATGCTCCTTCTTGATTTCTACATCCGCAGCTTTTAGCATCGCGAAGAGCTCGGGAATCATCTTGTTCATCCCTTGCATGTTATAGTTCATCATGAAGCCTTTATAGCTTGGTGGAAGTGATTGAAGAACTCTGTCAATGACACTATCATCAGGAAGATTAACTCCCAGCTGAGTCAAGTGGTTATGGTACCCAGACATTCTGAGTATGTGTTCACTGAAAGAACTATTCTCATCCATTTTACAGCTGTAGAACTTGTTGGAGACTTCATATCTCTCAACTCGGGCATTTGTTTGAAATATTAACTTCAACTCCTGGAACATCTCATATGCTCCATGACGTTCAAAATGTCGTTGAAGTCCCGATTCTAAGCCGTAGAGCATGGCACACTGAACTATCGAGTAGTCATCTGATCGAGTCTGCCAGACGTTCATAATGTCTGGAGTTGCTCCTGCAACAGGTCTTTCACCTAGCGGTGCTTCCAGGCCGTAATTTTTTTGTGCAGCAATGAGGATAATCCCCAAGTTACGGACCCAGTCCATGTAGTTGCTATCATCATATTTCAACTTAGCTTTCTCTTGGGACGCATTAAAATTCAAGGGAACGATAGCACGGGCCATTAATCTACAACAACATAGATATGCAAAAACTATCAGATACTAAGTTCATGATAAATTAAAGTTTAATTAATCATATTACTTACGAACTCCCACTTAGTTTGACATCCCTCTAATCATCTAAATGATCACGTGATCCATATCAACTAAACCATGTCCGATCATCATGTGAGATGGAGTAGTTTTCAATGGTGAACATTACTATGTTGATCATATCTAGTATATGATTCATGTTCGACCTTTCGGTCTCAGTGTTCCGAGGCCATATCTGCATATGCTAGGCTCATCAAGTTTAACCTGAGTATTCTGCATGTGCAAAACTGGCTTGCACGCGTTGTATGTGAACGTAGAGCTTATCACACCCGATCATCACGTGGTGTCTCGGCATGACGAACTGTAGCAACGGTGCATACTAAGGAAGAACACTTATACCTTTAAATTTAGTGAGGGATCATCTTATAATGATACCGCCGTACTAAGAAAAATAAGATGCATAAAGGATAAACATCACATGCAATCTAAATATGTGACATGATGTGGCCATCATCATCTTGTGCCTTTGATCTCCATCTCCAAAGCACCGTCATGATCTCCATCGTCACCGGCTTGACATGTTGATCTCCATCGTAGCTTCGTTGTCGTCTCGCCAACTATTGTTACTACAACTGTCGCCACCGCTTAGTGATAAAGTATAGCAATTACATGGCGATTGCATTTCATACAATAAAGCGACAACCATAAGGCTCCTACCAGTTGCCGATAACTTTTACAAAACATGATCATCTCATACAACAATTTATATCTCATCACGTCTTGACCATATCACATCACAACATGCCCTACAAAAACAAGTTAGACGTCCTCTACTTTGTTGTTGCAAGTTTTACATGGCTGCTACGGGCTTCTAGCAAGAACCGTTCTTACCTACGCATCAAAACCACATCTATTTTAACCTTCAACAAGGAACGGCCGTAGTGAAACTCGATTTAACTAAAGTTGGAGAAACAGACACCCACAAGCCACCTGTGTGTGAAGCACGTCGGTAGAACCAGTCTCATGAACGCGTACATGTAATGTCCGTCCGGGCCGCTTCATCCAACAATACCGCCGAGTCAAAGTAAGACATTGGTGGTAAGTAGTATGACTATTATCGCCCACAACTCTTTGTGTTCTACTCGTGCATATCATCTATGCATACACCTGGATCGGATGCCACTGTTGGGGAATGTAGTAATTCAAATTTTCCTATGATCACGCAAGATCTATCTAGGAGAAGCATAGCAACGAGACGGGAGAGTGTGTCCACGTACCCTCGTAAACCGAAAGCGGAAGCGTAATGAAACGCGGTTGATGTAGTCGAACATCTTCACGATCCAACCGATCCAAGTACCTAGTGTATGACACCTCCGTGTTGAGAACACGTTCAGCACGATGACATCCCTCAAGCTCTTGATCCAGTTGAGGGTCGAGGGAGAGTTCCGTCAGCACGACGGTGTGGCGACGGTGTTGATGATGTGATCCGCGCAGGGCTTCGCCTAAGCACTACGACAATATGACTGAGGTGGTAAACTGTGGAGGGGGGGCACCGCACACGGCAAAGAAACAACTATTTTTCCTTTGGGGTGCCCCCCACCTCCGTATATAAAGGAGGGGGGAGAGAGGCCGGCGGCTAGGAGGGGCGCGCCATGGGGGAGTCCTACTTGGACTCCTAGTCCAAGTAGGATTCGCCCCCCCTTTCCTTTCTCCACCGGAGGGAATAGGAAAGAGAGGGAAGAGGGAAGAGGAAAGGGGGGCGCCGCCCCCTCCCATTTGTCCAATTTGGACTACCATGGGGGGCTGTCGGTGTCAAAACCGGCAGATCTCAGGTAGGGGGTCCCGAACTGTGAGTCTAAGGATCGAAGGTAGCAGGAGGCAGGGGACACGATGTTTACCCAAGTTTGGGCCATCTTAATGGAGGTAATACCCTACGTCATGCTTGATTGACTATGATGAGTATAGGGGTTAAAAGAGTTGATCTACCATGAGATTGTAATGGCTAAACCCTAGATGTCTAGCCTGTATGATTGTGATCGCCTCTACGGACTAAACCCTCCGGTTTATATAGACACCGTAGGGGACTAGGGTTGTACAGAGTCGGTTTGCAGATAAAGGAATCTTCATATCTGAACGCGAAGCTTGCCTTCCAAGCCAAGGAGAGTCCCATCCGGACACGGGGGAAGCCTTCTATCTTGTATCTTCACGGCCCACCAGTCCGGCCCACGTCACATAGCCCGGACGCCCAGGGACCCCCTAATCCAGGACTCCCTCAGTAGCCCCTGAACCAGGCTTCAATGACGAGGTGTCCGGTGTGCAGATTTTCTTTGGCATTTCAAGGCGGGTTCCTCCTTCGAATCATCTAAAGTAGTTGATCAAAAGAACTATATCCGACTCTGTATAGTAGTTACAACCCTGAACCGCGAGGGCAACATATATAACCAAAAATAGGTTATGTCTTCTGACAACTTTTTCGGTGAGGTATTGTGTTCCGGCCTTATTATTATTTTGAACCGTTTTCTAGCCTCCTACTTCACGTTTCGAGACGCGGTATTCATTGACACGTCTCGTCAAAGCAGAGATCGTGTCCCCTTATTGCGGGATTCTCATCAATACGGATTTCGGTAATCCAACTGTGCCGCTCGCACGACTCCTGGGGAATAGACGAGTTTTAAGGCTCGCGGGGGATGCTTGATATTCATTGCCTTCATAAGGAGATAAGGATCCACCTTTTTACCCCACGCCTTCTTCCTCCTCAGCACATCCGCCCTCGAGCTCAAGCTTCAACCCTTTCCATCCCCAGCAAACACCCTAGCCATGTCCAGATCTGGAGCGCAGGGCAAGTGGATGGCCTCCTCTGTTATAGAGGGGAACATCAAGGAGCTCCGGGAAGCGGGGTACTTAGCCAAGGAAATCACCCACCGGCTTCCTGCCAAAAAGCAGATCGTCCCCATGCCGGAGCCCAATGAGAGGGTAGTATTCATCCCCCATTTCCTTTACGGGCTAGGATTTCCTCTCCGCCCTTTCGTCCGCGGACTTATGTTCAATTACGGGCTAGATTTCCATGATTTAGCCCCAAATTCATTCCTCAACATCTCGGCATTCATTGTCGTGTGCGAGGCGTTCCTCCGCATCCCACCCCCACTTTGGCCTATGGCTCATGATCTTCAATGTAAAGCCGAAAGTGGTCGAGGGTCAACATGCGGAGTGCGGTGGTGCCATGGTGAGCAAGCTCCCTAACGTTACCTGGCCCAAAGGGACTTTTGTAGAGACCGTAAAGGGGTGGCAACAGGAGTGGTTCTATGTTACGAACCTCGCGACACCACATGGGCCACCACTCCTGAGTTCAAAACCGGTCCACCAATGCGGCTCACATCATGGCTCAATAAAGGCCTAGATTGGGCGTCATCTGACGAGGTGATGACGCTGCAAAAGCGCATCAAAAGCATGGTGGGTAAGAACACCAGCCTTGCCAGCGTGATCCAGGTGATGCTGTTTCATCGGATTCTCCCCTGCCAATGCCGGACTCTCTATATGTGGGAGTTTGATCCGGCGAGTCCCCAGACCCTGCAGTGGTTCTTCAGCACGAAGCACAAAGATATATGGAAGCTGCTTTTGAAGAACCAAAAGACGTGGCTGCCAATGACCGAGGACCTTAGCCACGACTGTGCTCACCCAGCCACTCTAGTAAGTTTCTCAGATTTCTAATCATATCCTTGATTTGTAGCTCCAAGGAGTAAGTTTAAACCTTCTCCTTGTCCCCCAGTGCTGGACGAAGAAGGCAGAGGGGATCAAGTGTCCAACTCCCCTGCCCGAAGACCCAGCTATTCCTTTTCTGACGAAGATGCTGGTTCTGGCGCCGTACTAGGTGCCGAAAAAGAAGGCCAAGAAGAAGGGCAAGGAGGTCAGAAGTGGCCTTTGCCGCAAAGGTACTTCGGAAATAACATCCTAAGATACCAAAGTTCTCTCCTCCCATGACGAAGACGAGGGGGAAGAGGAGGAGAACAATTCTTCCCCAAAGGGGGGAAATAAGAAAAGGGGGGCCTCCATGGACCTAGAGGCGGAGGCATCCAAGAAGGGGAAACTCTCCCTTCTAGACAACTCAGAATCAGACATCGAAGCCGTCCCCAAGTGGAACCCCAGGTCGAAGCCTTCGGCCGAATCGTAAGTAATTAAGGATAATATATATATCCGGCTTTATGCCTTGTGATCCTAACACACAGAATCACGTATTGTAGTCCGGCCCACAATCTCCCCCAGCGATCATCGTCTTCTGGGAATTCTCTAGGCTCAAACATGATGGAGAGCGAGTCGCCTCCACCAGCGTCCCCACCCACTGCTACGGACAACACCAAAATGTTGTCCCGAGGGACCCTTCCAGGCCATGGAGCAGTGCGGGAAGCCATCAAGGTGGCGCCAAAGGGTAATACCTCTGTTGTCGAAAACATGGGGGAACCGACACCCATGGAGACTGGCAACGGTGGCCATGCCCATTTTGGCCCTCAACCGAATATCATTCCGGAGACCGACATGGCTCCGGAATCAGGCGAGCAGCCTCCTTCAAAAGAAGGTGGTGCGTCGACTCCATTGGCGACCTCTATCAATCCGGAGGCGCCGGACACTCTGGTGGAAGCGCTTCAGAGCGCCTCCATTGTTGAGGAACACCGTACCCTTATGGGTAGAGTGGTTGAATAGGTTCGTTCCGCTAAAAGCGGATTGAACGAGGCCTATGCTAGCCTTCAGACAGGCTTTGAGGTACGTGATGTAATATTTTTTTAACTATAAAAAGAATTCCTGTGTATAGTCAGTAGCCCATGAGACTCTGTTCGGCGTTCGTTGAAGAAAGGCCGAATAGAGGATCGAATATCCCTCGCAGAAGATTGACATACACGTGTATTTGAGCAAACATGCATCGAAGTTAGCGGCCACCGCCCATGCCGATGAAGTGTCCGAACTAAGGCGGCAGTTGGAGCAGGCCGATGAAGAGCTCATCCGCACCAACAAACGGTTGGAGGAGAAGCAAGGTATGCGATACCTATTCACATCTGAAATGATATGGCTTGTTGTTGTGTTATCTTGCTGAGCTTTGTAATTGTGCTCATAGTTGACGCGTCTGAGTTCAAGACCCTCAAGAATGCGCTGGCCCAGGCTAAGAAGGAGGCGGAGGGGGAATGAGCCGCCTGCCAAAAGCATGAATCACGGGTGGATGAAGTCCAGCAAGAGCTCAAGGATGCCATAAGCAAGTGTGATTCCTTGGAGCGCAAGATTGCAGATCAAAATTCCGAACTTGCTAAGGCCCTCCAAATCGCACAGGAGGCCTGAGTTGAAGCCCAAGGTGCCTGTCGAGAGATTCAAGAGGCCAAGCAGATCGTGGCGTGTAAGGCCTTTAGTATGCAGAGCAAATTTGTGAGGAGAAGGTACCTCTTACTGACCCAGGTTTGGATTTCTCCAGGAGTGTTTGCGGATCTGCCTCAGAGTGTTGCTGATGCTGCGGAGTTCTTCTGAGCCAAAGAGGGGAGCTCGACGGAGAAGCTGTTCTGGTCGTAGTACCTTGCGCCAGAGCATCCGGTGCCCCTCAATGATCAGCTGAAACAGTTGACCGAACTGCACGGGGTGGCCGGATTAGCTATGAGGGATATTATAATCTATCTCTGGCCCGCCGAGCCCATACCCAGCAGCTACTTCGGGCTCGTGAAGCGGCTAGTCAGTGCCTGCCCTCGGCTGGATGCCATAAAGCGGTCGGTCTGTATCGAAGGTGCCCGGATGGCCTTCGCCCGTGTCAAGGTACAGTGGGAGAAGATGAACACCGTCAAGGTGGCAACCGAGGGACCGCCCGCAGGCAAGGAGCACCGTACGCTGGAGCGGTATTTTGATGAAGTCTTGGAAGGTTCCCGCATTGTAGAGGGCCAGCGTTTGAAGGACATTATTTTTGAATGAATGTATCCGTGTTGCCCGAACATTGTATTATGAAACAAGGCTTATGTATAATATGTTGCTTATTTTTCCTATAATTCTTTTCCTCCTGTGCGGTCGTTTACGGTATCTGAGAGTTCGCCAGTCGTCGGCTTTAGCCCCCACGTAGGTGGTACAGGGGTGTTCGGAATGGCACCTGGACACACTTGATGAAGGAAATATGCCCTAGAGGCAATAATAAAGTTATTACTTATTTCCTTATATCATGATAAATGTTTATTATTCATGCTAGAATTGTATTAACCGGAAACATAATACTTGTGTGAATACATAGACAAACAGAGTGTCACTAGTATGCCTCTACTTGACTAGCTCGTTGATCAAAGATGGTTATGTTTCCTAGCCATTGACATGAGTTGTCATTTGATTAATGAGATCACATCATTGGGAGAATGATGTGATTGACTTGACCCATTCCGTTAGCTTAGCACACGATCATTTAGTATTCTGCTATTGCTTTCTTCATGACTTATACATGTTCCTATGACTATGAGATTATGCAACTCACGTTTACCAGAGGAACACTTTGTGTGTTACCAAACGTCACAACGTAACTGGGTGATTATAAAGGTGCTCTACAGGTGTCTCCGAAGGTACTTGTTGGGTTGGCGTATTTCAAGATTAGGATTTGTCACTCCCACTGTCGGAGAGGTATCTCTGGGCCCACTCGATAATGCACATCACTATAAGCCTTGCAAGCATTGCAACTAATGAGTTAGTTGCGGGATGATGTATTACGAAACGAGTAAAGAGACTTGCCGGTAACGATATTGAACTAGGTATTGAGATACCGATGATCGAATCTCGGGCAAGTAACATACCGATGACAAAGGGAACAACGTATGTTGTTATGCGGTCTGACCGATAAAGATCTTTAGAGAATATCTGGGAGCCAATATGAGCATCCAGGTTCCGCTATTGATTATTGACCGGAGACGTGTCTCGGTCATGTCTACATAGTTCTCGAACCCGTAGGGTCCGCACGCTTAAAGTTCAATGACGATTATATTATGAGTTTATGTGTTTTGATGTACCGAAGGTTTTTCGGGTCCCGGATGTGATCACGGACATGACGAGGAGTCTCGAAATGGTCGAGACGTAAAGATCGATATATTGGACGACTATGTTTGGACACCGGAAAGGTTCCGGACATTTATCGGAGTACCGGGGGTTACCGGAACCCCCCGGTAACTAATGGGCCTTGTTGGGCCCTAGTGGAGAGAGAAAGGGGCCGGCCAGGGCAAGAGGCGCGCCCCCCTTGCCTTTCCCCTCTCCCACTCCTTCCTTCCCCCTCCTTCTTGGACTAGGAAAGGGAGTCGCAAACCTACATGGAGTTGGTTTCCCCCTCCTAGGGCGCGCCACCCCCTTGGCCGGCCCTCTCCTCCTCCCCCCTTTATATACGGAGGAGGGGCACCCCATAGATACAATAGTTGATCTCTTGATCTCTTAGCCGTGTGCGATGCACCCCTCCACCATAATACACCTCGATAATATCGTAGCGGTGCTTTGGCGAAGCCCTGCATCGGTAGAACATCATCATCGTCACCACGCCGTCGTGCTGACGGAACTCTCCCTCAAAGCTCGGCTGGATCAGAGTTCGAGGGACGTCATCGAGCTGAACGTGTGCTGAATTCGGAGGTGTCGTGCGTTTGGTACTTGATCGGTCGGATCGTGAAGACGTACGACTACATCAACCGCGTTGTGCTAACGCTTCCGCTTTTGGTCTACGAGGGTACGTGGACACACTCTCCCCTCTCGTTGCTATGCATCACCATGATCCTGTGTGTGCGTAGGAATTTTTTGAAATTACTACGTTCCCCAACAGTGGCATCCGAGCCTGGTTTTATGCGTAGATGTTATTTGCATGAGTAGAACAAAAGTAAGTGGTGGGCGATATAAGTCATACTGCTTACCAGCATGTCATACTTCGGTTCGGCGGTATTGTTGGATGAAGCGGCCCGGACCGACATTACGCGTACGCTTACATGAGACTGGTTTTACCGCCTTGCTATGCACAGAGGTGACTAGCGGTTGTCAGTTTCTCCAACTTTAGTTGAACCGAGTGTGGCTATGCCCGGTCCTTGCGAAGGTTAAAACAGCACCAACTTGACAAACTATCGTTGTGGTTTTGATGCGTAGGTAAGAACGGTTCTTGTTGGGGATATTACTACTGGGCGTAAACCGGCCAGGACAGGCCGGGTTAACTTCATCAATAGTTGAGTATGCTTGAAGCTCATGAAGGCAGATGAGGATGTTATGTAAGGGCCCAAGGCCCAGAACCGGTTTAAGGCCTGTAGCCGTGAACCGGAATTGGTATGTAACTTGTATTGTAAGATAGGAAGAGTGGAGACCGAACCGGACACGTTTATAAGCCGGTCTCATGACTCTGTAAACCGACGGGCGTCACCCATGTATATAAGGGGACGACCCGGCGGCGGTTCAGGAGAACAGACAACAACTCGAGACTCAGGAAAAGCGTATTCGCTCCCTGGTCATCATAACCCCATCAATTCCATCACAACTAGACGTAGGCATTTACCTTCATCGTAAGGGGCTGAACTAGTATAAACTCTCTTGCGTCCCTTGTCCGCTTTAACCCTTTTAAGCTAACCAGTAGCGATGGCTCCACAAATAAGTCCTTTCATGAGGAAAACTGTCGTGACAAAACCACAATAGTTGGCACCCACCGTGGGGGCTATCGCACGATGGTTTCAAGTTCTTGGAGGGCAACTTCGAAGGACTCAAGGGTTACGCTGTGCCGGGGTTTCTGATCCATAGACACCTATGGGACCGGCGGGCCGGGTCCCTTTTGGTTCGGCGGGGGGCGGAGGTCGCGCAAAGAGCAGATCGAGGCGGAGCACGCGAGTGGAGAACTGATCGAGACGAAGCACACGGGCGACTTACCCAGGTTCGGGCCGCACGGATGCGTAAAACCCTACTCCTGCTTTGTGGTGTGTATTGATTTCTAGCTCGGGAGCGCGGAGTGCTACAGTATACTCCAGCGACTAGCAAGACCGAGCGGAGGCTCTCAGAATGGCCGACCCCCCTCCTGTTGCGCTCGGGCCTCCTTTTATATGCTTAAGGGGTTACCGACATAGGGCAACGGGAGTTAAGGGTAAAAATGGAAAAGGCGCTGCAGTAGGGGCAGCTAGGTGCTGTAGCAGGCACAGCTACCTGCTACAGTGCTATCATACCTAACCCTGACGGCAGGGGACAAGGGCATTAAATGCCCGTCTGTGTCGCCTGAACAGTACCAAAAGGGGCTTGCTAGAGAAGCCACCGTTAGCCACGGTGGCTATCTTGTCAGCGCCTGTTCGCCACGTCGCACCCCTAGCTGCGCGACCTCCTACCACGTGTGCTTGGGGGAGGCCCCTAGAGCAACACGTGGTGGTTGTGCTGGGGCGCGGGCTCGGAGAGGCGGTTCCCGCGGCAAACTCCTCGCCGCGGTCGTCGTCTTGTCGCGTCCGGGAGCTTGTCGCTCACCGGGTCTTGCCGGGGCGCGGGGCGTGCCGCGGCAGGTCTTCTGGGAATGTCTTGAGTGGGGCCTCGCCGGGACGCGTGGTGCGTCGCGGCAAGTCCTTTTTAAAAAATGCCTCGAGTGGCCTTCCCGGCAAGCTCCTCTTGCCGGGGCCTTGTTTCCTTCCCGGCAAGCTCCTCTTGCCGGGGCCTTGGTTTGAGTACTTTGTTCTTGAATGGTCTTCAAAGTAGCTGTGGAGGGTCTTGGCGGTCACCCGGCAAGCCTTGCCGCGGGGGTGCTGCGACTGCTCGTGCACAAGTTCGGGGTACTAAGGGTACCCCTGCTTTAGTACACCGATAGGAGCCCCCGGGCCTGGGCCAGACACGGTGCCGAGCGCTGTTGGGCCAGGCCCAAAATAGTGCACGGGCACGCGCGGCCTAGGTCACGCCGAATACCTCTCCGCTTCCGCCGCGTCCTCTCCCCGAACGGTACGCATCAAATGCGGCGCCGTGGGAGAGGTCGTGGGGGTTTCTTCGTCTGGGAATGCGGAACGTCCGCCCCTTCCCCCTTTATAAGCAGGGGAAGCAGGGGTGGTTTGCTCACTCGCCTGTTGCCGTTCCCAATCTCAGAAATCTCCGCCGCTTCCTCGCCTCCCCAAAGCAGAGAGAAAGAGAGGGCAGCGCTTCGCCCCCCACCGCCGCCGGCATCACCAACGCCGTCGACCCCCTCCACTGCTTCCGCCATGGCCCCGAAAGCCGACAGGGGGAAGACTGTGAAGACGACCGAGGCGCAGCGGCTCGCGGCGCTGCGGAAGACGCGGGCCGTTTTCCCCCCCAGGCTTGGCGCGAAGGAGCTGTGGGAGGACTATTCTCTGTTCTGGTCGACGGATACGCGCGCGCATCCGCGCACAAAGGTACTCCCCGCCGCCGCTTGCAAGGAGGTTCCGACTGGATATGCCTTCTTCGCATTGTTCTTCCACTGCGGGCTCTGCCCGCCTTTCTCTGATTTCTTCTGTGACATTATGAACACCTATAGATTCCACCTCCTCGACTTCACCCCCAACGCCGTCCTGACAATGGCAGTTTTCGCGCATCTGTGCGAAAACTTTGTCGGAGTTCTCCCCAATGTAGCCCTCTTCCGCCATTTCTTCACTCCTCGAGTAGAGAGAGGAGAGCCCCTATCCGGCGGAATCGCCTGGATCTCGAGGTCCGGCAAGAAGGAGACCTATCTGGAGGGAGAGTTCCGCGGCAAGTGGGAGGAGTGGAGGGCTGATTGGTGCTGGATTGTCGAGGAGAGTCCGCAGCCTTTCACCGCTCGACGCCAAACCCCGGTGGCGCGCGGCGACGACTGGAGCGACCTGGCCCCGGAGGACGACAGGCTGGAGATCGCCATCACCAGGATCCTGCGCCTCCAGAATGCCGGGCTCACTGTCGGTGCGGTTGGCGCAGACTTCCTCCGCCGCCGCATCGCCCCCCTGCAAGAGCGGGGGAGGCCAACTTGTGAGTTCAAGAACGCGGCAGATATTATGAGGCTGCGGCCGGGCCTCAACTTCAACTTCACAGTTCTGGAGCTCCACGCGATGCTGCAGGAGCTGTTCAGGTACGACCCCCAGCATCCCGAGGTGTTCAGGTTGCCGGGGGGCGTCGTGCCTTTGTGCAACAACTCCGCGCTCGATCGCATCTGTGCAATGATGCCGGAATGCGACTCGCACGGTATTGTGCCGACTTGGCAGGAGCCTGCCGATGAGGTCGTGCAGCACTTTTTCGACAACTTGGTGGAAGTGGCGGTTCGTGCCGACGAGAAGGACGGCCTTACCGGCGACACCACCGACGCGGAGATGGCGCGCATCGCCACCAGGCTGGAGGAGGCGGCGGCAGCCGCAGCCGCAGGCGAGTTTGGGTTCACCGCCGCGGAAGCGGATGCGGCAGAAGTGGTGAGCTGTGGCGAGCAAGGGGGGCACGCCGGCGAGGAGGGGCTTGCCGGGCAAGACGCTGAGCCGAGCGAGCCTACCCGAGATACGGGCAGCTCGCGGCAAATCGACTCCTCTTCCTCCCTGCCTCCAGACAGCCCGCCAGTAGTAGGGGCTCCATCCCCACCAAGGAGGCGCTCCCGCAAGGCTGGTGACGTGGCGGAGCGGCAAGCGGGTCAACAGTCGCCACGCCGCGTGACGCGCTCGACCGCGGCAAACACCGTTGCCGCGGGAGCGCCTCATGCTACGACGACAACTGGGGCGGGGCCCAGCCGGACCACCGCTTCGGTTCCTGCCGCTTCCCGTGCCACGCCGTCAGCCAGAGCGGGGTCTTCTCAGACCGCCACCACTGCTCCCGCTAAGCAGCCAAGGGAAGCTTCTCCTCCGCCTCCTCGCTCTGGGAGCACGCCCGGGTTCGACTTCTCCGCGCTGAGCTCCGACGAGGAAGAAGAGGGAGAGTGAGCTTCTCTTGTTATACTTGCATTTCTTCGGTTCTTGTTGCTGTTCTTGTGTCTCAATTGCTTTTCCCTGAACCTGCTCCTCTTTAGGACTCTGGCCCAGAGAGCGGCAAAGAGAGCTAAGGCCCCGGCGGTCATCATCGAGGACGAGCCCACTGCGACAACAGGTGGCGCGCCCGAGACGACCTTGCCGGATCTAGCGACTTTCCTCCATGGCAGCCCCCGGCGTAAGTGTGTGTTATTTCCCGCGGTGAGGCGCGCATGGGTACTTGTCCTTTCTGATATCTGCTTGTTGACTTATGTAGGAGCAGAGCAGCCCCACCAGGAGCGTCCTGAGACAGCCCCCGGCATGCCATCTGCTACAACTACGCCGCCAAGGGAAATTTCTCCGGCAAGAGATTCTCCGGCGAGGGACTCTCCGGCAAGAGGCGGTTCTCCGGCAAGGGGAAGCTCTCCGCAAAAGGACGGCTCCAGCGTTCCCCCAGCGGCGGAGACCATGGCCACCGAGCCCAGTGCAAGTAATCTTCCTGCCTCAAAGTTTCCCTTGGGTTCTTCTCTTCTTGATCTTCTTGAGTTCTTGCTGGATTTTGCTTGACTCTTTTCTCCTTCACCGGCCGTCAGATCCGTCCGCCACGGAGCGGATGGAGACAGAGGTCGCTGCCGACGAAGCTGCCGGTGCTGGGGATGCCGCCGGCGCCGAGGCCGCCAAGGCCGGCGCCGCGGCGGCTGGCGAGGGGTCTGGCGATCGTACCGACGGCCCGGAGGCCACAGGAGCGCCGGACGCTACACCGACCGCCGACCCGTCCGCCGGAGCCGCCGCGCCAAGCACCGAGGAGCCCCAGCCGGGCGCTTACTTGACGGCCGGCGAGGGCGTCTTCATCAACCTCCCCTGGGCGTCAAGCTCCAGGGCGCCGGTCGAAGGGGATGTCTTCGACGGAGAAGTGCTCACCTCCGCGGGGCTGAAGCTGGTCGATGCGCCAAGCAGCAGCAGCAACGAGCCCGAAGAGGAGCGGCTGCTGCGCAGGTTGATGTCGCTCTACCGCGCGCGACAAGCCAAGCTGGAGTCCCGCGAGGCGCTTGTCGCGAAGGCGGGAGCGGACATTGAGAAGCGCGCAGACGAGCTCAGGGGTTTCCACCGGGAAGCCGTCCGAGCCCTGGCGGAGGAGCGGGAGCAGCTCGCTGAAGCGAAGAAGGCCTTTCTCCTTGAGAGGGCCGAAGCCGAAGAGCTACAGCGACTGGCCGCCGCGAAGCTAGCCGCGGAGGAGGGCGAGCAGGCGCAGCGGAAGGTCAACCTCGACGCTCACGAGGAGGAGCTTGCCGCGCGCGAGGAGAAGCTTGGCGGAGCCCTCAAGCAAGCGGAGGACACTGCCGCCGCTGCCGAGGCCGCCAAAAAGGTGCTGGAGGCGAAGGTGGTGCAGCTGGAGGCTGACCGCAAAGCATATGGCGAAGAGCTCAGCGCTGCCAAGGACTCCAACGCCGCCCTTGAGTCGAGGCTGGTCGCTTTGACCAAGGCGCTGGACGGCGCCAAGGAGCGGGAGGCGGCCCTGAAGAAGGAGATCGATGCCGACAAGGCGTTGCTGGAGAGTGCTGCCACCACCCAAAACGCCTTTAGGGATACGGTGGAGCACTGGACGGAGAGCCTCGTGAACGCCGCTGGGGACATCGACAAGGAGCTGGCGCAGCTGGGGGTGGAGGACTTCGGGTACTCCTCCGACGAGAACCTCCAACCTAGCGCCAAGCTCACTATGTTCTTCCAAGGCGTGGCGACGGCGCTCCAGCGGCTCCGGGATGAGATCCCGAAGCGGCTGGCCGACGAGTCGCGCGAGATCTGTGCGGGAGCCCTTCAGAAGGTGCTGATGAGGGTGGCCTTCCGCAATCCAGGCCTTCGCCTCCACAACGTCCTCAGATCCTTGCCGCCTGATATCGATCAGGAAGAGCTCAAGGCCCTTGTCGCACCCATTGTGGACAAGGTGAGCGGGATCAAGAGGGTTGAGGGCGACCGCGTTGACTAGGCCGCCGGCTTCCTTCTTTCCTTGCCGCCGCTAGCCGTGTCATAGAAAGCATTCATTAGGGCCGCGACAAGCTATTTTGTAATATAACTTTCTTCTGGGCAGCCATTGCAATGTTATTCCCTTTACTTGACTCCTCCCTTTGTATGTTCTTGCCCTACGCTTTTAGGGAACTTGCCGGTGCAGGTATCCGGACCGCGAGCGCTGAGCGCGGAACTGGCGGTGCCGCTACCGGCAAGAAGCCTTGTCGCAGGTAGCTGCAGCTCACTTAAGTTGCTGAGCGGGGCTCGAAGCAAAGTAAGGGCGCGGCTAGTGTAGCAACTAGCCGCAGCTAACTTATGTTGTTGAGCAGGCTCAAAACAATGCTAGGGCACGGCTAGTGTAGCAACTAGCCGCAGCTCACCTAATGTTGTTGAGCGAGCTCGAAACAACGTAAGGGCGCAGCCAGCTACGAGTTGGCTCCTCCGCGCACAGGTTTCCCATACAAAGTGCAGTCGTTCAAGGGAGATAACTTGAAAATTTAAAAAATTTGGCTGCTCAAACTTTGGCAACTTAGCTTTTCTGTCGTTTGCTTCCCGGCAAGGCAAAACTTCTGAACGATGCATGGTCCGTACCACCATCTTCTCCTTCCCTCCCCGGCAAACTTGTGCGCGGGGGAGCTTTCCTTTCTTTGTGAAAAAGAGAGAAGGGAAAATACAGATATGGAGCCTTATGGCTCGTTACTGCTTGCCGTGGGGTTGGTGCTGCACAAATGTCAGATCATATATGCCAGAAATTAGAAAGCATAAAATCGACAAAATGCGCGGAGCACGCTAGCTCTGCTTGTGCACGGGATCTGCGCCCGGCCTCGTACAAAGGATTACATGCAACAGCGGCAAGACTTTGTACAAGAGGTGATCGCCGGAACGGGGCCCGACAACCGCGCCTTACGGGTAAAACTTACGAAGAGGCTTAATATTCCAGGAGTTGCTCACTGGAAAGCCGTCTTCGTTCTCAAGGCGGACAGCGCCAGGCCTAGTGACTCGTTTCACCCAGTAAGGGCCTTCCCATTTCGGCGTCGACTTTTGTATGTTTTTACCCTACGCTTTTAGGGAACTTGCCGGTGCAGGCATCCGGACCGCGAGCGCTGAGCGCGGAACTGGCGGTGCCGCTACCGGCAAGAAACCTTGTCGCAGCTAGCTGCAGCTCACTTAAGTTGCTGAGCGGGGCTCGAAGCAAAGTAAGGGCGCGGCTAGTGTAGCAACTAGCCGCAGCTAACTTACGTTGTTGAGCAGGCTCAAAACAATGCCAGGGCCCGGCTAGTGTAGCAACTAGCCGCAGCTCACCTAATGTTGTTGAGCGAGCTTGAAACAACGCAAGCGTGCAGCCAGCTACGAGTTGGCTCCTCCGCGCACAGGTTTTCCATACAAAGTGCGGCCGTCCAGGGGAGATAACTTAAAAATTAGAGATCTGGTTGCTCAGGCTTTGGCAACTTATCTTTGCCCTCGGCGCGGACGGAGCGGCTGCTTCCGAAACCTTTTTCTTCAGCGGCATGTTGATGAAGAAGACGAAGATCTAGCTCGCGAGAACGCCGGATCTGATTCACACAACTTCGACGCCCCCTACCTGGCGCGCCTGAGATGCCGGGGTTTCTGATCCACAGACACCTATGGGACCGGCGGGCCGGGTCCCTTTTGGTTCGGCGGGGGGCGGAGGTCGCGCAAAGAGCAGATCGAGGCGGAGCACGCGAGCGGAGAACTGATCGAGACGAAGCACACGGGCGATTTACCCAGGTTCGGGCCGCACGGATGCGTAAAACCCTACTCCTGCTTTGTGGTGTGTATTGATTTCTAGCTCGGGAGCGCGGAGTGCTACAGTATACTCCAGCGACTAGCAAGACCGAGCGGAGGCTCTCAGAATGGCCGACCCTCCTCCTGTTGTGCTCGGGCCTCCTTTTATATGCTTAAGGGGTTACCGACATAGGGCAACGGGAGTTAAGGGTAAAAATGGAAAAGGCGCTGCAGTAGGGGCAGCTAGGTGCTGTAGCAGGCACAGCTACCTGCTACAGTGCTATCATACCTAACCCTGACGACAGGGGACAAGGGCATTAAATGCCCGTCTGTGTCGCCTGAACAGTACCGAAAGGGGTTTGCTAGAGAAGCCACCGTTAGCCACGGTGGCTATCTTGTCAGCGCCTGTTCGCCACCTCGCACCCCTAGCTGCGCGACCTCCTACCACGTGTGCTTGGGGGAGGCCCCTAGAGCAACACGTGGTGGTTGTGCTGGGGCGCGGGCTCGGAGAGGCGGTTCCCGCGGCAAACTCCTCGCCGCGGTCGTCGTCTTGTCGCGTCCGGGAGCTTGTCGCTCACCGGGTCTTGCCGGGGCGCGGGGAGCGCCGCGGCAGGTCTTCTGGGAATGTCTTGTGTGGGGCCTCGCCGGGACGCGTGGTGCGTCGTGGCAAGTCCTTTTTAAAAAATGCCTCGAGTGGCCTTCCCGGCAAGCTCCTCTTGCCGGGGCCTTGGTTTGAGTACTTTGTTCTTGAATGGTCTTCAAAGTAGCTGTGGAGGGTCTTGGCGGTCACCCGGCAAGCCTTGTCGCGGGGGTGCTGCGACTGCTCGTGCACAAGTTCGGGGTACTAAGGGTACCCCTGCTTTAGTACACCGACACGCTGTGGGCCGGATGACCAAGAGTTATCGCGGCAAGCTCTACATCGACAATGCAGGCTGGGGCACCGAGGACGGCTCAATCGAGTAACCAAGGTGGATACAATAATCAGGGCAATTAGCAGCAGCAGCAGTTGGGTTACCAGAGCAACCCGAAGCAGTTAAATAGTGGGCAATATCATGTCTTCACCACAAGTTTGGACAAGCGTGACCAAAAGATTCATAAGAGGGCAGTGAATTCCGTTGAACCGGCAGTGCCCCGTTATTTACGCTGGTCTGAGCAGCCAATCGTATGGAGTAGAGAGGATCATCCTCCCTGGGTTGACAATTCGGGTCATCTGGCATTGGTGGTGGCGCCTCAGGTGGGAGGTTATAAGTTCACCAAGGTACTCATGGATGGAGGAAGCTGTATCAACATCCTTTATTATGAAAACTTTCGTCGCATGGGGTTAACGGATAAAAATCTTAACCCGTCCAATACGGTGTTCCACGGCGTGGTGCCTGGTAAGTCAGCATATCCTGTTGGCAAGATAGCTCTGGAGGTGGCTTTCGGAGATAATCATGACTCAAGATCAGAAACATTGACCTTTCAGGTGGTGAAAATCAAAAGTCCATATCACGCCCTGTTTGGACGGCCGGCTTATGCCAAATTTATGGCACGACCCTGCTATGTCAATCTGCAGCTCAAAATGCCGGGTCACAAGGGAACTATAACCGTCCATGGGAGCCGCAAGATCTTTTGAATGTGAAGAAGGTGATGCGGCTTATGCTGAGTCGGTTTGTGCCACGGAGGAGTTAAAATTTTACAAGGATAATGTTGATCCGGCAGACATGACTCCGTTGAAAAAGCCAACTACGGAACATGATCCGGCCCTGAAGTTTAAATCGGCTGATGAGACTAAGCTTTTGACTTCGTGCCTGGCGATTCGTCCAAGCAGTTCAGCATCAGCGCTAACTTGGATTCGAAATAGGAAAGCGTGCTCTCGAGTTCATCCGTGAGAATCGGGACATCTTTGTGTGGAAGACTTCTGTCATGCCAGGTGTACCGAGAGAACTCGCTGAGCACACTCTTAATGTTGATCCTAAGTATAAACCGGTGAAGCAGTTTCTCCGCCGGTTCAATGAAGAAAGACGCAAGGCTATTGGAGAGGAAGTGGCCAGGCTCTTAGCGGCTGGATTTATTCTTGAAGTTTTCCATCCTGAATGATTGGCTAATCCGGTGCTGGTCCTTAAGAAGAACGGCACCTAGCGTATGTGTGTCGACTACACAGATCTCAACAAGGCTTGTCCAGCAGATCCTTTCGCTCTCCCCCGTATTGATCAAATTATTGATGCTACGGCGGGTTGTGAGCGTTTGAGCTTCTTGGATGCATATTCTGGTTATCATCAGATCAAGATGGCAGTTAAGGACCAGGAGAAGACGACCTTCATAACTCCATTTGGAGCCTTCTGCTATGTATCTATGCCCTTTGGGCTCAAGAGTGCCCAGGCGACTTATCAACGGTGTGTGCAGAATTGCCTTCATAAGCAAATCAGCCGTAGTGTTCATGCCTATGTGGATGATATTGTGGTCAAGTCAAGGAAGAAGGAAACATTGATTGATGATTTGAAGGAAACCTGTGATAACCTGCGGGTTTAGAAGATGATGCTTAATCCGGCCAAGTGCGTTTTTGGTGTACCGGCAGGCAAGCTCTTGGGATTTTTGGTGTCTAAAAGGGGGATTGAGGCTAATCCGGAAAAGATTAAGGCCATCACCTCCTTGGCTAAACCGAAATGTATCAATGATGTTCAACGCTTGGCGGGCCGGATTGCCGCGTTGAGCCGGTTTATCAGCCGCCTCGGCGAGAAGGCGATACCTTTGTATCAGATGCTGAAGAAAACGGATAACTTAGTCCGGAGTTCTGCCACAGATGAGGCATTTGAGGACTTAAAGTGGCAGCTGGCTCATCCACCGGTTCTTGCTGCTCCGGTTGATAAGGAACCATTGTTGTTATATGTGGCAGCTAACGCTCGAGCAGTCAGCGTGGCTATTGTGGTGGAGCGCAAAGAGGCAGGCAAGGAATATCCGGTTCAGCATCCAGTTTACTATATCAGTGAGGTACTTATTGAGTCCAAGCAAAGGTACCCGAATTGGCAGAAGTTGGTGTATGGAGTTTTCATGGCAAGCCGGAAGCTTAAGCAATATTTCCAAGGTCATCCCATCACAGTGGTCAGCTCTGCTCCTTTGGGAGATATAATCTAGAACAGGGAAGCAACAGACCGGATTGCCAAGTGGGATATTGAGCTCGGGCCTCATGAGTTGAAATACATACCCCGAACGGCGATCAAGTCTCAAGCACTTGTGGATTTCATCAATGATTGGACAGAACTACAAGCACCTGAAGAGAAGCCGGATCACACTTATTGGACTATTCACTTTGATGGGTCCAGGCAATTGGAAGGCTCGGGGGCTAGAGTCGTATTAACTTCCCCACGAGGTGATAAGTTTTGTTATGTTCTCCGTTTAATGTTCCCTTGCACTAACAATGCAGCTGAGTACGAGGCCTTACTCCATGGTCTTCGGATGGCTAAGGAGATAAACTTAAGCCGAGTTAAGTGCTTTGGTGACTCAGACCTGGTAGCTCAACAAGTGTCTAGCACTTGGGACTCCAAGGATCCACTCATGGCAGCATATCGTCGTGAGGTGGATATTGTTGCATGTCATTTTAAAGGTTATTAGGTGGATCATGTGGACCGGCGAAAGAACGAAGCGGCGGACGCTTTAAGCCGTCTGGGCTCTCAGCGTAAACCGGTTCCGCCTAATGTCTTTTTGGATGTTCTGCATAATCCGTCCGTTAAGCTCCCTGGTGAAGAGGATTTGGCTATTACTGATCCGGAAGCTCAGTTGGTGGCGGCTCTTCATGTTATCCCGGATTGGACGGTTCCTTACCTGGCGTATATGAACCGGGGCGAGTTTCCAGAGGATGAGACTCTAGCCAGGCAGATAATCCGGCGGTCCAAGTCCATGACTATTATCAATGGAGAGTTGCATCATTGCAGTGTGACAGGAGCGTTTCAACGTTGTGTATCTCCTGAGGAAGGCTGTGAAATTTTGCGTGAAATCCACGAAGGAGATTGTGGTCACCACACTGGTTCAAAATCTTTGGTGACCAAGGCGTTTCGTCACGGTTTCTATTGGTTAACTGCTCATGCTGATGCTGAAGATTTGGTCAGACGATGTGATGGCTATCAGAAGTTCTCAAGCCGCGCTCATGTACCGGCTCAAGAATTGAGGATGATTCCAATTACTTGGCCGTTTGCGACTTGGGGGCTGGATATGGTTGGGCCTTTCAAAAGGTCCAAAGACAAGAAGACCCACCTTTTGGTGGCGGTTGACAAGTTCACAAAGTGGGTAGAGGCAGAACCAGTTAGCAAGTGTGATGCGGCCACGGTGGTTCAATTCATCAAAAAGGAGATTTTCCGGTTTGGCTTTCCACATAGCATTATCACTGACAATGGTACCAATCTGTCAAAGGGTGCCATGAAGGAGTTCTGTCAATGTGAGCACATCCGGCTTGACGTATCATCAGTGGCTCACCCACAGTCCAATGGTCAAGCGGAGAGGGCTAATCAAGAGATCTTGCGAGGCATCAAACCCTGGCTTATGGTCCCTTTGCAGTGGACGTCGGGTTGTTGGGTTGAGGAGATACCTTCTGTGTTATGGAGCATCAACACCACACCCAACAGATCGACAGGATACACGCCGTTCTTCATGGTTTATGGAGCGGAGGCGGTTCTTCCTAGTGACATCCATCATGACTCACCTCGTGTAGCGGCATATTTTAAAGTGGACAACGAGAAGGCACGGCAAGAAGCTCTTGACCTGTTAGATGAGGAGCGTGACATAGCGGCGGCCCGTTCGGCGATTTATCAGCAAGATCTGCGTCGCTATCATAGTCGTCGGGTTAGAACCAGAACCTTTCAAGAAGGAGATTTGGTGCTTCGGCTCATCCAGGATCAGACGGATATGCACAAGTTATCCCCACCTTGGGAAGGACCTTTTGTGGTCAGCAAGAATCTACACAACGGGTCGTACTACCTAATCGATGTTCGAGAGCGCAAAGACTCACGTAAATTGGAGGAGGAGACCAACCGGCCATGGAATATTGCTCATCCTCGGCCCTATTATACTTGAGCTATAGGCTCTACTTATGTACATATTATGACAATGTATATATTATGATCAATACAATAAACCAGAACCTCAGCTAAAGCGGGGTATCTGTTATTTTTACATCATGAGTGGTTACATGGAGCTTCTATTCTTAAAGCGGCGTCCGGTTTACCCCTTGATTTAGCTTCTCAAAAGCTTTATATTATATCACTTGGGGGCTTGGTCGTGTCCGAACCATAGCAACACCTTTTGATAGGCGCAAAGCCACAGCATTACTTGGGGGCTTGGTCGTATCCAAACCATAGCTACACCTCTTGATCGGCGCAATGCCACAGCATCACTTGGGGGCTTGGTCGAACCCGAACCATAGCTACACCTCTTGATCGGCGTAATGCCACAACATCATTTGGGGACCTGGCTGACTCGAACTATAGCTACACCTTTTGGGGGCTTGGTCATGTCCGACCGTGGTAACACCTCTTGATCGGCTCAAAGCCTCGCTTACAATGGTTTTATTTTGCCTTTATTTGATTTCCGCTCTCCTTTTTTATAAAGGTTTTTTTCATTGCTTTCTCAAACCGGCATTAATAAACCGGTTCGACTGTCAATTACAAATTGACGAAACACGGTCAAATCATATACCGGAGACTATCCGCCCGGTCTGATTTTCTGTTAAAATTTATTTAAGGAGTAAAACCGGTGTTTATCAAAGCCCGGAACGGTTTACATTATAAACCGGCTTCATATCAACAGGAGATGTTTTCTCCTCCAAAGTTTGGGTTATAAGCCCCGCTACAAGGTTGGCCAGCCAACATCATGCCTGAAGGTGGCAGGTATTATATATTTCCATCGTTGGTTACATGTTACAGCCTAAGTTATCATCTTTGGTTTTATGTACATGAGTATCATGACCTGCCCGGCGGTAAACCGCCGGGGCACTTTAAGCTTTTTTTTAACTGCAGAAACAGCTTGGACAAGTGAATATGGATATCATATCTTAAGTATGACGAATCAAGCACGCATCAGTTGCAGATAAATATGCACGAAGGCATATTAGACCAAGTATATGAACTAGCCTATTACAAGGCGTTCCAATGCCCAAAAAGATCATTGTTTTTATCAGATACATGTCAAAGCATGTAGTAGTTTAAACCGGCCTCCTGTTCACGCTTGGTCACCGGCTTAATCTGATGGTTGCGGATCATCTCGCGCCGGTTCAACTTCTTCCTCCCTACCCAGTGGCTGGAAATCGACAATTGCCCAGTCGATCCCAGTTAAGGCTTGAAATACAGCTTCATCACTTATCAGCAGGGATGGTTCAATGTCAGGGGCGTAAGTGTGCTTATGGATTGGCGGGATAAGATTGTCAGCTTCAGGAATTGGTGCGGCAACCCGCTTGTTCTTGTCATCATAGCTGGCTTGATAATATGACAGGTCTGCTTCTTCAGCCAATCGATAAGCCAATGGGCGCACTTCCCGGTTTATGATCCGGAGATCATCTTCGCCAAATTCGTTTCCATCGTCCTTTAAGCTAGGATAGCCTTGGGCCGCTTCAATTGGATCAAAGTCAGGAACCCATGCCTTTGCCCGAGTTAGTGCAGCGAAAGCGCCCATCCTAGCAGCGGATTTTTCAGTTTGTCAACCCGGGCAGGAAGCATGGATAACCTTTCTAAGGTATCCTTAATCAAAGTGGGTGGCGGATTGTTGTGGGAAGCAGTGTAGATTATCCGTTGCGCGCCGGTATAAAATTGCTCTATCAGAGTGTAGGCAGCTTTTAACTTCTTCCGAACATCCGATCCCAAGTGGCCAATACGAGTTCCTGCATCATCGCAAGGGTTAGTAAACCGGTAGCTACATGGAAAGATCTGATCAAATTGGGAAACAAAGATGCTTACCAAACACAGCTGTAGTCATGGCATGGACCTGCCGCTTCACGCTGGTCAATTCATCAACCACCGGTTTAAGAGCGGCTTCTGCTTTTTCAGCCCTTTGCGCCAAAGCGGATTTCTCAGTCTCCCAGTCCGCCCGCTCTTTGTTGAAGCCCTCTTTAAGTTTTTCCATAGCACTTAAAGCACTGGTCAATTCTTCCTTCGCCTTGGAGGTTTCAGCCTGTTGCGACTTAAGGTTCTCTTTCAGATAAGCGGTTTGGCTTTCTCTCTTACTCAACTCAGCCTGCACAGAGATAGTTATATGATGAAATGGCAATACATATTTGAAGTACCAAGCACATAACAAGTTATGCCCTTAGTACTTGGGGGCTAATGCATATTTGCTCTGTGTCAGAAATTTTTTTGAAAGTCCCAAGCATAATACAAGTATTCAACTTGGCACTTGGGGGCTAATGGAGGTTTGTTCAAAGAATGCTACAATGGAGTCTCTTTTACAAAGTCCCGGTTCATCTCTATACAGTTAAACCAGCCTTTGGGGGCTACTTCAGTGAAGTTAAAGGTGCATTATGGCTCACACTAAGTGCCTACTAAAGTCCCGGTTTAGATCGGTATCTTAAACCGTCACTTGGGGGCTACTAGAATTGATAAACTCCAAATCAATACAAAAAGAGAAGCACATATGAAGTTACCTCATATTTTTCCTTCACCATATTGACCAGGCCAGCTTCATAATCACGGCTGGTGTATAGACGGTTTAGATAGACGGAATGAAGGTATTGAGCATTCAGTGCGGCATAAGTTGATAAATCAGCATTCCACTTGCCTTTGCCAATTGCAGAGAATTCTTCTTTAGCAGTATGCCTTGACAAAGCGACAGGATTTCCTGGATCTGTATGGCCAATGCCAGTAATCAAAACGTCATCATCCTTCTCCTTAGCAGCTTGTACTGGAGTTGCCGGTTTGTCAGCATTTTTTGCTGGACTGACCAGATTGTCAGTCCGGATGGGGCTTGTTGGCTGATCAGCATGGCCAGTGGCATCAATTTCTGCCTGCTCAGCAACAAAGTCCTGATCTTGAGGCGGTGGATCATTCAATATATCATCAAGGTTGGCCTCTTCAGGATCTATAGTTCTCTCCAGTTCAGCAGCTGTGTCTTCCTCTGTCGGTTTACTCAGACGAGCCTTTTTGCTGGGTCTGGGCTTGGCTCTGAGAAAAATTAAAAAGGATGAGTACAGCATATGTTAAGTAATATGTCAAAGATATAAGACGGAATATGGCTTACCCAAGCACTGTTTTGAGGGGTGGAAGCTTGGTGGCTGATGACTCGCCAGAGGATGAATGTGAAGTGACCTGGTAATTGGAATCAGACGGATTAAGAGGTTAACGAAAACAACCCTCTTTAGGTCGTGAAGTGGCAAGAGAATTAGAGACCTCTGAACGGCGTTTCCGAACCGGACTATTCGGTAAACCGGCGAAGGTAACTACCTGGCCGCTGTGCCGGGTTGTACGGCGAGCCTCGTGCTGTTGTGTCTTCACAAGAAAGTTTGGGTCCAAATAAGCAAGAGGATAAGAAAATTTAACTTTCTGTTTGCCCGACGATTTTTTAGTGAAGGCAAAGGGTTTGAATCGGAGGAAAGACCGATTACCTCTACATCATCGGCGTGACTGACTTCAGCGTCGTCCTGGCAATAATCATCATCAATAAGGCGTATGAAAAATGAACCAAGTGAGTCAAGTTCTACCTCAAAATCCAGGTTACCCACATCATCATCAGCCGGTGGATCGGAGGATGCAGTGGTTCTCTTCTTGTTGGCAGGCTTCTTCACAGCTTTGGTCTTTTGGCGGGTTGGCTTCGCCGGTTTATCTTGTGGAGGTTTCTTGTTCCAGAATGGATCATCGCCCTGTCAGAAATAATAACATTTTCAGAGAATATTTGGACAGAAGCAATTTCAGATAAGCAGATGGTATGAGTCTTACAGCTGGCGGTCTGTTGATGGCGCAAAAAGGGGGTAGGCCGGTTTGAGCACAGACATCTTCCGGTTTATTCAACATCTTTTTGACAGCTTCAGTAACTTCGTCATCTGTAAGCTGGATATCAATGTGCTGCTGAGCATCCTTTACATCTCCTGTGTACTCACACATCAAACCGGGGCGCTGGCTTAAGGGCAGTATGCTCCAGGATATCCAGCAGCGCGCAAAATCAACCCCTGTCAACCCGTTTGCCATAAAGGCTCTAAGCTTGGATAGTTGAGGAGCATATTTTATTCTTTCTTTAGCAGTAAGCCTCTGAGGAAAAGGGTGTGTGTTTCTCAGACGTTCCGGACGGTAACCCGGCAGGGGATTTTCCTCAGATGGAGAGGTGTCTTTGCAATAAAACCAGGTCTGGTTCCATTCCTTGGGATGGCTGTGAAGATTGGCATGAGGGAAGGTGACTTCTTTCCTTTTTGAATCGCCATGCCGCCCAGTTCTGTGTTGGATCCGTCTTTGAATTTAGTGCGACGGTTCAGGCGAAAGCAATCCCAGAATAGCTCTACTGTAGGTTCCTCCTGAAGGTAAACCTCACAAAATACTTGGAAGTGACAGATATTGGTTACGGAGTTAGGACCGATATCTTGTGGGTGCAGTTGGAAGTTGGCTAGGACATCCCGGAAAAACTTTGAACCGGGAGGGTTGAAGCCCCGGCTTAAATGATCAGCAAAAACAATAAATTCTCCGTCTTTGGGTGTAGGAGGACATTCCGGGCCAGGGACCCTCCAGTGAATGTCATTTTTCTTACTTAAAGTGCCCGTTTTGACCAGTTTGTTCAACTGTTCTTCAGTGATACAAAGACATAAGTATATTGCTAAACCGGGGTCAGCTATCTATAAACCAGAGTTTAACAATGAGACAGTGCCCTAGTAAAGGCTTTGGCGGTTCAACAAGGGGACTAATGGTATATACGGAATTGTCACTATTTTCTAAAAAGTTAAACCACCTAGTCTAACATTGAAGAGTCAAGACTGCAGATGTATAAGAGAAGGAAAACAGGTTTCACAAGCTGATGTTGCAGATTTGGATCTGAGAAGGTTCATAAAAGGGAAATATATTCAAAGCCTAAAAAGCAGTACCGAACCAATGGGTGAAGGTTCAGATGAGATCTTCTGTTTTGAGATGCATAAATGGAAACAAAGGCTAGAGGCTATCATCATGCAGAACAGATATTCAGGATTTTGTCAAGAATCATCGTATGAACAAGAACGCTGACGAACACCGAAGAACGTCGAAACCCTAAAACAGAACTATGGCGGAAGGAGCAGAGAACTTACCGGAGCTGATGAGGAAGCGGAAGGGCGTCGCAATATTCTGGTGCGTTCAGGGTGATGCAGCGGCCAGGGTCGGAGCAGAGGCGACGGTCGACGGTGGCGGCGTAGCTCCAGAGGCTGAGCAGTGCAAGGAAGATGACGTGAAGAGGCACGAGGGGGAAAAGGTTAAAATGACCCCTCGGTCCTATTTATAAAGGCAAGGGATAAGTGTCAGGCGTGAAAATCGAGGGCCGAAAATTTGGAAGTGGGGCGGAGCTATCGCCTCGATTGTCGGAGACCCATTAATGAAGATGTGTTATACACAGTTTCTTTATAACAGATGACGTCACGACGGTTTACCACGATCCAAGAAGATGACGTCACGGCGGTTTACCAAATTATGAGAAGATGTTGAAGACGAAGTTTTTACTAAGGATTGACATGAACCTGTTCAAATCAATCTGGGCCCTAATGTTGGGGATATTACTACTGGGCGTAAACCGGCCAGGACAGGTCGGGTTAACTTCATCAGTAGTTGAGTATGCTTGAAGCCCATGAAGGCAGATGAGGATGTTATGTAAGGGCCCAAGGCCTAGAACCAGTTTAAGGCCTGTAGCCGTGAACCGACATTGGTATGTAACTTGTATTGTAAGATAGAAAGAGTGGAGACCGAACCGGACACGTTTATGAGCCGGTCTCGGGACTCTATAAACCAACGGGCGTCACCCATGTATATAAGGGGACGACCCGGCGGTGGTTCAGGAGAACGGACAACAACTCGAGACTCGGGAAAAGTGTATTCGCTCCATGGTCATCGAAACCCCATCAATTCCATCACAACAAGACATAGGCTTTTACCTTCATCGTAAGGGGTTGAACTAGTATAAACTCTCTTGCGTCCCTTGTCCTCTTTAACCCCTTTAAGCTAACCCGTAGCAATGGCTCCATGACTAAGTCCTTTCATGAGGACAACTATCGTGACAAAACCACGACAGTTCTTGCTCAGCCCGTAGCAGCCACGTCAAATTTGCAACAACAAAGTAGAGGACGTCTAACTTGTTTTTGTAGGGAGATGATCATGTTTTGTAACCGAGTTATCGGCAACTGGCAGGAGCCGATTGTCGCTTTATTGTATGCAATGCAAACACCCTGTAATGCTTTACTTTATCACTAAGCGGTAGCGATAGTCGTAGAAGCATAAGTTGGCGAGACGACAACGATGCTACGATGGAGATCAAGGTGTCGCACCGATGACGATGGTGATCATGATGGTGCTTCGGAGCTGGAGATCACAAGCACAAGATGATGATGGCCATATCATCTCACTTATATTGATTGCATGTGATGTTTATCTTTTATGCATCTTATCTTGCTTTGATTGATGGTAGCATTATAAGATGATCTCTCACTAAATTATCAAGGTATAAGTGTTCTCCCTGAGTATGCACCGTTGCGAAAGTTCTTCGTGCTGAGACACCACGTGATGATCGGGTGTGATAGGATCTACGTTCAAATACAACGGGTGCAAAACAGTTGCACACGCGGAACACTAAGACCGAAAGGTCGATCGTGAATCATATAATAGATATGATCAACATTGTGATGTTCACCATTGAAACTACTCCATCTCACATGATGATCGGACATGGTTTAGTTGATTTGGATCACGTGATCACTTAGAGGATTAGAGGGATGTCTATCTAAGTGGGAGTTCTTAAGTAATATGATTAATTGAACTTAAATTTATCATGAACTTAGTACCTGATAGTATTTTTCTTGTCTATGTTGATTGTAGATAGATGGCCCGTGTTGTTGTTCCGTTGAATTTTAATGCGTTCCTTGAGAAAGCAAAGTTGAAAGATGATGGTAGCAATTACACGGATTGGGCCCGTAACTTGAGGATTATCCTCATTGCTGCACAGAAGAATTACGTCCTGGAAGCACCGCTAGGTGCCAGACCTGTTGCAAGAGCAACACCAGGTGTTATGAACGTCTGGCAGAGCAAAGCTGATGACTACTCGATAGTTCAGTGTGCCATGCTTTACGGCTTAGAACCGGGACTTCAATGACGTTTTGGATGTCATGGATCATATGAGATGTTCCAAGAGTTGAAGTTAATATTTCAAGCAAATGCCTGGATTGAGAGATATGAAGTCACCAATAAGTTCTACAGGTACAAGATGGAGGAGAATAGTTCTGTCAGTGAGCATATACTCAGAATGTCTGGGTATAACAATCACTTGATTCAACTGGGAGTTAATCTTCTGGATGATAGCATCATTGACAGAATTCTTCACTCACTGCCACCAAGCTACAAGAGCTTCGTGATGAACTATAACATGCAAGGGATGGATAAGATGATTCTCGAACTCTTAGCAATGCTAAAAGCTGCGGAGGTAGAAATCAAGAAGGAGCATCAAGTGTTGATGGTCAATAAGACCACCAGCTTCAAGAAAAAGGGCAAAGGGAAGAAGAAGGGGAACTTCAAGAAGAACAGCAAACAAGTTGCTGCTCAGGAGAAGAAACCCAAGTGTGGACCTAAGCCTGAGACTGAGTGCTTCTACTGCAAGCAGACTAGTCACTGGAACCGGAACTGTCCCAAGTATTTGGCAGATAAGAAGGATGGCAAGGTGAACAAAGGTATATGTGATATACATGTTATTGATGTGTACCTTACTAATGCTCGCAGTAGTACCTGGGTATTTGATACTGGTTCTGTTGCTAATATCTGCAACTCGATACAAGGACTACGGATTAAGCTAAGATTGGCTAAGGACGAGGCGACAATGTGCGTGGGAAATGGTTCCAAAGTCGATGTGATCGCAGTCGGCACGCTACCTCTACATCTACCTTCGGGATTAGTTTTAGACCTAAATAATTGTTATTTGGTGCCAACATTGAGCATGAACATTATATCTGGATCTTGTTTGATGCGAGACGGTTATTCATTTAAATCAGAGAATAATGGTTGTTCTATTTATATGAGTAATATCTTTTATGGTCATGCACCCTCGAAGAGTGGTCTATTTTTGTTGAATCTCGATAGTAGTGATACACATATTCATAGTATTGAAGCCAAAAGATGCAGAGTTGATAATGATAGTGCAACTTATTTGTGGCACTGCCGTTTAGGTCATATTGGTGTAAAGCGCATGAAGAAACTCCATACTGATGGAATTTTGGAACCACTTGATTACGAATCACTTGGTACTTGTGAACCATGCCTCATGGGCAAGATGACTAAAACGCCGTTCTCCGGAACTATGGAGCGAGCAACAAATTTATTCGAAATCATACATACAAATGTATGTGGTCCGATGAATATTGAGGCTCGCGGCGGGTATCGTTATTTTCTCACCTTCACAGATGATTTAAGTAGATATGGGTATATCTACTTAATGAAACATAAGTCTGAGACATTTGAAAAGTTCAAAGAATTTCAGAGGGAAGTTGAAAATCATCGTAACAAGAAAATAAAGTTTCTATGATCTGATGAGAGTATTTGAGTTACGAGTTTGGTCTTCATTTGAAACAATGCGGAATAGTTTCGCAACTCACGCCACCCGGAACACCACAGCGAAATGGTGTATCCGAACGTCGTAATCGTACTTTATTAGATATGGTGCGATCTATGATGTCTTTTACTGATTTATCGCTATTATTTTGGGGTTATGCTCTAGAGACAGCTGCATTCACGTTAAATAGGGCACCATCTAAATCCGTTGAGACGACGCCTTATGAACTATGGTTTGGCAAGAAACCAAAGTTATCGTTTCTTAAAGTTTGGGGCTGCGATGCTTATGTGAAAAAGCTTCAACCTGATAAGCTTGAACCCAAATCGGAAAAATGTGTCTTCATAGGATACCCAAAAGAGACTGTTGGGTACACCTTCTATCACAGATCCGAAGGCAAGATTTTTGTTGCTAAATTTGGAATCTTTCTAGAGAAGGAGTTTCTCTCGAAAGAAGTGAGTGGGAGGAAAGTAGAACTTGATGAGGTAACTGTACCTGCTCCCTTATTGGAAAGTAGTTCATCACAGAAATCGGTTCCTGTGACAGGTACACCAATTAGTGAGGAAGTTAATGATGATGATCATGAAACTTCAGATAAAGTTGTTACTGAACCTCGTAGGTCAACCAGAGTAAGATCCGCACCAGAGTGGTACGGTAATCCTGTTCTGGAGGTTATGTTACTAGACCATGACGAACCTACGAACTATGAAGAAGTGATGGTGAGCCCAGATTCCGCAAAATGGCTTGAGGCCATGAAATGTGAGATGGGATCCATGTATGAGAACAAAGTATGGCCTTTGGTTGACTTGCCCGATGATCGGCAAGCCATTGAGAATAAATGGATCTTCAAGAAGAAGACTGACGCTGATGGTAATGTTACTATCTATAAAGCTCGACTTGTTGCGAAAGGTTTTTGACAAGTTCAAGGGATTGACTATGATGAGACTTTCTCACCCGTAGCGATGCTTAAGTCTGTCTGAATCATGTTAGCAATTGCGGCATTTTATGATTACGAAATTTGGCAAATGGATGTCAAAACTGCATTCCTGAATGGATTTTTGGAAGAAGAGTTGTATATGATGCAACCGGAAGGTTTTGTCGATCCAAAAGGAGCTAACAAAGTGTGCAAGCTCCAGCGATCCATTTATGGACTGGTGCAAGCCTCTCGGAGTTGGAATAAATGCTTTGATAGTGTGATCAAAGCATTTGGTTTTATACAGACTTTTGGAGAAGCCTGTATTTACAAGAAAGTGAGTGGGAGCTCTGCAGCATTTCTGATATTATATGTGGATGACATATTCCTGATTGGAAATGATATAGAATTTCTAGATAGCATAAAGGGATACTTGAATAAGAGTTTTTCAATGAAGGACCTCGGTGAAGCTGCTTATATATTGGGCATCAAGATCTATAGAGATAGATCAAGACGCTTAATTGGACTTTCACAAAGCACATACCTTGACAAAGTTTTGAAGAAGTTCAAAATGGATCAGTCAAAGAAAGGGTTCTTGCCTGTGTTACAAGGTGTGAAGTTGAGTAAGACTCAATGCCCAACCACTGCAGAAGATAGAGAGAAGATGAAAGATGTTCCCTATGCTTCAGCCATAGGCTCTATCATGTATGCAATGCTGTGTACCAGACCTGATGTGTGCCTTGCTATAAGTTTAGCAGGGAGGTACCAAAGTAATCCAGGAGTGGATCACTGGACAGTGGTCAAGAACATCCTGAAATACCTAAAAAGGACTAAGGATATGTTTCTCATTTATGGAGGTGACAAAGAGCTAGTCGTAAATGGTTACGTCGATGCAAGCTTTGACACTGATCCAGACGATTCTAAATCGCATACCGGATACGTGTTTACATTGAACGGTGGAGCTGTCAATTGGTGCAGTTCTAAACAAAGCGTTGTTGCAGGATCTACGTGTGAAGCGGAGTACATAGCTGCTTTGGAAGGACCAAATGAAGGAGTCTGGATGAAGGAGTTCATATCCGATCTAGGTGTCATCCCTAGTGCATCGGGTCCAATGAAAATCTTTTGTGACAATACTGGTGCAATTGCCTTGGTAAAGGAATCCAGATTTCACAAGACAACCAAGCACATCAAGAGACGCTTCAATTCCATCCGGGATCAAGTCCAGGTGGGAGACATAGAAATTTTCAAGATACATACGGATCTGAATGTTGCATACCCGTTGACTAAGCCTCTTCCACGAGCAAAACATGATCAGCACCAAGGCTCCATGGGTGTTAGAATCATTACTATGTAATCTAGATTATTGACTCTAGTGCAAGTGGGAGACTGAAGGAAATTTGCCCTAGAGGCAATAATAAAGTTATTATTTATTTCCTTATATCATGATAAATGTTTATTATTCATGCTAGATTTGTATTAACCGGAAACATAATACTTGTGTGAATACATATACAAACAGAGTGTCACTAGTATGCCTCTACTTGACTAGCTCGTTGATCAAAGATAGTTATGTTTCCTAGCCATTGACATGAGTTGTCATTTGATTAATGGGATCACATCATTAGGAGAATGATGTGATTGACTTGACCCATTCCGTTAGCTTAGCACATGATCGTTTAGTATTCTGCTATTGCTTTCTTCATGACTTATAGATGCTCCTATGACTATGAGATTATGCAACTCCCATTTACCAGAGGAACACTTTGTGTGTTACCAAACGTCACAACGTAACTGGGTGATTATAAAGGTGCTCTACAGGTGTCTCCGAAGGTACTTGTTGGGTTGGCTTATTTCGAGATTAGTATTTGTCACTTCAATTGTCGGAGAGGTATCTCTGGGCTCACTCGATAATGCACATCACTATAAGCCTTGCAAGCATTGCAACTAATGATTTAGTTGTGGGATGATGTATTACGGAACGAGTAAAGAGACTTGCCGGTAACGAGATTGAACTAGGTATTGAGATACCGACGATCGAATCTCGGACAAGTAACATACCGATGACAAAGGGAACAACGTATGTTGTTATGCGGTCTGACCGATAAAGATCTTCGTAGAATATGTGGGAGCCAATATGAACATCTAGGTTCCGCTATTGGTTATTGACCGGAGACATGTCTCGGTCATGTCTACATAGTTCTCGAATCCGTAGGGTCCGCACGCTTAAAGTTCGATGATGGTTATATTATGAGTTTATGTGTTTTGATGTACCGAAGGGTGTTCGGAGTCCCGGATGTGATCACAGACATGACGAGGAGTCTCAAAATGGTCGAGACGTAAAGAACGATATATTGGACGACTATGTTTGGACATCGGAAAGGTTCCGGACATTTATCGGAGTACCGGGGGGTTACCGAAACCCCCCGGGAACTAATGGGCCTTGTTGGGCCCTTGTGGAGAGAGAAAGGGGCCGGCCAGGGCAAGAGGCGTGCTCCCTCCCCTTGTGTCCGAATAGGACAAGGAGGGGGCGCCCCTTGCCTTTCCCCTCTCCCACTCCTTCCTCCCCCTCCTTCTTGGACTAGGAAAGGGAGGGGCATACCTACTTGGAGTAGGTTTCCCCCTCCTAGGGCACGCCACCCCCTTGGTCGGCCCTCTCCTCCTCCCCCTTTATATATGGAGGAGGGGGCACCCCATAGACACAATAGTTGATCTCTTGATCTCTTAGCCGTGTGCAGTGCCCCCCTCCACCATAATACACCTCGATAACATCGTAGCGGTGCTTAGGCAAAGCCCTGCATCGGTAGAACATCATCATCGTCACCACACCGTCGTGCTGACGGAACTCTCCCTCAAAGCTCGGCTGGATCGGAGTTCGAGGGATGTCATCGAGCTGAACGTGTGCTGAACTCGGAGGTGCCGTGCTCGGTACTTGATCGGTCGGATCATGAAGACGTACGACTACATCAACCGCGTTGTGCTAACGCTTCCGCTTTCGGTCTACGAGGGTACATGGACACACTCTCCCCTCTCATTGCTATGCATCACCATGATCCTATGTGTTCGTAGGAATTTTTTTTGAAATTACTATGTTCCCCAACACTTGACCCAACGGCTTGGTCCTTGAAGGAGGTGTTAGTGCGGCAAACCAGGCAATCAGACTATGTGGCTTTATCGCTCTCACTTTGCCATAGGAGTTTGACAATGAGATTGTAGGCGCAGCCCATGGTATTATTCGATTACCCAAACTTGGGTGCTGTAGACGCCTGCCCGGGTGGAGACCGTTCCTTTGTGTAATGCGGAAAAAATAGCAAAAGATTTATACTTAGTCAGTTTTCGGCTTTCTCTAGTGAGGTGTTTATCCGGATGAACCGGAAACACAATCGCATTAGTTCTCCCTTTACTACCGTAGACGAACGAGCGAAATGTAAGGTAGTTAACACAGGAGCCGGGCAACCCAACTATTGACCAAAGACTGATTCAGAGCCGATGCATATAATGCTATATTTGAGACGCTGAATTGCACTATAAAAGTGTTCGGACTTATTTTATTTTTAAGAAATGTACGTGGCCGAATGGAGACCCTAGCGATTTAAGTCGTACCGAGGTGTACATGGCAATCAGAAAAGAGAGGGAATACAGATTTAGGAAATAAGCCAGTACTGAATATGTTAGGCAAAAAACTGTTTCCGTTATAGTCTGATTGATATGTCAAAACGTATTTTACAAATGATGCGATAAGCATCGAGGCTATTTTACATGCCGAGCACCAGGGAAAGCTGTGTACGGGTCCTAAAAAAGGAAGAGGTGATCTCTAAAGATCCTTGAGATACTCTGCCGCACGTCTGCGTCGCTTGGCTCCTTGGTGTGTAATCCTCCGAGAGGATCAACGATCGGTTTTTCATAAAGGGCCTGGGAAAGGTGCCCTTGGTACCATCACAAGTTGACGTGGGTTGTAAGGAACCTGAAAAAATAAAAATAAGGAAAAAGGATATGAGGGTCCACATAGGGTCGAACTGTATTGTGGATTTTATCTTTAATATGCCTCCATATTTTCCCATGGTATCTTTAGTGCGTAGTTATGTCCGCATGGCACGTGTGCCGCAATTTGGTTGGGGCTGAGATGGAGGCCGAACTGTTAATCGAGCTCCAAACGAGCTGGACTGTCGCTCTGCAGGGTAGTCTGGACGTGTTTAACAGTGTCCGGGGCTTAATTGCTTATATAGCATTTGGCCTTATAAGGCCGCCCTGTACTTCCACTTCAAGGGCCGCGGTGTGCTCCTCAGTACGGAGGGATCACTCCGTGTTTCCATTGACTGTTATAACACCGCGTGGTCCGGGCATCTTGAGTTTGAGAAAGGCATAGTGCAGGATCCCATTGAAGCGAGCGAACGCGGTTCGTCCGAGCAGTGCATGATAGCCGCTACAGAAGGGGATGACATCGAAGATCAAGTCCTTGCTTCGGAAGTTGTCCGGCGAACCGAAGACGACTTCCAATGTGATTGAGCCCGTGCAACGGGCCTCTACACCAGGTATTACTCCTTTAAAGGTAGTTTTGGTGTGTTTAATTCTTGACGTATCAATGGCTTCCTCTGTTGACCCGGTTTGGAGCCATTGAATCCGGCGTTGACCGTCGTGTCCTCTATATTATGATTATTACTTTGGCGCTTGTTTTTGTTGTGTCGGGGCCTGCCGCTGCCATTTCTGCTTTCAGGAGTACCAGGGTCGCTGGTACCGTTGTTGTTGTGGGCTAACCAGCTATCCTCTCCCGCGCAAAAGCGGGTCATGAGTGTTGTAAGGGCTGCCATGGACTTTGGCTTCTCTTGGCCGAGGTGTCGGGCAAGCCATTCGTCATGGACTCTATGTTTAAAGGCCGCTAGGGCTTCGGCGTCCGGACAGTCGACGATTTGGTTCTTTTTAATTAAGAACCTTGTCCAGAGTTTTAGGGCTGACTCTCCGGGTTGCTGGACTATGTGAATAAGGTCATTGGCGTCCAGGGGCCGTACATAGGTACCTTGGAAGTTGTCTCTAAACACATCTTCTAGATCTTCCCTGCTACCAATAGAATTTTTCTGGGAGGCTGTTTAACCAGTGTCGTGCTGGTCCCTTAAGCTTCAAGGGGAGATATTTGATGGCATGTAGATCGTCACCGCAAGCCATGTGAATGTGGAGAAGGAAATATTCAATCCAGACTGCGGGATCTATTGTACCGTTGTATGATTCTATGTTGATGGGTTTAAACCCCTCTGGGAACTGATGTTCCATTACTTCGTCGGTGAAGCATAGGGGGTGTGCAGCACCTCTGTACCGGGCGACATCACGGTGTAATTCAGACGGAGGCCGTATGTGGTTTTCGGCCCATGCGAGGTTGTGTCTGTCCTGCCAGGTCTGATGGCCGTCTTCACGTGTTGGAGCACGCCCCCTCGTATCCATAGATTGATCTTGTCAGACCGGCTCTATTCTCCAGGTCCTTGCGTAAGTCATAGGAGTAACCCGAGGCCGTTACCTCCTTGCCTTGACGGCGCTGTGGCGCAGGCTGGTGTTCGGCATGATTAGCCGGTCTGTCCCGTCCATGTTGCGGTTGGTCGGGCTCGTCAACAGTTTTATGCTTTGGCGGTATGGGCTCAAGGGCCTCGTTGTCAAGTTGAGGTAGTAGCTTGCGCTCTGGGTAACTCTTAGTTGGGCGTTCGAGGCCGTATTCCTAGGCAGCCAGGACGTTAGTCCATCTGTCATTGAGTAGATCCTGATCAGCTCGAAGCTGTTGCTGCTTCTTTTTCAGGCTTCTTGCAATGGCGATTAACTGGCGTTTAAAGCTCTCTTGTTCGAGGGGTTCCTCCGGCACGATGAAATCTTCGTCACCGAGGCTCACTGTCCTCCGAGCCCTCGTTCCTGATAGGATTGTCGGGATTAACTTGCCCATCCTCCCAATCATCCTGTTCGGATGTTGGCTCGACAGGGGCTTCGGGGTCTTCGCCGTTCTCCAGAGTGTTAGTCTTTGGTGCCGGTATTGCTGTCTTTTTGGCGACGCAATTTTGAGCGGCGCCGCTGACGTCGATGTTTTGGAGGTGCTTCGACAGGCTGGTCCTCAACCGGATCCTTCTTGCCGTTGTCGTCATCCTCTTTAGGTGTATCCACCATGTATACATCGTATGTGGAGGTGGCCGTCCAACATCCGACAAACGGATGGTCTTGGCCTTGTTCATCTTTGGCGTCGTCGTCCATACTGTCGATTTCTTCAGAGGCGTAGTCCAGCATGTCGGTTAGATCTTTGATAGTGGATATGAAGTGGGTGGTGGGTGGGACGTAAAATTCCCCGCCCTCTGCCCCTAGTCTGGGCTGGGCATAATTCGGGAGCGATCCTTCCATAATGGCGAGCGATTGCATTAAGTCTAGAGCCTCGTTTAAGGGCGAGGGTTGGACAGAGAAACGAGAGCCCATGGGGTACTTCGGGGTTGAAGCCTCCTAGCGGTGCCCGCATGATACCGACCTTGAGAGTTCGGACTTTGAGTCCGGCGGAGTGTCCGATACTTCAGTGGTGATGAGGAGGGTTCGGTTCGTCTTTGGGTTTGCCGATGACACCGTCCCATCCGGATCTCCGGTAGCAAGATCCATAATTGCAGAGAGTCCAGCGGGCTCTAAACTCCCATCTTCGGACCTGACGGCGTGCTCTCGATCTAAGGCCAGGGCGGCAATAGGGGCCGCGAACCCTTCAAAGACCAAATATCCTCGGATATCAGCGACATAGTTTAGGTTCCCTAAACCGATCTGATGACCAGGGGCATAGCTGTCGATCTGCTCGAGGTGGCCAATCAAGTTGGAAAGCAACGCGAAGGCGCCGAATACAAAAATTTGGCCCAGGGGGAAATCTCCCCCGAAACAACATCATTGTGGATGATCGAACGAGCCATTGAATCCTTCATCGACAGCACAGAGGAACTCTCAATGAAAGCACCAATGTCGGTGTCAAATTCGATAGATATCAGGTATGGGGTCCCGAACTGTGCATCTAAGGATCAAAGGTACTAGGAGGCAGGGACATGATGTCTACCCAGGTTCGGGCCCTCTTAATGGAGGTAATACCCTACTTCCTGCTTGATTGACTATGATGAGTATAGGGGTTACAAGAGTTGATCTACCACGAGATCGTAATGGCTAAACCCTACATGTCTAGCCAATATGATTGTGATCGCCTCTACGGACTAAACCCTCCAGTTTATATAGACACCGGAGGGGACTAGGGTTGTACAGAGTCGGTTTGCAGAGAAAGGAATCTTCATATCCGAACGCCAAGCTTGCCTTCCACGCCAAGGAGAGTCCCATCCGGACACGGGGGAAGCCTTCTATCTTGTATCTTCACGACCCACCAGTCCGGCCCACGTCACATAGCCCGGACGCCCAGGGACCCCCTAACCCAGGACTCCCTCAGCGGTCACCCCTTGCGGCCCTCCTCTCTCTCCACTAAGGCCCACTAAAGCCCAATATTTCCCTCGGGGGGTTCCGGTAGCCCCTCGGTACTCCGGTAAAATATCCGAATCACTCGGAACCATTCCGATGTCCGAATATAACCTTCCAATATATGAATCTTTACCTCTCGACCATTTCGAGACTCCTCATCATGTCCATGATCTCATTCGGGACTCCGAACAAACTTTAAGCGTGCGGACCCTACGGGTTCGAGAACTATGTAGACATGACCGAGACACATCTCCGGTCAATAACCAATAGTGGAACCTGGATGCTCATATTGGTTCCTACATATTCTATGAAGATCTTTATCGGTCAAACCGCATGACAACATACATCATTCCCTTTGTCATCGGTATGTTACTTACCCAAGATTCGATCGTCGGTATCATCACACCTAGTTCAATCTCGTTACTAGCAAGTCTCTTTACTCGTTCCGTAATGCATCATCCCGCAACTAACTCATTAGTAACATTGCTTGCAAGGCTTATAGTGATGTGCATAACTGAGAGGGCCCAGAGATACCTCTCCGATACACGGAGTGACAAATCCTAATCTTGATCTATGCCAACTCAACAAACACCTTCGGAGATACCTGTAGAGCATCTTTAAAATCACCTAGTTACGTTGTGACATTTGATAGCACACAAAGTGTTCCTCCGGTATTCGGGAGTTGCATAATCTCATAGTTAGAGGAATATGTATAAGTCATGAAGAAAGCAATAGCAATAAAACTAAATGATCATAACGCTAAGCTAACGGATGTGTCCTGTCCATCACATCATTCTCTAATGATATGATCCCGTTCATCAAATGACAACACATGTCTATTGTTAGGAAACTTAACCATCTTTGATTAACGAGCTAGTCAAGTAGAGGCATACTGGGGACACTCTGTTTTGTTTATGTATTCACACATGTACTAAGTTTCCGGTTAATACAATTCTAGCATAAATAATAAAAATTTATCATGATATAAGGAAATATAAATAACAACTTCATTATTGCCTCTAGGGCATATTTCCTTCAGTCTCCCACTTCCACTAGAGTCAATAATCTAGATTACATAGTAATGATCTAACACCCATGGAGTCTTGGTGCTGATCATGTTTTGCTCGTGGAAGATGCTTAGTCAACGGGTCTGCAACATACAGATCCGTATATATTTTGCAAATCTCTATGTCTCCCTCCTTGACTTGATCACGGATGGAATTGAAGCGTCTCTTGATGTGTTTGGTTCTCTTGTGAAATCTGGATTCCTTCGCCAAGGCAATTGCTCTAGTATTGTCACAAAAGATTTTCATTGCACCTGATGCACTAGGTATTACACCTAGATCGGATATGAACTCCTTCATCCAGACTCCTTCATTTGCTACTTCCGAAGTAGCTATGCACTCCGCTTCACACGTAGATCCTGCCACGACGCTCTTCTTGGAACTGCACCAACTGACAGCTCCACCATTCAATATAAATACGTATCCGGTTTGTGACTTAGAGTCATCCGGATCAGTGTCAAAGCTTGCATCAACATAACCATTTACAACAAGCTCTTTATCACCTCCATAAACGAGAAACATATCCTTAGTCCTTTTCAGGTATTTCAGGATGTTCTTGGCCGTTGTCCAGTGATCCACTCCTGGATTACTTTGGTACCTCCCTGCTAAACTTATAGCAAGGCACACATTAGGTCTGGTACACAACATTGCATACATGATAGAACCTATGGCTGAGGCATAGGGAATCACTTTCATTTTCTCTCTATCTTCTGCAATGGTCGGGCATTGAGTCTGACTCAACTTCACACCTTGTAACACAAGCAAGAACCCTTTCTTTGACTGATCCATTTTGAACTTCTTCAAAACTTTATCAAGGTATGTGCTTTGTGAAAGTCCAATTAAGTGTCTTGATCTATCTCTATCGATCTTGATGCCCAATATATAAGCACCTTCACAATTATGTATTATTTCCAATCAACAATATGTCATCCACATATAATATTAGAAATGCTACAGAGCTCCCACTCACTTTCTTGTAAATACAGGCTTCTCCAAAAGTCTGAAAATAACTTAAAATAAATAAGAATAAATTGCAGCAAGGTATTTTTGTATTTTTGGTTTAATAGATCTAAAAATAAAAGCAAAGGAAGAGTAGATCGCAAAGGCAAATAATATGAGAAAGAAGACCCGGGGGCCGTAGGTTTCACCAGTGGCTTCTCTCGAGAAAAATAGCAAACGGTGGGTGGAAAAATTACTGTTGGGCAATTAACATAACTTCAAATAATCATGACTATATCCAGGCAATGATAATTCCATAGGCATCACGTCCGAGATTAGTAGACTGACTCCTGCCTGCATCTACTACTATTACTCCACACATCGACCGCTATCCAGCATGCATCTAGTGTATTAAGTTCATGGAGAAATGGAGTAATGCAATAAGAACGATGACATGATGTAGACAAGATCTATCTATGTAGAGATAGACCCCATCATTTTATCCATAGTAGCAACGATACATACGTGTTGGTTCCCTTTCTGTCACTGGGATCAAGCACCGTAAGATGGAACCCACTACAAAGCACCTCCCCCCCATTGCAAAAAAATAGATCAAGTTGGCCAAACAAAACCCAAATATCGGAGAAGAAATACGAGGCTATAAGTAATCATGCATAAAAGAGATCAAAGAAACTCAAATACTTTCATGGCTATAAAATGATAGATCTGATCATAAACTCAAAGTTCATCAGATCCCAACAAACACACCACAAAAGAGTTAGATCATATGGATCTCCAAGAGACCATTGTATTGAGAATCCAGCGAGAGCGAGAGGAAGCCATCTAGCTACTAACTACAGACCCGAAGGTCTACAAAGAACTACTCACGCATCATCGGAGAGGCACCAATGGAGGTGGTGAACCCCATCCGAGATGGTGTCTAGATTGGATCTGGTGGTTCTGGACTCTGCGGCGGCTGGATGAATATTTCGTCAACTCCCCTAGGGTTTCTGGAATATTGGGGTATCTATAGAGCAAAAAGGGGGTCCGGGGCACCCGAGGTGGGCACAACCCACCAGGGCGCGCCTGGGCCTCTTGGCGCGCCTGGGCCTCCTGGCGCGCCCTGGTGGGTTGTGCTCTCCTCGGAGCACCCCCCCAGGCACAGCCAGGGCCCATTATGTTCCTTTTGGTCCAAAAAATCTCCGTAAAGTTTCGTTGGTATTGATTTCCTGTGATGTAAAAACATGCAGAAAACAACAACTGGCACTTGGCACTATGTCAATAGGTTAGTACCAAAAAATGATATAAAATGACTATAAAATGATTATAAAACATCCAAGATTGATAATATAACAGCATGGAATAATAAAAAAATATAGATACGTTGGAGACGTATCAGCATCCCCAAGCTTAACTCCTACACGTCCTCAAGTAGGTAAGTGACAAAAACAGAATTTTATATATGGAATGCTTCCTATCATGTCATATCATATTTCTTTTCTTTATAGCATGGACATTTGGACTTTTATATTGATCAAAGCAATAGTCTAGTTTTGACATGATAATTTAAATGTTCAAGCATATCAATAAGCAACCATGTCTTTCAAAATATCAACGCTAAAATAAGTTATCCCTAGCCCATTATGCTCAATCATTGATCCATTCATGAAACACACTCGCATATTAGCTACACCCAATACTCAAGTACAATCATATTGCCTCCTAGTTGGTGCTTTTTATAAGAGAAGATGGATACTCAAATTCAAAAATAAAAATTGCATAAAGTAAAAGAAAGGCCCTTCGCAGAGGGAAGTAGGGATTTGTAGAGGTGCCAGAGCTCAAAGCGAAAAACTTAGAGATAAAAACATTTTGGGAGGTGTGTCCTTCCCACCAACGAAAATGACTTAGAGTTCCAAACACTTTTCATGCTAGATATATCATAGGTGGTTCCCAAACAGAAAACAAAGTTTATTCCTTTTTCAACCATACTTTCACTTTCCATGGCTAACCGTTTCCATGGGTGCCTTCCATACCAACACTTTCCAAGGAATTTATCATTTGACAACATAAAGTAAATTCATTTTTCATTTCGGGATTGGGAATCCCTAATACCTTTGCCTTACTCTCGTGCAATGACAAGTGAATAAACACTCATCGTGAGAATAACACATCTAGCATGGAAAATATTAGCCACCCCTCACCGCTCTGCGAGCGAAACGAACACACAAAAGAGAAGTTTATTTTGAAAATTAGAGATGGCACATACAAATTTGCTTAGAATGGAAAAATAATACCGCATATAGGTAGGTATAGTGGACTCATGTGGTAAAACTGGTTTAAAGGTTTTTGGATGCACAAGTAGAGATCATACTTAGTGCAAAATGAAGGCTAGCAAAAGATTGGGAAGCGACCAACCAAGAAACCGATAATCTCATAAGCAAGCATTAAGCATAATTAACACCGAATAATGCACAACAAGTAGGATATAACTTCATTGCATAATTACTGACTTTCGTGCTTGCATAGGGAATCACAAACCTTAACACCAATATTCTTACTAAAGCATAATTACTCATCAACACAACTCACATATCACATCATCATATCTCAAAACTATTACTAAGAATCAAGATTATTTTGTCCAATGATCTTCATGAAAGCTTTTATTATATCCTTCTTGGATATCTATCACTTTGGAACTAATTTTTAATATGTTGCTTTTGATAAGCTCAAACAAATATAAGTGAAGATCAGGAGCATAATTTTTTTTCTTTCTCTCAAATTAATTTAAGTGAAGAAAAAGAGAATTTCTTGAATTTTTTTACTAACTCTCAAATAAATCTAAGCGAAGCAAGAGAGTATTTCTTCAAAAATACTAAAGCACACTGTGCTCAAAAAGATATAAGTGCATCACTAGAGCAAGTCCATAGCTCATAAAAATTTAAGTGATGTGTAGAGAGCAATTCTAACAAGTCATGACATAATTTTGGCTCTCTCAAATAGGTCTGTTCAGCAAGTAGTCAAGACTTAAAACAAAAAATAAACAAGTAAAGACTCATATCATAGAAGACGCTCCAAGCAAAACACATAGTATGTGACGAATAAAAATATAGCTTCGAGTAAAATACCGATGGTCGTTAGAAGAAAGAGGGGATGCCACTCGGGGGCATCCCCAAGCTTAGTTGTTTGCTCATTTTTGGATAATAGCTTGGGATGCAAGGGCATCCCCAAGCTTAGGCTCTTCTTACTCCTTATTCCTTCATTCATCGTAAGATAACCCAAAACTTGAAAACTTCAATCACACAAAACTCAACGAAACATTCTTGAGATCCGTTAGTAAAAGAAAGAAAATCACTACTATAAGTACTATACCAAACTAATTCATATTTTGTTTTTGCATTATATCTATCGTATTCCAACTTTTCTATGGAAAAAACTCATCAAGGAAAACCATAGAGCCATCAAAATAAGCACACAACACAAAGAAAACAGAATATGTCAAAACAGAACAGTCTGTAGCAATCTGACTATTTCGAATACTTCTGAAACTCCAAAATTTCTGAAAAAATAGGACAACCTAAAAATTTGTATATTAATGTACTGTAAAAAATTCAGAGTTTTTCGTCACTTCTGTGATTTTTAGAAATTCTAACTCTGACGCAAAGTTTCTGTTTTTTCCAGCAAGATTAAACAACTATCACCCAAGAAGATCCTATAGGTCTTGCTTGGCACAAACACTAACTGAAACACAAAAACACAATCATACCAGTAGTATAATTGTGCAAAAACTCAAAAATAGGAAGCAAAAAGAAAAAATAAATTTTATTCATTGGGTTGCCTCCCAACAAGCGCTATAGTTTTACGCCCTTAGCTAGGCATAAAGTAAGGATCTAAGTTTTGTCATATTTATTTCGAGATACATAAGATGCCCTCATGATTGATTCATATGGTGTCCTAATTCTTTTTCTAGGGAAGTGTTCCATACCCTTCCTCAAAGGAAATTTGAACTTAATATTGCCTTCTTTCATATCAATCACGGCACCGATAGTGCATAAAAACGGTCTACCAAGAATCGTTGGGCAAGACGGATTGCAATCAATATCAAGAACAATAAAATCTATGTGCACATAATTTCTATTTGCAAGAATAAGAACATCGTTAATTCTTCTCATAGGCTTTTTAATAGTAGAATCCGTCAAGTGCAAATTTAAAGAAGATTCTTCAAGATCGGTAAGACCAAGCACATCACATAAAGATTTCAGAATTGTAGAAACACTAGCACCCAAGTCACACAAAGTAAAACACTCATAATTTTTAATCTTTACTTTGATAGTAGGTTCCCATTCATCATGCAATTTTCTAGGAATTGAAACTTCTAATTCCATTTTTTCTTCAAAAGCTTTCATCGTAGCATCAACAATATGTTTAGTAAAAGCTTTTTTTTGTTCATAAGCATGGGGTGAATTTATCATGGATTGCAACAAAGAAATACAATCAATCAAAGATCAACTATCATAATTAAAATCTTTGTAATCCAAAAGAGTGGGCACATCACTAGTTAAAGTTTTGACCTCTTCAAACCCACTTTCATCAATTTTCTCAACAAGATTTTCACCCTCCGAAATATTGGGACGCCTTCTACCTAAAGTTGACTCTTATCCAGTCCCTTTTTCATCAAATTTAATTTTACTAAACAAGGAATCAATAGAAGAAACACCAATCAGTGATCTTCATCACTTTTATGAAAGAAATCGCTAGAAAACGCTTTTTCTAAAAATCCTCTTTTAGCTCTAAACATAGCGGTTCTTTTCTTACTTTCATCCATAGAAACATAAAGAGCTTTAATTGATTCATCTACTTTAGGCACAAAAATTTTCATCTTGAGATTTTCCACATATAGAGCAATTCTATAAACACTTCTAGACAAATCATCAATCTTACTCAACTTTTCTTCTATGCAAGTGTTGAAGACTTTTTGCGTGTTGATAAATTCTTTAATATTATTCTCAAGATCAGAGGTGTTCCTATTATTATAAGATTTATTTCCATAGGAATTACCGTAATTATTAGAGGAATTACTAGGAAAAGGCCTAGGATTAAAATTACACTAGTGCGCGTCGGTCCTAAACAAACGGTTTTTTACCCCTCTCCGCGACGACATTTGGAACCGTCGCCAAGTGAGTGTGTGCGATAGGTTGTCCTTCCCACACGAGCCAGAAATCGTCAGGATAGGCCCACCTAGGACCTAGGCTGTGGCCGTGTGCGATCGAGCGAGGCATCAAAACCCTATCATCACTGGTGCGCGTCGGTACTAAACAAACGGTTTTTACCCCTTTCCGCGACGGCATTTGAAACCGTCGCCAAGTGAGTGTGGGCGATAGGGGAGTCCTTCCCACATGACCCAGAAACTGTTGGGGATATGCCCTCCTGGCACACACACTCGGCAAAATGAGGTCGTGTGCGACCGGCGAGCACTCAAATACAGAAATACGTACAGTAGTTCTAGAAAAAAAATACAATTATACATGCAAAATCATTTCCGCTCATAAGTACATCCCACACTGTCGTGGAATTGTCAGAGAAGATGTCCTAGGGTGAGGACTTAGTCATGAGGCCAACGCATCTATATGGTAGCTTGAGAGAGTTGAGCGGAATCGAGAGACGCAACACAAGACACGGATTTAGACAGCTTCGGGCCCCGGGAAACATCATCCGGTAACAACCCTACATGCTGTTTGAGGCTAGGTCTCATTATCATCACGAGGGAGTCGCCGTAAACTGGCTCTCCCAGTTATGTCTAACCCTAGAGATTATTGCTTTTTGCTTGTCCCTCTTTGGGGAGCCCTGCCCCTCCTTATATAAGTTGAAGGGGCGGGTTACATGTAGATTCCAACTCGGATTAAGACTTAACTATTCTGACTTCTCTTCATGGACTTCTTAACATCTTGGGCTTCATAACATCTCGGGCTTCATAACGTCTCGGGCTTCATAACCCCTGGCAACCCAGTTATCACTGTCTGCCGGGTTATGACTAGTGCCGGTTTATGATGGTCTACCGATTTATGATGGTGTGCCGGTTTATGATGGTCTACCGGTTTATGATGGTCTGCCGGTTTATGATGGTCTGCCGGTTTATGATTGTCTGTTGAGTTATCATCTGACTTAACTCCTGCCAGGTTATCATCTGACTTAACTCCTGCCGGGTTATCATCTGACTTAACTCCTGTCAGGTTATCATCTGACTTAACTCCTGCCGGGTTATCATCTGACTTAATTCCTGCCGGTTTACCAAGTATCAGCCGGGTTATAACTCCGACCGGGTCATACCGCGGGGTATATCCCCGACATTAGCCATTAATTTGGATTTATCCATGTTAAATTGATCTTGATCATCCTTAAATCCTTGTCATTTCCTTCTTCTAGAAAATCCGGGTCAATAGACCAACTTCATAATCAATTTGCTGACATTGGTTTGTCATAAAGAAATATTGTGAAGAATAACTAATTTGACTCAGCTCCCAATGCTTAACAAAAATATTGGTCATTGAAATACTCATCCGATCTTCAGCCGGTTAAAGAATGTAGAACTTGCCAGTTTATCATTGCCAAAATTGCCGGTTTATAAATATTGGTTGCTCTGAGTCATAACTGTTTGTTAACATCAGCTTTGAAAATATACCTCTTATATGCCTATCACTTGTCGCCCCCAAGTCTTAAGAAGGTAACGTAGTAACAGCTTAAGAATTGCTTCAATATGAATGTCACAAGCTTGAAGAAATCCAAGTTGTTCATCTCAATCACCAGTCAGAACTGAGTATTCCACATATGTAGCCCCCAAGTGCCGGGTTGTCATGCTTGCAGCAACCTAGGACTTGTAATTGCCGATGCCCATAAAAATTTCAACCAGTGTAGCCCCCAAGGGTCGGGTCATTATGCAATAATGAGCAGGGACTTTGTAGATATGATCATGTAGACTTGAACAACAACGTGTAGGCCCCAAGGGCCGGCTCAGTAAGATAATACTGAGCTAGGACTTTATATATAATTCATTAAAATAACATCATATAATGTAACTCCCATCATGGGGCTTGAACCCACGTCCACAAGGTTAAGAGCTTTGTGCTTTACTAATTGAGGAGTGGACCCTTCAATATAATAGATTAAAACTTGTATACCTTGAATTGTTTACAAGAGCAATTGGTAGCCCCCAAGGGCTGGCTCATTACAATGTGATGAGTCGGGTCTTCAATAAGTTGATGAAAAATTGACTTTGCATTAGCCCCCAAGTGCCATGGTGCATGCTGGCAGTGACATGGGACTTGCATATTTGATATAATCTCAACTTAAATAATGTAGCCCCCAAGTGTCGGGTCGTAAGCCTGCAGCGACTCGGGACTATTCCTTCAATTGGAGAATAAATCATATCCATTAATAATATAATAGCCATTGCGCTAAAGGGACTTTGAAAATCTTAATCATAATACTGGTTACCGATAGCCATAATAAAATCCATCCATGTTGGCTATTTGAAGATTTGAATAATATAATCCAATGATTTATGAGCGCATGATTCCAATGGCACAATCCAAATATATACTGGCGACTTATAATCCCAAGCCAGTCCGGGTTAATAAACACTGGATATTTTATCATCATACTGGCGACTTATAGTCGAAAGCCGGGTCGGGTCAATGAACACCGGTTTATCAAAAACATCATAAATCTCATCAAAGGAGAAAAAACTTGGCAAATAAAGCATACGAAAACTTGTAGTCAAAGCTTTTCACGGGCTGCCAGGCCCCAAATTCGAGGCTTTTCATGGGCTGCCAGGCCACTGAGTTAAACCATTTTACAAAGCCTTTTAAGATGGACCTCAATCTTTAACCAATCGTCGTTTTAACTTGACAAGTTCAGGGTCTTATGAGATTGACTTGTCAAAGTTCGGCGGGTCATGCCAGGTTTACCTGGACGGAGTGACTTACTTAAAAAAGGCAGGCTAACCCGGGGTTTTAGGTGTATACACCAGGCTTCCAAGCCGTGGCTTGATAGCCTATTACAAGTGTAGATTCTTTGTTCATTGCGATAGCAAAGAATCCCCAAGTAATATTTTGAGTTGTGCTCGACGGGTGCCTATGTTTGAATTGTTCTTTTGCAACACTCTCTTTGGCCCCTAAGTAATCTTCTGGTGTAGCTATGGTTCGGACACGACCAAGCCCCCAAGCAATTTTTCTGGTGGCCTTGCGCCGATCAAGAGGTGTAGCTATGGTTCGAGTACGACCAAGCCCCCAAGTGATTTTTCTGGTGGCCTTGCGCCGATCAAGAGGTGTAGCTATGATTTGAGTACGACCAAGCCCCCAAGTGATATTGTGGCATTGGGCCGATCAAGAGGTGTAGCTATGGTTCGAATACGACCAAGCCCCCAAGTGATATTGTGAGCTGTGCTCAAGGGGCACCCATGTTTGAGCTATGCTGCGCAACAAACTCTCTTTGGTCCCTTAATTTTTCCTGAGAACTCGAACTTTGCGAGAGATTATTCTTTTGGACCGGAAATTCTTAAACCGGATATTGAGAGCTTGAAAGCTTTGTGGGAGACAACTTTCCCTTGAGCCAGATTTTAATCCGGAATCCTTCTTTTTAAGCCAGAAATTTTTCTGACAGCCTTTTAAATGTGCACCAATATAGCAGTAGCCTCCGAAACCGGGTTATCTTCCCTTCATTGATCCGGGGTCTTGAATCTCATGATGTTTACTAAGTCATGTTTTCGTAGCCCCCGATTGTTAAGACTACTCGAGGAGTTGGCTTGAGATTCTCCATATTGGGCCATAGCATAAGATGTATATCATTGGCTTTCATAGCACGATGTGAATCCACAGAACGTTGAAGTGATTGCGGCGGTTTATGAATGATCCCGTATGAGCCATGTCAGTAACTCAGCCAATGGTTCCTTCCAACTGGCTGCTTGAAGTTCACCAAACTATAGTGGTAGCGACCTGTGCGTATGCCCATTGATCCACCCAGTGCAGACGACGGCTGATATATGATAATTTGCTCCAGAGTTGTTGGAAGAAAACCAGGCTACCCAAGCAGCGACTGGCTTTATACTCAATAAACAGCTCACGTAGACAGGTGTGGCCTGGTATGTTGATGTAGACCAGGCCTCGGGGGCGGTGATTTGCGCACGTCCATTGAACAACGAGCAAACGCGATCCCAACAAGTCGATGTGGGCCGGACCGCAAGGGCGGCAGCTTGTGTGCGTCCATTCATCATGTAATATGTCCCGGACTATTGCCAGGCGGAATATTATCATCCCGTGCTCCATACCCGTGATATAAGCCACATTTGTAATGAATAATGATCCTGTATATAAAAATATAGAAATCAAAGTAATTTGTTCTTTTATAGAAACAATATATGCTAATCAAATAAGATTAGAGAGATATCACCTGATATATTCGGATAAACGATGATCTGTATATACCGTCCTTGGATAATCTGCATCTTTCTTGATAACTGAACCGCCATCACTTTAGTCAATCCTCGACTCCTAGATGACTGAATGATTACTCAACCCTCGTAGTACTTGCATGCAGTAGTGACCAGTGATCACGCACACATACATAATAACCATACGTGCATGCGAGGTGGTTTCAATAATGGAGCGATGATGCGGAGGTGGAGCGAGTCATGGCGACATCGGTGACTCGGCGGTGTGCATCGAGGGCGATGGAAGAACATCATGGTGGTACTGGGCAACGGAAACACGGCCGATGCTGGCCGGTTTGGTTGCGGCGGCCTGCATGGGCTTGAGGTCGCAAGGCCGGGCCATGGTGATTTAAACAGGTGATTTGACGGCGGTGTTATTGGGTTGGCCTGACCCGGCACCAGAGACAACTTTGAAAATAAGGGTAGAGCCAGTGAAGATCCGATGACTCAATGTGCGGCCATTGACCTGGCGACGGACTCGGGCGACTTAGCGGGCAACAACGATTTGCTGGCGGATTGAAGAAAACGGAGACGGCCCAAGTCGCGGCGAGCCTCGGCGGAGGTGGCGGATCATCAGAGCAGTAGGCCCTGGCCCGAGCGGTGGCTTACGGCAAAGGCGAGGCCCAACAGCGGCTCACGGTGGCGGTTTAAAGCGGGGCGACGGTGGTTCAAGGAGGAAGTGGGTTGAAGTTGGTGCGCCAGAGGTGACCCTGTCGGGGCGGCCGTTTAACCTGCGACGGTTCACTGGCAACTCAGCGAATCCTGGTCCGCGGCCGGACGGACGCAGTTGCTGGTGAAGAGGCCCGCGGCCGGGCGGATCACGGTGGCGACTCAGCGAAAGCGAATCCGGGTCAGCTCGGTGAAGGCGAATCTGGGCCATGGCCGACGGGTCAACAGCTCCAAGGCGGGTCATGGCAATGACTCGGGGTAAAAATTTGCTATAGCTCGGCGACGGCGCTGGGTCATCGGTGCGGCAACTCGGTGGCGATTCAAAGCCAGAGGCCGACGAGGCGACTTGTAGCAGGGGCTTGACTCGCGACGGTTCAGCTCGACGGAGGCCGACGGCACGCGACCGTTTCTGGTGGAGTGAGGCAGACAGCGGCAGTGAGCTTGAGATCGCGGAGGCGAGGCCACTGCGGGTCAGACCCGGCCCAACATCATTGTCTTGAAGCGGATTGATGCATCTCAGGTGACACGGGCGAGGGAAGGGCCAGTTCGAGGTGTGCTCCATTGACCGTGGTAGTGGACTCGATTCGGCGCTCACCCCTGACCGAGACCAGCATACGCGGAGGTAGCCGGGCATCGCGGCTGTAACCGCAGGAGTGCCGGCGACTCAAGAAGCAGGGCAGCTTCTCTGGCGGACGACAGCAGTGCTGCGGCCATTGACGGTGGTGGCCTCGGCGTAGCTTGCTTTGGTTGTTTGGCTTTGGTTGATGCCTTTATGTGATGACACGGAAAACACACCAGTAATAGTCAGGCGTGCTCTGCTGGAATTTTTCTTCTCGGGAGTAGCAACGACCATGGACGCAGGAATTACAACTTGCAGTGTGCAGATCGGTCCGGGGCAATTTTGCACGGCGGCGAGCTGTCCGGGCGACTTACGGTCGGGCTAACCCACGGTAGAGAAAGAAACAGGCGGTTCAACGAGGTGAGGAGATGCCGTGGCCGGCTCGGAGCGGGGAATCCGGGTCATAATCTTTTCCTCCTTCAATTGCTAGTAGTTTAGGAAAAACCCTAGATGATGGTATTGGCTTTATCAACAGCTCCCAAAATTAATTAGATCTTGAACGACGAGCTGCAACTAATGCATACTAATCCACCATAGCACTTTGACTACGTGCAGCCGGATTATATTGAGACCAGAACGGATTTGACCAGAGGCTATCTGGATTCAGACGATGGAACTTTTTCAAAAGAATAAATTCGGTGACTTGACAGCTTGCTGGATCGCCATTAGCGTCGGCGGATCGTAGATAGCTGTGGCCGACGCGCGTAGACACAGCAATTCAGACTTTTCTTGAACTCAAGCCCCAATCTTATAATCTAGAGTTGATGTAGGTCTTCTGCGCCTTCTTCCTTCTCGTCCGACCGATTGCGAGCTTCTCGATCCCTAAAGAGATCCCTCGAAAAACTCAACACCACCGTGCACAAGCCCCACCACTAAACGTATCCGTTCGTATATACATCTCACACTGTCACTACAAGGAAAACGTTTGCGCAAGGTGGCGTAACGCAAACAGTTTTGAAGAGAATGTCGTGTGTGATTGTTCATTGATCCAACACGGTTTATTCCTAGAAACTATGTGCGTTGCCTTAGGTCATCGCCCATGGTGTTTTCTCATTAACCGTTTGCAATAAGAAAACCCAGTTAGCAAGCTAATTGGCCAATTAGCGGGCTAATTGGCCTATTATTAATAATCCATTTACTAATCTAATTGACATTCATATTAAGCACATAATATATTCCATTTCCATATTAAGAAAAAAAGATTTCATAATTGAAATACATCGGAGTACAACATGATATAGCTTTAGCACTCAGCTACCCCATTACACAGCTGCACCAGCAGCAAGTTTCACATGCAACATCTGGAACCTTTCGAAATCAGCATCATAGATGGTACATAGAGAGATGCATCTCATCTGGAAAACTGCTGAAGCAGAAGGCGAATATTGAGCCTTCATTCATGTTGAAGGTCGTTGCAACTTTAGGCTAGTGCCTGTGGATGATTGACCGTCCATCCTTCGACCTCTTCAGGAACACTTTAATATTGAACCATGGGTGTTGTATGAAAACTTTCCTCGCCTCCTGACCACAGAGGTGATTTGAGAGTACCATCTTGTAAACCTCGTAATTCCCATTGTTTCCTTGCAACACATATAAGGTAGTTAGTCATCAGGTTAAGTAAGGGTTCGCATGCTATCAGTAAAATATGTTGATGAAAAATAAGCACATTGCAGATTCATCAGATTAATTCAAGCCACATGGAAAACCCATTTATCCAAACCAAGCATGATTAAGAACTAGGAAATATAGCACTTGCATATGTTTCTCATGTATTAAATGCAGCCAAATTCGATTTATTCCTCACATAGTATACAATAAGAGAATGCAGCCACAACAATTGAACATCGCATTGCAGAATTGAACCAAGCAGTTAACTAAACACCACAACAAATGAACCAAACGTTAACTAAGCACCACATTGCACAATATAACATACTCCTAATAGAAGATCAGACAGTTAACTAAACCAAGCATGCTTAACAACTTGGAAATATAGCAATTGTATTTGTTTCTCATGTATTTAGTACAGCCAAATTCGATTTATTCCTCACATGGTATACAATAAGAGAATGCAGCCACATCAATTGAACATCGCATTGCAGAATTGAACCAAGTAGTTAACTAAACACCACAACAAGTGAACCAAGCCACAACAAATGAACCAAGCAGTTAACTAAACATGAATTGAACAATATAACATACTCCTAATAGAAGATCATATCAGTTAACCAAACAGTTAACTTGGAAATATTGCACCCTGAAGAATTGAACATCTCATTTGCAGAATTGAACCAAGCAGTTAATTGAACACCACATTGCAAGACATATAGAACATATACACTATAGCAGAAGATTGCATGGTGAAAGTAGATAGCACAATTCACTAGAATTTGTTAAGGAAAGGCAGTAGCTAATAAACCGAACATGGGTCCCAATAGTGAGCTAATAAGACAAGCTACTCCTCATTGTCGGAGATATCGATGACGATTGGCTCCTTGGACATGGAAGAGGGCGAGGCCTCCGCGTCGTGGGTGCCCTCGTTGTAGTGGTGAGTTTCCTGAGCCCCTCTGAGCACCAACCTGCTGGTTCTCGAGATGAGGTAAGCACGTGCACACTGAGAAAACACCTCGTAGTCTTCGTCGAAGGCACTGACGATGGCCTCGAGAAAACGCCATGAACTGTCGTTTAAAGCAGACAACCGCGTCGCGGCGTCGGCGCGCGAGGCGTCAACGGTGGCCTCGACAGTGAGGTGCTCCTCCAAGATCTGGGGGTCGGCATGAATGGCAGCCATCGCGACCTCATCCGCGCGTGTGGCCGCGATTTGCTTCTCCGCTGCCAAATGCTCCTTGAGGTCCTGGCAATACTGCGTGCACCGTGGCTTAGGCCGGCGCTTATTTGGTGGAGGGGTCGGTGATTTGGGTGGAAGGTGTCGCGCTCGCGCCGGCGGTCGGGGCATGTGGGATGTGGAAGGAGGAGGAGGATGGGGGTCGGGTGTGGATTACCTGCCTGGATAGGCGAGTCCGAGCAGCGTGAAGGAGGGTCGCCCGCGAGGAAGAGGCGGCGGCGTTGCAATCAAGGAGTGAAGGTTTCAACTTGGAAAGGAAGGCAGAAAGGGGGGAAATGTGGCTTTTGGTAAGAGGGAGGGGGCGGGGAGGTAGATATTTTCACGGAAGCCAAAATTTGGAAACGCTTCAGCCAAAAAACTGGCGCGCAAAGTGTCATCAGACACAGTCCGAAGATATTTTGTGCTGCATGTCACACGGTTGGTTACAATATACTGTGTGGGATCTACTTTATTTTTCGTCTTGATTTGAATTACATAATGGGGTCACAGCGGCCATGGACGGTGTTTGAATTGCTAGACCTTTTATCTGTAGTGATCATAAAATAATTGTTATTATTCAGGGTTCGTTTGGAGATTTTTATGCATTAAGTGAGTTTTCAATGCATTTATGTGCATAATTCAAATTTGAACTACATGCACATGCTCCAGTGCACATAAATTGGTTGAAAATTCAAATCTTTGTCCTTGGGTGCATGCTTAGGTCCCATGCAAGATATGGGAATGAATGTCAAGCACCCTGCCACCGTCACTCGGCCGCAAACATTGAGATACCTGGTTTTTAAATTCTAGTAAATCCAAAACTCGTCTGAAATTCATGAAACTTGGCATGCTATCATGGAGCGGCATCAACATGGCGTGGTAAAGTTTTTGTCCCATTTGGGGCAGGTTTGGGTATATGCTTCTCACAAACCAGAGCTTCTCACAACTAGCATGATGGTTTCGGTAGGGAACGCCCCAACTTCGGGGACAAAACGATATCCATTGCCTCTAATTGCTTTTAAATTTTTTCTCATGTCAACATAGAACAACAGGAGTGTTGTGTTATTTTTTGTGATTTTTTGGGGTTCGTTTGGACATTTTTATGCATTAAGTGAGTTTTCAATGCATTTATGTGCATAATTCAAATTTGAACTACATGCACATGCTCCCGTGCATATAAATTGGTTGAAAAATCAAATCCTTGTCCTTGGTTGCATGCTTAGGTCTCATGCAAAAAATGGGAATGAATGTCAAGCACCCTGCCACCGTCACTCGGCTGCAAACATTGAGATACCTGGTTTTTCAATTCTAGTAAATCCAAAACTCGTCTGAAATTCATGAAACTTGGCATGCTATAATGGAGCGGCATATACATGGCGTGGTAAAGTTTTTGTCCCATTTGGGGCAGGTTTGGGTATATGCTTCTCACAAACCAGAGCTTCTCACAACAAGCATGACGGTTTCGGTAGGGAACGCCCCAACTTTGGGGACGAAACATTCTACATTGCCTCTAATTGCTTTCAAATTTTTTCTCGTGTCAACATAGAACAACAGGAGTGTTGTGTTATTTTTTGTGATTTTTTGGGGTTCGTTTGGACATATTTATGCATTAAGTGAGTTTTCAATGCATTTATGTTCATAATTCAAATTTGAACTACATGCACATGCTCCCGTGCATATAAATTGGTTGAAAATCAAATCTTTGTCCCTAGGTGCATGCCTAGGTCCCATGCAAGAAATGGGAATGAATGTCAAGCACCCTGCCACCGTCACTCAGTCGCAAACATTGAGATACCTGGTTTTTAAATTCTAGTAAATCCAAAACTCGTCTGAAATTCATGAAACTTGGCATGCTATCATGGAGCGGCATCGACATGGCGTGGTAAAGTTTTTGTCCCATTCGGGGTAGGTTTGGGTATATGGTTCTCACAAACCAGAGCTTCTCACAACAAGCATGATGGTTTCGGTAGGGAACGCCCCAACTTTGGGGACCAAACGATATCCATTGCCTCTAATTGCTTTCAAATTTTTTCTCGTGTCAACATAGAACAACAGGAGTGTTGTGTTATTTTTTGTGATTTTTTGGGGTTTGTTTGGACATTTTTATGCATTAAGTGAGTTTTCAATGCATTTATGTGCATAATTCAAATTTGAGCTACATGCACATGCTCTAGTGCATATAAATTGGTTAAAAAAATCAAATCTTTGTCCCTGGGTGCATGCTTAGGTCCCATGCAAGAAATGCGAATGAATGTCAAGCACCCTGCCACCATCACTCGGCCGCAAAGATTGAGATACTTGGTTTTTAAATTCTAGTAAATCCAAAAGTCGTCTCAAATTCGTGAAACTTGGCATGCTATCATGGAGCGGCATCAACATGGCATGGTAAAATATTCGTCCCATTTGGGGTAGGTTTGGGTATATGCTTCTCTCAAACTAGAGCTTCTCACAACAAGCATGATGGTTTCGGTAGGGAACGCCCCAACTTTGGGGACCAAACAATATCCATTGCCTCTAATTGATTTCAATTTTTTCTCGTGTCAACATAGAACAATAGGAGTATTGTGTTATTTTTTGTAATTTTTGGGGGTTCGTTTGGACATTTTTATGCATTAAGTGAGTTTTCAATGCATTTATGTGCATAATTCAAATTTGAACTAGATGCACATTCTCTAGTGCATATAAATTGGTTGAAAAATCAAATCTTTGTCCCTGTGTGCATGCTTAGGTCCCATGCAAGAAATGGGAATGAATGTCAAGCACACTGCCACCATCACTCGGCCGCAAACATTGAGATACCTGGTTTTTAAATTCTAGTAAATACAAAACTCGTCTGAAATTCATGAAACTTGGCATGCTATCATGGAGCGGCATCAACATGGCGTGGTAAAGTTTTTGTCCCATTTGGGGTAGGTTTGGGTATATGGTTCTCACAAACCAGAGCTTCTCACAACAAGCATGATGTTTTTGGTAGGGAATGCCCCAACTTTGGGGACCAAACAATATCCATTGCCTCTAATTGCTTTCAATTTTTTTTCTCATGTCAACATAGAACAGCAGGAGTGTTTTGTTATTTTTTGTGATTTTTCGGGGTTCGTTTGGACATTTTATGCATTAACTATGCTTTCAATGCATTTATGTGCATAATTCAAATTTGAACTACATGCACATGCTCCGGTGCATATAAATTGGTCGAAAAATCAAATCTCTGGTCCTTGGGTGCATGCTTAGGCCGCGAAAGTGAGAGAAGGATTTGTGCATCTCTTGAACACAAACGGTTCTTTTGGATGACCCGTGTGAATCACTAGCGGGGCGGCGCAGTACTATTCAATTTGATAGTGGGTGACCCAGTTCCAGAGACGACTTTAATGCAGATGAGGGAGAGGGTAGCGGTTCCTGAAATGTTGAACGCCAATGATGCATCCTTCTTCAATTAGCATTGTGTGAATGCATGAGGGAAGTATGACCGGGAAAAGAGGCAGCACGATGTGAATGCAACGCAGTTTGCACTCATATAAAGGCGCCCCTCCATTCCAATACATCTACCACATCGTACGCACCTAAGCATCAAGCGCAAAAGTGCCCACTCCAGACCCATGGCGGCGATGCGCGCGAGCAGCCAGCGGCTATGCTAGATTGTCCACGACGCCGACCTGCGTCATGGCACCGTTGATCATCTCCATACGGTGTTGGCGACCGGCTAGTGGATGGCCGCCGTCGATGCCAGCTACGACTCTCAGTTGGACCAGATGATCATTCGGAGCACCAACAGGTTCACCGTCGTCAAGAAGCTCGCGGACGACATCACCGTACTCCTCCAGCCCGCGAGCCCGAGATCCTCATGGCCTGCCACCCTAATCGGCCTCCATGGTCGGAACCTCTTTGAAGCACTGGTGGCCTTGCGACTGCCCGCCGATGCCACGGAGAATGTTGCATACATCAGAAGGTTGCCGCCGCCCAGTTGTGCGTGCGCCATCATGTCCTCATCTACCACTATTACATGGCCACAGAGCCTTGCGACTGTTTCAACAGGTTTGTTAACAGCACCGACTACAAGTCCACCACGGTGGATACCAAAGATGATGTAAAAGCGCTCAGTGTTACGGGCTTATCCTGCAAGAACCTTGTCGAAATCCGTGACCACTACATGGTCTGGGGCAGCACGAAGCAGGACTCCCTGGTCGAACTCGCCTCGGCCATCATCGACCCCTACTACGAAAAGATGAAGCAGGATGCCCAGAGAACAAGTCCCGTATCCTGGCACAAGGCCTGGATCCGGCAACTGGATGAACCTCACCTCAGGTTCGCGGTCAAGAGCGTGTACACATGCTACGAGATGCACAAGCAGATCATTGACATGAGGAAGTGCCTCGTTACCCAAATCGACGAGTCCGGATCGAGCCACAAGCTGAGCAAGTGTCACAAGAAGTAGATGATGATCAGATGATCGTTTATGCTAGTTAATCATGCATGTAATATATAATTTACTTTATTGGTGTGTGTGGAAATATCATGTGTGTAGTAGCCACCTATGTAATTATGCATGTAATAGTTTACTTTGGTGTGTGCAAATGGCATGGTTGTAGTAGCCACCTATGTAAGTGGATGTTTAATTTGGTTATGCAAGCATGTCCATACAAGAGAGAGAGAGTGTGTGTGTGATATATATATATATATATATATGTTGTTGTTGTTCTGTATGCAATCCCATCGCACAACACACACATCTTGTAAGTTGAACTGTTTCTTTTCTCTTGTGTCAACGCAAACAGTTCACCCGAGTGAACCGCATGCCGTATATCGCACACAACTTCATCTGGCTGACCATTTCTTTTGTGTTTGTCGGCGTTCTGGGAATGGGGGTCCCCAGACTTGCCTGCCTGTGGCTTGCAGCGTGGCTCAAAAGGGGGCCCAGCACGGCCCATCTTCATCAACACGGACCCAAGACCCTCGCGAGGGGCCAAGCCTCGCGGGGCGGATGACACGGAGCTTCCTCAGGCACGGCCTCATCAGGCTGGCTCACGAGGAGGCGGAGAGATCAAGGCGGGGTACCTCACGAGGTGCCCGTGACGCAAGCCATGACGACCAAGGGCACCAGGCGGGCGCCAGCCCGCTCAGTGTCCTCCTTTCCTCTTTGGTGCAAAGGGAGCAAGCGCAGGCGAAAGCATCAAGCAAAGGCACCCGTTTCGGTGCAACGAGACCAAGACCAGTCCAACGGCAGGAAGGAAGTCATTGTGGAGCCCAAGCCAGCATCACCACCAGAGCCTTTGGCAGGCGAGGACCAACTTTAGTCAGGATAAGTGTACCAGATGTTCCCCTTCAAAATGGCCAATTGTTGGTGCCCTTCCCGCTCAATATTTGGGAAGAGGCCCAGGGCCTTTGCCTATAAATAGGACTAGCCGCCCCCAGAGTAGGGGGACGGAGGGATCGGATCGAGTAGCATCACACACAGAGAGAGAGAAGGGTGACTGAACCCCTCCTAGCAGTTCATCCCCCCAGCCAAGAACAGACCCTCGCGAGGCTGTTCTTCCTTGTATTGCTCATCATCATCAGCCCAAGAGGCAATCCATCACACCACACTGGAGTAGGGTATTACACCACATCGGTGGCCCGAACCAGTATAAACCCTGTGTCTCTTGTGCTGTTCTTTCCATAGCTTAGATCTTAGCGAGGCGGAGGGGTGCAGGTAGGAAGAAGGCGAAATCTCCGCGCGCACCCCAGAGTTTGAACCTCAAGGGTTTGCCGGAACCTGAAATCTGACATTTGGCGCGCCAGGTAGGGGTGCGCCGGAATTCGTCTTCCACCGCCCCGTTCTCCTCCGACCATCGCGTCCATGTCTGACGCTCGTAGGGCCTGCGCCGAGCGCCGAGCCGCTCTCGCTTCCCACGTCGCCCAGACGGCTCCTGTCGGCGGGCGTCCTCGCTGTTCCCCGTCACCCGCCGTCAACGCCGCCATCGGCCCGGCGGGGAACGAGCAGCAAGCGTCGTCTCAGCATCCGTCCGTGCGGCAAGACGGCCGCACCGCTACTCCCTCGCTCACCCTAGCTGGTTCTTCGTCCCGCGCGCTCCGCGCACCAATGGAGGCTCGAGCTGCGCTCAATGCGGCAAACGAGCTCCTACGCTACCGTCCCGTAGATGACGTCTACGAAGAATGGCTCGACCGCGTCGCCGAGCTCATCCGCGCCGCAGGGGGCTCTCCCGCGCCGTCCGCTCCGCTGCACCGCACCCCACCCCGCACGGGTGTCGGAGCTCCGGGGGCGCCCCAGCCGCCTCCTCCTCAAGAAGGCGCCCAGGCTCCAAGGCGCATGGCCCCTGGGCGGAACCCGCCCCGTCAGGTGCCAGCGCGGCAAGAGCAGAGCTGCCAAGAAGTCCCTCGCCCGCAAGAAGCTGCCCGGGCGCTCCCTGCTCCAGCACGTCGCGACCATGCTCCTACTCCCGCACGTCAAGACCCCGCGCTGCTCCCAGCTGCAGCGCATGGGGACCTGCAAGACCAAGCTCTCCGTCACCCAAGGCCTCCCGTGGCCACAGCAGGCTGCCGTGCCTTCACCACCGAGCTACGCAGCGTCGCGTGGCCCGGCAAGTTCAAGCCAGATCTGCCTCCTCGTTACGACGGCACGGGCGACCCTGCGGAGTTCCTCCAGCTCTATGAGCTGGGCATCGAAGCTGCCAACGGAGACGAGAAGGTCATGGCGAACTGGTTTCCAATGGCACTCAAGGACGGGGCCTGCACCTGGCACCTGGCTCCTGAATCTAGCTCTAGGAACGATCTCCTCCTGGGGCGAGATGCGCACACGCTTCATCGCCAACTTCCAAGGTACTCGCGACCGGCCACCTGCCGTAAGCGACATGCGCCGCATCAAGCAAAACTCGGAGAGACCCTACAGAAGTACATCCAGCGCTTCAACAACGCACGCCTCAAGATTCCCAAGGTGAGCGAGGAGGCCATCATCTCAGCCTTCTCCGACAGTGTGCGCGACGTCAAGATGAAGGAGGAGCTGGCGATGCATAAAGACCTATGCACTTCCTTGGAGCTGTTCAACTTGGCGACCAAGTGCGCCAGGGCTGAGGAAGGGCGTCTCTCCCTCCTCGAGCTGCCTGCCGCAGACCCAGAAGAGAAGAAGCCCAAGGCCAAGGATGTGAAGCGCAAGGGGGCTGCCGTGCTCGAGGCAGAACCAGACACCAAGCGGGGCAAAGATCAGCCCGAATCGTCCAAGGGCAGTCGATACTGTGTGTACCACGACCTCCACACCCACAACACCAGCGAATGTCAAGAGCTCCGAGCCGTGCGAGAAGGAAGGATCGGCCGTCGTCCCGACCGCGGTGACCGGGGCTACGGTCGAGGAGGAGGAAGAAACCCAGGACGCTGGGAAGACCGCTGCCCGCGCCAAGGGTGGCGCGATCAACCTCGCGAGGATCGCTGGCGAGACCCGCCTCGCGAGGGAGACTGGAGGGATCAGCCTCGTGAAGATCGCCCGCAAGGCAACGCAGGCCTCCCTCCGCTGCCGCTGCAGCCAAGGAGAAACGAAGACCGCCATTAGGACGAGGGGGCTGGGGGCTTCCAGGAGCCACGCGCGATCGCCTGCATCCTGGGCGGGGCTCAAGCCCCAGCCTCTCAGCGCATCTTCAAGCAGTTCGCCCGCGAAGTGAATGCAGTCCTCCCCAAGCTCGAAGCTACGCGCCCTCTCAGGTGTTCGGCGTGCGCCAACACGTTCAGCTCAGTGGATCAGCTCAAGTGTGCGGCCACAGCCGGAGTCCTCCCGATGCTTTGTTCCCCAATCATCAGCAACGTGGTGGTCACCAGGACCCTCATCGATGGCGGGGCAGGGCTCAACATCCTGTCCGTGGAAACATTCAACAATCTCCAAGTGCCCTACAACCAGCTTCAGCCAACCAAGCCTTTCTCCGGAGTCACCGACGGCTCCACGGTCCCGATTGGGCAGGTCCGCCTCCCTGTCACCTTCGGGGCACGCGACAACTACCGCACCGAGCTCATCGACTTTGACGTCGCTCACATTCGCCTGCCGTACAACGCCATCCTCGGGTACCCAGCGCTGGCCAGGTTCACGGCCGTGGCTCACCACGGCTACAACGTCCTCAAGATGCCAAGAAGTGGCGGAGTCATCACGGTGCCCTGTGAAGAGAAGGATGCGGTGTGTTCCCTGGAACGAGCCTTTCAGGCCGCATCACTGGAAGACACGGATCGCGGAGACAGGAGGCTTCCCGAGACCACCCCCAAGAAGAAGAAGACATCGTCCGGCCCGCCCCTCAGGAGGCAGGCCCCTCAGGGCCTGCGCCTGCCCAGGGGGAGCTTCCTTCCATCGCATAGGAAAGCGTGCCTGGCGCCCTCCTCAGGCAGGGCTCGGGGGCTCTCCCCTGGAGGGCCACCGACCTGGCTAAGGTCACGAGGGAGGCACTTGGGCACCACATGGAGGCTTGTTTCGCGGCACGTTTCCCTCAAGAAGGAGTAAGGCAAGGAGGGCCAGACCCTCAGGAGTTCGTCAGCAAGGCCATTCAGGAGTTACAGGAGTCAAGAGTCATGAGAGGCGGCCGCCGCCTACCAGCTGTGGCTCCCCATCCAGGCGAGGATGGTGGGCTGCGCGTTTGCATCGACGTACCAGGGCTCAACCGAGTCGCCTCTCTGGAGCGCCTCTAGCCCTCGCGAGAGGGGCGCTGTGAAGGTCCACCCCACAGCTACTTTCGCATGCCTTACGGCTTGTCGGACGCGGCTGCCACGTACCAGCGCCTCGTGAGGGGCATCATGGAGGCTCAAGAGGCCAGGCGTTCCACTGCCTTGGCGGAGATGGAGATGGTCCGCGAGGAGCCACCAGCGCCTCCGAAGCCTCCCGAGGCCCCTGGGCCTGGGGTCTTGTGAGGATCGGCTTCCGCAGCCCACCGAGTCTGCTACACCAACATTCCTTCGTCCTCAACATCATCAGGTGACATCTTTCAAGTTTCATTTCCAGCTGGGAGCGCCCCCCAGGGCTGCATTATTCCCAGGCCGCGTGGGTCCGTCCCTGCGGCATGTACCCCTTTTATTTCATGTTGTTAACTTACCTTGTTGGGGGCGCCCCTCGGGCCGCATCATCCCCAAGTCGCTCGGGCCAGACCCAGCGGCATGTATCCCTTTTGCGTTTATTTCCAGCTATGCGTTCGACCCACCATGCTTGATTATTTGATACCGGTCCACGGCACCTCTTCTTCTCCATGCCGACCACTTGCATGTTAAAGGGGGGTGCCTGAGCATCGCAACTCAGGGCTCTTACTGGATCTCTAGCCCTCACCCTCTGGCCTTGTCCACGGCATCACGACCTGGCATACCAGCGACGGCTCAGACCAGCTCGAGGGCCGGGACCCGAGGACGTAGAGTGCCGGCATCTAACCAAATTTGGAGGGACACATCACAAGATAAGGCCCAGTGCCAGGCGCAACCTGCCTAGAGGCAGGGCCCCGTGAGTCCCGCGCTGGCTCACGGGTTCCCAGATACACCTCGCTAGGCCCTACCGTGCCAGACACGTGTCAGGGCGGGGCCGTACACGGCCCGGGGGCTCCTCCCGGAGGGGAGCCCCCTCCCACGTACCAGTGGAAGCACCATGCTCCGCGCTGGCTGACGACACTACCGAGAAGCGGCTACGCCCCTACACATACGGAAGCGCTATGCTCCGCGCTGGTGATAAACAACTGAGGGTGGCCCGCGGGCCGCATCAACCTCAGGGAGCCCAGAGCTCAGTGTCTAGCCTTATCGCAACGCCTCGCCTCGGGAGTGCCGCGCGAGGGGGCTGGGCACGGGGGCTGCGCCTGGGTCACGCCCAGGCGCACGCCACCCAGCCAGGCCCCCACGGGCCTGGTTCGTCCCGCGTCTCTCCCCGAGCGGAGCCAAGGTACGAAGGTCGTTTGAGCGTCAAGGGGGACTCATGAGAAACGTGACTCAGGAGCCTAACTGGTCACGTAGCCCCTCACTCCTTAGTTCCGAAAGGCTAATGCTGGGTGAGGTATGCGCGGGGCCGGGCTCTACAGACGTAGAACGGTAGATCCACCCACATTTCACCTCCCTACTTGCTGTTCGTGCGCCAAGGGGGCCTCCTGAGCATCGCAACTCAAGAGCCTAACTTGTCATGTCCCCCCTCACTTCTTGGTCCCGTCCTGGTTTCCAGTCGGGGCTAATGCTGGGTGAGGTATGCGCGGGGCTGGGCTCTGCCGGCGTAGAACATAAGCAAGTAGGAAGGAAAAGCGTAAAATTCAAGGAATTCAAAAGAAAATATTACAGTCCACACTATTATCCCAATGCCAAACGCAAGTTTAAACGCCTCCCCGAGGCATGATACATGTGCAGGAATTAAAGGCAGGACAGGAGCCACAACGGAGTCACTTGTCGGCGGTGGAGCAGCGCGGAGTGAGTTCTCCTCATGGAGCAGCGGGGTCGGCAGCGCCTCGCTTCGGCTTGGTGCTGAAGGCCCGGAACTTCCCCAGCAGAGCCTCCGCGCAACCCTTCACGGCCTCGGTAGCGGCGGCGGCACGCTCGCCGCTTACTGGCTCCAGCAGGCTGTCGAGGTCGACGCTGGGATCGCGAAGGTAGATGTGGGCGAGGACCCGCGTCAGCGCTGCAGAAGACACGACACATGCCTCGGCCTCGGCCGTGGGGCCAAGGCCAAGGGCGACATCTTCAAGAGCACGAACCAGGAAGGGAAGCAGCTTGGCGGGGCCATCCTCGGCAACAGCCAGCGGGCTCTCCAGGCCGCTCTCGTAAAGCCTCCTCAGCGAGGAGTGAGCCTTCTCCTCCATCTCCGCGAAGGCCACGCGGTCCTCGGCAAGAACCCGGGCCTTGTCGTCCAGCTCGACCTTCCTCGCCCCCAACTCCTACTCCAGCGCGCCTAGGCGGTCACGGCGCTTCCTGAGCTTGGCCTCTCGTTCCTTGACGGCCGCCTCGCGAGCCTTCACGCCTTCTTCCTGCTCTTGGCGAAGGAGGGCCTCTTTCGCGAGCTATTCCCGCAGGCCTTGCAGCTCGTCCTCCAGCGCCTTGCAGCGACCACAGACGTCGACCACCTCCCCCAGGGCTGCGTCACGAGCAGCCTTCGTCTCAAGGACGGCCTGCCTCTCCCCATCGCAAGCCGTCGAGGCCTGGACCAGCGCCGCCCGAATCGAAGCATCGGAGCGAATCCATCCTGAACCCAGCTCCAAGCGCCCGGCCACCAAGCGAGGGTCGGTGCCAAGAAGATCCTGCTGCAGCCGGTCCAGCTCAGCAGCTGCACGATCCAGTACGGCAGGAGGAGTCGGAGAGACAGCAGTCGGTGGAGTAGGAGGAGAAAGCAGCAGCACGACCATAGCATCCTGAGGCGGAGCCTGCTGCGCCCCAACGGCTGTAGTGGCGGTGGCAGGCAAAGTCACCTCGGGAGTCGCTCGGGCCATGGGGGCTGAGCTCGCCCCAGCCGGCTCAGCCAGGCCTCGCGAGGACGACCGGGCAGGAGAGGCCCGTGCGTCGCGGTCACCTTCCTTCGCGGGCAGAGGCGCTGCCACGGATGGAACCTCAGGAGCTCCCTTCGGCTTCTTTGCTACGGGCGCCAGCCTATCCAAGAGATGCGGATGTCAAGCCTCAGCAGCAGAACAAGAAATAAAGACAAGAATCAAGCGCTTACGGGTCGTCGCCAGTGAGCTCAAGCGGCCTCCGGCCAAATTTGAAGCCTGAAAGCCGGCTGGAAGGGTCAACCTCGGAAAGCTTGGAAGCGGAAGGCGCGTCTGCGGTCCGCCTCGGGCCCGGGGAAGACCCGCGGGAGATCAGCCCGGTCCTGTCCTTCTTCGGGATCAGGGGCAAGCTCCTGCCGCCCTACTCGTCATCATCCTCGTCTGTTGGGGAACGTAGTAATTTCAAAATTTTCCTACGCAACGCAAGATCATGGTGATGCATAGCAACGAGAGGGGAGAGTGTTGTCTACGTACCCTCGTAGACCGACAGCGGAAGCGTTATGTTAACGCGGTTGATGTAGTCGTACGTCTTCACGGCCCGACCGATCAAGCACCGAAACTACGGCACCTCCGAGTTTTAGCACATGTTCAGCTCGATGACGATCCCCGGACTCCGATCCAGCAAAGTGTCGGGGATGAGTTCCATCAGCACGACGGCGTGGTGACGATCTTGATGTTCTACCGTCGCAGGGCTTCGCCTAAGCACCGCTACAATATTATCGAGGATTATCATGGAGGGGGGCACCGCACACGGCTAAGAGAACGATCACGAAGATCAACTTGTGTGTCTATGGGGTGCCCCCTACCCCCGTATATAAAGGAGTGGAGGAGGGGAGGGCCGGCCTTCTCTATGGCGCGCCCTAGGGGAGTCCTACTCCCACCGGGAGTAGGATTCCCCCTTTCCTAGTCCAACTAGGAGTCCTTCCAAGTAGTAGGAGTAGGAGACAAGGAAGGGGAAGAGGGAAGAGAAGGAAGGAGGGGCGCCGCCCTCCCCCTAGTCCAATTCGGACTAGTCAATGGGGGGCGCGCGGCCTGCCTCTCCCTCTCCCCTAAAGCCTAATAAGGCCCATATACTTCTTCCCCATATTCCCGTAACTCCCCGGTACTCCGAAAAATACCCGAACCACTCGGAACCTTTCCAATGTCCGAATATAGTCGTCCAATATATCGGCCTTTACGTCTCGACCAGTTCGAGACTCCTCGTCATGTCCCCGATCTCATCCGGGACTCCGAACTCCTTCGGTACATCAAAACTCATAAACTCATAATATAACTGTCATCGAAACCTTAAGCGTGCGGACCCTACGGGTTCGAGAACAATGTAGCCATGACCGAGACACGTCTCCAGTAAATAACCAATAGCGGAACCTGGATGCTCATATTGGCTCCCACATGTTCTCGAAGATCTTTGTCGGTCAGACCGCATAACAACATAAGTTGTTCCCTTTCTCATCGGTATGTTACTTGCCCGAGATTCGATCATCGGTATCTCAATACCTAGTTCAATCTCGTTACCGGCAAGTCTCTTTTACTCGTTCCGTAATACATCATATCACAACTAACTCATTAGTTGCAATGCCTGCAAGGCTTATGTGATGTGCATTACCGAGAGGGCCCAGAGATACCTCTCCGACAATCGGAGTGACAAATCCTAATCTCCAAATACGTCAACCCAACATGTACCTTTGGAGACACCTGTAGAGCTCCTTTATAATCACCCAGTTACGTTGTGACGTTTGGTAGCATACAAAGTGTTCCTCCGGTAAACGGGAGTTGCATAATCTCATAGTCATAGGAACATGTATAAGTCATCAAGAAACCAATAGCAACATACTAAACGATCAGGTGCTAAGCTAACGGAATGGGTCATGTCGATCACATCATTCTCCTAATGATGTGATCCTGTTAATCAAATGAAAACTCTTGTCTATGGTTAGGAAACATAACCATCTTTGATCAACAAGCTAGTCAAGTAGAGGCATACTAGTGACACTCTGTTTGTCTATGTATTCACACATGTATCATGTTTCCGGTTAATACAATTGTAGCATGAATAACAAACATTTATCATGAAATAAGGAAATAAATAATAACTTTATTATTGACTCTAGCGCATATTTCCTTCATCGTCGTCATCGCTCGGAGAGAGGTGGAGAACGCGGGACCTGCGCCGGGGAATGGGAGCCCTCGACTCTCCGTCAGTCGCCTCGGAGTCAGGCCCTTTTTCCCGCTCCCCTCCTTCCTCCTCTTCGCTGGAGTCGTCAGAGGACACGTCCACCGGATCCTTGGGAGCTTCCGTGGGCACGGGCCCGTCCCTGTTGAAGACGGGCATGGACTCCACTACCTGCTCCCAGTCGTCGTGGGAGGAACAAGTGCGTAGGAGCGCCCTCCAACCTCGCCACATCGCCCCCGACCAGAGATTGGAGGACCGCAGCCAGATCTTCGTCGGCCAAGGCCGCGGGGCTCGGATGGGGCCTCCAAATCGGAAGTGAGTACTGCCGAAGCGGCGCCAGTTGGTGCCCCAGGAATTCCCTCAGCAGCGACGCGCCGGTCAGCTTTGCCGCCGCCATGTTGGCTGGCCTCAGATCCGCGTCCATCTTCTCCGACACCAGCTTCGCGCGGGGGTCCGCTAGCTCCGCTCGACCCCAATTGCTGGAGCTCGTGGGTTGCTCCGTGGGCAAGATCAGCCGAGGATGGATGCGCCCAGCATCTACCAAGACCCACTTGCTCCTGAAGCCCTCAATCCTTTTCCTGGGTTTCGAAATGGCAATGGCGCCACCGTACGCGATGAAGCTCGCGCACGCGGAAGCAGGACCGCGAGAGGTCCGGAGGTAGAAGTAGTGGCGCAGCAAGGCCACTGAGGGCTGCACGCCTACATGAGCCTCGCAGTAATAGGCAAAGATTTCCAGGAGAAGGACGGAGTTGGGGTGGAGATGCAGAGCCTGTAGCTTATAATGGCGGAGGACAGAGAAGAAGAACTCGGAGAAGGGAGGCACCAGGCCAGCAGCAATGGAGCTTACAAAGAGCGGATAGCAGGTGCTCCCTTGGCCCTCAGGGGTGGCGGAGCCAGCCTTGAACACCTTCGCCCCCTTGGCCCTCAGCAATAGTTCACATCACCATGTGATTAACACCCATAGTTCACATTGATATGTGATCAACACCCAAAGGGTTTACTAGAGTAAGTAATCTAGTTCACATTGCTATGTGATTAACACCCAAAGAGTACTAAGGTGTGATCATGTTTTCTTGTGAGATAATTTTAGTCAACGGGTGTGTCACATTCAGATCCGTAAGTATTTTGCAAATTTCTATGTCAACAATGCTCTGCAAGGAGCTACTCTAGCTAATTGCTCCCACTTTTCAATATGTATCTGGATCGAGACTTAGAGTCATCCAGATCGGTGTCAAAGCTTGCATCGACGTAACTCTTTACGACGAACCTTTTGTCACCTCCATAATCGAGAAACATATCCTTATTCCACTAAGGATAATATTGACCGTTGTCTAGTGATCTTACTCCTAGATCACTATTGTACTCCCTTGCCAAAATCAGTGTAGGGTATACAATAGATCTGGTACACAGCATGGCATACTTTATAGAACCTATGGCCAAGGCATAGGGAATGACTTTCATTCTCTTTCTATCTTCTGCCGTGGTCGGGTTTTGAGTCTTACTCAATTTCACACCTTGTAACACAGACAAGAACTCTTTCTTTGACTGTTCCATTTTGAACTACATCAAAATCTTGTCAAGGTATGTACTCATTGAAAAAAAAACTTATCAAGCATCTTGATCTATCTCTATAGATCTTGATGCTCAATATGTAAGCAGCTTCACCGAGGTTTTTCTTTGAAAAACTCCTTTCAAACACTCCTTTATGCTTTGCAGAATAATTCTACATTATTTCCGATCAACAATATGTCATTCACATATACTTATCAGAAATGCTGTAGTGCTCCCACTCACTTTCTTGTAAATACAGGCTTCACCGCAAGTCTGTATAAAACTATATCCTTTGATCAACTTATCAAAGCGTATATTCCAACTCCGAGATGCTTGCACCAGTCCATAGATGGATCGCTGGAGCTTGCACATTTTGTTAACACCTTTAGGATTGACAAAACCTTCTGGTTGCATCATATACAACTCTTCTTTACGAAATCCAATAAGGAATGCAGTTTTGTTATCCATTTGCCAGATTTCTTAAAATGCGGCAATTGCTAACATGATTCAGACAGACTTAAGCATAGATACGAGTGAGAAACTCTCATCGTAGTTAACAATTTGAACTTGTCGAAAACCTTTTGCGACAATTCTAGCTTTGTAGATAGTAACACTACTATCAACGTCCGTCTTCCTCTTGAAGATCCATTTATTTTCTATGGCTTGCCGATCATCAGGGAAGTCAACCAAAGTCCACACTTTGTTCTCATACATGGATCCCATCTCAGATTTCATGGCCTCAAGCCATTTCGCGGAATCTGGGCTCATCATCGCTTCCTCATAGTTCGTAGGTTCGTCATGGTCAAGTAACATGACCTCCAGAATAGTATTACCGTACCACTCTGGTGCGGATCTCACTCTGGTTGACCTATGAGGTTCGGTAGTAACTTGATCCGAAGTTACATGATCATCATCATTATCTTCCTCACTAATTGGTGTAGTAGTCACAGGAATAGATTTCTGTGATGAACTACTTTCCAATAAGTGAGATGGTACAATTACCTTATCAAGTTTTCTACTTTCCTCCCACTCACTTCTTTCGAGTGAAACTCCTTCTCTGGAAAGGATCCATTCTCAGCAACGAATATCTTGCCTTCAGATCTGTGATAGAAGGTGTACCCAACTGTCTCCTTTGGGTATCCTATGAAGACACATTTCTCTGATTTGGGTTTGAGCTTATCAGGATGAAACATTTTCATATAAGCATCGCAACCCCAAACTTTAAAAAATGACAACTTTGGTTTCTTGCCAAACCATAGTTCATATTGTGTCGTCTCAACAGACTTAGATGGTGCCCCTTTTTAACGTGAATGCAGCTGTCTCTAATGCATGATCCCAAAAAGATATTGGTAAATCGGTAAGAAACATCATAGATTGTACTATATCCAATAAAGTACAGTTATGACGTTCGGACACACCATTATGCTGTGGTGTTCCAGGTGGCATGAGTTTGTGAAACTATTCCACATTGTTTTAATTGAAGACCAAACTCATAACTCAAATATTCTCCTCCACGATCATATCGTAGAAACTTTTATTTTTTGTTACGATGATTCTCCACTTCACTCTGAAACTCTTTGAACATTTTTCAAATGTTTCAGACTTGTGTTTCATCAAGTAGATATACCCATATCTGCTCAAATCATCTGTGAAGGTCAGAAAATAATGATACTTGTTGCGAGCTTCAACACTCATCGGATCGCATACATCAGTATATATTATTTCCAATAAGTCAGTTGCTCGCTCTATTATTCCGGAGAACGGAGTCTTTAGTCATCTTGCCCATAAGGCATGGTTTGCAAGCATCAAGTGATTCATAATCAAGTGATTCCAAAATCCCATCAGCATGGAGTTTCTTCATGCGCTTTACACCAATATGACCTAAATGGCAGTGCCACAAATAAGTTGCACTATCATTATTAACTTTGCATCTTTTGGTTTCAATATTATGAATATGTGTATCACTATGATCGACATCCAACGAACCATTTTCATTGGGTGTGTAACCATATAAGGTTTTATTCATGTAAACAGAACAACAATTTATTCTCTTACTTAAATGAATAACCGTATTGCAATAAACATGATCAAATCATATTCATGCTCAACACCAAATAACACTTATTTAGGTTCCACACTAATCCCGAAAGTATAGGGAGTGTGCGATGATGATCATATCAATCTTGGAACCACTTCCAACTCTCATCGTCATTTCACCCTTAACTAGTCTCTGTTCATTCTGCAACTCCCGTTTCGAGTTACTAATCTTAGCAACTGAACTAGTACCAAATACTGAGGGGTTGCTATGAACACTAGTAAAGTACACATCAATAACATGTATATCAAATATACCTTTGTTTACTTTGCCATCCTTTCTTATCCACCAAATACTTGGGGCAGTTCCGCTTCTAGTGACCAATCCCTTTGCAGTAGAAGCACTTAGTCTCAGGCTTAGGTCCAGACTTGGGCTTCTTCACTTGAGCAGCAACTCGCTTGTCGTTCTTCTTGAAGTTCCCCTTCTTCCCTTTGCCCTTCTCTTGAAACTAGTGAACTTGTCAACCATCAACACTTGATGTTTTTATTGATTTCTTCCTTCGTCGATTTCAGCATCACGAAGAGCTTGGGAATCATTTCCGTTATCCCTTGCATACTATAGTTCATCACGAAGTTCTACTAACTTTGTGATGGTGAGTAGAGAATTCTGTCAATCACTATCTTATCTGGAAGATTAACTCCCACTTGATTCAAGCGATTGTAGTACCCAGACAATTTGAGCACATGCTCACTGCTTGAGCGATTCTCCCCCATCTTGTAGCTATAGAACTTGTTGGAGACTTTATATCTCTCAACTCGGGTATTTGCTTGAAATAATAACTTCAACTCCTGGAACATCTCATATGGTCCATGACGTTCAAAACATCTTTGAAGTCCCGATTCTAAGCCGTTAAGCATGGTGCACTAAACTATAAAGTAGTCATCACATTGAGCTAGCCAAACGTTCATAACGTCTGCATCTACTCCTGCAATAGGTCTGTCACCTAGCGGTGCATCAAGGACATAATTCTTCTGTGCAGCAATGAGGATAAACCTCAGATCACGGATCCAATCCGCATCATTGCTACTAACATCTTTCAACATAGTTTTTCTCTAGGAACATATCAAAATAAACATAGGGAAGCAACAATGCGAGCTATTGATCTACAACATAGATATGCTAATACTACCAGGACTAAGTTCATGATAAATTTAAGTTCAATTAATCATATTACTTAAGAACTCCCACTTAGATAGACATCCCTCTAATCCTCTAAGTGATCACGTGATCCAAATCAACTAAACCATAACCGATCATCACGTGAAATGGAGTAGTTTTCAATGGTGAACATCACTATGTTGATCATATCTACTATATGATTCACGCTCGACCTTTTGGTCTCCAGTGTTCCGAGGCCATATCTGCATATGCTAGGCTCGTCAAGTTTAACCTGAGTATTCTGCGTGTGCAAAACTGGCTTGCACCCGTTGTAGATGGACGTAGAGCTTATCACACCCGATCATCACGTGGTGTCTGGGCACGACGAACTTTGGCAACAGTGCATACTCAGGGAGAACACTTTTATCTTGAAATTTAGTGAGAGATCATCTTATAATGCTACCGTCGAACTAAGCAAAATAAGATGTATAAAAGATAAACATCATATGCAATCAAAATATGTGACATGATATGGCCATGATCATCTTGTGCCTTTGATCTCCATCTCCAAAGTACCGTCATGATCTCTATCGTCACCGGCATGACACCATGATCAATGTGTCGTCAATGTGTCGTCATGACACCATGACACCATGATCTCTATCTTGATCTATATCAATGTGTCGTCACGTGGTCGTCTCACCAACTATTGCTCTTGCAACTATTGCTATCGCATAGCGATAAAGTAAAGCAATTATTTGGCGCTTGCATCTTATGCAATAAAGAGATGACTATAAGGATTTTGCCAGTTGCCGATAACTTCGACAAAACATGATCATCTCATACAACAACTTATACCTCATCACGTCTTGACCATATCACATCACAACATGCCCTGCAAAAACAAGTTAGACGTCCTCTATTTTGTTGTTGCAAGTTTTACGTGGCTGCTACGGGCTTATCAAGAACCGTTCTTACCTATGCATCAAAACCACAACGATAGTTTGTCAAGTTGGTGTTGTTTTAACCTTCGCAAGGACCAGGCGTAGCCACACTCGGTTCAACTAAAGTTGGAGAAACTGACACCCGCCAGCCACCTGTGTGCAAAGCACGTCGGTAGAACCAGTCTCGCGTAAGTGTACGCGTAATGTCGGTCCGGGCCGCTTCATCCAACAATACCGCCGAATCAAAGTATGACATGCTGGTAAGCAGTATGACTTATATCGCCCACAACTCACTTGTGTTCTATTCGTGCATATAACATCAACGCATAAAACCTGGCTCTGATACCACTGTTGGGGAACGTAGTAATTTCAAAATTTTCCTACGCACACGCAAGATCATGGTGATGCATAGCAACGAGAGGGGAGAGTATTGTCTACATACCCTCGTAGACCGACAGTGGAAGCATTATGTTAACGCGGTTGATGTAGTCGTACGTCTTCACGGCCCGACCGATCAAGCACCGAAACTATGACACCTCTGAGTTTTAGCACACGTTCAGCTCGATGACGATCCCCGGACTCCGATCCAGCAAAGTGCCGGGGATGAGTTCCGTCAGCACGATGGCGTGGTGACGATCTTGATGTTCTACCATCGCAGGGCTTCGTCTAAGCACCGCTACAATATTATCGAGGATTATCATGGAGGGTGGCACCGCACACGGCTAAGAGAACGATCACGAAGATCAACTTGTGTGTCTATGGGGTGCCCCCTACCCCCGTATATAAAGGAGTGGAGGAGGGGAGGGCCGGCCCTCTCTATGGCGCGCCCTAGGGGAGTCCTACTCCCACCGGGAGTAGGATTCCCCCTTTCCTAGTCCAACTAGGATTCCTTCCAAGTAGTAGGAGTAGGAGACAAGGAAGGGGAAGAGGGAAGAGAAGGAAGGAGGGGGCGCCGCCCCTCCCCCTAGTCCAATTCGGACTAGTCAATGGGGGGGGGTGCGCGGCCTGCCTCTCCCTCTCCCCTAAAGCCTAATAAGGCCCATATACTTCTTCCCTCGTATTCCTGTAACTCTCCGGTACTCCGAAAAATACCCGAACCACTCGGAACCTTTCCGATGTCCGAATATAGTCGTCCAATATATCGATCTTTACGTCTCGACCATTTCGAGACTCCTCGTCATGTCCCCGATCTCATCCGGGACTCCGAACTGCTTCTGTACATCAAAACTCATAAACTCATAATATAACTGTCATCGAAACCTTAAGCGTGCGGACCCTACGGGTTCGAGAACAATGTAGACATGACTGAGACACGTCTCTAGTCAATAACCAATAGCGGAACCTGGATGCTCATATTGGCTCCCACATGTTCTCGAAGATCTTTATCGGTCAGACCGCATAACAACATACGTGGTTCCCTTTGTTATCGGTATGTTACTTGCCCGAGATTTGATCGTCGGTATCTCAATACCTAGTTCAATCTCGTTACCGGCAAGTCTCTTTACTCGTTCCGCAATATATCATCTCACAACTAACTCATTAGTTGCAATGATTGCAAGGCTTATGTGATGTGCATTACCGAGAGGGCCCAGAGATACCTCTCCGACAATCGGAGTGACAAATCCTAATCTCGAAATACGTCAACCCAACATGTACCTTTGGAGACACTTGTAGAGCTCCTTTATAATCACCCAGTTACGTTGTGACGTTTGGTAGCACACAAAGTGTTCCTCCGGTAAACGGGAGTTGCATAATCTCATAGTCATAGGAACATGTATAAGTCATGAAGAAAGCAATAGCAACATACTAAATGATCAGGTGCTAAGCTAATGGAATGGGTCATGTCAATCACATCATTCTCCTAATGATGTGATCCCGTTAATCAAATGACAACTCATGTCTATGGTTAGGAAACATAACCATCTTTGACCAACAAGTTAGTCAAGTAGAGGCATACTAGTGACACTCTGTTTGTCTATGTATTCACACATGTATCATGTTTCCGGTTAATACAATTCTAGGATGAATAATAAACATTTATCATGAAATAAGGAAATAAATAATAACTTTATTATTGCCCCTAGGGCATATTTCCTTCATCGTCATCATCGCTCGGAGAGAGGTGGAGAATGCGGGACCTGCGCCGGGGAATGGGAGCCCTCGACTCTCCGTCAGTCGCCTCGGAGTCAGGCCCTTTTTCCCGCTCCCCTCCTTCCTCCTCTTCGCTGGAGTCGTGGGAGGACACGTCCACCGGATCCTCGGGAGCTTCCGTGGGCACGGGCCCGTCCCCGTTGAAGACGGGCATGGACTCCACTACCTGCTCCCAGTCGTCGCGGAGGAATAAGGGCGTAGGAGCGCCCTCCAACCTCGCCACATCGCCCCCGACCAAAGATTGGAGGACCGCAGCCAGATCTTCGTCGACCAAGGCCGCGGGGCTCGGATGGGGCCTCCACATCGGAAGTGAGTACTGCCGAAGTGGAGCCAGTTGGTGCACCAGGAATTCCCTCAGCAGCGATGCGCCGGTCAGCTTTGCCGCCGCCATGTTGGCTGGCCTCAGATCCGCGTCCATCTTCTCCAACACCAGCTCCGCATGGGGGTCTGCGAGCTCCGCTCGACCCCAATTGTTGGAGCTCGTGGGTTGCAACGTGGGCAAGATCAGCGGAGGATGGATGCGCCCAGCATCTACCAAGACCCACTTGCTCCTGAAGCCCTCAATCCTTTTCCTGGGTTTCGAAATGGCAATGGCGCCACCGTACGAGATGAAGCTCGCGCACGTGGAAGCAGGACCGCGAGAGGTCCGGAGGTAGAAGTAGTGGCGCAGCAAGGCCACTGAGGGCTGCATACCTACGTGAGCCTCGCAGTAATAGGTAAAGATTGCCAGGAGAAGGACGGAGTTGGGGTGGAGATGCAGAGCCTGTAGCTTATAATGGTGGAGGACAGAGAAGAAGAACTTGGAGAAGGGAGGCACCAGGCCAGCAGCAATGGAGCTTACAAAGAGCGGATAGAAGGTGCTCCCTTGGCCCTCAGGGGTGGCGGAGCCGGCCTTGAACACCTTCGCCCCCTCGATGCCCTACGCCGCCGCCATCCGGCGCAACCGGGCGAGGCTCGCCTCTGACACGCTCGGCGAGTCTAGGGCGGACGAGTACCAAGCTTCGGCTGGGGACTGACGAGGCGCCATGGCTTCCTAGGTCACGCGGTCGATGTAGATGTGGAAATTTTGGAGGAAGGAAGGAGAGGCGCAAGAAAGGGGATCTGAGCAGCAACCGGAGAAAGCAAAAAGCCAAGACTGGGCAGATGCCGCTCCTTTATCAACTCGGGTGGTTGCTGAGGCGCCCACGTCCAATCAACCGCCACGCGGCACCCAAGGCCGCGGGCTGTTAGGGCCCGCGGCGCTTCGCCCTTGCCCTTTCGCCTCTCTGCACAGCCAATTCCGGGCGCGCCTTGGGCCCGGGGGCTACTGTCGGCGTTCTGGGGGGCCCGGGGTCCCCAGACTTGCCTGCCTGCGGCCTGCGGCGTGGCTCAAAAGGGGACCCAGCATGCCCATCTTCATCAACACGGACCCAAGACCCTCGCGAGGGGCCAAGCCTCGCGGGGCGGATGACACGGAGCTTCCTCAGGCACGGCCTCATCAGGCTGGCTCGCGAGGAGGCGGAGAGATCAAGGCGGGGTACCTCACGAGGTGCCCGTGACGCAAGCCATGACGACCAAGGGTGCCAGGTAGGCGCCAGCCCGCGCAGTGTCCTCCTTTCCTCTTTGGTGCAAAGGGAGCAAGCACATGCGAGAGCATCAAGCAAAGGCACCCGTTTCGGTGCAACGAGACCAAGACCAGTCCAACAGCAGGAAGGAAGTCATTGTGGAGCCCAAGCCAGTGTCACCACCAGAGCCTTTGGCAGGCGAGGACCAACTTTAGTCAGGATAAGTGTACCAGATGTTCCCCTTCAAAATGGCCAATTGTTGGCGCCCTTCCCGCTCAATATTTGGGAAGGGGCCCAGGGCCTTTGCCTATAAATAGGACTAGCCACCCCCAGAGTAGGGGGACGGAGGGATCGGATCGAGTAGCATCACACACAGAGAGAGAGAAGGGTGACTGAACCCCTCCTAGCAGTTCATCCCCCCAGCCAAGAACAGACCCTTGCGAGGTTGTTCTTCCTTGTATTGCTCATCATCATCAGCCCAAGAGGCAATCCACCACACCACACTGGAGTAGGGTATTACACCACATCGGTGGCCCGAACCAGTATAAACCCTGTGTCTCTTATGCTGTTCTTTCCATAGCTTAGATCTTAGTGAGGTGGAGGGGTGCAGGTAGGAAGAAGGCGAAATCTCCACGCACACCCCAGAGTTCGAACCTCAAGGGTCTGCCGGAACCCGAAATCCGACAGTGTTGCCTGATCACAAATAGTTCATCCGAGTGAACCGTATGATGTACATCGCACACACCTTCATATGGCTGCCCATTTCTTTTGTTCCTCCTCATCGAAAACGGTTAATTTAACTGAACCGTATGCCCTGAATCACACACGCAACTAAAATCTGAACCATGTTTGATGCGTCCTCCATCGCAAACGTTTTGCACCTTTTTTGACGGTTTTTTACACCACCGTTTGCGATTATGGCATCGCACACAGTTTCGTTGAAGGGTCTCTGATCGTAGTGTCGCGTTAGCAGCATCCTGAAGTAGTGCATTTCCGTAGGTATGTACATCCCACACGGTAATCCGAGAAAATCATTTCCGTAGGTATGTACATCCCACATGGTAATCCAAGAAAATCATTTCCGTAGGTATGTACATCCCACATGGTAATCCGAGAAAATCATTTCCGTAGGTATGTACATCCCACACGGTAATCCGAGAAAATCATTTCCGTAGGTATGTACATCCCACACGGTGAATCCCACAAAAACATTTCCATTCGTATGTATATCACACATAGTCAATCCAAGGAATACATTTTCGTTCTTATGTACATCCCACACATTCAATCCAGGGAAAACGTTTTCGTTCGAACATAAATCCCACACAGTTTTATGTGTAGGCTCGTGTGTGAAAAGGTGTAACTATCACACAAGGTCTTCCTTGGTTAACTGTTTGCTTTTATCAACTATATCATACATGATTTGATGAAGAAAAATGTGTGGCATTGGGCTATCCATCGCAAGTGCTTTTACTGCTAGAACTATTTGCAAAGGTCCATGACACATTTAGCAGGTTGATTAGTTTACAATTAATAATTCCAGTATTACGCAAATTCACATTTCATATCGAACAGCTATTTGCCAATTTCATATCAGGCACATAAATATATTATAACATCACAGTACGGTAGCTACATGAAAACAGCATAGTACAACATATAGCTAGTTCAACTTCATAACAACAATATATCTTTTCCCTAATCGAGATCATCCAGACTCGTCTTATCCACCTCTGCTTTCGGTTTAGTAAGAACCCTTTTTCACGGGCCAACTGGTAAAGTGCCTCCTCCTTCTCCAACACCATCTTAGCAAAGTTTTTTAAATGTGAGCTCATTCTCCACCTTCAACTTTTTATCCCGCATCTTGAAATATGCTTCGGCGTTGACAAGACTTTCTCTAAGCCTACGTGTGTTCACTTCCTCATACATGCTCCAGAGCTTTGTTAGGCACATCTTCAAAGACTATGGCCACTCTTTATCAACCCACTCCAAGTAAGAACACTTCCATTCATCCTATAATATTTAAAACTAGATCAGTAACAATTGTAGGGGAAATGGGTTTATAGCAACATAGAAAATCACCAATGCTTATTTTGAAAAACTGAAGAAACATGTTAATTATGACATATCTTCTCAAAAAGATCAATGTGCAAATGAAATAATTGGTACTGAGACAACAACCAAATTTTGGAACATCAGAAGCTATAATTAACTACAACGACGCTACAAGTTCTTACTCATGTACAATAAATAACAAATAGAACATTTTATGAGGAAGTTAAATATAACTGCAACAACATAGCGACAGTGTTTGGTTGACAGCAAATTGATACTAACAGGTGTGTACATGCACAAATTTAGTAACATAGAACTAATAGCACTAAGGCCGTCCACTATGTATGCCAAAACTGGTGTAAAGACAACTATTGCTACATCTCGCACCGGTGCCCTGAACTGGCGAGCCGATGCAGTGGGAAAAAAATCAGGGACCCGGACTCCGGAGCACGTAGTTGCTCCGATGCCCAGTTCCTTCGTGCCATAAAGATTTCGTATTTTACTGCTTGGCTGCTCGGATGTGTGGACCAAAGTTGGCTGCACAAACTGCTAAAGCGGTGCCAAATAATTTTCTAATGGCACCGCTGATGAGATGTCAACAATTTAAGATACTAGGTACAAACTGTGACACTGTCTTAGGATGCGTTTGGTTGAAGGTGTGGTATGAATGGGTTGGGACCGTGACAGTGTCTGAAAGACATCTAGCAAATGATTTGTAACAACGAAAGAGGGTCTAACCTTCTCTGCACATGCCAAAAACTTCCTCCCAGTGTCGACAAAATCAAACGCAAGTAGCTTCACGCATGGAGATTGATGGTGACAATGAGCAGATAGATCTCCAGCCACCCCGCTCCATTCATTGCCACTGATGGTCTTAGGGAGCTACAATAGGAAGAAACGACTCAAATCGACCTCCGGGTAAAAATCCTTCATTCTAATCATAGCCCGAGAGAGAGAGAAGAGAGGCATCACCGGGTGGTGAAGGAGTAGTCGCCAGGGGAGGAACCGCTGGAGATGTCTTTGAAGAAGACCATCGCGACCCTGACGGTAGGATGCAAGACAGCGAGAGCGAGGAAGCGGCTATAGCTTAGCAAGGAAGGAAGGAAGGAGGAAACAGGGGAAATGTGACTTGTGGTTGGGGAGAAAAGGGGGTGGGGAAGGGGGGAAGGGGGCGGGGGTAGATATTTTCGCGGTAGGCCAGATTTTTGGAAATGTGGACGGAAACTTTGCGCGTGGTGCCACCGGACCATTCACTTTGAACGATTGTGTGCATCGCAAATGATTCTTCTGCTTTACGCGCATGGGATGAGTTTGATAATTCAAATTTTGATCTCAAGGCATGGGCACATTCACTTTGAACGCATGCGGTGCCACCGGACCATTCACTCTGAATGATTGTGTGCATCGCAAACAATTCTTCTACTTTACGCGCATGGGATGAGTTTGATAATTCAAATTTTGGTGGAAATTTCCCCGGGTACGTCATTGCCTAATTTAACACCGCTTGCTAATTTGGGCACACAAAAGAGCGTACAACAGACATACCACACTTACTGAATCGAGCAATTTTAGTAATTACACAGAGCCAGTTGACCTAAACATTGCTCTAACAAAAGACCAGCATTAAAAACAAAGCCTAAGTACGCATAACTAAAAATCCGCCGCCGCGCCAGCCTATGCATTACCGTTGTGAGATGAGACGTCGATGACTTGTCCTGGCGACATGTCGCTATTGGTGGACTCCGCGTCCCCCCTACTGAACTCGAACGCGTCCTCGTACTCATCCTCGTCCTCGTCCTTGGCGCCGCTGTCAAGGTTATAATACTCATAGTAGTGGCTGCGCCAGAGCTCGCGTTGGTACTCCAATTCCGATTCCTCGACGGACAGACTCTTCTCTACCTCGACCTCGGCCACGCGCAACTTCTCCTCCCGGCGCTCCTCGATCTCCGCCGCCTCCTGCATCTCCAGCTCCCGCTCGGCGACCTCAGAGGAAGCACGTGCTCCATGGCCACCGCCGCCTTTTCAGACGTGGGTTGCATGCTGGAGTCCGAGGTGGCCTGGAATATCTTGGCATGTGCATCCTCGATCTTGTCGTGGATGGCCTCGACCCGGGCCAGGGCGACATCAGCGGCACGAATGACAGCTCGAGCGCTCTCGACGTTTGCAGCGGCTATCGCAGCAGCAACTGTAGCCATCTCGGCTGCTGCAACTGCCATGTCGGCTCCCGTAGACGCCCTCTCGGCGGAAGCGGCCGCGCTCAATGCGGATGCGGCGGCACTCTCAGCGTAGGCGGCCGTGCTCTCGGTGCAGGCGGCCGTGCTCGGGGGGGGGGGGGGGGGGAGACGCGGCCATCGTACGAGCCTTCACGAGGCGTTTCCATGGCCTCGTCTTTGCAAGAAGGGGGTGCAGGAATGCGGATCGGAATTCGTGGATTCGGGGGTTGCCGGCACTATAGCAGATGAGCTGGCAAAGCTTAAGGAGGGAGACTTAAATAGACCCAGATATTTTCATCGCAAACGGTTCCTAGAAAACAACTGTGTGTGATGTTGTAGATATTTTTTATTAGCTGTGAAAGACGAATTTGGAATAAAGTGCCAACGTATGGTGTTTTAAATGAATGAGAAATTTTGTAGTAATAATACAACTGTCATGTCAAATTTTGGAAAATTTTAGGGGTCATTTGACCTTCTAAGACATTTAAGTGATTTCCTAGCCATTTAATGACCGTAATTGAAATTTGAACTATATGTACATGCAACAGCTAACCATAACGGTTTGAAAACTCATATTTCGTGTACTTGTGTGCGATTTATTTCCATGTGCAGTAAATTAGAAGGAATTTTCAAACATATTGGTCTCACGACATGGACACATGCATACGTTTGCATGGAGTGACATGGCATTTTAATTCAAAAAATAGAAAAATGATCAGAAACACATGAAACCTTGGTTGATGTAATGCCATGCCACCAAGATGATGTGGTAAGGAAATTGGCATGTTTGACGAAAGTTTGGACACACACCCCTCACAAACCGGAGAAACTCACTAGAAAGTTCATGGTTCCGAGAGGGAACAATGCATGTTTGATGACAACGGGAGATAGCTTCCTCTTACGACCTTCAATTTTTTTCTACGTCTAACGTGCATTACTACAACTGTAATGTGAAATTTTGGAAAATTCTAGGGGTCATTTGACCTTTTAAAGACATTTAAGTGATTTTCTAACCATTTAATGACCGTAATTCAAATTTGAACTACATCTACATGCAACACCTAACCAAAACTGTTTGAGAAATCATATCTGTGTACTTGTGTGCGAGTTAATTCCATGTGTAGTAAATTAGAAGGAATTTTCAAACATATTGGTCTCACGACATGGACACATGCATACATATGCATGGAGTGACATGGCAATTTAATTCAAAAAAATAGAAAAATGATCAGAAACACATGAAACCTTGGTTGATGTAATGTCATGCCACCAAGATGATGTGGTAAAGAAATTGGCATGTTTGACGAATGTTTGGACACAGGCCCGTCACAAATCCGAGCAACTCGCTAGAAGGTTTGTGGTTCCGAGAGGGAACAATGCATGTTTGATGACGAACGGTAGATAGCTTCCTCTTACGGTCTTCAAATTTTTTCCTACGTTTAACGTGCAACTGTCATGTGAAAATTTGGTAAATTTCAGGGGTCATTTGACCTTCTAAAGACATTTAAGTGATTTTCTAACCATTTAATAACCGTAATTCAAATTTGAACTACATCTACATGCAACGCCTAACCAAAACGGTTTGAAAAATCATATTTTTGTGTACTTGTGTGCGAGTTAATTCCTTTTGCAGTAAATTCGAAGGAATTTTCAAACATATAGGTGTCAAGGCATGGGCGCATGCATGGAGTGCATGCCATGGCATTTTAATTCCAAAAAATAAAAAAATGATCAAAAAAACATGAAATCTTGCTTGATTTAATGTCATGCCACCAAGATGATGTGGTAAAAAAAATTGGCCTATTTGACGAAAGTTTGGACACACACCCCTCACAAACCGATCAACTCACTAGAAGGTTCGTGGTTCCGAGAGGGAACAATGCATGTTTGATGACGGACGGGAGATAGCTTCCTCTTACGGCCTTCAAATTTTTTTCAACGTTTAACGTGCACTAATACAATTGTCATGTGAAAAATTGGAAATTTTGAGGGGTCATTTGACCTTTTAAACGCATTTAACTGATTTTCTAACCATGTAATGACCTTAATTCAAATTTGAACTACATCTACATGCAATGCCTAACCAAAACGGTTTGAAAAATCATATTTTTGTGTACTTGTGTGCGAGTTAAAAAATCATTAGACGATGTAAATATCTGGTGTTCAAAAAAGAAAATGTAAAGATCTGGCAAGACAACTGGCCCCCACACAATTGGCACTCTATCTCGCGGCTCGAGGTTCGGTAGGTGATTGGCGGGGATCACTAATTAGACACGGTTCTGTATTGGAAACCGTGAGCTATTATGTTCACACACAGATTTGCTGCGGGAATTGTGTGTAATTCAAACTACAGTACTCGTAAATTCCGGCGACCGGCGTATGTACTACCCCCGTCGATCTAGATTCCGGCCGCCAATAAATACTACCTTGCTCACGTCGTCCCGCCCGCATTCTCATCTACATCCTCCCATCGCTAGCCCTCTCTCTCTCTCAAATCTCTGCCATGGCGCCGCCGGTCTGCCCACGTGCCGACGAGGAGTAGCCGCCCCCCGAGGATGCTCACTCGATTAGCAACGACGAGGACCCTACGCGCCGCCTGACGAGGTTGCGCCGGACCCCCCAACTATGGATTGGTTTTGGGGCTAGTACAATCTTTGTCTGTGGAAGTCGCTGCCGCCTGCTGAGAAAGCCAGGCAAGTGGCATTCAAGAATGAGATTGCGGAGGAGGAAGCCAGGTACCAGGCGTCCTGTGAAGCCCGTGATGCTACCTGGAAAAAGGAGGTGGTGGAGCTTTGGGGGCGGGCACGTTGTCGTGCGGAGGAGGTGTACGAAGACGGGTACTTCACGAGGAAGGTCATAGGCGATGGGCGCCTCGTCGCTGCGTGGAGGTGGGCCGATAAGCTCCAGCGTGCCACCGACGAGGAGCTCCGGTGGGCGCCCAATGAAATGGCAAGATTAGCCGCGCGCGTCTGCCAGCAAGAGGCAGATCGGTACGTCAAGCGCTGCGAGGCGGAGGAGTCGGAGTACTGCCTCCGCACTGGGAAGACGCCGTGCACCAGGGAGCTGCTGGCGAGGGGCTGCCGGAATACTGGCCCCGGGAGGGATTATTAGTTTTAGTATTGTTTGTCTTCAATTTTATGCATTGTACCTAGTAGTTAAGTATCGTCACGTATATGTGATGATATTATATTATATATATATATATATTCTGTGATGATCTAATGAACAATTAATATATATATATATATATATATATATATATCATCCACATATATAGAATGGAAAGCATATATACGCACATTAAAACAGAACATATAAGAATGGAAAACAGAGTACACACATTGAAACAGAGCAATACTATGATTGCTGTGAATACAAAGCTATCCACGCCGAAACGAATTTTCAAAATAAAATGCGTACATGAGACCATGACCAACAGCCCTTGCCTAGGGTAGCTCTTGGCTCTGCCTGAACTCGTGTAGGCATTCGTCCAAGCGGTCGACACGCTCGCGGTACATCTGGAGCGCGATCTCGAGCTCCAAGTTGGCTATTTCATCGGAGATCACCAGCTCGAGGATGCGACGGCCATGTTCCTCTACTGCGCCCAGGTGGACACCTGGGCAAGGAGGCGGTCGAGGACAAGGCGAACGGCGGCAACTATGCTAACGGCACGGTGGGCGTCCGATGCAGGTACGGCGCAGCCGGCCTCTGGTGCAAGTACGGCGCTGAGGGCCTCTGCCCACTCCTGGCGAGGAATGGGGGTACTGACGGGATGTGTACCCACCTACGACGCCATGTCGATGGCAGGCAAGCACCGATGGATCCGCTGTTGCTGTGCGGCATGCCGCGCCTCTCGCTCTGCGGTGCTCCAACGGTCTCGCTGTGCGGCGAGCCGCAGCCTATCAGTGCGGATACACCTAGCTTGCTCTGCGGTGCGCCATCGATCATTTTGTGCGGCGAGCTACAGCCTGTCGGCGCTGACATGCCTATCTTGATCCGCGGCGCTCAAGCGCTATGCGCCAAAGGTCTTCTCAACCCTGGCGATGACGCACATCACGACGTAGTCCATCGCGTTGCCGGGGAGCGCCTCGGCCTCGACGAGTCGTGGCACCTGCTCGTTTTCCTTGCCGACGAGGTTGATGGCAGAGGTGGTTCTTTGGTGGGTTGGCATGATCGGAAAAGATGTATGTGCTACAGGTTGCGCTTGTCGCCTCCGTGCGTCGCGCCCCCCCTATGCGCAATGTAGCAGGGTGGCGGGAAACAGGTGAGGAAATTGCGGGAAATGGTGGCGTGTTCATAAAACGCCATCAATTAATGGAAACTTAGCATCAAGCTAGCACAAGTCATAGATGATGATCAGATGAACACGGACCACACTAGGGAACCCGTCGGTGATGAATTCACCAATCCCAAACGGTTGAATACTAGCAAGTATTTGCCCGCAACACACGCAACCTATTCCATTACAAATAGGTCGGATGGATCAACTGTATGCCACGTATCGCACATTGTCAAAAATTAATGCGGTAGACCTTCTTTAACATGTGTTAAAAAAACAAGGACCTCGAGGTTAAATTAGCTGAGGGAATGGGGCATTTCAGTCATTTGACCGAAATGACCCATCCCATCACCTAATTTAACATCGACACAACTTCCCATCTAGTCACCCATCTGATGGCTGGTCCAGTCTGAGCACACTTAACTTGATAGTTTTCTTACATGAGCTACTGGTGGAACAGCTAGTCCTTGCTGATAGGAATGCCTCTTCCCATCCTTATGGCATATCCGGATGACCGCCCGTCCCACAATGGCCAATAGATGTTGTGTAGATAGAGCATATCACATACATCTTATTAGAAGCAATCGTCTACGTTATTATCGGTCTTCGCACACATTTCTGATTAAAGACAAGTTTGCCGCGTATCACACACATCTTGTTATATTGAACCGTTTTTGTTCTCTTGCCTAATCACAAACAGTTCATCCGAGTGAACCGTATGCTGTATATCGCACACACCTTCATCTGGCTACCCGTTTCTTTTGTCTTGCCTAATCACAAACAGTTCATCCGAGTGAACTGTATGCTGTGTATCGCACACGCCTTCATCTGGATGCCCGTTTCTTTTGATCCTCCTCATTGCAAACAGTTAATTGAACTAAACCGTCTGCCCTTCATTGCACACGCAACTAAAACCTGAACCGTTTTTGATGCATCCATCATCTCAAACGTTTTATACATTTCTAACGGTTTTCAAACACCTCCGTTTGCGATTATGGCATCACACACAGTTTCTCGAAGGGTCTCTGATTGTAGTGTCGTGTTAGAAGCATCCTGTAGTAGTTATACCTCTATAAGCATTGTTGTTGAAATTATTTTGAGAGATAAAATTCACATCTACGGCATCACTATTTTGCTCAATCAAAGTAGACAAAGGCATATCATTAAAATCAATAGGAGCACTTTTACTAGCAACCAATTTCATAAGAGCATCAACTTTTTCACTCAAAGAAGAAATTTCTTCAACCGAATTAACTTTTTTACTAGTAGGAGCTCTTTCGGTATGCCATTGCGAATAATTTCCATAATATTATCAACTACTTTGGTGGCTTCACTCAAGTAATTTCCAGAAAAGTACCACCCGCAGTGGAATCTAAAAGATTACGAGAAACAAAATTCAATCCCGCATAAAATTTTTGTATGATCATCCAAAGATCCCATGAGTTGGGCAATTCCTTAGCATCATTTTCATCCTTTCCCAAGATTGTGCAACATGCTCATGTTCAAGTTTCTTAAAACTCATTATCTGGCTTCTAAGGGAAATAATTTTTGCGGGCGGAAACACTTAGTGATCAAAGCATCTTTGCAATTATTCCAAGAATCGATACTATTGTGAGGCAAAGAAGAAAACCAAATTTTTGCAGAATCACGCAAAAAATGAAAATAATTTCATTTGTCAATATCATTGTCCACATCTTTTTTATTTTGCATATCACATAATTCCACGAAGGTATTAACATGGGATGTGGCATCCTCATTAGGAGTACCGGAAAATTGATCTTTCATGACAAGATTCAGCAAAGCAGTATTAATATCACAAGACTCCGCATAAGTGGCGGGAGGACCAATCAGCCGATAAAATCATTGTTGTTGGTATTTGAGAAATCCAATAACTTGGTGTTATCTTGAGTCATGATGACTATGCAACAAGATTGCACTCAAAAATAGATCCGACAAGAAACGGCAAACGAAAAAGAGAGGCGAATAAAACGGCAAAATTTTGTGAAGTGGGGGAGAGGAAAACGAGAGGCGAATGGCGAATAATGTAAATTGTGAGGAGATGAGATTTGTGATTAGGAACCTGGTATATGTTGAAGATCCTCCCTAGCAATGGCTCCAGAAATTCCTTTTGATGCTGCTTGCAGCTACGTCGGTATTTCCACAAAGAGAAGGGATGATGCAGCACAGCGGCGGTAGGTATTTCCCTCAGATATGAAACCAAGGTTACTGAACCAGTAGGAGAACCAAGCAACACAACGTAAACAACACCTGCACACAAATAACAACTTCCCGCAACCCGACCTGTAAAAGGGGTTGTCAATCCCTTTCGAGTACGCCGCCTCAAGATAGGCAAACAGACGTGAATAATTTTGTAGTAAATTGATAGATCGAACGCCAAATAAAATAAATAAGAATAAATTGCAGCAAGGTATTTTTGTATTTTTGGTTCAACAGGTCTAAAAATAAAAGCAAGGGAAGAGTAGATCGCAAAGGCAAATAATATGAGAAAGAAGACCCGGGGGCCGTAGGTTTCACTAGTGGCTTCTCTCGAGAAAAATAGCAAATGGTGGGTAAACAAATTATTGTTGGGCAATTGAAAAAACTTCAAATAATCATGATGATATCCAGGCAATGATCATTACATAGGTATCACGTCCAAGATTAGTAGACCGACTCCTGCCTACATCTACTACTATTACTCCACACATCGACCACTATCCAACATGCATCTACTGTAGTAAGTTCATGGAGAAATGGAGTAGTGCAATAAAAACAATGACATGATGTAGACAAGATCTATCTATGTAGAGATAGACCCCATTGTTCTATTGTCAGAGTAATTGGACAGGGATATCCCGAAGACGGCAAGACAATATTTCAAGACATCGGGGCTAGCAAAGCCCCTCAGTCTCCCTGCCGGCTGCCGACTGCGCCAACCAGCCGGCTGCGCCAACCAGCCGGCTGCCGACTGCGCCAACCAGCCGGCTGCCGACTGCGCCAACCAGCCGGCTGCCGACTGTAGCCCAACCCGACATCGACAAGACACCGACGAGACGGCCATACCGCGGACAAGACAACCGTACCACGACGACATCATGTACAGTGTCACTTGTCCCCTGGCACTATTTATGAAGTGACCCAGGGGACAAGCATGACATGCACCATGCCTTACCCATGCCTACCCACATAGCTTACATAGTAAGCTAGCCCACACTATAAAAGCGGCACTCATCCATCCATCCAGGAGGATGGACACACACACACTCCCACGGCCACAAGCCACGGCCATACATGGCCGGCCACTAGCATGCCTCGAATAGGCATATACTAGATCAGATGCACTGGTCACTGATCCGAGATACAGCTCCAGGAGCACTTTGTACTGCACGATGTACACCGCAGATAGATACACTCAGTCATGCTGCAGTAGGAGTATTATCTCTATGGAGAGCTCCGAAGCTGGGTAAACCACCGCGTGCTACTCGCATACCCGCTCCCGGTCCTATCAGCAGCAGTCCTACCCACACACTAAGCCCTTGTGGCATCTGTCGACTCGCAAGCCCCCCGTGAGAAATACCACGACAGTTGGCGCCCACCGTGGGGCGGTACTATGCTACCGCGTTGCTGCTGGTTTCGCTGTCCGGGCGGGACCATCTTCGTCTTCATCATAACGGCGTCGCGCCGCCTCTCCGATAGCGGTCGGGGGCTCGACATCGACATGCCCCCGGAGTGGCCGCGAGGGGCGGCGCGTCCTCGCCATCTTCATCGTCACCGCGGCGTCGCGCCATCTCTCCGGTAACGCTCGGGGGCTCGACACCGACATGCCCCCGGAGCGGCCGCGAGGGGTGGCGCGTCCTCGCCATCGGCCTTGCCTTCTTCACCACCACCGCAACGCTGGCCGTCGGTCCACGCGCGCCGCGCGCGGGACCTTGTTTCGGTCGCCATGGCCATCCACACGCTGCTCGCGTTTGCTTCCCTCCGCGTTACGGCTTGCTCCGGCCGGAACACACATTCGCTCCTCCATTTATCATGTACGCAAGCTAGCTAGATGCAAGTCAACCGTGGTCAAACTACATCCCATACGCTGGCAATCAACCACACAGCCTGGCAGCTCGATGGATTTTGTAGCTATCTAGCTAGCGCTACTTGCTTCTGCGTCACCAGCCGCGCCGTCTCCCCTCGCCCGCTGCCGCATCCGGCTCGGCCGTCTGGCCCGTTCGCGCGCGCCAAGTCCTCCGCCATCTGGCCCGTCGCCCTCGTGGCCGACTCGCCGTCTCGCCGTGCCGCGGCCGTCTCGTCATCGCCGTCGTCCGTCCTCGCAGCGGCGGCCGCGGAGAGCACTCCCCTGGTGGGGGTCGTCTCCGTCCTTGCCCGCGGGCTCCCGTGCCGGCCTCGCTCCTCCGTGCGCCGGCCCGCGGCCGGGTGCTCCTCGCCGGCTTCCGCGTCCGCCATCGGCTCCGCCTCGCCGCTGCGCCCCGTGCCGGCTACACGCGACTCGACCGGTCCTCCGCGCACCGCATCCGGCTCCGCGCCCGGTCCTGCTGCCGGCTTCGCGGCAGCCCCGTGCCAGCTCCCCGCCACGCGCGGGCCAGCCTCCGCGCGCCCTGGCCGGCTTCCGCGGCAGCCCCTTCCGGCTTCGACTCCTCCCCGTGCCGGCTTCGCTCCGCCTCGCGGGCGCGCCCCAAGCTGACTCCGGGCCCGGCCTACCGGCTGTACGGCCTGGCCGACTGCTGGCTCCGCCCGGCCTCTTGCCGCCCACACCGACTCCAACTCCGGCTGGCGGCTTCGCCCGCCTGTCGTCCGCAGCTCCGGGCCGGCTTCCGCCCCGCTCGCAGCACCTCCTCCTCCTGCCAGCGTCCGCGCATGCCGGCTCCACGCCACTCCGGCTCTCCACCTTGCCCTGCGCAAGGCCGGGTCCAGCCCCCTCCGCTAGTCGCCCTCCCAGCCGGCTCCACCTCTGACAGGTCGCCCTGCACTAGCTCCGCCCCCGTCTCTTGCCGGCCTCCGTCCCGCCGACCTCCGGCGCGAGCGCCCCCGCCTCTGGGTCCGTTCCGTCCGCTCCACGGCGCCTGCCCCGCCTCACAGCCTCCTCCACCTGCGCGCCCCGTGGCCGGCTACGCCACGCCCGTCGGAGGTTGGCTGCGCCCCGCGCCGGCTAGCACCTGCGTCGGCTGCCTCCCTCCTTGGCCTTCGATGGCCGGCTGCTTAGCCCCTGCCGACTGGTAAAAGGGAGATGCTGGATGGAGAAAAGTCCACGCGTCGGCTTGCTGCAAAAAAAAAAGAGAGAGGGGGGCCGGCTGTCCAAGTCAAGGGCCGATTGCCCACAGCCGGCTTGGTGAAAAAAAAAGAAAAGAAAAGAAAAACAAAAAAAAATGCGTCCGACTACCAGATATGCGTCGACCGTTGGCTACCCGGCCGGCTACAAAGAGCCCGACTGCCGTGTCGGGGTCCGCCCTTCAGCCGTCTGAAGAAGAAAAAGAAGAAGACAAGGTAGTTGCCGGAAGATTCGGCCCGACTGCTCAGCAGTCGGCCCGAATCTCGGGGGCTACACCCAGCGGGTGCGCTGACGCGCCCCCGCGAAGAAGAAGACAAAGTAGTTGCCAGAAGATCCGGCCCGACTGCTCAGCAGTCGGCCCGAATCTCGGGGGCTACACCCAGCGGGTGTGCTGACGCGCCCCCGCGAAGATTGCAGACAAGAGAAGAGTTTTGTCCGGCTGCTAGCAGCCGGCAGAAGAAAAAGGGCGTTGCAAGATGCCTCGCCGCCTGACCGGTCGAGCCTGACCGGCCAGGACCCCCCTCGAGCACCCGGGGTCTCAAGGGCTACACCCAGCGGGTGCGCTGACGCGCCCCCGCGAGAGAAGAAGAAAAGGTAGTTGCCGGAAGATCCGGCCCGACTGCTCAGCAGTCGGCCCGAATCTCGGGGGCTACACCCAGTGGGTGCGTTGACGCACCCCCGCGAGAGAAGAAGAAAAGGTAGTTGCCGGAAGATCCGGCCCGACTGCTCAGCAGTCGGCCTGAATCTCGGGGGCTACACCCAGAGGGTGCGCTGACGCGCCCCCGCGAGAGAAGAAGACAAAGTAGTTGCCGGAAGATCCGGCCCGACTGCTCAGCAGTCGGCCCTACACCCAGCGGGTGCGCTGGCGCGCTCCGCAAGCGCCGAGTCGCGCCGGCTGTGTTCAACAACTACGACTACACGAAAATCAATGCGAGCTCCTCACCCGCATATTTTTGCACTACGCAAGCACGGATAACCCCGAGCGATGCTCGGGGCTGTCTCCGCATTTTATTACAGTAACATCACTGTTTGCCCCGGCGCCAGCCAGAGTTCGCCCGGGGGCTGACCGCTTGGCCTGAGACGTTAGTTCCCGCAGACGGCTTAGTACCGTGCGAGGTACCAAAGGCCCACTCTTAGTCACAGACCGCAGAGCGGCTGCCGACTAGCAAGAGTGAACGCTGGAGGCCACCCACGCGAAAAACGCCTGGGAAGAAAAACGTTCGGGCGACCCGGCCGTTTTCCTTTACAAGTATCTACTCGGTTGAATCTGCTCCTAGACTCTGAGTACTGTACACTCCACTTCGCGGCCCACTCTCAGCCACAGACCGCCGAGCGGCTGTCCGGCAAGCAAGAGCACAAGCCAAAGAGTGGAGGGAACATGAAAAAGATTGAAGGGGGCTCGGACGAAACTGAGTCGGCACCCTCCACATAAAACTTGCAATACTAAAAGCAAGCATATGATATATTTGTGTGGACTAACTTTGTCTTTTTTATGATCATTTCCATGAACATTTGCCAAAAAACCTCCGCCCAACTTTGCCAAGTTGCCCGGAGGCTTGGGGGCTACTGTCGGAGTAATTGGACAGGGATATCCCGAAGACGGCAAGACGATATTTCAAGACATCGGGGCTAGCAAAGCCCTTCAGTCTGCCTGCCGGCTGCCGACTGCGCCAACCAGCCGGCTGCGCCAACCAGCCGGCTGCCGACTGCGCCAACCAGCCGGCTGCCGACTGCGCCAACCAGCCGGCTGCCGACTGCAGCCCAACCCGACATCGACAAGACACCGACGAGACGGCCATACCGCGGACAAGACAACCGTACCGCGACGACATCATGTACAGTGTCACTTGTCCGCTGGCACTATTTATGAAGTGACCCAGGGGACAAGCATGACATGCACCATGCCTTACCCATGCCTACCCACATAGCTTACATAGTAAGCTAGCCCACACTATAAAAGGGGCACTCATCCATCCATCCAAGAGGATGGACACACACACACTCCCACGGCCACAAGCCACGGCCATACATGGCCGGCCACTAGCATGCCTCGAATAGGCATATACTAGATCAGATGCACTGGTCACTGATCCGAGATACAGCTCCAGGAGCACTTTGTACTGCCCGATGTACACCCCAGATAGATACACTCAGACATGCAGCAGTAGGAGTATTATCTCTACGGAGAGCTCCGAAGCTGGGTAAACCACCGCGTGCTACTCGCATACCCGCTCCCGGTCCTATCAGCAGCAGTCCTACCCACACACTAAGCCCTTGTGGCATCTGTCGACTCGCAAGCCCCCCGTGAGAAATACCACGACATCTATCCTTAGTAGCGACGATACATACGTATCAGTGTCAGTTCGCTTTCTGTCACTAGGATCAAGCACTGTAAGATCGAACCCACTACAAAGCACCTCTTCCCGTTACAAGACAAATAGATCAAGTTGGCCAAACAAAACCCAAATATCAGAGAAGAAATACGAGGCTATAAGTAATCATGCATATAAGAGATCAAATAAAATCAAATACTTTCATGGATATAAAAAGATAGATCTGATCATAAACTCAAAGTTCATCGATCCCAACAAACACACCGCAAAAGAGTTACATCATATGGATCTCCAAGAGACCATTGTATTGAGAAATTAGCGAGAGAGAGGAAGCCATCTGGAGACGAACTACGGACCCAAAGGTCTACAATGAACTACTCACGCATCATCGAAGAGGCACCAATGGAGATGGTGAACCCCATCTGAGATGGTGTCTAGATTGGATCTGGTGGTTCTGGACTCTATGGTGGCTGGATGAATATTTTGTCAATTCCCCTAGGGTTTTTGGAATATTGGGGTATTTATAGAGCAAAGAGGCGGTCCGGGGGCACCCGAGGTGCGCACAACCCACAAGGGCGCGCCTGGGCCTCCTGGCGCGCCCTGGTGGGTTGTGCTCTCCTCGGAGCACCCCCAGGCGCAGCCAGGGCCCATTATGTTCCTTTTGGTCCAAAAAAATCTCCGTGAAGTTTTGTTGTGTTTGGACTCCCTTTGGTATTGATTTCCTGCGATGTAGAAAACATGCAGAAAACAACAACTCGCACTTGGCACTATGTCAATAGGTTAGTGATATGTCTCCAACGTATCTATAATTTTTGATTGTTCCATGTTGTTTTATTATCAATATTGGATGTTTTATAATCATTTTATAGTCATTTTATATCATTATTTGGTACTAACCTATTGACATAGTAGAAAGTGCCAGTTGCTATTTTTTCCATGTTTTTTACATCGCAGAAAATCCTTATCAGACGGAGTCCAAATGCCACGAAACTTTACGGAGATTTTTAATGGACCAAAAGGGAGATATTGGGCCTTGGTTGCACCTGGGGGGAGGGGGTCCCGAGGAGGGAACAACCCACTACGGCGCGCCAGGAGGCCCAAGCGCACCCTGGTGGGTTGTGCCCACCTCGTGTGCCCCCTGGACCACCTCTTTGCTCTATAAATACCCGAAAAATACCAGAACCCTAGAAGAGTCGACGAAATATTCATCCATCCATCGCAGAGTCTAGAACCACCAGATCCAATCTAGACACCATCTCGGATGGGGCTCACCACCTCCATTGGTGCCTCTCCGATGATGCGTGAATAGTTCTTTATAGACCTTCGGGTCCGTAGTTAGTAGCTAGATGGATTTCTCTCTCTCGTTGAATTCTCAATACAATGGTCTCTTGGAGATCCATATGATGTAACTCTTTTTGCGGTGTGTTTTTCGGGATCTGATGAACTTTGAGTTTATGATCAGTCTTATCTTTTTTATATCCATGAAAGTTATTTGAGTTTCTTTGATATCTTATATGCATGATCTCTTATAACCTCATATTTCTTCTCTGATATTTGGGTTTTGTTTGGCCAACTTGATCTATTTATCTTGCAATGGGGAGAGGTGCCCGGTAGTGGGTTCGATCTTACGGTGCTTGATCCCAGTGACAGAAAGGGAACCGACACGTATGTATCGTTGCTACTAAGGATAAAAAGATGGGATCTATATCTAACGCAATAGATAAACGGATCTTGTCTACATCATGTCATCGTTCTTATTGCATTACTCCGTTTTTCCATGAACTTAATACACTAGATGCATGCTGGATAGCGGTCGATGTGTGGAGTAATAGTAATAGATGCAGGCAGGAGTCGGTCTACTAATCTTGGACGTGATGCCTATGTAATGATCATTGCCTGGATATCGTCATAATTATTTGAGGTTCTATCAATTTCCCAACAGTAATTTGTTTACCCACCATTTGCTATCTTTCTTGAGAGAAGCCACTAGTGAAACCTACGGCCCCCGGGTCTTCTTCCTCATATATTTGCTTGCGATCTACTTTTCCTTTGCATTTTTATTCATATCTATTAAACCTAAAATACAAAAATACTTTGCTGCAATTTTTCCTTATTTATTTTATTTGGCATTCCATCTATCAATTTACTATAAAATTATCTCACGTTCATTTGCCTATCTTCAGGCGTCGTACCCCGGAAGAGATTAACAACCCCTTTAACATGTCGGGTTGCGAGGATTTGTTATCTGTGTCCAGGGGTTGTTTACGTTGTGTTTCTTGGTTATCCTACTGGTTTGATAACCTTGATTTCATATCTAAGGGGAATACCTACCGCCGCTGTGCTGCATCATCCCTTCCTCTTTGGGGAAAAAACCGACGTAGCTTCAAGCGACATCAAAAGGAATTTCTTGCGCCATTGCCGGGGAGAATCTTCAACATAACCATGTTCGTAATCACAAATGTTATCTCCTCTCAATTTACATTATTTTCCATTTTCCTCTCGTTTTCCTCTCCCCCACTTCACAAAAATTTGTCATTTCATTCGCCTCTATTTTTTGTTCGCCGTTTTCTTGCCGGGTCTATTTTTGCGTGCATTCTTGTTTGCCGTTATGGATAGTACTTCCTCTATTGCTTGCACTCCCGAGGACGAAGTCCTCAACTTTAAAAAAGAGGAGGAGAAAATTTAAAATATGCTTGGTATAGAATTTGCAATGCTCATAATAGATCTATCCGTAAGCAATCTACCGTTGTGCTTTTGCATTGTTTTTATGTTGGCATCACCACTTAGTATAGATTCGTCCTTGATACGATTACCGGTGGCAATTTCTTAATGAGTCCTCCTTTTGATGCTCTTAATGCTATGGGAAATTTAGTGGGATCACCACCTCTTATGGTTAACGAAACAATTTTGAATCTTGAGCATGTTATGGAAAGACTAGATGCTATCGAAAAGAAAATGCTCACCGAAGATCATATGGAAATTATACATAAAAAGACGCATAATTTTGCTACTAATCTTGGGTCAAAAGCGGGTGATATTTTTAAGTTGTTAAAAGAGAGTGGGTACCTTAATCCATGAAAGAATAGAAGAAAGTCCGTCTTGGATCGATAAATTAGAAGAAATCTTTAGTAATCTAAGCATGGATTTTACTACCACTAAATTTATTGAGGAAACTCCCGTAAGAAGTAGGAGATCCAGGAACAAGGGTGCAACTTCTAGTGATAGCAATAAAGGAGATCTTAAGATGATTAGTATTCGCCCGGATTTTGTTGAAGTGATAAGAGATCCTTTTTGAAAGAATGAATTCTTTCAATTTATTCCTAGGAGTATTGTTATTGAAGATCTTTATGCTAAATCTCTGAAGGATTCTAAGTGTTTGATTAAAGAGTTGGACAAAGATGACAAAACTTAGATCCTTGCTTTATGCCTAGCTAAGGGCGTGAAACTATAACGCTTCCTGGGAGGCAACCCAATGAACAAAATTTATTTTTGCTTTGTGTTCTTGTGTGTTTACACAATTGTGCTACTGTTATGATTGTGTTTTTTGTGTTTTAATTAGTGTTTGTGCCTAGTAGAACCAATATGATCTTCTTGGGTGATAGTTGTTTCAGCTTGCTGAAAAAGACAGAAACTTTGCGCTCACAAAATTCATTCTTATTTTTACCAGAAAGAGATTTTTCCCTGATTCTTTTTGCAGAAGATTAATATACAAATTTATAATGTCGTCCTAATTTTTCAGAATTTTTGGAGTTCGAGAAGTTTTCGTTTAAGTCAGATTGCTACAGACTGTTCTGTTTTGACAGATTCTGTTTTCTTTGTGTTCTGTGCATATTTTGATGGCCATATGGTTTTCTTTGATGAGTTTTTGCCATAGAAAAGTTGGAATACATTAGATATAATACAAAAACAAAATATGAATTGGTTTGACACATCACTTATAGTAGAGGTTTACTTTATTACACTAACGGATCTCACGAAGGTTTTGTTAAGTTTTGTGTGATTCAAGTTCTCAAGTTTTGGGTTATCTTACGATGGATGAAAGAAGGATAGAAGAGCCTAAGCTTGGGATGCCCCGGCATCCGAAGCTATTATCCAAGAATGAGCAACCAACTAAGCTTGGGGATGCCCCCGAGTGGCATCCCCTCTTTCTTCTAACGTCCATCGGTATTTTACTCGAGGTTATATTTTTATTCATCACATGATATGTGTTTTGCTTGGAGTGTCTTGTATGATATGAGTCTTTGCTTGTTTTATTTTGTGATTTAAGTCATCAATCCTTGCTGGACACACCTATTTGAGAGAGCCAAAATTATGTCATGACTTGTTAGAATTGCTCTCTATCCTTCACTTAAATGTTTATGAGCAATGGACTTGCTCTAGTGCTTCACTTATATCTTCTTTAGCACAGTGTGCTGAGTATTTTTGAAGAAAATGCTCTCTTTCTTCACTCAGATTTATTTGAGAGTTAGTAAAATTTTGAAGAAATTCTCTCTTGCTTCACTTAAACTATTTTGAGAAAAAGAAAATTTGTTATGCTCACGATCTACACTTATATTTGTTTGAGCTTATGAAAAGAAACACTCAAAAATTAGTCCCAAAGTGATAGATATCCAAGAAGGATAAAGATAAATAAAAATATGTCATAAAGATTTTTGGAAAAATAAACTTGATTCTTATAATAGTTTTGAGATATGATGATGTGATATGTGAGTTATGTTGACGAGTAATTGTGCTCTAGTAAGAATATTGGTGTTAAGGTTGTGTTTCCCTATGCATGAACGAAAGTAAATAATCATGCAATCAAAATTATATCCTACTTGTGGTGCATTATTCGGTGTTAATTGTCAGAGTAAATGACCACGGGTAGCCCAGCCGGCTCCCCCTGGCACTTCAGAAAAATTACAAGCCATTCCAGCCTTCAAGATCCATGCCGTGGGCCGCCTTCCTCCAGCCGGCTACCTCTCAGAGCGGCTGCACCAAGGCGGCCCTGCCTCGAGATCTCCCAAAGGAAACCACAAGAGGGCCGGCTCCAAGAAGCCAGCCACGAGAGGGCCGGCTCCAAGAAGCCGGCCACGAGAGGGCCGACTCCCAGAAGCCGGCCCCCAACCAGCGGCCAAGACCGTGCCTTCAAAGTCTACACCCACGTAACAGCAATAAGACGGGGCGTGGCTACAGTGAAGCCTGCCACCCCCGAATCTCGGGACGAGCATGGCCACAGTGCGCCGTACAGGGCGGCCATCCCCAGTCCGGCGCAGCACTGTTGCCATGCTGACCGTGACATCACCCACGGCGAGCTGTCAGTACGACCCAAGGGCTGCAGGCCCCATCAGTCAGGAGGACGCCCGAAGGCGGCCAGACTTCCCGTAATCGGCCTGGAGGTATCCGACTCCCAGTAGCCGGCTAGTCCCTCGCCCCGAGGGACGCGCCTCATTAAGAAGACAAGACATGGTAAGGCAACAGTGATATGCCACCCAACGGCGGTACCGTAGCCATGCTTACCATGACGAAGCCCACGTCACCAGAGGTGGGGCAACAGTAGCCAGCCCCCGACAAGACCACCAAGCGGTGGGACCAGCCTGTCGGCTAGAAAGCCGGCAACCGGCGGGCCCGCCAGTTGGCGGGCCCCATCGGCCGGCGGAGAAGCCGGCAAGCGTAGACGCAGACAACTAGGGCCCATGCCCAGCTGGATTACCGTTGTACCCCTGGGGGGTAGGCCTATATAAACCCCCAGGGCGCCCATGCACAGAGAGACCTTTTTTAGGAGTTTTAGACAACACATCGAGGGGAGAAGAAACCTAGCCTTGCCCTTCTTCTTCTTCCTCCGAACAGCTCAAGGAGCCTCTTGTAGCTACTTGCCAAACTAGTGATCATGTGGAGACCCCCGAGAGCAGTAGTAGGGGTGTTATCTCCACGGAGAGCCCCGAAGCTGGGTAAGATTCGCCTGCGTGCATGTCTTCGCCTCATCCCGTTTCCAGGCACCGGTGACGTTTTATTGGCTCCCACAATGATAAGCCATCCGTTGGCATATGTCGCCCCAACCACCCGACATTTGGCGCCCACCGTGGGGCTAGGTGCACCGTCGTCCGGAGACCTGCTCTGGACGGGAACCCTCTTCCTTCCCCGTGAGCGTAGCCAGCCTGGCTCGCCCAATGGCTCTTGCCCCGACGCGCTGCAAGGTATTGCTGACGCCTGCGCGGCGAGCTGCCTCGCTGATCTTCTTGGCGAGGCTCGCATCTCCGACGAGCCCGCGTCCGACGCGGGCACCGGCTGCCTCGAGAGCCACCTCGTCAGCCTCCTTGACCAACTCCACGTTTCCAGCGAGCCCGCTGCAGACTTGGAGTCGGTTGGCTCCACCGACCCAATGCTTGTCGACTCTGACATAGCATCGCTTGACGCCTTCCCCACCAACGTAGTCATCACCAACGACCCTCTTCCTCGAGCCGACAGCAGCGGCAGCGCCATCACCGAGGTGCTGGTCATCATCCACGGCGGCGCCTCTGGCGGAAACGCCCACAACGCCTTGCAGACGGCGTTGCATGACTTGTCCGCCCCCATCCCGGCTGACGCCGACGCAGAAACACTGGAGCCACGCCGCCTCGCCCTCGTTGCGGAGGGCCAGAAGCGAGCTTCCATGAGACGCCTCACTGAGGCTCACCAGCGCTAAGTCGACCGCGCGCCTTCGGCACGCCACCTCCTGACGGGGCGAGCCGCGTTGGCGTCGTCAAGAAACGCAGCGCGGCCATCGGCGACATGCTGGGAGCGGACCGCCCGGTTTACGCCACGCCTCTCGAAAACCTACGCGCCGCCCAGGCGACCGTAGACGAGCTGGATAAACTAGGGCCCGACGAGCTCCCTTACATGACCAGATGCATCCAGCAGCTTATCGACGCTGCCGCAGAGTGGCATGAAGACGGCATCCGCGCTGAAAGTCTTCCCCCGCGCTAAGAACACGGTGCAACGTCACGAACACCGATGGCTGGCAACACCCATTCAAGGAAAGAAAAGGAGCCGGCTGCAAGTCGTAGCCGGACTCGAATCTCCATCGAGCGTGACGCAGAAGGGCCACCGTCGAGCTGTGGAGCGGCGAGGAAACCCACCTCCTCCTCCGCCTCGTGGGGAGAGATATCCCACCCCACCGCCTATAACGCATCCGACTCTTAGCGGCCGACTGGGCCGCCGCGAAGGAGTCGGCAAGAATGAAGCTCGCCACCGGATCGATCGCCTGGCGCGATCCCTGGCCCTGGAAAAAGAAGATGATGTCGGCCCGCCTTGTTTCGGCCCTCGCATCCGCGATGAGCCCTTCCCCAAAGGGTTCTCGCTCCCAAGAGACACGCCCAGGTATAACGGCTCCGTTGTCGGATTTCGGGTTCCGGCAGACCCTTGAGGTTCGAACTCTGGGGTGCGCGCGGAGATTACGCCCTCTACCTCTCCGTCTCGCAAAGATCTAAACTACTGAAAGAAACAGCACAAGAGACACAGGGTTTATACTAGTTCGGGCCACCATTGTGGTGTAATACCCTACTCTAGTTTGTGGTGGGTGGATTGCCTCTTGGGCTGATGATGATGAACAATACAAGGAAGAACAGCCTCGCGAGGGTCTGCTCTTTGCTGGGGCGATGAACTGCTAGGAGGAGCTCAGGCACCCTTCTCTCTCTCTCTCTGATTCTCTGCTTGCCCAGGTTCTAGATGTCCTATTCTCTGGCTGTCCTTCGATCTCTCTCCCCCGGGGGGTGGCCAGTCCTATTTATAGGCAAAGGCCCTGGGCCTCTTCCCAAATATTGAGCGGGAAGGGCGCCAACAATTGGCCATTTTGAAGGGGAACATCTGGTACACTTATCCTGACTAAAGTTGGTCCTTGCCTGCCAAAGGCTCTGTGGTGACGCCGTCCTGGGCCCAACGATGACCTCCTTCCCACCGTTGGACTGGTCTTGGTCTCGTTACACCGAAGTGGGTGCCTTTGCTTGATCCTCTCGCCTGCGCTTGCCTGCTTTGCACCAAAGAGGAAACGAGGACACTACGCGGGCTGGCGCCCGCCTGGCACCCTTGGTCGTCATGGCTTGCGTCATGGGCACCTCGTGAGGTACCCTGCCTTGATCTCTCCGCCTCCTCGTGAGCTGGCCTGATGAGGCCGCGCTTGAGGAAGCTCCGCGTCGTCCGCCCCGCAAGGCTTGGCCCCCTGCGAGGATCTTGGGTCTTGTGTTGATGAAGATGGGCCATGCTGGGCCCCCTTTAAGCCACGCCGCAGGCCACAGGCAGGCAAGTCTGGGGACCCTCGTTCCCAGAACGCCGACAGTAGCCCCCGGGCCCAAGGCACGCACGGACTTGGCCGTGCTGAGAGGCGAAAGGGCAAGGGCGAAGCGCCGCGGGCCCTAACAGCCTGCGGCCTTGGGCGCCGCGTGGAGGTTGATGGGACGTGGGCGTCTCCGCTTCCCCACGACGCCTCGGTGATCACGCGGATTGGACAAGTCCCTGCATGCAGATCGTGTCATGATTACCTGTGATCGTGGAGGTCGACGGTTGGCCATCGCCGGCTATAAGTACGGCACTATGCGTGCCCTTCTAGTCCATCTCTCCTTGCTTCTCCTTCTTCCCGATTCTTGCTCCGTCTTGCTGCGATGGCTCCGATCCGCCGGTTCTCTGCGGTGGAGAAGGGAAAGGCCCCTCGAGAGGAACCAGGCCCGCTTCCGCCGAAGAAACGGCTCGCCCTTCGTGGCCGGGACGAGGAGGACCGTCTGGTGGTGTCGAGACCTTGGTGCGAGCGGCCTCCGCCGGGGTTCCTGCTTCCCTTGTACGCCCACATCGAGGGCCTTGATGGAGCCGATGCCGATCGCCGCGGTCAGCGCCGTCGTCGACGCCGACGGGTCATGAAGGTGTGGGTTGTTCCTCCCGGGGTCCATGCCGAGGACTCCTCCCGCGAGTTCGTGCTACATGCCGCCATGCCCCCTTGATCTTGGATTCACTTTCCTTCCTTCTTCTCCTCCGTCATCCCGCAGGGAAAACTCCTGGAGTTGTGGCTGCAGCACGCCGGCTGCAGCACCCCCGCGACCGAGGAAGAGGTCGCGGTCGTTGCCTCGGGCGAGGTCTTCATGACTCGAGGCTGGGGCGAGATCGCCCGGGGTTGCAGAGCGAGGGGCGCCCTCACGATCCACCTGGAGTATGATGGCGCTTCGATGATGCTCTTCAAGGTCTTCGACGCGAACGGGCACCGGCTGGAGTGCTGCCCCGGGAGAGGTGGCCAGGACCTCGCCATGGTGAGGGCTAGGCCCGTCGACCGCTCCCTTGGCGGCTCCATAGGCGACGGAAGCGCCGGAGGATCCAGCGACTCCAGCGAGATCTTCACAACTCCGGAGACGAGCGACGACAGCTACGAGCCTACGAGCCGGCGCCGCTCCTGGAGCAGGGCGGGCTCGTCTGGCTGTCGCCGACTCTGATCTAGATGGGGTTGGCACCGGCGCTTGATGGCCCACTGTTGATTATGGCGTCTTTTGCAGGGGCGCGTGTAGTTAGCATCCCTTAGGATCCGTTCCCTGCGAGGAATCAAAATGCGCCCCGTGGGGGCTTGTAAGGTGCCTGTGATCCTGTTTGTTAATATACAACCCTTGCTGTAGAGCTGTGTGAGTTGCTGATTCTGTTTTAGCTCAGTCCTCCCTTTCGAACCTCGTGAGGGCTTGGTGCTCTGCGTCGACAGGTCCCAGTCCCAAGGCGGCGTCAGCCGTCGCTGGTATGCCAGGTCGCGATGCCGTGGTCAGGGCCAGGAGGTGAGCGACCCGGGGTCCGGTAAGAGCCCCTGAGTCGCGATGCTCAGGAGGTCCCCTTTGGCGCCCAAGCAGCCGTCGCTCGGCGAGAAAGGAGAGCGGCGTCGCTAATACGGAATTGCATTAGGTGCGGGGGTAGCGCCACGGTAGCCGGTGCTTTCGGGTGGTGACTTATCTCGAGAATCGGGGATTATTCCTGGTGTGTCATCGGGTCCACGCGTCGGCGGGAGCGGAATCGCTTGGCGAGGTCCTTGCGCGCCCCCTCCCTCTCGCCTTTGTTCCCCTTTCTGCTCTACATCCTCGGGTCCCGGCCCTCGAGCTAGTCTCAGCCGTCGCTGGTATGCCAGGTCGCGATGCCGTGGTCAAGGCCAGAGGGTGAGGGCTGGAGAGCCAGTAGGAGCCCTGAGTCGCGATGCTCAGGCACCCCCCCTTTAACGTGCAAGCGGTCCGCACGAACGAGAGTGAAGGAGACGCCACAAGGGCCTCGCCTGGCGCAGCTCTCTTGGGAGATCCTGTAAACTCATCATAGAAGGAACAAGAGGTTGCCAGGACAATTATTAGTCAGCCGATAGTTGCTTCCGAGGGGTGGTGAGGCACTGAAGGCTTGACGAGGTGGTGCCATGCGGGGGTGCCGCGGCCAGAGCTCAGCCGTTCAGGTTTGTCGGCGTTGCAGGGACAGACCAATGCGCAAGCGTCGTGCCGTTGTGGGAGAATTTCCGTCAGTTGGCGTCAGTTGAACAGGCAGCTAGATCAAACACATTAGCTGAGGAAGAGTGGATTCATTCAAATAGATGCTGGGAAGGTAGACATCGCTGGGTCAGGCCCGAGCGACTTGGGGATGATGCATCCCGAGGGGCACCCCCAACAAAGCAAGCTAATGACTGAAAAATAAAAATGGATACGTGCCGCAGGGACGGACCCACGCGGCCTAGGAATGATGCAGCCCTGGGAGGGCACTCCCAGCTGGAAATGAAACTTGAAAGATGTCACCTGAAGATGTCGAGGATGAAGGGGTGTTGGTGCAGCAGAATCGGTGGGCCGCGGAAGCCGATTCTCACGAGCCCCCAGGCCCAGGGGCCTCGGGAGGCTCCAGAGGCACTGGTGGCTCCTCGCGAATCATCTCCATCTCCGCCAAGGCTGCGGAACGCCTTTCTTCTTGAGCCTCCATGATGCCCCTCATGAGGCGCTGGTACGTAGCAGCCGCGCTCGGCAAACCGTAAGGCCTTGAGAGCGTAGCTGTGAGGCGGACCTCCGCAGCACCCCACCTGCGAGGGCCAGAGGTGCTCCAGCGAGGCGACTCGGTTGAGCCCTGGTACGTCGATGCAGACGCGCAGCCCACCATCCTCACCTTGATGGGGAGCCACAGCCGGTAGACGGTGGCAGCCTCTCATGACTCTTGATTCCTGTAGTTCTTGAATGGCCTCGTTGAAGAACTCCTGCTGGTTTGACCTTCCTTGCCTTGCTCCTTCTTGAGGGAAGCGTGCTTAGAAACACGCCTCCACGTGGTACCCTAGCGCCTCCCTCGTGACCCTGGCCAGGTCGGTGGCCCTCCAGGGGAGAGCCCCCGAGCCTTGCCTGAGGAGGGCGCCGGGCGCGCTTTGCTATGGGATGGAAGGAGGGTCCCCTTGGGCAGATGCGAGCCCTGAGGGGCCCGCCTCCTGAGGGGCCGGTCTAGACGATTTCTTCTTCTTCTTGGGGGTGGTCTCGGGAAGCCTCCTGCTTCCGTGATCCGGGTCTTCCAGTGACGCGGCCTGAAAGGCTCGCTCCAGGGAACACACTGCATCCTTCTCTTCACAGGGCACCGTGATGACTCCGCCACTCCCTGGCATCTTGAGGACGTTGTAGCCATGGTGAGTTACGGCCATGAACTTGGCCAGCGCTGGGTACCCGAGGATGGCGTTGTACGGCAGGCGGATGTGGGCGACGTCGAAGTCGATGAGCTCGGTGCGGTAGTTGTTGCGTGCCCCGAAGGTGACAGGGAGGCGGACCTGCCCAATCGGGACCGTGGAACCATCGGTGACTCCGGAGAAAGGCTTGGTTGGCTGAAGCTGGTCATAGGGCACTTGGAGATTGTTGAATGTTTCCACGGACAGGACATTGAGCCCTGCCCCACCATCGATGAGGGTCCTGGTGACCAGTACGTTGCTGATGACTGGGGAGCAAAGCATCGGGAGGACTCCGGCTGTGGCCGCACACTTGAGCTGATCCGCTGAGCTGAACGTGATGGCGCACGCCGACCACCTGAGAGGGTGCGTTGCTTCGACCTTGGGGAGGACTGCATTCACTTCGCGGGCAAACTGCTTGAAGACGCGTTGGGAGGCTGGGGCTTGAGCTCCTCCTAGTATGCAGGCAATCGCGCGTGGCTCCTGGAAGCCCCTAGCCCCCTCATCTTGATGGCGGTCCTCGTTCCTCCTTGGCTGTGGCGGTAGTGGAGGGAAGCCTGCGTTGCCTTGTGCGCGATCCTCACGAGGCTGATCCCTCCAGTCCCCCTCGCGAGGCATGTCTCGCCAGCGATCCTCGCAAGGTTGATCGTGCCACCCTTGGCGTGGGCCGCGGTCTTCCCAGCGTCCTGCGTTTCTTCCTCCTCCTCGGCCGTAGCCCCGGTCAGCACGGTCGGGACGACGGCCGATCCTTCCTTCTCGCACGGTGCGGAGTTCTTGGCATTCGTTGGTGTTGTGGGTGTGGAGGTCATGGTACACACAGTACCGGCTGCCCCTGGAGGATTCGGGCAGATCTTTGCCCCGCTTGGTGTCTGGTTCTGCTGTGAGCACGACAGCCCCTTGCGCTTCACGTCCTTGGCCTTGGGCTTCTTCTCTTCTGGGTCTACGGCAGGCAGCTCGAGGAGGGAGAGACGTCCTTCCTCAACCCTGGCGCACTTGGTCGCCAGGTTGAACAGCTCCAGGGAGGTGCATAGGTCTTCATGCATCGCCAGCTCCTCCTTCATCTTAACGTCGCGCACACCGTCGGAGAAGGCTGAGATGATGGCCTCCTCGGACACCTTGGGGATCTTGAGGCGCGCACTGTTGAAGCGCTGGATGTACTTTTGCAGGGTTTCTCCGGGTTGTTGCTTGACGCGGCACATGTCGCTCACGGCGGGCGGCCGGTCGCGAGTACCTTGGAAGTTGGCGATGAAGCGGGTGCGCATCTGGTCCCAGGAAGAGATCGTGCCTGGAGCCAGATTCAGGAGCCAGGTGCGAGCTCCTTCCTTCAGCGCCATGGGGAACCAGTTCGCCATGACCTTCTCGTCCCCGCTGGCAGCTTCGATGCCCAGCTCATAGAGCTGAAGGAACTCTGCAGGGCCGGTCGTGTCGTCGTAGCGAGGAGGCAGGTCTGGCTTGAACTTGCCGGGCCATGCGACGCTACGCAGCTCGGTGGTGTAGGCACAGCAGCCTGCTGTGGCCACGAGGGGTCTTGGCTGGCGGAGAGCTTGGCCTTGCGGGTCCCCTTGCGTTGCAGCTGGGAGCAGCGCGGGGTCTTGGCGTGCTGGAGCTGGAGCAGGGTCGCGACGTGCTAGAGCGGGGAGCGCCCGGGCAGCTTCTTGCGGGCGAGGGACCTCTTGGCAGCTCCGCTCTTGCTGCGCTGGCGCCTGACGGAGCGGGTTCCGCCCAGGGGCCACGCGCCTTGGAGCCATGGCATATTCTTGAAGAGGAGGCGGCTGGTATGCCCTCGGAGCGTTGTTGCCCACGCGGGGCGGGGTGCGGCGCAGCGGAACGGACGGCGCGGGAGAGCCCCCTGCGGCGTGGATGACCTCGGCGACGCGGTCGAGCCACTCTTCGTAGACGTCGTTGATGGGACGGTAGCGCAGGAGCTCGTTTGCCGCGATGAGCGCAGCCCGGGCCTCCAAGGATGGGCGGAGCGCGCGGGATGAAGAACCAGCTGGTGTGAGCGATGGAGTAGCAGTGCGGCCGTCTTGCCGCACGGACGGATGTTGAGACGACGCTTGCTGCTCGTTCCCCGCCAGGCCGGTGGCGGCGTTGATGGCGGGCGACGGGTAACGACGAGGACGCCCACCGACGGGAGCCGTCCGGGCGACGTGGGAAGCGATGGCGGCCTGGCACTCGGCGCGGGCCCGACGAGCGTCGGACATGGACGCGACGGTCAGAGGAGAGCAGAGCGGTGGAAGACAAAATCCGGCGCACCCCTACCTGGCGCGCCAAATGTCGGATTTCGGTTTCCGTCAGACCCTTGAGGTTCGAACTCTGGGGTGCGCGCGGAGATTACGCCCTCTACCTCTCCGTCTCGCAAAGATCTAAACTACTGAAAGAAACAGCACAAGAGACACAGTGTTTATACTAGTTCGGGCTACCATTGTGGTGTAATACCCTACTCTAGTTTGTGGTGGGTGGATTGCCTCTTGGGCTGATGATGATGAACAATACAAGGAAGAACAGCCTCGCGAGGGTCTGCTCTTGGCTGGGGCGATGAAGTGCTAGGAGGAGCTCAACCGCCCTTCTCTCTCTCTCTCTCTCTGATTCTCTGCTTGCCTAGGTTGTAGATGTCCTATTCTCTGGCTGTCCTTCGATCTCTCTCCCCCGGGGGGTGGCTAGTCCTATTTATAGGCAAAGGCCCTGGGCCTCTTCCCAAATATTGAGCGGGAAGGGCGCCAACAATTGGCCATTTTGAAGGGGAACATCTGGTACACTTATCCTGACTAAAGTTGGTCCTCGCCTGCCAAAGGCTCTGTGGTGACGCCGTCCTGGGCTCCACGATGACCTCCTTCCCACCATTGGACTGGTCTTGGTCTCGTTGCACTGAAGTGGGTGCCTTTGCTTGATCCTCTCGCCTGCGCTTGCCCCCTTTGCACCAAAGAGGAAAGGAGGACACTGCGCGGGCTGGCGCCCGCCTGGCGCCCTTGGTCGTCATGGCTTGCGTCATGGGCACCTCGTGAGGTACCCCGCCTTGATCTCTCCGCCTCCTCGTGAGCTGGCCTGATGAGGCCGCTCCTGAGGAAGCTCCGCGTCGTCCGCCCCGCGAGGCTTGGCCCCTCGCGAGGGTCTTGGGTGTTGTGTTGATGAAGATGGGCCGTGCTGGGCCCCCTTTAAGCCACGCCGCAGGCCGCAGGCAGGCAAGTCTGGGGACCCTCGTTCCCAGAACGCCGACATCCGTGAAGCCGGAGGATTGGTGGATTGACTACTCCACTGCGGTTCGCATGGCAAATGGCAACAGGCGTGTTGCCATGAAATATGTCTCCCTCATGCTCCAAGGCACGGCGCGCACCTGGCTCAATAGCCTCAAGCCTTGCAGCATCAACAGCTGGCTAGACTTCATAGAAGCCTTCGTCCGCAACTTCAGCAGCACCTACAAGCGGGCTCCCATGCCCCCTTGATCTTGGATTCACTTTCCTCCCTTCTTCTCCTCCGTCATCCCGCAGGGAAAACTCCTGGAGTTGTGGCTGCAGCGCGCCGGCTGCAGCACCCCCGCGACCGAGGAAGAGGTCGCGGTCATTGCCTCGGGCGAGGTCTTCATGACTCGAGGCTGGGGCGAGATCGCCCGGGGTTGCAGAGCGAGGGGCGCCCTCACGATCCACCTGGAGTATGATGGCGCTTCGATGATGCTCTTCAAGGTCTTCGACGCAAACGGGCACGGCTGGAGTGCTGCCCCGGGAGAGGTGGCCAGGACCTCGCCATGGTGAGGGCTAGGCCCGTCGACCGCTCCCTTGGCGGCTCCATAGGCGACGGAAGCGCCGGAGGATCCAGCGACTCCAGCGAGATCTTCACAACTCCGGAGACGAGCGACGACAGCTACGAGCCTACGAGCCGGCGCCGCTCCTGGAGCAGGGCGGGCTCGTCTGGCTGTCGCCGACTCTGATCTGGATGGGGTTGGCGCCGGCGCTTGATGGCCCACTGTTGATTATGGCGTCTTTTGCAGGGGCGCGTGTAGTTAGCATCCCTTAGGATCCGTTCCCTGCGAGGAATCAAAATGCGCCCCGTGGGGGCTTGTAAGGTGCCTGTGATCCTGTTTGTTAATATACAACCCTTGCTGTAGAGCTGTGTGAGTTGCTGATTCTGTTTTAGCTCAGTCCTCCCTTTCGAACCTTGTGAGGGCTTGGTGCTCTGCGTCGACAGGTCCCAGTCCCAAGGCGGCGTCAGCCGTCGCTGGTATGCCAGGTCGCGATGCCGTGGTCAGGGCCAGGAGGTGAGCGACCCGGGGTCCGGTAAGAGCCCCTGAGTCGCGATGCTCAGGAGGTCCCCTTTGGCGCCCAAGCAGCCGTCGCTCGACGAGAAAGGAGAGCGGCGTCGCTAATACGGAATTGCATTAGGTGCGGGGGTAGCGCCATGGTAGCCGGTGCTTTCGGGTGGTGACTTATCTCGAGAATCGGGGATTATTCCTGGTGTGTCATCGGGTCCACGCGTCGGCGGGAGCGGAATCGCTTGGCGAGGTCCTTGCGCGCCCCCTCCCTCTCGCCTTTGTTCCCCTTTCTGCTCTACATCCTCGGGTCCCGGCCCTCGAGCTAGTCTCAGCCGTCGCTGGTATGCCAGGTCGCGATGCCGTGGTCAAGGCCAGAGGGTGAGGGCTGGAGAGCCAGTAGGAGCCCTGAGTCGCGATGCTCAGGCACCCCCCCTTTAACGTGCAAGCGGTCCGCACGAACGAGAGTGAAGGAGACGCCACAAGGGCCTCGCCTGGCGCAGCTCTCTTGGGAGATCCTGTAAACTCATCATAGAAGGAACAAGAGGTTGCCAGGACAATTATCAGTCAGCCATTAGTTGCTTCCGAGGGGAGGTGAGGCACTGAAGGCTTGACGAGGTGGTGCCATGCGGGGGTGCCGCGGCCAGAGCTCAGCCGTTCAGGTTTGTCGGCGTTGCAGGGACAGACCAATGCGCAAGCGTCGTGCCGTTGTGGGAGCAATTCCGTCAGTTGGCGTCAGTTGAACAGGCAGCTAGATCAAACACATTAGCTGAGGAAGAGTGGATTCATTCAAATAGATGCTGGGAAGGTAGACATCGCTGGGTCAGGCCCGAGCGACTTGGGGATGATGCATCCCGAGGGGCACCCCCAACAAAGCAAGCTAATGACTGAAAAATAAAAATGGATACGTGCCGCAGGGACGGACCCACGCGGCCTAGGAATGATGCAGCCCTGGGAGGGCACTCCCAGCTGGAAATGAAACTTGAAAGATGTCACCTGAAGATGTCGAGGATGAAGGGGTGTTGGTGCAGCAGAATCGGTGGGCCGCGGAAGCCGATTCTCACGAGCCCCCAGGCCCAGGGGCCTCGGGAGGCTCCAGAGGCACTGGTGGCTCCTCGCGAATCATCTCCATCTCCGCCAAGGCTGCGGAACGCCTTTCTTCTTGAGCCTCCATGATGCCCCTCATGAGGCGCTGGTACGTAGCAGCCGCGCTCGGCAAACCGTAAGGCCTTGAGAGCGTAGCTGTGAGGCGGACCTCCGCAGCACCCCACCTGCGAGGGCCAGAGGTGCTCCAGCGAGGCGACTCGGTTGAGCCCTGGTACGTCGATGCAGACGCGCAGCCCACCATCCTCACCTTGATGGGGAGCCACAGCCGGTAGACGGTGGCAGCCTCTCATGACTCTTGATTCCTGTAGTTCTTGAATGGCCTCGTTGAAGAACTCCTGCTGGTTTGACCTTCCTTGCCTTGCTCCTTCTTGAGGGAAGCGTGCTTAGAAACACGCCTCCACGTGGTACCCTAGCGCCTCCCTCGTGACCCTGGCCAGGTCGGTGGCCCTCCAGGGGAGAGCCCCCGAGCCTTGCCTGAGGAGGGCGCCGGGCGCGCTTTGCTATGGGATGGAAGGAGGGTCCCCTTGGGCAGATGCGAGCCCTGAGGGGCCCGCCTCCTGAGGGGCCGGTCTAGACGATTTCTTCTTCTTCTTGGGGGTGGTCTCGGGAAGCCTCCTGCTTCCGTGATCCGGGTCTTCCAGTGACGCGGCCTGAAAGGCTCGCTCCAGGGAACACACTGCATCCTTCTCTTCACAGGGCACCGTGATGACTCCGCCACTCCCTGGCATCTTGAGGACGTTGTAGCCATGGTGAGTTACGGCCATGAACTTGGCCAGCGCTGGGTACCCGAGGATGGCGTTGTACGGTAGGCGGATGTGGGCGACGTCGAAGTCGATGAGCTCGGTGCGGTAGTTGTTGCGTGCCCCGAAGGTGACAGGGAGGCGGACCTGCCCAATCGGGACCGTGGAACCATCGGTGACTCCGGAGAAAGGCTTGGTTGGCTGAAGCTGGTCATAGGGCACTTGGAGATTGTTGAATGTTTCCACGGACAGGACATTGAGCCCTGCCCCACCATCGATGAGGGTCCTGGTGACCAGTACGTTGCTGATGACTGGGGAGCAAAGCATCGGGAGGACTCCGGCTGTGGCCGCACACTTGAGCTGATCCGCTGAGCTGAACGTGATGGCGCACGCCGACCACCTGAGAGGGTGCGTTGCTTCGACCTTGGGGAGGACTGCATTCACTTCGTGGGCAAACTGCTTGAAGACGCGTTGGGAGGCTGGGGCTTGAGCTCCTCCTAGTATGCAGGCAATCGCGCGTGGCTCCTGGAAGCCCCTAGCCCCTCATCTTGATGGCGGTCCTCGTTCCTCCTTGGCTGTGGCGGCAGTGGAGGGAAGCCTGCGTTGCCTTGTGCGCGATCCTCACGAGGCTGATCCCTCCAGTCCCCCTCGCGAGGCATGTCTCGCCAGCGATCCTCGCAAGGTTGATCGTGCCACCCTTGGCATGGGCCGCGATCTTCCCAGCGTCCTGCGTTTCTTCCTCCTCCTCGGCCGTAGCCCCGGTCAGCACGGTCGGGACGACGGCCGATCCTTCCTTCTCGCACGGTGCGGAGTTCTTGGCATTCGTTGGTGTTGTGGGTGTGGAGGTCATGGTACACACAGTACCGGCTGCCCCTGGAGGATTCGGGCAGATCTTTGCCCCGCTTGGTGTCTGGTTCTGCTGTGAGCACGACAGCCCCTTGCGCTTCACGTCCTTGGCCTTGGGCTTCTTCTCTTCTGGGTCTACGGCAGGCAGCTCGAGGAGGGAGAGACGTCCTTCCTCAACCCTGGCGCACTTGGTCGCCAGGTTGAACAGCTCCAGGGAGGTGCATAGGTCTTCATGCATCGCCAGCTCCTCCTTCATCTTAACGTCGCGCACACCGTCGGAGAAGGCTGAGATGATGGCCTCCTCGGACACCTTGGGGATCTTGAGGCGCGCATTGTTGAAGCGCTGGATGTACTTTTGCAGGGTTTCTCCGGGTTGTTGCTTGACGCGGCGCATGTCGCTCACGGCGGGCGGCCGGTCGCGAGTACCTTGGAAGTTGGCGATGAAGCGGGTGCGCATCTGGTCCCAGGAAGAGATCGTGCCTGGAGCCAGATTCAGGAGCCAGGTGCGAGCTCCTTCCTTCAGCGCCATGGGGAACCAGTTCGCCATGACCTTCTCGTCCCCGCTGGCAGCTTCGATGCCCAGCTCATAGAGCTGAAGGAACTCTGCAGGGCCGGTCGTGTCGTCATAGCGAGGAGGCAGGTCTGGCTTGAACTTGCCGGGCCATGCGACGCTACGCAGCTCAGTGGTGTAGGCACAGCAACCTGCTGTGGCCACGGGGGGTCTTGGCTGGCGGAGAGCTTGGCCTTGCGGGTCCCCTTGCGTTGCAGCTGGGAGCAGCGCGGGGTCTTGGCGTGCTGGAGCTGGAGCAGGGTCGCGACGTGCTAGAGCGGGGAGCGCCCGGGCAGCTTCTTGCGGGCGAGGGACCTCTTGGCAGCTCCGCTCTTGCTGCGCTGGCGCCTGACGGAGCGGGTTCCGCCCAGGGGCCACGCGCCTTGGAGCCATGGCATATTCTTGAAGAGGAGGCGGCTGGTATGCCCTCGGAGCGTTGTTGCCCACGCGGGGCGGGGTGCGGCGCAGCGGAACGGACGGCGCGGGAGAGCCCCCTGCGGCGTGGATGACCTCGGCGACGCGGTCGAGCCACTCTTCGTAGACGTCGTTGATGGGACGGTAGCGCAGGAGCTCGTTTGCCGCGATGAGCGCAGCCCGGGCCTCCAAGGATGGGCGGAGCGCGCGGGATGAAGAACCAGCTGGTGTGAGCGATGGAGTAGCAGTGCGGCCGTCTTGCCGCACGGACGGATGTTGAGACGACGCTTGCTGCTCGTTCCCCGCCAGGTCGGTGGCGGCGTTGATGGCGGGCGACGGGTAACGACGAGGACGCCCACCGACGGGAGCCGTCCGGGCGACGTGGGAAGCGATGGCGGCCTGGCACTCGGCGCGGGCCCGACGAGCGTCGGACATGGACGCGACGGTCGGAGGAGAGCAGAGCGGTGGAAGACAAAATCCGACGCACCCCTACCTGGCGCGCCAAATGTCGGATTTCGGTTTCCGTCAGACCCTTGAGGTTCGAACTCTGGGGTGCGCGCGGAGATTACGCCCTCTACCTCTCCGTCTCGCAAAGATCTAAACTACTGAAAGAAACAGCACAAGAGACACAGTGTTTATACTAGTTCGGGCTACCATTGTGGTGTAATACCCTACTCTAGTTTGTGGTGGGTGGATTGCCTCTTGGGCTGATGATGATGAACAATACAAGGAAGAATAGCCTCGCGAGGGTCTGCTCTTGGCTGGGGCGATGAAGTGCTAGGAGGAGCTCAACCGCCCTTCTCTCTCTCTCTCTCTGATTCTCTGCTTGCCCAGGTTGTAGATGTCCTATTCTCTGGCTGTCCTTCGATCTCTCTCCCCCGGGGGGTGGCTAGTCCTATTTATAGGCAAAGGCCCTGGGCCTTTTCCCAAATATTGAGCGGGAAGGGCGCCAACAATTGGCCATTTTGAAGGGGAACATCTGGTACACTTATCCTGACTAAAGTTGGTCCTCGCCTGCCAAAGGCTCTGTGGTGACGCCGTCCTGGGCTCCACGATGACCTCCTTCCCACCATTGGACTGGTCTTGGTCTCGTTGCACTGAAGTGGGTGCCTTTGCTTGATCCTCTCGCCTGCGCTTGCCCCCTTTGCACCAAAGAGGAAAGAAGGACACTGCGCGGGCTGGCGCCCGCCTGGCGCCCTTGGTCGTCATGGCTTGCGTCATGGGCACCTCGTGAGGTACCCCGCCTTGATCTCTCCGCCTCCTCGTGAGCTGGCCTGATGAGGCCGCTCCTGAGGAAGCTCCGCGTCGTCTGCCCCGCGAGGCTTGGCCCCTCGCGAGGGTCTTGGGTGTTGTGTTGATGAAGATGGGCCGTGCTGGGCCCCCTTTAAGCCACGCCGCAGGCCGCAGGCAGGCAAGTCTGGGGACCCTCGTTCCCAGAACACCGACATCCGTGAAGCCGGAGGATTGGTGGATTGACTACTCCACTGCGGTTCGCATGGCAAATGGCAACAGGCGTGTTGCCGTGAAATATGTCTCCCTCATGCTCCAAGGCACGGCGCGCACCTGGCTCAATAGCCTCAAGCCTTGCAGCATCAACAGCTGGCTAGACTTCATAGAAGCCTTCGTCCGCAACTTCACCAGCACCTACAAGCGGGCTCCCAAGCCCCGACAGCTCTCCTTGTGTGTCCAAGGGCCCAATGAGTCAACCCGCGACTACCTCACGCGTTGGGCCGAGCTCCGCAACTCCTGCGAAGGGGTGCACGAGGTTCAAGCCATAGAGCATTTCACTGCCGGGTGCCGAGAAGGCACCCTCCTCAAGCATCGACTCCTCTGCGACGAGCCGACTACCCTCGACGAGCTACTAGTCATAGCAGATAAATACGCCACGGCCGACTCCTCCATGAAGACCGAGCTCCGAGTAGACGCCTCCGGGAAGGTGCTCGCCCCGGGTCCCAAGACGCCGGCTGGGGACTCCAGTCAACGCCCGTACCACAACGACCACAAGCGCAAGGGTCCCACGCCGCCTTCCACCAATCGGCAGGTAGCCACAGTCGAAGACGAACCAGCCGAAGGGTGGCCCGCGCCCAAGAAGCCGAAGGGCGGCAGGCCGGCTTGGCAACCGGCTTTCTCCTACGAGCAAGCACTTGATGCCCCCTGCAAGTTCCACAGCGGCGCGAAGCCCTCCAACCACACGACCTGGAAATGTCACTGGCTCAAGCAAATCTCCCAGGGCGAGGGGATAGTGCCGCCTCCGCCTGCTGGTCAGCCGCCCCCGGCCCCTCAGCAGTCGGCCGCTCGACCAGCGGTCGAAGCCATTCAAGACGAGTTCCCCAATGAACATGCCGCCTACGCCGTCTTTACAAGCCAGCCGGAAGACCGACGTAGCCGGTGCCGACAACACCAAGAAGTCAACGCGGTTGCCTCCAACAACCCAGAGTTCATGCACTGGTCAGAAAGGCCGATTAGCTGGAGCCGGGCCGATCACCAAGAGGTGATGCCGTCCCCCGGCTCTTATGCATTGGTCTTAGACGCCACCCTCGCAACAGAAAGGCGAGCTGCCCGATTCTCCCGCGTGCTGATAAATGGCGGGAGCAGCATCAACATACTGTACCATGACACCATGGAGAAGCTAAGCATCAAGACAAAGCAGCTCATGCCCAGTCGGACCGTGTTCCATGGCATCGTACCCGGCCTGTCTTGTTCCCCAATCGGCAAGATCAAAATAGATGTCCTCTTTGGGGACAAGGATCATTTCCGCCGAGAAGCAGTGTGGTTTGAAGTAGTGGATCTGGAGATCCCTTACCATGCGTTGCTTGGCCGACCTGCCCTGGCCAAGTTCATGGCTGTACCCTGCTATGCCTACCTCAAGATGAAGATACCAAGTTCCAAGGGCATCATCACCATAACCGGAGATTACAAGAAATCCGACGAGTGTGCAGCAGCTAGCAGCCGGCTGGCCGAGTCCCTCGTTATTGCTGAAGAGAAGAAGATGTTGGATCGAGTTGTGGCCATGGCCGGCAAGCAGCCGGCCCTGTCCCCCGACCCCAAGGAGTGTGATGCCCAAGGTTCTTTCCAGCCAGCCAAAGAAACGAAGAAGGTACTTCTGGACACGGAGCACCCAGAAAGGTTCGGCTCCATTGGGGCGAACCTGGACAGCAAATAGGAAAGCGAGCTTGTCGATTTCCTCTGTGAGAATCGGGACATCTTCGAATGGTCTCCCAAGGACATGCCGGGTGTTCCGAAGGAATTCGCTGAGCTCAGCTAGTCCAGAGGCCAGTATACTATTTGAGCGAAGTACTGTCAACCTCAAAACAGAACTACCCTCACTACCAGAAGATATGCTATGGTGTATACTTCGCCGCCAAGAAGCTCAAGCCCTACTTTCAAGAGCACCCCATCACGGTCATGTGTACTGCCCCGCTCGCCGAGATCATAGGCAGCCGGGATGCATCCGGTCGGGTGGCAAAATGGGCCATTGAGATGGCCCCATACACGATCTTCTACCAGCCTCGCACCGCCATCAAGTGTCAAGCTCTGGCTGACTTCCTCGTCGATTGGGCCGAAACCCAGTACCTACCGCCAGCCCCCGACTCCACTCATTGGCCGATGCACTTCGATGGGTCCAAGATGCCCACCGGCCTGGGAGCCGGCATCGTCCTCACCTCTCCCAAGGGCGACAGGCTCAAGTACACCTTGCAAATTCATTTTGCCGCCTCCAACAACGTAGCCGAGTACGAGGCGCTCATACACGGGCTTCAGCTAGCCAAAGAACTCGGCATCTGCCGGATCCTGTGCTATGGCGACTCAGACTTGGTGGTCCAACAGTCATCTGGCGATTGGGATGTCAAGGACGCAAACATGGCAAGCTACCACTTCCTCGTGCAGCAAATTAGTGGACATTTTGAAGGATGTGAGTTCCTCCACGTGCCACGGGCCGACAATGAGCAAGCTGATGCCCTGGCATGGATAGGCTCTACCCGGCAAGCTATACCAGCCGGCGTCTCCATGCACCGCCTCCTCAAGCCATCCATCAAGCCATCTCCAGAATCTGACTCCATCTTCATGCCGCCTGACCCCGACGCAGTCGGATCCGACTTGGGGAACCAGGCAGGCGGCTCGGGGACTTCGATAGGCGGCCCGGGGACTGCCATAGTCGTACCCTGCCTGGGAACTTCGGAACTTGGCCTGGGGACTACTGCAGTCGGCCCGGGGACTGCATCGACACAGCAGGCGGTGGCCGACTCCAATTCTTCACCACCCAGCCCACCCGCCCTGGTCACAGCAGCAGTTTTGACAATAGAAGAAGTCACAGCTCCATCATGGGCCCAGCCCATCCTCAATTTCTTGGTAAACAGAGAGTTGCCAAATGACGAGATCTCGGCAAGACAAGTTCAACGCCGAGCTGGAGCCTACACAATAGTAAACAAAGAGCTCGTTAGGCGCAGCGTCACTGGAGTCTTCCAGCGCTGTGTCGAGCCAGAGAAGGGCATAGCAATCCTCAAGGATATTCACCAAGGTGAATGCGGCCACCACGCGGCCTCAAGATCACTCGTCGCCAAAGCTTTCCACCACGGATTCTTCTGGCCGACTGCTTTGGACGACGCCAAAGAGCTAGTCAAACACTGCAAAGGGTGCCAAGTTTTCAGTTCCAAGCAACACCTGCCAGCTTCTGCACTCAAGACCATCCCCCTCACTTGGCCTTTCGCCGTCTGGGGGTTGGACATGGTGGGCCCATTCAAAACAGCACGCGGCGGCATGACACATCTGCTCATCGCTGTGGAAAAATTTACCAAATGGATTGAAGCAAAGCCGATCAAGAAGCTGAATGGGCCGACTGCCATGATGTTCATCGCAGATATCACAACCCGATACGGCGTACCGCACAGCATCATCACCGACAATGGCACAAATTTTGCCAAGGGAGCACTGGCATGTTTCTGCGCAACACAAGGCATCCGGCTGGACCTAGTGCCCGTTGCCCATCCGCAGTCAAACGGCTAGGTCGAGCGAGCAAACGGCCTCATCCTCTCCGGCATCAAGCCCCGACTGGTCGTGCCACTGGAGCGTTCGGCCGGCTGTTGGCTCGATGAATTACCGGCCGTCCTCTGGAGTTTGCACACCACCCCGAACAAGTCAACCGGCTTCACCCCCTTCTTCCTTGTGTACGGTGCCGAGGCTGTCATCCCAACTGACATCGAGGCAACTGACATCGAGTTCGACTCACCTCGGGTTACCATGTACACGGAGGCGGAGGCCAAGGAAGCGCGAGAAGGTGGCGTCGACCTACTGGAAGAAGGCCGGCTGTTAGCCCTCAGCCGGTCAGCCATCTACCAGCAGGGTCTTCGCCGCTACCACAACCGGAAGGTCAAGCCAAAATCTTTCCAAGAGGGCGATCTTGTGCTCCGGCTGATCCAACGAACAGCCGGCTAGCACAAGCTCTTGGCCCCTTGGGAGGGCCCATTCATCATCAGCAGAGCGTTGGGCAACGACTCCTACTACCTAATCAACGCGCAAAAGCCGAAGGCACGAAAGAGAGATGATTCCGGCAAGGAGTCGGAACGACCATGGAACGCCAATCTCCTCCAAAGATTTTACAGTTAAAAAGCAGTATGTACCACGATATCTTTTGTACTAAGTACGAGACAAAGGGTGCCCCGAGGAGCACTCAGGGACTACCCTCTTTTATCTATGAATGATGAGTATCATGCCTATGATTATGTTACTACATTTGTCTTTTTCATCCGGCACTGGGTTCGACCAGTCAGCCCGGGGACTCGCCGCCTTAAGTTATATCTAAGTTCTGCCTGGGGTCAGACAAGTAGTGTGCCGGCACCCAAGCCCCCTCTTGCCGAAAGTCGCAGCTCGAAGAATCGACTGTCCGACTGGCAAGAGCCAAAGGCAGGAAAGGGCACCCACACGAAAAACGGCTAAGGACCAACGAACTTATATAACACAAGCCGGCCTCTCGTCCCGCCAGCCGGCTACCAGAGAAGCCGGTTGGCCGGCTTCCCGTTCACCTTGCTACAATCTAAGAAAGCTCCAGTATTTGCCTTCCCAAAAGAAAACGGTCAAATCCTTCTCTAGCCACAGACTGCAGAGCAGCTGTCCGGCTAGGAAGGCAGAGACCACAGGAAGGCGGCAAAGGAAAAAGCCCAAAAGATGAAAAGCAAACATGAACGAAAGACAAACACATGCATGATTATATTTACACAAAAAGACCTTCGAAAGGCTAGCATTCAACATAGTTTGAATACACCCCCAGTGGGTGGAACTGCGCAAATTTAATAAAAAGTTATTCAAAGGGTAATGAGCAGGAAAAGCAAGGACAGCGGATTAGGCCAAGGGAACGACAGGCGAGTCGGGCAGGTCGGTGGAGACGGCAGTGCTAGCTGGAGGAGTGGCCGGCTGGCGAAACTCGGCATGATTACCACCTCCCGCAGACGGCGTGCCTGCGCGCGCCTCATTGCTGGAGGCACGATCAGGCTGAGGCTAGCTGGTCGCTTCACCGTCTGGCACGACGTCTTCACCACCTTCTCCTTCTTCCTCTTCGCCTCGTCGCTGGAAGCAATCTCCTCCGCCGAGTCCTCACCCTCTGCCGGGTTTAGCCCGAACCACTCCTCCGGCTGAGCAACACCATCATCGTTCACCTCAGGGGCAAAGGCACTTGTGTCGGTGCACTCGGTGATCGTCGAGGCGCGCTAGGCGATAGCCGGCCGCACCGCCTCCAGCTCCTCGTCGGCCTCCAGCCACGAGGTGCGCAGCTGGTCCAAGCTCAGCCCAGGATACCAAGCTCGGACGAACTCCAGCGCCTGCCCAGCGCCGAGCCGGGCCGCCGATGCCTTCCGAGCCTCGAAGCGGCCAACCTCAACCTCCAGCCAGTCGGTAGTCCCACTTGGGGTGCGGGGAATTGCCTCGCCGGGCTAGAGGGCGGCCAGCACTGGCGCCCCGGCGCGCTGAAGATGGCAGAGCATGCGGTGAGCCGGCTGCAAGCGGGCTTGAATCGCCAAGAGCTGCTCCAAAAGAGATCGCCCGTCCGCCTCATGGCGATGAAGGCTCCGCATGGGGCGGGCACGCCCGCGATGACAGTGCCGAGCTTGCACTGGAAGAATTCTCCCCAAACCTCGAGAGTGGGGAGAACACCAAGAAAGCCCTCGCACAGGGTGACGAAGGCCGACAACAGCATCACCGCGTTTGGAGTGAGGTGATGTGGCTGGAGGCGGTAAAATTCGAGGAAAGAACGGAGGAACCCGCTCGCTGGAAGGCCGAAGCCGCGCAGGCAGTGCGAGCGGAAGATTACCTGCTCGTCCTCCTCCGGTGCCGGCGAGATCTCCCTCGCCGGCGCGTGATGGACCCGCATGTAGTTCGCGCCTGGCAGACGCCGCGTCCGGCGGAGGAAGTCGACATGGTCTTCATGGACGTTGGAGCCGTCCCAAGAGCTCGACAACGCCATGGGAACGGCGCGGCGGTGAACAAGGTGTGGCAGCGGAGATGCGCGCAACCCTGCTGCGGCGGAGCAACGACGAGCCAAGAAGATTGGCGGAAGAGCCGAGCGGCGGCAGGAGGCTGCGGCGACGGAGAGGAAGAACGAAAGGTAGGGGCGGAGCGAGGGCGAGCGCGCGAGCGTCTGCCGCTCCTCCTCCTCCCCCTTACTTATAGCCTCGCGCGGCGAAGCCGAGGAGGCAAGGCGTGGGGGAGCATGGGATGAACTGCGCCCACTCCCCCCACGTCCCGCGATTATTACGCCTTAACGGCAAGCGGTAACCGTTGCTGGAAGACGTGCGGTCCGTCCGGGCCGCAAAGGATCCGCGCGTGGGCCGAGGCCCGGCGCTCGTGGGCCCCGGACTACGGCGACATCCCGTCGCGCGCGTGGGCTAGCAGGCCCTTCCAGCCATCGGGTGCCATGTGGCGCGTAGGCGGCGAGCGGTCAGCTCACAACCTGACCCGCGCGAACGCCTGGTTCCTGCCTTCAAACTTTGAAACCACCGAAAGACGGCGCACCGAATCAAAGCCGGCTCCTAGCCGCCGGCTCCTCAAGATAGGAAGCTGATTCAGCTTCTCGTCTTTCTTCGGCCTCGGAGCCCTACCAGCTTCGGGGACTACTGTCGGAGTAAATGACCATGGGTAGCCCAGCCGGCTCCCCTTGGCACTTCAGAAAAATTACAAGCCATTCCAGCCTTCAAGATCCAAGGCGTGGGGCCGCCTTCCTCCAGCCGGCTACCTCTCAGAGCGGCTGCACGAAGGCGGCCCTGCCTCGAGACCTCCCAAAGGAAACCACAAGAGGGCCGGCTCCAAGAAGCCGGCCACGAGAGGGCCGACTCCCAGAAGCCGGCCCCCAACCAACGGCCAAGACCGTGCCTTCAAAGTCTGCACCCACGTAACAGCAAAAAGACGGGGCGTGGCTAAAGTGAAGCCTTCCACCCCCGAATCCCGGGACGAGCATGGCCACAGTGCGCCGTACAGGGCGGCCATCCCCAATCCGGCACAGCACTGTTGCCATGCTGACCGTGACGTCACCCACAGCGAGCTGTCAGTACGACCCAAGGGCTGCAGGCCCCATCAGTCAGGAGGACGCCCGAAGGCGGCCAGACCTCCCGTAGTCGGCCTGGAGGTATCCGACTCCCAGTAGCCGGCTAGTCCCTCGCCTCGAGGGATGCGCCTCATTAAGAAGACAAGACATGGTAAGGCTACAGTGATATGCCGCCCAACGGCGGCACCGTAGCCATGCTTACCACAACGAAGCCCACGTCACCAGAGGTGGCGCAACAGTAGCCAGCCCCCAACAAGACCCCCGAGCGTTGGGACCAGCCTATCGGCTAGAAAGCCGGCAACCGGCGGGCCCGCCAGTCGGCGGGCCCCATCGGCCGGCGGAGAAGCCGGCAAGCGTAGACACAGACAGCTAGGGCCCATGCCCAGCTGGATTACCATTGTACCCCTGGGGGGTAGGCCTATATAAACCCCCAAGGGAGCCCATGCACAGAGAGATCTTTTTTAGGAGTTTTAGACAACACATCGAGGGGAGAAGAAACCTAGCCTTTCCCTTCTTCTTCTTCCTTCGAACAGCTCAAGGAGCCTCTTGTAGCTACTTGCCAAACTAGTGATCATGCGGAGACCCCGCAGAGCAGCAGTAGGGGTGTTATCTCCACGGAGAGCCCCGAAGCTGGGTAAGATTCCCCGGCATGCATGTCTTCGCCTCATCACGTTTCTAGGCACCAGCGACGTTTTATTGGCTCCCACAATGATAAACCATCCGTTGGCATATGTCGCCCCAACCACCCGACATTAATTATGCTTAATGCTTGCTTATGAGATTATTTGTTTCTTGGTTGGTCGCTTCTCAATCTTTTGGCTAGCCTTCATTTTGCACTAAGTATGACCTCTACTTGTGCATCCAAAAATCCTTTAAACCAGTTTTGCCACTTGAGTCCACTATATCTACCTATATGCGGTATTCTTTTGCCGTTCTAAGAAAATTTGCGCGTGCCATCTCTAATTTTCAAAATAAACTTCTCTTTTGTGTGTTTGTTTCTCTTGCGGAACGGTAACGGGTGGCTAATATTTTCCATGCTTGATGTGTTATTATCAAGATGAGTGTTTATTCACTTGTCATTGCACAAGAGTAAGGCAAAGGTATTAGGGATGCCCAGTCCCGAAATGCAAAAAAATATTGAATTTACTTTATGTTGTCAAATAATAAATTTCTTGGAAAGTGTTGGTATGGAAGGCAACCGTGGATTCGGCTTGCCATGGAAAGTGAAAGTATGGTGGAAAAAGGAATAAACTTTATTTTCTGTTTGGCAACCGCCTATGGCATATCTAGCATGGAAAGTGTTCGGGACACTAAGTCGTTTTCGTTGGTGGGATGGATACACCTCCCAAAATGTTTTTATCTCTAATTTTTTCACTTTGAGCTCTGGCACCTCTACAAATCCCTACTTCCCTCTACGAAGGGCCTTTCTTTTACTTTATGCAATTTTTATTTTGAAATTTGAGTCTCCATCTTCTCTTATAAAAGCACCAACTAGGAGGCAATATGATCGTACTTAAGTATTGGGTGTAGCTAATATTCGAGTGTGTTTCATGAATGGATCAATGTTTGAGCATGATGAGCTAGGGATAATTTACTTTAGTGTTGATATTTTGAAAGATATGGCTGCTTGTTGATATGCTTGAGTATCTAAATTATTATGTCAAAACTAAACTATTGCTTTGCATCACATAAAAGTCCAAATGTCCATGCTATAAAGAAAAGAATATGATATGACATGATAAACAACACTCCATATAAAAAATTCTGTTTTTATCACTTACCTACTCGAGGACGAGCAGGAGTTAAGCTTGGGGATGCTTATACGTCTCCAACGTATCTATAATTTTTTATTGTTCCATGCTGTTTTATTATCAATCTTGGATGTTTTATAATAATTTTATAGTCATTTTATATCATTTTTTGGTACTAGCCTATTGACATAGTGCCATGTGCCAGTTGCTATTTTTTCCATGTTTTTTACATCGCAGAAAATCCTTATCAAACGGAGTCCAAATGCCACGAAACTTTATGGAGATTTTCTATGGACCAAAAGGAAGATATTGGGCCCTGGTTGCACCTAGGGGGAGTCCTGAGGAGAGGACAACCCACCAGGGCGCGCCCTGGTGGGTTGTGCCCACCTCAGGTGCCCCCCGGACCACCTCTTTGCTCTATAAATACCCCAAAAATACCAGAACCCTAGAAGAGTCGACGAAATATTCATCCATCCGTCGCAGAGTCTAGAACCACCAGATCCAATCTAGACACCATCTCGGATGGGGTTCACCACCTCCATTGGTGCCTCTCCGATGATGCGTGAGTAGTTCTTTATAGACCTTCGGGTCCGTAGTTAGTAGCTAGATGGATTTCTCACTCTCGTTGAATTCTCAATACAATGGTCTCTTGGAGATCCATATGATGTAACTCTTTTTGCGGTGTGTTTGTTGGGATCTGATGAACTTTGAGTTTATGATCAGTCATATCTTTTTATATCCATCGAAGTTATTTGAGTTTCTTTGATCTCTTATAGCTCGTATTTCTTCTCTGATATTTGGGTTTTGTTTGGCCAACTTGATCTTTTTATCTTGCAATGGGAAGAGGTGCCTAGTAGTGGGTTTGATCTTATAGTGCTTGATCCCAGCGACAGAAAGGGAACCGAAACGTATGTATTGTTGCTATTAAGGATAAAAAGATGGGATCTATATCTAACGCAATAGATAAACGGATCTTGTCTACATCATGTCATCATTCTTATTGCATTACTCCATTTTTTCGTGAACTTAATACACTAGATGCATGCTGGATAGCGGTCGATGTGTGGAGTAAGAGTAGTAGATGCAGGCAGGAGTTGGTCTACTAATCTTGGACGTGATGCCTATGTAATGATCATTGCCTGGATATCGTCATAATTATTTGAGGTTCTATCAATTGCCCAACAGTAATTTGTTTACCCACCGTTTGCTATCTTTCTCGAGAGAAGCCACTAGTTAAACCTACGGTCCTCGGGTCTTCTTCCTCATATATTTGCTTGCGATCTACTTTTCCTTTGCATTTTTATTCAGATCTACTAAACCAAAAATACAAAAATAGCTTGCTGAAATTTTTCCTTATTTATTTTATTCGGCGTTCGATCTATCAATTTACTACAAAATTATCTCACGTCCGTTCGCCTATCTTCAGGTGCCGTACCCCGGAAGGGATTGACAACCCTTTTACACATCAGGTTGCGAGGATTTGTTATCTGTGTGCAGGGGCTATTTACATTGTGTTGCTTGGTTCTCCTACTGATTCGGTAACGTTGGTTCCATATCTGAGGGAAATACCTACGGCCGCTGTGCTGCATCATCCCTTCCTCTTTGGGGGAAAAACCCGAGGTATCTTCAAGCGACATCAGTTAGTACTAAAAAATGATATAAAATGATTATAGAACATCCAAGATTGATAATATAACAACATGGAACAATAAAAAATTATCGATGCGTTGGAGACATATCACGGTGCATCAAGGACATAATTGTTCTATGCAGCAATTAGGATAATCCTCAAGTTATGGACCTAGTTTGTGTAGTTGCTACCATCATCTTTCAACTTAGCTTTCTCTAGGAATGCATTAAAATTCAAGGGAACAGTAGCACGGGCCATTGATCTACACCATAGATATGCAAAAAAACTATCAGGACTAAGTTCATGATAAATTTAAGTTCAGTTAATGATATCACTTAGGAACTCCCACTTAGATAGACATCCCCCGAGTCGTCTAAATGATCATCTGATCCATATCAACTAAACCATGTCCGATCATCACGTGAGATGGAGTAGTTTTCAATGGTGGACATATGTATGTTGATCATATCTACTATATGATTCACGTTTGACCTTTCGGTCTTAGTGTTCCGAGGCCATGTCTGTACATGCTAGGCTCGTCAAGTTTAACCTGAGTATTTTGCACGTGCAAAACTGTCTTGCACCCATTGTATGTGAACTTAGAGCTTATCACACCCGATCATCATGTGGTGTCTCGTCACGATGAACTGTCGCAACGGTGCATACTCAGGGAGAACACTTATACCTTGAAATTTAGTGAGGAATCATCTTATAATGCCAACGCCGTACTAAGCAAAATAAGATGCATAAAAGATAAACATCACATGCAAAAATATATGACATGATATGGCCATCATCATTTTGTGCCTTTGATCTCCATCTCCAAAGCACCGTCATGATCTCCATGGTCACCGGCTTGACACCTTGATCTCCATCGTAGCGTCGTTGGCGTCTCGCCAACTATTGCTTCTACGACTATCGCTAATGCATAGTGATAAAGTAAAGCAATTACATGGAGATTGCATTCCATGCAATAAAGCAACAACCATAAGGCTCCTGCAAGTTGCCGATAACTTTTACAAAACATGATCATCTCATACAACAACTTATATCCCATCTTGTCTTGACCATATCACATCACAACATGCCCTGCAAAAACAAGTTAGACGTCCTCTACTTTGTTGTTGCAAGTTTTACGTGGCTGCTACGGGCTTCTAGTAAGAAACATTCTAACCTACCCATCAAAACCACAATGATTTTTCGTCATGTGTGTTGTTTTAACCTTCAACAAGGACCGTCAGTAGTCAATTCGATTCAACTAAAGTTGGAGAAACAGACACCCGCCAACCACCTTTATGCAAAACAAGTTGCATGTCTGTCGGTGGAACCGGTATCATGAACGTGGTCATGTAAGGTTGGTCCGCGCTACTTCATCCAACAATACCGCCGAATCAAAATAATACGTTGGTGGTAAGCAGTATGGATATTATCGCCCACAACTCTTTGTGTTCTACTCGTGCATATCATCTACGCATAGACCAGGCTCGGATGCCACTGTTGGGAACATAGCATGCTATTTCAAAAAAATTCCTACGATCACACAAGATCTATCTAGGAGATGCGTAGCAAAGAGAGGGCGAGAGTGTGTCCATGTACCCTCGCAGACCAAAAGCGGAAGCGTTACTATAACATGGTTGATGTAGTCGAACGTCTTCACGATCCAACAAATCTAGTACCGAACGTACGACACCTCCGAGTTCACGACACATTCAGCTCGATGACGTCCCTCGAACTCTTGATCTAGTAGAGGGTCGAGGGAAAGTTTCGTTAGCATGATGGCATTGTGATGGTGATGGTGATGTGATCCGCGCAGGGCTTCGCGTAAGCACTACGACGCTACGACCGGAGGAGTAAACTGTGGAGGGGGGCACCGCACACGGCTAAGAGAATAACTGTTGTGCTTTGGGGTGCCCCCTGCCCCCGTATATAAAGGAGGAGAGGGAGGAGGCCGGCCAAGGGGCGCGCCATGGGGGGAGGAAACGGACTTGGACTCCATGTCCAATTCGACCTCCCCCTTCCTTCTTTCGGAGGGGGAAAGGGGGAAGGAGAGGTAAGAGGAGAAGGAAAGGGGGGCGTGCCCCCTCCCCCCAGTCCAATTCGGACTCCCCATGGGAGGGGGTGCGGCCACCCCTTGTGGGCTGCCTCCCCTCTCCCCTATGGCCCATGTAGGCCCGTTACTTTCCCCGGGGGGGGGGGGGGTTCCAGTAACCCCTCTGTACTCCAAAAAATACCCGAACCACTCCGACACCATTCCGGTGTCCGAATACCATCGTCCAATATATCAATCTTTACTTCTTGACCATTTCGAGACTCCTCATCATGTCCGTGATCTCATCCAGGACTCCGAACAATCTTTGGTCACCAAAACACATAACTCATAACACAAATCGTCATCGAACGTTAAGCGTGCGGTCCCTACGGGTTCGAGAACTATGTAGACATGACCGAGACACATCTCCAATCAATAACCAAAAGCGGAACCTGGATGCTCATATTGGTTCCTACATATTCTACGAAGGTCTTTATCGGTCATACCGCAATGACAACATACGTTATTCCCTTTGTCATAGCTATGTTACTTGCCCGAGATTTGATCGTTGGTATCCTTATACCTATTTCAATATCGTTACCGGTAAGTCTCTTTACTTATTCCGTAATGCATCATCCTGCAACTAACTCATTAGTCACATTGCTTGCAAGGCTTATCATGATGTGCATTACTGAGAGGGCCTAGAGATACATCTCCGATACTCGGAGTGCCAAATCCTAATCTCAATCTATGCCAACCCATAAAACTCCTTCGGCGACACGTGTAGAGCATCTTTATAATCACCCAATTTGGTTGTGACGTTTGATAGCACACAAGGTGTTCCTCCGGTATTCAGGAGTTGCATAATCTCATAGTCAAAGGAATATGTATAAGTCATGAAGAAAGCAATAGCAATAAAACTTAACGATCATTATGCTAAGCTAACGGATGGGTCTTGTCCATCACACCATTCTCCTAATGATGTGACCTCATTCATGAAACGACAACACATGTCTATGGTCAGGAAACTTAACCATCTTTGATTAACGAGCTAGTCAAGTAGAGGCATACTAGGGACACTTTGTTTTGTCTATGTATTCACACATGTATCAAGTTTCCGGTTATTACAATTCTAGCATAAATAATAAACATTTTTATCATGATAAAACGAAATATAAATAACAACTTTATTATTGCCTCTAGGGCATATTTCCTTTAATTTTCCCTTCAACCACGGCGACATATGATGACTTGAGTAACATATGCCACCATATTGAGAGTGAGAGTGACTTCACCACTAGCCTCATATATGACAAGTTACCCCGATTCCCATGTGTGGAAAGCCACCACCACCACCAGTTGAGTGATTTAAGTGACTCCACCATATGTGACATTTGAGTGCACCTACCTTGAGGGAGCGAGTGAGCCACCACCACATAGAGAGAGTGAGGTCATTTTGATTTCTAAAAACATAACCTCTACCTCTATTGTGTCTTCTCATTTGGTTCTACGTACCATATATGATGACGCGCCGATCCTCGATGAGCTTCGTCCTTCCTTTGGCAAGACGATGGCCATGGTGGACTATGATGCACCCCCCACATGGTTCCATCACGATGATGACGTTGACCAAAATTTGGTCTTTGACACCTCACCTACACCACATGAGTGGAATGACAAAGGTAAGATAGGTGATGGTCCTTCACTTGTCCCACTAGTGGACTATCTTGCAAACGATTGCTTGCATGATGTTGATCACCTTATGGATTCATCACATACTACATCCTCTACTTGTTTCAATATGCCACGCACTTATGATGAATATGATGTCGAGCATGTCGAATTACCTAGTTGTGATGATATGCTCCATAGGATATCATGTGAAAATTCTATTGGTCACATTATGTTTGACAATCCATTAAACTTGTCATATGCTATGAGTGAGATCTCCCATATTGCATCATTCCAATCTCATCATAGTGACTATGCATATGCCATTAAAGTAAACCCAATTTGCACATATGTCCTAGATGACAAGCCCATGGTTATTGGCATTTGTTTTTCTTGTGATGATATTGATATGTTTCCTTTGCATCATTTATCTCATATGCCATGCCATGACCACCGAGCTTCGGACATGCATTGTTTGCCATGTTGTCACTTTTCTGCATATTATGCTTCCGCTATTGCTCATGAGGAGACCCCCATAGTTTCCTCATACCCATTAGAAGATTTTGCTACATCCTATGACACTACAAAAAAAATACACTTCCGTGATGATACGTGTTTGTCACAGTAGGTCATGTTTTCTGTCATGTATGCACATCCATGATGATTTTATGAAAGAATCAAGATAGTCATACCTGTGCCGTCGTAGAAGTGTTCCATGACATTACCAAAATTATCATCACAGAAGTGTTCACTTCCATGATGATAAATGCCGCGTCATGGAAGTGCTTTCGTCAAGTGTGACTGACATGTGGCATCTACCGTAACTGGTCGCCGTTAAGCTATCGGGTCCGGTTTTGGATTCGATAACCCGCTAATAGCCATGACTAATGACGATTTTCCACATGTAAAATTCTCATTGGCCGACGGAACCACGTATCAGCTTCGCGTTGGCACAGGTGTCACTCATCTAATGGGTGAGATGCGCCTATGATATGCCGACACGTGGACTGGCCCAACAGTGGCCCATTCAGGTTAAAAGGCCGGGCCTGTCAAAATAAACGGGCCGGCCCATTAGCGGCCTACTTGAGTCAGGCCCATTTACAAGCACGGCCCATACAAGTTACACAGAATCGTCCCATCAAAGGCCCATTCTACATTTGACATTTCCAGCCCATTGTCAGTTTTAGCCCGTTAACAGCCCGCTACGTCTTTGGGCCCAAATGCGGCCCGAGCTTCTTTCGGCCTATTAGCATTCTATCCTCAGTTCCAGCCCGTTAACGGCCCGGAACGTCTTTCGGCTTTTCTCAGCCCATTCTGTGGTTGGGCCAATTCTAGCCCGCTATGACTTTAGGCCTATACTTGGCCATTCGGTAAATGGGCCAACTCCTAGCCCATTTTGTCTCTCGGCCTGTTAACGGCCCGCACAACAGTTGGGCCTTTGATTTTAGGTCCATTAGGGGCCCATGTTCCGCAGGGCATCATTTTTACCCAGCACGACTTTCGGCCTGTTAAAAGCCGAGTTTGCAAATTGGGCCTCCTCTGCCCCATAACACTTTCGGCCTCTTACTGGCCTGTAAAGTAAAAGGGGCGAGACAAAATTGACATCTATTTCGGCCTACTAGTGGCTCGTGGGCCATTTCCATTTATACGGCCCTATCGAGCTTTTGGCCTGTTAACGGCCTGCTAAGAGCCGTTGTTACGGTGGGCCACATCATTTGGGATCCACTTAATATTATTTTGATGAGCCCAATTAAGGCCCGCTTTGACTACACATGTTCGTTCGTTTGTATGGAGTCCAGGAAATGTTTGGGCGTGTGGGCCCCCGTTTCAACGATATAGCATATTCAAAAATTATCCTACTCTATACTATCGCCTCTAAAAAACATACACTATACAATAAAAAGACTAAGGCATAGTGATACGTTGGATATAATTTTTGATTGTTACATGTTGTTTTTTTATCAATACTGGATGTTTTATAATCATTATAGTCATTTTATATCATTTTTCTGGTACTATCCTATTGACATAGTGCCAAGTGCCAGTTGCTATTTTTCTGCATGTTTTTTACATCGCAGGAAATCAATACCAAATGGAGTCCAAACGCAGCGAAACTTCACGATGAGTTTTTATAGGCCAGAAGAAAGGCAATGGGCCCTGGTTGCACCTTGGGGGTGCCCCGAGCGGGGCACAACCCACCAAGGCGTGCAAGGAGGCCCAGGCGCGCCCTGGTGGGTTGTTCCCACCTCGAGTGCCCCCTGGACCGCCTCTTTGCTCTATAAATACCACAATATTCCAGAAACCCTAGAAGAAGTGTCAAAATATTCATCCAGCCGCCGCAGAGTCCAGAACCACCAGATCCAATCTAGACACCATCACGGAGGGGTTCACCACTTCCATTGGTGCCTCTCCGATGATGCGTGAGTAGTTCTTTGTAGACCATTAGGTTCGTAGTTAGCAGCTGGATGGCTTCCTCTCTCTCTCTCGCTAGATTCTCAATACAATGGTCTCTTGGAGATCCATATGATGTAACTCTTTTGTGGTGTGTTTGTTGGGATCTGATAAACTTTGAGTTTATGATCAGTCATATCTTTTTATATCCATGAAAGTTATTTGAGTTTGTCTGATCTCTTATAGGCATGATCTTTTATAGCCTTGTATTTCTTCTCCGATATTTGGGTTTTGTTTGGCCAACTTGATCTATTTATCTTGCAATGGGAAGAGGTGCCCGGTAGTGCGTTCGATCTTACAGTGCTCGATCCCAGTGACAGAAGGGGAGACGACACATATGTATCGTTGCTACTAAGGATAAAAAGACGAGATCTATATCTACCGCCATATAGATAAACGGATCTTTTCTACATCATGTCATTGTTCTTATAGCATTACTCCATTTTTCCATGAACTTAATACGCTTGATGCATCCTGGATAGCTGTCAATGTGTGGAGTAATTGTAGTAGCTGCAGGTAGGAGTCGGTATACTAATCTTGAACGTGATGCCTATGTAATGATCATTGCCTGGATATCGTCATAATTATTTGAAGTTCTATCAATTGCCCAACAGTAATTTGTTTACCCACCGTTTGCTATTTTTCTCGAGAGAAGCCACTGGTGAAACCTACGGCCCCCGGGTCTTATTCTCATATATTTGCCTTACGATCTACTTTTCCTTTGCATTTTTATTCAGATCTATGAAACCAAAAAATACAAAAATACCTTGCTGCACTTTATTTATTTGCTATCTATTATTTCAATCTACTACAATTTATCTCACGTCCGCTTGCCAATTTCTGGCACCGTTACCCGAAAGGGATTGACAACCCCTTTAACACGTCAGGTTGCGAGGTGTTGTTATTTGTGTGGAGGTGTTGTTTACGTTGTGTTGCCTGGTCCTCCTGCTGGTTTGATACCTTGGTTTCATAACTGAGGGAAATACTCTACCATCGTTGTGCTACATCATCCCTCCCTCTCCGAGGAAATACCGAGGTAGTTCTACCATCAAGGATAATTTCCAGCGCCGTTGTCGGGGAGGATCTTCATCATCAACAGGTTCCTAATCACAAATCTCATCTCCTTGAAATTTACATTATTTGCCATTTGCCTCTCGTTTTCCTCTCCCCCACTTCACAAAAATTTGCCGTTTTATTCGCCTCTCTTTTTTCTTTCGCCGTTTTCTGGTCAGATCTATCCTTTGCTTGCAATCATGAGTGATTTTGGTATGGCACCAACAGATGATGGCATGACTCCTAAGATTGGACGTACATGCAATCTGGATGCTAAAACTTTTATCTTGGGGCAAGGGAACGTTATGGGAAAAGAATGTATCCAAGAATTTTTCAATTGTGTTGGGAATCTAAGTCTTGATGATGCTCCTATACTTAAAACTACTAGATCTTATGCGGATGCTATTTAAGAACTAGTTCTGAAACTTGAAAGCCAATTTATCCGCACTCATCCTACTTTGCAAAGATTGTTTTTGAAATAAAGAATCCTAGAGCCAAAAAGTTGGTCACTCTCGTTCTGATGAACGAGTTTGACTACATAATCCGGGAAGCTAGGGAAATCTTTGACTTTTATGGTATGAATCGTGAAAAACCAGTGATAGATGAAATTCTTTACAATAGTGACTATGCTTTGAGACATTTGCTTGGGGATAATAAAATCTTTGATGACAATCTTAAGAAGGAAGTCCCCGTTCTAGACATAATCCACCAAGTTTTTAATAATGTTAATCAACACTACTCTTGGATTGTTGCGGGAAATCAAAGGGGTTATGATGAAAACCAACTAAGGATTGCTAAAGTTTCCATGGATAATATGTCTTATGTTGTGTTTACAAAACCCCATGATGAAAACACCTCTAAGAAAACTAGGAAGAAGAAGGATGACAAAACTTAGATCCTTGCTTTATGCCTAGCTAAGGGCGTAAAACTATAGCGCTTGTTGGGAGGCAACCCAATGAATAAAATTTATTTTTGCTTTTTTGCTTTATGTTCTTGAGTGTTAGAACAATTATGCTACTGTTATGATTGTGTTTTTTATGTTTCAATTAGTTTTTGTGCCAAGTAGAACCGATAGGATCTTCTTGGGTGATAGTTGTTTGATCTTGCTGAAAAAGACAGAAACTTTATGCTCACGAAATTAATTCTCATTTTTATTTAGAAAGAGATTTTGCCTGATTATTTTTGCAGAAGATTAATATACAAATTTCCCTGGTCTTCCTATTTTGGTAGAATTTTTGGAGTTCCATAAGTATTCGTTTAAATCAGATTGCTATAGACTGTTCTGTTTTGACAGATTCTGTTTTCTTTGTGTTGTGTGCTTATTTTGATGGCTCTATGGTTTTCCTTGATGAGTTTTTGCCATAGAAAAGTTGGAATACAGTAGATATAACAAAAAAATATGAATTGATTTGATACAACACTTATAGTAGTGATTTATTTACTTACACTAACGGATCTCACGAAGGTTTTGTTGAGTTTTGTGTGATTGAAGTTTTCAAATTTTTGGGTTATCTTACGATGGATGAAGGAAGGATGTAAGAGCCTAAGCTTGGGGATTCCCCAGAATCCCAAGCTATTATTCAAGAATTAGCAACCAACTATGCTTGGGGATGCCCCCGAGTAGCATCCCCGCTTTCTTCCAACAACTATCGGTATTTCACTCGACGCTATATTTTTATTCGTCACGTGATATGTGTTTTGCCTGGAGCGTCTTGTGTGATATGTGTCTTTGCTTGTTTTATTTTTTGTTTTAAGTCATCTATCCTTGCTGGACACACCATTTTGAGAGAGCCAAAATCATATCATGACTTGTTAGAATTCCTCTCTATGCTTCACTTAAATATTTTATGAGCTAGGACTTGCTCTAGTGCTTCACTTATATCTTTTTGAGCATGGTGTGCTTTGTTAATTTTGAAGAAATTCTCTCTTGATTCACTTAAATTATTTTGATAGAAAGAAAATTTGTTATGCTCATGATGTTAACTTATATTTGTTTGAGCTTATGAAAAGCAACACATGAAAATTAGTTCCAAAGTGATAGATATCCAAGAAGGATAAAAGAAACAAAAATGTCATGAAGATCATTAGAAAAAATAAACTTGATTCTTAGTAATAGTTTTGAGATATGATGATGTGATATGTGAGTTATGTTGATGAGTAATTGTGCTCTAGTAAGAATATTGGTGTTAAGGTTTGTGATTGCCTATGCTTGCATGAAAGTCAATAATCATGCAATGAAAATTATATCCTACTTGTGGTGCATTAGTCGGTGTTAATTATGCTTAATGCTTGCTTATGAGATTATTCGTTTCTTGGTAGGTCGCTTCCCAATCTTTTGCTAGCCTTCATTTTACACTAAGTATGACCTCTACTTGTGCATCCAAAATCCTTTAAACCAGTTTTGCCACATGAGTCCACTATATCTACCTATATGCGGTATTCTTTTGCCTATCTAAGAAAATTTCCATGTGCCATCTCTAACTTTCAAAAATAAACTTCTCTTTTGTGTATTTGGTTCGCACGCGAAACGGTAATGGGTGGCTAGTATATTCTATGCTAGATGTGTTATTTTCAAGATGAGTGTTTATTCACTCGTCATTGCATGAGAGTAAGGAAAAGGTCTTAGGGATGCCTAGTCCCGAAATGCAAAAAAAAAATTGAATTTACTCTATGTTGTCAAATAATAAATTCCTTGGAAAGTGTTGGTATGGAAGGCACCCATGGATACGGCTAGCCATGGAAAGTGAAAGAATTGTGGAAAAAGGAATAAACTTTATTTTCTGTTTGGGAACCGCCTATGGCATATCTAGCATGGAAAGTGTTCATAGCTCTGAGTCATTTTCGTTGGTGGGATGGATACACCTCCCAAAATGTTTTTAGCACTAATTTTTCGCTTTGAGCTCTGTCACCTCTACAAATCCGTACTTCCCTCTGCGAAGGGCCTTTCTTTTACTTAATGCAATTTTTATTTTGAAATTTGAGTCTCCATCTTCTCTCATAAAAAGCACCAACTAGGAGGCAACATGATCGTGCTCAAGTATTGGGTGTAGTTAATATTCGAGTGTGTTTCATGAATGGATCAATGTTTGAGCATGATGGGCTTGGGATAACTTATTTTAGCGTTGATATTTTGAAAGACATGGATGCTTGTTGGTATGCTTGAGTATCTAAATTATTATGTCAAAACTAGACTATTGCTTTGAATCACATAAAAGTCCAAATGTCCATGCTATAAAGAAAAGCATATGTTATGACTTGATGAACAGCACTCCACATCAAAAATTCGGTTTTTATTACTTACCTACTCGAGGACGAGTAGGAGTTAAGCTTGGGGATGTTGATACGTCTCCAACGTATCTATAATTTTTGATTGTTCGATGCTGTTTTATTATCATTCTTGGATGTTTTATAATCATTTTATATCATTTTATGGTACTAACCTATTGACATAGTGCCAAGTGCCAGTTGCTGTTTTTCCATGTTTTTTACATCACAGTAAATCAATATCAAAAGAAGTCAAATTCCATGAAACTTCACGATGATTTTTTATGGGCCAGAGGAAAGGCAATGGGCCCTGGTTGCACCTGGGGGTGCCCCCAGGGGGGCACAACCCACCAGGGCACGCCAGGAGGCCCAGGCGCGCCCTGGTGGGTTGTGCCCACCTCGGGTGCGCCCTGGACCGCCTCTTAGCTCTATAAATACCACAATATTCGAGAAACCCTAGAAGAAGCGTCGAAATATTCATCCAACCGCCGCAGACTCCAGAACCACCAGATCCAATCTAGACACCATCACAGAGGGGTTCACCACTTCCATTGGTGCCTCTCTGATGATGCATGAGTAGTTCTTTGTAGACCTTCGGGTCCGTAGTTAGTAGCTAGTTGGCTTCCTCTCGCTCTCGCTGGATTCTCAATACAATGGTCTCTTGGAGATCCATATGATGTAACTCTTTTGCGGTGTGTTTGTTGGGATCTGATGAACTTTGAGTTTACGATCAGTCATATCTTTTTATATCCATGAAAGTTATTTGAGTTTCTTTGATCTCTTATATGCATGATCTCTTATAGCCTCGTATTTCTTCTCCGATATTTAGGTTTTGTTTGGCCAACTTGATCTATTTATCTTGCAATGGGAAGAGGTGCCCGTTAGTGGGTTCGATCTTCCGGTGCTCGATCCCAGTGACAGAAGGGGAATCGACACGTACGTATCATTACTACTAAGGATAAAAAGACGAGATCTATATCTACCACCATATACATAAACAGATCTTGTCTACATCATGTCATCGTTCTTATTGCATTACTCCGTTTTTTCATGAACTTAATACACTGGATGCATGCTCGATAGCGGTCGATGTGGAGAGTAATAGTAGTAGATGTAGGAAGGAGTCGGTCTACTAGTCTTGGACGTGAAGCCTATGTAATGATCATTGCCTGGATATCATCATAATTATTTGAAATTCTATCAATTGCCCAATAGTATTTGTTTACCCACCGTTTGCTATTTTTCCCGAGAGAAGCCACTAGTGAAACATACGGCCCCCAGGTGTTATTTCTCATATATTTGCCTTGCGATCTACTTTTCCTTTGCATTTTTATTCAAATGTATTAAACCAAAAAATACAAAAATACCTTGCTGCACTTTATTTATTTGCTATCTATTATTACAATCTACTACAATTTATCTCACGTCCGCTTGCCAATTTCTGGCGCCGTTACCCGAAAGGGATTGACAACCCCATTAACACGTCGGGTTGCGAGGTGTTGCTATTTGTGTGCAGGTGTTGTTTACGTTGTGTTGCTTGGTCTGTTGGGGAACCTAGTAATTTCAAAAATTTCCCTATGCACACGGAAGATCATGGTGATGCATAGCAACGAGAGAGGAGAGTGTTGTCCACGTACCCTCATAGGCCGAAAGCGGAAGCGTTAGCACAACACGGTTGATGTAGTCGTACGTCTTCACAATCCGACCGATCAAGTACCGAACGCACGACACCTCCGAGTTCAGCACACGTTCAGCCCGATGACGTCCCTCGAACTCCGATCCAGCCGAGTGTTGAGGGAGAGTTTTGTCAGCTCGACGGCATGGTGACGATGATGATGTTCTACCGACGCAGGGCTTCGCCTAAGCACCGCTACAGTATTATCGATGTGGACTATGGTGGAGGGGGGCACTGCACATGGCTAAAAGATCAACTTGATCAATTGTTGTGTCTATGGGGTGCCCCCAGCCCCCTTATATAAAGGAGCAAGGGGGGGTGCGGCCGGCCATAGGAGGAGGCGCGCCGGAGGAGTCCTACTCCCACCAGGAGTAGGACTCCCCCCCTTTCCTAGTTGGATTAGGACTTGGGAGGGGGAAGGAGTGGAGGAGAAGGAAGGAAGGGGGGGCGCCGCCCCCTTCTCCTTGTCCTATTCGGACTAGGTGGGAGGGGCGCGCAGCCCAGCCCTTGCATCCTCTCCTCTCTTCCACCTAGGCCTACTAAGGCCCATTAAGTTACCAGGGGTTCTGGTAACCTCCCGGTACTCCGGTAAAATCCCAATTTCACCCGGAACACTTCCGATATCCAAACATAGGCTTCCAATATATCAATCTTCATGTCTCGACCATTTGGAGACTCCTCGTCATGTTTGTGATCACATCCGGGACTCCGAACAACCTTCGGTACATCAAAACATATAAACTCATAATATAACTATCATCGAAACGTTAAGCGTGTGGACCCTACGGGTTCAAGAACTATGTAGACATGACCGAGACTCGTCTCCAGTCAATAACCAATAGCGGAACCTGGATGCTCATATTGGCTCCCACATATTCTACGAAGATCTTTATCGGTCAGACCACATAACAACATACGTTGTTCCCTTTCTCATCGGTATGTTATTTGCCCGAGATTCAATCGTCGGTATCTCAATACCTAGTTCAATCTCGTTACCGGCAAGTCTCTTTACTCGTTCCATAATACATCATTCCACAACTAACTCATTAGTTGCAATGCTTGCAAGGCTTAAGTGATGTGCATTACCGAGTGGGCCCAGAGATACCTCTCCGACAATCGGAGTGACAAATCCTAATCTCGAAATACGCCAACCCAACAAGTACCTTTGGAGACACCTGTAGAGCACCTTTATAATCACCCAGTTACGTTGTGACGTTTGGTAGCACACAAAGTGTTCCTCCGGTAAACGGGAGTTGCATAATCTCGTAGTCATAGGAACATGTATAAGTCATGAAGAAAGCAATATCAGAATTCTCAATGATCGTGTGCTAAGCTAACGGAATGGGTCAAGTCAATCACATCATTGTCCTAATGATGTGATCTCGTTAATCAAATGACAACTGATGTCAATGGCTAGGAAACATAACCATCTTTGATCAACGAGCTAGTCAAGTAGAGGCATACTAGTGACACTCTATTTGTCTATGTATTCACACAAGTATTATGTTTCCGGTTAATACAATTCTAGCATGAATAATAAACATTTATCATGATATAAGGAAATAAATAATAACTTTATTATTGCCTCTAGGGAATATTTCCTTCAGTCTCCAACTTGCACTAGAGTCAATAATCTAGTTCACATCGCCATGTGATTTAACACCAATAGTTCACATCACCATGTGATTAACACCCATAGTTCACATCGTCATGTGACCAACACCCAAAGGGTTTACTAGAGTCAATAATCTAGTTCACATCGCTATGTGATTAACACCCAAAGAGTACTATGGTGTGATCATGTTTTGCTTGTGAGAGAAGTTTAGTCAACGGGTCTGCCACATTCAGAGCCGTATGTATTTTGCAAATATTCTATGTCTACAATATTCTGCACAGAGCTACTCTAGCTAATTGCTCCCACTTTCAATATGTATCCAGATTGAGATTTAGATTCATCTAGATTAGTGTCAAAACTTGCATCGACGTACCCTTTACGACGAACCTTTTGTCACCTCCATAATCGAGAAACATATCCTTATTCCACTAAGGATAATTTCGACCGCTGTCCAGTGATCTACTCCTAGATCACTATTGTACTCCCTTGCAAAACACAGTGTAGGGTATACAATAGATCTGGTACACAACATGGCATACTTTATAGAACCTATGGCTTAGGCATAGGGAATGACTTTCATTCTCTTTCTATCTTCTGCCGTGGTCGGGCTTTGAGTCGTACTCAATTTCACACCTTGTAACACATGCAAGAGCTCTTTCTTTGACTGTCCCATTTTGAACTACTTCAAAATCTTATCAAGCGTTTTGATCTATCTCTATAGATCTTGATTCTCAATATGTAAGCAACTTCACCGAGGTCTTTCTTTGAAAAACTCCTTTCAAAACACTCCTTTATGCTTTGTAGAATAATTCTACATTATTTCCGATCAACAATATGTCATTCACATATACTTATCAGAAATGCTATAGTGCTCCCACTCACTTTCTTGTAAATACAGGCTTCACCGGAAGTCTGTACAAAACTATATGCTTTGATCAACTCATCAAAGCGTATATTCCAACTCCGAGATGCTTGCACCAGTCCATAGATGGATCGCTGGAGCTTGCACATTTTGTTAACACCTTTAGGATTGACAAAACCTTCTGGTTGCATCATATACAACTCTTCTTTAATAAATCCATGAAGGAATGCGGTTTTGTTTATCCATTTGCTAGATTTCATAAAATGTGGCAATTGCTAACATGATTCGGACAGACTTAAGCATAGATACGAGTGAGAAACTCTCATCATAGTCAACACCTTGAACTTGTCGAAAACCTTTTGCGACAATTCTAGCTTTGTAGATAGTAACACTACTATCAGCGTCCATCTTCCTCTTGAAGATCCATTTAATCTCAATGGCTCGCTGATCATTTGGGCAAGTCAATCAAAGTCCGTACTTTGTTCTCATACATGGATCCCATCTCAGATTTCATGGCCTCACACCATTTCGCAGAATCTGGGCTCAACATCGCTTCCTCATAGTTCGTAGGTTCGTCATGGTCATGTAACATGACCTCCAGAATAGGATTACCGTACCACTCTGGTGTGGATCTCACTCTGGTTGACCTACACTACAAAAAAATACACTTCCGTGATGATATGTGTTTGTCACAGTAGGTCGCGTTTTTTGTCATGCATGTACATCCATGACAAATTTATGACAGAATCAAGATAGTCATACTTGTGCTGTCGTAGAAGTGTTCCATGACATTACCAAAATTGTCATCACGGAAGTGTCCACTTCCATGATGATAAATCGCGCGTCACCGAAGTGCTTTCATCAAGGGTGACCGACACGTGGCATCCACTGTAACGGAACACCGTTAAGCTATCGGGTCGGGTTTTGGATCCGATAACCCGTTAACAGCCCCGACCAATGGGAAATTTCCACGTATAAAATTCTTATTGGCCGGACGAAACACGTGTCAGCTCGTCAGTGGGTCAGATAGGCTCCTATGATACGTCGACACGTGGCACGGCCCAACAGAGGCCCATTCCTGTGAAAAGGCCGGCCCGTTTAACTTGGTCAAAAGCTGGCGGGCCGGCCCATGGAAAGCATGTTAACGACATGTTCGCATATACCCCATTTACAACCCGCTAACCTAAGGCCCGTTACGCCCTATTCGAATTAGGCCCAGTAGCGTCATCTGGGCCATCCAATATGATTCCAGCCCGTCTTCACTTCTGGCCCATGTATGGCCCATGACGTCTTTCGGCCCATATGAGGCCCTATGTAACTCTTGGCCTATTAACGGCCTGTGGTGAAACTGGCCCGTAATGAACAGTGTATCACTTTACACCCATTAACGGCCCATGGTGAAACTGGCCAGTAATGAACAGTGTATCACTTTATACCCATTAACGGCCCGTTATTCCGTTGGGCCGTTTCCAGCCCATGTTATCTTTCGGCCTTCTCAGATCCCATTTATTCTTGGGCTTATTTGCAGCATTCGTTTACTTACGGCCTGTTACTATCATTTTCTGCTTGTGGGCCAAATTCAGCCCGTGGTTACAGTCGGCCCGTTTGTGGTCCGTTAATACGTTGGGCCGTTTTCATAGCATCATCAAATACGGCCTATTAATGTTGGCCCGTTACGGTCGGCCCATGAACGGATGATTCCAACTCTAGCCCATTTACGGCCATAATGCAGCCTGTTATTGGCCCATGTTTGGCCAATCAATCATACGGCCCATATAAGGCCCATTGATGATACGGCCCGTAGAAGGCCCATTGTTTCTACGGCCCGTAGAAGGCCTACTGTTTCTATGGCCCGTAGAAGGCCCACTGTTTCTACGGCCCATAGGAGGCCCAGTGTCACTACAGTAAATATTAGCCCATGGTTATTGTGGCCTAGTTTTAAAAAATAGGTTATTGCAGCCACGAGTTAACCACGGAAAAATAACTGCAATGACTAGAAGCAAACAAATAAACAAGACAACAAGGAAATAAATAAGAAGGCAACTAACGCTAGGCTATCACGGCTATTACACATATTACATCCACTGGGCATCAAAGTTCGCCACCAGTGCAAATATAGGGAACAAAGCAGCATATCATATACACTGGCCGTCAAAATTGGCCACGAGTGCAAATAAACGTGGCAGCAAAACAAGAGCATAACTGAAACAACTTCAGAAGAGCTCAAGAAACGTTATCCTGGGTATCCACCATGCTGGCAATAAGCTTAGCAAGTTGATTAGCTTTGTCCTGTTTGGTGCTAAAATCCTCCAACGCTTGCTGTTGCACCATAAAGTATGCATCTGAATGCTCCAGGGACTTCCGCAGTCCTTCCGCTTCTTGTCGTAGCACAGCTGATCGATGTCTTTCAGCTTGTAGTTGAGACTCAACAAACCGAACTAATCAGACAGTGAGTTTGAATAGCTTGTGCAAGCGGTAGTGGCCAGTAACTCCAACACTAAACCAAGACAGGATGTGTCACTATCCTGAACCTTATCTGCATTAATTCCTTTACCGTTTCTTAATAAGGCACTCTTCCCCAATATTCTGTCAGCATTCTAAAAGAAGAAACAAGCAGACACATAACAAGTTTAGCATGTACTAGTAAGTTTAACTCATTTCGGTGAACAAGTTCATTAGTAAGGTGGACAGGATTAAACTATCAAGTCTTCTATTGCCAAGTACTATTACATAATAAAAGCATCAAACAAACATATATCTATGTCCTATGGTAGCAATGGAATCTTAAATTAGAACAGTTGTTCTTCAGGTTTAGGCACTTGTTCTACATGAACAGAGTACAGTAAGACGCAAGAATATAATACTTAAAAATAGAAAATGAGCTCATAGACCTTACCACATTCTTGGTTCGGGACCAGTACAGAACAAGGCATTCCCGGGCATCATCCAGTAAATGTGTCTCAGGAGAACGTAAGGTAATTTGATGAGTTTCATTGCCGGTGAAGTACGTTTTCTTCAGGTAATTCTGATACTGCCACCAAGCATTCTTGAAGATAGCAGAGGTATTAGCACAGGTTACCTCATCCTGAGTTTCCAAATCGGTCCTTCTCTATAGAGAAAAATTGGAAAATTTGCTGTATTATAACCATCATGGAGGTAGGATGTATGGGACGAAGCAAAGTAATTGCCATGAATAACATTACTTACACATAACTCCTGGACAAACACCTGCAACTGGCATTTTCCTTCATCTTCAGTATAATATTTCCAAGATGGGAAGATACGCACATACGATTTAACAACATCAAATGCGATAGATGCTAAACTACGACTAGCTGGTTGTGCTTCCTCCACAGGAATAGGCGTACTAACTGGTGGAGTTGGGGTTCGCCGTGATAGTACTGGCCCTTTGGGCACTGGAGCTGCCTTACTAACTGCTCTTGTTTGGGAGCTCTGTGGTGGAGATGGTGTTGTGTCAACAGGAACTGGGTTACTATCGGCTGGGGTTGGGGTTAGATTGGGTGAAGCTGGTTCTCTATCCATCGTAGTAGGGGTACAATGTGCGAGACTTTGGGTTATGTGTGGTAGGGCTGGTTCTTGTGCATGTACAACCGGGGTGCTATCTCCACCAAGAGGTAGCACTATTTTATTTGAAGACCGTGTTTTTAGTCCGCTAGATACTGGCATCACCCGCTCCAATTCAAATGGCTGATAAACAGGAAACATAGTTCAATGTACAGACATTGTATGAGAGACAGATGTAATAGATAGTGTGGAAAAAAGAGGGCATGAAATAGTTGACATGTATATTGTTTAACTAAAACAGATAGCATGACATAATTTCACATATATGATGTCTATCTAAACTGGATAGCATAGCATAACATAATTCAAAGATATGATGAATAACTAAATAGGATCGCCTGACATAATTCACCTACATGTTATCTAAGTAATCAGGATCGCATCATTTAATTCACATATATGATTTATATGCTCAACAGAGGGCATTCGATATGATGTCTGAACTAAGAACATGGTGTTGAATATTGTGTATATGATGTCTAAACTATGCAATGCAAGACACCGTATGCATGATATGAGCAGTATAACCGTGCCAAGTTAGAGCATACACCTCAGTGGGGGAATAGGACTGGTCATCTGTCTCTGAATCCATCTCTGAGGAGCTATTGGGACCCAACAAGAGATCTGCTTCAACAGGTAGCACTGTCTGCTCTGAAGGCATTGTTTTCACTCCAGATTTTTCCATCTCCCGCCCAAATGGCTGATTCACAGGAAGAGTAGTTTAATGTACAAACATTGTCGACAAATGGAAATGTAATGAAGAAAAGGATGGGCAAGATATCATTCAAATATATGATGCCTGGTTAAACAGGATGGCATTGCACATTTCACATGTATTATGCCTGGCTAAAAGACATGAGACTGCATAATTCCCATATATGATATAGAAACTAAACAGGTGGCATTACAGAACTTGTCTAAACTAAGCAGATGACATATATGATGTCAAAAGTAGGCACTGCAAGGCAACATATGCATGATATGACTAACATCATCATGCCAAGGTAGAGCAAACACCTTGGGGGGTAAATAGGAGTGGTCAGCGGCGTCCGAATCCGCCTCAGAACAGATATCTTCCTCTGGATTACAATCTGGAGAGGGGTGGGGAGGATTTGCCATTGAACCCACCATGGAGCGATGTCTGCATGACATTGTATTGCCACGCAAAACTCTTCTTTTTTTCTCTACATGTTCAGCATGACTGTGTACAATATCTGACATGCATACGAAAAAAATATGGTGAGATTATGTAAGGAGAGCATGCAGAAATTTAGAGTGATGGTAACAACCGGTGGATCGATGCTTTTCCGTTGAACCAAAATAGCCCTAATGGATCGACGTGAATGTATAGTAATAAGTGATGCAACAAGTGTACAACCTCTTTGTTGTAGCCGTGTCGACCTCAGCATCATTGGGTTGGTTGCTGAAGCAGTTGAGGTAGAGGTGGCTGTCGGAGGTGTGGAGGAAGATCTGAGGAATCTGTAGACGGCGTCCAGGGCACTGCTCTGTTTTTTATGGATCGTTATGTCGTTGGAGCAGCTCCGGTGAGCCGTAAGACGTCAAGGCTGAAGCAGCACAAGACAGACATCGTCAATCTCAAGTGGGATTCTAATAGCATCTCCAATAGATGATGTAAAATGGATGTAAAATTAACATCGCCAAAAACCACCTGACTACAATAGATGAGGTAAAAACTGTTGACTCTGAACTTAACTGTCGAAACTGAAATTTACTGTGGAATCTGAATTCTACTGTCGAAACTAAACGCAATGGTAGCAGAGAGGCACTTGACATGTAGTTTAGGGAGGGCCTACAGTTCATCTTCAACCTGCACCCCCCTGAGCCGCCAGCCACCACCGGCCGAACCACCGGCCCCAGCACCGCCTCTCCGCCCCAAAACAACTCGCCACCGCTGCCCCGGCCAGCCCTCTAGGCCCCTGCCCCCCCACCCTGAACCCTAAGATAGATAGTGGGGTACCTCTCCAGCGAGCCCCCGTCCCCGCTACGGGTGGTTCTTCCTTAACTCCGGCGAGCCCCCCCAATCCTTGAAAATTGACTGACCCAAAAGTCAATTCAGTCGACTGAAGTGTGGCTTAATCAGGGCAGAGCAGCAGCACGAGCGAGGGGGAGAGCAGCAGCAGCAGCTGGGCGAGCGAGCGATCGAGCAAGAGCCGGAGCAGCAGCAGATCCGGCTGGTATGGCCGCCGCCGCCGAAGGGGCCTCGCACTGGGGGAGAGCCGCCGTGGAGATGTCGCCCGCGGCGCCGGCTTCAAGGTAGCCGCTCCATGGGGGTGTGGGATGGAGCACCGTCGGCGCCGGGCGATCGAGTTAAGGAGAAGGTGCGATGCGATGAGTGTACAACCTCTTTGGTGGCGCCGAGTAGGCCTCATCTTCGTCCGAGGAGTCGGTGAGGATCTTGTGGTTCCGGTGGAGCAGGTTAAGGCGGCGCTGTTGGGATGGAGCAGCCGTGATAGACGAGGCAATCGTCGGAGCAGCTCCTTGGAGGTGGAGGACGGGGCGGCTGAACCGGCGGGACGGCCAGATGGACGACGGATCCTCATCCGGGGAGGTATACGAGGGACATCGAGCTGTTGCGGTGGACGACGTCGTCGGGGAAGAGGCTCCGGCTGGGCAGCGGTGATGTGGCGGACGGAGGAGGGTGGGGTTTCGCGGCTGGAGCGGAGAGGTCAAGGCGGCCTGGGATTTCGAATGGCGAAAAGGGGGTGATCCGAGGGGGTGAAGCATGACTTCGGAACGCACTTGTCCAAAATGTAGGGTGTGTTACAAAAGTACCCCCCACCGATTTGAACTAGCAGCCCTTTCGGCTCAGGGTTAGAAGGGGGATTTCACGTGTCGGGATTTGGCAGCTGGAGGGAGTTTTCGCGCTCGTTGTATTTTCGGGATAGCAAGGCGTGGGTTGTGAAGGCGCCAATTTTGGGAGCACGATATCTGAATTTTCGGGATATAACGAGACGCGGGTTGAATTTCAGGGACGAGCCTAACGTGTCGTAATATTGTACTTGTACGTACCAAATCAATTCGCACTTCCCTCAACCAAAAAGAAAATGAAAAAATAAAACTATTCACACCACACAAAGAGAGAGTCTTGCCCCGTTTTACTATACAAATGCTATTCAAAGCTACTCCCTCCTTCCATCTATATAGGGCCTAATGCGTTTTTCGATGCTAACTTTTGGTCAAATATTAGAGCAATGATATATGGCATGCAACTTACACAAAGCACACCGTTAAATTCGTCTGTGAAAAGTTCTTTCAATGATATAATTTTCACATTGTGCATGTCATGTACTATTAATCTTGTCAATAGTCAAAGGTGGTCTTAAAAATCTCATTACGCCCTATATAGATGGAAGGAGGGAGTATGAATCCATGTTATGTCTGATTAAATTTTTTCACTTGTTGTATAATGCATGTAACCTACTCATACCAACATTTTAGTGCATTCCAAATGTCTATACTACCGCTGCAATTCGAACTAAATTTGAATTTGTTTCTCTATTTCAATAAGAATCTACAATCATGATTGTTGCCAACTTCAACCATCATAGTTTCCTTGCTATCCGCCAGATATAAATCAGACGGCCTATAATGCAGGATGGCACGCACACCATCATCAACAACTCCGTTTTTTTACAAGAGTAGAGATAAAATATATTAAATGTAGTATACCATGTTCATAACCACACCATGTGTATCACCGTTATATATATTCACACATCCGTCGGTTTGAAACACTACGATAAATTCTTCAAATATCCGAATTCGCTTTTTATAATGAAGTATATATGATCTCTATTCATCTTTTACACCCACACAACTCTCTTATCTTTGTAGCTAGTGCTAACTTTCTCTTGTGCATGCACACGCCCGCATCCCTCTCACCCTCCCTCAGTATTCTCTAGCTCCATCGCGCAAATTCGTCTTTTCACTTTAGGTCGTTCACCCACGGTGTGTGTAGGCCCCCCAGCTCCTTATTTACGGCACACATCGACCGATATGCCTCTCTAGCCAGGTGTGCCTAGCACAAACACAAGCTTCCCCTCTTCTCTTGTCACCGTCCATGCCTCACTCCCACCACTCTTTTCATCGTTCTCGTACTCGCACACTCCTCCCCCTCGATATAGTATGCCTCTCGTACCACCTCCTACATGCATCCCTCTCTCTCTATCCTTCTCCTTGTGCCTCATTTGTTTCTAACACACACATGCATGTATACTGATCGATCAACCAACATATACCTAGATCGACTTTAACTACGCCCCCATCGGTTGACGTACCTCACAAGTTATGTCTCCCCTTTCTCTTACAAAGGGCGATTGATCTTCCTATATAGTTACGTCTGCTTACCACAGCCACATCGTCCCCCTCATCATTCGTGCATGCCTCCTGACCCATCTCTCACATGCACGTGCACAGAAAACAAGCAGCCATCTCCTCTCTTATTGATATTGCGGGCGTGCCCTCCGTTTGTCTAGAAAGCCTATCCCACCATTTGTTAGAAGCAACTCCACTTCCACCCCCTCCAACACACTAGCTCTGTCTCTCTCCCAACCTTATTCATCTCCTGCACATATGCATGGATGCCGATCGATCTCCCTTAATACATGAGGCAGATCGATCTCCTTAATACATGAGGTAGGCATCTCTCCTCCATACATATACCAGCCATTGTACCTCTAGAGTTAATTGGGCCTCCCTCTTCCCCCACCACACACCGGTAGTCGAGCGCTGCAGGTAGGTATTCATGCCACAGAGACAAACTGCACATGTCCCATCTCATGTTCCAGTAGGCCAGCCACTCTATATCTTTGACATGGGCACACACAAATTCGAAGGCACTCTTTATCGATCGCGCGCACACACAGACACGCACATCATCCCTCTCTTCGATTCTATAGACACCTCAAGCCGATGATACCTCCACTCTCTTCTCGTGGATCTCCCCCTCTATATATATGTTCTATCCAGGACTCTATTTCAGACACATTGCATATGTTAAATTTTTTGATTGACCCCCCCCCCCCACAAAAAAAACTCTCAAGAACCCACACACTTTATCTCTCTAGGTTTGTATCTCTCTCACACAACCCCACGTAGGTGGTGTACGTATACAAGAAGAGAATAGGTGCACCGTGCACGTACTCACGCTTTGTGCCCAGCAACACCCGCGCGGGTATACGGTGGAGCTCATTTCTTTATGAAATGGTAGCCCACGTGCTAATTGGAACGCCTGTAGCGGTTGTTTACCTAGGGAGGTCATGTACCACGCGTGCACGAAACAAAGTTCGACTTGACGCGTTGCCACGTTATTTTTAAACAAAGTTATAGCGCCCAATGGCACGTACATAGAATATAAAACGATTTTTATGGAGGAAAAGGTAGTCCGCTACTCCGCTCTTCAGAGTATCTCACACAAGGCTCCGGTGGCCTCTCTCTCTCTCACCGTTGGTCACTGGTCCGGCCGCATCCCATCCGCCGGGGGAAAGGGAGTGCGGTGGCCTCTCTCTCTCACCGTTGGTCACTGATCTGGCCGCATCCCGTCCGCCGAGGGAAAGGGAGTGCGGTGGCCTCTCTCTCTCTCTCACCGTTGGTCACTGATCCGGCCGTATCCCGTCCGCCGGGGGAAAGGGGGGAAGTGCATCGTTTCTCCATTTGACGGCGCCGAGGCAGCACGTCCCGATCTGCTGTACACGCCGTTCTCTCTGACCAAGCTCCGGCGCGGCAGGGCCTACGCCACCTGCTCGCAGATTCCGCCCGCCGCCGCTCACCTAGTTACATCCCGACGACCTCCAGGTATCCCCTCCGGCCTTGCTCCACTGCCCGTTTTCCCACGTCGCTGCATGTGGATCTTCCATAGTTCTTTGCCCAAAACATAGCTCGTCCGGCGTACTTTCCATATTGCATTCTCGTCCTCACACCATTTTAGACAAACACAACCGTGTTGTTATGTTCCCTTAGGACAAGGAATATGCTTCTTTTTTGGCGTCGCATGTGTCATCAACTGTTATTAGCCAGTAATTGTTTCCTTTCTACCTCTTTTTTGCAAACAGGGCTATCCATTTCACCTCGTTGCTATTGCGACCTTTTGGTGAACTGCACAAATCACTTTTTTCTTAAGAGTGTTTTGTGCAGTTGTACTAAAATGTCACACGGGCAACGTCTCTACATTTCAGCGCGACTGCACAAAGGGAGATTGGTTTTGCTCTATCCTCCTCATCCAACTCCGAGCCTAATCTTCTCCAACTAGTTAGTCTTAAGAGAGACTGCAAAGGTGACCGGCTTCTATTTGTGTGTTTATTCTTTAATCAGTAGTCCTCTATTATCGTAATCACACTTGATATCTTTGGAACAGGGCCCTCGGCTCTATTTTAGTGGAACTGCACAAAATGATCGGAATGTTGCATGTCCAGACAGCTACTTTTTTCCCCAACATGCCTTGTTGATTTAGACAGAGCTGGGGGGACGTTGCTGCCAATGAAAGCATGGATCAATTTTAATTTAACACCTTCTCACAACTTTGTCTTCAGTTGTGATGTAATTATTAGCTCTGATCTGCTAATAATTAGCATGCATTAGCAAGGAAGTTAGTTTTTTATTGCTTCCAAAAGAGCATCGATGGCAAGACACGCGAAACAAAAGCTAAAAGCTCACACCATTGTACAATTTCATGTCGCTAGAAAATTATTTGTATAGTACGTCAATTATGTAAACAAATGATGGAAACTTGATAGCATTGCCAGAAGCCTCTTCATCATCCGGGTCCATGTGCCATGCACGAAATTACACTCCTTCGTTCCTAAATATTTGTCTTTTTACAAATTTCAAACAAGCATATTTTAGAGTGTAGATTCACTCATTTTGCTTCGTATGTGTACTCCCTCCGTTCCTAAATATTCTATTCGTCTTAATAGAGATTTCAACAAGTGACTACATACAGAGCAAAATGAGTGAATCTACACTCTAAAATATGTCTATATACATCCGTATGTGCGAGTCCATTTGAAATCTCTAAAAAGACAAATATTTGAGTAGTCACTCGTTGAAATCTCTAGAAAGAAAAATACTCCGGAGTATATTTAAGAACCAAGGGGGTAGTGCACAACCGCATGGGAGACTCAGCCCGGTCGTTGCGCCACATTAATAGTGAGTAATGAGCAGTCAAATCATAAGCCCCACCTTTCCCACTGTAAGTTGCTCTGAAGAAGCAACCATCAATACGCTCTTCTTTGAATCCGCTTATACTACTCCATCCGTCACTATTTATATAGCGCGCTTCAGAAAAAAGAAAAAAAATCTGTGGGACCAAGGCGACTAGCGATCGGCCTGAAAAATAGCATTGGTAGTTATAGCACGTCGTCTATTACTAGAGGGAATAATGCGTACACACATGCATGCAGTGTTTCCTCCCCGGGTACACACATACATGCACTCTGTAGTAGTACAGTACATGGAGAGAAAATTGTGGACTTGATTGCGGTTACCACGTCCTAATTAATTGAGCATTAAACCAAACGCGTCTAAAGTCTCTCTGGTGGTGGAAATGCATTGAGAGAAATGCATCATAATGAAGCACGCCCTATAAACTGTGACGAAGGGTGGAGTAGTATAGAGGTGCAAAACCAAGTACGCGTACTAGTACCGCGCTTGGCTCTTCGCCCCTTCGTGAAGTCGAACAATGATGGTACTCCGCATGTTGGGTACTACAGTGTATGCCTCTGACAATCTGACATCGAATGGACTGATGCATGTCCACCTTGGGTAGGTTGCATTAGTCAAAAGGCGTAAGCGAGCTTCACCTTGTCCTGCAAGCTTCTCCTCGTTCTGCGAGTTGACGGGACACACCAAAAAGTAGTGCTAGTCCATACTCCCTCCTTTCCGGTTAATATGGCTTAATCTTTTTTGCGGGTAAATGAGAGAGCTTTATTCATATATAAGCATTCTTAGGACGATCAGCCAAGACACTAGTCACTAGGAAGCGAGGTACCCCGCAAAAAAATAAGTAGGAAGCGAGGTGTTTCATCAAGCCAGCTCTCGGCCACATTCAAAGTGCTGCAAGCATGGTTCGCACGAAGATGCACCGCAAGGTTTTGCTGACCTGTTTACATGCTGAATAACAAAAAAAGAGGAAATATTACTGAGCGCTACTATTTGTAACAGGTTATGAGCCAGAATTAAGCGAGAATTGTGGCGAGTGTTCCATGCAATCAACTTCCACTATCACATGCGAGAACCCTCGAAGAGAACCAAATGTGTTGAAGATTGCTTTATCACATTTTAAAATTATAATAAGAGTGCAGACGCTCCTCCATCCGGTTCCTAGTAGTACTAGTATAGTACGTACCTTTATGGACTATAGTAGTAGTACTAGTAAACTTTGCGCTTGGTTATTCGGGAAGTCGAGCAATAATAGCACTAGTAGTATAGTGTAGTATGCTTCTGGCAATCTGACACCGAATTAACTGTTGCACGTCCACCGCCTGAGCGAGGGAGAGCATGCATTAGTCAAAAAAGTTTCTCCTTGTCTTGCGAGCCACCGCACGCAAGCTTCTCCCGTCTTGCAACCTTCTCCTCGTTCGGCAAGTTGATGGGACACAGCAAAGTAATGCTAGTCCATGCTGCCTCCTCTCTGGTTAACATGGCTTAATTTCAAACGAGATAAATACACTGTCTGTCACTGTATATTTGTAAAAATACGGTCAGTGGACTGCATAATACGCTCATTGCGCTCAATATATATATTTTCCGATGTTCATACGGTCACTAGATCACCCTGACTGAGTATGTGTGTGCATGCACCTGTAGGTTGAGCACTTGAGCGTGACCGTGTGTGTTCCGTCATGTGCTCGAACATGCATGCATTAAGGCGTCACGCGCGTTTTTGCGTCCATGTGTACGTGTGACTGTTGCATACACGTAGGGGGAGTATGTGTAGGGGCCACTAAGGAGCAGTCAAATCACACAGTAAGTTACTCGGAAGAAGCAACCATCATTTCACTCTTGAATGACACGTACGCAATATAAAATGGTTGATATGGAGAGAAAAAGAAAACCACTATATATACACTAGCAGGAGCCTAAGCTACAAGCCTGCTTGCTTAGGTTGCTCTCTTCACAAGCATAGAACGACGAGCCTGATCCCGCAGCCGGGGGGAAGGGAACAATGTTCTGCGTATACGCAGTCGACATCGGCGAGGGAGAAAACCCACAGTCGGTGCGTCCCAATCGGGGGTCACCGCGGTATGGGCCGATGCCGCGTCCCAACCGCCCTTCTAGCTACAGCCCGACGTCCTAGGTAGTCCGTCTTCCTTTTGGAGCCGGCTTGCTCCACTGCCGTAGCTCCATCTCCATGTCGATCTTTCTCTACTTCTACCGGCTTCTACTTGCGATGAGTTTATGTCTCATGAACTAGTGCCAGTACTATTATTCTAATCACACTTCTTCAATATCTTTGCCATCAGGGATGCTCAGGTCGATTTTAGTGGAACTGCACAAAAGCATCGTATGATCCGAGGGTGCCAGCCGTCTTTCCTTCGACAGGTTCTACCCGGCGAGGAAATTAAATCATGTTTAGGGTTTAGGGTTTAAGTCGTAGTGACCCCATCAGTAGTTTTTCTTTCATACACGCTCTCACAACTTTTTTCTTTAGTTGTGAAGTAAATATTGGCTATGATCTATGAATCATTGAGATGCATCAGCATGCGTGTTAGTTTTCCTTTGTATTTGATGGAATGTGGTGACGGGGCAACCTTGGAATAGGAATGAAAATGGAGTGGAAAAGTTTCCGTTTTCCCGGTGAAAAAATGGAAACGGAGAGAAACCAACGTTTCGTTTCGTTGGATCGCGCCATCGAGCAAAACCAACGTTTAAATCACGTCTGTCGTGTTCGTGTCTCACCCTCCTCCATGGCTCGACCCCACACGGTCACTCGGCATGCCACTCACCGCAAACCGAGTAGTATACCATAACTTTCCCGCCTGCTTGTCGATGGATCGCGCCATGGAGTACTAGCACTAATGGAAGAGATTGACGAGTTGGGGGAGGACATCTAGTTGTAGCACGGACTCCCAAGAACTTTTTACATGCATGTTGTAGCCGGCTATTGCGACCTTTGAACGCGGAGCAGCCGCGTGCACCCGGAAGCGGCGTCGGCGACGCTCTCTCGGCCGACGCGCTGCTTCAATGCAGGCGCCAGTGAGAGGTCGCGTCCGCTTTGGCCGGGCATGAATGCGGCACTGACCGTTTTGCGGAAGCACGCGCGGGTGACGAAGAGGGTTTGGGTTGGTCAGGACCGGCTGTGGCAGCGGTCCGGACATGTGCAAACAAGAGATGTTATACGTTAATATTGCTGCGTATATAATTAACAATGCAAATAATGTGCCAGTTGGACAAATATGATTGGATATGGAGATGGAAATGGGATTTTATGTAAACACGGATATGCATGTCTATGTCTATGTGTGTGTGCGCGACGACTCTCGCGACCTGGAAGCGGGGGCGTGTTTTTTATCAAGTTTTCTTTCTTGGTACGTTAGAAAAGCAGTTTGTCTAATTCACATCTAGATGTTATTTAAGGATATCACATCTAAGCTCCCACCAGTATATAATGTAGAAACAAGAAACAAAAAAAAACTAGGAAAAGACCACAAACAGAGTGGACATCAACTTATATGTGACATAACTATGTCACATCTAGATGTGTCCTAGACAGACCCTTAAAAAATTGTCGGCCAGTTTTCGTTTCTTTTTTCCGGGAATGCGCGTATTCTATTTAAAACCACTGCTATGGAGAGATTTTTTTACTCCATTATAGCCTATTGTTTGATAGAGTTTCTCGCGTCTCGCTCTCTCACCCTCTCCATATCAAAACAAGATGACAGTGTCCACTCTATCTCTCTCCTCACTGGTGGTCACAGATCTGGCCGAATCCTGTCTGCTGCGGGAGGTGAGGAGGTGCAGCGTTGACGTTGTCACCGTCGGCGACGGAGGAAGCCGATGCGCACCGTCCTCTCGGAGCCGGCGCTGGCGCGGACGAAGATCCTCCGCGCCCTTGTTTGCTGCCGTCGTGTGGGCAGATCCCGCCCGCCCGCCTAAACGACATCTCGCCCACCTGAGGTATAACTTCTTGTACTGCTCCAGCTCCCCAGGTCGCTGCGTGCGGGTTTTCTTCTATGCGACTACTTCCCAGCTCCCCATGCATAGTAGCTAGGGTTCGTCGGCTGGTCCAACATCACCTACTAGTACTACTATTATAGAGGAAATGCCACTCAAAAAGTTGTCCTAATTTATGCCTCAGTGGAAGACTACATGTTGTTTTGACAAAAAGTACATGGTGGTTGTGCAGTCATTTTCCATATGGTGGTAGTACTACCACTGGTTAAATGAAGAAATGCTTTTTTCTCGGGTATCCTGGTTTAGTTCTCATCAAGATAGTATGATGCTTCTGTTTGTTGGTGTACTTTTCATTAATTCTTATTGACAATTGAGATGTCGTTGCTAACCCTTTTTTATATTTTTGGAAACAGCGATGCGTGTCTCCATACCCGGGCATGTCTTCCTCAATTTTAGTGGAACTGCACAAAATTGGATGGCCATTGTTGTTCCGCCTCACTGTCCTCTGCCACGTGGTTCTTCCTTCCTCGAGCTTGATTACTGAGAAGAAACAGACCACAGTGAGGATTTGTCAAACTTCTTAGGCGCCTCACCCAAACTTGATGCCAAATGGATGATGCATCACCATGATGACCTATCGATGCTCATGGTTGCGCCTCATGTTTGCGTCGGCTGGTGAAGCTGATCGATTTTCGACCGAAAACAAGCTGTCTTCCATCGGTGCTCTTTGCTTGTTACGCACAAAGATGATATCCTTCGTCATTTCACCTTGGTTCCGTTGGAGACGCAGTCGTCTTTCACGTTGGTGCAATTTTATCACACAATTGGCTATGAACCAAATGTTTCCTCGAAGAAGGATCAACGTTGGTACTAAGAGCATAAGTTTTTTATTGATTTCTAAGCCTTCTCACAACTTTTTCTCCAGCTCCCCTGTAATTTTATTTGTCCAGCTATTAACTTTGATTTAAAAAATGGTGTGGACTAAAAACCCGGATGGACGTAGTAGCCCTCCATTTTTATTTACTCCGCATATTAGATTTGACTGAAGTCAAACTTTGTAATACTCTCAAACCTTTCCGATAATTGAAATTAAATTTCTTTATTTTTACACACTCTCACACATTTCCGATAATTTGGCGCATGTGTGGTTGTTCATGTAAGGGAGGGTAGTGTACCACACGTGAAGGACAGGAAGTGCGACCAGGACGCGTGGGCGTGGATCTATAGTTCATCAGAAGTAGTACTAGTTTTCTTCACTGTACATTAAATAAAGAGTTTTGTTTCATACTTACACAATTTAAAACGATTGTTATGGAGAGAATAAGAAAACCACTCCACTATATTTTAGTCGTATACACGAGAGTACTATATGGACGCAGCTTCATTGACTTAATGCACCTGCCTTTGGATTTAGGACAAGTGGGCCCAAAATGTGGCTGGCTCACCTGTCATACAGCTAAAAGCAGGTGCAGTGAAGGCACCGGAGCTCAGTCCGCACTACAGTAGTATATATATAAGCGGGAGCCTCAGCGCTTGTTCGCGAGGGTTTGCACTCTCCACACGCTCGCCGCAGTACATATATGTTACACGCTGGAGGCTCAGCGTTCATTTGCTAGGGTTTGCTATATTCACAGTCTCTCACCCTCTCTTCACCAGATCTAAACAAGACTGCGTTGGCCTCTTGTCTCTCTCTCCCCCCTCACAGCTGGTGAAGGAGGCGTCCGTATCCCGTCGCACAGGGAAGGGGAGGAGGTGCAGCGTTCACTCTATCACCTTCGGCGAGGGAGGCAATCCACTGCCGGCTGCGCTGTTCTCTTTCACCCAGCGCCTGTGCAGGAGGGCCACCGACCCCTTCTTCCTCTCTGCCGTATGTAGTGTGGGCAGATCCGGCCTCCCGCTGCACGCCTTGCCACATCCCGACGACCCTAAGGTATAAGTTTTTTTGAAACCGTCGTTGCTCTAGCTGCATGTGGATCTTTTTTTATCTGTAGTCGAATCTAGGTCTTGGTTCAAAGAGAAAAGAAGGGTGTGGTGGGGTGGAGCAAGAATCTAGGACGTGGTTCAATGAGGAAAGGAGGGGCGAAAAGTAGTATAGACTGGCTATCTAGCCGCTTTGTAGGTCGAAAAGGGAAAATGGGGGTAACCCAGTACACACATCTGTAAGGAACCGATCTCTTTGTTGAAAAGGGAAAGAAACTGGGGGTCGGGTAGTTTCTGCACGACTAGATTTGCTGCCCTCACATAGGAAGAAGGTTCAAAGAGAACAAATATGGGACCAGCGCATATATGCTGCTTGGCTACATACTCTGCATCACCCATTTATACGTGTGGGCGCACATGGTGCTGGCATGTCCCATGCAGCTATTTTGCTGTTGTTAATCTCAAAATTAACTACTAATCTATTTTAAAAGAATTTCTTTGTTAATATGAATCAATGCAACTGTTTTAGAAATGCTACAGTCCTATACTTTGTTTTCCATCAAGATAAGCTAGATGCTTCTTTTTGTGGCTGCATGTTTCATCCTCCTTTATTGGCCAGTAATTGTTTTCTTTTTGCCTCTTAAAACAGGGATATCTATTCAACTTGTTGCTATAGAAAACTTAAATGTCACACCGGCAACTTTGCTTGATTTCGATGCAACCGCACAAAACTTGATTGGATTTCCTATTCGTGTTGGTAGATTCGTATTTTATCTTGGTCGTCCCATGAAAGGTCACTACAGGCCTTCATCCACATGATTGTGCAGTGTGCTTTGAGATGCTGTGCTACTTGTATTGGTACTGTTTTAAATAAATGATGAATTGAAGCTATTGTATTGCTGTCTTTTCCAATTAAGTAGTGAACAAAAATGGGACCAACCCAGACATGATGCTTGTTGCTTTGTTACAACAAATTCAGCATCACCCCCTTTATAAGCCAGTAATTGATGCCACTCTCAGAATTAACTACTGAATCTTATTTCAAAACTTCAACACTTGTTAGGGATTGGCGGGATTACCATTTTTGTGGCCGCATGTTTCATCCTCCTTTATTAGCCAATAATTGATTCCTTTTTTGCCTCTGTTTATACAGGGATATCCATTCAACTTGTTGCTATTGCGACATTTTGCTTCGCTACGCATGACACTTTGCTTGATTTCAGTGCAACTGCACAAAACGAGATTGGATTTCCTATTCGTGTTGGCAGATTTGTATTTTATCTTGTTCGTCTCATGAAAGGTCAGTACAGGCCTTCATCCACATGATTGTGAAGTGTGCTTTGAGATGTTGTGCTACTTGTATTGGTACTGTTTTAAATAAATGTTGAATTGAAGCTATTGTATTGCTGTTTGTTAAGATAATGTCTCTGTTAAAATGTCTATGTTAAGATAATGTCTCTGTTAAAATGAATCAATCGCATTGTTTTAGGAATGATACTTATCTGCTTTTTCGTTCTTTATACATCTTGAAACAAGGCATTGTTAAGATAATGTCTAAGTTAATATGAATGAATCACACTGATTGAGAATTGCTACTCTCTTGCTTTGTTTCCCATTAAGATAAGGTAGATCAGTAAATGTTTTTCTTCTGGGAGTACAAGTCATCAACCATTATTTCTCAGTAATTGTTTCCCTTATACCTTTTGTTGCCTACAGGGATATCAAAATTAAAGCTCGGTTTTATTCCGACTTCGATTTTAGTTCAACTGCACAAAAGGAGCCAATGTGTCCAAGGCAAACTGCTGCATTACTGGGTCCAGTTGGTCGTTCCACTTTGCAGAAAGAAGCAGTCATTGTTTGCGCTACATTACAGAAGGAATGACCGAGAAGCTTTACAGAGTATTAGGCCTTCCACTATGTAGGCCAAAAGAGGTGCCAATTTCACCTTTTCTTAGTTTGGCACCGAATCCCTCCATTGCTACAGCCGGTGCTATAAATATTAGACACCGGTGACATGACTAGTCTGCAGAGACCATTGGCAATTTAACAACACGTGGAGTGCCCTGGGCAAGAAGTTCCCAAACAAGTACAAGAAGCGACAGGACTCCACGATCATAGGCATTACATATTTTTAATGGGAAAAGCTTGTCAAAGTTTTATCATTGATGTTAGCAAGAAGTGATAGGACTCCACGATCATAGGCATTACATATTTTGAATGGGAAAAGCTTGTCAAAGTTCAATCATTGATGTTAGCAAGAAGACATTAGTTTAATATATTGGAATTGCAAAACCTTGTCAAAATTTGCTCATTGATGTTAGCCAAAAGACATGCTTTTGATATTTTTGAGTGGGACGCCCTTGCTGTGAGCAGCGTCGAGTGTTTTTTCCTATTCCTGTGTTCAGTTTAGAAGTAAATAGTTACTCTACTGAGATATTCCTGTGTTAAGAGTTTGTTCTGAATATTGTCTATGTAATGCCAGGCCTTGTGTTTTGAGCTTGGAATGTTGTGGCATGCGGCATCACGAGCTATTCACCGTGCCTCCTGAGAATAATGCTTCGTATTGTTCTGCATGTCGATCTAATGCCAGTGATTTGCTTCTTAAGAAGATCATCCTCTTCTGTTGTTTCCGTGCTTAAGAAGTTCATCGTCTGATGTTTCATTCATAGCCTATACGAGAATCGGGTAGGTTAGACGTGAAACCATATGATCTTCTGACCAACTCACGATATTAGGCTGTGATTGGATCGTCATTTTCCAACCAAAACTGCTTGTATAACTGACGCTTGTAAATTAAAGCAGATGCTCTCGGGCAAAGGCGCTTGGTTGGTCGATTTCGACTAGTAAAATATCGAAAGTACTTGACACACGATAAAAACGCTGAACGACACTCGGACGATTGCTAATCTAGCCGTTAGCTACTGTTTCAGCCTTTCCCATGGATGGCATGATACGCACGTAGTGCATGTATCGTCTAGTAATGTCGTCCATATAGCAGTGCTCGTAAAATATACACCGGTCTCTCAAATTACACGCGTAACCCGTCGGTTTTACTTACAGACCTCGGGCCCTCGGTTTCATTACGCTTGTATTTTACGCATTGTTTTTGATGATGAGTAAATTACACTTGTATGTTAATACAGGTTTGAAATAAACCAGAGCTCCCAAGCGCGGCCTTACCGTTTCATACCGTCTCAGTTTCTCGAAGGTGCTCATAGGTGTCCAATGATCCTGGCTTCTTGAATGAGTAGCGGGCGATGTATCAGACCATCCATAGGGCCTGCGAGGCCCTCTCCGTTGTCCTTCGATTTGTTGCGCTTGCCGTGGCGCCGAGCATTGTTAACATTGTCAACGAACATGAGGATTCAGGAAATGACTTTATTTTGACTGGATGACACTAGGGACCCACTAGGGCCATAGCCGTACATACACAAGTGCCTCCTTATTATGTACAACTATATCTTTTTTGCTTTCTCCTGGTTTCCTGACATCACGGTCCCACACCATTGTCAACCTATGTAGTCAATATAAACGAGAGATGCACAAGGTGCGGCCGACAGCTGGGACCAAGCAGCTCGGGCAGTATTTGTGTTTTTGAGGTGTGAGCACTGTAGAGTTTTTCTTGGCGATGATTTCGTTGTTGTTTAGAGGAGAGCAGGGTATTAACTGGGCGGGCTGTGGCCCGTCTAGCCCAGGCCAGATATCCAGCCCAGATACTAATTTTTACAAGATGAAAATGGCTAGCCCAACTATACGTCTTTTTGAGGAATACCCAGGGAAGGTCAACTTCTTATTCTCCGCCCCGCTGGGATGCAAATCTTTCCTAGGAGGGATGCATTAGGCTTAACAGGAAAATGGGCTTTAAAAAATAATAAATGGGATGTAATAATAAAAACTGGGCAGTAACTATAAAAAAATGCACCAAACACGAAATTAGTTTATAAAATATTATTTATGGATTTTAAAAATTTCATTGTTGCGCGTGCAATGTTTCATTAGATTTTTCCGTAATACAAATTTATATTTAATCTGACTAGAAATTTCGGGATAAAAATATTTCGGAGCCCATCAAAATGTGGGAAATTTTATTGAATTCTTTTTTAATGGTTGGTTGAAATTATTAATCATTATCGTAGCTAGAAAATGGGTTGTACTTTTAACAAACTGTAAATGGGCTGTTGTAAATTCCATTAGAATTCCAAAATGGGTTGTACATTCTTACAAAACGTAAATGGGCTATAAGTTCTCTGCCACACACTTGTGGGCCTACTAAGTGACGCGTCCCCTAAAAAATAAGTTGACGCGTATGCAAGGCTTTGCCAACTTATTATAGTCAACACACGGTTCTAGCAGCAGTGGCCGTTGGATGTCTATCCAATGGATGTCGTGCTTCTTCTTCAATCTCGGATATTCTTAGCTTTGGCCGCCCAAAAAATGATTCCTCCCCCTGACAACTGGGGCGCACCGTTTCGGAGGCTGACCTGTGGGCCTACTAAGTTGGAGCGTACCAAGGGCTTTGTCAACTTAGTCAATAATAAAAGTTTCTAGCTTCAGTGACCGTACGATGTCCATCCAATGGTCGTAGTGCTTCTTCAACCTCTGGTCTTCTTGGTCCAGCCGCCCAAAGCAGCGCCGGTCGTGCCGCCTGCTCCTGCCTCTCGTGGCCGGCTGTGCTGCCGCGGAGGCCTCACCGCCCCCATACTACTCCCACCGCTGGCCAGGCCATCCCTCCACTCACCCACACCCCCTGTTATTCTACGGCGATGGCAGCCTCACACCGCAGTCGAACTAGTGAACCCTCGTACTCCTCTCCGCGTGGGCTTCCACTTCTGCGTCTTCCCCGGCTCCGCATCGTCCCCTTCCTAGGCCTCGCCGTCGTCCAGACCACCGCCCTGGTGCTCTCGGCGCGGTGTGGTCAACGTGGTCAACGACCGACTTCCATCAGAAGAGTACTGTATGTGGAGAGGCTGACAGCTGGGTCCAGGCGGCCGCAAGGAAGTGCCTCCTTATTACTCGCAAAATAATTATTCCTCCACCTTACAGCAGGGAACCACCGGACGTGCCACCTTATTTCGCGAAAAAAACGTTTCCCCCCTGACTGCTCGGACCCACTGGACGGGCCAGCGTATTTCGAGAAAAAAAACATTCCCCCCGTTGTCAGCTCGGACCCACCGGAAGTGCCTCCTTATTACGCACACAAAAATGAATACTCCCCCTGCTAGCTGGGACTCACCATGGTGGGAGCCTGACTTGTGGGCCTACTAAGTTGACTGGGACGGGGGCCTTTGTCAACATTGTCAATATGAACGATTCTAGCTCCAATGACCGTACGATGTCCATCCAACAGCCGTAGTGCTTCTTCAACCTCTGGTCTTCTTGCTCCAGCCGCCAAAGCAGCGCCAGTCGTGTCGCATGCTCCTGCCTCCCGTGGCCGACTATGGTGCCGTAGAGGCCTCGCCGCCCCTACTATTCCCACCTCTGGCCAGGCCCTGCGGCGACGGCAGCCTCACACTGCAGCCGAACCAGTGAACCCTCATACTCCTCTCGCGTGGGCTTCCACTGTCGCGTCTTCCCCGGCTCCATGTCATCCCCTTCCTAGGCCTCACCGTCGTCCACCACCGTGGTGCTCTCCGCGCAGCGTGGTCAACGTGGTCAAGGAACGACTTCCATCGGAAGAGTACTGTACGTGGAGAGGCTGACAGCTGGGTCCATGGCCACAGCCCAGTTTTTTTGTGATTTGCGAAGCAAGTCACTTTGTCAGGCCTGTTGGGCTACAAATCTTTCAAGACAAGGAGAGCTTTCATTCGGCTGGCCGAGAAAATGGCCCATCAGTAATGAGAAATGGGATGTACATTTTTAAAACACATCACACCGTCAATTAGTTTCAAATATCCTTTTTTTCATTTCAAGATTTTAAATTACTTTAATTTTTATGCGTGGAGAATTTCTTGGATTTTATATTGATATACATTTATTTTTAAAATCAGTTTGAATGTGAGTCGAAATTTCAGGATTAAAAACAGTTCGGACCGCACCGAAATATGCAAAATTTCGTATAATTTTTTAACCGTGGCCACAATTTGGGCTGTAATGCTAACAAAAAGAATATGGGCTCCAAAAAAACCTTAAGAATTGCAAATGGGCTGAAAATTATTAGAAATAATGGCAGATGGGCTGTATGATTTCCACAGATTTGAGGCTTTCCGAAAAAAAGGTTGACGCACAAGCAGTGACTGTTGGATGTCCATCCAACGGCCGTCGTGCTTCTTCAATCTCTGCTCTTCCTGCTCCAGCCGCTCAAACAAGCGCCGGCGGGACTGCCTGCTCCCTCCTCCCCGCGGCCGGCTGTGCTGCCGCGCAGGTCTCACCGCCCCACTGTACTCCCATCGCTGGCCTAGCCATCCCTCGACTCACCCACACCTGCTGTTATTCTCCGGCGATGGCAGACGAACCAGTAAACCCTCGTACAGTCGTACTCGCCTCCGCGTGGGAAACAACTACCGAGTCTTCCGTGCCTCCGTGTCGTTCCCTTCCTAGGCCTCGCCGTCATCCACCGCCATGGTGCTCTCGGCGCGGCGTGGTCAACGTGGTCAAGGAACGACTTCCATCGAACATGGACTGTACGTGGAGAGGCTGACAGCTGGGTCCACGGCCGCAGCAAGGAAGTGCCTCCTTATTACGCGTAAAATAATTATTCCTCCACCTGACAGCAGGGACCCACCGGACGGGCCATCGTATTTCGCGAAAAAAACATTTCCCCCCTGACTGCTAGGACCAACCAGCTACACCTTCGCATGCGAGGAAGTGCGTCCGGGCAAAAAAAACGATTCGCCCCCTTGACTGCTGACTTTCGGCCTATTAGAGGCCCGATGTAGACATGGGCCCATTTCAGCCCGGTGTGAGTTTCGGCCTGGGAATGGCCCGTGGTACCCATGGGCCATATATGGTCTGACGTGACATCGGGCCCACTAACGGCCCATGATAAAGGTGGCAACAGTTAAGCCCAACGTGACTTTGGGCCTGTTAAAGGCTTGTCGCATAATTCAGCCCATTTAAGTCTGTACTAAGCTTTCGGCCTCTTAAAGGCCCATGATATGAGTGGGCCAACTAAGGCCCGAGATATGTTTCGGCCTTGTAACTGCCCGTGATATAACTGGGCCCAAAAAGGCCCGGTTTACATTTCATCCTGCTGAAGGCCCATCGACGACTAATGAAAATTGAGGCCCAATATGCATTTCGGCCTGCTAAAGGCCCATGGTTTCATCTGGGCCATAACAGGCCAGTACAATATTCAGCCTGTTAATGGCGCAACACTACCTGGGCCAAACTAAGTGCTGGGTCCACAAAAGGCCCAACTAAAATATAGGCCGGTGTAAGTTGTGGGCCTCGCGCAAAGTGTGAAGGCCCCAATCATTCGGGCCCAAGAATGATGCAGGCCGGCCCAATTGTGGCCCGCTAAACACCAGGCCCGTTAGAAGCGAATGTTTCGGCCCGGTCGCCTACATCTGATTTTTTCAGATATCGAATGATGGCAGTAACTAGTAGGAATTAAGAACAAACCTACTCTATACAATAAAGAAATTGCGGCATAGTAACTAAGAATAAACCTACACTATACAATAAAGGATTTATGGTATATTACATCCACTAGGCATCGGCATCGAAGTTCGCCACCAGTGATCATAAAGTGCAACGAAGAAGAAGATTACAAAAACTGGGCACCATTGCAGCGTAACAAAATAATACTAAACTGAGACCACTTCCAAGACAGTTCAAGAAAGGTTAGCCTTGCACTGGAACTGCTGCGCAAGCTGCTGAGCAAGGCTGTGAGACCGGCCTAGCATGTCGGTCATAGCTTCCAGGTGTAGTTGTTTACCGATGAGGTTCTCATTGCTGTTCTCCACAATCTTTCTTGGAGATAGGACTTCAAGTCGAAGTTGAGTTGCAAAATGCCTTTCTACTAGAACTTGGCACTGAAGAAGTTGAACTGATTAAGACAATGAATTCTGTGAGCTTGTCTGACTGCTAGTCTCGAGTAACTTGAACACTGCATCAAGACAAGACTTTAGGGTTGTCTCGCTATCTTCAAGATGTTTTTCCTTCTTTGCTGTAATATGTGTTGGGTTTGTCGCACAGCCTTCAGCAGACTTGTGCATGCCATCAGGCATAACACCCTGAAACAAAACAGAGAGATGAGAGGTTTTGCATGTGTATAAACAAAGATGATAACTGTGCTGTCAATTCCATCCAATTTCAAATTAGAAAATAAAGAGTAAGTTCAAAATACCAATAGCATAATTTGCCATTGTCCATAATGCGGGGAGCTTCACCACACGACTGGATTACCATGTCAACATAACAAGCATAGATGAAGGGCAAAGAAAATCATTGTATCTATTTTGGTTAATGTGCATGGCATGTTGTTCATATCATCAGCCACATCAGTAAGATAAAACAGGAGTTGACAAGCTGCAAAAGTGGGCTGCTGCACCACACACTGGATTATAGATCCACAAAAACAAGCATACATATGGGGAGTATTGAGTAATGTGCATGGTATGAATAAGGAATTTGGTTTTACAAGTAAAAGTTAGAACTTACGGTTCTTGTGAACATGCATTTTGGTAGAAACAGCAAACTAAACAGCAGTAAATGATAGGGAGTATGAGAAAATTAAACAGCAGTTGAGGATAAACACTTTACAAGGACTGACTTACATTAACAGTTAACACCGGCTTTATAATGCCCTTCTCCATGTCAAGGGAAGGATAACTCAAGAATTTCAGCACATAATCTTCTTCATAAGCATTGCCTGTACTCTACATTTTGTAGAGAGTAATTATAGATATGATAATACTGGAAGGGATAGAGGGTAATGAAGATAAGATGCAGATTGATGCTACATAATCAACTACCAATCCCTGGAAGTACAAGCATTACAGGACAAAATGTACTGACAAGAGCAATGGGCTACACTTCTGCACTGGCATTGTCTGTGTATTCTACTTTTTGGTAAGATTAAATATAGATCTGATCTTTTTTAGTAAAAGGTGATCGAGGGAGATAAGATGCAGAATGCTACACAATGAACCAATCCCTCTTGCCGTAATACAACAGTGTTTTGAACACTGGTGTACTATACAAAACGTTCTTATATTATGGGACAGAGGGAGTAGGTGTTAATGTATGTACAGTCATAGACGACGTTCAGTCCTTACAAGAGGACTGCAGAGCTAAACCTCTTCAAAAGCATTGGTTGATTCTAAATTTATGAAAGAGTCCATATAGATCTTATAATGTCCAACAAATGGACGATAACGAGGCTAACATGTGTAGTGATGCTACATAATCAAACAACTATGAAAGTAAGTATGGTCATACAGGGCAAGAGGTACTCACAAGAGCAATGCAGTATGCAGTATAGTTGTGAGATTCTATGGTTCCTTGAGAATGAATGTTCTTCTGCTAATAGTTTTCGTACAAGTGAGACGTTAAGGCAAATGCAGAAATGAAGTTCAAATTGTGATGTGATATCATAGATAGTACCTTACACTGCAGCCGAGACCAATGTGTAACAAGATTATTCCAGTCACCGTCGGATAATTGTAGCACCAGAGACTTTACAGAAATTTCGTTTAGAGGCTTGCCATCGAAGTGCGCTCGCCTCAGGTAGGAACGATACTTCATCAACGAGTGCTTGAAAAGCGCAACCAACCCTTGCTCGTCTTCACAATCTAGTTTGGTCCTCACCTATTTAAAAGAATGAAATCTTGTATCTTCTGTCAGCAGAAACATATGCAGTAATGACCATGAATAACATTAGTACATTACTTATGCGTAAGTTGTGGAGGAAGACTGGAAATTGTTCTATGTCTGTGGTATAATCTTTCCATGAAGGAAAGATGCGCACAAAGTTCCTGACAACAATATAAGCTTTGTCTTCTAAACTGGGAAGAAATGGAACAGGGGTCCTATTTGCTGCAATTGGGGCTCTCTCTGGTTCGAAAAGGGATTTGGCAACTGGATTTGGTGTACTCTTTGCTGGAATGGGGGTTTTGCGTCGTAGAGCTGGTGCTATGTCAACTGGCATAATCATAATGTTTGCTGCAGTTGGGGTCTGCTGAGTTGGGGCATCAGAAATGACCAGTGTAGTAGGGCTAGAGTCTGCTAGAGTTGGGGTGTTTTGTGGGTCAGGTGATATTGCAACTACACCTAATGGGCTATTTGATTTATCAGGTGCCACTACCTTTTCCAAATACTTTGCTTGTGCTCCTCCACAATCAGCAATCGCCCTCTTCCTTTTGAACATCTGATACACAAGAAGAGCATTTGAATGGATAAATATGGTATGATGATAGATGGAATATGTACTGAAAATGGATAGGCAGGCCGTATTCACATACACGATGTGTAAACTAAGCTAATGGCAGTTCAACAAAGTAGAAGCAATGCAAAGCATGAGTTGCAAGATATGTGCGACAAATATAACCTTGGAAAGTTAGAGCAAGCACCTTGATGGGTGAATAAGTTAGGGCATCTTCCTCTGACTCCTCCACTAGGGAGCTACATTGACTTAGGTCTCCCTCTAGCTCAGAATCACTGTTAGGATCATATTCTGAGCATGAATCTGTAGGTGGAGAGCGTTTGCATTGCACTGCATCCAGACTTGATTTCAGTCCCTTAATGCCAAGTTTGACAGCCATGGCATTGTTCTGCTTTATTCTTTTCATGCGCGCAAGCTCATAATCATTATGATGCAGTTCAGAATCTGAGATTCATAAAAACATAAAAAGTAGCCAGATTATCTATGGAATGCATTGCGGATTCAACTCGAATAGTGTCTCCCTATAAACCCCTGAATATGCAAAGTTCACCCCCCAACCGTGCTGACCAGACCACACACAGAAATACAAACCCCTTATGTCTCTATAACAGGCAGACCCACATTTCAAAACTGAAGTAGGAACATTAGAATTATATGAAATTCGTATTTGAACAAATAAACTAAGAAATTATGAGTGGCATAATGTTTAGCTTCAAGGGTGGAGTGTTGGTAGTGCGACACAAAGCAAGTAGGCAGATTGTATTCCCTGTAAAAGATCGAAGCCTATGTAAAAGCTGGAAATGACACTTTCTTTCTATACAATGCAGTGTTCGTTGCCCACACATGATGGAAGAGATCTGTCGCGACCGGTTTTCCGGGTATTAATTTCCAGAAAATGGCAGTCGTGCCCATCAGCCCCAGGATTACTGTTAGCTAATGAGACATCAACTTGATACAGAAATTCCAAGCAAGAAAATACAGGATATGCAGTACAACACCATTTTGGCCTGTGAGTACAACAAAGGTTTCTAGTGGTTGACGGCAGAAGCGGTTTTTGAAACATCAATGTCTGTGGAATTCCATTTCCCACAGGAACAGCTGACCAGGTTAACTCCTATCTTCGCGATGCTGCTACCATCATTGCTTAGTTTCTGGGGCTGTCATCGCAACGCTCCTCTCCATGCAAGAAATCTGGCCAAGACAATAGCCAGGGACAAGCCAGTGAGTACTTTGAATGTACTCACAAACATTAAGAACACAGGTATAATATAGCCACTGATAATCATGCTTAAAAATATCTTATGATCATTTCATCCGCTATGAATTAAGGTTCATGATGCATGCAAGTAGATTATTTAAATAAATCATGAGTAAAAAATCAGGGGGTAAAAATAATAAGCACCGATCGGGTGTCTGAAGCGACACCTCGAAAGGATAATAGTATGAAGCATGCCTCAGTCGGGCGTCTGAGCGACACCACAGAAAGGGCTTATATAAAAAAGGCATAACGAGCATGCCACAGTCGGGCGTCTGTGCGACACCACATAAAGGGATTATAAGTAAATGGATTAACCAACATGCCACAGTCGGGCGTCTGAGCGACGCCACATAAAGGGCTTATAAGTAAATGGATTAACAAACATGCCACAGTCGGGCGTCTGAGCGACGCCACATAAAGGGCTTATAAAGCAAATAAATAACAAACATGCCACAGTCGGGCGTCTGAGCGAGGCCACATAAAGGGCTTATAAAGTAAATAAATAATCACCATGAATATCCGGGAGGTAGAACCATTCCAGGGATATTCATTACTTCAAACAATATACTTGGTTAGTCCACAACAATAAGAAATCATAACCATCATATATCACAAGTCATAATCCATATATTCTGGTTTAACAGTTTCACCTTCGAAGACCGACACTAAGACCGACACTTGACCCATCCCAGACTGTAGTCCTTAACCATGGACACGGCTATTCGAATAGGTTTAATATCTCTGCAGAGGGTGTACTCTTTACCCACGAATAACGGATTCCTTTAGTCCATCGGGACTAATTCCGTCTATGGTCTTTTGATTGAAAACACACCTATCCGCACACACCAGCCTAACTTACCGGTGTCTGGAAATCACCCACGACACCCGTTAAGCAAAACTCTAAGTGGGGAGGCTACAACCTCGACGTAGCATGGGATCACAAAATTTATACCGCGCACAAACTAGGGGAGCTACCCCTTCGGCTACAACCGAAACACCCATGCCCCCGGGTCAGGTGGCATGCCTACCGGATGCCTCCAGTATCTTCCACCATGGCCTCTCTATACGGTGTGTGCTAGGAAAGGGGTTGACAAATTACTGAACCGTACCCTACCTATGGTAGGGACAAGTGGTAGTACGAAACAAGCATGGGGGTTACCGGAACAAGACTCGATCTATGGTCGACTCAGGAGGTTTTAGGTATTCCCTGCATGATTAGCATAACGAATATATTTTATCAAATAGACAGACTCACCACTCATCGTACCCTTCATGCCATGCCAGACACACTTGTCTCGACGAGGAACTAGGGACAAGCTCGGGTCTACCCAAGACAGAGACTTTCCCGTTTTCCTTCCGGTAGGCACGAACGGCATACGAGGATGATCATTATCACAAACATGTCCATTTCCAATAGCAAGGAAATTTCAAATAAGCATTTATGCAAATGATCACATCACCACATAAAATAACGAGTTCCACGTATTGAGGTGGTGTCATAAACGTGTCAAACAATGCATGCAAAAAATTATGCCAGGGCTCAGGATGCTTGCCTTCAAAGTGTAGAGAGTCAGGGTGCGTCCAAAACTTTTGAAAGCATGCTTCTCTCTCTCCAAGGTCCTATTTTAAATAAACTTGAATCAACACACAAATTTAAAAACAGCACAAAAAGTTTCTGAATTTTTTTTCAAATAAATCTTAAAATAAACTAGACAATATTTGCGAGAGGCAGGAAAAAGAATCAACTCATTTGGAGTTATAATTAAAAAGTTATAGGCAGTCAAAGTTGTGGTCAAAACTGGTTTTAAAAAAATCAGAAAAGAAAACGGTTCAAACAAGATTACGCTTTCGCTCAGAGGAGACGTACTTGAGCTTTTACGCCTCCACTTATCCAGCATGGACGGCGCGTGAGTCACTGACAATGGGCCCGGGGGACCCACTGTTCAGGTTTGACTAGTCGACCTCCCTCCTCTTCCTCTGCCCCGAGAGGAGGCGGGACTCCGGCGATGCTCGCCGGCGAACAGCGGCACCGTTCGGGAAACGGAGGTCACCCACGGGCTCAGGGGATCGAGGCGGTCACTCCGGTAGTCGCTACGGTCTCGGGGGTGGACGGAGCTGCCGGCGGCGATCTTCGCAGCGGACGGTGGCCGTCGGGCAAAGTGATTTTTCTCCCGCGGCGAGTCCCGATCAAAATCGAGCAGGGGGATGGATACACTAGGAGGAGAGGGTGTTCCTGGTGAAGAGAGTGGAGAGGAGGAGGCTCTGGTGGCGCCGGAATGGCCGGGGCAGTGGCGGCGGCTGCAGTCGTCGGAGGTGGGGAAGAAGACCTCCCCGGGTTGATTGGCTGCCATGGAAGAACTAGGGGAGCATGCTGAGGCTGCCTCGCGAACGGAACATGCTCGGGGGCCTCTCTTTATAGTGCAACGAGGTCGGTTTGCGGAGGCCGTGGATAAGTTCGCCGGCGAACCGCCTCCCTGTAGCGGCAGGGTGCCGTGGCGGCGACGAGAGCTAGAGGGCACGCGTGAGGATGAGGCTGAGCTGTTCCAGGGGCAGGTGGCGAGCAGTTGAGGCTTGGGCGGCACCGACCTGGCAGAAACGCGCTGCGGACGCCGGCGTGCCGCCAAGGGCTCTGACGGCGGTGCTGCAGGGCACCAGGGCTGCTTGGCGTGTTGCGGAGAGAGGGAGAGTGTGTGGCGCGGCTCTGTGGTGTGGGCGAAACCAGGGGCGCGACGTGGCGACTCGGGCGCGGGACGTGCAAAACGCGCGCTCTGCTCGCGCCCAGAGCACGCACTGAACGTGCTCGACGAAATGCCAGTGTATTCTAGAGGTTGCGGGTGAGGCTGGAAAGAAACAGGGCTAGGCTGGGGTTAGTCAAAGGGTAAATGGACATGGTGGTTAGGCCAGGTGGCCAAGTTCACAATGTAAACTTGAAATCATGCCAAATCTAGCTATGCACACAGGGTGTTTGTCAAAATGCCAAGGGCATCTAGGCAATACTTGGGGTGGCCAAAATCTCCAGGTCAGTGTCTCTCTGGATGGATAAGGGGGTGGTGAAGCTAGTTTGACAAAAGGAAAAACTTGCTAGTGCAAGTTGTGCAAAACTTCAGTTTTTGACAGAAAGAAGAGGGCATGATTGCAAGCACTTAGAGTCATCCAATGGGTCCACTCTCCTGGACTTAAGGGTTTGGCAAAGTGCACTACAAGCAGGAGAATGCTCAAGGGTAAAGGAGCAAGTTAGAAGGTGGTTGCAGTACAAATCACCAAGTTGTACCATAATGAAGATGAGGATGATTCACCCAAATCTTTCAAAGAACATTACTGGGTTTTTGCATAAAGTTGCATCACAAGCTACTACCCGCATCCCCAAATTTTTGTGGAGGCTAGGAAGAAGTATTTAAATGAGTTGTAGTGCAAAATTGCCCACTGGACCAGAGAAGAAAATTGGGTGTAGAGCTCAGAATATTTCATGAATAAAAGATATTTTTGCATAAAAGTGATTTAAAAACATCACCTGACATCTCCAAATTTTGGTTGGAATTTTAAGTGAATTTATCAAATGGTTGTAGTTCAAATATGGCCATATAACCTTGGAAAAACCATTTTTCAAGAAAATAAAGATCAAGCAAATTAATTATGTAATTAGTTCTACTAATAAAAGAAAAGTTTTTCTTGAGAAAGTAAACAAGTCCAATAACATATTTGAAAAGTTTTCACTCAAGGGAACAACTCCATAATAGCAAGGGGAAAAAGGTTCAAAAAGCAAAAGGGAGCCCAGAAAATAAAAAGTTTTAATTTCCTGGCAAAATTTTAATTAATAAAACAAGGTCAAAATTTTGGGGTGTCACAACACTACCCCCCTTAAAAGAAAATCTCGTCCTCGAGATTTGCTAAGAGTTGTTTTAATAAAGATAATCCACGTCGTCAGAAGGTGTAGATGAAGTAACTCAGGGAAAAGAAATCTCACTCCAGGATTTTTCGCGAGAGAAAACGGAAATGCACTAGAGTCAAACCGCAACAGAGCTACTCACATTAATAGCAATTAAATGATTTACTCGCCACGCAAACTCGGGGGGTACCACGCATAAGTTATCACACATAAACAAAAGTTGCAGTAATAAACACAGCAGTGACATCTAAATTGAAAACGGTAACTGGACGGGATCCCGGGAAAATGTCTCTGGTACTGGGATACACTCCTCTTCTATTGGGGAAAGTGGATTGACCAGTCGATGAATGTGTCTCTCCTGGTCAGGCCTCAGTGATCTGCCGATGGCGATCTGAGGGTTTAGATCCGCGAGGCTCTGGAGATAACCCATCACACGTTGGGTTAAACGTTCTTGAGCGATGACGTACTGGACAAGGTTGGCCAGGACTGGGTCTCTCTCTATTCTTCCACCAGGAAAAGATGTTACTCCTCCGGGCGCTGCACGGCTCGGGAAGTAATAATACCCTCGTTCGCTGGCATAGGCTACCGCGAATCGAAGGCGAGCAAGCGCTTCATATGCAGCAGCTTCTACGGCCATATGCGGGGTCGGCATAGATTTCCCCACGAAGGAGACCTCTGTTGGGTCTTGGTTTGTGTTTACGGGAGGGATGTGCACTGCTGCCTAGTATCTCGAGGTGGAAGGGGTGATTCTCGATTTGAACAGCTCGTACTGGGGTGGCTGGATGGAACCCATGGTACTGCAGGTAAAATCCCACAATATCTTGAAAAAACTACCTGGGGTTGCATCTGGAGTTCTCAGATAAATACTAGGGCTCCGCATGGCAAGAAATGGTTGTGAGGATGGTGCACAAGGTGAGGGGTGCTTTGGAAGGTCACGCGGTGGCCTTTTTATAGCACCGGAGCTGGGTCATTTTACCGTGGTGAAAGGTAATGAATTCGCCAGCTCAGCTCCAAGGGTCGGGGTCAAAGCCACAGATACATATCTCACCAAAGTGACGTATCACTGCGGGGATTGTCGGGGTAGTTTTGGAAACTGTGCCTGGGGCAGAAATTTATACCGCATGCTGACATATCCATGCAAGGCTACTATTTAAAACAGAGGCACGGCGACAGGCTGCGTCAATATACAAGGTCACATGATTACAAAGCGAGGATACACTGGGACTCGACACTACTTGAGTGACTTAGTCTACCTCGTTTACATCTAAGCGGGCGTGCCTTGTGGATGTCGAGGCCTCTCCACGGGTCTCACCGTCGGAATTAGCTGGAGAGGGTTGAGGGGCTGCAGGCTCTGGGTAGCGATGATGACCATCTTGGGGATTGTTGGCCACAATCCCGTTGGAGTGTGCTCCCAAGAGGCGACGAAGCACTTCTGGGGTCATCAAAGCACCTTGGTTGTTGGATGGGGCTGACCTCAGGGTCTCGACTGGTTGTCCGAACAGCACGACTGGGTTGTCGGTGTCGGGCTCGTTTCCTTCTCTCGCCGGGGCTCGACGAACCAGCTCTCCACGAGCTGCGATCAGATCAATGGTGATTTGATCGAACAGTTCCTCTAGTGCACCTACATAGCGCACTAGGTGCAGCAATGCTGGATCTGTCTCGTGATCTCTGTTGGCAACTTCGGGTGGTCTACCATACCCTTCACGTCTGTGGTAGTAGTGGAACGAGCGACAGTTCACTTTGGGCGACAAGTGCCGGAGATGAACTATAGCCTCTCGAGCAGCTAGTTGGATGGCTTGTGGCTCAAAGGAAGTTGTTCTTCCGGTGAACCTGTAGGGGCGCTCGGGCACTAGACCCCTACCGTAGATGTGCACAGTGGCCCAGAATTGACGGTCCTCACCGCTCATGGGTCCTTGGTACACAACATATTCTGGGGGCTCTTCTAACGCATAGGCACGACGGGTGAGGTTTGCGAGTATGGTCACAAAGCCTCCAAGGTTGGTTGCTGTGGCCTCATTGTGCACGACGGGGCCAGGCATTGTGGCTCGGTTTGGTGTAGCGGCTGTGCTGTGCTGGGTTGGGGCTAGTGTGCCCTTTTTATAGGAAAAGGGGACGGAGTCTTCCTTCGCACGCTTGCAAATGGGACAATTTTAGGTGTTGGTCACTGGCGCGTGATCGACGGGCTAGGTTGATAGGTTAGGCACCGACTGCCAATAGGTGTCGGATCACTATGTGGCTATCTTGCATGAGAAGCTTGGCCGAGGTTAGGTTATGGTCTGGTGGGTTGGTGTGCCTAAGATTATAGACCTGGCTAAGATAGGATTAGCCAATGGTCGGCCTGGCTCTGATACCAAGTCTGTCGTGACCGGTTTTCCGGGTATTAATTTCCAGAAAATGGCCGTCATGCCCATCAGGCCCAGGATTACTGTTAGCTGACGAGACATCAACTTGATACAGAAATTCCAAGCAAGAAAATATAGGATATGCAGTACAAGACCATTTTGGCCTATGAGTACAACAATGGTTTCTAGTGGTTGACGGCGGAAGCGGTTTTTGAAACATCAATGTCTGTGGAATTCCATTTCCCACAGGAACAGCTGACCAGGTTAACTCCTATCTTCGCGATGCTGCTACCATCATTGCTTAGTTTCTGGGGCTGTCATCGCAACGCTCCTCTCCATGCAAGAAATCTGGCCAAGACAATAGCCAGGGACAAGCCAGTGAGTACTTTGAATGTACTCACAAACATTAAGAACACAGGTATAATATAGCCACTGATAATCATGCTTAAAAATATCTTATGATCATTTCATCCGCTATGAATTAAGGTTCATGATGCATGCAAGTAGATTATTTAAATAAATCATGAGTAAAAAATCAGGGGGTAAAAATAATAAGCACCGATCGGGTGTCTGAAGCGACACCTCGAAAGGATAATAGTATGAAGCATGCCTCAGTCGGGCGTCTGAGCGACACCACAGAAAGGGCTTATATAAAAAAGGCATAACGAGCATGCCACAGTCGGGCGTCTGTGCGACACCACATAAAGGGATTATAAGTAAATGGATTAACCAACATGCCACAGTCGGGCGTCTGAGCGACGCCACATAAAGGGCTTATAAGTAAATGGATTAACAAACATGCCACAGTCGGGCGTCTGAGCGACGCCACATAAAGGGCTTATAAAGCAAATAAATAACAAACATGCCACAGTCGGGCGTCTGAGCGAGGCCACATAAAGGGCTTATAAAGTAAATAAATAATCACCGTGAATATCCGGGAGGTAGAACCATTCCAGGGATATTCATTACTTCAAACAATATACTTGGTTAGTCCACAACAATAAGAAATCATAACCATCATATATCACAAGTCATAATCCATATATTCTGGTTTAACAGTTTCACCTTCGAAGACCGACACTAAGACCGACACTTGACCCATCCCAGACTGTAGTCCTTAACCATGGACACGGCTATTCGAATAGGTTTAATATCTCTGCAGAGGGTGTACTCTTTACCCACGAATAACGGATTCCTTTAGTCCATCGGGACTAATTCCGTCTATGGTCTTTTGATTGAAAACACACCTATCCGCACACACCAGCCTAACTTACCGGTGTCTGGAAATCACCCACGACACCCGTTAAGCAAAACTCTAAGTGGGGAGGCTACAACCTCGACGTAGCATGGGATCACAAAATTTATACCGCGCACAAACTAGGGGAGCTACCCCTTCGGCTACAACCGAAACACCCATGCCCCCGGGTCAGGTGGCATGCCTACCGGATGCCTCCAGTATCTTCCACCATGGCCTCTCTATACGGTGTGTGCTAGGAAAGGGGTTGACAAATTACTGAACCGTACCCTACCTATGGTAGGGACAAGTGGTAGTACGAAACAAGCATGGGGGTTACCGGAACAAGACTCGATCTATGGTCGACTCAGGAGGTTTTAGGTATTCCCTGCATGATTAGCATAACGAATATATTTTATCAAATAGACAGACTCACCACTCATCGTACCCTTCATGCCATGCCAGACACACTTGTCTCGACGAGGAACTAGGGACAAGCTCGGGTCTACCCAAGACAGAGACTTTCCCGTTTTCCTTCCGGTAGGCACGAACGGCATACGAGGATGATCATTATCACAAACATGTCCATTTCCAATAGCAAGGAAATTTCAAATAAGCATTTATGCAAATGATCACATCACCACATAAAATAACGAGTTCCACGTATTGAGCTGGTGTCATAAATGTGTCAAACAATGCATGCAAAATATTATGCCAGGGCTCAGGATGCTTGCCTTCAAAGTGTAGAGAGTCAGGGTGCGTCCAAAACTTTTGAAAGCTTGCTTCTCTCTCTCCATGGTCCTATTTTAAATAAACTTGAATCAACACACAAATTTAAAAACAGCACAAAAAGTTGTCTGAATTTTTTTTCAAATAAATCTTAAAATAAACTAGACAATATTTGAGAGAGGCAGGAAAAAGAATCAACTCATTTGGAGTTATAATTAAAAAGTTATAGGCATTCAAAGTTGTGGTCAAAACTGGTTTTAAAAAAAATCAGAAAAGAAAACGGTTCGAACGGGATTACGCTTTCGCTCAGAGGAGACGTACTTGAGCTTTTACGCCTCCACTTATCCAGCGTGGATGGCGCGTGAGTCACTGACAGTGGGCCCGGGGACCCACTGGTCAGGTTTGACTAGTCGACCTCCCTCCTCTTCCTCTGCCCCGAGCAGAGGCAGGACTCCGGCGATGCTCGCCAGCGAACGGCGGCACCGTTCGGGAAACGGAGGTCACCCGCGGGCTCAGGGGATCGAGGCAGTCACTCCGGTAGTCGCTACGGTCTCGAGGGTGGACGGAGCTGCCGGCGGTGAGCTTTGTAGCGGACGGTGGCCGTCGGGCAAAGTGATTTTTCTCCCGCAGCGAGTCCCAATCAAAATCGAGCAGGGGGATGGATACACTAGGAGGAGAGGGTGTTCCTGGTGAATAGAGTGGAGAGGAGGAGGCTCTGGTGGCGCCGGAATTGCCGGGGCAGTGGCGGCGGCTGCAGTCGTCGGAGGTGGGGAAGAAGACCTCCCCGGGTTGATTGGCTGCCATGGAAGAACTAGGGGAGCATGCTGAGGCTGCCTCGCGAACGGAACATGCTCGGGGGCCTCTCTTTATAGTGCAACGAGGTCGGTTTGCGGCGGCCGTGGATAAGTTCGCCGGCGAACCGCCTCCCTGTAGCGGCAGGGTGCCGTGGAGGCGACGAGAGCTAGAGGACACGCGAGAGGATGAGGCTGAGCTGTTCCAGGGGCAGGTGGCGAGCAGCTGAGGCTTGGGCGGCACCGACCTGGCAGAAACGCGCTGCGGACGCCGGCGTGCCGCCAAGGGCTCTGACGGCGGTGCTGCAGGGCACCAGGGCTGCTTGGCGTGTTGCGGAGAGAGGGAGAGTGCGTGGCGCGGCTCTGTGGTGTGGGCAAAACTAGGGGCGCGACGTGGCGACTCGGGCGCGGCACGTGCAAAACGCGGGCTCTGCTCGCGCCCAGAGCACGCACTGAACGTGCTCGACGAAATGCCAGTGTATGCTAGATGTTGCGGGTGAGGCTGGAAAGAAACAGGGCTAGTCTGGGGTTAGTCAGAGGGTAAATGGACATGGTGGTTAGGCCAGGTGGCCAAGTTCACAATGTAAACTTGAAATCATGCCAAATCTGTCTATGCACACAGGGTGTTTGTCAAAATGCCAAGGGCATCTAGGCCATACTTGGGGTGGCCAAAATCTCCAGGTCAGTGTCTCTCTGGATGGATAAGGGGGTGGTGAAGCTAGTTTGACAAAAGCAAAAACTTGCTAGTGCAAGTTGGGCAAAACTTCAGTTTTTTGACAGAAAGAAGAGGGCATGATTGCAAGCACTTAGAGTCATCCAATGGGTCCACTCTCCTGGACTTAAGGGTTTGGCAAAGTGCACTACAAGCAGGAGAAAGCTCAAGGGTAAAGGAGCAAGTTAGAAGGTGGTTGCAGTACAAATCACCATGTTGTACCAGAATGAAGATGAGGATGATTCACCCAAATCTTTCAAAGAACATTACTGGGTTTTTGCATAAAGTTGCATCACAAGCTACTACCAGCATCCCCAAATTTTGGTGGAGGCTAGGAAGAAGTATTTAAATGAGTTGTAGTGCAAAATTGCCCACTGGACCAGAGAAGAAAATTGGGTGTAGAGCTCAGAATATTTCATGAATAAAAGATATTTTTGCATAAAAGTGATTTAAAAACATCACCTGACATCTCCAAATTTTGGTTGTAGTTCAAATATGGCCATATAACCTTGGAAAAACCATTTTTCAAGAAAATAAAGATCAGGCAAATTAATTATGTAATTAGTTCTACTAATAAAAGAAAAGTTTTTCTTGAGAAAGTAAACAAGTTCAATAACATATTTGAAAAGTTTTCACTCAAGGGAACAACTCCATAATAGCAAGGGGAAAAAGGTTCAAAAATCAAAAGGGAGCCCAGAAAATAAAAAGTTTTAATTTCCTGGAAAAAATTTAATTAATAAAACAAGGTCAAAATTTTGGGGTGTCACAAGATCACATAGAGAAATACTATTCACTCATGTCTACGGTTGTAGTATTTAGAAACAGGGTGGTCCACCCTAAAAGAATATTGACAACAAATATGACAAGGCAAGCATAGATGTAGTGAATCAATCATTTACTTGTGAGCTCACTAGGACAAGTATGCAGAATTGTAACTGTAGTAAGAGACCATCCAAAATCTGAATTTAGAAGTTTGTCTAGCACTTATTGTTTGCAACTAATGGACGTGAATAATTGGATATTATATCGAATGAGTAAGAAAGACAAGTAAAATTTTCAACAAACCTGGCTTGCAGTAGTAATCTGGGTCAATGTCACTACGACCAACAATCCAAAATGACTAGTGTCTGTTCCTAGGGCCAGAATTTTGAAAACCCTGTGAACTTTACAGGTACTAAAGATTACCGAAATACATCTGAACCATTAGGTGTAGGTTGCACTGAGCACACAACAAACCCTAATGACAGTCATGCCTAATGAGTAACGAATCAATTAGAAAATGGGTGATGAGGAGTGGCTGCTGAGTGTTGAGGACTTATCTCAGGATAAATCGGGTGGGCTTAGTGAGTATTGCACGCCTGAGCCCTGAACGGACTAGGAAGGTAGGCACGGTGGCGCACCCGGGGAGCGGTGACGCTGTTGGGCGAGCGGCTGCTCGCCTCCTGTTAGTCCGGCGTCTCCACCTAGAGTCATGCCGTCTGGGGACGGCAAGTCGCCGGCGAGGCAGGCGGCTGGGGGCGAGTAGAGATCGGAAGCGCGCAGCAGAACAGAGGGGAATTGGGGCCTGGGCCGACCCAAAATTCCAGGGTGGGCCGACCCACCGTGGGCACCCTATAGAGATACACACCCGAGCGGCGAATATGCATTTTCAAAACTAATTTAGTAACATTTAGCTGACCAATTAAACGAATCTGTTTTCATAATATCATATTCGTATTTGAACAACTAAGCTTGTTTAGCTTGGTGGGTCGAGCAGTGCTATTATGACACGAAGCACGTATTCTGATCGCATAGTGATCATAAAAGCGGGAAACCGGAGAAATGATATTTAGCAGCCATTGTTTCCTTCAAACTAAGAAGATTCTAATAGCTGAAAAGAAAGTAGAGTAACCAAGTTAAGATCTATTTTCTGGTTGAGAACAAAAAGTTGAGGAGATATGAAGTACCACCTCTCTTGCGGCGCCGTGTAGGCATCGGGGGTGCGATGGCTGTCGGTGACGTTGAAGCAGATCTACAACGGTAGACGGGTGCATCGGGGGATAAGTCCCGTTGCGGTGGAAGAGAAGGTCATGTGACCGGCCCCGGCAAAGAGGACGACGGCGCCGATGAAGCGAGGGGACGTGATGCAAGGCTCTTGGTCCGTCGCCGTGGATGAGAAACGTCCATCTCTAGCAATGGACGACGGGGTCTTGGTAGGCGCTCCGGCATGGTGGAGGACGGTGGCGATGGATGTGGTGGAGGACGGCGGCGATGGATGGGGTGGCGGACGGAGGCTGGTGTGGGGATGGTGTTCTAGCGCGGACGGTGTATTAATGGGAAAATGGAGGGAGAGGTACGGGGAACCATGTTTTTGGGAGGCGCCTGTCTGAAATATGGGAAAGTTACGAACTTAGCCCCCATTTAAAATTTGGACATCTCGTCGGTTGGGGATATGACGGTAATCTCGCATCTCGCCAATATTTGCCCAGAGCGATTTCGGGCAAGGAGAGGGTGGTTGGCGCCCATGGTTGGCACGCACGGTGTATGAACGGGGCTGATAGGTAGGGCGGTTGTGTAACGTTTGAGTGAAGTTACAAACCTGCCCCTATTGAAAATATTTGCCGACATCGATTTCGGCCGAGTCGAGTTTGTTTTGCCGGCCATCGTGTATGAATGGGGAAATGGAGGGAGAAACAGAGGTCTTTCGGGCGGGCTTGAATCAAATGTGTTTTGCTGCCCATGTTTGGCGCCCACCGTGTCAGAATGGGCTCATAGGCGGTCGTGTCACAACTTATTGAAATTACTATCATACCCCTAGAGCAGTGGAAATCGGGCCGATGGATTGTTCGTGTAATAGGTAGATAGTAATTTCATCTTCCAAACACTTGGCTTCGGGCAGCTGACGTGGGACTAGACATTTTGCCGCTTCTTTTGAATTTTGGGACAATAAGCATCCACCTTTACCCTGGCAACTAAATTCGAATCCATTTTGTATTCCTATATGAATCTTTGCAAATCATTCTATGTGTTTTTATATATCTTCAAAAGGACGACAAAGATGTATTCCACTGTCATATATGAATATGGTTTATAAATGCCGATACTCAGATTTAGAATCTAGAATCTAGTTTAAGGTGAATTCAAATATTTAGAACACTTCATGTCGAACTCAAATGTCACACGCAGCATAATGTGTACTCCCATTTAGATATGTACACAAGCGATGTATCAAGATTCAAATACCGAGTGAATCAACCGAGTGAATCAACCAAGAATGTACAGAACTAACAGACATATAAACACTTATAGAGTATATGGATCAATAATATCAACTAACATACATAAGCCAGGCCGTTGTACTTTTCTTTGCTACAACAGTATCCTTTTTTTAGCCAAGCTACTACAGCATCTTGGCCCTTTCCAATGCGTGCCACTTATGGTCCATCTATACTACTATTATTCCTGAATGCACATTCGGACCGATTGGCATATTTGTAGGTCTGGCACAGCAATCAAAATGAAATGTCTCCGAGTCTTATCAATTAATACAGACTTGTGCTCAAATAAAATTACAAACCAAAAAATAAAAAAGAACTATTACATGATCTCTAAAACAAATGGTTTGATTGATTACATGAACAAACAACACAAAGGTTATTCAAAGATGGAAAGAACATTTCACCTATGATTTACCAAGTGGGAATTTAATTTCCTTTTTTCCTTCAGGACCTTAACAAATGTGGTCAGTCTCAGCTTGCTTCGTTTTGAAATCCACCAAATATTTAATGGTTGTCTTGAGTACTGCTACTGATTGTGCTGTGTTCTTCCTCAACATGTCAACTTCATCTCAAAGTGCCTAAGCAGAATCTCTTTCTACCACTAGTTTAGCCTCTAGACCATCAGCAGTTGGCAATTCATAATGTACGATTGGGCTGGTGCCACTACTGTGGGATGATACAACGTCCAGGGGGACCTCGCTCTTTGATCTTAGGCTAACCCGTTTTGCCATTAAAGTTCCGATTGGATTCAGAAAAGTTGAAGTTAGCAAAACATCTCAACTGGGAGTTATAACAGCAAACCAGTTAAATAAACAAGGAATTAAAGAGTTTCAATTCGATGCTGAAAAGTAGTTATTAACATCATTGTAACCCGTTGTTGCAGCAGCAAAGCAGTTAAACAAAGAAGTAGCTATTTAAGTTCAGGCAAACAGGTAATTCTTAACAGTAAGTATCAAACACATAGATAGGTGCAGTATATAATAGGATTAACAGGCTGTGGCATTATGTAATCAGTAGCAAACTAAATTAAGCCAAGCAACGTAATTGAACAATTTTGCAATAAGTGGCTAACTAAAATTTCGAGAAGCAGGTAACTGAACTTATGCTAGTTCTTTGTACAGGCACACTGCAACTTCTTTTTCGCTTACAAGGTTGTACGAAGGAGTCCATAGCATCAATTACTTCTTTCTCCCCACACTGCATTGGTAAGTCGAATGGTTAATCTGGTAAGATGGTGCGTCCTTGATATGTTATATGAGGACGTGTAGTCAGACTAGTTGTAACCACACACATCACACTGGCTTTTACTGTATATTTCATGCGATTACTTTTGGCATATCGAGATCTAAGCAATCTACAATAGGATGAAAAGACTGGCATCCTTCACATTATTGGCGAACTCAGTTCATAGAAACAAGCAATTCAACCATTCTGTGGGTAAATCAAAAGCACCACTGGAATATTTTTCACTACACCTATCATGCACGCAAAAAGGGGCGACGCCACCATAGGGGCTGGTATGGGTGGCCGCCTCGGGTGACTCGAAAGTGTGCACCTAGTTTGAGTCGTCCAGGTTGGCCCAGGCTAGTTTTGTTCGTCCCAACGCACGAGAAAGCAATGTAAAAAAATGAAGAAAAATGTTTCAATTTGGATAGGCCAATAACAAATGTGCAAGGCAGGCCCTATAGCAGGCTCGCAGCCCAAACAAGCGCCTCCCACATTGATCGACATCAGGAAAAATCCCAATTCATCCGCTCCAGCCTCCAGTCTGGTTCACTCCTTACCTAGCCGCTGCTGGACAGACCAACACAGCACTTCCTCGTTCCCTCGTTGGAGGGCGGTCGCCGGGCTTCAAGCGAACGGAAGGACAAGAAGATGAATATCCAACCCTGGGTGTAGCCTGCGTGGGAGGCAGCGGTGGCAGCACGGGCATGGCATCGAGCTTGCACAAACGGACAGTCGCAACTTGCAAGAGTAGCATGCGCAACGGGCAGGTACATCACAGCCCTGATTATATCTAATTCAACTCTTCAATTTCTGGCCAATTGTTAAACCTGACAGTGTTGTAAAACTTCTTGTATATAGGGAATCTATGAGAAAATGAAACCAATTTCTACTTATTTTATAACTCCCCCAATCAATACTGAACTGACTGAATCTATGACATCCAAGCTCACATTGTTCTTGAGCCTGAAGTGTCTAATGAACAGACTGCTAATGAAGGATTTGATGCAAACATTTTACATGCTCCTAGTGATGAACATATAGTGTCTAATGAGGCATCTAATGCAAGCATTTTCCGAGCTCCCATTGAAGGATTTAGTGTCTAATGATGATCTGCTATGTTGAGAGAGACATAGAGATTTGCAGGCATTGATGACAAGCAAATTATAGTGCATTTTCATGGCTTGAGGAAACGTCGAGGCCATCTACCAGAAATTCCTCGTATCATGACAACATAGCATAAATACTTTTCTAATCTGTTGTTTGAAACTATTGGCACACTTGTGCAGGATAGATATATTGATATGCAGTTTGCGCACTGGTTATAGGTGCAATTGCACTTCGATATTTTCAGCCAGAGAACGAATAATTCAAGCAGGTATAGACCATGTTTGTAGTCCTTCTACACCATGTTGCATTTTGTGTTTTTTGGTGCTTGCATCATTTAGTGTTTATAATCTGAACTACGTTGGATCATTAGCTGGTTTTCAAAGTGCATGTAGCTTCACATTTCTCAACTTATGTTGATTTCTGGAGTGCAAGTGCCTTCGTATTTTTTAAGTTAAATGTTCGCCCCTGGTAACTTGAATTCGTGGATCCGCCACTGCACACAAATCATACACGAATGCCAGTACGAATTAAATGAAATGCAGGGACTTATGCTAGCTCGTTGTACAGGCTCACTGCAGCTCTGCTTGCACTTGGGATGTTACATGTACAAGTCCATGTTACCACTTGCTTGGATGTGCAGGCCTTGTGCTCCTTGCATCCTCCTCTGCATTTTTGACACGGCGAATGGCTGATCAAATAAGAGGAATCAACCTTGCTGTTGTACCGGAGGACAGATACTTACAAGGTTATACGGGTGTGCAGGATGTGTACCAGATCCCGTAGCGCCATCATGCTTCGCTAAAAATGGATTTCCTTGTTTCAGATGATATCTCCAGAAGAAATAAGAGTTAAAGTCAGCGTTGGATAGGCATGTAAGCTAAGAGAGCAGTGAAAGGATATCCAACATCGTCGAAACAGTGAAGGGAGTGATGTGTGGATACCTAGTTCGGGCCGGCGTTTGGGCATGCTCTCCTAGCTAGAGTGCGGGTCACTTCAGATCCGTTGAGGGTGACGCGCTGGCATTGGCTGGCCGCGCACGGATGCAGATCTTGAGTGGCAGCGGAGCGCTACGATGCGGTGGACGAGACCGTTGGTGAAGCCCCAGCGGCCTCGGGGGGAGGAGGCGTGATGATGTGCTCGGTGAAGTAGCCCCGGTGAGTTGGGAGACGGCGTCGGTGAAGCGCACCTGATGCGGTGGAAGTCGGTATCTGTGAGGCACGTCGGTTGCGGTGGTCGACGTTGTTGGTGGACCACCCAGTGCGGTGGACGAGGGCATAGATGAAGTAGCTCCGGTGCGGTGGTGAAGTGCGACCGTCGTCTTCGTCGTCGTCGTCCGGCTCAGAGGTGGGGAAAGATACGAGACGAGGGGCGATTCGAACTTTGCTTGGGTTGGCGGCGAATTAGGGATTTGAGCAATCTAGGCGTGGAAGGGGACGGTGGAGAAGGGAGATTTTGCAGGGCTAGAATTGGGGCCGCCAGATATTTCAATCCGAAACATGGAAGCGCGAACTTATTTTGTCGTCGTCCTTTTTGGGGGGGGGAGTGAGGGAGGGGGGTGGGTGGCTGGGTGCTATGCGTCCGTCCGACACACGCGACCACCACGACACGACCCTGGTGCGCCTACATTTGAGAATGCAAACGAATCTTCTTTCATTTGCAAACGAATCTGTATGTATTACAATACCCGTGTTTTCCTTGCAATAATTAGTCATTCGAAACGAGATACTATAAATTAATTAATAAGGAGTTATTTGAAAAAAATTGAAACGGTATCCACGCTAACGTGGATTAGAGTGTGTGTCACATAATTAGTTATTTGAATTAGAGTGTGTGTCACATAGCTATCTCCAATTCTAACGTGGAATTCACATTTCACTCTATCCACGCTACTTTTTTAATACAAGTTCATATGTATATGATGAACACCATGGTAGTGAGAAAACTTTTGGATGGATTCAAACATATGACCTACAAAATAGCACAACAAATCGGGTCAATGTGAAGTTTTTGAAACCCAGTATGGCACGAATTCGAAATAATTACCCATATGCATGGTCCTCAGTGCAAATCTTACATTGTACACCGAATTGAAACATCGATATTAAGTCTCGTACTATCTACATTCAAATGTTGTTTTTAGCCCCCCCCCCCACCCCCGCACACACGCTACATACTTCCTGTATCAGTCAATCTTCCTCTCCTAACCACCTTAGGAAGCTATCGGTTTCCAGCACACATCCATTCTTTCTCTCCATGTTTCGATCTCTAACTCTCTCAACTATACAACCCCCTTTTTCCACTCTGTTACGAAATGTATTTACCTCACACACCCATGCCGAGCTCTCTCTCTCTCCCTCTCCCTCTCACCCTCTCGTGCTAAATACATGCATTACCTATCTAGCCCCCCAACCTCTCGTGCGCACGCACGCACGTTGTCTATCTAGGTCACTCCCTCGAGACTGTCCCACCCTTTCTTCCGCACGGCGGGCCACACTCGCTCAATCTCTCTCTCTTTATCTAAGTCTCATTTAACCTCGTTTTCTTTCACACACACAAATGATATATCTCCATGTTCGGGCCTCGATCGACACACTCTATACTTCCTCACACAGATTGTCTATCTAGGTCAGTCCATCGAAGCCGCACCCACTCTTTTGACCTCATGGCGGGCCACGCTCTCTCTCTCCCTCTCTCTCTCTCTATGTTTGTCCCGATTGACCTCGCTCTTTCTCGGACAAAAATGATATATCACCATGTTTGAGCCCAATTCGACTTATTCACATTGTAGACTCTCTCACGCACATTGTCTATCTAGGTCACTCTCTCCAACCTGTCTCACTCATTCGATCGCACGCACAAAATATATCTACACGTCTGTGACTGGATCATCTCTCAAGCTCTATCTTACAGCCCTCACCCTTGCCAAAACCTCAATCGGACAATATCTCTCAGAGCATATATATTTGTTCCATGAATGTCGGACCACACTCATTTTGTCTCTCTATCTATATGTCTCTTGATTGACCTCGCATGCTCACGCCGTATCTTCCACACATTGAAGCTACCTCTCCATCCCTCGCTAAGCCAGAGCTATTTACATTGTGAGGGGCACTCCAACCTTGGATTAATTTGTGTAGGCATTTATTCCGGTCGGTTTAGATTATATTTTCGTAGCATTCTCCCCACAACTACTCGAAACACCGTTGCAACCCCCGCAACTCCCCTAGTTGATTTCCCTCTGGCTCGGTCATCGCTCTCTCGCACTTTATTTCTCGGCTTCAACGTCGCACCATGGTATTATTGAAAAAAACTCTGTTGTTCTCTTTAATTATTATAAATAAGCTACAAAACTACACACCGATAGTCCACTTGGAATGGAACAAATTTGGACCCACAAATTAAAGTGCTACAAACTACACACCGAGGGGCCCACATGTCATGAAACAAATTTGGACCCATATACAAATTAAAAAATAAAGGACGAGGATCGAACTTGCGACCAGGGCCTTCAAGCCGCACGCCAATAGGCAACATACGTAGAACAGCAATGTTTGTTGTACCTCCCTTTGTTCACATAATGTTTTTATATTACCACGGCCTATTTAATTGATAACATGCAATATTATTTTTAGTACTATTTGCGTTCACTTACTGGTGGGTTCCATGTGTGCTCTCTCTCTCCTCCCCTTCTGCGTTTAGACGCACGGGCATACACGAAGAACTCGCGAGCGATGTTGAGTTGACCATATCTGGATGCATTCATAAGTTACGGCACCAGTTTCACATGCTAGCAGCACTAGTCAGTGTGTACGTGCAATGCACGTTAATTTGGAAGTATATTAAGTGCATGCGGATATTAAGTTGGATATTATTTGCGTGTTATTATGTGATTAGCACTATTTTTGGCATGAAATTAACTGCACGCTAAACGTGTTGAGCGCTCGACATTGAAGCAGTCTAGGTCATTGGATGACAAGGAATACATGTGCCTTGATGACGTTTTATATTTAATTTATACGACTCTAGCAGAACATTCAATCGATCAAACCATAGATTTCGTTCCGTCTGACTCCAACTTTAAATTATATGATGATCGATCTAAAATAAAAGGAAATGATAAACGTTCGGATTTTAAGCATGGCAATCCGAACGTTTTTCATGGCAAATTTAGATTACGCGGTGGCGGCGGGGGTGTCTTGCGGTGGGAAGCGGCTCCTCCGACGTGCTCTGTGTCTTGTCGGGCCACTGACCAACGGCGACGGCGGCGTCTTGCACTGTTGTTGGCGTACTCGTGGACGTTGGCCCTAGCTTCAAGGAAAGCCACAATGTTTTGGACTTCGGTCTCCAGGAGCGAGTCAACTGGCGGGAGGAGGCGACTGGCGTTGGTGCAAGGAAGCGGTCAACGGCGGCCATCCATGCCGCTGAGGGGGGAACTAGCACCCGCGCGGGGACAGGCGCTGTCAACGGCACGGCGGAGACATTCGTGTGCACAGGCACCGGCACGGGCACACACGTCAGTGCACGCATAGGCGCATGCACTGGCAGGTGCACGGGCACTGGCACGGGCGTGTGCGTCAGTGCACACGTAGGCACATGCGCTGGCAGGTCCACGGGCGCGTGAAAGTCGGCGGGGACCTTGTGGAACCCTGCGGCATTAAGCTCGGCGACAATGTGCGGCTCCCAGCCCATCAATACCACGGGGATGGGCGCTGGCGCAGTCGGGGCGACGGGAGCGGGGACAGGCGCGGCGCCTTCCTGCAAGGCCAATTCAAGCTCTTCCCAACGTGCCTTATGTTCTTGAGACTCCGGCTAGGTTTCTTCCTTAGGAAACTGGAAGACTAAGGGCAGACCATCGTGATGCGGCATAGCGTATGTTTAGGTCAGGCTGGTTGGAGGTAGATGACAGGAGAATCGGAGAGGAAGAGAGAAGATTGTTGCGATACTGGGTAGTGCGGGGTTGATTTTAAATTGCGGCGCCGGCGACATTAAAAGTGGGAGCAGTTGGGACGAAGGTGGGCGGCGGAGCCTGGTCAAAGGGCTCGCGGTCTACTCGCACGCCTCCCTGTCAGCCAGCGCAGCGGTCTGCTCGCACGCCTCCTGTCAACTCACACGCTTGCTCAGACGGCACCTGCCGATGAGAAGCAGGACTCGTGGTGGCACATAAACGCTCATGGTTTCAATAGTGAAAGCGTTCGCCTTAACGTGACAGGTCTTTGTTCCAAAATACCTTGGCTCTTCATTTGTGCAACCTGTCATAAGCAGCTTTCTCAAATTGAAGAAAAAAATTACGAAGTAATATTTGTGCCATATCACGTGCCGATGCTCAGTTTCAAGAATTTATGGTCACTTTTGGATTTTTTGAAATTTAAGATCTAGGATTCGAAACAATATCATAACCTGCATCATGCAATTAATTTTTAAGCCATACATATGTCCTCTTGTATTTCTTAAGAAAGGATTTGGTCAAACATTTTGCTTAGTTAGACTTCAGACAAGTTATATATGCAGAGCAAAAGGATAATCCCTCCGTACCAGTGCATTGTCTGATATATTAACTCAAGTACTAGGCACGAACAAATGGGCTCAATTCTATGCTCATCCTGGTGTAGTAGTAGTAGTACTACTAGGCAATGCGGTTGACAGGTGACCTTGGCGAGCGGCGACCGAGGAAATTGAACCGTGCTTAGCACGGTAGGTAACGTTGTCTAGTTACTTTTTTTAACACAACATTGTCTAGTTACTAAAGCATCCCTCCGTTGTTCATCGGTAGTCATTATGGACCGGGGACATGAGGGGAATTTCCTAGGGCTAGAATTCTAGCCGCCAGATATTTTGACTCGAAACGCGGAGGCTTGACTGGTTGGGGTTGCCTAATGTGCGTACCACGCACGCCACCAGAAGGACACCAGCCCGGTTTTTTATTTTTTATTTTTTAGGATCAACACGAGCCAAGGTCTAGCTGGTACGCCGTTGGGTCCTACCATTCGAGAATACGAAAGGAACCTTTTAAGTTGCCGAACGAATCTATGTGTATTACAATGCTGTTATTTACCTTGCAAATACTAATCTCAACGTGGTAATTGATTTATGACGAGTTGTTGAATTAGAGTGAGTTTGTGATATAGTGATCTCAACGTGGATTTCACATTTCATGGTATCCCTGCTAAGTTTTTCAATGCAAATGACACCCACACACGACCACAACAACAATCCAATAAGTATAGTGCATCTATTTTTCCAAACCATGCATGTATGACATGAATTCAAAAATACTCCTTCTGTTCCTAAATATTAATCTTTTAGAGATTTCAACAAGCGACTACATACGGAGCAAAATGAGTGAATCTACACTCTAAAATATGTCTATATACATCCGTATGTGCCAGTCCACTTGAAATCTCTAAAAAGAGTAATATTTAGGAACGAAGGGAGAAAAATGTAAGACATGCATGGTCCTCAATTCAATATTTAAAACGAACATGAAACTAAAACATGAATATTAAGTCTAGCACTACACTACATGCAAATGTTGTGTTTAATCAGGCGGAGCTATGATTGTTGGGGGTCACCCCCTCGACCTTAGATAAAATTGTGAAGCTCTGTTTAGGGTTGTTTAGAATATATTTGTCCCCACCCTCCCAACCATCGATTGGTTGTGCACCCCCACCCCTCCTCCCCGGGAGAATATCATGTGCCCCCATACCTTAGATGCTATATGCCGATACGAGTTGCTTGGAGCTTGTAGATCTGAGATATAGCAGCTCACATGATGTCTTAATATTTTTACAGGAAACCTTGATGAGTTTGAGAATTGCACACAATTTGTACAAAAACTACTCAGATGCCCTTGGATCCCATATCCAACGACCTCGAAGCTCGTATCACCGTAGCATCTAAGATGAAGGAGGACACCATATTCTCCTGTATGTAAGAATATGATGTGCTACCAAAACTTAGATGCTTTGGTGATACAAGCTCTTCGGAGCCGTTGGATTTGTGACCCAACACATCCTCGGTGGTTCGAATGGTTTTTTGCAAAAAAGCCCCCCGGCAACTGCTTACAAGCACAAAGACTGCTCAGATGCCATTGGATCTTAGATCAAACAACCTCGAAGCTCGTATCACTGTAGCATCCAAGCTGCGAGAGCACCTTATGTTTTCTCGCACGGGAGAATATGAGGTGCTCCCGCATCGTAGATTCTATCGTGATACGAGTTCACGGAGATCTAAGGGCCCACAATAGGAGGTTTGAATGTTTTTGCAATATATGGATGAGAGAGTTTGGGAATTGCGCAGAAAGTACAAGTACGACGCATGTGCCATCTGATCACTGATCATACGGCCTAGATGCTCATATCACCGTAGCGGGTAATTAAGCTACGGGGAGCACCTAATATGAGCAACGGGGAGCCGTTGGATCCAAGATGCAGCGGCACACACGAGGCCTGAATGTTTTATTTGCAAAAAAACATTTGGAGAGTTTGGAAATTGCGCATAATTACAAAGACTACTCCCAAGCCATTGGATCTGACTTCCAACGGTGTAAAAACTCGTATCACCATAGCATCTAAGCTGTAGGGTGGATGTGATATTCTATGCCGCTGCCATTTTTGTTCGTAAACTTGCAAAATACGTGTAACTTGGGCCGTTACTTGTCTAACCGCGCCAAGTGTTTGTTAAAAAAACCATCCTACACTGAAATATCGGAACAACACAGGGGGGTCCCACTTGTCATTAATCAAATTTGGACCTAAAACTAACAAATCTTAAAGATGAGATTCGAACTGGAAACCTGGACTACAAAGCGTAAGTCGATAGCCTGAAACAACAACGGTTGTTGGCTTTGTCCCATAACTTGATTTTATACAGTATTACGTTGAGTAGAGTAGAGGGAGTGCCTCGCCTACACGTGCATGACCGTTGACTCACTTACTGTTGGGTCCCAGGTCTGCAATCTCTCTCTTCTCTCCATTTTCTAACCTTTGCACGGGCACACACAAAGAGCGGCGCTAGCTTGCCGTGGTGTTATTACAACTAAAAAAAGCTTGGAAAATAGAAGAATCGCCTAGAACAAGAGACGTTGTGGCTGGTCAAGACGGAGCTAACCACACCTATCCTCCGTGCCATGTTAGCATGATGAAGCTGTGTGGCTAGTGGGGTGTTTTCGACTGACTGACTGGGTCCCGAGGTCTAACCATAGGTACTACGTCTGATACAGTAAATTTTTACACGCACATTTTTCCTCTGTGCCGAGACATGGCACACCCTACCGCGCGGTTTCGGGGTCCTCCCGGGTGGTGCACACATATATTCTTCCTGGCGTGGGACGCCCTACCGCGCGTTTTTGTCGAAGCAAGTAAATAATTGAGTCGTCAAATCACGAAAGACCAATTTTCCTGCCGAGTACATCAGTGAAGCACGGTGGCTAGCTAGTTGGGCTAGTTCAACCGATTAGCTAGGCCGCCGCCACATTTTTTTCACCCCTTTTTTATCTACTTGCCGGCAGGTAAATTTAAAGATCCACCGCGGCGTTTCTCTGTTGTTTGAGAGCGGCAGGATTTTTAATTTTTTGATTGACGGGAGCAGGCGTGGCAGGATTTTTAATTTTTTGATTGACGGGAGCAGGAGCGGCAGCAATTAGTCACGATGACTCCGCTTGTAAAACCCACTGCTCCCTGATGTGAGAAGTCGTCGACTGGTGTTTTACCATGCTGAAAACTAAAAGATTCCCTACTCCTCGGCTGGCTCCCTCCGCCTTCCCGTAGATTGCAGTGCCTTTCAGCCGTTTCGCCCCCTACATCACCAATGTCGTGCGCCTCGAGAAGCAGAGGGACTTCAGTGGTGTTTAGGCGCCCTCTGGATGGGCATGTCCATGTCTCGGCACAACATGACCATTGCATCAAACTCAGACGGTGCAGATCAGTTACTGTAGCACAAAGCGTGTGGGTGTGTTTGGTAGCATTCTCATCTCAATATAGTGTGTAATTCACCTTACGAAAACCAAATATTCCCAAAACACTTAGGCACGGTACATTAACTCCCTCCCCATTTCTTGTTTCGTGACATATCAACGATTAAGAGACGTGGGCCATGCATGCTTTCAATGACTTGAGACTAATAAACATGACATGCAGTGGTTAGTTATTTGCATGCAATGTTATTAATTAGCAAAAATACATTAAGTTTTCTCGTTTTCCTCTCCGCCTTGGTCGCAGTGCACAACGTAAGATGACTTACACACCTAGACGGAGTAGTTGTTTCCTCTTCGTGTATTCGTGTTAACCTACTAGTGTTGACTCATGCACCCTTCATGCACTCTTCCAAACACCCAAAAGTGGGCCGAGAAGGGAACTTTTGCTCCCATCCCATGCACCCTTCATACACCCTGCCTAACACTATTCGTGCTTCATATGGTTCATGTTCCGTGGAGTACTGTAGCACCATACTCTCCGTGTGCTGTAGACCTGGTTCTGTTAACATCGATCTCATCGTTCATTCTCGACCGGACAGTCGAGAAAGCGGTACTATGTTACTACATTACTATTCATATAGTTGACATGCGCACAACATCATTTGTCGTCGTCATATCTTACTACACTAGCAACAAGATTATGTAGTACTGACGTATGAACCACTGCACATGCCTAGTAGTAGGAGCACTGTGTATGTTCAAGTGGCTGCCGTGTTTCGCACTCCTCCATCGTAAGAGTGGAAACACTTACTGTAATCATTTTTTCTTCACAAAAACAGTGGACACACTCTACCGTGCGGATCCTCCTCCATCCATGCACTAAATTACTCACTTTCGCTGACGTGTGGAACAGCCAGCATCGGGGTCCACCAACCATGCACTAAATTACTCCGTAGTAGAGTGATGTTAGATGACCCCGATCGAAGCGCCGCAGTAATGCCCAATGAGCCGTCAAATCACAAAACCCCCTCCTTTCCAGCAGTAAGCTGGACGGACAAAGCAACCATCATTTCACTCTTCTCTCTCAGCTTCCTCTCTACCCAACCCTCGCTTCTCCCTCATCTTGTTCCTCATTTCTTCAAGAAAACCCCGACCTTCTTCTGCCATTGTTCTTCTCTCCCAAAGAAGGAAAGGTGAGCGCATCAATGGTGTTGATTCTGGCCAAGGCCCAGTCTTGCAACCCCGAGACTGATCCTATAACTCCCTCTCTTTTATTATTTTGGGTTTGTGATTATGGTTTCTTTTCTTTTATTTCTATTTGACAGTTTCTTGATGGACGCTGGAGCACCTGCCGAAGTGATGTCTATGGCTCTGGCCAAAACCGTCGAGGCTCATGGTACGAAGAAGAGCAAGCACCCCGCTGAGACTACCGCAGACGAGCTCAAATCCATCACCCTGTCCAAGCCCCCCTCTCCGGGATCCCTCATTAAGCAAGTCCAAGTAATATCTCTTCTTGACGATCTTTTTCTCGATCTTGATCGTGTTTTTTCATCTAACACGCAGTACTAGTACTAGTAGTACAACTTTCTGGGTGATCTTGCATGTGATTTTTGTGTGCCAAATGACGGTTCTAAATTCCTCTTTTGACCAAAACATGCGAGAGGTTGACACTGATTTCTTATAGATTACTTTCAACTACTCCCTCTGTCCCAAATTTCTTGTCTTAGATCTGCCTAGATACGGATGTATCTAATACTAAAATGTGACTTGATACATCCGTATTAGGACAAATCTAAGACAAGAATTTTGGGACAGAGGGAGTACTTTATGAACATCAATGCTACCTTTGAAGAGGGTATATTTGCCTCAGTAACTTGTGTTATGGATATAGCAAGTAATCCCTCTGCTCTCATGCCTTTGAAGACATGTTCTAGTGTCTTTGTTCACTCATTTCTGTGCTCATATGTAGTCATATATGGAGTATAATATCGAAAATCATCTTATATTTCTAAATGGATGTAGTAATAAAATATGGTTTCTGTTTGAATTAGAACCAGGTCCACGATGGAGATGAAGTTCTCAAAGTCATGTCGTGTGAATTGGAAGACCTGAGGATGAGTTCTACTGCTAAACTATCCAGCTGTTGTGTCCTTGTCGCCACGTGTCTGAACTAGTGTTTGCCTGTAGCATTGTTGTCAGGCGTGTTCTCGAGTCTGTACTTGACCACAACAATTTCCTGGTTGTGCCTTCGATTACGAAGGGTGTGGTTCTTGTAAAGCTTCCCAACAAATCTAATGCGGCCTGTCTTCATGATCATGTTTATGAGTGGAAAGACCACTTTGTTAGGTTCTCCAAGGTTGACAAGATGGTGATGGTGCATGTAGACATCTCTCACGAAGTCCATGGCCTAGTCAGTTATGCGGGGTTCATCCCGTAGGTCGGTGGCAAGAATAGTCTGCAGAGTTTAATTAGTGCAACTTTGCTTGTCTGTAGTAAGTACTATTGTTCAGTACTTGATTTGTGTTTGTGAACCCTGTATTGTTTATTAGTACTACCGCTTTTAGTGTGTGGTCAGTCCTGAGAACGGTCTATGTTAAGGTCTGTCCACTCAATTAGTCTGTATATTTTGAAGTATCCAGATCATCTTTTTTGTGAGGACGGTTTATCAATAATGGTTACACTCCAATATCTATATGCATTGCAGGGTTTATCGCACCCACCAGGATTTCCAGTCCCATGGATGTTCGGTCCATATGATTTGTCACGACCTTTGGACTGTCCTGGTTGTGGGAGTAGGCTGGGCCCCTGCATGCCACCCGTAGTTGGACGATCAATCTTCTGTTTAGTACTTCAGCATAGTGATTTCCTGGTAAGGATTCACTCGTGTCACATCAAGTAAATCTTATTGATTTACTATCTAAATCTTATTGATTTAATGTCATGTTTTCTTTCCTTTCCTGCAATTTTACGATGCAGGTTTTGCCATGTGACATTCATCACAGAATAAACCATTTGGTTTGCTCTATGATGGCTATTTTTGCAGGTTTCACTTCTTATGTCGTGTCAGTAATGAAGGCACTGTCCATCACTTATATTACTGGAAAAAAATTGGATCAGTCTGTTGTCTGAGTACAAGCTGAATCCCTATGATGAGCTGTAGTTTGGTTTAACAAAAACACCACAATGAGTCCTTCTCGCGTTTAAAAGAAATGAAGAAAAAACTGGATCACGGTCACAAAGCCTAGTCAAGTTAGAAAGCTGATCATACCAGACCAGACACGATCACCGCTATCTCGCACATCGATACCACCTTCAGCAACGGATCGAGCACCGACAGTTGCTCTAGCACTGATAGCGGAAGCAACTCAGTCTGATCCAGCTGAGGATTGGGCACCGACCGCGTCAGTGGATCAGGCTTATCTACCGGAGGATCGGGCATCGACACCGGCACCAGCTCTACAAGGAGCACCATCTCCGGCAGCAGCGGCGGCTTCGGCACCTGCACCAACACTTGCACTTGCATCTTCTCCGGCCCGTGCATTGGCAACCGAACGAGCAGTTGCACCGGCAACAGACTGGGCTGCAGTTCGCACTTCATGTACCAAAGTCCTTACAAAAACCGACATGTCCACCTTCTTGGTAAGCATTGGCCGACCAAGTGTTTCGTTCTTTTTTATTTCCATGTTGTTTTGCATGATTCACTGTGTTGATCTAACTGTTTGGGTATGTCTTCTTGTTTGCAAACAGAGAATTCCTAGAGCAACGAGGGAGTCGTTCAATAATCCGGGCGACAGCGGCCAAGTTTCTCTTACCATGCGCAGCCTTGGTGTGAATGAACCTGCTCAATATACCGTAAGTACAAAGGATGGTCACATGATGTGATTCTAAAGGATGGTCAAGGTTCAAATCTAAATCATATCTTGTGGTAGGGGATGATGTCAAAATCGAACTTTCTCGGCAAGGAGAGCTGGTCCAAATCAACTTTGAAATTCTTCAGTACTGCTGAACTGATCTATCCGCCGAGAGATTTTGATGTAATACTCTGGCATGGTGAAACAAGTGTCCTGTGTGTACAGGTAGTACGACAGTATCATTGATAAAATTGCAACTCTGATTGCTGGTTAGGAACTGTCATTTGATTTCATTCCAACAGCTGATGTGCTTTATTCAATTTTGTGTATTCGCCTTGCGACAGCATCTAAAACCAGCACCGTACCGACCGCTTGCAATATGAAAAGCGCTGAGGTAGAACACATGGGCCCCCAAACATGCAGGCCCACCGGCCTATGGCCCAAAGTCCAGAACCGTGAGCCTGTCTGAGTATTTCTCAGCCGAACCCCCATAATGCCCGTGCGTTGCACGTAACATCAAGATGCATTTGTATGAGTATTTTATCTTGTGAGAGAAAAGGATGAATGGGGGAAGGCCTTATTTGCAAATGCGGAGAGGTGTGTGGGTACCTTTTTGCAAAATTGCCATAGTTTCCTTCCTATCCGTCAGATATAAATCGGACGACCTATATTGCAGGATGACAGGCACACCATCATCACCAACTCGTCTATACCGTGTTAAAAAACTCTGTTTTTTCTAATTATGTATGTTATATATATTCCCCTTGATTTTTCTTATGTACAAAGTTGTGATATAAAAGATCTTTATATTTCTTTACAGAGGGAATATCTCTCTGTCAAAAATATATTTATGTGTAATAACTAGTTACTCCTGTCTTTCTACTTCCTTGCGTTGATATGTGGGGCATCCGGCAACGGGGTCCACATGCCATATGCACCAAATTAGAGTGCACAACTGCATGATAGACGCACCCTGGTCGTAGCGCCGCATTAATGCCCAATGAGCCATCAAATCACTAAAAAAAATCACCTTTCGAGCTTTAGCAGTAAGCTGGACGGACGAAGCGGCAATATTTCACTAGGCCTGAATCCCTTCTCCCTTGTCTGCTTGTTCAGAGAAAACCCCCGCTCAGCGATTGCATAAGGTTTTCTCATGGAGAACCTGGTACGAATTCTTCATCCATCCCCGATAAATCCAAGTCCCTTGGTCGCGGGTACTCCTAGGATGACAACCGCCGCTGTTGATGCATTTTTCTTCCTACTAAATCTAGTGTGTTTCATTTGCAGTGCCCAAAGTGCGAGGACCCTACATGTTTCTGCACCCTCGGCGAGACGCCACACTTGTTCCTTCTCATCCTAACACAGGATTTTAAAACGCGCACAGTATGTTCCTAGAATCCTCTTTTCTATCTGGGAGGGTTGGGTTTTTTGAACATGATGTCGACTAATTTGGAAATTTGGATTGCTATATTTGGATAAAAGGTACTAGTACCATGGTCAACACTAACGTGAAGGAGGAAAGTATTTCTAGATTTGGATATAGGGGATACATTGCGTTCTCATATTATTTTTCCTGCAGTGCATTCCTTGCTCTGCCAGAACACATCTACTCAAGATGCTCGGCCTTGCCATAACTGAATACACCAGTTTAATGGTAACAGTGAAGACAAGCCATGGATATAAGTTTCGAGTTGGGTTCATGAACCAAGAAGATCGCTGCTTTTTTTATGGCCGAACTTGGATAAACTTTTTCAAGTGTTACAGACTAAAAGTTGGCACACGAATGTTGATGGAAATAGCAGAACCTGGTCTCATCTTCACTGCGATCTTCCACCCCGACGTTGTTCTAATTGTTCATCCATGTTAGTTTTGTATCTGGTTCTTGCTTGTTGCCTCGATTACTTCTTAATCCACCTATTTTGTCTAAATGATCACAATTTAACTTTAGAAGTAGCAACGAATCTCTCATGAAGATGCTACTTCTAACTAATATTTTCTTATAATTAGTGGTACGTGAAGGTTTTTTCAGAGTTAAGCAGGCTGCTCGTTTGTTATTCTGTAACAACTCGGCTATTAGTGATGGCACTGAAGTTGACTGGGATGACATCCACAAGTTCCTACACTTTATTGATCGTCTTGAGGTCCTTGTGGGGCGTTTCAATGGTGGAAGGCCACGTGGGATATGTGTGCCACTGCTGCACTCATTGAACAGGTCCAACTGTGTCGAGAAACTTATGGTACGAGCTATTTTCTCTTATATATGTTGTTCATAAACTATTGCTTATACACAGTTTTACATCTGTGATCTTCTTGAAACAGAAATTGCCCAATTCTATTGTTCCTATACAGATGCCTGACCATGGTCGGGTCCGACTTGTGCTTGGTCACAACATGATGTTTATGTCGACCTACTCCATTATCCTTTGAGGTGAAAATATACTTATTCATGGGTGGTCTCAAATAATGAAGGCCCGTCCATATTGGAGAATAGGACAGAAGATTATGTTCCCGCTTTTCCAAGGATCTAAAGCTAATATCCTGTTTATTGACCACATTGCGAGATGAAGCCACTTTCAGAAGGTTGTGGATGCGCGGGATGGCGCCTGGGCCTTGTCCTGGGGCTTGGCGGTCTCACCCTTGGTTAACTGTAGGCAAAGTAGCACTGTTCGAGGCATGCTTTGTATGGTTGAACCTGTATAAGTACTCATACTGCTTTCAGCTATGGTTGTTAAGTGCCCCTACTGGTTTCAGTTAAGGTTGTTAAGTACTCCTGCTGCTTTTACAGTATGTCGTGTTTCTTCAGTCCTGTCTTCCTCCAGCCGCCAAAACCAAACCAGCGCCAGCGGGGCCACCTGCTTCCGCCTCCCATGGCTGGCTGCGCCTCAGCGCACGCATCGCCGCCCCACTGTCTCCTAAAGCGTTAACGCCGACGTCCGAGGCGTCGCCGTCGTCCTCCGCGCACATTGGTGCGCTCGCCGCGGCGCCACCCTCTCGCATTGTCAACATGGTCAACAAACAACAGGAATCGGCAGAAGTACATGGAGAGGATGACATTAGGGCCCACCATGTTAGCGTATGGAAAAATAAAATGCTTCCTCCTAGTGTTTTCCTGACATCTGGGACCCACGACATTGTGAGCGTATATAGTCAATAGACAAGAGAACAACACAAGATCGGCTGACACCTGGGACGTAACAGCTCGAGCAGTATTTTTTCATTATTGTTGAGACGGAGCAGCATTTGAACTGGGCTGTGGCTCGTCTAGCCCAGGTTTATATTTTATGTTCACCATGTGACCAGCCCAGCTATTTTTTATTTGTGAAAATGAGCCCAGTTTACTTTTTCTGAAGAATACCCAATCCAGGCCTACTTATTTTTCTACGCCCTGATGGGCTGCCACTCTTTCAAGATGCCTCCAAATCTTGAAAGTAATATGAAATGGGTTGTAAATATAAAAATAAATAAAAATTGGTAATTACTTTATAATTTCTGAATTCTTTCACATTTTCAGATTCCTATTTCACTGGGTATTAACTTTATTTAAATATATCTTCAAAGTACTTTAAATCTGGCTCGACATTTCGGTATTAAAAATAGTTTGGAACCCACAGAAATATGGGAAATTGGCCCTGGTCAACCAAAAAATGGACTGCAATAAATTGCATAAGAAGTCACAATGAGCTATATATAAATTATTAAAAAAAGAGGGAATGGTCTGACTTATGGGCCTATTTAGTTGACGCGTATGCAAGATTTTTTTTAGTTATTATATACGTCAACAAACGATTGTAGCAGACGTAACCGTTGGGTGTCAATCCAACGATCGTCGTGTTTCTTCAATCTTTGATCTTCTTGCTCCAGCCTCCAAATCCAGCACCGGCGGGACCGCCTGCTCCCGCCTCCCGTGCAGACCTCACCGCCCCTACTACTTCCACCGCTGGCCAGGGAATCCCTCTACTCACCCACACCCCCTGTTATTCTGCGGCGACAGCAGCCTCACACCGCAGCCGAACCAGTAAACCCTCGTACTCCTCTCCGCGTGGGCATCCACTGCCGCGTCTTCCCCTGCTCCGTGTCGTCCCCTTCCTAGGCCTCACCATCGTCCACTGCCCTGGTGCTCTCGGCGCGGCGTGGTCAACGTGGTGAAGGAACGACTTCCATCGAAAGAGTACTGTCGTGGAGAGGCTCATAGCTGGGTCCACGGCAGCCGCAAGTAAGTGCCTCCTTATTACGCGGAAAATAATTATTCCTCCACCTGACAGCAGGGACCCACCGGACGGGCAACTGTATTTCGTGAAAAAAACATTTCCCCCTGACTGCTGGGACCTACCACCTAAATCTTCGCACAAAAGCAAGTGCATTCGGGCAAAAAAAATGATTCGCCCCCTGACTGCTGGGACCCACCAGCTACATCTTCACACGCAAGGAAGTGCCTGACAATCGGGACCCACCTGGTCGAAGCGTATGTAGCGTTGTCATTCTGGTCGCGAACGTGTAAGTACATACTGGTCGATGTAGAGGCGTGCACGTAGCATGTACACGTACGTACAGCGGCCAGTGTGCAAGAAAGAAAATATGGCCACATATGTACATACGGGCAGGGTCTCGAACGCCTACTCGTGCATACATAAGGCCAGGGCTCGTGTACATGGCTGGGTCGGAATGGAGAAACTGCATCATCGTCATGTTCATGGGGAGCCAACCGGCTGGGCCGGAACGGAATGCGTCGTCGTGTTCATCGGGAGGGCTTGGACGGAACAGCCGATGGAAACAAGGCCTGGCGTACCGCAGAACGGAGGAAACGGCCTTGTGATCAACTGGCCATGTTCAAAACGGGATCCTGATCATCGGGAGGGGTCTGCCGTACCACAAAATGGAAGAAACGGACCTCCTACGGTCGAACGGGGGTCCTGTTGATCGAGAGGGGTGTGGCGTACCGCAAAATGAAGGAAACGGACTTGTGTTGGAGCGCTACGGTTGAAACGGGGGTCCTGTTCATCGAGAGGAGTGTGGCGTACCGCAAAACGGGACTCCACGGGATATTGTTCATCTCCACCGTCGACCCCCTCCAGCCTCCACGGGCTACTGTTCATCCACCGTCGACCTCCTCCAGCCTCCACCTGCGACTATTCATCCACGGGCTCCTGTTCATCCAGCCTCCACCGCGCGCTACTCCATCGACTACTGTTCAACCAGCCCTCTCCACGGGCTCCTGTTCAACCACCCCTACACGGGCTACTGTTCATCCAACCATGCACCGTCTACTGTTCATCCTTCCCTCCACGGGGTGGTCCTGTTCATCCTACCCTCCACGGGGTCCTGTTCATCTAGCCCAAACCGGCTCGAACGATCGGGGTCCTGTTCATCCACCCACATAGGGAACTGTTCATCCAAACCCCCTAGAAACACTCATGGTTCATCCGGAGGCAACGCCACGGGGTCTTGTTCATCCACCCCCACCGGGAACTGTTCATCCAACCCCCCCCCCCCCAAATTTGCTCACTGTTCATCCAGAGGCAGCATCGATTGGCTTCAGTTAGCAGCAGTAGCGAAGGAATCGCTCGTTCGGCTTCAGTTAACATCCATCGATCGATCGCTCGGGTTCAGTAATGCGTAGCCTACAGTGCAATCGCTCGGGTTCAGTTAGAGCCCAACGCCTCGCTCAGGTTCAGTTAGAGCCCAACGCCTCGCACACACGCGCGTACATATGAGAGAAACGCGCATCGCTCGGCCCCCGACCACCCACCGTAACCGGGGACTCCCTGATATTTTCCGCGGCCTCGCTTCTACCACGGTTTTTTCCGTCATGGACGGCCCAAAGAATGTCATGCAGCTGCGTCTCCGGCCCGCCCAGGACGAAAAGCCCATTTTCTGTCATGTTTTTTTGTCATAGATGTAGGACCCCACCACATCTATGATGATACCGGGTTTTGTCACAATTATCGTCATAGAAGTGTCATAAGTATGACAGAAAAAAAATTTGTTCGGCCCAAAATGTCACGGATGTGTCTTTTTTTTGTAGTGGGAGGGCGCGTGTATGATGTGCTACACCAAAACATCATCTTCGAGGCACATCTGAAAGACAGCGGCTCATTGGATCTTCTCAGTGGCACGCTCCGTGTACTCTGAGCCGAGACCGATGACCTTCATCTCCACCTTTTGGAGGGAGTTGGCTACATTGTTGATCCACTTCCGAACAACCCTTGGGTGGTCGGTGACTGTGGCAACTATGCTCAACGAGCCTTCGACGAGGACATGTTGGACGTTAAAAAGTCACATCTCGATCACTTTCGCCATTTGGAACCGCTGGACCATAGGGCTATGGTTTGGAGAATCGGGATTAGATGGCTAGTCTAACTGAAGAGGATGATTATTTTATAGGGGCTTTGTAATTAATCCAGGAGGATGTGAAGAGATTAAAACAATGTGAATGCAGTGTGGTTTGGATGCAAATGAAGATGAAGGAGTAGTGAAGAAGCCGAGGAAAATCAGTTCCCAATGGAAAAGTAAATGGGAGAAGTAGCCTGCAGGCAGTTGATTAGACAGCTAGGTAGGCTAAATGAAAAGGCTACGCGGGTAGACTGAGGAGTGGGGATTGTCCCTATACGTGCCCATCCTTCTAGCGCTACATGTGCCACTGGCTAGTTGAGGTCACTCTTTTGAATCACCATGGTGAGACATTTTATGATTCCTTCTTATTTCTGCACCCCTCCTGACAGGTGGGACCTATGCAAACGGATAAAAAAATGTGTCGTAGCTGGTTAGGATGGATATTGGCGCGTGCTTGGGAGACACAACATTCTCTAGTTCAGGAATATGCGGTTATCCTCAAAAAAGAAAAGTCCTTCTTCGCGCTTCCGCGTGCACAAGAATTTGGTTCTGCTCGCAATATGGATGATACCTGGAGGATGAAGTGAACCCAGAGGCATGCTAACACGGGAGTACTACTCATGTTCCTACTACTCCTACTACTAGTAGTAGTAGTACAACTGTGGTGCACTTGATGGTCAAAATACTATTATTCATCCGGTCCTCACAGTGAAGTGACAAGACCCTACGCCTGAGGTGACACCAGTCCAGGCGACGTATCCAAGTTACCGAAGTCAGACTCACCTTGTGCACTATGCAGTCACTATCACCGCCGCTGTATAGCATGCCTCGCCTCGTCTCCCTCTCCCCTAGCACCACTCCATCTCCATCTTCGTCTCGCCAGAGATCCTAAGGTCACTCTTCATCATCTCACTATGCCCCCGTGCACCCTTGCCTCGCTCGCCTCCCCTAGTACCACTATTCCCTTGCTAGCCGCTCTAGTACCGAGAGCCTTCTCCCCCATAAATCAGGCCCCCCAAAACCCCACCTTCCAAACTCCACAACGGCCGAACTCGAACCGCACAACATCCATATGAGCCGCGATTGGAGCAATCTCCCCAGTAACATCCTCGACCTCTGTTGTTTGTGTATGGATATGTTGAGCGCCCTGCGGCTGGCTACATGCTCAAGGGGCATGCACATGGCCATCGTTGAAGCGAGGCCTAATCTTTTCAAGACACCCTGCTTGCTGCTATCTGGTGTTGCGAGATTTGCTCACCATGATACGGAGGCGTACATGGTGCCCCTCGACTTCAACCCGACCTCCATTAGCCGAAACTTCTTTGCAGGTATGTAGTGGGTCGCCGTACATCATTTCCCTCGACTTCGATCCGATCACCATCGCCCGAAACTTCTTGCAGATATGTACTGGGTCGGCATGACTCCCACTGGATGGCGGTTGTCACGGAAGACGGGAAAAAGTTGGTGCTCGTGAACTTCCAGACCTCCCATGAGATTATCCTTCCTCCGTTGGATGATATAGAGCTTTACCGTCGCGGTCCAAGTCATCTAGATTACGTCGTCAGTTGGATGCACCTTGTTTTGCAAAAGATTGTAATCTGCCAAGTGCCCACATGACATGCGGATTACGTAGACTTCAAGCTAATTGCCTTGTTCGACAAGGGACTCTCCTATCTTTCTGCCAGTGCCTTCATTAGCTGGAGACAGCTCAGCTCGCAGTGGATCATCGTCAAAGCTGATACAAACTTCTGTGATGCTATTGAACACAATGGCATCATCTACGCGGTCGACAAAGAAGATGGCACCACGTATTGCTGGGACGGCGCGCGTAAGTTGTTTCCATCTGATGTTAATGATGACGCCATGACATTGTTTGAACTTTTTGTGATGATTGGCATATCCCTGTTTGAGCAGAATTTGAGTAGAACTATGGCAATGTATTAGAGACGCCATAAATCAGCTATATTTGGAATGAGTTAATTCTTGCGATTGTGACCATGTCATTACAGCCAATTTGTACCCCTGAATAATCAAACGGTTAGGAAGATATTGATATTCTACTTATTTTATAGTAATCTATATACTACTAAATACGAGTGTGTATCAATGGACATGTTAGTTTCCTCATTTTCATGATGTAGAAACATGCAATACACTGTTGGTTTCATCTAACCATACATTAGGGAAATAAATGTGCATATGGAGAACTCTATATTTGGAAGTAGTAAAATCCTGTAATGCTTACCATGTGTACATACCTATGTTCGGCCTTCAGCAATCAATGGCTAGAATAATATGCTCACAAAAATTTTGCCCACGGAACATGAGTATATAACAATGCATGGTCTGTTAGTTTCCTTGAAGAATTTTTTTGTGAGGACAGAACATGATTACATAACATGCATGACATGGTAGTTTCCTGTGAAGAATGATTGTGAGATAACATGAGTATAACAATGCATGGCACTTCTATATTTTCAAACCCAGTATACATTTCCCTGTATTTTCCTCCTAGTTTCAACAGGGACATATCAATGATCTTTCTTGCATTATCCTACTCATACTCTAAACAATGTTGATCTTACATTAGCAATGTCTGTCCTTTTTGATATGATGCAGTGTCCCTACAATTATTGCCCTTTGTTATCACACCACCTTTGCCAAAAACGGGGAAGCACAACTAGTTCCTCGCTCGATCAGACGACGGCAAAAGACTGATGATCATTCGGACACATGATTCGGAAAATTTATATTGCAAAAACCCCACTGTATGCAAGCACCGTGAAATACGTGAGTATCCGGATAGTGGTTGTTACGTCTATGAGCAGGATACCAACTTGTTGGGGCCTTCAGGATTTTTGAGTTGGAGGTGGGTAAACAGCCTTGGTTCACACTTTGTTTCTCGGACTCAATTATCCGATTAACCAGGAGATCACCATTGGCAAGGACCTTGATGGCAGTGAGGCTCTGTTTGCTATGGAAAACTGTGTCTACATGGCGAGCCCTAGGAGTTCGGGAGCAAACTCCCCTGATTGTCAACGATACAGCCTGCAGCCAAAAGAAGGTGAGAATGACATAGGCAACTGGATTAACTTTGATCCTTGGATGTGTCGAATCCGACAGGCAGTCATGTGGGTCAAGCCTTCAGGTTGATAGGTAATTGGACTGTTGCATCGAAAGGGTGGAGTATTGGTGTCTCCAGATCACTGGTGGCTGAACCTGGGCTGCAAATTATGATGGTGTTGGATCATCCCTCTTCAAATGACTTGTTGTCGTTGCTGCTTGTTCTATATGGGTAGTTCTCTCTTTTGTTATGCATATTCCTTGTCATTTGGTCATCCTTGTCTATGTCACTCTTACTATGTAATAGTTGCCTCTATGTAGAATGTCATTCTCGTCTGGATCACGAGAGTCTGAGCGCTGCAGATGGGTGCATTTTGGTGGTGTAGCAAGACTTCTTATGAACTATCATGTCTTGCTGTTTATGTCAGTAGTAGTCACTAGTCAGTGTTTGAATGTTGTATATATCATTGTTTCAAACTGTTTATTGTCTCGAACTGCTAGTGGGCTAAATGAGGGCATCACCATTCTCCAGTGTTCAGAGTATATCTCCTTTTTTCAAGTTATAATTTGAGCTCAGTGTCTTTTCGATGATGTACACTTGTTTGGGCCAGTGAGGTTTCATTGAATATGGGCCGAGTAGTAACGCAATGCCAAATAGGTCAATTTTGACTCTCAGGCCGGGCTCTCAAAAGATCCTAAAAAAAGGTCGGCTCTCAAAAAAAGAAAGAATAGGGACTCTTAGGCCGACATGTGGGCGCCACCCGTGTTTTCGTGCGCTTGCGCGCTGAGAGCATATTGGCGCCTGTTCGAAATTCATGCTACATTTTCATCCCCAATCTCCCGCCCCTCCCCCACCTCTGGAATCTCGATTCCAACTCCAGTTCCCCCAAATCCCCCTCCTGTACTCCCTATACTCAAGCGCACTATCATGTCGCCGGTCCGCGCGGATCTCCGAGCCGGAGATCCTTAGGTCCGTCCTGCCTTCGAGCGCTCCATGCTGTCGCTCAACAGTGGCATGGCGGCGCTTGACGACCAGTTTGCTGGCAAAGTGCTGATGGTAACCATCAACGACGACCGGCCTCCCGTCTCGCCGGACAACCTTGTCAAAGCTCTTGGCATTGCACATGGCATCCAAATAAGTGACTATCTCGTCGAAGTCTCTCCGCCACGGGCGGATTTCCTCGTCAGTTTCCGGACAACTTTTGACTGTAGTCGTGTGTTCGAATCTTCCCGGGGTTTGTTCTGCGATGGCGCGTTGGTGAGCTTTGATCAGGGCACCCAGGATGGGGCTCGGTGCCCTTTGAGCTTGAGTTTTTAACAAAGCTTACCTTCCACGGCATGCCTCGACGTGCTTGGAACAACGAGTCCATGAATGAGCTTATCAACGACCTTGGAGGTGAGCTCGTAAGTATGTTTGTTCCTCCAGATAGCTGGGCTCTAACGGTTATGGCATGGATGAAGAAGCCGTCCACCGTACCGAAGGTGATTGGTGTTGAGATACCGGTGCAGGAACTAGGGTCATACTATTCGTCTCCACCAAGGCCGCCGCAGACCACGTTAGGGATGTACCTGTATCGAGTGTTTGTGCATGTCGAAGAAGTGGTCAATCCATCAATTGAAGTCCTGCCACTGCGCAGATGCCCGGGTCCGTCGACGACGTCCATTACATGAGTCAAGGTCAGACTTTCCCCCTGTTGCTTGGAACAATGGATGGCACAGGGCCTACTCCATCGTGCAGCGGAGGCCACTGCTTCTTTGAGAGAAGAGGTAGGGTTGGCTACCTAGATGTGCTCCAATTTGACGTAACAACTGAATTTTGTCAGATATTGTACTAGTTAAATCCGAGCTATGGGTGTGAAGCACTTATGTGCCAGTACATTTGATTGTGACCTGTTCTATTTTTTTACCTGAACTTTTTTTAGAAAGGGTTGTACGTCAACTTGATGTTCTAGCAGAACTTATATATTGTGTTGTCTGTCTGTTTTCTTTGCACAGCATTCAAGATATTTCCCCGTCATTGATAGAGACGATGAACCATTATGTACGAGTTCGATGGTTTCAACATACCCCTACCCGTAGTGATCCACTGCTTCCACCCTGATTGTGCCGCCTGCGTGAAATTTTTGTATGCAAGTTCAGTGTGCTATGATGTTCTATATGATTGTGTCAACTATATAAGTTTTTACTGAGCATCATCAATGCATATGGCTGAAAGATGTATTTACGAGCATGGACCGATGTCTCTCTCTCTCTCTCTCTCACACACACACACACATGCACACACACACAAACACACACGCGCGCGCACACACACAAGTGAGACCCGTTGAATTATTTCTTCGCTCGTGCCAGCTTTTAATTACGTGGCAGTGTACTTTAACTTTTTCCTTAAGTTGTTAATTGAGCTCGGTGACTTCAAAAAGTTGTACAGAAGCCTTGTTTGGGCCTTTCCGGCGTCGCTGAATGTGGGCTGAGTAGCCATGTAAGGGTGTACTATACTACACAAGCCTTTTTTTCAACATCAGCAATGCAACTGGGCTGACAGTTGTACACAATCTGGGTTAACTTGTTATTCTCCGTCCCGCTGGGCTGCAAATCTTTCCTAGGAGGGATGCATTAGGCTTAACAAGAAAATGGGCTTTAAAAATAATAAATGGGATCTAATTATAAAAATTGGGCATTAACTATAAAAAATGCACCAAACACGTAATTAGTTTATAAAATATTACTTTTGGATTTTGAAAATTTTAATTTCATTAATTGTTGTGCGTGCAATGTTTCGATGGATTTTTACATAATATAAATTTATATTGAAATTGTATTTAATCTGACTAGAAATTTCGGGATAAAAATATTTCAGATCCCATCAAAATGTGGGAAATTTTATTGAATTTTGTTTTGAACGGTTGGTTGAAATTATTAATCGTTGTCCTAGCTAGAAAATGGGTTGTACTTTTAACAAACTGTAAATGGGTTGTAGTAAATTCCATTAGAATTCAAAAATGGGTTGTACATTCTTACAAATCGCAAATGGGCTATAAGTTCTCTGCCACACACTTGTGGGCCTACTAAGTTGACGCATCCCCTAAAAAGGTAAGTTGACGCGTATGCAAGGCTTTGTCAACTTATAGTCAACACACGTTCTAGCAGCAGTGTCCGTTGGATGTCCATCCAACGGATGTCGTGCTTCTTCTTCAATCTCAGATATTCTAGCTTCAGCCGCCCAAAAAATGATTCCTCCCCTGACATCTGGGGCGCGCCATTTCCGAGGCTGACCTGTGGGCCTACTAAGTTGACGCGTACCAAGGGCTTTGTCAACTTAGTCAATATAAACGATTCTAGCTACAGTGACCGTATGATGTCCATCCAACGGCCGTCGTGATTCTTCAACCTCTGGTCTTCTTGCTCCAGCCGCCCAAAGCAGCATCGGTCGTGCCGCCTGCTCCTGCCTCCCATGGCCGGGTGTGCTACCGCGGAGGCCTCACCGCCCCTACCACTCCCACCGCTGGCTAGGCCCTGCGGTGACGGCAACCTCACACCGCGGCCGAACCAGTGAGTCCTCGTACTCATCTCCGCGTGGGCATCCACTGTCGCGTCTTCCCCAGCTCTGTGTCGTCCCCTTCCTAGGCCTCGCCTTCGTCCACCGCCTTAGTGCTCTTGGCGCGGCATGGTCAATGTGGTCAAGGAACGACTTCCATCGGAAGAGTACTGTATGTGGAGAGGCTGACAGCTCGGTCCACGGCCGCAGCAAGGAAGTGCCTCCTTATTACGTGGAAAATAATTATTCCTCCACCTGACAGCAGGGACCCACCGAACGGGCCACCGTATTTCGTGAAGAAAATGTTTCCCCCTGACTCCTGGGACCCACCAACTACATCTTCGCACGCAACGAAGTGTGTGACAGTCGGGACCCACCTGGTCAAACCGTACGTAGCATTGTCATTCTGGTGGCGAACGTGTAAGGTACATACTGGTCGATCAGTCTGTCTGCAGGCTGCAGTGATGAACCACGGCCGAGTAAGGAAAGGCACGTGTCGTAGTAGAGGCACGCACGTAGCATGTACATGTACGTACATCGGCCAGGGTGCAAGAAAGTAAATAAGGCTACGTACGTACATATGGGCGGGGTCTTGAACGCCTACTCGCGCATGCGTACAGCCAGGGCTCGTGTGCATGGCTGGGTCAGAACGGAGAAACTGCGTCGTCGTCGTGTTCATGGCGAGGCAACCGGCTGGGTCGGAATGGAATGCGTCGTCGTGTTCATCGGGATCCAACCGGCTTGGACGGAACAACCGATGGAAACGAGGCCTGGCGTACCGCAGAACGGATCAAACGGCCTTGTGTTCGACCGGCCATGGTCGAAACGCGATCCTGTTCATCGGGAGGGGTCTGGCGTACCGCAAAACAGAGGAAACAGACTCCTCTTGGACCTCCTACGGTCGAAACGGGGTCCTGTTGATCGGGAGGGGTGTGGCGTATCGCAAAATGGAGGAAACGGACTTGTGTTGGAGCGCTACGGTCGAAACGAGGGTCCTGTTCATCGGGAGGGGTGTGGCATACCGCAAAACGGGACTCCACGGGATAATGTTCATCTCCACCGTCGACCTCCTCCAGCCTCCACGGGCTACTATTCATCCACCGTAGACCTCCTCCAGCCTCCACCTCCGACTGTTCATCCACGGGCTCATGTTCATCCAGCCTCCACCGCGCGCTCCTCCACCGTCTACTGTTCAACCAGCCCTCTCCATGAGGTCCTGTTCAACCACCCCTCCACGGGCTACTGTTCATCCAGCCCTCCACCGGGTACTGTTGAACTAGCCCTCCACAGGATCGTCCTGTTCATCCAGCCGTCCACCGGCTCGATCGATGGGGTCATGTTCATCCATCGGCAATGACCTCTACTACCACGGGGTCTTGCTGTTCATCCAAACCCCTAACAACGCTCACTGTTCGTCAAGAGGTCATCAATGCCGCATAGTGGTCATCTTCATCGTGATGGAACCATGTGGGGGGTGCATCATAGTCCACCATGGCCATTGTCTTGTCCAAAGGGAGGACGAAGTCATCGAAGATCGGCGCGTCATCATAGATGGGACCTAGCACCAAATGAGAAGACACAATAGAGGTATAGGTTAAGTTTTTAGAAAGCAAAATGGCCTCATATACCTCATCAACTACCTCACTCTCTCTATGTGGTGGTGGCTCACTCGCTCCCTCAAGGTAGGTGCACTCAATGTCGCATATGGTGGAGTCACTCAAATCACTCAAGTGGTGGTGGTGGTGGCTCTCCTCACATGGGAATTGGGGAAACTCATGAGATATGGGGCTAGTGGTGAAGTCACTCTCAATCTCAATATGGTGGCTAAAGTCACTCAAGTCATCATACGTCACCGTGGTCGAAGGGAAAATCCCATGCTCAACCGTCCCATTGTCATCGCCATGGATGAAGGCCGAAGATGGCACATCATCACTCTCGTCGTGGATGAAGGCCGAAGATGGCACAACATCACTCTCATCTCCTAAGAAGGAAGCATCATCCTTGCTCGTCACCATGTCGCTTGCCTCCAAAGTTTGGTCCTTGAAGGTCTCCGTAGTCGTACTCGTTGTCGCACCATCATGAAAAAGAGTCATGGAGGACTCGGCATCATCAATGCCGCAAAGAGGGATGGTGGTGAAGTCGAACTTGGGAGGATCGTCTTGGAGCTCATCGGGCTTGGACATCATGGTGGTACTAGCCTCATGCTCGCCGTGTTGGAGCTTGGTCGTCGAGAAGTGTGCTTGGGGTCGAGAAGCCTTGGCCTGCATGAGTTCTTGTTCCGCCTTGAGAGCACCAATGTAGTGGTCATCGAGGGACTTGTAATTCTCGAGGAAGATAGTCTTGGGGATGTTGTTGTTCAATCCCATCATGAGGTGGAACTTCATTGACATGGGGTCGTCCGCGCCGGCACGTCGCAAGGCATGCTTCATCTCCTTGAAGTACTCGTCGATGGACTTGGATCCTTGGATGGTGTTCTCCAATTGGCGTAGAAGTTGTTCCATGTAGGTTGGAGGCACGAACTCTCGCCGCATAACTTTCTTCGTCTTGGGCCAACTCATGTCGTAGCTCTTCGAAGGTGTGTGAAGCCACCATGTGGACGCGTAGTCGTGGAAGTTTCTTGAGGCGCACTTCACTTGATCTTCGGGAGGAACTTGATGTAGCTTGAGGTAGTCGTCCATCAAAGGCTCCCACTTGAGATACTCCTCGGGTTCTAGAGTCCCATATAAAGGAATCTCGTTGTTGGTGTCGAGGTCGTAGTAGTTCGAGGGAGTAGTGAACTTGAGCTCGTGGAGTAGGCGAAGAGGCTGTACATCCAAAGGCGAAGATGCCTTGAAGTCACTTGGCGAAGATGCCAAAGATGTTGAAGAAACCGTGGTCTTGGGGTTGATGTTGCGGCTCTGTATATCCCGTGCGCACGGGGGTGCTGGAGGCCGTGTGCACGGGGGTCGAGGGCCCGTGTGCACGGGGTGGCAGAGAAGCCAACTCTCGTCCAGTAGGTCGCTCTTCATGGTCTTGTCGATGTCGATGCTTGTGTGCACTTCCCGGAGATGGTAGCTCAGAAGTCTTTGCACTTCAGCATCTTCTCAAAGATGAGGAAGACCGCTTGCGTTTCTTGATGAGGGCTTTGATGTCCTCCATTTGAGCTTGCATCTTGGCGTCGTTGGAGTTGTTCGTGGCATCGAACTCATCGTTGTTGTTGTAGACCGAAGGTGAAATGCCTTGCCTATCCATCACAAGACTCGAGCAAAGGTGAGTAGGAAATGAGATAAACAATACCAAGTTACCTTTTCCCAAAGTTGAGGATGTATCTCGTATCACTCAATGTGAGATGAAAGAATAGTGGAATTGGTACCAGACTTGTTCACTCGCACCGATCAAGTAAGCTTATGGAGGGGCTTGGTGAGGATAGTGGCACAAAAAATTTGATGCAAAATGTTAGCAAGAGTCAATAATGTTGGAAAACATTCACAAATTCGCAATTGAAACAAGTAGACCAATAGCAATACGTGGCACACGGAAACACACACACGGATAGATAAATGGGGTCATGCAACCAAGGAATGAGCACAAAATGTGGAATCCACAGAAAACGCTCGTGTTGCACAACTCAAGAGAGACGCTAGCACGATTGCTCAATAGGCGGATACGACACTTGTGCACAACCTATAAGATGCAAAATGTATGAGCTTTCTATCCCAAGTATGCTATGTGTATGATGTTACCGTTATTCTTCTCAAGATGATCCAAGATGATCGGGTATGACAATCTTATGTGCAATGGTATGATGCTATGGCACTTCCTTACAAGCTCTTTGCTCTGTTTTCTTTGCTTAAAAGCTTATTCTCTTTTTTTTGATATGGCCACTATGCGAAATGCACAAACCAAGATAGCAATTGTGTATATGCAGGAAAAATCTTGTGACACACGAGATGATATGATGATACCAATATGATATGCAATGGAAGGTGTAGATCACTAATGTGCACCAGTAACGTTGCCGGCAATACTCAAATGGCTAGTCTCGATAGGCAAGGGACGCAAAATGGGCTAGGGGTTATCAATGTAATTGCAAGGGGAATGTACAATGGTGTCGTCGAGGTTACCGTCCTTTGTGATGATGAGTGGCGGTTTTCTTGATGTAGATACCAAGATGATGTAGACCCGTCCCTAAGTAGCCGAAAGACCTTAGGAAACGGTAAAAACTGCGAACTCAAAATCTCAAATGACAAATGTCAAATGGTGGTAGCGGAAAGCGGTGGTTGTGGTTGAAGAAGAAGCAACCGTCCCTAAGTAGCCGAAACACCTTAGGAGACTCAAGTCACCACTCAAACAACCACAAATGCTAAATGGAGCAAAATGGGTTAGGTTGCGGAAGGCTATGGTGGTTTTTGCGGATGATATGGTGGAAGGCCTAGGCAAAGATGCCAAAATGTCGAAATTTTGATGGAGTCAAATGGTGATGGAACCTATCTAGATGGATGGGGGATGTCAATAGCTACTCAACAAGCTAAAGAACGCGAAAATCGGACTCCGGATGTGGAAGTTATGGGCAAAACGGTGAAGCACTCGCGGCTGTTCTTGGGGGGGGGGGGGGTCCTGCACACGGGGGTAGGAGCCCGTGGGAACGGGTCCCATGCGCACGGTACAGGGCCGTGGGCACGGGGTGTCCAGAGACTTTTCGGGGGCCCGTGCGCACGGGGTCTGGGGTCCGTGGGCACGGGGTGGGCGGAAATTTCGCGATTTCGTGGCGGAAATTGGAGATTTCTTGGGCAAAATTGGGGAGATTTTGGGGATGGATGGTGGGGAAAAGATGGGGGGAGGCTAGATCCACTTGAAACCAAGAAAATCCATGGATCAAATCCAACAAAACATCACCAAGCCAACAAATCACAAAAAAAATTGGGGCTATTTTTTGGTGGGGATTTTCGAACTTAGGACGAAATCAACAAAACTAGGCTAGAAAACAAAGAGGGGGCTCCAATTTCGTGAGAAACCATGGCTCATGATACCAAATGATATAGGGTGGAACCCTAAGTGGAGATCTTTCATGAATTGGAGGGGGAATCCCCAGGAACAAGATGAACACAAGAGGGAAAACAAGAGAAACACTCAAGAACAAGTCCAATCACACATCCACTAGACAATCAAACACACAAGATCCACAAGGTACATGAAAAATCAAAGGGAAATAAGATACATGGTAGAGTTCATCCCAAATCCAATGAAGGAGATGAGGTCTTGGTGATCCAATGATGGGGATCTATCCACTAGGGATCTTCTCCAAAGGAGGTCTTGATCTCCATGGGAGAGGTCTCTCTCTCTCAAGAGGAGGAGTGGTACAAGGAGAAAAGCTCACAAATATCTCATCTAATACTTTGCTAACCCTAACATCTGGTCTAGGTACCGAATATATAGGCATGGGGACGAAGTGGATGAAGAGGAGGCCCAAACAGCAATCACAGCCGTCCATCCTGTAGGGCCCATGTGCACGGGGTAAGTTGGGCCCGTGTGCACGGGGGTCCCGTGGGCACGGTACAGGCCCATGCACACGGGGTGCTCCAACGCAAGCTCCCTGTGTAGCCTGTGGGCACGGGGTCTCCGGGGCCCATGCGCACGGGGTCGCCTGGGACCTCCTGTCCATCTGCGGTTGAGCTTCCCTTTCTTCCTCGTGGCCTTGGGGTCCTTCTCCTTGGCCTCCGGGATGCTCCTTAGCTGCTCGGCGGCGGTCGCCCTCGTACCTAATGATGCACAACGTTCAGTGGTGAGGTAGTGACCAAGTCCCATAGATATTCATGTAAATCTTGAAGAGGAGCGGGTTCACCTTAAGTCCGGTAGGTCCACTTGGGGCTTGATGAGCTATGAAGGTGTACATGGAGATGAACGTAGGATGCTCCGCATCATCTCCCCCCCCCTTGGGAGAGATCCGACCTCGGATCATGATCCTCATCACCATGGAAACGGTGGTCATCGACGGACTTGAAGTTGGATGGAGTTGAAGACATTGCACAATCCAGGTACTCCAAGGTGTCTCCGGAGTGGTAGACATGCAAAAAGAGCAAACACAAGCGACACTCGGAAATACAACGGTTAGTACACACAAAGTGTCCATCAAATAAGTATAAGTCCGTGCGGCAAGATTGTCCGTGACAAAGCGCATGAATCTTATCAAGATGATGTAAAATGACATGTACAGCATTCATTGCGCACACAAATGAATTGAGAATGTGATTAATGCAACCACGGTGCAAAATGATGTCATAGTGAGACGGTTTATCCATAGCATGAATATGGCAATGTATGCTCAATATGGAGAATTTAGCATGCGATTGATGGTAGGAAATATGATCATGATGTACGAATATGCCATCAAGAAAGAGCACAACAAATTTTCTAAGCAAATGTACAAGCTCATATATCATGGATGACATGGGAATACAAGATGCAACAAGGCAATCATAATGTGAGTCAATCCATGAATAGGGTGCAAATTTGTGGTGAGTATAATATGTCCATCGAGCATGACATGTATGAGCACAATCAACAAATATGAAGGTGTGGGTGCAATGTGTCAAAGGAGTGTTGATGTACCAATGCTCAATGCCGCGGCATGAGTGGAGGTTCGAAGGTGCAGCCAATAAGTCCGAGCGCTCCTCAATGTGAAGGTCCATAGAGTCAATTTTCAATGTCGCTCATCCGTTCGCGCGATATATCATGTAGACAACAAGAAGGAAACAACAATGAAAGAATGACCCATCCAATATGCATATGTGAGGGTGGCTCAAAGGGAATGAGTTCACCTTTATGAGAATGTCGAAAATGTTGATGTCGCGCATCGTGTATGCCTTCACATGACCAAGTTGTCTCATCATGTTACCGCCTTGTGTATCCTTCAAAACAAAAGAACATGGCAAACACTCGGAAAAACAAATGAGGTTAGCGGAAATGCAAAACCTATCATTCGTGTGGTAAGATACCCAACAAGTGTATGCATCATGCTCATCATAAGAAAGGACAAGGGAGCATTTCATAGTATGGAGGCATATGATGCGAGAACAACCAAATACAATAGGCTCAAGTAAACAAGCATGCATCACAAGTAATATGTCCAAGTCTCCAAGATGAATAAGCATAGCATGGATGCACTCACTACAATGGCATATGAGAGGTGCAACTAATGGAGACAAGAGATAATGATCAAGATATATAATGTGAGAGGCATGAACATATATGTCATCAACCCAAGAAAGCGAGTAAGAATGGAACATGGGTGATGCAACCAAGCAAGTAATCATAGTTATCAAGTCAAGCAAGCTAGTAGTGAGAATATGCAACATACTAGAAGGAATCATGGCAAGCATGTCATGTGTGCAAATGGTGGGCATGAATAATGCACATGACATATCACAAGTATGGAAGCAAGATATGAGCAAAATAGCATCAATAGCATGAGGCACATGATAAACATGGCAATAGCAACAAGAATCTCCACCAAGCATGCAAATACACATATAAGTAGCACAATTGTGAATCATGTGTAAATGCAAGCAAGGGTCACAATTGCATGGCAAAATCATGTAAAGATGTATAACATGCAAAGTGAACAAGATACAATGGGCATAAAGTAACAAGTGATATATAGCCCATAGCCTTGTGAGAGCCAAGTAGAAGAGATGTGTGTAGTGCTTGCGCGAAGGGAATTGTGGTAAGGATAGTCCACGGGATCCCAAGTCATCGTTGCTCTCAAGAGCTCGTTTCGTCAACTCTTGGGCTTGAGAGGTTGACGAGTATACATGAGTACCTACACAAGACAAAGACAAAGGAAAAATTGTGTGTGAGTGGTAAATGTACACATCATCCATCATGATGTGTATGTGCATGTGTGAGTTAGCACAAGATAAGCATCGCTCAAAGAAATTTGATGCATGGTATAAGAACATGTCATCCATCATGAAAGAATAGTTATTGTGTATGACACGATGGGGATGCAAATTTAACATACACGTATATGGCACATCAATAGCATGTTTATTCATGGGGTGCATATGGTGCACACAAGTATTGGGATCATGCAATGGATGGAATGGATCAAAATCTCCTAATGGGTATGAGGAAACTATGGGGGTCTCCTCATGAGGAGAAACATCATATGGAGAAAATGGACAACATCCAAAACAATGCATATCCGAAGCTAGGTGGTCATGGCATGGTGTCGGTGTCAAAACCGGCGGATCTCGGGTAGGGGGTCCCGAACTATGCGTCTAGGCGGATGGTAACAGGAGGCAAGGGACACAGTGTTTTTACCCAGGTTCGGGCCCTCTCGATGGAGGTAAAACCCTACTCCTGCTTGATTAATATTGATGATATGGGTAGTACAAGAGTAGATCTACCACGAGATCAGAGAGGCTAAACCCTAGAAGCTAGCCTATGGTATGATTGTTGTTCGTCCTATGGACAAAAGACCCTCCGGTTTATATAGACACCGGAGAGGGCTAGGGTTACACAGAGTCGGTTACAATGGGAGGAGATCTACATATCCGTATCGCCAAGCTTGCCTCCCACGCCAAGGAAAGTCCCATCCAGACACGGGATGAAGTCTTCAATCTTGTATCTTCATAGTCCAAGAGTCCGGCCAAAGGTTATAGTCCGGCTATCCAGACACCCCCTAATCCAGGACTCCCTCAGTAGCCCCCTGAACCGGGCTTCAACGACGACGAGTCCGGCGCGCAAATTGTCTTCGGCATTGCAAGGTGGGTTCCTCCTCCAAATACTCCATAGAAGATTTTGGACACAAGGATATTGTCCGGCTCTGCAAAATAAATTCCACATACTGCCATAGAGAGAATAGTATTTACAAAAATCTAATCTTCTGACGTATTCCGTAGCATGACTTCACACCACGGCCAAGCTTTTATTCGAATCGTTTTACTGTCCCACCTCAGCGCGTTTAGCGAGGGGGTTTCCTTGGCACGTCTTGTCGAAGCAGAGATCGTGTCCCTATTCCGGGATTCTCATCATTACGGGCATGGGTAACCCAACCGTGCCATTGATTATGGCGCTTGGGAGATAAGCAAGTTTTACCAGGCAGATGGGGACACGCAGTTTCGTCCACCCATATAAGGGGATAAGGATCCCCTTTTTCATCCACACCTTCTTCCTCCTTTGCTCATCCATTCTCGCGCACTCGAGCTCCAGCGCCCAAGTCCGCATTCCCCACCTCAACTTTCTCCAGCCATGTCCGAAGCGGGAGGCAAGTGGATGGTCTCCTCCGTCACAGAGGGACACATCAAGAAACTGAGGAAAGCCGGATACTTGTCGGACGACATCACGCACCAGCTTCCAAACGAGGGGCAGCTTATCCCCACCCCCGAGCCCCATGAGAGGGTGGTGTTCCTCACCCATTTCCTCCGCGGACTAGGTTTCCCTCTCCACCCATTTGTCCGGGGCTCATGTTCTACTACTGCCTGGACTTCCACGATCTGGCCCCAAACTTCATCCTCAACATCTCGGCGTTCATCGTCGTGTGCGAGGCCTTCCTCTGCATCCAGCCCCACTTCGGTTTATGGCTGAAGACCTTCAATGTCAAGCCGAAGGTAGTGGGCGGCCGTCAGGCGGAGTGCGGAGGCTCCATGGTGGGCAAGATGCCCAACGTCCTATGGCTTGAGGGTTCCTTCGTGGAGACCATAAAGGGGTGGCAATCGGGGTGGTTCTACATCAACGAGCCGCGCGACCCTGCCTGGGTCGCAGCCCCCGAGTTCTGATCCGGAATCCCTACGCGGCTCACCTCATGGAAAGAGAAGGGCCTGCCGTGGGGTAAAAAAGGAGAGCTGACCGGACTCGAAACATGCCTCCAAAACTTTGTGAGCAAGAAGCTCAAGCTTGTCAACGTAGTCCAGGTCATGCTCATCCGCCGGATCCTCCCGTGCCAACAACGGGCTTTTAGCTTGTGGGAGTTCAACTCGTCCCAGCACCGAACTCTGAGAAGGCTCTTCGACACAACGTACGAAGATGCCTGGAAGGTGCTATTCAAGGGCGCCGAGGCTCCCGCATCCGCTACCGAGGATCGCGGATTCAGCGCGCAACGTCAGGCCAACGCGGTAAGCTGTTTTTTACTTCTTACAGGATATTTGTGTTTCATAGTTTGACTCTATGCGGGATCTAAGCTCCCATGTCTTCGATAGGACTGGCTGAGGACGGACGAACAGATCAACTGTCCGGCCCCTTTGCCCAAAGACCCAGCGGACGCCCGCTTGGAGGAGCTGCTGGTTCCGGCACCTTACGTGGTGCCGAAGAAGAAGGCCACGGGAAACCGAAAGAGTTCCCGGCGCCCGGTGGAGTCGGACTCACCGTCCGATGACTCCGAGGCGGACTCCTCCCACGAAGACGAGGAGGAGGAGAGAGAGGTGTCTTCCCCAGGGGGGAGAGAAGAAAAGGAAGGCCGCCCCAACTAGGGAGGCCGGAGGGTCCAAGAAAGGGAGGACCCTTCCTACGGACCACTCCACCAACGCCGACGACGGCGAAGAGGAGTGGCCGCTCAGGGCCAAGCCCCTGGCAAAATCGTAAGTATTTGGATACCAGAATGACTCATGGCGTTCCTTTATTGCATAGTATCTTCTGACGCCGAATATAATTATGCAGTCCGCCCAAGGCCCGGCTCGATGTGTCGTCGAGCGGTTCCCTGGATTCGTCGGACGTGAATAGTTTTTCACTTCCGACTGCTACCTCCCCCCGCCCTACGGACGACATCGAGGTGCTACCCCAGAAGGCTCCAAGCCAGGAGGAGGTGATCCTGGAGGCGCCACAAGGCGACCTCCCAGACCCCAGGTGCAAAGGGGACAAAGCCCCAGAGGGCTCCAAGTCCGGCCCTGGGCCGGACACCGCACCGGAACCTGCAATGGTTCCGGAGTCTGGCAGGCGGCCCCCTAAGAAGAAGGGCAAGCCTGCGACGCCGGTGACCTCCGTCCAACCAGAGGCACCGGACAATTTGCTGGAGGTGCTTAATGGCGCCCCCATCGACGAGGAGCACCGCACTATTATGAGTGCGGTGATCCAGAAGGTTCAGTCCGCCAAGAGCGGGCTGACTGAAGCCTATGCCAGCCTGCTAATAGGCTTTGAGGTATGAAAAATATTTGAAAATATTACCGCATAGACAGTAGCCCATGATGCTCTGTTTGGCATTCGGAAAGCAAAGCTGAATAGAGGATCTAATAACATTCGCAGGAGTCTAACATAATTAAGGCAATATGCGTATGAAGGCTTCGCTACTGGCCTCTGCCGCACTGACGGCGGAGGTGGATGCGCTGAAGTAGAGCCTCGAGCGGTCCGAGCAAGAGCTCGGCCTTGCCAAGAAGCAGCTCGAGGAAAAAGAAGGTAAGTAATACCTTGTGGAGTTTATTTAAAAAGATGCAGCTGCAAAAAATGACAGGATCGCTATTGGTGTCATAGGGACCACGACTGAGGTGGCGACCCTTAAGCAAGCGCTGTCCGAGGCCGAAAAGAAGGCAGCCACGGAGCGCACCGAGCGGGAGAAGTAGGAGGCGTGGGTTGGCGAGGTGCAGCAAGAGCTTCAGGCTCTCGTGAAAAAACATGAGAGTTTGGAGCTTGACTCGAAGACACGAGAGTCCGAGCTCACAGCCGCCCTTGAAAATGCTAAGTCTGCCAAGGCCGAAGCCCAGAAAGCCCTCCAGGAAGTTGAGGCAATGAAGAAGATAGCGGTGGGTAAGGCATTCTTTATGCAAAGCAAGCACGTGAAAGTGAATTACTTGTTACTTAGCCGAGTCCGGAGCTCTCCAGGAGTATTTGCAGATTTGCCTCGCAGCGTGTCCGATGCCGCCGCTTTCTACCGAGCCAAGGAGGGCAGCTCGACAGATAAGGTGTTCTGGTCTTAGTATGCTGAGGCCGGACACCCGGTTCCTTTGAGCGACCAGCTGAAGCAGCTGATCGAGCTCCGTAAGGCGGCCGAACAGGCCATGAGGGGCCTTATAGTTCGGCTGTGGCCTGGAGAGGCCCTGCCTGGGAGCTTCTTTGGGTTGGTGAGGCGGCTGGTGGACGCCTGTCCATGGCTTGAAGTCGTCAAGCGCTCCGTCTGCATCGAAGGTGGCCGTAGGGCGCTTGCCCGCACTAAGGTGCACTAGGGCAACATGGATGCGGAGAAGCTTGTGAAGGACGGGCCACCTCCAGGCAAGGAGCATCGCCACCCCAAGATGTATTATGAGGGCATCCTGAAGGGTGCCCGCCTTGTGGCGGACGAATGTACTAAAGATGTAATATTTGAGTAAACTCACTCATGTTATCCTGTGCGCTGAAAATTTGTTCATATGCGCTATGCAATGCTTGTTTTGATTTAAAATATTACCTTCTATACGGCCGTTTATAAAATCTGAGAGATGGCGAGTCGTCGGCTTGTTCCCCCTTGCCACGAGTGCTGGGGTGTTCGGGATAAACCTGAGCACTCTTTTCCCATTGTTGGGTCCTTCGAGGGAGGTGCTCAGCACAACGAACATGGCAATCGGACTATAATGCGTTATCACTCTCACTTATCCATAGAATTCTATAATTTTAAATTTCGGCGAAGCCCCTAGTGTTCGGAAAACCGAGTTCAGGGCGCTATACACGCCTAGGCCGGACAAAGACGACTCCTCGCTCTAAGCAGCATGAGTCTTTAGGGACTCGAAACCTCTCGAACAGCGACCAGCTCTCGCCCTATCATGACAGTCAGTTTTAGCTTTCTCTACTGAGGTGCTTAGCCCAGCTCAACTGGGGCACAATCGCAGTAGTTCTCCCAGTGCTACCTTAGCCGATATAGAGGAACGTAAGGTACCAAAACATGGGAGCCGGGAAACCCAACTATTGACCAAAGACATGATTCGGAGCTGATGCATATAATGCTATAAGTTCGGAGGGCTGCACTTGTGAAATTTTTCGGACTTCTCACGCCGTATTATGGGGTGCTTGAGCCCCTGGCGTATTGGCTGTACCAAAGTGTATGGGTGCTAAATGTCATGACTGAACATATATATTGTAAAATGAATAAATAGAGAATGCAATAATAAGCTGAAGCTAAGCATTGTTTATTTTAAACGGCTGCTGCAAAAGCAGAATGATACAAATAGTGTGGTAAGCATGAGAGGGACAATTTAACATGTCCCCTCCAGGGGCAGGCTATGAAATGGTATGTGAAACAGGTATACTGCTCGTTATAGAGACCACCTGGGAGTTCCATAGTGCGGCGTAGCTTTCTGCTTCCCTGGTTGTTGTATCGTTTGTGCGGCAATTTTACTACCGACCCGGTCGTCCGGAGAGTGGAGTCCTAAAAGTAAGAAAAAATGACAAAAATCGGCAGCCCCTAGTGCGGTTGATCCGCGTTTTGGGCGTGCCATGATGGTGCCCCTCCCCTTGTGCCCATGGTACTTTCAGAGCGTAGTTATGTACGCGTAACACTGATTTCACCGTTTCGCGAGGGCGGGGGTTGGGGCCGCACTGCTATGCTTGCTCAGAACGTGCCAGGAGGTCTTGTTGTAGGTTGCTCCTGGCATGCTTGACAGTGTCCGGACGTTTAATAGCCGGACTGGAGAATTGCCTTGAGAGGCTGCTTTGTACTTCCGCTGCGAGGGCTGCTGTATGCTCCTCCGTTCTGAGGGAGCGTTCGGTGTTTCCATTGACCGTAATGACTCCTCGAGGGCCTGGCATCTTGAGCTTGAGGTATGCGTAGTGTGGCACTGCATTGAACTTCGCAAATGCGGTTCGTCCGAGCAGCGCGTGATAGCCACTGCAGAACGGGACTATGTCGAAAATTAACTCCTCGCTTCGGAAATTATCCGGGGATCCGAACACCACCTCAAGTGTGACTGAGCCTGTACAATTGGCCTCTACGCCTAGTATGACGCCTTTAAAGGTCGTTTTTGTGGGTTTAATCCTTGAGGGATCTATGCCCATTTTCCGCACTGTATCCTGATAAAGCAGGTTCAGGCTGCTGCCGGAGTCCATAAGGACTCTAGTGAGGTGAAATCTGTCAATGATTGGGTCTGGAACCAATGCGGCGAATCCGCCATGACGGATACTAGTGGGGTGGTCCCTTCGATCAAAAGTGATCGGGCAGGAGGACCATGCTTTGAACTTTGGGGCGACTGGCTCCAACGCATATACGTCCCTGAGTGCACACTTCCGCTCCCTTTTGGGGATGTGGGTTGCGTATATCATGTTCACCGTCCGCACTTGTGGGGGGAAGCCCTTCTGTCCACTATTGTTCGGCGGCCGGGGCTCTTCGTCCTCGTCGCTGTGCAACCCCTTGTCTCTATTTTCGGTATTTAACTTACCGGCCTGCTTGAACACCCAACAATCCCTGTTGGTGTGATTGGCTGGCTTTTCAGGGGTGCCATGTATCTGGCACGAGCGATCGAGTATTCGGTCCAAACTGGACGGGCCCGGAGTATTTCTTTTGAATGGCTTTTTCCGTTGACCGGGTTTAGAGCCTCTGAATCCGGCATTAACTGCCGTGTCCACTGCATTGTCGCTGTTAATGCGGCGCTTTTGCTTGTTGCGACGCGACCTGCCACTGCTGTCCTTGGTATCCGAATTATCAGGGCTCTTGGTCATGTTATTGCTACGAGCCAGCCAGCTGTCTTCTCCTGCGCAAAAGCGGGTCATGAGTGTCGTGAGGGCTGCCATAGATTTTGGCTTTTCCTATCCGAGGTGCCGGGCAAGCCACTCATCATGGATGTTATGCTTGAAGGCTGCTAGGGCCTCGGCGTCTGGACAGTCGACGATTTGATTTTTCTTAGTTAAGAACCGTGTCCAGAATTGTCTGGCAGATTCCTCTGGCTGCTGAATTATGTGGCACAGGTAATCGGCGTCTGGTGGATGCACATAGGTGCCCTGGAAATTGTCAAGGAATGCGGCTTCCAGGTCCTCCCAACAACCAATTGATTCTGCTGGCAAGCTGTTAAGCCAATGCCGAGCTGGTCCTTTAAGCTTGAGTGGGAGGTATTTGATGGCGTGTAGATCATCACCGCGGGCCATGTGGATATGAAGGAGATAGTCCTCTATCCAGACCGCAGGGTCTGTTGTGCCATCGTATGATTCAATGTTTACGGGGTTGAAACCCTCTGGGATTTGATGATCCATTACTTCGTCTGTGAAGCATAGTGGGTGTGCGGCCCCTCTGTACTGGGCTATATCACGACGTAGCTCAAATGAGCTTTGTCTGCTGTGTTTGGCCCGGACGGACTTGCTGTATCCGGCGTGACGGTTATCATCTCGTGTCGTGGGGCGCCCACATGATCCGTAGATCGATCTTGTTTGCTTTCCCTTGTCATCCAACATATCACGCAGGTCTGGCGCGTTTCCCCGTGCCTTGGTATTTTTTGAGCGACGCCGGGGTGCGTCTTGAGTGGAGGGCGGAGAGGCCTCTCTGTCGCGGCCGCGAGGTGGCCGATCAGCCGCCTCATGCGCTGGTGATGTAGGTTTAAGCGCTTCCTCCTCCAATCGGGGTAGCAACCTGCACTTTGGGTAGCTATTGGAGGGGCGTTCGAGTTCGTATTCCTCGGCCGCAAGGACTTCAGTCCATCTATCGGCTAGCAAATCTTGATCAGCTCTAAGCTGTTGCTGTTTTTTCTTAAGGCTACTCGCCGTGGCCATAAGCCTGCGCTTAAAGCGCTCTTGTTCGACGGGATCCTCAGGCACGACAAATTCGTCATCGCCGAGGCTTGCCTCGTCTTCGGAGGGGGGCATGTAATTATCATCCTCTTCCTCTCTGTCTGCCACCCTCTCAGGAGGGCTGGCGTCTCCATCCTCCTGCGCCGAGTCTTGCTGGAGGGAGTTGTCTTCGGCACTGTCCGGGGTGTTATTATCTCCCGTGCCGGTATCACCGTTTTTGCTTTGGCGGGACTTAGAGCGGCCCCGCTGACGCCGGCGCTTGGGTTGCTTCTTGGAGGGGTCATCCCCCATTGTTCCGTCGCCATTGCCTTCTTTGGGTGTATCCACCATATATATGTCATATGACGAGGTAGCTTTCCAGTGCCCTATAGGCGCTGGTTCATGTTCGTCTCCTACGCCGTCGTCCATACCATCGATGTCTTCGGAGTCGAAGTCTAGCATGTCGGTTAAATCATCGATAGTGGCTACGAAGTGGGTGGTGGGCGGGCATCGAATTTCTTCATCGTCCGCATCACAATCCTGTTGGCCATAATCCGGCCAAGACTCTCCTGACAAAGAGAGAGACTTTAACGAATTCAGAATATCGTCAAAGGGCGAGTGCTGAAAGATATCCGCGGCGGTGAATTCCATGGTAGGCGCCCAATCGGATTCGATTGGTAGGGGCGTGGAGGGTTCAGAGTCCGGAGAAGAGTCTGGCACCTTGGAGTCACGGGCTTCGCAGAGGATAAGGCTAGTGTTCAGCATGATCCCCATTGAGACTGCAGCCCCTAAGGCGGGGTCTAGCCACCCGTCCTCGATCGGCGCAGTTGGCTCTGAACTAAGGGTCGGAGCTAATGCGGGTGCGGCCTCCAGGGCACTGTTCGGCAGTAAGGTTAAGTCATGCCCATCGTGACAGTGCGGCGTGCTCAGCTGCGGCTCGAATCCGTCGAAGATCAAGTCTCCGCGGATGTCAGCCATGTAGTTCAAGCTTCCAAATCTGACCTGATGGCCAGGGGCGTAGCTTTCAATCTGCTCCAGATGGCCAAGCGAATTGGCCGCAGTGCAAAGCCGCCGAATACGAAGATCTGTCTGGGGAGAAAAGTCTCACCCTGGACCGCATAGCTGTTGATGATCGGAGGAGCCATTGGACCTAAAGATGACGACACAGAGGAACTCTCAATGAGAGCACCAATGTCGGTGTCAAAACCGGCGGATCTCGGGTAGGAGGTCCCGAACTTTGTGTCCAGGCGGATGGTAATAGGAGGCAAGGGACACAATGTTTTCACCCAGGTTTGGGCCCTCTCGATGGAGGTAAAACCCTACTCCTGCTTGATTAATATTGATGATATGGGTAATACAAGAGTAGATCTACCACGAGATCAGAGAGGCTAAACCCTAGAAGCTAGCCTATGGTATGATTGTTGTTCGTCCTACGGAGAAAAGACCCTCCGGTTTATATAGACACCGGAGAGGGCTAGGGTTACACAGAGTCGGTTACAATGGGAGGAGATCTACATATCCGTATCACCAAGCTTGCCTTCCACGCCAAGAAAAGTCCCATCCGGACACGGGACGAAGTCTTCAATCTTGTATCTTAATAGTCCAAGAGTCTGGCCAAAGGTTATAGTCCGGCTATCCGGACACCCCCTAATCCAGGACTCCCTCACATGGCATATGAGATAAATGATGCAAAGGAAGCATAGCAATATCATCACAAGAAAAACAAATGCCAATAACCATGGGCTTGCCATCTATGCCATAAGTGCAAATTGGGTTAATTTTAATGACATATGCATAGTCACTATGAAGAGATTGCAAATATGACATATTGTTGATCTCATGCATAGAATATGACAAGTCAAGGGGATTGAAAAACATGATGTGACCTAGAGAATTGTCACAAGAAATCCTATGTAACATGGCATCACAACTAGGCCATTCAACATGCTCATCATCATAGTCATCATAAAGTGGTAAGGCATGACATGAGGAAGTCGCACTAGCATGAAGCATGGGAATAGGTGGATCAACATCATGCAAGCAATCAATGTCAAGAATGTCCACTAGTGGGACTAGAGCATCACCTTCACCTATGTTACCTTGTTCATTCCACTCAAGTGGTGTAGGTGAGGTGGTAAAGACCAAATCGTGGTCATCTTCATCATGATGGAACCATGTGGGGGGTGCATCATAGTCCACCACGGCCATCGTCTTGTCCAAAGGGAGGACGAAGTCATTGAAGATCGGCGCGTCATCATAGATGGGACCTAGAACCAAAGGAGAAGACACAATAGAGGTAGAGGTTAAGTTGTTAGAAAGTGAAATGGCCTCATATGCCTCATCAACTACCTCACTCTCTCTATGTGGTGGTGGCTCACTCGCTCCCTCAAGGTAGGTGCACTCAATGTCGCATATGGTGGAGTCACTCAAATCACTCAAGTGGTGGTGGTGGTGGCTCTCCACACATGGGACTTGGGGCAACTCATGAGATATGGGGCTAGTGGTGAAGTCACTCTCAATCTCAATATGGTGGCTAAAGTCACTCAAGTCATCATACGTCACTATGGTCGAAGGGAAAATCCCATGCTCAACCGTCCCATCATCGTCGCCATGGATGAAGGCCGAAGATGGCACATCATCACTCTCGTCATGGATGAAGGCCGAAGATGGCACAACATCACTCTCGTCTCCTAAGATGGAAGCATCATCCTTACTCGTCACCATGTCGCTTGCCTCCAAAGCTTGGTCCTTGAAGGTCTCCGTAGTCGTACTCGTTGCCGCACCATCTTGAAAAAGAGTCATGGAGGACTCGACATCACCAATGCCACAAAGAGGGATGGCGGTGAATTCGAACTTGGGAGGATCGTCTTGGAGCTCATCGGGCTTGGACATCGTGGTGGTACTAGCCTCATGCTCGCCGTGTTGGAGCTTGGTAGTCGAGAAGTGTGCTTGGGGTCGAGAAGCCTTGGCCTTCATGAGTTCTTGTTCCGCCTTGAGAGCACCAATGTAGTTGTCATCGAGGGACTTGTAGTTCTCGAGGAAGATAGTCTTGGAGATGTCGTTGTTCAATCCCATCATGAAGTGGAACTTCATTGACATGGGGTCTTCCACGCCGGCATGTCGCAAGGCATGCTTCATCTCCTTGAAGTACTCGTCGATGGAGTTGGATCCTTGGATGGTGTTCTCCAATTGGCGTAGAAGTTGTTCAGTGTAGGTTGGAGGCACGAACTCTCGCTGCATAGCTTTCTTCGTCTTGGGCCAACTCATGTCGTTACTCTCCGAAGGTGTGTGAAGCCACCATGTGGACGCATAGTCGTGGAAGTTTCTTGAGGCGCACTTCACTTGATCTTCGGGAGGAACTTGATGTAGCTTGAGGTAGTCGTCCATCAAACGCTCCCACTCGAGATACTCCTCGGGTTCTAGAGTCCCATAGAAAGGAATCTCGTTGTTGGTGTCGAGGTCGTAGTAGTTCGAGGGAGTAGTGGACTTGAGCTCGTGGAGTAGGAGAAGATGTCGTACATCCGAAGGCGGAGATGCCTTGAAGTCACTTGGCGAAGATGCCAAAGGTGTTGAAGAAACTGTGGTCTTGGGGTTGATGTCGCGGCTCTGTATAGGCCATACGCACGGGGGTGCTGGAGGCCGTGTGCACGGGGTCCCGTGTGCACGGGGGTCGAGGGCCTGTGTGCCCGGGGGTGGTAGAGAAGCCAACTCTCGTCCAATAGGTCGCTCGTCATGGTCTTGTCAATGTCGATGCTTGTGTGTACTTGCCGGAGATGGTAGCTCAGAACTCTTTGCACTTGAGCGTCTTCTCGAAGATGAGGAAGACCGCTTGCGGTTCTTGATGAGGGCTTTGATGTCCTCCATTTGAGCTTGCATCTTGGCGTCGTTGGAGTTGTTCGTGGCATCGAACTCGTCGTTGTTGTTGTAGACCAAAGGTGAAATGCCTTGCCTATCCATCACAAGACTCAAGCAAAGGTGAGTAGGAAATGAGATAAACAATACCAAGTTATCTTTTCCCAAAGTTGAGGATGTATCTCGTATCACTCAATGTGAGATGAAAGAATAGTGGAATTGGTACCAGACTTGTTCACTCACACTTATCAAGTAAAGCTTATGGAGGAGCTTGGTGAGGATAGTGGCACAAAAAAATTGATGCAAAATGTTAGCAAGAGTCAATAATGTTGGAAAAGATTCACAAATTTGCAAGTGAAACAAGTAGACCAATAGCAATATGTGGCACACCGATAGATAAATGGGGTCATGCAACCAAGGAATGAGCACAAAATGTGGAATCCACGAAAAACGCTCGTGTTGCACAACTCAAGAGAGACGCTAGCATGATTGCTCAGTAGGCGGATACGACACTTGTGCACAACCTATAAGATGCAAAATGTATGAGCTTTCTATCAGAAGTATGCTATGTGTATGATGTTCCCATTGTTCTTCTCAAGATGATCCAAGATGATCGGATATGACAATCTTATGTGCAATGGTATGATGCTATGGCACTTGCTTACAAGTTCTTTGCTCTCTTTTCTTTGCTTAAAAGCTTATTCTCTTTTTTTATATGGCCACTATGCGAAATGCACAAACCAAGATAGCAATTTTGTATATGCGGGAACAATCTTCTGACACAAGAGATGATATGATGATACCAATATGATATGCAATGGAAGGTGTAGGTCACTAATGTGCACAAGTAACGTTGCCGGCAATACTCAAATGGCTAGTCTCGATAGGCAAGGGATGCAAAATGGGCTAGGGGTTATCAATGCAATTGCAAGGGGAATGTACAATGGTGTCGTCGAGGTTACCGTCCTTTGCGATGATGAGTGGCGGTGTTCTTGATGTAGATACTAAGATGATGTAGACCTGTCCCTAGTAGCCGAAACACCTTAGGAAACAGTAAAAACCACGAACTCAAAATCTCAAATGACAATGTCAAATGGTGGTAGCGGAAAGCGGTGGTTGTGGTTGAAGAAGAAGCAACCGTCCCTAAGTAGCCGAAACACCTTAGGAGACTCAAGTCACCACTCAAACAACCACAAATGCTAAATGGAGCAAAATGGGTTAGGTTGCGGAAGGCTATGCTGGTTTTTGCGGATGATATGGTGGAAGGCCTAGGCAAAGATGCCAAAATGTCAAAAAATTTATGGAGTCAAATGGTGATGGAACCTATCTAGATGGATGGGGGATGTCAATAGCTACTCAACGAGCTAAAGAACGCGAAAATCGGACTCCGGATGTGGAAGTTATGGGCAAAACGGTGAAGCACTCGCGGCTGTCCTGGGGGGGGGGGGGGGGTCATGCGCACGGGGGTAGGAGCCCATGGGCATGGGGTCCCATGCGCACGGTACAGGGCCGTGGGCATGGGGTGTCCAGAGACTTTTCGGGGGCCCGTCCGCACGGGGTCTGGGGTCCGTTGGCACGGGGTGGGTGGAAATTTTGCGATTTCGTGGCAGAAATTGGAGATTTCTTGGGCAAAATTGGGGAGATTTTGGGGATGGATGGTGGGGAAAAGATGGGGGGAGGCTAGATCCACTTGAAAGCAAGCAAATCCATGTATCAAATCCAACAAAACATCACCAAACCAACAAATCACAAAAAAAATTGGGGCTATTTTTTGGTGGGGATTTTCGAACTTAGGACGAAATCAACAAAACTAGGCTAGAAAACAAAGAGGGGGGCTCCAATTTCGTGAGAAACCATGGCTCATGATACCAAATGATATAGGGTGGAACCCTAAGTGGAGATATTTCATGAATTGGAGGGGGAATCCCCAAGAACAAGATGAACACAAGAGGGAAAACAAGAGGAACACTCAAGAACAAGTCCAATCACACATCCACTAGACAATCTAACAAACAAGATCCACAAGGTACATGAACAATCAAAGGGAAATAAGATACATGGTAGAGTTCATCCCAAATCCTATGAAGGAGATGAGGTCTTGGTGATCCTATGATGGGGATCTATCCACTAGGGTTCTTCTCCAAAGGAGGTCTTGATCTCCATGGGAGAGGTCTCTCTCTCTCTCTCAAGAGGAGGAGTGGTACAAGGAGCAAAGCTCAGAAATATCTCATCTAATACTTTGCTAACCCTAACATATGGTCTAGGTACCGAATATATAGGCATGGGGACGAAGTGGATGAAGAGGAGGCTGTAACACCCTCGATGCGACTATAGCACCCACATGTCGAGGCACGACTTAGAGACATAATCGCATTGAAGGCATATGTCGCAAGTTAGGCAATCTTCACAACATCCCATGTAATATGATAATAAAAGGGGGGATAACATAGTTGGCTTACACTCGCCACGTCAATCAAGTACATTAATAACATTACATCATCCAAACACTCATGGCCCGACTACGGCGCCAAATTAAAAGAGAACCCAACATGCGACACGGTCCCAATCACCCCCAACTGGGCACCACTACTGATCATCGGGAAAGGAAACATAGTAACGTTGAGAGTCTTCGTCAAACTCCCACTTGAGCTCATACGCGCCTCCTGGAGTGGAATCATCAGGCCCTGCATCTGGTGTAATCTGTGAGCCACAGGGACTCAGCAATCTCGCACCCTCGCGATCAAGACTATTTAAGCTTATAGGAAAGGCAAGGTAAAATATGAGTGGAGCTGCAGCAAGCGACTAGCAAGTATGGTGGCTAACTTATTCGCAAAGGAGAGCGAGAAGAGGAGGCAAAGCGCGAGCGAGAAACTAGAGAGCAACCTGCGCAAACATTACTCCAACACCGTGTCCACTTCCCGGACTCCGCCGAGAAGAGGCCATCGCGGTAACACACTCGGTTGATTCATTTTAATTAAGTTACGGTTCAAGTTATCTACAACCGGACATTAACAAATTCCCATCTGCCCATAACCGCGGGCACGGCTTTAGAAAGTTCAATCCCTGCAGGGGAGTCCCAACTTAGCCCATGACAAGCTCTCACGGTCAACGAAGGAATAGACCTCCTCCCAAGACGTTCCGATCAGACTCGGTATCTCGGTAACTCAAGACACTTCGACAGGTTAAAACAAGACCAGCAACACCGCCCGAATGTGCCGACAAATCTCGATAGGAGCTGCACATATCTCTTTCTCAGGGCACACTCAGATTGTCCTAGGTACGGTAGGCCAGCCCAGAGTTGCCCCTGGTGGCCACCGGTAGCTGACAGGTGGACCAACACTCAGAGGAGCACTAGCCCGAGGGGGTTAAAATAAAGATGACCCTTGAGTCTGCAGAACCCAAGGGAAAGAAAAGGCTAGGTGGCAAATGGTAAAACCAAGGTTGGGCATTGCTGGAAAAGCTTTAATCAAGGCGAACTATCAAGGGGTTCCCATTAAAACCCAACCGCGTAAGGAACGCAAAATCCGGGAACATAACACCGATATGACGGAAACTAGGACGGCAAGAGTGGAACAAAACACTAGGCGAGAGGCCGAGCCTTCCACCCTTTACCAAGTATATAGATGCATTAAGATAACATAGCAATATAATGATATCCCAACAAGTAAATAAATGTTCCAACAAGGAACGGCCTCCAATCTTCACCTGCAACTAGCAACGCTATAAGAGGGGCTGAGCAAAGCGGTAACATAGCCAATCAACGGTTTGCTAGGACCATGGTGGGTTAGAGGTTTGACATGGCAATTTGGGAGGCTTGCAAGAAAGTGGTAGGCATCGTAGCAATGGCATAGCAAAAGAGCGAGCAGACTAGCATAGCAAAGATAGTAGTGATTTCGAGGGTATGATCATCTTGCCTGCACAGTTGTCAGAGTTGACTGGATCCTCAAAAGCAAGCTCGACGGGCTCCTCGTTAGCGAACTCATCTCCCGGCTCTACCCAAACAAGACAAACAAGCAACAAGGATACAATCAACCACGTGCAAGGATCAAACAAGATGATACAACGATGATATGCTATGCAGGATGCGATGCAGGATGTAAAATGCAAGATATGACAGGAAATGCATGAACCTGGCCTCAACTTGGAAATCCAAGTGTGCCACTGGAAATATGAGATGAAATCGCTTGAAAACGATATAAAGAACGCCGGAATCGGAGTTACGGTTTGGAAATGGCAAGCGATTCAAAAATGACACTGGTCTGCGATTTATAGCAAGTAGGCCTCTAAATGCAATGAAATGAACATGCTACAGCACCCAAACATGACAACAAAATACATGGCAGGGATGCACACAAGACGCTTAACAAAAGTCTAGCAATGAGCTACGGCCAAATCATCCATTAACAGGTTCAAACAAGCATGGCAAAAATGCAAATGGCAAACAGATCTCAGACTTAGTGAAATTAACACGTGTCTGGAATTTCAGATCAGGTAGCCCTCTTCGGAGCAACAAAACCACATGCTACAGGATCTGAACATGGCAAAGTAAAGCATGGCATGGAGCTACTCAAAGAGCTTAACAGAAGTCCCTTAGTCACCTTGAGCCAAAAGGGATCAGAAAATACAATTGCAAGCACGTGAACATAGCAAAAACATAATCAGTTTTCATACTTAGTGAAAACTGGCACATGCTGACATATAACTCAAGTAGGCATGTTTACGAGCTCGATGCACTCACTACGGTGCAAGTCATGGCAAGACAATCATACATCCATCAAGAAGGCACAAAATTCAAGCTATACATGGCAATAACAATAGCATAGCATGCACGGATCAACTACAACATCACCGGCAAAATTGCAAACAAGTTGACAATCTGCCTAGATTCACAAAGTAGCAAAAGTAGAGCTAGATTGACTCAAGCTAGGGTGCTCCATAATTGCAAACAAAGACATGGATGGATAGAGCACTACAACATTAACAAAACTCCCTTACTGATCATCCTCAAAAGAGGCACGGATCACTATAAAACAACAAGAACATATGGCATCATGAGATAAACAGCTCCAGGACTTGGTGAAATTACTAAGTCCCTGAAAACAGACTTAGCAAGTGCACCACTTTGCAAGCTTGCACAAGTCACCACACACATCCTAAAAATACATGGGTTGCACCTCTGGAAAGATGACAAAACCCTTAACAAAACACATGTAGAACTCATGAACATAGCAAAAATGACAAAAGTGCTAAACGGAGTAGCAGATCTGACAATTAACTCAAGTAGCCCTCTTCTAACAGCATTTCAGGCATCAATATGAGCTCCAATGAAAATGATGCAATGGAATGAAATGATGTACTCTCTGAGATGAACATTTTGATATGCTATACACATGAATCGGAGCTACGGATGCAAAGTTACGGAGCCGCGAACATGGGCATATGAACTAAAAATTCTGGGGACTTACGAAAAATTCAACCTCCGGATCTGGATCTAGGGTTTCGGGGGCACGCGGGCCGAGGTTCGCCGGCGCTCGCCGGAGTGGCCGGGGAGCAAGGGGCCGGCCGGATCTTCGCCGGATCCGGGCCAGGCGGCGGCGGGGCGGCGCGGTGCGGTGCGGGCGAGGCGGCGGCGCGGTGCGGGCGAGGCGGCGGCGGCGGGGCGACGCGGTGCGGCGACGGCGGGGTGGCGTGGTGCGGCGGCCGCGGGCAAGGCGAGGCGGCGGTGGCACGGAGGGAGGCTTGCGGTGGGGCGGCTCGGCCTAGGCGGCGGAGGAGGAGGGCCCGCCCCGGGCCTGGCGGGCCGGCGGGAGGCGGCAGCGTGGAATGAACGCGGTGGCGACACGTGCGGCGGCGGGGACGGCGGGACAATGTCTGTCGGCAGATTTTTGTCCGGCGCGGCGCGGGGACGATTTCTAGGGTTTCGGAGGTAGGAGGAGATCCGAAAACGGAGGGGTCTATTTATAGGCATAGAGGGAGCTAGGAGAGTCCAAATGAGGTGCGGTTTTCGGCCACGCGATCGTGATCAAAAGCTCTAGAACATGGAGCAGAGTTAGGTGGATTTTGGGCCAAATTGGAGGGGTGTTGGGCTGCAACACACACGAGGCCTTTTCGGTCCCTCGGTTAACCGTTGGAGTATCAAACGAAGTTCAAATGGTACGAAACTTGACAGGCCGTCTACCGGTAGTAAACCAAGGCCGCATGGCAAGTCTCGGTCCAATCCGGAAATGTTTAATCCCCACACACGAAAAAAAGCTAGAAATGACCATCGGAGGAGAACGAAGCGCTGGAATGCAAAACAGACAATGGGGAAAATGCTCGAATGCATGAGACGAACACGTATGCAAATGCAATGCACATGATGACATGATATGAGATGCATGACAACAACAACAACACACGGAGACAAAAACCCGAACCCGAGGAAATAAATATAACTTAACGCCGGAAACGGCAAGAGTTGGAGTACAAATAGGGAAAGTTATATCCGGGGTGTTATTGCCGGAAACGACTGAAAGAACGCCGGGTACTCAGAACGGAGGTGATCCTCGCGTTCCCAGGAAGCTTCACGGTCGGAATGGTGTGACCACTTGACTTTGAGAAATTTGATTGACTTGTTGTGAGTCTTGCGTTCTGTCTCTTCAAGAATAGCAACTGGGTGCTCACGATAAGAGAGATCTCCTTGGAGCTCAATGTCCTCGAAATTGACGGTGCGGTCAGGAGTCTTGAAGCAGTTTCGAAGCTGAGAGACATGGAACACGTCATGAACATTTGCAAAGTTTGAAGGAAGCTTGAGTTGATAGGCGAGGTCGCCTGTCTTGCTGACAATCTTGAAAGGTCCCACGTATCTAGGGGCAAGCTTCCCTTTGATACCGAAGCGACGAGTACCTTTCATAGGGGAGACGCGGAGGTAAACATGATCTCCGATCTCGAAAGCCAAATCAAGGTGCTTACTATCATAGGAGCTCTTCTGGCGGGATTGGGCTGCTTTGAGGTTATCACGAATGACTTTGCACATTTCTTCTGCCTCTGTGATTAAGTCATTACCCAAAAGTTGACGTTCACCGGTTTCAGACCAGTTGAGAGGGGTATGGCACTTCCTGCCATACAGAATTTCAAATGGGGCCTTGCCCGAACTTGCTTGAAAACTGTTGTTGTAGGAGAATTCAGCATAAGGAAGACAATCCTCCCACTTCATGCCGAAGGAGATCACACACGCCCTGAGCATATCTTCAAGAATCTGGTTGACACGCTCGACTTGACCGCTAGTTTGAGGATGAAAAGCTGTGCTGAAGCGGATGTTCATGCCCATGGCCTTCTGAAAAGAATCCCAAAACTTCGAGGTAAAGATGCTGCCATGGTCTGAAGAGATCACTTGAGGAATACCGTGCAGAGAGACAATACGAGAGGTATAGAGTTCCGCCAATTGAGCTGCAGTGATCGACTCTTTGATAGGCAGAAAATGAGCCACTTTGGTGAGTTTGTCGATGACAACGAATATAGCATCATTGCCACGCTTGGACTTTGGAAACCCAGTCACGAAGTCCATTTCAATGTGGTCAAACTTCTATTCTGGAATGGCAAGAGGTTGGAGGAGACCAGCTGGCCTTTGGTGTTCTGCCTTCACTCTTCTGCAGACATCACATTCATTCACGAATTGAGCGATCTCACGCTTCATTCGAGTCCACCAATAAGCTTGCTTGAGGTCCTGATACATCTTCATGCTCCCAGGGTGGATGGAGAGGAGAGAATTGTGAGCCTCGTTCATGATCACTTTACGGATGTCACCTTTGGGCACAACAATACGATCCTCGAAGAAGAGAGTGTCCTTGTCATCAAGGCGGTAGCACTTGTACTTGGACTGGCTCTTGGCAATCCCAATCTTCACCTTTTTCACCATAGCATCAAGAAGCTGGGCTTGCCGAATCTGGTCTTCTAAGGTAGGAGAGACTTGAAGGTTGGCGAGGAAACCTTGAGGAACAACTTGCAGATTAAGTTTGCGGAAAGCTTCACAAAGCTCGGGTTGATAAGGCTTGAGAATCAGACTGTTGCAGTAAGCCTTTCTGCTCAAAGCGTCAGCAATCACATTGGCCTTGCCTGGAGTATACTCAATACTCGGATTATACTCTTGAATCATTTCGACCCATCGAGTTTGCCTGAGGTTGAGATTAGGCTGAGTGAAGATGTACTTGAGACTCTTGTGATCAGTGAAAATGTCCACTTTTCTTCCCAATAGAAGATGTCTCCAAGTCAAAAGAGCATGCACAACTGCCGCCAACTCGAGATCATGAGTGGGGTAGTTCTTCTCATTAGGCTTCAACTGGCGAGAAGTATAAGCAACAACTTTCTTCTCTTGCATCAATACTGCGCCAAGACCTTGGAGAGAGGCATCACAAAAGACCTCGTACGGCTTGGATTCATCAGGCGGAGTCAGAAACTGGAGCAGTGATCAATTTCTCTTTCAAAGTGTTGAAAGCAATATCACACTCCGGAGACCAAACGTACTTGACGTGCTTCTGAAGAAGATTAGAGAGAGGCTTCGCGATCTTATAAAAGTTTTCAACGAATCTTCGGCAATAGCTTGCGAGACCGAGGAAGCTACGGAGTTGCTTCACGTTCCGAGGAGGTTCCCAATTCACAATTGCAGACACCTTCTCAGGATTCACGGCAATGCCCTTGGCAGAGATGATATGACCAAGATAAAGAACCTCATCGAGCCAAAATTCACACTTGGAGAACTTGGCGTAGAACTGATGTTCCCTGAGCTTATTAAGAACCAAACGCAAGTGTTTGGCATGATCTTCCTTGTTCTTCGAGAAAACCAGAATGTTGTCGAGATAGACCAAAACGAAGTCATTGGTGTAGGCGTTGAAGATGAAGTTCATCATGCGAGAGAACGTCGGAGGAGCGTTGGCGAGGCCAAAAGACATGACAGTGTATTCATATGAACCAAAGCTTGTTCTGAATGTTGTCTTGGGAATATCTTCATGAATGCGAATCTGGTGATAACCCATATGGAGATCAAGCTTGGAGAATACTCGAGCACCTTTGAGTTGTTCGAACAGCTCATTGATGTTGGGAAGTGGGTATTTGTTCTTGATGGTCTTCTTGTTCACTGGACGGTAATCAACACAAAGTCGGTCCGTTCCATCCTTCTTCTTCACAAAAAGAACACCACAACCCCACGGAGAAGAACTAGGCCGGATGAGACCCATTTTCTCTTGAATATCGAGTTGCTTCTTCAGCTCCTTCAACTCTTCAGGTCCGAGCTTGTAAGGACGTTTGCACACAGGTTCCGTGCCAGGCTCAAGATCAATAACGAATTCAACTGGCCGGTGCAGAGGCATTCCTGGAAGCTCTTCTGGAAAGACGTCTTGATATTCGCAAACGACTAGAATTTGAGAGATGGCATCCAATTCACCCTTCTCATTGAGAGAAAACAGACGGATAGTATCATCACGAGCGGCAAAGACAATTACATCCTCAGACGAATGAGTCAATTGAATCTGCCTGGGTGCACAATCAAGCTGAGCCTTGTGCTTAGAAAGCCAATCCATCCCGAGAATAAGATCAATATCCGAGTCACCGAGAACCGTAGGAGAAGCCAAGAACTTGTAGTCACCCAAAGTGATAGAAACATCCAGAACGATGGAGTTAGCCTGCATGCGCTTACCGGGAGAGAAAACTGCTAAAGGACTAGGCAAAACTTGCGAAACCAATTCATGCCTATTTGTAAACGGTCTCGAGATGAAGCAATGCGATGCACCAGTGTCAAAAAGAACTTTAGCTGGAATATCATTAACAGGAAGGTTACCCATGATCACATCTGACGAGTCCTCTGCCTGAGCTGAATTCATCAAATTGACCTTGGCAGACTTGGGGTTATGCTTGACCACAGCTGTACTTGCCGATCTGACAGGAGGAGGAGGAACACGCCTCTGGTTGAAACACTTATTGGCATAGTGACCCTTCTGTTGGCACTTGTTGCACGTGACCTTAGAAAGCGGACGGTGATACGGAGCACTCGATCTTGGAGCTTGAGACGAAGTCTTGTTCTGAAAGCCAGGGTTGGGTGGGTGGGAAGAACCACTGCCACCTTTGCTCTTCTGCTGATACGGCTGACGGAACGGAGGAGGAGGAAGCCAAAACTTCTGCTGCTTGGCCACTTAAGTAGAGGAATAAGGAGTAACATCTCTGGCTCGCTTCTTGGAAGCATCACACCTCAACTGAGCAGCCTCTTGCTTCAGTGCCATGTTGTAGAACTCATCGTACCTCAAGGGCTCAAAGAGGACAAGAGCGACCTGAATTTCTTCTCTGAGACCACCCCTGAACTGATATATCATGCTCTTCTCATCAGGCACGTCCTGCTTGGCAAAGCGGGCGAGCTTCTGAAACAACTTGTTGTAGTCATAGACAGACAAAGAGCCTTGCTTCAGATTGCGGAATTCCTCATGCTTACTTTCAACCATGCTCTGGGGAATATGATGAGCTCAGAAATCTCGACGGAAATCATCCCAAGTGATAACACGTCCACCTCTGGAGTCCTTGTACTGCTGGAACCATTCTGTAGCTTGATCTTTGAGTTGGAAGGAAGCGAACTTGACAAAGTCCTCAGGCCTGACGTTACTGCACTCGAAATGCTTGCACAGATCCACAAGCAAATCGTCAGCATCGGTTGCCTCAACACAATTGTTGAAAGTCTTTGGCCCGTTAGCAAGGAACTGGTTGAGTGTAGCAAAGTGACTCTGATTGCTTCCTTGATTCCCTTGGTTTCCTTGATTGCGCTCTTGGAGAATTTGCATGATCAGCTGTGTGTTTGCATTGGTTGCAGCCATCACAGCTTGCCATGCCTCTGGAGGAGGTGGAGGTGGTGGTGGATCAGGGTTCGGAGTCGAGCACGTTGGAGGAGCCATCCTGAAGAGGTTGACCACCATTAGCACATTGATAGATAAATATTGAAGCTGAATCCAATGGAATGAAAATTGCAACATATAGTCTTCACATCCGAACAAAATGAACGAATGCATTCCTCTTGAAATGGTCACGTATCCATAAATTGAGAAGCCACGTAGAATTAAGGTAGAGAAATAAATCAACAAGGTACGGGTCAAGAACGAATAATCGGTAAGAAATCCCAATCTCAAACCAATATCCGTGGAAGAAGAACTAGAGCTACCAGAATTCCCACCTATGAAACTCCCGAACCTTTCTGGTTATACAATCAGGTGTTGGGGATACAGGGGAAGCATAATATCTCACCCAAACTAGAAAATCCTACATCCAGCTGTATCCATCCTTCAACACATAACCAAGAAACCTTCGGAAACCATCTACCTCAACCTTCGAAAAGCATCCGTTATACAAGTTATGGCGATACTCCCGAACTCCCACCCCAGTACTGGGTGGCGTCGAGGTTATCTCACCAACGAACTGCATAAAAGAGATTTTCGATGTCGGCGTACTAAACTCAGGTATTCCAGAACTGCAACGATAAAATTATGATGACAACACCTCAGAGCTCAACTCCCCGGGACACTTCCACTAAACCCCTGACAGGAGGCACCAAGGAAATGTTCTCATCATAAAACCATCGGAACGATTCCAAGATACCCGCGTGATCCTAAAATTTTTTTTAGTGAAATTTGAGAAGAGAAGAGTCAAAACTCTATGTCAGGATGCCTTACCAGAGCGATGAGGAGACTGGGACGTAAAAAGAATTCCTAAACTCTCCGATATATAATTCCTAAAAGACTCAAAACATTTTTCTAGACACAACTCGGCCGCTAAAACGATCAAGCAATGGGGCTCCTAAGGTCGGGGAAGGCTCTGATTACCAACTTGTAACACCCTCGATGCAACTATAGCTCCCACGTGTCGAGGCACGACTTAGAGACATAATCGCATTGAAGGCATATGTCGCAAGTTAGGCAATTTTCACAACAACCCATGTAATATGATAATAAAAGGGGGGATAACATAGTTGGCTTACACTTGCCACGTCAATAAAGTACATTAATAACATTACATCATCCAAACACTCATGGCCCGACTACGGCGCCAAATTAAAAGAGAAGCCAACATGCGACACGATCCCAATCACCCCCAACTGGGCACCACTACTGATCATCGGGAAAGGAAACATAGTAATGTTGAGAGTCTTCGTCGAACTCCCACTTGAGCTCATACGCGTCTCCTGGAGCGGAATCATAAGGCCCTGCATCTGGTGTAATAGTAATCTATGAGCCACAGGGACTCAGCAATCTCGCACCCTCGCGATCAAGACTATTTAAGCTTATAGGAAAGGCAAGGTAAAATATGAGTGGAGCTGCAGCAAGCGACTAGCAAGTATCGTGGCTAACTTATTTGCAAAGGAGAGCAGGAAGAGGAGGCAAAGCGCGAGCGAGAAACTAGAGAGCAACCTGCGCAAACATTACTCCAACACCGTGTCCACTTCCCGGACTCCGCCGAGAAGAGGCCATCGCGGTAACACACTCGGTTGATTCATTTTAGTTAAGTTAAGGTTCAAGTTATCTACAACCGGACATTAACAAATTGCCATCTGCCCATCACCGCGGGCACGGCTTTCGAAAGATCAATCCCTATAGGGGAGTCCCAACTTAGCCCATGACAAGCTCTCACGGTCAACGAAGGAATAGACCTCCTCCCAAGACGTTCCGATCAGACTCGGTATCTCGGTAACTCAAGACACTTCGACAGGTTAAAACAAGACCAGCAACACCGCCCGAATGTGCCGACAAATCTCGATAGGAGCTGCACATATCTCTTTCTCAGGGCACACTCAGATTGTCCTAGGTACGGTAGGCCAGCCCAGAGTTGCCCCTGGTGGCCACCGGTAGCTGACAGGTGGACCAACACTCAGAGGAGCACTAGCCCGAGGGGGTTAAAATAAAGATGACCCTTGAGTCTGCAGAACCCAAGGGAAAGAAAAGGCTAGGTGGCAAATGGTAAAACCAAGGTTGGGCATTGCTGGAAAAGCTTTAATCAAGGCGAACTATCAAGGGGTTCCCATTAAAACCCAACCGCGTAAGGAACGCAAAATCCGGGAACATAACACCGATATGACGGAAACTAGGACGGCAAGAGTGGAACAAAACACTAGGCGAGAGGCCGAGCCTTCCACCCTTTACCAAGTATATAGATGCATTAAGATAACATAGCAATATAATGATATCCCAACAAGTAAATAAATGTTCCAACAAGGAACGGCCTCCAATCTTCACCTGCAACTAGCAACGCTATAAGAGGGGCTGAGCAAAGCGGTAACATAGCCAATCAACGGTTTGCTAGGACCATGGTGGGTTAGAGGTTTGACATGGCAATTTGGGAGGCTTGCAAGAAAGTGGTAGGCATCGTAGCAATGGCATAGCAAAAGAGCGAGCAGACTAGCATAGCAAAGATAGTAGTGATTTCGAGGGTATGATCATCTTGCCTGCACAGTTGTCAGAGTTGACTGGATCCTCAAAAGCAAGCTCAACGGGCTCCTCGTTAGCGAACTCGTCTCCCGGCTCTACCCAAACAAGACAAACAAGCAACAAGGATACAATCAACCACGTGCAAGGATCAAACAAGATGATACAACGACGATATGCTATGCGGGATGCGATGCAGGATGTAAAATGCAAGATATGACAGGAAATGTGTGAACCTGGCCTCAACTTGGAAATCCAAGTGCGCCACTGGAAAGATGAGATGAAATCGCTTGAAAACGATATAAAGAACGCCGGAATTGGAGTTACGGTTTGGAAATGGCAAGCGATTCAAAAATGACACCGGTTTGCGATTTACAGCAAGTAGGCCTCTAAATGCAATGAAATGAACATGCTACAGCACCCAAACATGACAACAAAATACATGTCAAGGATGCACACAAGAAGCTTAACAAAAGTCTAGCACTGTGCTACGGCCAAATCATCCATTAACAGGTTCAAACAAGCATGGCAAAAATGCAAATGGCAAACAGATCTCAGACTTAGTGAAATTAACACGTGTCTCGAATTTCAGATCAGGTAGCCCTCTTCGGAGCAACAAAACCACATGCTACAGGATCTGAACATGGCAAAGTAAAGCATGGCATGGAGCTACTCAAAGAGCTTAACAAAAGTCCCTTAGAGACCTTGTGCCAAAAGGGATCAGAAAATACAATTGCAAGCACGTGAACATAGCAAAAACATAATCAATTTTCATACTTAGTGAAAACTGGCACATGCTGAAATATAACTCAAGTAGGCATGTTTACGAGCTCGATGCACTCACTACGTTGCAAGTCATGGAAAGACAAGCATACATCCATCAAGAAGGCACAAAATGCAAGCTATACATGGCAAGAACAATAGCATAGCATGCACGGATCAACTACAACATCACCGGCAAAATTGCAAACAAGTTGACAATCTGCCCAGATTCACAAAGTAGCAAAAGTATAGATCGATTGACTCAAGCTAGGGTGCTCCATAATTGCAAACAAATACATGTATGGATAGAGCACTACAACATTAACAAAACTCCCTTACTGATCATCCTCAAAAGAGGCACGGATCACTAGAAAACAACAAGAACATATGGCATCATGAGATAAACAGCTCCGGGACTTGGTGAAATTACTAAGTCCCTGAAAACAGACTTAGCAAGTGCACCACTTTGCAAGCTTGCACAAGTCACCACACACATCCTAAAAATACATGGGTTGCACCTCTGGAAAGATGACAAAACCCTTAACAAAACACATGTAGAACTCATGGGCATATCGTGCACACAATAATCATGGCAAAAATGACAAAAGTGCTAAATGGAGTAGCAGATCTGACAATTAACTCAAATAGCCCTCTTCTAACAGCATTTCGGGCATCAAGATGAGCTCCAGTGAAAATGACGCAATGGAATGAAATGATGTACTCTCTGAGATGAACATTTTGATATGCTATATGCATGAATCGGAGCTACGGATGCGAAGTTACGGAGCCGTGAACATGGGCTTATGAACTAAAAATTCTGGGGACTTAGGAAAAATTCAACCTCCGGATCTGGATCTAGGGTTTCGGGGGCATGCGGGCCGAGGTTCGCCAGCGCGAGCTGGAGCTCGCCGGAGTGGCCGAGGAGCAAGGGGCCGGCCGGATCTTCGCCGGATCCGGGCCAGGCGGCGGCGCGCGGCGAGGCGGTGGCGGCGGAGCGGCGTGGTGCGGTGCGGGCGAGGCGGCGGCGCGGTGCGGGCGAGGCGGCGCCGCGGTGCGGCGGCCGCGGGCGGTGGCGCGGTGCGGCGGCCGCGGGTGAGGCGAGGCGGCGGCGGCGCGGAGGGAGGCTGGCGGCGGGGCGGCTCGGCCCAGGCGGCGGAGGAGCAGGGCCCGCCCCGGGCCTGGCGGGCCGGCGGGAGGCGGCGGCGGGGAACGAACGCGGTGGCGACATGTGGCGGTGGCGGGGATGGCCGGACAATGTCCGTCAGCAGATTTTTGTCCGGCGCGGCGCGGGGACGATTTCTAGGGTTTCGGAGGTAGGAGGAGATCCGAAAACGGAGGGGTCTATTTATAGGCATAGAGGGAGCTAGGAGAGTCCAAATGAGGTGCGGTTTTCGGCCACGCGATCGTGATCGAACGCTCTAGAACATGGAGCAGAGTTAGGTGGGTTTTGGGCCAAATTGGAGGGGTGTTGGGCTGCAACACACACGAGGCCTTTTCGGTCCCTCGGTTAACCGTTGGAGTATCAAACGAAGTCCAAATGGTACGAAACTTGACAGGCGGTCTACCGGTAGTAAACCAAGGCCGCTTGGCAATTCTTGGTCCAATCCTGGAATGTTTAATCCCCACACACGAAAGAAAGCTAGAAATGACCACCGGAGGAGAACGAAGCGCCGGAATGCAAAACGGACAACGGGGAAAATGCTCGAATGCGTGAGACAAACATGTATGCAAATGCAATGCACATGATGACATGATATGAGATGCATGAAAACTACAACAACACACGGAGACAAAAACCCGAACCTGAGGAAATAAATATAACTTAACGCCGGAAACGGCAAGAGTTGGAGTACAAATAGGGAAAGTTATATCTGCGGTGTTACAGAGGCCCAAACAGCAATCACAGCCGTCCATCCTGTAGGGCCTGTGCGCACGGGGTAAGTTGGGCCCGTGTGCACGGGGGTCCCGTGGGCACGGTACAGGCCCGTGCGCACAGGGTGCTCTAGCGCCAGCTCCCGGTGTAGCCCGTGGGCAAGGGGTCTCCGGGGCCCGTGCGCACAAGGTCGCCTGGGACCTCCTGTCCAGCTGTGGTTGAGCTTCCCCTTCTTCCTCGTGGCCTTGGGGTCCTTCTCCTTGGCCTCCGGGATGCTCCTTAGCTGCTCGGCGGCGGTCGCCCTCGTACCTAATGATGCACAACGTTCCGTGGTGAGGTAGCGACCAAGTCCCATAGATATTCATGTAAATCTTGAAGAGGAGCGGGTTCACCTTAAGTCCGGTAGGTCCACTTGGGGCTTGATGAAGGTCTACATGGAGATGAACGTCGGATGCTCCACATCAAGTAGGAGCCCACCACATCTATGATGATACCGGGTTTTGTCACAATTATCGTCTTAGAAGTGTCATAAGCATGACAGGAAAAAAATTCGTTCAGCCCAAAATGTCATGGATGTGTCTTTTTTTGTAGTGTGAATTGCATGATCCCCATGATTGTGTGCACCATATCCATCCCATGAATAAAAATGCTATTGTTGTGCCACACACTTGCTATAATTTGCGTCCCAATCATGTTGAACACAATAATTATCATTGGATGATGGATGACATGTTTCTATATCATGCTACTCATTTATTTGAGCATTGGATATTTTCTGCTAACCAACACATACACGTGTGCATCATAATGGATGATGTGTACATATACCACACATACACAATTTTCCCTTGCCTTTGTTTTGTGTAGGTACTCACGAATACTCGTCAACCTCACAATCCCATTAGTTGACGAAACAAGCTCTTGATAGCAACGATCATTTGGGATTCTGTGGAGTATCCTTACTACCGTCCCCTTCACGCAAGGACTACGAGCATCTCTTTTATTTGGCTCTCATGCGGCTATGGGATTTATACCACTTCTCACCTTATGTCCATTTTATCATGTTCACTTTGCATGTTATGCTTTCTTCTATGCCCTTGCCATGCAATTGTAACTCTCACTTGCATTTACCCATGATTCACGATTCTCTTACTTCTATGTGTATTTGCATGCTTGGTGGAGATCCTTGTCGCTATTACCATGTTTACCTTGTACCTAATGCTATTTTTCATTCTTGTGTTGGGAGGGTCATGATGTCCCATTGCTATTTTCATAGGATTTCTTGCCAACACAATGGTGATACATTCCTAATATCTTGCCTTCATGCTTGTGATATGTCATGCGCATTATATATGCTCACTATTTGCTCACATGACATGATTGCCATGATTTCTTCTAGTATGTTGCATCTTTGCACTACTAGCTTGCACGGCTTGATTTCTATGCTTGTCTATGTTGCATCACCCATGATTCATACTTGCTCGTTTCATGCGGTTGATGGCATATATTTCCAAGCTTGTTAGATGATTGACTTGATTGCCTCACAGATGATGAACAATTGTTCTTTCTACTATGTTGGGTGCCACACTATCTTCACTACAACATATGCATGTTATGCTTGGATTGTCTTGCACTTGATCCATGTGTTTAGACACTTCATTTTATTTTGTATTGTGAATGATTCATATTCATACCATAGACCATTTGTTGAGCGCTTAATGCATGTTTACTATGAACTTGAGGTACATGCTTATTCTCTTGTCACACATATTTGCATCAGTACCTCACATTTACATGCTTCTTTCCATGATGGCCTTGATTGTGCTCAATTTATGTGCTTTCATGCCATGTCACAATCCTTTGTTACACCATATGCTATGCATGATGACGACACTTGTTCGGTGAATCACCACTTGAAAGCTTGGTTTTGCACTAATTCTAACCACATTTGTTTTTCCAAGTGTTTGTTGTTCTTGCTCCTTTTGAAGGAATCACTAGACGGTGTGACATTGGAGAGTGCCCATTTCGAGCTTGAAGACTATGAGTACTTGATGAACTTCACTTCTACACGGGCACGCCGTCTCTTTCCCATGGTGATTTGGTTTTCGATCCGAGGTCAGATCTTTCCCAAGGGGGAGGAGATGATGCGGAGCATCCTACAGACATCACCATGTCAAGAGTCCGTTCAACAAGTGACACGTGCGACATCTACTTCACATACATAAAGGTTAATCATTTCCTTTACACATGTTCACTTGACCCATTCGAGGATGGTATACTACTTGACATCCCTCTTGTGTGCATGTATAGGTATTACCGGAGCTTCATCAACGACCAGGAGGGGTTCAAGCGCAAGAGAACATCTACACCATCCAAGAAGGGAGAAGGAGGAGGAAAAAGGACCCCAAGACGCGAAGCATCGGAGCTCTCTGGACACCCCCGGTGCCCGCACCCTTGGGTGCCCGCACCGCCACCGCCAGGTGCCCGGCCCCGCTAGCCGCCAAGGGCGCGGCCCCCTGGATGCCCCGGGTGCCCGGGCCTTACACCCCTGGGCCCCCTCCCCAAGAGCGCCCCGGGTGCCCGGACTTCACCCCCGGTTGCCCGTCCCTCCGTCTCTAGGCGACCCCTGGGTGCCCAGGCCCCTTAACCCCGGGTGCCCGGACCCTCCACCGTGGCTACGCGTATTTCAGGATAATTTACCTATGTACCCTTGTTTTACCCCCAATTCGTCCCTAGCTTATATATACTCCTCACCTAGCTTGTTGGGGAGGTTAGCAAAGTATTTGATAGACACTAGAGAGCTTTGCTCCTTGTATCCCCTCCTCTTGGAGATCAAGCCCCCACCTTGGGAAGAATCCTTTGGATTATCAAGGCCTCCTCTTGGAGAAGATCAACATCAAGACCTCATCTCCTAGGAGTGGGAAGAACTTTACCTAGTGCTATTTTCGTTCAGTTGTTCATGTATTCTTGTGAATCTCTTGTATGCTACTCTAGTGGATGTGTTATTTGGGTTTGTTTGAGTGATTTCCTACTTGTGACCTTGTGTGTTCTTGCTCCCCCCCTCCAAGTGTGAAAAGATCCCCTCTAGGGTTTCACCCTACAACACCTACTAAAATATCTTTACAAATGGCTGATAAATCAATCGCCATACCTATCTATATTTGTGAGGATGTGCCCATTGTTGTTGCTAATGTTACTATTTTGACTGACTTTGTTATATTTGAGATGCCCGAGGATGACAACTTGTCGATTATCCTTGGTAGACCCTTTTTAATACTGTAGGGGCTATTATTGATTGCAATAAAAGCAAGGTCACTTTTCATATCAATGGTAATTAGCATACGGTGCACTATCCAAAGAAACAATTCCAAGTGAATGGTATTAATGTTATTGAAAAATCTCCGACAATCACTATTGGAAGTTTTCACGTATGTCTACCTACTGCCAAACAGAAATATGAAATGCTTATTGTTGGGGACACTCATATCCCCGTTGAGGTAACTTAGTGATTTACGAAAGTTCTTCGGTTTCATGCTAATCGGAAGTGGTTGTTAATAAGACTTGATCAACCTTATTAATGGATCATTTTTTAGAGGTATGAAGTTAATGAATTTAGTAAGCACTACCTTCTGTCCTACCTTTTGTTTTCTGTTTTTATTAGTTAAATAAAATAAAATGCCATGTTTTGTCTGTTTTCTGAATTTCCCGTGCAATAGAAAATGACCCAAAAAGAAAAGTTCTCATAATGCTCTGAAATTTTAATACGGTTTTTTCTGAGTATTTCTGAATTTTTGATGCAAATAACATGAGAGGGAGGTGCACCAGGTGGGCACGACCCACCTGTGCGCGCCAGCACCCCCAGGCGCACCCTGGTGGGTTGTGGTCCCCACATGGCCCCCCTCACTTATCTCTTTATCCCACATCAACACCTACCTCCAGAAAAAAATATCACCATTGCTCCCTCTCTCTCTCCTGTTCTTACTCTCAAACCCATGGATTTTGATCTCTTTGCTCGAAGCTCCATTTTCGAAACTATTTCGAGGGATCGTTGCTTGGTATGTGACTCCTCCGTTGGTACAATTAGTTTTTGCTTTAGTGGTTTATATTTTGAATAATTAGTCACTCTTGGTACTGCTGTAGATGAGCTTGCATGTTGAATTATTAGAGTTCTAAGTAGTTTGAATGCTTGATATAGCCTCTATGCATCCCTATGAGTAGTTGTTACCAATCTTGTAAAGTTTTTGTTAATAAATTTTTGTTATGCAAAATTTTTCAGAAAATTGTACGTGAATATGATGAACCTCTTTGGAAGGAGTTCTTTGACGAGGAGATCCATGGAGGCATCTTCTAGCAGCAGCTCCGCTCGTCGGTCTTATGTTGAACCAAGTGAAAGTTCCATACGAGATGTCGTCACCAAATCATGCTTATGGACATGCAATGATTATATGGTGCGTGTGGGCATTAAGGAAGAATTTGAGCAATATGTTCACAACATTGAGCTTGGTCCCTACATTTCAGATAAGTGCAACCAACACCTCAACCTCACTAAATCATTTACCAAAGGATTTAAATTCCATCCACGTGAGTCTAGGGTGTCGTTTAAACTGTATGAAAATCCATTTACCATATCTCTAGAGAGATTTGCCCACTGTTGCAAAATCCCATTCTGGGGTTCGCTAGACGAACCACCAAGATCTGAGTATCAGATATTCTTGACTAGTGTTTGCTATGGTGAGACTAGGGGAGTGACGCAAGGTAGAATAAAGAGCATTCATTTTCCCTCAATCCAGTACTTTGCATTATTTAATGGAAAATGCATTGTAGGCAAACAAGATGGTAGTACACATTGTGCTCCAGACTTTAGCCTCACATGCACCGCTCTCACCGGTGACAAAAGTTATAATCTTGGAGCGATTGTTGCACGCAGGTTGCAACACAACGCTGGTAGTGGATATTTTTATGGTGGAATTTATGCCACACGCTTAGCAAGAGAGCTGGGTGTTACACCTTGGCCTTATGACCCCATCTTACACACGCAATACTTAGACTTTGACGCTATGAAACGTCATAAGATCTTCAGTGGCGAACCCCATAATTTCACTTATAACTTGTTGTTTAATAAAAGTTCCGTTGTGGACACATATTTTCATGCACCTTCTCTCTTTGATGCTCACAGTAAGGGAAGATATTACGTTCTTGAGAGCGAGGCACGAGCTCATAACGCGGCAGTTGTGGTTCCACGGCAGGCTGAGGCATCTGCACCGAGAGCCTCCGTGAGCTGTCACTCTGACCAATATGTATGCTACTGATTGATTACCAAGTTAGGACAAAATCCTAAGCTTGGGGGAGTACGTATTTCCACCGACATTACATTCATGTTCACACATTTCATTCCCCTTGTCGGTGTACACACTCTTTCATTTTATTATCCATTCTAAATTTATTTTCTCGCTTTCTTCTTGTGTGTTTGAAAAACTTTGAGAAAATCCAAAAATATTCCCTGCCACTTTTTGGTTTTTTCTTCCTAGTTTAAATTGTTGTAGTACTAAAAATAAAACCGCAAAAGATTTATTTCTTCTTCTTTTATTTGTTGGGATCTTTCCCATGTAAATAGTTTTTCTAATTTTTATTTGCTTGTTCAAGAAAACCCAAAAACTCCAAAAATATTTCAGTGTGTTTCTCTGAATTTCTTTTTCTTTTTGTTGAGTCATATCAAGGAGAAGACCATGATGAAAATGTTGGGTGGCTCTCATATGCATTATTGTTGATCTAACAGAAAGCCCGTATTATTTTGTCTTCTGCTTTTGAATAACATGTTTGCAGATTCTAGCTTAGTCCATGACACTCTTGCAATATTATCATTTTCATATCGTTCGGTCGTGCAAGTGAAAGGCAATAATGAAGATATTTGATGAACTGGCTGTGGCAGAGAGAAACAGGTATGAACTCATACTTGTTTTGTTTTTGTAAATATGTTTAACCTAGTATCCATGATTCAGCCTATTATGATCAAACATGTTTGCAATGACAATTAGAGATTATAGTTTCTCATGCCATGCTTAAGTATCTAGGAGTGCATAATGATTTATCCTGGATGTCAACATTGCGTTAAAATGATTGTGGCTTGACTTGGCACATGTTCGAGTGGCTTGACTTGGCACATGTTCATGCATGTAGTTGAATCAAAACCAACATAGCCTCTATGATATTTATGTTCATGGTGTTCATATCCTACTCATGCTAGCATCCAATGTTACTTATGCATAACACATGTTCATGACCGTTTTCTCTCTCTAGCTGGCCGCTTCTCAACCTATTGCTAGCCCTCGCCTGTACTAAGCGAGAATTCGGCTTCTGCATCAAAAAACTGAAACCCCAGTTATTCTAGATGAGTCCACCATACCTACCTATATGCGGTATTACCTTCCCATCCTAAGTAAATTTGCATGTGCCACCTATAAAAACTTTAAATAAATATCCTTTTTGTGTGCCCGGATTGTTCATAGAGCAACAGGAGGTAGTCAGTATCTTCCATGCTAAGCGGGTTATTCTCATGATGAGTGTTATTCACTAGTCCTTGCACGAGAGGGGTGGTGATAGGGATTCCCAGTCCTGAACTCAAATTGCAAATAATTAAACAAAACTCCCTCGGGACTGTTGTTGGTATGGACGGCACCTGTTGTTTCGGACAAGTCATGGAGTGTGATTGTTGGTGGAAGGGGACTAAACCTTTACTTTTATCGCTTGGGAACCGCCACTAATGTGCTTAGCATGGAAGATACCGATAACTAATGGTCGCAAAGTAAACAAGAAGGGTGCATTTCTCAAAATTTCATTTACCTTTGTTTTAAAAACTTGAGCTCTGGCACCGCTACAAATCACTGCTTCCCTCTACAAAGGGACTATCTATTTACCTTTATGTTGTGTCATCACCTTCTCAAATAAGCGCCATAACCTGATAGCACTATTGTCGTCCTCATGCATTGTGTGTACCTAATGTTGGCTGCATCAAGACTGGATCTTTTCTACCATGAATTACAATGTTTAGTCGCTGCTTGAACTTTGGAGGTGCTCTGTATTTATGTTTTGCGGTCTCAAAAAGGGCTAGCGAGATACCACTATTGTCATGTTATATCATGGTTGTTTTGACAACGTGATGTTCTTTGAGATATCTTATTATTGATCGCTAGCTAATTATGTCATTGATATGAGTTAATATAATTTTTAAGAGTTATTGTCGACATGGTTAGTTATAATCTTGACAGAATACCTGGGTGCTATTTAAGCTTATTTATGTAAACAAGAGCAAAAGAGTTCGTAAAAGTTTTTCTTTTTCACTTTCAGTTTATCAACTGAATTGCTTGAGGACAAGCAAAGGTTTAAGCTTGGAAGAGTTGATACGTCTCCGTCGTATCTACTTTTCCTAACGCTGTTCCTCTTGTTTTGGACTCTAATTTGCATGATTTTAATGAAACTAACCCAGACTGACGTTGTTTTCTGTAGAACTACGATGGTGTTGTTTTTGTGCAGAAATGAAAGTTCTCGGATTGGAACGAAACTTTGCGAGGCTTTTTATATAATAAAAGAGAATTTCTGGAGACAAGAACCACCGAAGGGGGGCACCTAGGTGGGCACAACCCACCAGGGAGCGCCCCCCTCCAAGCGCCCAGATGGGTTGTCCCCACCTGGTGGCCCCGTAGACCTCAACACTGATACTATAAATTTGCAAATTTAGAGAGAAAAAAATCAGGGAGAAAGAATTATCGTGTTTCATGAGATGGAGCCGCCGCCACCTCCTGTTCTTCATCGGGAGGCCAAATCTAGAGTCTGTTTGGGGCTCCGGAGAGGGGGATCTTCGATCTTCGTCATCACCAACCCTTCTCGATCGCCAATTCCATGATGCTCCCCACCGGGAGTAAGTAATTCCTTGGTAGGCTCGCTGGTAGGTGAGGAGTTGGATGAGATTCATCACGTAATCGAGTTAGTTTTGTTAGGGCTTGATCCCTAGTATCCATTGTGTTCTGAGATTGATGTTTGCCATGCTTAATGCTTGTCACTTTGGGCCCGGGTGCCATGATTTCAGATCTGGACCGTTTATGTTATCACCATTATATCTATGTTCTAGATCCAATCTTGCAAGTTATAGTCACCTACTACGTGTTATGATCCGGTAACCCCGGAGTGACAATAGTCGGGACACTTCCCGGTGATGATCGTAGTTTGAGGAGTTCATGTTTTCACTATGTGTTAATGCTTTGTTCCAGTTCTCTATTAAAAGGAGGCCTTAATATGATTAGTGTGTTGAAAACTGCACTATATGTGCTTAATTTTAAGATGACACAAAAATCAACTTTGTAAATGTTGTGGATTGCATTCCAATCGGACCCAATTTGATCAGTTTATATTAATGGTTGCAGAGGTATCACCAGAATGGTGTTGTTGTACAAGTATTTTCAAAGTTGAGCAGGTATTGTTTTTGCGACTTTTAGAAAAAATTTATTTCGCAAGAACTAGTCTATATTCAGATATGACCAGTTTCTTATTACAACATGAAAGACATAGATATCTTCATGTGGAATATCTTGATTTGCTTGTTTTCTTCATTTTGTAAAATGGATCATGATTTGTAGCCTAGAAGTTTGTATATTTACCTAATAATAAGTAATGGGCTAGCTGTAGGAGATATTTACACATATACTATTAGGTAATTAGGATGTTCAAGAGCCAAGGACAATACATAAATTTTTTATGTTTATATTAAAGGGGCCCCAGGTTTTACTATTGCCCCAAGCCCCTGAATTGCCAGGACTAGCTCTGGGTCAAGGCAGAGGTGATGGAGGAGCCCCCCATCATGACCTAGAACCCGACGTTGGTGGGGCAGTCATGTACATGGACCTCCATGGTGCCATGCAACCCACCAGCATTGCCATCCTCATGGACAGCCGCCGAGCCAGGGCTACCGGCCCTGCCACAACCAGAGTAGGTGCTGCCCGCCCCACTTTGGCAGACACCGAAGGCGTCACCCGCCCTACTTCGGCAGCCACCACGTATATCGACCTCACCATGGTTGGACGACAACCCACCTATGGCAGCCACCACGTACAGCGACCTATCGGATTGAGGGCTCCGCGAACCCAAGAAAGGTTCGAAATCTGGGGCGTGTGCGAAGAACTAAACCTCTCCAGCCAACAAGTTTGTCGCCCCCATAGCCTAGCTCGATGAACAGGAAAGACGATGGACACGGCAGTTTACCAAGGTTTGGGCCACCTTGCGGTGTAAAACCCTACTCCTGCTTTGTGGTGGATTAGCCTCAAGAGGGGCTGAGGATGAACTAGTACAAGGGAAGAACAACCTCGTGAGGTCTGCTCTGGTGTGGGTGTGAGTTGATGAGGTGTGGATCTGATCAAGCGACAGCTCCCCTCCTACGGTGGTGGCTAACCTATATTTATAGTGGTCTCTATCCTCTTCCCCCAAAACGAAGGCGGGAAGGGATCCCACAGTGGACAATTTGAAAGGGGACAAATAGTACATCTTATCTTGAGGAAAGGTGGTCTTCGCCTGCAAAGCTTCTAGCCGTGATGCTGCGGTGGGCTCGGAGATGACATCTGTCCTACCGTCCTGGTGGTCTTGGTCTCGTTGCACGAGAATGGAAACCTTTGGTTGATTCCTCAGGACCCCACGCCCGCGCTTGCCTCCTTAGCACCAAAGAGGAAACCTGCTCCTCTGAGCCCGCTAGCGCCCGCCTGGCCTTGGTCGTCATGGCTTCCGTCACCTCAACCTCATGATATGGGTGCCTGCATAGAAATCTACGCTCCTCAGGAGGCAGCCAGGGGAGGCCGCTCCCTCCGGAGGTCTTGACATCGCCCGCCTCGTGAGGCTTGGCCCCTCGCGAGGGTCTTGTCTTGAAGGTGTTGTAGATGGGCCGTACCAAGACGTAGACGGAGCCACGCCATGGGCTGCACGCAGGTAAGTATGGGTACCCTGGTTCCCAAAACGCAGACAGTAGCCCCCGGGCCCAAGCTGCGCTCAAACTTGGCTTTGGGGCGAAGCCAAAGGGAAAGTGTGACGCGCCGCGGGCCCCAATCACCTGCGGGCCAGGATGACGTGTGGCGCCTGATGGGAGGTTGGTGTCTCCACTTCCCCACGCCACATCGGCAACTGCCCGACTTGACAATTGCCTGGCACATGCGGCCCAGCCATCATTGCCTACTGCACACGCCTTCTGATTCCAATGAGTGGAAGGCGACGACAGTATGGCCTGCGTCCCGTTTCATAGCTGATTTGGAAGCCACCGAAATCCCCCTTCATCTCCACGGCCTTTTTGCTGGCCTGCTGCCTCCGTTCTCCGACTTCTTCAATGTCGTGCTCTCGCATTACCAGATCCATGCGTTGCATGTGGATCCTCGATCCATCATCCTCCTTTCTACTTTCGCCTTCTTGTGTGAGGCCTCCGTGGGCGTCGTCCCGTCTGTGGCCTTGCTCCACCATTTCTTCTCACTCCACTTGGTCAACGGCAGGCAATGCTCGGGGTGCGTGTCATTCCAGGTGGTGGTGGCGAATGCTGGCTCCGGCATCGACTTAACGCTCCGCTCGGATGCGAGGGGGCTCCAGAAGCAGTGGGTATATGTGGACGCCAGCGTGTTCAGCCCCCTGTGACGGTGTCCTGGACTAGGGGGTACTCACCACATCGTCTCCCGACTAGGTGGATCGGGCCGAGGACCCCCATGGCGGTTCACTCATGGGCCACTTCGGGTAGCCGATGCCGCATACAAGGAGTATTCCACAAGACTTGGTGATCAAGACAAGGACTCCTCTCCAATGACGTATTCGGCTAGGACTCTTGTTATCCTAGGCCTCTGGTGCATTATATAAGCCAAGGCCAGGCTAGTCGATAGATCATTATGACATTAAGCATCATACCCCTAGGTTTTAGACCACATCATATGATCTTGAGGTAGATCAAATCTTGTAATCTATATATTCATCAAGATCAATCAAGCAGGAAGTAGGGTATTACCTCCATTAAGAGGGTCCGGACCTGGGTAAACATCATGTCCCCTATCTCCTGTTACCCATCGATCCATGACACACAGCTTGGGACCCCCTACCCGAGATCTGTCGGTTTTGACACCGACAATGGTGCTTTCATTGAGAGTTTCCTTGTGTGGTCGGCAAAAGGATCAATGGCTCGCCTGCAGATCAACTGCGACGTCATCGTCTTCGTCGCCGGCTCGACTGGTCACCTTGGCTTGACCAAGGACTGTGCCTTGCCTCCAATTGCCATGTTCGGAAGAGGGCCTTCATCAACATCAACTCCGATCTCTATCATGATCATGGAGGAATCATCCATGGAGCTCGGGGGCTGAACGTCAACATTGCCCTCGGGCGACCGTGCTGTTTTTCCTAACAGCGAACTTGTATCCACTACCACCATCTCCTCAAGCATCACTTTGACGATTCCTTTGGTGGAATTGTGCGTAATTGAGTCTACAACAACACTATAAAATTTCGTAACGTTCCGATGGAGCAATCTCCACCGATCTCCGATATACCGGAGCCCCGTCGAATCTGGACGTGAATCTGGACGAGTTTGGAGCGTGGTGTCCAGAACCTAGCTCCTACGTCCTTTGGAAGATCCAACCGTTGAATGGCTGCAGAATTTCTATATCTACCACCCATCAAAATTTCAGCTCAATCCGACAGTCCAAACTCTGGGAACCTTCCGATTAGTGCATCACTTTTCAGATCTGTTTTCCGCGCGAGAACAAATCCGACCCGAGTTCATCTTTTTCATGAACGCGATTTCTGACATCCTTTTTGAATGAAGTTTTGTATGGGGTATTGTGTTTTGTTCCCAAACACATCCCACTAATTTTAAAGTCTTTTCCAATACGATCTTCAATGCGCCGGTGTCAAACCAGCCCGACAACGTTGCTCCACGGCTGCCGACCTGCGCTAGACACATCGTCGCTTTGTTGAGCCGATCTCAACTTCTTCGGATCATCATCTTGGACAGCCGAACAATAGTTCGGCATCGCGAAGGATAAATCATCACCAACATCGCCGCCCCACGGATTCCACGGAGCGGGCACACCGGCATCGCCGCACGGTCACTTCGTCAAGCCGACATTGATTGCGTCACAAGTTACGACCTGCGTCGGCATGGCCGCACTGTTGCTTCTTCAAGCCGATGTCCATCATGCCGAACTTCTTCTACACCTCGGCTGTCATGGCAGCTGCAACATCTCCTTACCGACCTGCTCCATCACCTCGGCTAGACCGGGGGCTTCGCCATCTCTTCATCAACCTACTCCGGAGACTTCGGCGTCACCGGCCGACCAGCTTCGTCACGTTAGCTGGACCGGGGGCTTTGCCTCGGCGAGCCAACCTTTGCCAGCATCGCCATACTGTCGCTTCACCGCCCATCAGGCAATGGGCATGCGGATCGAGTCCCAATTTTGGGAGTCACTTTTCTTCGGACTGCTACAACAAATAAACCAGGTGCTATTAATCCCAGCAATTTTTGCTTGTTTGGGTTTATTTTTCCCAAGGAACTATTACTCTAGTTTGTTCCATCATCTGTACACAGGTCTACCAAATGGCGGCCGCATTAACAACGGTCGCGTGGTGGTTCGGTCACTTTCCGTACATAGTTCGGCGAACGCCACATCTGGAACTCGGACCGACCTGTGAATTCAGGCTTTGCCATGCCTTTACCGCACCGACCGACACCTCCGCACAAAGAGTTCAGATCATACCAGGCCGGTGTTGTCGCCCCGCGCATGCCGACCTACATCGACGGGTCTGCACTGCCTCTCCGTCGAACCAACCTCGGCGCACAGGCAAAACTTACCTCATGATTCGCTTCGCATATATTAATTATGCAACTTTTTCTTTCAATTATTATTGTTTTTTGCTTGCACTGTTTTATGTGTGCAGATAATCGATTTTGACTGCATTACATGGTCACTTCGGCATCACCAGCCGACCTGCTTGAGACTTCGGCATCCGCCGATCACAGCTTCGCCATGTTAACTGGACCGAGAGCTTCATCTCACCACATCGGCCGCGCAGCGTCTTCGCGTCATCAAACTAACATCCACCATGCCGAACAGGTCGACTGGCGTGGGGGCTTCGTTGTCACCTTGCCGACCAACTTCGCCAGCTCGGCTAGACTGGGGGCTTCGCCTTACCACATCGGCCGAGCCGTGTCACTACTCCGGAGTGCCGAACTCCTTGCTCGGACACCTCGGGCTTGGGGGCTGGGACCTCGGCCATGCCGAGGACTGCGAACCTTGTCGGATCTGTCACAGATCAATGGGCGTCTTTGTCCCGCCACAAACCCGAATAGCGTCATCAACACCGAGCACATTAACCAGCTAAGTCGCTTTCATGCTCAAAGTCTTTCAGTTTTAAATTTTGTTTGGTTCGACCAAGCATTATACGTTTTTGGCAAAAAGTTGTTTGTGAAAAACTTCCTTGTCAAAACTTTGTTTGTGACACACAAATTCAAATACCCCGTTTACTTGGGGGCTTCCTTTATGAAGCCTTTCCTCTTGCATATGATTATACTTGTATGGATTCGTTCCTTGTTCGTGTATTACGCCACAATATGCACCATGTTGACTTAAGTGTTCCGCAAGCTGGGTTGCCTTGCTCCTGTGTTTAGCCCTACATTCCCGATTGTTCGGCTAGGGAGTAAAGGGAGCACCTCTGTGATTGTCATAATCGGGTCATCCGAGCTCGGACCTCAGACTGGGTGAAGCCGAAAGCGCTCTTATTGTTTTCAATCATGGTCGGCACACAACGGAACTCATGAGTACAAAAAATCTATTGCACAAGTCTCATAGTAACAATGAGCAACCGAAGAAAGGTATCGGTGGGGGTACTATTTTCTTTGAAGATGCTTCTTACACTTCATCAATAATATAGCATAAGTTCCCTGAGCGCGCTTTGTCTGTTACATCCTTATGGCCCAATTGCCTGATTATCGGAAACACCGTCGATATTCTCGATAGGTGGAGTACATAACACTTTTCGGCCCTTAACAAAAGAGGGAGAAGCCGACGGTCGGTTAAGACGCGTTTAAAGTTCGGGTGAACACAGATATGATATAAGTACTTCGGTACATACAATCATTATACATAAAATTCTTTTACCCAAGTCACCTGGTGGCTCTTAAAATTTTTATGAGCCGTTTTATAGTAAATGTGTTTTCTTCTTGGTCGTTGCAAAGTCTTTTTCTACTGCTCCTTTTTCGACTCGAGTGCATGGTCAATAGCCGGATAGCCTAGCTTTTCTCTAAAGCCGCTCGAGTTTAGTTCGCTAAACTAGCCTCGGAGAAGCACTCCGCCTTCGGGATAAGGAGATTGAAGCCGTAGGCTGACCCGCTTGAAGTCTTGAGATCGGATGTGTCATGTTAAAGCACGATAGAAGCACAATTTTTTTTCTAAGACCAATTGTCGGATTGGCACCAAACACTTGATCTAGTTCGGACGTCAAGTTTTTGCTGAAGCTTTTTGGTTTTCCAAGCCAATGGAAGTTTTAAACATTTGTGTGTTTCCATCATAAGTCTCGCGGTGCAACGCCGGACACCTTTAGAGATTCGGCAAAAACATTCTCGGATATTGCTATATATGCATCGGTTTTGAATTGTGTCTTTGGTCAATAGTTAGGTTGCCCGGCTCCAATGCTTGCCTCCTACGTTCCGCTTTGTTCGGCTAGGTGTGCAAAGGGAGAACCACTGCGATTGTGCTTCTAGCTCGCATGGTTAAGCACCTCAGTGGAGAAAGCCGAAAACTGACTGTCACAATAAGCGTAAACTGGTCAATGATCCGATGACTATGTTAAATGATGAGCCGTTCATAACATTGGCTGAAGTGTTTACGGCTTGACCTCACCTGTCGCCGAACACTAACCGGGGGCTCGTAGCTAGCTTCCCTAGTTTAAAGCTCATATGACTAAGTGAAAGTTATAAAGCCCGTATAAGATTGCCTCATTTCCGCTAACACAACCGCCTTCGGGTACCGAGTTGTCGGCTAAGGGTTGTCTTGTTATTGCGGAAACACCCTGCATAGTATCTACAAAGGGGTAGAAGCCGACGATGGGCCACTTTCAACTGATAAACGATCGTAATGGAGTCAAAATAAGTATATATCATCAGCGTTTGTATTCATTATACAAGCGTTGCCTTCCGTAATTCACGTTATATAAAGCCATAAATATGCATCAATTTGACTTAAGATTTTGGCCAAGCTGGGTTGCCTGGCTCTAGTGGTTACCCCTACGTTCCCGATTGTTCGGCTAGGCGGTAAAGGGAGCACTTCTGTGATTGTTACTACCGGGTCATCCGGATTAGTACCTCAGACTGGGTGAAGCCAAAAGCTAGCCATCTTAAAGGATATAATTGGTCGGCAACGATGGAAGTGAAAATTCTGGTTCATCATGGACCACAGAGTTCGGGAACTTTCCCCTAACTAAATCCTCAATATTTTCCTCCCACATTGATCGGAGATGAGGTTTCATGATCATGGTCAGCATGAGAAACCCAAAGAACGGAACCAATAGCGGATCTATTTTCTTTGGAAGATGTTTCTTCATATAACATATCTCTCTGCATACCTTTGTTTATAAAACCATATAACCGGATTGCCTTGTTTATCGTAAATATTTGCCCTCTTAAAGGCTTTATAAAGTGGGACAAACACTCCCCGGCTACTGGCTATGGAGGCTGAAGCCGATGGTCGGTCAACAAAGTGTTGTACAATGCGGATCTGAGCATTAACGATGTAAAGTACTTGGATACATAGAATCATTACACATAATTTGTGATTTTACTCTGGATACCGATCCTTAATTCGGCCACCCGTGCCCACATTAAGGCTCGGGAGCTACTGGACTTCATGCTCATTATTTATAAATAATAAAGTTGCACATCGATCCCTTGATCTGGTGTTGCCACCCGACCAGTGGCTCGGGTGCTGCTGCATTGCCTATTCAATGCAGAAAATTCAAAGTGCTCAGTGTTCGGCATAACCGAACTATGGACAAGCGCGTCTTCGGATGACAATAAGTACCATATGGGACTTATCCGGCATCAAACTGATATATCACGGCGACTTCTCACGAACCTCTCTCAGGGGCCCGTCCGTCGATCACTATTACCTCTAATATATTACACTGTGTTTCTATTACTATGTATGCTACCGAGCTAGGAGTTGATCCTCAGGCCGATTTCACGACCCGAGTCTCGGAAGCTACTAGGATCAACGGTTTCATATTTTCCTTCAGGTGCATCTTGGATTTTAGGCCGACAGACACCTTGAGGGCTACTGGCAATACATCCAGCAAATAAATTTATACGCATCACAAATAAAATCCACAAACAATCATCCCATGACCGAGGTGCTGAGCCACCTCGGAAGCAGTTCGGCATATAGCTCGGATGCAAGTGGCTGGCTCCTTAGAGGGTATTTCTGGCATTAAGCTTGGCTAAAACTTTTTGAACCAAGGTGATCTATGACACCTCGAATATAGTCCGGCGTTCGAGCTCGGATACAGTCCGGCGTTGGAGCTCGGATATAGTCCGGCGTTGGTGCTCGGCTACAAAAGATACCTCGAATGCAGTCTGGCGTTGGGGCTCGGATGCAAGAGGACACCGCTGCAAGGGAACAACTTCAAACCCGAGGTGGGCATAAAAATAATAAGGCATTGACAAAGGCCGATTACTTAAAGGGGCTCCTCGGATACCCGACGTGTAAACTCTTTGGATTTACTTCGGCGATCCTCAAGATTGAAGATAAGAAGATTTGTTGAACCAGTTTTCAAGACCGACGAGTGAAGATGAAGAACAGTTCAGAAGGATCGAGGAGCGTCCCCAACTTCAAGACTGGTTCAGGGGGCTACTGACGGTGTCCTGGACTAGGGGGTACTCACCACATCGTCTCCCAACTAGGTGGATCGGGCCGAGGACCCCCATGGCGGTTCACTCATGTGCCACTTCGGGCAGCCCATGCCGCATACAAGTAGTATTCCACAAGACTTGGTGATCAAGACAAGGACTCCACTCCACCAACGTATTCGGCTAGGACTCTTATTATCCTAGGCCTCTAGTGCATTATATAAGCCAAGGCCAGGCTAGTCGATAGATCATTATGACATTAATCATCATACCCCTAGGTTTTAGACCACAACATAAGATCTCGAGGTAGATGAAATCTTGTAATCTCTATATTCATCAAGATCAATCAAGCAGGAAGTAGGGTATTACCTCCATTAAGAGGGCCCGAACTTGGGTAAACATCGTGTCCCCTGTCACCCATTACCCATCGATCCATGACACACAGCTTGGGACCCCCTACCCTAGATCTGTCGGTTTTGACACCGACACCCTGCTCCTTCTTCCATCAGCGCCGGCGGAGCCGAGCTCCGGTTGGGGGCACGCGGAGCTTGCTGACCAGCGGGTCGTGCGTATCTTGTCCAGGCTGACCAAGCTGAGGCAAGCGGGGGTGATGATGGCGATGGTGGTGAAGGAATTCGTCCGACGGCGCATTGATACGTCTCCAATGTATCTACAATATTTGCCTATTCCATGCTATTATATTATCAATCTCGGATGTTTTATATTCATTTTATAGTCATTTAAAATCATTTTTGGGTACTAACCTATTGATATAGTGTCAAGTGCCAGTTGCTGTTTTCTTCAGGTTTTTTACATCGCAGGAAATCAATATCAGACGGAGTCCAAACGCAACAGAACTTCATGGAGATTATTTTGGACCAGAAGGAACGTAATGGGCCCTGGCTGCGCCTGGGGGTGCCTCGAGGAGGGCACAACCCACCAGGGCGCGCCAGGAGGCCTAGGCACGCACTGGTGGGTTGTGCCCATCTCAGGTGCCCCCGGACCGCCTCCTTGCTCTATAAATACCCCAATATTTCCAGAACTCTAGGGGAGTCGACGAAATATTCATCCAGCCGCCGCAGAGTCCAGAGCCACCAGATCCAATCTAGACACCATCTCGGATGGGGTTCACCACCTCCATTGGTGCCTCTCCGATGATGTGTGAGTAGTTCTTTGTAGACCTTCGGGTCCGTAGTTAGTAGCTAGATGGCTTCCTCTCTCTCTCGCTGATTTCTCAATACACTGGTCTCTTGGAGATCCATATGATGTAATTATTTTGCGGTGTGTTTGTTGGGATCGATGAACTTTGAGTTTATGATCATATCTATCTTTTTATATCCATAAAAGTATTTGAGTTTCTTTGATCTCTTTTATGTGTGATTACTTATAGACTCGTATTTATTCTCCGATATTTGGGTTTTGTTTGGCCAACTTGATCTATTTATCTTGCAATGGGAAGAGGTGCTTTATAGTGGGTTCGATCTTACGGTGCTTGATCCCAGTGACAGAAAGGGAACTGACACATATGTATCGTTGCTACTAAGGATAAAGCGATGGGGTCTATCTCTAAATACATAGATCTTGTCTACATCATGTTATCGTTCTTATTGCATTACTTTTTTCTCCATGAACTTAATACACTAGATGCATGCTGGATAGCGGTCGATGTGTGGAGTAATAGTAGTAGATGCAGGCAGAAGTCGATCTACTAATCTTGGACGTGATGCCAGTGTAATGATCATTGCCTGGATATCGTCATGAGTATTTGAAGTTTTGTCAATTTTCCAACAGTAATTTGTTCACTCACCGTTTGCTATTTTTCTCAAGAGAAGCCACTAGTGAAACCTATGGCCCCCGGGTCTTCTTCCTTATATTATTTGTCTTTGTGATCTAATTTTTTCTTGCATTTAGTTTTAGATCTATTAAACCAAAATTACCTTGCTACAATTTATTCTTATTTATTTTATTTGGCATTCGATCTATCAATCTACTACAAATTTATCTCATGTCCGTTTTTCCTGCCGGAGGCGCCGTACCCGAAAGGGATTGAAAGCCCCTTTAACACGTCGGGTTGCGAGGAATTGTTATCTGTGTGCAGGGGATGTTTACGTTGTGTTTCTTGGTTCTCCTACTGGTTCGATAACCTTGGTCTCATTTGAGGGAAATACCTACCGCTATTGTGCTGCATCATCCCTTCCTCTTTGGGGAAAATCGACGTAGCTTCAAGCCGCATCACGCATCGCTCCGCTCCAGCGCCATTCTCGCCTAATGTGGGCCTTCACCGGCCCCGACGACCCCATGAGGCTCTAGGTGCCTTTGCTCCCCTCCAAGACATTGCACACAGTGCTCCATCTCTTTATGGGTGACCCGCTTGCTGTGCTCCCTACCGAGGGGTGCCCTTTGTACAGTTGCTCGAACGGGAGGGCCTTTGCCGAGAAGATGATGCACTTCGACGAGTGGGGGCTGCTCCCCGAGGTCCATGAGGGGCCTCACGAAAACCCCCACTTGGTGACTCCCGCGCTCGATGGCCCTGTGGTGAGTGCTCCCGAGGTGGCCGCGGGGGAGCGGGCACCGCCAAGCGCGCCTGACGTGGCTGTTGAGGACTGGCCACCATGTGCTCCTAAGGTGGCCGCTGGGGAGTAGCCACCATGTGCCCTTGAGGTTGTCGCTTCCAGCTTCACAGGCAGCGTGGAAGGGGCCCCGTCCGTGGACGTGCACGTCGTCCCTGTCGTGGAGGGCCCCGCGCCAGCCCGCAGTGCATCCCTTCCGACCTTGGGGTATCCCGCAAGCCGAGGGGGCTCGGGAGCCTCTGTGACCTCGTCCCGTGGGCCCTGAAAAAGAGGAAGTGGATAGCCGTGAATGATAGTACCATGCCCTCATTGACTTTCGCATACCGTGTCCTCTTCTGACTTTTGCCCTTCAGGATCCCTTCAGTCGCGGGGGTGAGCCCGCCCGGAGCACGGCCTCCGGAGGCCTTCGATCCGGTTGTGACCCTAGGTGATAGGTGGGGACCCGATGAACGAGTTCACGCCCGAGGGTGTCCTGATCTTCATGTCATAGGATCGAATTGGAAGGGATAACTAGTTGCAAGCTGCCGAGATGACTAGCTTTATACCTGTCAAGGTTGGAGGCAACCTGTATGTTGGGGATGGCTGGCCGAAGCTACAAGAACTCCAACCTGTTGTTCTAACAATCGCATAACCACAAACCGGGATTAATTCACCCGAAAACGGCCGGAACCGAAGAGCACGAACTAGGGGGAACCAGAGGCTCTTTCTCGTGAATCCGAATTAACTCACAAAAGCAACGGTAGCAAGATCTCTCGGATCTCTCTAGCGGTCTTGCTGCATAAGCTTGTAGCTGAATGATTTGACAGAAGGTTTGTAAGACGATGGGGGAGATGGGGTTTTATAGCAGGGACAACCCCCCTTTGCTAGGTGTGAAAATGGTTTCAAAAGTAAGCGGGTTTGCATGACTTCCTTGGGGGAATAAGCTGTCAACTTTGGGAGTAGTTGGAGAGCTCCTCGAAAATTCGCGAAGCCTTGACAGCTTGGACACCTTCCACGAGATTGACTAGAACTTTTGACTCACAACTCCAAATGATGTGAGGTTTTTTGCATTGGAAAGATAATTTGATGTAGCTTCTGGTGATGTACCCCTATGGCCCCGTCTCTCCACCATATGGGTGTGGCACAATGAAACATCAGAGGTAAAAACTGATAGCATCGGCTTCACTTGAAACTTGTTATCTCCAAACTTGTTCCTTCAAACTGGTTGCTTCCAGAGCTCATATGTTGTTGGATTTCTTCCATGTGATACCTAAATTCAACCAACAACAATGGATACGAAAGGGAAGCCATGTGTTCAAGATTGTGGTATGAACTTAAGTTAGCGTTCACTTGGCCATGTGTTTGCTTGATTCGGCTTAGTAATTCTTTCCATCTAAATTGTGCACTTTTCTGAAATGTCGTGTATGTTTTGCCCATGTGCTTATCATCATCCCTCCCTTCATGAAGAGTTGTCCTCGACTCTCTTTGATCTACAAAAGATAAGTAGAAGGGAAGTAGATAATATACATGCAAAGAAATGATGCAATCCTCATTTATAGCTTTCACCTTAGAATTGTATTGCATCTGGTCATGCATTTGTTTGTCACAACTTGGGATTTGTCCAGGGATGATAGGTGTTGTTACAATAAATGAGAAGTCCTCATCATCCCCCCTCTCTTGAAAATGAGTCGTCCTCGACTCTATCTGGTCATCACACAAAAGAAAGCAAAGCAATGCCAAATCATAATGCAAAGGTTTCATGATATAGAGAATTTTAGTTTTCAACTTTGTTATCTTATGGACAATGACAACATGATGTGGGTTTGTACGACTTGGGAGTTCCTTCCAGCAAACATTTTCATGGAGCACAAATTTGTAACCAACCATAACCATATTCATATCAGCCTCCCTCCCCAGGAGAAAAGTCGTCCTCGACTTCATTTGGTCTACAAAATTATAGCACGAGCACAATACAAAATGACTAGAAGAAAATGATGAATAATAATGTGTAAAATTAAATTTTATTGGATCTTTTATAGTCTCTTCAAGATTAACAAAATCAAATTGATGGATGGATGATGTACCAAAAAAAATTTCTCTAATCTTATCATGCCATTGCTTCAAAAACTCATAAGTGCATACCTCTGGCTTCATCAAAATGGAAGATCCTTTTTGTTTTACCTCATTGAGTACTTGAATGCCTTTTTGAAAATCAATCTTCACACCTGCACCTTGTGTAGTGGTGTTCCATGTGCACCACAATTGTTCCTAGATCTCGTCCTCCCATCGTTGCAAGAGAGCTAACAGTATGACTTTTGCATCTGCACATATTGTAACACTACAAGAAAATACACTTCCGTGATGATACGTGTTTGTCATAGTAGGTCGCATTTTTTTTCATGCATGTACATCCATGACAAATTTGCGACAGAATCAAGATAGTCATACCTGTGCTGTCGTAGAAGTGTTCCATGACATTACCAAAATTATCATCACGGAAGTGTCCACTTCCATGACGATAAATCGCGCGTCACGGAGGTGCTTTCGTCAAGGGTGACCGACACGTGGCATCCACCGTAACGGAATGCCGTTAAGCTATCGGGTCGGGTTTTGGATCCGATAACCCGTTAACAGCCTCGACCAATGGGGATTTTCCACGTCTAAAATCATCATTGGCTAGAGGAAACACGTGTCGGCTCATTGTCGGGACAGATGTCATCCACTCACTGGACAGAAGCCGCCTATGATACGTCGACACGTGACATGGCCCAACAAGTTTAAATGGGCCAGCCCAACTAAAGGCCCACAAGATTTTGCGGACCATAATGGGCCGGCCCAGCTAAAGGCCCACGAGATTTTGCGGACCATAATGGGCTGGCCCAGCTAAAGGCCCACAAGATTTCACGGGCCATAATGGGCCGGCCCAGGTAAAGGCCCACAAGATTTTTGTGTGCCATAATGGGCCGGCCCAGGTAAAGGCCCACAAAATTCTTGCGGATCATAATGGGCCGGCCCAGCTAAAGGCCCACGAGATTTCACCGACATTAATGGACCGGCCCAGCCGTAGGCCTACAAGATATTGAGGACCCTAGTAGGCCGGCCCATTAACTAGCTGCCATGTTTTGGGCCAAATGCCGACCCATATTTGGTCCGGTCCACTAATGGCCTGCCACGCTCCGGGCCTAATAGTGGCCCATATGAGATCCGGCCCGTTAAAAGCCTACCATGTTCTGGGACAAATTACGGCCCAAATCAGGTCCGTCCCTTTAAGAGGCTTCGGGCTCAATTATGGCCCATATCAGATTCGGCCCGTCAACTGAACACTATGCTTTTGGGCCCACTTGGTAAAGGCCCACTTAGTAATTCGGCCTGATATTAGTTTTGGCCTGTTAAGGGCCCGTTTAACATTTTGGACCTATATTAATTTCGGCCTGTTAAAAGCCCGTCATATAGTTGGGCCTAACTACGGCCCGGTTTGCATCCGGCCTGCTCTCAGCCGATATCTAATTGGGCCAAACAAGGACCGAGACAATTTTGGCCTGTTAAAAGCCCGTGATTTGATTCGCACAATCATGGGCCAGGGTTCATTTCGGGATGCTGCGTAACTAGTAGGAATTAAGAACAAACCTACTCTATACAATAAAGAAATTACGGCATAGTAACTAAGAATAAACCTACACTATACAATAAAGGATTTAAGGTATATTACATCCACTGGGCATCGAAGTTCGCCACCAGTGATCATAAAGCGCAACGAAGAAGCAGATTACAAAAACTGGGCACCATTGCAGTGTAACAAAATAATACTGAACCGAGACCACTTCCAAGACAGTTCAAGAAAGGTTAGCCTTGCGAGGGAACTGCTGCGCAAGCTGCTGAGCAAGGCTGTGAGACCAGCCAAGCATGTCGGTCATAGCTTCCACATGTAGTTGTTTAGTGATGAGGTTCTCATTGGTGTTCTCCGCAATCTTTCTTAGAGATAGGACTTCAAGTCGAAGTTGAGATTGCAGAATACCTTTCTGCTAGAACTTGGGACTGAAGAAGTCGAACTGATTCAGACAACGAATTCTGTGAGCTTGTCTGACTGTTAGTCTCAAGTAACTTGAACACTGCATCAAGGCAAGACTCTGGGGTTGTCTCGCTATCTTCAAGATGTTTTGCCTTCTTTGCTGCAATATATGTTGGGTTTTTCTCACAGCCTTCAGCAGACTTGTGCATGCCATCAGGCATATCACCGTGAAACAAAGCAGAGAGATGACAGGTTTTGCACGTGTATAAACAAAGATGATAACTGTTCTGTCAATTCTATCCAATTTCAAATTAGAAAATAAAGAGTATGTTCAAAATATCAATAGCATAATTTGGCATTGTTCATAATGCGGGGAGCTTGACCACACTACTGGATTACCATGTCAACATAACAAGCATAGATGAAGGGCAAAGAAAATCATGGTATCTATTTTGGATAATGTGCATGGCATGTTTTTCATATCATCAGCCACATCAGTAAGATAAAACAGGAGATGACAAGGTGCAAACGTGGGCTGCTTCACCACACACTGGATTATAGATCCACAAAAACAAGCGTACATATAGGGAGTATTAAGTAATGTGCATGGTATGAATAAGGAATTTGGTTTTACAAGTAAAACTTAGAACTTACGGTTCTTACGAACATGCATTTTGGTAGAAACAAGAAACTAAACAGTAGTAAACGATAGGGAGTATGAGCAAATTAAACAGCTGTTGAGGATAAAGGCTTTAGAAGGACTGACTTACATTGACAGTTAACACCGGCTTTATAATGCCCTTCTCCATGTCAAGGGAAGGATAACTCAAGAATTTCAGCACAGAATCTTCTTCATAAGCATTGCCTATACTCTACATTTTGTAGAGAGTAATTATAGATATGATAATACTGGAAGGGATAGAGGATAATGAAGATAAGATGCAGATTGATGCTACATAATCAACTACCAATCCCTGGAAGCACAAGCGTTACAGGACAAAATGTACTGACAAGAGCAATGGGCTACACTTCTGCACTGGCATTATGTGTGTATTCTACTTGTTGGTAAGATTAAATATAGATCTGATCTTTTTTAGTAAATGGTGGGTGAGGGAGATAAGATGCAGAATGCTACAAAATGAACCAATCCCTCTTCCCATAATACAAGAGTGTTTTGAACACTGGTGTACTGTACAAAACGTTCTTATATTATGGGACGGAGGGAGTAGCTATTAATGTAAGTACAGTGATAGACCACGTTCAGTCCTTACAAGAGGACTGCAGAGCTAAACCTCTTCAAAAGCATTGGGTTGATTCTAAATTTATGTAAGAGTCCATACGGATCTTATAATGTCCCCCAAAATGACGATTACGAGGCTAACATGTGCAGTGATGCTACATAATCAAACAACTATGAAAGTAAGTATGGTCATACAGGGCAAGAGGTACTCACAAGAGCAATGCAGTGTGCAGTATAGTTGCGAGATTCTGTGGTCCCTTGAGAATGAATGTTCTTCTGCTAACAGTTTTCGTACAATTGAGACATTAAGGCAAATGCAGAAATGTAGTTCAAATTGTGATGTGATATCATAGACAGTACCTTACGCTGCAGCCGAGACCAATGTGTAACAAGATTATTCCAGTCACCGTCGGATAAATGTAGCACCGGAGACTTTACAGAAATTTCATTCAGAGGCTTGCCATCGAAGTGCTCTTGCCTCAGGTAGGAATGATACTTCATCAACGAGTGCTTGAAAAGTGCAACCAACCCTTGCTCGTCATCACAATCCAGTTTGCTCCTCGCCTATTTAAAAGAATGAAATCTTGTGTCTTCTGTCAGCACAAACATGCAGTAATGACCATGAATAACATTAGTACATTACTTACGCGTAAGTTGCGGAGGAAGACTAGAAATTGTTCTGTGTCTGCGGTATAATCTTTCCATGAAGGAAAGATGCGCACAAACACTGCTAGGAAAAGGGCTAAAGATAATATGGACACTAATGGCGCACCATGTATGTGGTGCGCCATTGCTATATAGTAATGGCGCACCACATACAGGTGCGCCATTAGTAATATATTACTAATGGCGCACCTGGTGTGTGGTGCGCCATTAGTAATTTTGAAAAAAGAAATATAAAAAATTTGTTACTAATGGCGCATAGTGGGATAGTGCGCCATTACTAGTTGACATAGTAATGGCGCACCACACCCACCGTGCGCCATTAGTAGTTTCGAAAAAAATAAATAAATTTTTTTGTTATTAATGGCGCACCAGTGGCGAGTGCGCCATTAGTAGTTTTAACTAGTAATGGCGCACTGTCCACTGGTGCGCCATTACTAAGTTTTTTTCAAAAAAAGTTCCAAAAGTTTTTTATTTTTTTTCAAAACTAGTAATGGCGCACTGTGGGAGTGGTGCGCCATTACTAGTTTAACTAGTAATGGCGCACCACTCCCACGGTGCGCCATTACTAACTTGGCCCAAAAATTCCACCGAATGCACCCCCTCCCCCCCGTGGACCGCCTTTTCAGTTTAAAAAAATAAAAGAAAATGATGGAAATGTCAAAAAAATAAAAGAAAATAAGTTTCCCATGTGATATGTGGTCTACTTGTTGGGAAAATTTACAAATATGAATTTCGACTTTATTTGCAAAATATCTCTAGAATTTGTAAAATGGGCATAACTTTTGCATACGAGCTCGGATTAACAGGGGGAACCCCGTTAAACATTTTCAAAATCCCAAAAAACCTAACAGAAAAAAAGTTACGAGGCTTTTAAGATCTAGAGGGAAAAAATGGGAAAAAATTGAACTTACTAGTGGCGCACCATTTGCTAGGTGCGCCACTAGTAACAGAAAAAAAATTGGTTTCGAAAAAAAAATTGAATTGTTTTTCAAAATATGATACGTAATATGACCGGAAAGTTTGAAATATTTTTTTCAAAATTTCATCAACTCATGAACATGAACAAAGTCCTAGACATCAGCAAGGTTTAATAGGATTGATATGATAGATATATCAACAAGTGCCTGTGAAGTGAGGTGGTGCTGGGGTTGGATAGAACTGCGAAGTTAAGCGTGCTCGGGCTGGAGTAGCGTGAGGATGGGTGACCTTCCAGGAAGTTTGACCATAGAGTGTGATTTGACTTGAGATTAAGCATATTGACCCGAGATTAAGCCATAGTGACATGAGATTAAGAAAAAACAAGAAAAAAATTTAAAAAATTATGGAAAAAAATTTATTTATTTTTTTAAAATTTAAAATTGATACTAATGGCGCACTTCTATGTGGTGCGCCATTAGTATACCAGATACTAATGGCGCACCGTGGGCTATACTAATGACGCACCAGTGGTGCGCCATTAGTAAAAAATACTAGTGGCATGATACTAATGGCGCAGCAGTAGTGCGCCATTAGTAGGCAAAACTGGTGCGCCATTAGTAGGCCTTTTCCTAGTAGTGAAAGTTCCTGACAACAACATAAGCTTCGTCTTCTAAACTGGGAAGAAATGGAACAGGGGTCCTATTTGCTGCATTTGGGGCTCTCTTTGGTTCGAAAAGGGATTTGGCAACTGGATTTGGTGTACTCTTTGCTCGAATGGGGGTTTTGCGTCGTACAGTTGGTGCTATGTCAACTAGCATAATCATATTGTTTGCTGCAGTTGGGGTCTGCTGAGTTGGGGCATCAGAAATGACCAGTGTAGTAGGGCCAGAGTCTGCTAGAGTTGGGGTATTTTGTGGGTCAGGTGATATTGCAACTACACCTAATGGGCTTTTTTATTTATCAGGTGCCACTACCTTTTCCAAATACTTTTCTTGTGCTCCTCCACGATCAGCAATCGCCCTCTTCCTTTTGAACGTCTGATACACAAGAACAGCATTTGAATGGATAAATATGGTATGATGACAGATGGAATATGTACTGAAAATGGATAGGCAGGGCGTATTCACAGACACGATGTGTAAACTAAGCTAATGGCAGTTCAACAAACTAGAAGCAATGCAAAGCATCAGTCGCAAGATATGTGCGAGCAATGTAACCTTGGAAAGTTAGAGCAAGTAGCTTGATGGGTGAATAAGATAGGGCATCTTCCTCTGACTCCTCCACTAGGGAGCTACATTGACTTAGGTCTCCCTCTAGCTCAGAATCACTGTTAGGATCATATTCTGAGCATGAATCTGTAGGTGGAGAGCGTTTGCATTGCATTGCATCCAGACTTGATTTTAGTACCTTGATGCCAAGTTTGACAGCCATGGCATTGTTCTGCTTTATTCTTTTCATGCGCGCAAGCTCATAATCATTATGATGCTGTTCAGAATCTGAGATTCATGAAAATATAAAAGGTAGTCAGATTATCTATGGAATGCATTGCGGATTCAACTCGGAGAGTGTCTCCCTATAAACCCCTACATATGCAAATTTCACCTCCCCAACCGTGCTGACCAGACCACACACAGAGATACACACCCGAGCGGCGAACATGCATTTTTGAAACTAATTTAGGAACATTTAGCTGACCAATTAAACAACTCTATTTTAATAATACCAGATTAGTATTTGTACAACTAAGCTTGTTTAGCTTGATGGGTGGAGCAGTGTTATTATGACACGAAGCACGTATTTTGATCGTATAGTGATCATAAAAGGGGGAAACTCTAAGCATATTTTTTTAGCAAAAGAGGGTTTCCCCTCCGATTTCTATTAAAGAAACCACCACGGAACCAACATGATCAATTAAACCCTAAGCATGATCAATTAAACCGTATTATGGTTGTGCCATGGCAGATTTGAAGCTGCAAACCGGAGAAATGATATTTAGCATCCATTGTTTGCTTCGAACTAAGAACTAAATTCTAAGAGTTGAAAAGAAAGTAGAGTAACCAAGTTAAGATCTACTTTCTGGTTGAGATCAAAAAGTTGAGGAGATATGAAGTACCACCTCTCTTGCGGCGACGTGTAGGCATGGGGGGTGCGATGGCTGTCGGTGGCGTTGAAGCAGATATGCGATAGTAGAAGGGTGCATCGGGGGATAAGTCCCATTGCGGTGGAAGAGAATATCGTGTGAGCGGCCCTGGCAAAGAGGACGACGGCGCCGATGAAGCGAGAGGACGCGATGCAAGGCTATTGGTCTATCGCCGTGGATGAGAAACGTCCATCTCTAGCAGTGGACGACGTGGTCTTGGTAGGCGCTCCGGCATGGTGGAGGACAGTGGCGATGAATGTGGTGGAGGAAGGCGGCGATGGATGGGGTGGCGGACGGAGGCTGGTGTGGGAATGGGGTGTTCTAGCGCGGATAGTGTATGAATGGGAAAATGGAGGGAGAGGTACGGGGAACCATGTTTTTGGGACGCGCCTGTCTGAAATATGGGAAAGTTACGAACTTATCCCCCGTTTCAAATTTGGACGTCTCGTCGGTTGGGGATAGGACGGTAATCTCGCATCTCCCAAATATTTGCCGGTAACTATTTTGGGCGAGGAGAGGGTGTTTTGCCGCCCACGGTTGGCGCCCACGGTGTATGAACGGGGCTGACAGGTAGGGCGGTTGTGTCACATTTGATGGAAATTACACATCTGCCCCTATTTAAAATATTAGCCTACATCTATTTCGGACGAGGAGAGTTTGTTTTGCCGCCCACCGTGTATGAATGGGGAATGGAGGGAGAAACGGAGGTCTTTCGGACGAGCCTTAATCAAATGAGTTTTGCCGCCCATGTTTGACGCCCACCGTGTTGGAATGGGCTCAGAGGCGGTCGTGTCACATCTAATTGAAGTTACTAACCTACCCCTATTTAGAGCAGCGGAAATCGGTCCGATGGATTGTCCATGTAATGGGTAGACAATAATTTCCATCTCCCAAACAATTGGCTTCGGGCAGCCGATGTGGGAGTGGTCATTTTGCTGTTTCTTTCAAATTTTGGGACAATAAGCATCCACGTTTACCCTGGCAACTAAATTCGAATCCATTTTGTATTCCTATATGAATCTTTATAAATCATTCTATGTGTTTTTATATATCTTCCAAAGGACGACAAAGATGTATTCCACTGTCATATATGAATATGGTTTACAAATGCCGATACTCAAATTCAGAAACTAGAATCCAGTTTAAGGTGAATTCGAATATTTGGAACACTTCATGTCCAACTCAAATGTCACACGCAGCATAATGTGTACTCCCATTTAGATATGTACACAAGCGATGTATCAAGATTCAAATACCGAGTCAATCAACCAAGAATGTACGGAACTAACAGACATATAAACACTTATAGAGTATATGGATCAATAATATCAACTAACATACATAAGCCAAGCCGCTGTACTTTGTTTTGGCTACAACAACATCCTTTTTTTAGCCAGCATCTTGGCCCTTTCCGATGCATGCCACATATGGTCCATCTTTACTACTATTGCTGAATGCACATTCAGCCCGATTGGCATATTTGTAGGTCTGGCACAGCAATCCAAACGAAATGTCTCCGAGACTTATCAATTAATACAGACTTGTGCTCAAATAAAATTACAAACCAAAAAACAAAAAACAATTATTACATGATCTCTAAAACAAATGGTTTGATTGATTACATGAACAGACAACACAAAGGTTATTCAACTATGGAAAGAACATTTCACCTATGATTAACCAAGTAGGAATTTAATTTCCTTTTTTTCCTTCAGGACCTTAACAATCTGGTTAGTCTCAGCTTGCTTCATTTTGAAATCCACCAAATATTGAATGGTTGTCTTGGAGTACTGCTTGTGATTGTGCTGTTTGCTTCCTCAACATGTCAACTTCATCTCTATGTGCAGAAGCAGAATCTCTTTCTAGCACTAGTTTAGCCTCTAGAGCATCAGCAGTTGGCAATTCATAATGCACGATTGGGTCGGTGCCACTGTTGTGGGATGATGCAACGTCCATGGGGACCTCGCTCTTTCATCTTGGGCTAACCTGTTTTTCCATTAAAGTTCTGATTGGATTAAGAAAAGTTGAAGTTAGCAAAACATCTCAACTGGGAGTTATAACAGCAAACCAGTTAAACAAACAAGGAATTAAAGAGTTTCAATTGGATGCTGAAAAGTAGTTATTAACATCATTGTAACCCACTGTTGCAGCAGCAAAGTAGTTAAACAAACAAGTAGATAGTTAAGTTAAGGCAAACTGGTAATTCTTAACAGTAACTATCAAACACATAGATAGGCGCAGTGTACAATATTATTAACAGGCTGTGCCATTATGTAATCAGTAGCAAACTAAATTAAGCCAAGCAACGTAATTGAACAATTTCGCAATAAGTGGCTAACTAAAATTCCGAGAAGCAGGTAACTAAACTTACGCTAGTTCTTTGTACAGGCACACTGCAACTTCTTTTTCTCTTACAAGGTTGTACGAAGGAGTCCATGGCATCAATTGCTTGGATACGCAGTCCCAATACTTCTTTCTTCCCACACTGCATGGGTAAGTCGAATGGTTAATCTGGTAAGATGGTGCGTGTCGTGGTTCTAACTCTGACAGTGATGTAGGGGGGTGTGTATGGAGAGGCTAGATCTCAGCTATTGGGAAGTTGTAAACACACGAGGATTACGAGTTCAGGCCCTTCTCGGAGGAAGTCACAGCCCTACGTCTCGGTGCCCGGAGGCGGTCGATTGGATTATGTGTGTATGAATAACAGGGGTGCGAACCCTTCATACTGAGGAGGGGGGTGGCTTACATAGAGTTCGCCGGCCCTCTCCTGCCCTCAGTGATGCAGGGTTTAAGGTACATTTAAGGTTGGGCGTTACTGGTAACGCCCCTAATAAAGTGCTATAATGACCATAAAGACTACTTAATAGCCGACCGTTTGCCTGCGGGGTGACTTCAGGTCTCCTGGCAGTCGAGTGGTTGGCTTCATGGTTGACTGATAGCTTCTTGGTCGAGTGTCTTGAACCCGTCGAGTGGGATACCTTCAAGTCGATTGAAAGGTGACTTCTTCTAGGGATGTCCTTGGGTAGGGCTCTTTTGGACAGGTCCGTGCCCCCACCCTAGGTACATAGCTTCATCATTAGCCCCCGAATGGATCGAGGTTTGAGTGGGGAAAGAGTTGGAGATCCTTCCGACTGGTTCTTTGGGCTACATGAGTGCCTCGTTTTGGGTCAATCGTCACGGATGACGTCATCAACCTCTTCCAGTCGCCTTGATCCATTCCAGGCCTTTCGTCGAGTGAATTTCTTTACTTGTGACATACCGAGTGTCGGCGCGAGCGGGGTCTTCTGTTTCGACAAGTTGTTTTGCAGCCCGCGGATGTCGTGGGATTCGGATTTCGGGAAGCGCGCGGGACGGGAGCGGCCGCAGTAATCGGAAGCGATAAAGCGGAAGCTCCTCGATTCCCGCGCCACCTTTTTCGCCACGCACTACGCGCTCGTCCGCTACGGGATTTGACTGGATTGCCTGGGCCTACCAGTCAGCCACTCGGGAGCGGCCTCTTATAAGTAGCCGTCTCGGGGTTTCCAAACAGTGTGCTCTCTTCTTCCTCTCTCCCTTTGCAAGCTCCTCCGCCACCTCCGCTCTCACCCTAGCACCGCAGACCCGTGCGAGATTTGTCGGCGACGATGGCGAAGGACAAGACATCCGCCCTGGAGCGCGCGAAGAAGGCGGCGGCGCAGGGGAAAGGAAAGACATCTGCTCGGGGCGGATCTTCCTCAAGGTCTGCTCTGCCCCGCGGCTAGATCCAGGGCGACTGGATGCCGTCGGTGATCCGGCAAGAAGACCTCGACGACATGGTCGAGGGGGGAGTCATTCCCCACGAAGCTGCACGTCTCCCGGGGAGAGAGATCGAACCTCAGCCTCGCGACGGTGAGTGTGTGCTCCTAGCCACACATATCGACCGAGGGTTTTCTCTGCCGCCCCATCCTTTTTTCTGGAGCTTTCTGAACTTCTTCGGAGCGCAGCTCCACCACTTCACTCCCAACTCCATCGTATATCTTGCTGCTTTCATTTCCATGTGTGAGGGTTTCTTGGGTTGCCGCCCCCATTGGGGACTCTTCAAGCACATCTTTACCTGCCGTTCTCAATCGTTCAAGAATGCCAAGTCGAGTGACGAAAGGACGCAGGTGATTCAGCTGTGCGGGGGACTGGCGATCCAGACGAGGGGAAAGAGTTGCTTTCCATCTATCATTTTCCCGGAGTCGGTCCGCGGTTGGCAGGCGACCTGGTTTTACTGTCAAGACCAGGCGACCCCAGGGCAGTCGACCGGACTCCCCCCTTTCTCTCTCGACCGAGCTGAAAAACCTGCTTCTCTGATAGTGACGCCGGAGGAAAAGGCCCAAGTCAAAGTACTGGCTGGTCGAGTGGTTGAGCTTGTCCGTGACGGCGTGACTGGTATGGACTTGCTGGAGGTCTTCCTCCGGAGGCGCATCCAACCGCTCCAGGCTCGTGACCACCCGATGTGGCTGTACTCGGGTCTCGACGACACCACTCGGGTCCACCCGGAGGAGGTTACTGACGAGACGATGGAGGGGTGGCTGTCGAGCATCACGGGGAACAAAGACAACCCCCGAGGAGCCAGGAGGGTAATTCCACTCGACAACTCGTATGACGTGGACCAGGTATGTCTTTATGCTCCTGACTGAGATCTTGTTTTCTTCATTGGTCTTCTTTGAGTAGGTCGATTGACTTTCGTCTTGTCTGTTGTTTTCCAGGCGACTACCGAGATGTACTCGACGCCCAACGGGGCACAGGGGCCAACTGAGGAAGGGGAGGCGAGCGGAGGTGAGAGCGGAGACGATCAAGGCGAGTGGGAGTCCGACGGTGAAGGAGAGGGAGGCGACGACGTCGACTCCAGCGAAGAGGAGGAGGAGGAGGTTGAACCCTCCTGCCCGGAGGGGCGATCCAAGCTCACACACGACCCAGCGCGGGAGTGTGGTAGGGCGACTGCTCCTGTTGGGCAGTCGTCGAAACGCCCTCGGATCTCTTCTCCTACACCGACTGGAAAGGCTCCCAAGCACCCACGCGCGACGCCGTCCAAGCCGCCCAAGGCTCTGCCCAAGATGAAGATGGCCGTCCCCACCATTTCTGGGTAATAATAAAACTTGTTTTCCTTTGTCGACTGTGGACAGATCCTTGGTTGATTCATTGAGCCAACTGACTGACTTTCGAGACTTGCGGTGCTGTTACTTCTGAGATCTCCGCCAAGGAGGACGACCAAGAGATGGAGGATGCTGTTACCTCCAACCCTGGTACGATTACTGACGTTCCGCTTTGAGTCGACTGAACATTTATTGCAACTCTGGTCGATTGAATGTTTCCCTTGTAGCCCCTCCTCATGTTATCGACCTCCCGGATGACGACGACAACGAACCGCTGAGAGTGAGGAGGAACAAGAGGACGTCGGCTGACAAGACCCCCCAATCTGCTCCAGCGTCTGAAGCCGTAGCTCGGGATGGTGGTGACACCGCTCGGGCTTCTGTGACTTTCGCCATTCCTCTGACAAGTGTGCGGCCTTCGACGTCGACTGCGGATCCGCCTTCAGTTTTTGCCGCGTACCCTGTCCCTGAGGACCAAAAGAGGCTATACGCTAGGCGGGGATCATGATGGAGCAAGTGAAGGTGGCTCGGGAGGCCAGCCAAGCAGCTTATGACGCGAGCTCGGCTCTCCAGAGCAACGTCCAGGTCAGTCGACTCAACACTTGGTCTGTTATGATATGCTGTTTGAAGAATATCTTTTCCGAAGTTCTTTGTATCTGTACACCCACTGGGTGTGTCTGCCAATTCTTGGACGAGTGGGGGCACGCTAAGTGCACCCACTGGGTGTAGTCCCCGAGACTACGGTGGACTGCTGGCAGTCGACTGTAGTCTTTATATTGTGTTGCTGTAGCTGTATTTCTTCACTCGGTCTGGTCAGGCCATGTCGAATGGGACTGTATCTGGTCGACTGCGGGCAATCGACTTTTTTTTTACAGTGGGGGCACGCTGAGTGCACCCACTGGGTGTAGTCCCCGAGACTACGGTCGAATGTTCTTGATTCGACTGTAGTCTTAGAAACGTCATCATTGTCTCTTAGTTACTCGGAAGCAACTTATTTTGGATGTCTGTCAACTGATTTTTCTTTTTACAGAAATCCTGCGAACTTGTAGCTCGCTATACTGAGTTGGAGAATCAGCAGATCCAGCTCAACCTTAACTTGAAGCTTGCTCGGGAGAATTTGAAGAAGGCGCAAGAAGAAGCAAAAGGTATGGCTGGTGAGGTTCTCCATTCTTGACGAGTGGCTTTTCTTTCTTTTCCATTCTTGATTTCGCTCGACGCGTCGCAGATAAACTGGAGGAAGCTCTGAAGAAGAAGGATCAAGATCTTGCGGAGGCACTGAAGGAGGTCTTGGATAAAACGAGGCTTGCTGAAGAGAAAATGGCCTCGGTCGGAGCTCTTGAGAAGGAGAACTCCAGACTGAAAGTTGCTCTCGAGGTAGCCAATCAAGAGGTCCGCCGACTGAAGAACGACAACGTGGTTCTGCACGACAAGGCAGGTGAGCTAGCGGGGAAGAGGAACGATCTGGAGGCTTATCTTGGTGGACTCGCCAAGAAGCTGTTCGTCGTGCTCGAAGGTAATTACTCTGCCCCGACTGTCTTGCAGTTACCAAGTCTGTGTAGGGTCACTGTCTTATTCTTGAATCGTGTTTGCAGAATTCTGTCAGAACTTTGAAGAGGAGACCAGTCGAGTGGAGCCAGGCTTGGACCCTGCTAACTCCCTTGTGAAGGACGAGGCTGCAATGAACGTGCTCCGTCTGGAGTCTCGTATTGCCAGCGTGGTTGACTATCTTGCTCGACTGAAGGTTGCGATGTCGCGGATCGACACATCACTCTGGCCTGGGACGATGCTTCAGAACGACCTCGAGTCCCTGATGGCTCGACTTAATGAAGTCCCAGGTCGAGTGGCGGAATGGAAGAAATCTTCTGCTAGATGTGGTGCTGATGTCGCTCTGTCTCTGGTCCGCGTCCATTGCAAGGAGGCGCGAGAAGAAAAGCTGGCCGCCATCCAAGTTGCCAATACCAGGAAGAACAACTTTCAAGACTTCATGGAGACTTTCATTGCTGCCGCCACTCGTATTGCAGACGGGATCGACTTGGACGAGTTCGTCGCCCCTTCCAGTCCTCCTCCTGAGGAATGAAAAACTTTTATGCTTCACTTTAAATTTGCCTCGGAATGCCGAGTGGATTTGTAACCGTTAAACTCCGCCGAGCCGAGGGCTCGAGTACTTTGATCTGAGGTCTGGGACCTTTTAGGCTTTATCTGATCTTGATTTCTCGTTGAATATCTTCATGATTTGATTCGTCGAGTGGAACTTGATCTTCACTCGGAATAACCTTGTCTTTGCAGCGCAACTCCGAAGGAGAAGGTAGCAGTCGACTTGCGCCTCGTCGTCCTTGCGGATTGGGTTGTGTCCTGTACTTAGGTGAGCACTGGGCTGCAGCTAAGCCTCCGAGTGGGAGGTTTGCTCTCCACTCGGTAGGATTTTTGAACACTTAGGCGAGCGTTGGGCTGCAGCTAAGCCCCGAGTGGGAGGTTTGCTCTCACTCGGTAGGATTTTTAATCACTTAGGCGAGCACTGGGCTGCAGCTAAGCCTCCGAGTGGGAGGTTTGCTCTCACTCGGTAGGATTTTTAAACACTTAGGCGAGCACTGGGCTGCAGCTAAGCCCCCAAGTGGGAGGTTTGCTCTCACTCCGTAGGATTTTCAAATACTTAGGCGAGCACTGGGCTGCAGCTAAGCCCCCGAGTGGGAGGATTGCTCTCCACTCGGTGGGATTTTTTCAAACTTAGGTGAGTGCCTGACTGCAGCTAAGTCTCTAGGTGGGAGAACTTAGGCGAGTACTGGACTGCAGCTAAGCCCCCAAGTGGGAGGATTGCTCTCCACTCGGTAGGATTTTTTCAAACTTAGGCGAGTGCCTGACTACAGCTAAGTCTCTAAGTGGGAGAACTTAGTTGAGTACCGGACTGCAGCTAAGCCCCCGAGTGGGAGGTTTGCTCTCCACTCGGTAGGATTTTTTCAAACTTAGGCGAGTGCCTGACTGCAGCTAAGTCTCTAAGTGGGAGAACTTAGGCGAGTACTGGACTGCAGCTAAGCCCCCGAGTGGGAGTCTGGCTCGCCACTCGGTAGGATTTTTAAACACTTAGGCGAGCGCTGGGCTGCAGCTAAGCCCCCGAGTGGGAGGATTGCTCTCCACTCGGTAGGATTTTTTCAAACTTAGGCGAGTGCCTGACTGCAGCTAAGTCTCTAAGTGGGAGAACTTAGTCGAGTACCGGACTGCAGCTAAGCCCCCGAGTGGGAGGTTTGCTCTCCACTCGGTAGGATTTTTTCAAACTTAGGCGAGTGCCTGACTGCAGCTAAGTCTCTAAGTGGGAGAACTTAGGCGAGTACTGGACTGCTGCTAAGCCCCCGAGTGGGAGTCTGGCTCGCCACTCGGTAGGATTTTTAAACACTTAGGCGAGCACTGGGCTGCAGCTAAGCCCCCGAGTGGGAGGATTGCTCTCCACTCGATAGGATTTTTTCAAACTTAGGCGAGTGCCTGACTGCAGCTAAGTCTCTAAGTGGGAGAACTTAGTCGAGTACCGGACTGCAGCTAAGCCCCCGAGTGGGAGGTTTGCTCTCCACTCGGTAGGATTTTTTCAAACTTAGGAGAGCACTGGGCTGCAGCTAAGCCCCCGAGTGGGAGGATTGCTCTCCACTCGGTAGGATTTTTTCAAACTTAGGTGAGTGCCTGACTGCAGCTAAGTCTCTAAGTGGGAGAACTTAGTCGAGTACCGAACTGCAGCTAAGCACCCGAGTGGGAGGTTTGCTCTCCACTAGGTAGGATTTTTTCAAACTTAGGCGAGTGCCCGACTGCAACTAAGTCTCTAAGTGGGAGAACTTAGGCGAGTACTGGACTGCAGCTAAGCCCCCGAGTGGGAGTCTGGCTCGCCACTCGGTAGGATTTTTGAACACTTAGGCGAGCACTGGGCTGCAGCTAAGCCCCCGAGTGGGAGGTTTGCTCTCACTCGGTAGGATTTTCAAATACTTAGGCGAGCACTGGGCTGCAGCTAAGCCCCCGAGTGGGAGGATTGCTCTCCACTCAGTAGGATTTTTCAAACTTAGGCGGAACGGATTCGCAGCTAAGTCACCCACTCGGGATTTCGTATGCAAACAAAAGTGAGAGCAATTATTGGAACACTCTTGTCTTTGGTAAAAATAAACTGCAGAAATTTTTCTCATTACATCTCGTCCAAGGGAGAACTCAAGTGTAAAAGGGGCGGAGCAGTTCCGCATTGCAAGCTCGTGGCTCGTCGATCTGGCGATCAACATTGTAGAGATGATATGCTCCATTGTGAGGACTCTGGTGACGATGAAGGGGCCTTCCCAAGTAGGAGCAAGTTGTGTGGTTTCTGCTGATCCACTCGGAGGACCAAATCTCCTTCTTGGAAGGCTCAGCTCTTCACATTTCTGGCATGGAATCGACGCAAATCTTGCTGATAGATGGTCGATCTGATCATAGCCATTTCCCTCTCCTCCTCTAGGAGGTCGACTGCGTCTTGCCGGGCTTGCTCTGCTTCATCTTCGTTATAAAGCTCGACTCTGGGGGCGTTGTGAAGTAGATCGCTCGGCAGGACGGCCTCGGCTCCGTAAACCAGAAAGAATGGCGTTCTTCCAGTCGACCGATTCGGGGTGGTCCTCAGTCCCCACAAAACTGACAGAAGCTCGTCGACCCAAGCGCCTGCCGCGTGCTTGAGATCACGCATCAGTCGAGGCTTCAGTCCTTTGAGGATTAGACCATTTGCTGTTTCAGCTTGTCCGTTCGACTGGGGATGCGCGACCGACGCATAGTCGACTCGTGTGCCTTGAGAGGCGCAAAAAGCTCTGAACTTGTCTGAATCGAAGTTTGACCCATTGTCAGTGATGATGCTATGCGGGACCCCATATCTGAATATCAACTCCCTGACGAAACTGATAGCAGTGCTAGCATCAAGATTTTTGATAGGCTTGGCTTCAATCCATTTGGTAAACTTGTCGACTGCCACAAGCACATGTGTGAATCCGCTCCTGCCTGTTCTCAGTGGACCAACCATGTCCAGTCCCCAAGCAGCGAAGGGCCAGACGAGTGGAATGGTCCTCAGAGCTGATGCCGGCTTATGCGACATGTTGGAGTAGAACTGGCAGCCTTCACACTTGTCGACTATCTCTTTCGCCATTTCGTTTGCCCTGGGCCAGAAAAAAACCGCTCGGTATGCTTTGGCCACAATGGTCCGAGAGGACGCATGGTGACCACAGGTCCCCGAGTGGATATCATCAAGGATCATCTGACCTTCTTCTGGCGTTATGCACTTCTGACCGATTCCAGTCGCGCTTTCTCTATACAACTGTCCTTTTACGACTGTTAATGCTTTAGATCGACGGACGATCTGTCGAGCCTCTTCTTCGTCCTCTGGAAGTTCTTTCCTCAAGATATACGCGATGTATGGTATCATCCAGTCGGGAGTGATAGCCAAGACCTCCATGACTAGGTCGACCACAGCAGGAATTTCGACTTTAGTCGGATCTGTGGCACTTTTCGGTTGCGGGGCTTCTTCTGTGAAAGGATCCTCCTGGACTGACGGCGAGTGGATGTGCTCCAAAAACACATTGCTGGGAATGGCTTCTCTCTTGGAGCCTATCTTTGCCAGATCATCAGCTGCTTGATTTTTCAGTCGGGGGATGTGATGAAGCTCTAACCCCTCAAATTTCTTTTCTAGCTTTCTTATTGCGTTGCAGTAGCCAGTCATAGCTGGGCTTCTGACGTCCCACTCCTTCATCACCTGATTAACCACCAAATCTGAGTCGCCGTAGACCATGAGGCGCCGGACGCCGAGTGAAATGGCCATGCGCAACCCATACAAGAGTGCTTCATATTCTGCCTCATTATTGGAGGAATCGAAGTGAATCTGGAGAACGTATCTGAGCTTATCTCCTCGGGGGGAGACCAATACTACCCCAGCACCGGAACCATTCAGCATCTTAGATCCATCGAAGAACATGGTCCAGTGCTCCGAGTGAACTTGGGTCGGAAGCTGCTGTTCAATCCACTCAGCGACGAAATCTGCAATTGCTTGGGACTTGATAGCCTTCTTTGCTTCAAACTTGATATCTAGGGGAAGGAGTTCAATTGCCCACTTCGCCACTCGACCAGTTGCATCTCTGTTGTGCAAAATCTCTGACAGTGGAGCGTCGCTGACGACTGTAATGGAATGGTCAGAGAAGTAGTGTGCAACCTTCTTCGTGGTCATGTAAATCCCATATACAAGCTTCTGGTAATGGGGATATCTTTGCTTCGAAGGAGTCAAAACTTCAGACACATAATATACTAGGCGCTGAACTCTGAAGGCCTTTCCTTCTTCTTCCCGCTCGACCGTAAGTACTGTACTGACAACTTGTCTTGTGGCCGCAATGTAAAGCAGCAGAGGCTCTTTACTGATTGGGGCAGCAAGCACTGGCTGGGTGGAGAGCAGAGCTTTGAGCTCTGCGAACGCTGCATCAGCTTCTGGAGCCCACTCGAACTTGTCAGACTTCTTCATCAGTCGGTAAAGAGGCAACGCCTTTTCACCGAGATGAGAAATGAATTGACTTAGAGCGACCAAGCAACCTGTAAGCTTCTGGACATCGTGTACACGCACAGGGCGCTTCATCCGGAGTATGGTGCCAACTTTCTCGGGATTGGCGTCGATTCCTCGTTCGGAAACGAGGAAACCGAGTAACTTTCCACCTGGAACTCCGAATGTGCACTTTGATGGATTGAGTTTGATATCATATCTCCTGAGGTTAGCAAAGGTTTCGGCGAGGTTAGTCAGTAGGTCGGAACCTTTCCGTGACTTAACCACAATATCATCCATGTATGCTTCTACGTTCCGACTGATCTGAGTGAGCAAACACTTCTGAATCATCCTCATGAACGTGACTCCAGCATTCTTGAGGCCGAAGGGCATGGTGATGTAACAGAAGCACCTGAATGGGGTGATGAAAGCCGTTTTGATCTCGTCGGGTCCATACAGACGGATCTGATGGTACCCTGAATAAGCATCTAGAAAAGACAAACGCTCACACCCCGCGGTCGAGTCGACTACCTGGTCGATGCGGGGGAGGGGGAAATGATCTTTCGGGAAGGCCCGATTGATATGTTTAAAGTCAATGCACATGCGAAGTGACTTGTCCTTCTTGGGGACCATGACAACATTGGTGAGCCACTCGGAGTGGTAAATCTCTCGGATGAACTCCGCTGCTAAGAGCCGAGCCACCTCCTCGCCAATAGCTTTCCTCTTCTGGACGGCGGACCGTCGAAGATGTTCTGTCACAGGCTTGAACTTCGGGTCGACTCGTAGATGGTGCTCAGCTAGCCCCCTGGGAACTCCAGGCATGTCAGAAGGCTTCCATGCGAAGACGTCCCAGTTCTCACGGAGGAACTGGATGAGCGCTTCTTCCTATTTGGAGTCGAGCGTCGTTGAGATGTGAGTCGGGGCAGCATCGGGGTCGGTCGGGTGAATGTGGGCTGGCTTTGTTTCACCGGACGACTGAAAAGCAGATTCTAAAGCAGGCTTCTTGGCTCGTAGCAATTCACTCGGATCAGCAGTCTTCTGGTACTCTTGCAGCTCAACAACTGCCATCTGAGTGTCAGCAATCTTTGAGCCTTTCTGTAGGATCTAGAAGTAGATGTGTCTAGAGGGGGGTGATTAGACACATAATGCTAAAGTTGCAATTTTTAAGCTTTTTAGGTTTAAGTAGAGTTTAGGCACAATTTCAACACACACAATACATATCAAGCAAGCATGCAAAGAGTATATGAGCAGCGGAATGTAAAGCATGCAACTTGCAAGAATGTAAAGGGAAGGGTTTGGAGAAATCAAACGCAATTGGAGACACGGATGTTTTTCCCGTGGTTCGGATAGGTGGTGCTATCCTACATCCACATTGATGGAGACTTCAACCCACAAAGGGTAACGGTTGCGTGAGTCCACACAGGGCTCCACCCATGAAGGGTAACGGTTGCGCGAGTCCACAAAGGGCTCCACCCACAAAGGGTCCACGAAGAAGCAACCACCCACAAAGGGTCCACGAAGAAGCAACCTTGTCTATCCCACCATGGCCATCGCCCACACAGGACTTGCCTTACTAGCGGTAGATCTTCACGAAGTAGGCGATCTCCTTGCCCTTACAAACTCCTTGGTTCAACTCCACAATCTTGTCGGAGGCTCCCAAGTGACACCTAGCCAATCTAGGAGACACCACTCTCCAAGAAGTAACAAATGGTGTGTAGGTAATGAACTCCTTGCTCTTGTGCTTCAAATGATAGTCTCCCCAACACTCAACTCTCTCTCATAGGATTTGGATTTGGTGGAAAGAAGATTTGAGTGGAAAGCAACTTGGGAAGGCTAGAGATCAAGATTCATATGGTAGGAATGGAATGTCTTGGTCTCAACACATGAGTAGGTGGTTCTCTCTCAGAACATACAAGTTGGAATGGTGTATGTGTTCTGATGGCTCTCTCTTCTAATGAAGAGGAGGTGGAGGGGTATATATAGCCTCCACACAAAATCCAACCGTTACACACAGTTTTCCAATCTCGGTGGGATCGAATCAACAAACTCGGTCGGACCGAAAAGGTAAACCTAGTGACCGTTAGAGATTTCGGTGGGACTGACATGCAACTCGGTAGGACCGATATGGTTAGGGTTTGGGCATAACGTAATCTCGGTGAGACCGATTACACAAACTCGGTGAGACCGAATTTGGTAATTAGCTAACCAGAGAGTTGGTCAGGCAAACTCGGTGGGACCGATTTGCTCTTTCGGTGAGACCGAAAAGTTACAAAGGGGAAACACTGAATTTACATTGCAATCTCGGTGGGACCGATTCGCTCTTTCGGTGAGACCAAAAAGTTACGAAAGGGAAACAGAGAGTTTGCAATCCCATCTCGGTGAGACCGAGATCCCTATCGGTAGAACCAAATTGCTAGGGTTTGGCAGTGGCTAATGACAAGTGAAACTCGGTGGCGGCGGATAGGAAGAATCGGTAGGACCGAGTTTGGCTTAGGTTTTAGGTCATATGTGGATATGGGAAAGTAGCTGAGGGTTTTGGAGCATATCACTAAGCACATGAAGCAAGAGGCTCATTAAGCAACACCTCATCCCTCCTTGATAGTATTGGCTTTTCCTAAAGACTCAATGTGATCTTGGATCACTAAAATGTAAAATGATGAGTCTTGAGCTTGAAGCTTTAGCCAAACCTTTGTCCTTAGCATCTTGAAGGAGTTCCCACAACCTTTAGTCCATGCCACTCCATTGTTGAACTTATCTGAAACATGCTAGATCGAAATGTTAGTCCAACAAGAGATATGTTTTCATCAATTATCAAAACCACCTAGGGAGCACTTGTGCTTTCAATCTCCCCCTTTTTGGTAATTGATGGCAACATACATCAAAGCTTTAGATAAAGATATAAAGAACAGCAAGTAAAGCTTTGGAAGGACATGTAACAAGCATAGGCTCCCCCTACATGTATGCACTCATGTAAATATGAAATATAGAGACATGTGAGAGCATAACCATGACAGAGTAGGCAATGTGTTACATGCATCTTGGCCATATGCATCAGAGCAAAAGATTATCAAGGAAAATACCTTCATGCTCATGAGTCCTTCTTGCAAACAGTATGTACATAAGCAAGAACTCCTCATACTCATGATTTTGATGCATATACTTACCTTGTGGTCTTGAGTTGGCTTAGGATGGAATGAACCTGCAAACAAGGTTAGATAACACAGGTACGTCCACTAGCCAGAGCAAACAACACAAACCACTAGAATACCAAGACTGGGATGACATGTAGAGAGTGAGTACAAGGTACCACATTGAATTCAACATGTCCCCAAGAATAAAGATATGCAATGAATTTGACTGATTTCTTTCCCTTAGGTGTCTTGCTCCCCCTAAATCTTACATGGGATATAGGGAGAAGATAGGAAACAGAAAATCAGGGCGGAAAATGAGTTCATATGAACATGTCTTTCCCCCAAAAAGACATGTGGCATCTCTCCTCTTGAACATCAAGCATCTGGGATCCTTGAGTATTCTCTCCCCCTTAGTACTTTCTCTCCCCCTTAGTACTTTCTCCTTTGTAGGTGATAAGCTTTTGATGTGATCTCTCTCCCTGATGATAAGCTTTGATGTGATCTCTCTCTCTCCCCCTTTGACATCAATTTCCAAGAAGGTTTTTCCTGGAATCCGTTGAATAGGTTTGGTCCTTGAGATTCAGTACAAAGCAGGGAATAAAACTGTGATGCTTGTAGAGGACAAGATTCATTGAGTGGAGCTGGATCAGAAGAAATATAGAATATGTGGCAAACTTTTTTTCCTGTTGCAAAATCGGTGGCACCGAGTGGCATGTTTCGGTAGTACCGAAGGGACTAGGTTGGACCGAAAATGGCAATTCGGTGAAACCGAGTTCATCACAGAGAAAAACACTTGTCACCTCAGCTCACTAGTCAAGTAAGATCTCACAAAGATTTGCAATGAATTAGCTGAAAGATTTGCAAGGAATTTGATGCAGAAATATGCAGAACAAAAACCAAAAAGAAAAGAGTGAAAGTTTCTAGATGAGGTTTTTTTGTTTGTAAAAGAAGGAAAAAAATATGAAAGGGACAAATGCAATAACTCAGAAAAGAACACAAGAGAACTTCATCTAGAATTGGGCGGTGACATAGTCACCTATGTTAGAGTATATTGACTTAGGAGTCAAGTGAGGACACTTGATCGTAGGTCATACTCATCGTTTTAAGCTCAAAATGGGGTTACCATTTTTCGTTTAAGCATCTTGATGTATTCTCACCTTGTTAAGTTGCTTTGACTCATGTCTTGGAGTAAAGCTTCTCTAAGATGGAATAACATACCTTGGGTGGTGGTGTGGTTCTTGCTCATGTAGTTGAACTTGTGTGGGTGCTCAAGGTTGATGTAGCTTATCAAGAGTTGGGAGCACCACTTGGAGTTTGAGTTCATCTACCTACATGGGTTAGTTCTTGCAAGGAAGAGCACTTGTGTATCCAAAAATGACAATCATGAAGCTTAACATAGAATTTGTCAAAGGATATGTTTGAATGGTTTTGTGCTTCCTTGTCTTCAACCACTATTGTGTAGAGTCTTGGTCTTGTAGAGATTGCTCAAAATGTGAGTGAGTCACAATCTCATGGAATTAGATTCAACCAAGCACCTACATGGTTTAGGCAACATGCAAGGTGCAAATATATCCAAGACATAAGATAGTTATCATAAGAGATATATCATGGATTAGTCATAAGCTCATGTCTTGCATGTATCCAATGGAGTTTCTACTCCAAGTTCGGAGCATCAATGATGTTCAATTCTCCTCTCAACCTGCAAAACACTTTCTCATCAAGTGGTTTAGTGAATATATCTGCTAATTGCTTGTCGGTGCGAACATGCTTAAGATTGATGTCACCCTTAGCAACATGATCTCGAATGAAATGATGACGAACTTCAATATGCTTAGTTCAAGAATGTTGTACAGGATTATGACCAATTTTGATAGCACTTTCATTGTCAGAAAGCAGTGGAACATGTTTCACATAAATCCCATAATCTTTAAGAGTTTGGGTCATCCAAAGTAATTGAGCACAACATGAACCAGCGGCAATGTATTCCGCTTCGGCGGTGGATAAGGATACCGAGTTTTGTTTCTTGGAAGACCACGACACAAGAGATCTACCAAGAAATTGACAAGTACCCGAAGTGGACTTTCTATCAACCTTGTCTCCGGCATAATCCGAGTCAGAATAGCCAACAAGATCAAAAGAAGACCTCTTAGGATACCAAATGCCAAAATTTGGTGTATGGATTAAATATCTTACTATCCTTTTCACAGCCTTAAGATGACAATCTTTAGGACCAGCTTGATATCGTGCACACATGCACACACTTAGCATAATATCGGGACGTGAAGCACATAGGTATAACAATGAACCAATCATAGAGCGATAAACCTTTTGATCAACCGGTTCACCATCTTTGGTTAAATCATTATGTCCACTAGTAGGCATGGGTGTAGACATACCTTTGCATTCTTGCATATTGAACTTCTTGAATAAGTCCTTGGTGTACTTTGTTTGAGAGACAAATGTACCTTCCTTAGTTTGCTTGATTTGCAAGCCAAGAAAGAATTTGAGTTCACTCATCATAGACATCTCAAACTTCTCTGACATTAGCTTTCCAAACTTTTCACTAAAGAGAGGGTTAGTTGAACCAAATATGATATCATCAACATAAATTTGGCAAACAAATAGTTCTCCATTAACCCTTTTAGTAAAAAGAGTAGAATCAATTTTACCAATTTCAAAACCACTTGTAGTAAGGAACTTGGTCAAGCATTTATACCATGCTATAGGAGCTTGTTTAAGACCATAAAGAGCTTTGTGAAGTTTGTAAACATGATTTGGTTTCTTAGGGTTGATAAAGCCGGGAGGAGGTTTGACATAAACTTCCTCCTCTATTTCACCGTTTAGAAAAGCACTTTTAATGTCCATTTGGTACAAGGTGATATTATGGTGATTAGCATAGGCAAGTAAGATGCGAATGGACTCAAGTCTAGCAATGGGAGCATACGTCTCACCATAGTCCATACCTTCGACTTGTGTGTACCCTTGGGCGACGAGACGTGCTTTGTTGCGAACCACTTGTCCATCTTCATCTTGCTTGTTGCGAAACACCCATTTGGTACCAATGATGTTGTGGTTGTTGTCGGGATTCTCGACCAATGTCCAAACTTGGTTTCTCTCAAAATTATGTAGCTCTTCATGCATAGCGTTTATCCAATCCGGATCTTCCAATGCTTCTTCAACCTTCATAGGTTCAATGCTAGAGATGAATGAATAGTTTTCACAAAAGTTAGCTAAACGAGTTTTTGAGCGAGTGATTCTCCCGGTTTGTATATCATTGAGGATTTGCTCGACGGGATGATCTTTGGAAATTCTTGCTCGAACTCATGAGAGCTTTTGCTTGGGTCTTCGTTGAACATCTTCTTCATCTTGTTCTTCTTCTTGGCCTTCTTCATTGTTGACGTCGTCGTTCTCTTGTAGTGGTGGAGAAGGAGGTTGTTGATGTTCATCTTGACGTACTTCCTCGTTTTCTTCATCTTGGTGTGTCCCACTTGTGGATGCTTCCGTGTCGATTCTTGGTTCACCTTGTCGTGAAGTAGAAGCTTCCACTTGGACGGATGAAGTACTCTCCTTCACCTCCATTGGACGAATTTTGCCAATGGACAAGTCTTGAATTGCTTCTGAAGGGTCTTTGTCTCCTACATCAATTGGCAATTGCTCTACTTGCGAGCCATTAGATTCATCAAACTTCACATCTACCATCTCTTCAACCTTTCGGGTGAAATTGTTGTAGACACGGTAAGTGTGAGAGTTTGAGCCATAACCAAGTAGAAAACCTTCATGAGATTTAGGAGCAAACTTTGAACGACGATGCTTATATGCCAACTTGTGGTTTGTTACCGGTGAGAAGCTCATATGCCATCTTGCCGAGTAGCTTTTGAAGATATAAGCGATTTGTTGCGTGACAAGCTGTCTCAACCGCTTCTGCCCAAAAGTGCTTTGGCGTCTTGTATTCATCAAGCATCGTTCTTGCCATTTCGATGAGTGTCCGGTTCTTACTCTCAACAATTCCATTTTGTTGAGGTGTGTACGTAGCCGAGAACTCGTGTGAAATCCCTTCTTCGTCAAGAAAGGTGTCCACATTTGCATTCTTGAACTCCGTTCCGTTGTCACTCCGAACCTTCTTGATCTTCACATCAAACTGATTTTGGGCCTTTCTAGCGAAGTTTTTGAAGATCTTCTGGACCTGCGACTTGTCATTAAGAAAGAACACCCACGTAAATCTTGAAAAGTCATCAACTATAACTAGACCAAAGGAATTTCCACCGAGACTCTTGTAGGCGTTGGGACCAAAAAGATCCATGTGAAGTAGCTCGAGTGGCCTCCTTGTGGTCATGATGTTCTTCACAGGATGTCTTCCTCCAACCTGTTTACCTGCTTGACAAGCACTGCAAAGTCTATCCTTATCAAATATGACATCGTTGACTCCAAGGATATGATTTCCTTCAATAAGCTTGTCAAGGTTTCTCATGCCAACGTGACCTAGTCGTCTATGCCACAGCCAACCTTTTGAGGATTTAGCAACAAAGCAAGTTTTAAGTTCTGCCTTTTTAGAGAAATTGACAATGTAAAGATCACCTCTACGCATACCCGTAAAGACCATTTTATGATTGTCTCGACGAAATACTTGGCAATCTACCTCAGTAAATAGGACATTCAAACCGAAATCAGCAAGTCTAGATACTGAAAGTAAGTTGTAGCCAAGAGATTCAACGAGCATGACATTTTGAATGGAACTATCATGTGAGATGGCCAACTTACCATGGCCAACCACTTTACCCTTTGAATTATCACCAAAGGTGACATATTTTCGAGGGCCGTCATTTTCAGCAAGCTCACGAAACATCTCTTCATCTCCGGTCATATGATCAGTACATCCACTATCAAGAACCCATTCCTTTCCTCCTGATTCATATCCCCGAAGATTTGCCATAAGACCAAAATGTCTCATTGCATCATCAAGATCGAAGTCACTATCATCATCATCATAATATTCATGTTCATCATGATCTTGTGACTCATCATTTCCTAGAGAGGGTAATTCATTAGATAAATGATCATCAAAGTGGTCACTTTTATGAATTCTTATAGCTTTGAATATGATATCATTAATGATTCCAACATCTCCTTTAGCATGCTTAAGATTGGTAAGTTCAAATAGACATTTACCAAAACTAGGATCACTAGAGTTCATCTTACTCAAGGCAATAGATTTATGGAGAATTTCATCCAAAGTTTTCAAGGAATGATTGGGAAATCGTTCCTCAAGAAATTTCCATATAGTATAGGCACAATTTTGAGTAGGCAAACTAGCAATCAAATTTTTGGGCAATCCTCTAATGATGAGCTCAATAGTTCTAAGATTGTGAATCATGTCAATATGTTCATCTAGGGTAGGATGCAAAGGATCAATATGAGATGCACAAGGGCTAGCAATATACTTGTTCAAATGATATTGATTGAAGATTACAAGCATCTCATTTTTCCACTCATGAAAGTACTCTCCATCAAGAATAGGCACTCTATGTCTAAGACTCCCTAATGTAGACACATCCATCTTCCTCCAATGGTGATTAAACCAAGGCAATGGAGACCAATGCTCTGATACCACTTGTAGGATCTAGAAGTAGATGTGTCTAGAGGGGGGTGATTAGACACATAATGCTAAAGTTGCAATTTTTAAGCTTTTTAGGTTTAAGTAGAGTTTAGGCACAATTTCAACACACATAATACATATCAAGCAAGCATGCAAAGAGTATATGAGCAGCGGAATGTAAAGCATGCAACTTGCAAGAATGTAAAGGGAAGGGTTTGGAGAAATCAAACGCAATTGGAGACACGGATGTTTTTCCCGTGGTTCGGATAGGTGGTGCTATCCTACATCCACGTTGATGGAGACTTCAACCCACAAAGGGTAATGGTTGCGCGAGCCCACACAGGGCTCCACCCACGAAGGGTAACGGTTGCGCGAGTCCACACAGGGCTCCACCCACGAAGGGTCCACAAAGAAGCAACCACCCACAAAGGGTCCACGAAGAAGCAACCTTGTCTATCCCACCATGGCCATCGCCCACACAGGACTTGCCTTACTAGCGGTAGATCTTCACGAAGTAGGCGATCTCCTTGCCCTTACAAACTCCTTGGTTCAACTCCACAATCTTGTCGGAGGCTCCCAAGTGACACCTAGCCAATCTAGGAGACACCACTCTCCAAGAAGTAACAAATGGTGTGTAGGTAATGAACTCCTTGCTCTTGTGCTTCAAATGATAGTCTCCCCAACACTCAACTCTCTCTCATAGGATTTGGATTTGGTGGAAAGAAGATTTGAGTGGAAAGCAACTTGGGAAGGCTAGAGATCAAGATTCATATGGTAGGAATGGAATGTCTTGGTCTCAGCACATGAGTAGGTGGTTCTCTCTCAGAACATACAAGTTGGAATGGTGTATGTGTTCTGATGGCTCTCTCTTCTAATGAAGAGGAGGTGGAGGGGTATATATAGCCTCCACACAAAATCCAACCGTTACACACAATTTTCCAATCTCGGTGGGACCGAATCAACAAACTTGGTCGGACCGAAAAGGTAAACCTAGTGACCGTTAGAGATTTCGGTGGGACTGACATGCAACTCGGTAGGACCGATATGGTTAGGGTTTGGGCATAACGTAATCTCGGTGAGACCGATTACACAAACCCGGTGAGACCGAATTTGGTAATTAGCTAACCAGAGAGTTGGTCAGGCAAACTCGGTGGGACCGATTTGCTCTTTCGGTGAGACCGAAAAGTTACAAAGGGGAAACACTGAATTTACATTGCAATCTCGGTGGGACCGATTCGCTCTTTCGGTGAGACCGAAAAGTTACAGAAGGGAAACAGAGAGTTTGCAATCCCATCTCGGTGAGACCGAGATCCCTATCGGTAGAACCGAATTGCTAGTGTTTGGAAGTGGCTAATGACAAGTGAAACTCGGTGGCGCCGGATAGGAAGAATCGGTAGGACCGAGTTTGGCTTAGGGTTTAGGTCATATGTGGATATGGGAAAGTAGCTGAGGGTTTTGGAGCATATCACTAAGCACATGAAGCAAGAGGCTCATTAAGCAACACCTCATCCCTCCTTGATAGTATTGGCTTTTCCTAAAGACTCAATGTGATCTTGGATCACTAAAATGTAAAATGATGAGTCTTGAGCTTGAAGCTTTAGCCAATCCTTTGTCCTTAGCATCTTGAAGGAGTTCCCACAACCTTTAGTCCATGCCACTCCATTGTTGAACTTATCTGAAACATGCTAGATCGAAATGTTAGTCCAACAAGAGATATGTTGTCATCAATTATCAAAACCACCTAGGGAGCACTTGTGCTTTCACTTTCCGAAAACACTCTTCTGCCTTCTTCCGATTGCCTGTAACAGTGATCACACCTTTGGGACCAGGCAACTTCAATTTGAGATACACATAACATGGTCGAGCCATGAAGCGTGCGTAAGCTGGCCTGACCAAAATGGCATGATAAGCACTTTGGAAGTCCACAACCTTGAATGTCAACTTTTCCTTGCGGTATTTCTTCGAATCACCGAAAACCACATCAAGAGCGATCTGGCCGAGTGATTCGGCTTTCTTCCCAGGAATGACTCCGTGGAAGCTCGTGTTACTGGTACTGATCCTGGACATCGGAATGCCCATTCCTTTCAATGTTTGAGCATACAATATGTTCAGGCCACTGCCACCATCCATCAGGACTTTGGTCAGTCGAGTGCCTTCGACAATTGGGTCGACCACCAAAGCTTGCCTCACAGGGGTGGCAATGTGCGTAGGGTGATCAGACTGGTCGTATGTGATGGCTATCTGAGACCACTTCAGCTAACTGGGTGTTGCCGGAGCAACCATATTCACCTCACGGTTAATGACTTTCAGTCGACTTTTGCTTTCGACATCAGCAAAAATCATTAGGGTGGAATTGATTTGGGGGTATCCATCGTCACTATCTTCCTTGTCCTCAACTCTGTCCGACTCTTTTTCCTTATCTTTGGACTGTTTGCCCTGAAACTGCTGGATCAGGAGCCGGCACTGTCGAGTGGTATGCTTTGGGTAAATAAAATTACCCTCTTCATCTTTCTTGGTGTGGATGTGACATGGCAGATCCAAAACATCATTTCCATCTTGATCCTTGACTTTCTTGGGCTTCCAGGGGCCTTTGGGTTTTCCCTTGAAATTTCCCTGGGTTACGGCCAGGGCCTCCCTAGGGGCGGCTGGCTCGGCCTTCCGCTTCTGCTTCCGACTGGAATTGCCTCCGGTTTCCTGGGGGACTGCTTTCTGCTTGCCACTCCGGAGTCGATCTTCATATCCGTTAGCGTATTTGGTGGCAATTTCCATCATCCGATTCAGGGACATTTCTCCGGTCCGACCGAACTTCAGGTTCAACTCTCTGTTCTTGACGCCTTCTTTAAAGGCACAAACCGCTTGGTGATCCGGTACATTCTCAACTGTGTGATGCAAAGTGATCCACCTCTGGATGTAATCCCTTAGAGTTTCACTCGGTTTCTGCACGCAAGACCGCAATTCTGTAAGGCCTGCTGGTCGCTTGCATGTTCCTTCAAAGGTCGTGACAAACACTCGAGAGAGATCCTCCCAAGTGTAGATGCTGCTGGGTGCTAACTGATTCAGCCACGCTCTGGCCGAGCCCTCTAACAGGAGAGGAAAATGCTTCATAGCCACCTCATCATTGCTGCCACCAATCTGGACAGCCACTCGGTAGTCTTCGAGCCAAGTGTCAGGCTTAGACTCGCCGGTGAACTTGCTGACTCCAGTCGCCAACCGAAAGTTGGGAGGAATCACTGTGGCCCTGATGGCTCGACTGAAACACTCTGGCCCCGAAACTCGTACTCTGCTGCTGGCAGGCGCATCTCTGTTGTGGCCTTCCCGATGAGCTCTGTTCCTGTCAACCAAACCTTGAACGAGGATAGATCTCGCGTCAAAGCCTGGGTCCCTGGGGTCGACTAGAATCCTCTGCCCAACGCTATGAGGGCGCCTGTCATCTCGATGTCGAGGCGCATATGACCCACTCCTCAGGGGAGGGGTTGGCACTCGACGTCGATCATCACGATCGGATCGGTGATCACACTGCTCATTCCTTTTGTACTGATCATGCCGGTCACCACGTCCCTCACGCCTCGGGGGGATCTCGGGCTGTGAGCCGACTGGACTGTATCTGTTGCAACGGATCGACTGTGGATCCTATTCCGCGACTGAGAAACAGCGGAATTCTGGTTTCCCGCCGCCCGGAGCAACGCTCTGATCTGCAACAAGCCCCTGCCAGCCTCCGACTGGGAGGGCTGAATTGATTCTGCTATACGGGCCGTGGCGGCCAAATTCTGAACTGGGGTTCGGTATACCTGCATCGGCCGGAAGAGCTGACGTTGACTAGACACAGGAGCCCGCTGACGCGCTTGCTCATCGAGTGCTCGCTGGAGATTCTCCAGTCAAGTGCGCTCGGCCAAGTTAGCCAAGCGTGCGTCCTCCAAGGCCCGGGCCTTGGGGGTCACTCCGACGATAGGAGTGTGGAGTGCGTCCATGTTCCGGCGGCGAAGCTCCTCTCGCTGTAATGACGTGAGAGGTTCGGGGAGATACTCATCGTGGGGATGCGACGGGTCGCCCCCACCCGCGCCTCCATCAGCGCGAGGGAAACCGGGAGGACTATGCATTCCATCGACCGCCAGAACCTCAGCCGCTGGGTCGCTGCTGTCGCACTCGGATGCGGTCTCCGCGGAGCCAGTCGAACAGGCCGGAGAGGGATTCGTCAGGCTCGATTTCCGTGACTTGCGGGGCGGCCGACTGGCGAGCCACGGCATGCCTCACCCACCTCTGAAGTCTCGATCGACCGGAGTGCTTGCGCCGGTGGGAGACAGAGCAGGCAGACGACACGGGGGCCGACCGATACTGGGTCGACGGCTGCCTGTGCGGAAGTGCGTCGCACCGCGGACGGGGAGCGCGTCGATGTCGAGTGGTGCCTCCTGAAGCCAGGCGGAGCTGTCGGCGATGAACGTGAGCGCGCCGAGGCGGATCTCGCGGCCCTCCACCAAAACTCCGCACAAAACCATGATCAAAGGGATCGCAAAAATCGCAACTTCTCCAATCAGGCGCTAAGATTCCCGCCCCACGGTGGGCGCCAACTGTCGTGGTTCTAACTCTGATAGTGATGTAGGGGGTGTGTATGGAGAGGCTAGATCTCAGCTATTGGGAAGTTGTAAACACACGAGGATTACGAGTTCAGGCCCTTCTCGGAGGAAGTAACAGCCCTACGTCTCGGTGCCCGGAGGCGGTCGATTGGATTATGTGTGTATGAATAACAGGGGTGCGAACCCTTCATACTGAGGAGGGGGGTGGCTTATATAGAGTTCGCCGGCCCTCTCCTGCCCTCAGTGATGCAGGGTTTAAGGTACATTTAAGGTTGGGCGTTACTGGTAACGCCCCTAATAAAGTGCTATAATGACCATAAAGACTACTTAATAGCCGACCGTTTGCCTACGGAGTGACTTCAGGTCTCCTGGCAGTCGAGTGGTTGGCTTCATGGTCGAGTGATAGCTTCTTGGTTGAGTGTCTTGAACCCGTCGAGTGGGATACCTTCAAGTCGATTGAAAGGTGACTTCTTCTAGGGATGTCCTTGGGTAGGGCTCTTTTGGACAGGTCCGTGCCCCTACCCTAGGTACATAGCTTCATCAGTGCGTCCTTGATATGTTATATGAGGACGTGTAGTCAGACTACTTGTAGCCAAACACATCACACTGGCTTTTACTGTATATTTCATGCGATTACTTTTGGCATGTCGAGATCTAAGCAATCTACAATAGGATGAAAAGACTGGCATCCTTCACATTATTGGCGAACTCAATTCATAGAAACAAGCAATTCAACCATTCTGTGGGTAAATCAAAAGCGCCACTGGAATATTTTTCACTATCCAATCATACACGCAAAAAGGGGCGACGCCACCATAAGGGCTGGTATGGGCGGACGCCTCAGGTGGCTGGAAAGTGTGCACCTAGTTTGAGTCGTCAAGGTTGGCCCACACTAGTTTTGTTTGTCCCAACGCACGAGCAGGCAATGTATTAAATGAAGAAAAATGTTTCAATTTGGATGGGCCAATAACATAAGTGCAAGGCAGGCCCTATAGCAGGCTTGCGGCCCAAACGAGCGCCTCCCATATCGATCGACAGCAGGAAAACTCCCAATTCATTCGCTCTAGCCTCCAGTCTGGTTCGCTCCTAACCTAGCCGCCACTGGACAGACCGACACAGCACTTCCTCGCGCCCTCGTTGGAGGGAGGTCGCCGGGCTTCAAGAGAACGGAAGGACAAGAAGATGAAGATCCAACCCTGGGTGCAGCCTGCGTGGGAGTCAGTGGCAGCAGCATGGGCATGGCATCGAGCTTGTGCAAACAGACAGTCGCAGCTTGCAAGAGTAGCATGCGCAACGAGCAGGTACATCACATCCCTGATTATATCTAATTCAACTCTTCAATTTCTGGCCAATAGTTAAACCTGATGGTGTTGTAAAACTACTTGTATGTAGGAAATCTATGATAAAATGAAACCAATTTCTACTTATTTTATAACTCCCCCAATCAATACTGAAGTGACTGAATCTGATGTGTCTAATCAAGTTTCCGGTGCAAACATACAAGCTCATGTTGTTCTTGGGCCTGAAGTGTCTAATGAACAGACTGCTAATGAGGGATTTGATGCAAACATTTTACATGCTCCTGGTGATGAACATATAGTGTCTAATGAGGGATCTAATGCAAGCATTTTGCAAGCTCATTGAAGGAATTAGTATCTAATGATGAGCTACTATGTTGAGAGAGACAGAGATTTGCAGGCATTGATGACAAGCAAATTATAGTGCATTTTCATAGCTTGAGGAAACGTCGAGGCCATCTACCAGAAAGTCCCCGTATCATGACAACATAGCATAAATAATTTTCTAATCTGTTGTTTGAAACTATTGGCATACTTGTGCAGGATAGATATATTGAACTGCAGTTTGCGCACTGGTTATACGTGCAATTACACTTTGATATTTTCAGCCAGAGAACAAATAATTCAAGCAGGTACAGACCATGTTTGTATTCCTTGTACACCATGTTGCATTTTGTGTTTTTTGGTGCTTGCATCATTTAGTGTTTATAATCTGAACTACTTTGGATCATTAGCTGGTTTTCAAAGTGCATGTAGCTTCACATTTCTCAAGTTATGTTGATTTCTGGAGTGCAAGTGCCTTCGTATTTTTTAAGTTAAATGTCCGCCCCTGGTAACTTGAATTCGTGGATCAGCCACTGCACAAGAATCACACACGAATGTCAGTACGAATTAAATGAAATGCAGGGACTTACGCTAGCTCGTTGTACAGGCTCACTGCAGCTCTGCTTGCGCTTGGGATGTTCCATGTACAAGTCCATGTTACCACTTGCTTGGATGTGCAGGCCTTGTGCTCCTTGCATCCCCCTCAGCATTTTTGACACGGCGAATGGTTGATCAAATAAGAGGAATCGACCTTGATGTTGTACCGGAGGACAGATACATACAAGGTTATACGGGTGTCCAGGATGTGTACCAGATCCCGTAGCGCCGTCATGCTTCGCTAAAATATGGATTTTCTTGTTTCAGATGATATCTCCAGAAGAAATAAGAGTTAAAGTCAGAGTTGCATAGGCGTGTAAGCTAAGAGAGCAGTGAAAGGATATCCAAACATCGTTGGAACATTGCACAAGGGAGTGATGTGTGGATACCTAGTTCGGGCCGGCGTTTGGGCATGCTCGCCTAGCTAGAGTGCGGGTCACTTCAGAGCCGTTGAGGGTGATACGCTGGCGTTGGCTGGCCGCGCACGGATGCAGATCTTGAGTGGCAGCGGAGCGCTGCGATGCGGTGGACGAGACCGTTGGTGAAGCCCCAACAGCCTTGGGAGGCAGAGGTGCGACGATGTGCTCGGTGAAGTAGCCCCGGTGAGCTGGTAGACGGCGTCGGTGAAGCGCACCTAATATGGTGGAACTCGGTGTCTGTGAGGCACGTCGGTTGCAGCGGCCGACGTTGTCGGTGGACCACCCAGTGCGGTGGACGAGGGCATAGATGAGGTTGCTCCGGTGCGGTGGTGAAGCGCGACCATCGTCTTCGTTGTCGTCGTCTGGCACAGAGGTGGGGAATGGTGGGGAAAGAGATGAGACGAGGGGAGATTCAAGGGTTAGCGGAGAATTAGGGATTTGAGCAATCTGGGTGCGGAAGGGGACGGTGGAGAAGAGAGATTTTGCAGGGCTGGAATTGGGGCCGCCAGATATTTCAATCCGAAACGTGGAAGCGCGTACTTATATTGTCGTCGTCCTTTTTTTGGGGGGAGGGGGTGGGTGGCTGGGTGCTACGCGTCCGTCCGACACACGCGACCACCCCGACAGGACTATGCTTCGGTGCCTTAAGGCACCTGCCTTTGTGTCCATGACATGTGGGCCCGACAGGTGGCTGGCCCACATGTCAGTGACCCAAAGGCAGTTGCCTTTAAGGCACCGAAGCAGCGTCCACCCCGACATGACCCTGGTCTACCTGGTGCGCCTACATTTGAGAATGCAAACGAATCTTCTTTCATTTGCAAATGAATCTGTATGTATTACCATGCCCATGTTTTCCTTGCAATAATTAGTCATTCGAAACGAGATACTCCGTCCGTTCACTTTTGTAAGTCGTTTCAGACAACTTAAAATGAACTGTTTTGCACATTGTCTGAAATGTCTTCAAGGTCTTATAAAAGTGAACAGAGGGAGTACTTTAAATTAATTAATGAGGAGTTATTTGAAAAAAAATCGAAACGGTACCCACGCTAACGTGGTTAGAGTGTGTGTCACATAATTAGTTATTTGAGTTAGAGTGTGTGTCACGTACTTAGTTATTTGAATTAGAGTGTGTGTCACGTAGCGATCTCCAATTCTAATGTGGATTTCGCATTTCACTGTATCCACGCTACTTTTTTAATACAAATTCATATGTATATGATGAACACCATGGTAGTGAGAAAACTTTTGGATGGATTCAAACATATGACCTACAAAATAGCACAACAAACTGAGTCAATGTCAACTTTTCGAAACTTAGTATGTCACGAAATCTAAATAATTGCCCGTATGCCTGGTCCTCGGTTCAAATCTTACAATGTACACCGAATTGAAACATCGATATTAAGTCTCGTACTATGTACATTCAAATGTTGTTTTTAGCCCCCCCCCCCCGCACAAACGCTACATACTTCCTGTATCGGTCAATCTTCCTCTCCTAACCACCTTAGGAAGCTATCGGTTTCCAACACACGTTCATTCTCTCTCTCCATGTTTCGATCTCTAAGTCTCTCAACTACACAACCCCTTTTTCCACTCTGCTACCAAATGTATTTACCTCACACACCCGCCATTGCACCCCATGCCGAGCTCTCTCTCTCTCCCCCCTCTCCCTCTCACCCTCTCGCGCTAAATACATGCATTGCCTATCTAGCCCCCCCAACCTCTCATGCGCGCGCACGCACGTTGTATATCTAGGTCACTCCCTCGAGACTGTCTCACTCTTTCTTCCGCACGGCGGGCCACACTCGCTCAATCTCGCTCTCTTTATCTAAGTCTCGTTTAACCTCGTTTTCTTTCACACACAAATGACATATCTCCCTGTTCGGGCCTCGATCGACACACTCTATACTCTCTCACGCAGATTGTCTATCTAGGTCAGTCCATCCAAGCCACCGCCACTCTTTCGACCTCATGGTGGGCCATGCTCACTCAATATCTCTCTATCTATCTATCTCTCTCTCCCTCTCTCTCTCTCTCCATATGTCTCGATTGACCTCGCTCTTTCTCGAACAAAAACGATATATCACCATGTTTGAGCCCAATTCGACCTATTCACATTGTATACTCTCTCACGCACATCGTCTATCTAGGTTACTCTTCTCCAACCTGTCTCACTCTTTTAATCGCACGGCGACCCTATGTGATCGGTTGACCTTGCTTCCTCCCATGCACAAAATATATCTACATGTCTGTGACTGGATCATCTCTCAAGCTCTATCTTACAGCCCTCACCCTTGCCAAAAAGCTCAATCGGACAATATCTCTCCAGAGCATATATATTTGTTCAATGAATGACGGACCACACTCACTTTGTCTCTCTGTCTATATGTCTCTCGATTGACCTTGCTTTCTCACACCGTATCTTTCATGCATTGAATCTACTACCTCTCCATCCCTCGCAAAGCCGGAGCTATTTACATTGCAAGGGGCACTCCAACCTTGGATTAATTTGTGTAGGCATTTATTCCGGTCGGTTTAGATTATATTTTCGTAGCATTCGGCCCACAACTACTCCAAACACCGTTGCAACCCACGCAACTCCCCTAGTTGATTTCCCACTGGCTCGGTCATCGCTCTCTCGCATGTCCTTTCTCGCCTTCAACGTCGCACCATGGTATTATTGAAAAAACTATGTTGTTCTCTTTAATTATTATAAATAAGCTACAAAACTACACACTGATAGTCCACTTGGAATGGAACAAATTTCGACCCACAAATTAAAGTGCTACAAACTACACACCGAGGGGCCCACATGTCATCAAACAAATTTGGACACATATACAAATTAAAAAATAAAGGACGAGGATCGAACATGCGACCGGGCCGTCAAGCCGCACGTCAATAGGCAACATACGTAGAATAGCAATGTTTGTTGTACCCCTTTGTTTACATAATGTTTTTATATTACCACAGCCTAATTAATGGATAACATGTAATATTATTTTTAGTCTTATTCGCCTTCACTTACTGGTGGGTTCCTTGTGTGCTCTCTCTCTCTCTCCTCCCCTTCCGCGTTTAGGCGCACGGGCAAACAGGAAGAACTCGCGGGCGGTGTTGCCGTTAACCATATCTGCACGCGTTCACAAGTCACGGCACCAGTTTCACGTACTAGAAACACTAGTCAGTGTGTACGTGTAATGCATGTTAATTTGGAAGTATATTAAGAGCATGCAGATATTAACTACTAGGATATATTATTTGCGTGTTGTCATGTGATTAGCACTATTTTTGGCATGAAATTAACTGCACGCTAAATGTGTTGAGCGCCCGACATTGAAGCAGTCTATGTCGTTGGATGACAAGGAATACAAGTGGCTTGATGACGTTTTATATTTAATTTGATACGGCTCTAGCAGAACATTCAATCAATCAAACCATACATTTCGTTCAGTCTGACTCCGACTTTAAATTATACGACGATCGATATAAAATAAACGGAAATGATAAACGTTCGGATTTTAAGCATGGCAATCCGAACGTTTTTCATGGCAAATTTAGATTACGCGGCGGCGGCGGGGGCGTCTCGCGGTGGGAAGCGGCTCCTCTATCGTGCTCTGTGTGTGGTCAGGCCACGGACCGATGGCGGCTCTTGCGCCGTTGTTGGCGTACTCCTGGACGTTGGCCTAGCTTTAAGGAAGCGGTCGACGGCGGCCATCCATGCCGCTGATGGGGGCACTGGCACCCAAGACGTTGGTGCAAGGAAGCGGTCGGCGGCGGCCATCCATGCCGCTGAGGGGGCACGGGCACCCGCACGGGGACAGGCGCTGTCAATGGCGCGGAGGAGACATTCGTGTGCACGGGCACCGGCACGGGCATGCACGTCAGTGCATGCGCAGGCGCATGCGCTGGCAGGTGCACGGGCGTGCGCGTCAGTGCATGCGCAGGTGCATGTGCTGGCAGGTGCACGGGCGCGTGAAAGTCGGCGGGGACCTTGTGGAACCCCGTGGGATCAAGCTCGGCGACAATGTGCGGCTCCCAGCCCATCAATGCCAGGGGGATGGGCGCTGGCGCAGTCGGGGCGACGGGAGCCGGAACGGGAGCGGGGACAGGCGCCTTATGTTCTTGAGACTCCGGCTGGGTGTCTTCCTCAGGAAACTGGAACACTAAGGGCAGACCATCGTGATGCGGCATGGCGTACGTTTAAGTCAGTCTAGTTGGAGGTAGACGAGAGGAGAATCGGAGAGGAAGAGAGAGGATTGTAGTGATACCGGGTAGTGCGGGGTTGATTTTAAATTGCGGCGCTGGCGACATTAAAAGTGGGAGCAGTTGGGAAGACGGTGGGCGGCGGAGCCTGGTCAAAGGGCTCGCCTCCCGGTGAGCCTGCACAGCGGTCTGCTCGCACGCCTCCCTGATAGCTGGCACATCGGTCAGCTCGCACGCCTCCCGTGGACTCACACGCTTGCTCGGACGGCACCTGCCGATGAGAAGCGGGGACTCGTGGTGGCACGTAAACACTCATGGTTTCAATAGTGAAAGCGTTCGCCTTAACGTGACAGGTCTTTGTTCCAAAATACCTTGGCTCTTCATTTGCGCAACTTGTCATAAGCAGCTTGTCTCAAATTGAAGAAAAAACTTACGAAGTAATATTTGTGCTATATCATGTGACCATGCTTAGTTTCAAGAATTTATGCTCACTTTTGGATTTTCTGAAATTTAAGATCCAGGATTCGAAACAATATCATAACCTGCATCATGCAATAAATTTTCAAGCCGTATATCTGTCCTGTTGCGTCTAGGTGTGTAAGTCATCTTATGAAAACCAAATAATCCAAAAACACTTAGGCGCAGTGCATTAACTTCTACCTCATTTCTTGTTTCTTGACATATCAACCAATAGGAGATGTGGGTGTGCATGCTTTTAATGACTTGCAACTACCAAACACGACATGCAGTGGTTAGTTCATTTCATGCAATGCTATTAATTAGCAAATAAACATTAAGATCTCTCGTTTCCCCCTCCTCCTTGGTCACAGTGCATAATCTAAGATGACTTACTCACCTAGACGGAGGGAGTATTTCTTAAGAAAGGATTTGGTCAAACATTTTGCTTAGTTAGACTTCAGAGAAGTTATATATGCAAAGTAAAAGGATAATCCCTCTGCACCAGTGCATTGCCTGATATATTAACTCAAGTACTAGGCACGAACAAACGGGCTCAATTCTGTGCTCATCCTAGTGTAGTAGTAGTAGTACTAGGCAATGCAGTTGACGGGTGACATTGACGAGCGGCGACCAAGGGAATTTAGCCGTGCTCGGCACGGTAGGTAACGTTGTCTAGTTACTAAAGCATCCCTCCGTTGTTCATCGGTAGTCATTATGGACCGGGGACATGAGGGGAATTTCCTAGGGCTGGTATTCTGGCCGCCAGATATTTCGACTTGAAACGCTGAGGCTCGACTGGTTGGGGTTGCCTAATGTGCGTACCACGCACGCCACCGAAGGACACGAGCCCGGTTTTTTTAGGATCAACATGAGCCAAGGTCTGGCTGGTATGCCGTTGGGTCCTACCATTCGAGAATACGAAAGGAACCTTTTAAATTGCCGAACGAATCTATGTGTATTACAATACCCGTATTTTCCTTGCAAATACTAATCTCAACGTGGTAATTGATTTATGATGAGTTGTTGAATCAGAGTGAGTTTGTGATATAGTGATCTCAACGTGGATTTCACATTTCATGGTATCCCTAGTAAGTTTTCCAATGCAAATTCAAATTTAAAAGATGAACAATATGGAGGTGAGAAAACTTTGTATTTATCAAGCATATGACCACACACACACAAAGATAGACACACACGCACGAACACAACAACAATCCAATAAGTATAGTGCATCTATTTTTCCAAACCATGCATGTATGACATGAATTCAAAAATACTCCTTCTATTCCTAAATATTAGTCTTTTAGAGAGTTCAACAAGTGACTACATACAGAGCAAAATGAGTGAATCTAGACTCTAAAATATGTCTATATACATCCGTATGTGCCAGTCCATTTGAAGCCTCTAAAAAGACTAATATTTAGGAACGAAGGGAGTAAAATGTAAGACATCTATGGTCCTCAGTTCAGTATTTAAAATGAACATGAAACTGAAACATGGATATTAAGTCTAGTACTACAGTACATGCAAATGTTGTGTTTAGGTGGAGCTATGATTGTCGGGGGTCAACCCCTCGACCTTAGATAAAATTGTGGAGCTCTGTTTAGGGTTGTTTACAATATATTTGTCCCCACCCTCCCAGCCACCGATTGGTTGTGCACCCCCCACCCCTCCTCCCCAGGAGAATATCATGTGCCCCCATACGTTAGATGCTATATGCCGATACGAGTTGCTTGGAACTTGTAGATCTGAGATATAGCAGCTCACATGATGTGTCTTAATATTTCTGCAGGAAACCTTGATGAGTTTGAGAATTGCACACAATTTGTACAAAAACTACTTAGATGCCCTTTGATCCCATATCCAACGACCTCGAAGCTCGTATCACCGTAGCATCTAAGATGAAGGAGGACATCATATTCTCCTGTATGTAAGAATATCATGTGCTACCACACCTTAGATGCTTTGGTGATACAAGCTCCTCGGAGGCGTTGGATTTGTGACCCAACACCTCATCGGTGGTTCGAATGGTTTTTTGCATAAAAGCCCCAAAAGAGTTCGGCCACTGCTTACAAGCACAAAGACTGCTCAGATGCCATTGGATCTCAGATCAAACAACCTCCAAGCTCGTATCACCGTAGCATCCAAGCTACGATAGCACCTTATGTTTTCTCGCACGGGAGAGTATGAGGTGCTCCCGCACCGTAGATTCTATGGTGATACGAGTTCAATGAGATCTAACGGCCCACAGTAGGAGGTTTGAATGTTTTTGCAATATACGGCTGATAGAGTTTGGGAAATGCGCAGAAAGTACAAGTACTACGCATGTGCCATCCGATCACTGATCATACGACCTAGATGCTCATATCACCATAGCGGGTAATTAAGCTACGGGGAGCACCTAATATCAGCAGCAGGGAGCCGTTGGATCGAAGATGCAGTGGCACACACGAGGCCGGAATGTTTTATTTTCAAAAAAACCTTTGGGGAGTTTGGAAATTGCGCATAATTACAAAGACTACTCCCAAGCCATTGCATCTCACTTCCAACGGTGTAAAAACTCGTATCACCATAGTATCTAAGCTGTGGGGTGGATGTGATATTCTATGCCGCTGTCATTTCTGTTCGTAAACTTGCAAAATACATGTAACTCGTGCCGTTGCTTGTCTAACCGCGCAAAGTGTTTGTTCAAAAAAACCATCCTACACTAAAATATCAGAACAACACATGGGGGTCCCACTTGTCATTAATCAAATTTGGACATAAAACTAACAAATCTGAAACACGAGATTCGAACTGGCAACCTGGACTACAAAGCGTAAGTCGATAGCCTGAAAAAACGAACGGTTGTTGGCTTTGTCCCATAACTTGATTTTATGGGTTAATTAGATAAATGCCACTCCAATTATGGCGATTCATAAAAATGCCATTGCAATTTCCAAACTTTGAAAAATGCCACTGCAAATTTTGCAATCTTTGAAGAACACCATTGCAGACTTCGAAAAATGCCACTGGAAGTGGCATGAAATGGCATTTTTCAAAGTATGGAAATTGCGGTGGCATTTCTCAAAATCGCCATAATTGGAGTGGCATTTATCAAATTAACCCTGATTTTATTTATACAGTACTTTCGTTGAGTAGAGTAGAGGGACTGCCTCGTCAAGACATGCATGACCGTTGTCTCACTTACTGGTGGGTCCCAGGTCTGCGATCTCAATCTCTCTTCTCTCCATCGTCTAACCTTTGCACGGGCACACACGAAGAGCGGCACTAGCTTGCTGTGGTGTTATTACAACTAAAAAAAGCTTGGAAAATAGAAGAATCGCCTAGAACAAGAGACGTTGTGGCTGGTCGAGACGGAGCTAACCACATCTATCCTCCGTGCCATGTTTGCATGATGAAGCTGCGTGGCTAGTGGGGTGTTTTTGACCGACTAGCTGGGTCCCGAGGTCGAACCATAGGCACTACGTCTGATACAGTATATTTTTACACGCACATTTTTCCTCCGTGCCAAGACGTGGCACACCCTACCGCGTGGTTTCGGGGTCCTCCCGGGTGGTGCACGCATATATTCTTCCTGAAGTGGGATGCCCTACCGCGCATTTTCTGGGTCCTCCTCGGTCGTAGCACTGAAGCAAGTAAATGAGTCGTCAAATCACGAAAGACCACCTTTCCCGCCGAGTACATCAGTGAAGCACGGTGGCTAGCTAGTTGGGCAAGTTCAACCGATTAGCTAGGCCGCCGCCACATTTGTTTTTTCACCCTTTTTTTATCTACTTGCTGGCAGGTAAATTTAAATATCCACCGCGGCGTTGCTCTGGTGTTTGGGTGCGGCAGGATTTTTAATTTTTTGATTGATGGGAGCAGGCGCGACAGGATTTTTAATTTTTTGATTGACGGGAGCAGGCGCGACAGCAATTAGTCACGATGACTCCGCCTGTAAAAACCCACTGCTCCCTGATGTGAGAAGTCGTCGACTGGTGTTTTACCGTGGTGAAAACAAAAAGATTCCCCGCTCCCTCCGCCTTCCCGTAGATTGCATTGCCTTTCAGCCGTTTCGCACCCTTTGCTTCCTCTCCCCATTGCTTCTACCTGGTGCCATGGCGGCGCAGCAGATCACGGAATCCGAGGTGAGGTGCCTGACATAGGAGCTCCATGCCAAGGATGCGGAGCTCAGGGCCAAGGATGTGGAGCTCCGTGAGCTCAAGGAGGAGAGGAGTGCCATGCTCCTCCGTTGTGTGCGGGAGTTCACGGAGCTTCAAAAGTGGCAGGCATCCACCACAAAGATGCTCGAGGCGTCGGCGGTGTTGCTGCAGAAAGTGGGAGATATGATAGGCCATCAGGGGAGCCGGCTGGAGCGCGAGCGGGCTGATCGTGATGAGGTCCAGGATCGCCTCAACCACTTGGTGAACCAAGTTGCCACGCACGTGTTGCGGCTGCACGATGCCTACCGTCGTGCCAGCGTCATGATGTCGGCCATCGGGCTAAACCCGTTCGACCACTTGGTAGACTTCAACGAGCTGCGGCTTCCTAACCTAGTCTCCTTCTTCACCTATATCTCCGAGGAGCTGAGCCATCTCCACGCAATGGTGGGGGATGAGCTGGACAAGGAGGTGTTGCGGGCTGCCGTCGCCGTTGCTGGGCGAATCCTTTCAGGACTCCATCACCGGAATCCATTCGTGCCATTGGACGCCGTCTTTGACGAGCTGGCTCCCATCGACCGGGAGCGGGCTCTACGGGCGGTTGCACCCTGCATCACCAACGTCGTGCGCCTCGAGAAGAATAGGGACTTCGGTGGTGTTTAGGCGCCCTCTGCATGGGCATGTCCATGTCTCGGCGCAACATGACCGTTGGATCAAACTCAGACGGTGCAGATCAGTCACTGTAGCACAAAGCATGTGGGTGTGTTTGGTTGCATTCTCATCTCAATATAGTTGTTTCCTCTTCGTGTATTTTTGTCAACCTACTAGTGTGGACTCATGCACCCTTCATGCACTCTGCCAAACACCCAAAAGTGGGTCGAGAAGGGAACTTTTGCTCCCATCACGTGCACCCTTCATACACCATGCCTAACACTATTCGTGCTTCATATGGTTCATGTTTCATGGAGTACTGTAGCACCGTACTCTCCGTGCGCTGTGGACCTAGTTCGTTAACATTGATCTCACCGTTCATTCTCGACCGTACAGTCAAAAAAGCGGTACTATGTTACATATAGGAGTAGTTGACATGCGCACAACATCATTTGTTATCGTCATATCTTACTACACTAGCAACAAGATTGTGTAGTACTGACGCATGAACCACTGCACATCCCTAGTAGTAGGAGCACTGTGTATGTTCAAGTGGCTGCCGTGTTTCGCACTCCTCCATTGTAAGAGTGGAAACGCTTGCTGTAATCATTTTTTTCTTCTGAAAAACAGTGGACACGCTCTACCGTGCGGACCCTCCTCCAACCATGCACTAAATTACTCACTTTCGCCGACGTGTGGGACAGCCAGCATCGGGGTCCACCAGCCATGCAATAAATTACTCCGTAGTAGAGTGACAGTAGACTACCCCGATCGAAGCGCCGCAGTAATGCCCAATGAGCCGTCAAATCACAAAACCCCCTCCTTTCCAGCAGTAATTGGACGGACGAAGCAACCATCATTTCACTCTTCTCTCTCAGCTTCCTCTCTACCCAACCCTCCCTTCTGCCTCATCTTGTTCCTCATTTCTTCAAGAAAACCCCGACCTGCTTCTGCCATTGTTCTTCTCTCCCAAAGAAGGAAAGGTGAGCACATCAATGGTGTTGATTCTGTCCAAGGCCCGGTCTTGCAACCCCGAGACTGATCCTATAACTCCCTCTCTTTTCTTTGTTTGGGTTTGTGATTATGGTTTATTTTCTTTTATTTCTATTTGACGGTTTCTTGATGGACGCTGGAGCACTGGCCGAAGTGATGTCTATGGCTCCGGCCAAAACCGTCGAGGCTCATGGTACGAAGAAACACAAGCACCCCGCCGAGACTACCGCAGACAAGCTCAAAGCCATCACCCTGTCCAAGCCACCCTCTCCGGGATCCCTCATTAAGCAATTCCAGGTAATATCTCTTCTTGATGATCTTTTTCTCCATCTTGATCGTGTTTTTTCATCTAACACGCAGTACTACTACTAGTAGTACAACTTTCTGGGTGATCTTTCATGTGATTTTTCTGTGCCAAATGACGGTTCTAAATTCCTCTTTTGACCAAAACATGTGAGAGGTTGACACTGATTTCTTATAGATTACTTTCAACTACTCCCTCTGTCCCAAATTTCTTGTCTTACATTTGTCTAGATACGGATGTATCTAAGACTAAAATGTGACTTGATACATCCGTATCTAGACAAATCTAAGACAAGAATTTTGGGACGGAGGGAGTACTTTATGAACATCAATGCTACCTTTTAAGAGGGTAAATTTGCCTCAGTAACTTGTGTTATGCATTTTGCATGTAATCCCTCTGCTCTCATGCCTTTGAAGACATGTTCTAGTGTCTTTGTTCACTCATTTCTGTGCGTATATGTAGTCATATATGGAGTATAATATCGAAAATCATCTTATATTTCTGAACGGAGGTAGTAATAAAATATGGTTTCTGTTTGAATTAGAACCAGGTCCGCGGTGGAGATGAAGTTCTCAAAGTCATGCCATGTGAACTGGAAGACCTGATGATGAGTTCTACTGCTGAACTATCCAGCTGCTGTGTCCTTGTCACCATGTGTCCTGAACTAGTGTTTTCCTGTAGCATTGTTGTCAGGCGTGTTTTCGAGGTTGTACTTGACCACAACAATTTCTTGGTTGTGCCTTCGATTGCGAAGGGTGTGGTTCTTGTAGAGCTTCCCAACAAATCTGATGTGGCCTGTCTTCATCATCATGTTTATGAGTGGAAAGACCACTCTGTTAGGTTCTCCAAGGTTGACAAGATGGTGATGGTGCATGTAGACATCTCACACGAAGTCCATGGCCTAGTCAGTTATGCGGGGTTCATCCCGTAGGTCGTGGCAAGAAATAGTCTGCAGAGTTTAGTTAGTGCAACTTTGCTTGTCTGTAGTAAGTACTATTGTTCAGTACTTGATTTGTGTTTTTGAACCCTGTATTGTTTATTAGTACTGCCGCTTTTGGTGTGTGGTCAGTCCTGAGAACGCTCTATGTTAATGTCTGTCCACTCAATTCAGTCTGTATATTTTGAAGTATCCATATCATATTTTTTGTGAGGACGGTCTATCAATTATGGTTACACTCCAATATCTGTATGCATTGCAGGGTTTATCGCACCCACCAGGATTTCCTGTCCCATGGATGCTCGGTCCATACGATTTGTCACGACCTTTAGACTGTCCTGCTTGTGGGAGTAGGCGGGGCCCCTGCATGCCACGCGTACTTGGACGATCAATCTTCTGTTTAGTACTTCAACAAAGCGATTTCCTGGTAAGGATTCACTCGTGTCACATCAAGTAAATCTTATTGATTTACTGTCTAAATCTTATTGATTTAATGTCATGTTTTCTTTCTTTTCCTGCAATTTTACGATGCAGGTTTTGCCATGTGACATTCATCACAGAATAAACCGTTTGTTTGCTCTACGATGGCTATTTTTGCATGTTTCACTTCTTATGTCGTGTCAGTAACGAAGGCACTGTCCATCACTTATATTACTGGAAAAAATTGGATCAGTCTGTTGTCTGAGTACAAGCTGAATCCCTATGATGAACTGTAGTTTGGTTTAACAAAAACGCCACAATTAGTCCTTCTCGCGATTAAAAGAAATGAAGAAAAAGACTGGATCATGGTCACGGATCCTAGTCAAGTTAGAAAGCTGATCATAGCAGACCAGACACGATCACCGCTGTCTCGCACAGATCGAGCACCGGCAGTTGCTCTAGCACTGACAGCGGCAGCAGCTCAGTCTGATACAGCTGAGGATTGGGCACCGACCGCGTCAGCGGATCAGTCTGATCTACCGGAGGATCGGGCATCGACACCGGCACCTGCTCCGACACCGGCACCAGCTCCACAAGGAGCACCATCTCCGACAGCAGCAGCGGCTTCGGCACCTGCACCAACACTTGCACTTGCATCTGCTTCGGCCCGTGCAGTTGCACCGGTAACAGAGTGGGCTGTAGTTCGCACTTCATATACCAAAGTCCTTACAAAAACCAACATGTCCACCTTCTTGGTAAGCATTGGCCGCCCAAGTGCTTCTTTCTTTTTTCTTTCCATGTTCTTTCACATGATTCACTGTGTTGATCTAACTGTTTGGGTATGTCTTCTTGTTTGCAAACAGAGAATTTCTAGAGCAACGAGGGAGTCGTTCAACAATCCGGGCGACGGCGGCCAAGTTTCTCTTACCATGCGCAGCCTTGGTGTGAATGAGCCTGCTCAATATACCGTAAGTACAAAGGATGGTCGCATGATGATTGATGCTAAAGGATGGTCAAGGTTCACATCTAAATCATATCTTGCGGTAGGGGATGATGTCAAAATCGAACTTTCTCGGCAAGGAGAGCTGGTCCAAATCAACTTTGAAATTCTTCAGTAGCAGCACGCAACTGCCAAACTGATCTATCCTCCGAGAGATTTTGATGTAATAAATCTGGCATGGTGAAACAATTGTCTTGTGTGTATAAGTAGTACGACAGTATTATTTATCACATGGTATATCGTTGATAGAATTGCAACTCTGATTGTTGGTTAGGAACTGTCGTTCGATTTCATTCCAACAGCTGCCGTGCTTTATTCAATTTTGTGTATTCGCCTTGCGACAGCATCTAAAACCAGCGCCGTACCGATCGCTTGCAATATGAAAAGCGCTGAGGTAGAACACATGGGCCCCCAAACATGCAGGGTCGGCCTGCGGCCCAAAGTCCAAAACCGTGAGCCTATCTAAGTATTATATTCTTTTCTCAAAAAGATCTGAGTATTATATTCTCAGCTGAACCCCCATAAAAAAAGCTGAACCCCCATAATGCCCGTGCGTTGCAGAGGGAGTATATTTCTCGACAAGGTGAGCCTGTGATATAAAATATTTGTATATTTCTTTACAGAGGGAGTATCTCCCTATCAAAAAAATATATTTATGTGTAACTAGTTACTCCTGTCTTTCTACTTCCTTTCGCTGATATGTGGGGTAACCGGCAACGGGGTCCACGTGCCATATGCACAAATTAGAGTGCACAACTTCACGGTAGACACACCCCGGTCGTAGCGCCGCAGTAATGCAATGAGCCATCAAATCACAACCCCCCTTTCCAGCTTAAGCAGTAAGCTGGACGGACGAAGTGGCAATATTTCACTGGGCTGAATCTCCTTCTCCCTCGTCTGCTTGTTCAAATAAAACCCCCTCTTGGTGATTGCATAGGGTTTTCTCATGGAGAACCAGGTAAGAATTCTTCATCCATCCCTGATAAATCCAAGTCCCTTGGTCGCAGGTAATCCTAGGATGGCAGCCGCCGCCGTTGATGCATTTTTCTTCCTACTGAATCTAGTGTGTTTCACTTGCAGTGCCCAAAGTGCGAGTACCCTACAGGTTTCTGTGCCCTCGGTGAGACGCCACACTTGTTCCTTCTCATCCTAACACAGCATTTTGGAACGTGCACAGTATGTTCCTAGAATCCTCTTTTCTATCCGGGAGGGTGTGGTTTTTTTGAACATGCTGTGTTCTCATATTATTTTTCCTGAAGTGTATTATTTTCTCTGCCAGAACACATGTACTCAAGATGCTCGGCCTTGCCATAACTGAATACACTAGTTTAATGGTCACAATGAAGACAAGCCATGGATATAATTTCCGAGTTGGGTTCATGAACCAAGAAGATCGCTGCTTTTTTATGGCCGAACTTGGATAAACTTTCTCAAGTGTTACGGACTGAAAGTTGGCGCACGAATGTTGATGGAAATAGCAGAACCTGGTCTCATTTTCACTGCGATCTTCCACCCCAACGTCGTTCCAATTGTTCATCCATGTTAGTTTTGTATCTGGTTCTTGCTTGTTGCCTCGATTACTTCTTAATCCACCTATTCTGTCTAACTAATCACAATTTAACTTTAGAAGTAGCAAGGAATCTCTCACGAATATGCTACTTCTAACTAATATTTTCTTATAATTGGTGGCACGTGTAGGTTTTTTCAGAGTTAAGCAGTCTGCTCGTTTGTCACTCTATAATAACTCAGCTATTACTAATGGCACTGAAGTTGACTGGATCGACATCCACAAGTTCCTACACTTTATTGATCGTCTTGAGGTCCTTGTGGGGCGTTTCAATGGTGGAAGGCCACGTGGGATATGTGTGCCACTGCTGCACTTGTTGGACAGGTCCAACTGTGTCGAGAAACTTATGGTACGAGCTGTTTTCTGTTATATATGATGTTCATAAACTATTCCTTATACACAGTTTTACAGCTGTGATCTTCTTGAAACAGGAACTGCCGAGTTCTATTGTTCCTATACAGATGCCTGACCATGGTCGGGTCAGACTTGCGCTTGGTCACAACATGATGTTTATGTCGACCTACTCAATTCCCCCTGGAGGTGAAAAGATACTTATTCATGGGTGGTCTCAAATAATGAAGGCCTGTCCATCTTGGAGAATAGGACAGAAGATTATGTTCATGCTTTTCCATGCCTCTAAAGAGAATATCCTGTTTATTGACCATGTTGCAAGATGAAGACGCTATCAGAAGGTTGCGGATGTGCGGGGTGGCGCCTAGGCCTTGTCCTGGTGCTTGGCGGACTCACCCTTGGTTAACTGTAGGCAAAGTAGCACTGTTCGAGGCGTGCTTTGTACGGTTGAACCTGTATAAGTACTCATACTACTTTCAGCTTTGGTTGTTAAGTGCCCCTGCTGGTTTTAGTTAAGGTTGTTAAGTACTCCTGCTGCTTTTATAGTCTGTCGTGTTTCTTCAGTCCTGTCTTCCTCAAGCCGCCAAAACCAAACCAGCGCCGGCGGGGCCGCCTGCTTCCGCCTCCCACGGCTAGCTGCGCCTCAGCGCACGCATCGCCGCACCACCGTCTCCTAAATTGTTAACGCCGACGTCCTCCATGCGCTTTGGTGCGCTCGCTGCGGCGCCGCCCTCTTGCGTTGTCAACATGGTCAACAAACAACAGGAATCGGCAGAAGTACGTGGAGAGGATGACAGTAGGGGCCCACCACGTCAGCGTATGGAAAAATAAAATGCTTCCTCCTAGTGTTTTCCTGACATCTGGGACCCACGACATTGTGAGCGTATATAGTCAATAGACAAGAGAACAACACAAGATCGGCTGACACCTAGGACGTAGCTACTCAAGCAGTATTTTTTTTTGTTTGGTATTGTTGAGACGGAGCAGGGTTTGAACTGGGTTGTGGCCCGTCTAGCCCAGGCTTATATTTTATGTTCACCATGTGACCAGCCCAGCTATTTTTTCTTTGTGAAAATGAGCCCAGTTTATTTTTTCTGAAGAATACCCAATCCAGACCTACTTATTTTTCTACACCCTGATGGGCTGCAACTCTTTCAAGACGCCTGCAAATCTTGAAAGTAATATGAAATGGGTTGTAAATATAAAAACAGATGACAAATTGTCAATTACTTCATAATTTCTGAATTTTTTCACATTTTCAGATTCCTATTTCACTCGGCATTAACCTAATTTAAATATATCTTCAAAGTACTTTAAATCTGGCTCGACATTTCGGTATTAAAAATAGTTTGGAACCCACAGAAATATGCGAAATTGGCCCTGGCCAACCAAAAAAACGCCTGCAATAAATTGCATAAGAAGTTGCCATGAGCTATATATAAATTATTAAAAAAAGAGGGAGTGGTCTGACTTGTGGGCCTGTTTAGTTGACGCGTATGCAAGATTTTTTTAGTTATTATATGCATCAACAAACGATTCTAGCAGACGTAACCGTTGGATGTCAATCCAACGGCCGTCGTATTTCTTCAATCTCTGATCTTCTTGCTCCAGCCGCCAAAGAAGCGTCGGCGCGACCGCCTACTCCCGCCTCCCGTGGCCCCCTACTACTCCCACTGCTGGCCAGGGCATCCCTCTACTCACCCACACCCCCTGTTATTCTGCGGCGATGGCAGCCTCACACCGCAGCCGAACCGGTGAACGCTCGTACTCCTCTCTGCGTGGGCATCCACTGCCGCGTCTTCCCCGGCTACGCGTCGTCCCCTTCCTAGGCCCCACCGTCGTCCACCGCCGTGGTGCTCTCGGCGCGGAGTGGTCAATGTGGTGAACAACCGACTTCCATCGAAGAGTACTGTACGTGGAGAGGCTGATAGCTGGGTCCACGGCAGCCGCAAGGAAGTGCCTCCTTATTACATGGAAAATAATTATTCCTCCACCTGACAGTGGGGACCCACCGGACAGGCCACCAGTATTTTGCGAAAAAAATTGTTTCCCCCTAACTGCTGGGACCCACCGGACGGGCCATCGTATTTCGCAAAAAAACATTCCCCCCGCTATCAGCTTGGACCCACCGGAAGTGCCTCCTTATTACGCATAAAAAAATGAATACTCCCCCGGCTAGCTGGGACCCACCTTGGTGGGAGGCTGACTTGTGGGCCTACTAAGTTGACGGGGATGAAGGGCTTTGTCAACTTAGTCAATATGAATGATTCTAGCTCCAGTGACCATACGATGTCCATCCAACGGCCGTAGTGCTTCTTCAACCTCTAGTCTTCTTGCTCCAGCCGCCCAAAGCAGCGCCGGTCGTGTCGCATGCTCCTGCCTCCCGTGGCCGGCTGTGCTACCGCAGAGGCCTCACAGCCCCCTACTATTCCCACCACTGGCCAGGCTCTGCGGCGACGGCAGCCTCACATCGCAGCCGAACCAGTGAACCCTTGTACTCCTCTCCGCGCGGGCTTCCATTGCCGCGTCTTCCCCGGCTCTGCGTTGTCCCCTTCCTAGGCCTCGCCGTCGTCCACCGCCGTGGTGCTCTCAGCGCGGCATGGTCAATGTGGTCAATGACCGACTTCCATCGGAAGAGTACTGTGCGTGGAGACACTGACAGCTGGGTCCACGGCCGCAGCAAAGAAGCGCCTCCTTATTACGTGCAAAATAATTATTCCTCCACCTGACAGCGGGGACCCACCGGACGGGCCACCGTATTTCGTGAAAAAAAACGTTTCCCCTAACAGCTGGGACCCACCAGCTACACCTTCGCACGCAAGGAAGTGCGTCCGGGCAAAAAAAAAAGAAAATGATTCGCCCCCTGACTGCTGGGACCCACCAGCTACATCTTCGCATGCAAGGAAGTGCCTGATAGTCGGGACCCACCTGGTCGAAGCGTACGTAGCGTTGTCATTCTAGTCGCGAACGTGTACGTACATATATACTGGTGGATGTAGAGGCGCGCACGTGTCATAGTAGAGGCGGCCAGGGTGCAAGAAAGAAAATATGGCCACGTATGTGTACATACGGGCGGGGTCTCGAACGCCTACTCGCGCATACGTACGGCGAGGGCTCGTTGACATGGATGGGTCGGAACGGGGAAACAACGTCGTCGTCGTGTTCATGGGGAGGCAACGGAATGCGTCGTGTTCATGGGGAGGCAACGGAATGCGTCGTGTTCATCGGGAGGCAACGGAACGCGTGGGAGCCAACCGGCTGGGTCAGAACGGAATGCGTGGTCGTGTTCATCGGGAGGGCTTGGACGGAACAGGCGATGGAAATGAGGCCTGGTGTACCACAGAACGGAGGAAACGGACCTCCTACGGTCGAAACGGGGGTCCTGTTGATCAGGAGGGGTGTGGCGTACCGCAAAGCGGACGAAACGGACCTCCTACGGTCGATCTAGGGGTCCTGTTGATCGGGAGGGGTGTGGCGTACCGCAAAACGGACGAAGCGGACCTACGGTCAAAACGGGGGTCCTGTTCATCGGGAGGGGTGTGGCGTACCGCAAAACGGGACTCCACGGGATACTGTTCATCTCCACCATTGACCCCCTCCAGCCTCCACGAGCTACTGTTCATCCACCGTCGACCTCCTCCAGCTTCCACCTGCGATTGTTCATCCACGGGCTCCGGTTCATCCAGCCTCCACCGCGCGCTACTCCACCGGCTACTGTTCAACCAGCCCTCTCCACAGGCTCCTGTTCAACCACCCCTCCACGGGCTACTGTTCAACCAGCCCTCCATGGGGTGGTCCTGTTCATCCAGCCCTCCACGGGGTCCTGTTCATCCAGCCCCAACCGGCTCGATCAATCGGGGTCTTGTTCATCCAGAGGCAACACCACGGGGTCCTGTTCATCCACCCCCACCGGGAACTGTTCATCCAACCCCCCCCCCCCCCCCGCAACGCTCACTGTTCATCTAGAGGCAGCACAGATCGTCTTTAGTTAGCAGCAGTAGCGAAGGAATCGCTCGATCGGGTTCATTTAACAGCCATTGATCGATCGCTCGGGTTCAGTAACACGTAGCCTGCAGTGCAATCGCTCGGGTTCAGTTAGAGCCCGACGCCTCGCTTGGGTTCAGTTAGAGCCAATGCCTCGCACACACGCGCGTACGTGTACGAGAGAAACGCGCATCGCTCGGCCCCCGACCTCCCACCGTAACCGGGAACTCCCTGAAATTTTCCTCGCCCTCGCTTCTACCATGATTTTTTCCGTCATGGACGGCCCAAACAATGTCATGCAGCTGCATCACCAGCCCGCCCAGGACGAAAAGCCCATTTTTGTCATGATTTTTTTTTATAGAAGTAGGAGCCCACCACATCTATGATGATACCGGGTTTTGTCACAATTATCGTCATAGAAGTGTCATATGTATGACAGAAAAAATTCGTTCGGCCCAAAATGTCACGGATGTGTCTTTTTTTTGTAGTGTAAAGAAAGAGAATTTTGTGAGAGGTTGGTAATTTAATTCTCCTCTCACTTTTCATTTGGTGGATCACCCATTTCTTTCATATTATGGGGAAACGCCTCAAGCTCACGTTTGGTGGACTCACACAACTCACTAATCTGTTGTGGTTCACTCATCTCTCTAATGTGGTGTGCAATGATCTCAATCACATTTGTGGACTCACACAACTCATTAATCCTCTCTCCCTGAATGTGTGGTATATCTAGGTGGAGATCTTGCATTTCTCTAATATCATGATGAACAATATCATCCTCACATTTTGTGGACTCACTCACCTCACTTTCCTTATCACTCTCAATATATGGAATTGTGGAAAGTGGACACTCTTCCTCACATTTGCTGGAGTCACTCAACTCATTTTTCTTTTCACTCTCAAGTGGTGGGATTTTTGAAAGTGGACATTGAAAGGATCGAGATGGACCTAGAGGGGGGTTGAATATGTACAATTACAAATTTTAATGATTACAAAGCAAATTTAGGCAATAGTGCGGAATATGAAGGTGAGCCTAACAATTGCAAGTATGATGTTAAGAGCTAAGCAAGATAAACAAGTAACACAAATATGTGAGTAAGCAAGCACAATATGATATAAGTAAGTGCTAAGAGACAAGTAACCACAATAGAGAGTTAGGGTTAGGAATAACCGCAACTCCGGGAGACGAGGATGTATGCCGATGTTCACTTCCTTGGAGGGAAGCTATGTCACCGTTAGAGAGGTGGATGTTACCACGAAGGCACACCAACACCATGAAGGCTCTCCCTATTCTCCCTTTGAAACAACACCACGAAGGCATTTCTCAACCACTAGTGGTAGACCTTGGGGTGGTCTCCAAACCCTCACAATCTTTTCCGGGGGTAATCACAATGGTCGATTCCTCTCCGAAAGACTCCTACCGCCTAGGAGTATCCAACCTCCAAGAGTAAGAAGAACGATGGGAAATGCTCAAGAACATGCTCAAATCACGAATTCCTTCAGTGAGAAGAAGGGGAAGGAGTGGATCTATCACTTGATTGGAGAACTTCTCTCAAATGTTCCCAAATCCCTTGGGGGTCTAGGATCTAGTTTAGGGGATCAAGGGAGAGAATGAGATGTGTTCTTAGAAATCTCAAAGTGAATGGTCAACCTTATCCCGTGGGAGGGAGGAGGCTATATATAGTGGTAGTGTAAAAAACTGACCGTTGAGCCACTGAGTGCACCGGAGCTGCCGGACGTCCGGTGAGTACCGGATGTCCGGTGGCATAGATTGGACCGGATGTCCGGCCAGGCCGCCGGTCGTCCGGTCACTGACAATCCAACCAGGCCAAAACAAAAGCATCATGAGACACAAAGCCACTAGACGTCCGGAAGGAGCCGGTCGTCCGGCGACCGGACGTCCAGCGAGGATTGGAAATCCGTTAACTAGAGATCTGTTGAGGCTGTACCGGATTTCCGGAGAGAAACGGGCGTCCGACGACCGGACATCCGGAGTGGACTGGATTTCCACTATTTTCCTTCTGTTTCCTTTCTGTGGGGATGCACCGGACATCCGGAGAGAGCCAGATGCCCGGTCGGCTGTGAGGGGTCGGACGTCGTAGAATACCGGTCGTCCGATGAAAACAGAGCACACTAGCTCATGAGCATAAAGAACTTTGTGCAGAAGTTAGAGGAAGAGCTAGCGATGAACCAAAGATGTTGTGATAGGATTATTTGTGGGTTTTGAGCAAGTCTTTCACGAAATCAAACGATCCCCTCTAAATAGTATGGGATCCCTATACTCAAGAATAAACCGAAAAAGAGCCAACGCTATTTGTCTTGTATCTTCTCTCTTCAGTGATATATTTGTCCGTAGTCATGATCCACACACACACGGCCCTTGAGACTTAATCCTGAGATATACTTGATAAAAATGATTAGTACCCTATATGCATGTTGTCATCAACATCAAAGTAAGATTAAGGGCATGATTGCACTTTCAATCTCCCCTTTTTGGTAGTTGATGACAACATACATGCACTTCTCAATATGTAACAATATTCTTTGAAATATCGAATGGATTTGCTGTGGAGCTCCCTCTAAACATGTGTATAAATCAAATAAGCATGAAGAGAGCTCCCCCTCAATATGATGCCAACACAACCAAATCTCATAGAGTAGACAAGATAACAAAATACCATAACAAGTTCCATAGATAGGTGCATTACACATAGCATAGTACATAAAACGATAATAAACATAACATTTGTTTGATCGATACAAGCTAATATCAGCATTACATAATAGATAAGTGCCTACTCCCCCTTGGCATCAAGTACCCAAAAGGGGTATAGCATCATCAAATAGCATCATCATCATCATCATCATGAGCACCACTGCCACTAGCCTCGTCAAGGAAATCAGCCCACTCAGGACCCGAAGTAAAGCCAAAGTCAGAAGGTGGTTCGTTAGGAAGACGTTCATCATCACTCACATCGAAAACTCCGGAGTCTCTCAGACGAGCCTTCAGAGTATTCTTGGAAGTGACCATGCGAGTGACAACATCGTGATTTTGGGAGCGGTGAAAGGTAAAAACCTTCATCATGGCAGAGTGAGCCTTCCCAAGAAAGCGAGCAATGCACCCAAAGGATACAGATCTGGAAGGAGTAGAACAAGCAGTAGGAGGTACACTAGCAGCAGTTCGACGAGCATTAGTAGAAGAGTCCTTGGGGACCCAATCATCCGCCATATGTGCGGGAATGACCCACCGCTCATGCAAGTGAGTGCGGACAATGGGAAACGGGGCCACACTCTCAATGAATGCCTGAACAAAGGGGTCATGAGGAAAGTCCCGCTTGTGCTGAAGACAAGCGAGACAGATCTCATGCCACAGAAAATGAGGGACATTGATCTTCCCTTTGGGAGACGCATAGAAGCAATGCATGAGATCGATGCAGTAGCTATTGCAAGACCCCTTGTCACCCATTTTCGGATAAATGGTGCGAATGACATACTGAAAGATAATGTAGAAAGGAGAGCGCCAAATGGAGACTTGGTTCAGACCCTTCTGTTTCTCCTCATTAGTCATTTCGTCTATGGGTTTGAGAAATCCGCACAAACCTCAATGCCCTTGGGCCTATGGTTGAGGTCATCCCTATGGATTTTGAAGCCAGTGTCAGGGAAACCAAGGGCAGCAACAAATTGAGAATAAGAGGCCGTGAGCACGGTGTTGGAGGTCATCCAAATGACAGTGTTATTTGGACCAAAGAAACATGTGGCATAGAATTGATGAATGACAGCTTGGTTAAAATCATGCTAAAATGCAAATGGAGCAACAAGATTGGACGACTCGATGAGCTCAATAGCCCCCGGATATTACACCGGATGAGCATGAATGTGCTCTAAGTCAACGCACACATGCAGAGACAGACCGTTAGGAATGATGACAGTGGTAAAAATGTCTGCCTGGACATTAGTGCGAAAACGGTCGTCTTGAGAGTTGCTAGCAACAGAAAATTGGTCAACATCACGAGGAAGCGTAAGATAGGAAGCAATGGGAACCTCGTTGAACCTTAATGTTGCGGCCGAGAGGTAGGGGAGGTTCAAGAGAGATGCGACGGGCATCACCTTGAGGTTGCACCAGAGGAGGAGGGGGCTTGAAGGTGGGCCGAAAAGTTCCTGGCTTGGGTGTAGTGGTGCGAACCGCAACATACTAGGCCTGCTCCATATCTTCTAGCCCATCCTCATAGTCGGATTCCTCCATTGAGGAGTCGCTATTAGGGCTGCGAGGCTTGGCGGCATGCTTCTGAGGACGATCCCGCTCTTGAGAATCATCGGAACCACCACGGCGGGATGGACGAGATGGCCCGCCGGTGACCTGCTTGCGTGTAGAGTGCTTGGTCCTTGGCATCCCGACCTAGAGGAGGAGGGAGACCCAAATCAACTATCCACCTCCATAGATCGAAGAAGAGTTCGATGGATGAGAGGAGGAGGAGAAGAGGTGCTACCTCGGAGGGACGAACGAGACGGGGAGGAGGTCCACGGGGCAGCGCTGGAGGCGCGACAGCGATCGGGGCGACCCAGGCAGCGCTGAGACGATGAGGAGCAGAGCCGGCACGCGACTGTATTGAGGAGGGGGAGCGGCGGCGGAGAAGAGCGGAGAAGAGAAAGAGGATCGGGCGATTTAGGTTTAGGTAACTGCTCAAAACACACCCCGCCTTATATAGGCAGGCCAGGAAATGACCGGGCGACCGGTGCTTCACGGACGTCCGGTGGCTGAGAGGAACTGCCAGGTAAGACAGGGAGCGGGGACCGAAAGAACCGGACGTCCGACGAGATGAGACAGAGTTGAAATTAACGGACGTCCGGTATGAGGACAACAGAACGAATTTTACGGACGTCCGGAAGTTCTCAGGAAATTTTGAGAAGGACAAGGTGATATTATTGGTGCAAATGATAATATTAGTGAGATGATGATTTTAGTATGAAGTAACATGTAAAGACATAATGCTAAGCAGTGAGTATCCTATGCCAACAACAACAAAAAAAACACTGCACATATAATGTTCCAACAAAAAGAGCGGTGGCCGAAGCCACCATGTGTGAGTATATGTGACATGGCATGTAACGACCAATATGCGACAATATGCGACTATACGTGTCGAGGCACGACGTGGGGCATAAGTGCATATTGATATGGTCGCAAGAGTGGTTGTATCTTTGCTCATCTCATGTACTAAATAGATAGAATACGAGCTTTGGCATACAATCGCCACAATGTCACACAATAACATCAAGTTATACCATCATTCAAGATGAACACAAAGTCCGGCTACGGACAAAATCAAACGAATAAAAGACAACCACCCATGCTAAGTCCCGACCGACCCTACTGGGCACCACTACTGATCATCCGGAAAGGAAACATAGTAACGGCCAAGATCCTCATCGAACTCCCACTTGAGCTCGGCGGCATCACCTGCATCAGTAGCATCGGCACCTGCAATTGTGTTTGTAGTATACAGTGAGCCACGGGGACTCAGCAATCTCAAAACTCGTGATAGCAAGACTATTTAAGCTCATAGGAGAAGTATGGGAATATGGTGGAGTTGCAGCAAGCACTAAGCATTGTATGGTGGCTAGCTTACGGATACAAGGATAAGATGAGAAACTACGCAACGGTCGCAAACTAGTAATGATCAAGAAGTGATCCTGAACTACATACATTCAAACATAACCCCGCCGTTTTCTCTTCCCGAACCTCGTCGAAAAAAGACCATCACGGTTACACACGCGGTTGGTGTATTTTAATTGAGTCTGGTTTCAAGTTCACTACAACCGGATATTAAAAACTTTTTTCTGCCACAAAACCATGGGCACAACTTTCGAAAGATTAAACCCTAAAGGGTTTTCCCGACTTAGCCCATGACAAGCTCACGATCCGCGGAGACAATCCTCCATCACGGGACCCACCGATCAGACTCGGAATCCCGGTGCACAAGACATTTCGACAAAGGTAAAACAAGTCCAGCAAGACATCTCGACGTGCCGACATCCTGATAGAAGCCGTGTGTATCTCATCCCAGGCCACGCCGGATGAGCTATGGTTACAGCGGCCAAGGAACCCCAAGTTGCCAAGGGGCGGCGTCGCAAGCTACTCTAGTTTGTACCAACACTCATGAGGAGCACTGGCCCGGGGGGTTTATTAAGTATCCTCGAGTTAATTACTCCCTACGCAAATTTTAGTTGTTGTTAGGAAAATGGTAAAACCAATGTTGGGCCTTGCTGGAAGAGTTTTATTCAAAGCTAACTATCAAGAGGGGCCCATAAACCCACATTGTGTCAGGGACGCAAAATTCAAGGACCATAACACCGGTATGACGGAAACTAAGGCGGAAATAGTGGAACAAAACACCGAGCAAAAGGCCAAGCCATCCACCCTTTACCAAGTATATAGATGCATTAATTAAATAAGAGATATTGTGATATCCCAACATATCCATGTTCCAACAAGGTACAACCTGCACTGTACCTGCAACTAGAAAAGCTATAAGAGGGGCTGAGCAAAAGCGATAACATAGCCAAACAACGGTTTGCTAGGAAGGTGGGTTAGAGGCTTGACATGGCAATATAGGAGGCTTGGTAAACAAGTGGTAGGTAGCGCGACATAGCGATAGAATGAAGAACTAGCAAGCAAAAATAGAAGTGATATCGGGGGTAATGATCATCTTGCCTGCAATGTTTTCAGAGGTATCGAACCCTTCCTCCTCACAAACATACTCGACAGGGTCCTCATACACGAACTCGTCTCCCAGCTCTACCCAAAGAAAGATCACGAGCAATGGAACAACAATCATCACGGTGCAATGCGCAAGCAACATGATGCAAAACATGGCATGAGATGCAAGAGATGATGTGCAATGCATATGGGTACTCCAGAAGGGGAAAGTTGAATGTGGCACTAACTTGGCAAACCAAGTATGCCACTGGATAGATTGGGAGATTTCGGTTGTAAACGATATAAAGATCATGAGGAACAGATGAACGGTTTGCAAAAGACGAGCAAAACTGAGATTAACAGCAACATGGCACTTTAGTAGCAACATAAAAATATGCTATAGCACTCCAACATGAAAACAAATGACATGGCAGGGAAGTACATGGGAAGCTCTACAAATCATGAACACTGAGCTACTGCTAGAACTCACTAGAACATGTCTAAACTAGCATGGCAAAAATGCAAATGACAACAGTTTAACAGACTTGGTGAAAATACTGGACATGACAGAAACAGCATTAGGTTGCAATGTTTAGAGACAGCAAACTACATGTTACAGGAACCTATCATGGTTGACTTGAGCATGTCTTGCTAGTACTAAATGCAATGAACAAAACTCCCTTACTGAACTTGTTCCAAAGATCCACAGAAAACATGATAGCACCAATGCAAACATGGCAAGTGATATGAACAGATTTCAGACTTGGTAGAATTTCATTGCATGGTAGAAACAGATTCATCAAAGCATGTTTACAAGCTTGATCAACTCACTACAGGGCATATCATGGCATGAAATAAATATAGCATGGAGTAGATATGAAAAGGAAGCTACACATGTGCCAAAATACCACATAGCATATTTGCATAAATATACACATAAAAGACAAAACAGCAACATGATGTAAAATGACATGTGTGCAAACTTGCTCAAATGCAGAAAATAATGCCACCAATGGATTGGTGGGATTTTTATACCCCAAAAACATATATAATATGTCTGGGTTGCATTAGAAAATTCCCCACAATCATGCAAAACATAAACTGCCTCAAATGGAAACCTCGGCATATGCCAAATCTGGCATACTCCGAATCTGGAATAAAACAGAAAACGGAGAAAAACGCTAGGCGTACCCAGGCTGTTAGACTGACTGGTGGGGCCGTGGGCCACGTGGCTGGGTGTGCTGGTGTGAGAGAATGACCTGTGGGGCCGGCCTGTCAGCGACTCAAGTTACACGGAAAAAAAGGGGGGTTAGTGCGCGTGCGGGGGATCGAACCAGGGTCGCTAGGCAGCAAGCGAGTGGCTTGAGCCACTCGGCTACGCGTCAGCGGCTGTCAAAAGAGGGCCTCATCTCCTCTTGGCTTTACCATGGCATGCGCGAGCAGAGGAAAACAGGGGCAGCCGGGGGAGCTCGTTGGAGCTACTCCGGCGACCGAATCATACGGCGGAGTGTGGCACGGACGCACATACAGAGAGCCACGGGGACTCAGCAATCTCAAAACTCGCGATAGCAAGACTATTTAAGCTCATAGGAGAAGTATGGGAATATGGTGGAGTTGCAGCAAGCACTAAGCATTGTATGGTGGCTAGCTTACGAATACAAGGATAAGATGAGAAACTACGCAATGGTCGCAAACTAGTAATGATCAAGAAGTGATCCTGAACTACTTACGTTCAAACATAACCCTGTCGTTTTCTCTTCCCGAACCTCGTCGAAAAGAGACCATCACGGTTACACATGCAGTTGGTGTATTTTAATTGAGTCTGGTTTCAAGTTCACTACAACCGGATATTAAAAACTTCTATCTGCCACATAACCGCGGGCACGACTTTCGAAAGATTAAACCCTAAAGGGTTTTCCCGACTTAGCCCATGACAAGCTCACGATCCGCGGAGACAATCCTCCATCGCGGGACCCACCGATCAGACTCGGAATCCCGGTGCACAAGACATTTCGACAATGGTAAAACAAGTCCAGCAAGACATCCCGACGTGCCGACATCCTGATAGAAGCCGCGTGTATCTCGTCCCAGGCCACGCCGGATGAGCTGTGGTTACAGCGGCCAAGGAACTCCAAGTTGCCAAGGGGCGGCGCCGCAAGCAGCTCTAGTTTGGACCAACACTCATGAGAGCACTGGCCAGGGGGGTTTATTAAGTATCCTCGAGTTAATTACTCCCTATGCAAATTTTAGTTGTTGTTAGGCAAATGGTAAAACCATTGTTGGGCCTTGCTAGAAGAGTTTTATTCAAAGCTAACTATCAAGAGGGGCCCATAAACCCACACTGTGTTAGGGACGCAAAATTCAAGGACCATAACACCGGTATGACGGAAACTAAGGCGGAAAGAGTGGAACAAAACACCGAGCAAAAGGCCAAGCCTTCCACCCTTTACCAAGTATATAAATGAATTAATTAAATAAGAGATATTGTGATATCCCAACATATCCATGTTCCAACAAGGAACAACCTGCACTGTACCTGCAACTAGCAAAGCTATAAGAGGGGCTGAGCAAAAGCGATAACATAGCCAAACAACGGTTTGCTAGGAAGGTGGGTTAGAGGCTTGACATGGCAATATAGGAGGCTTGGTAAACAAGTGGTAGGTAGCGCGACATAGCGATAGAATGAACAACTAGCAAGCAAAAATAGAAGTGATATCGTGGGGTAATGATCATCTTGCCTGCAATGTTTTCAGAGGTATCGAACCCTTCCTCCTCAGAAACATACTCGACAGGGTCCTCATACACGAACTCGTCTCCCAGCTCTACCCAAAGCAAGATCACGAGCAACGGAACAACAATCATCACGGTGCAATGCGCAAGCAACATGATGCAAAACATGGCATGAGATGCAAGAGATGATGTGCAATGCATATGGGTACTCCAGAAGGGGAAAGTTGAATGTTACACTAACTTGGCAAACCAAGTATGCCACTTGATAGATTGGGAGATTTCGGTTGTAAACGATATAAAGATCACGAGGAATGGATGAACGGTTTGCAAAAGACGAGCAAAACTGAGATTAACAGCAACATGGCACTTTAGTAGCAACATAAAAATATGCTATAGCACTCAAACATGAAAAAAAATGACATGGCAGGGAAGTACATGGGAAGCTCTACAAATCATGAACACTGAGCTACTGCTAGAACTCACTAGAACAGGTCTAAACCAGCATGGCAAAAATGCAAATGACAACAGTTTAACAGACTTGGTGAAAATACTGGACATGACAGAAATAGCATCAGGTTGCAATGTTTAGAGACAGTAAACTACATGTTACAGGAACCTATCATGGTTGACTTGAGCATGTCTTGCTAGTACTAAATGCAATGAACAAAACTCCCTTACTGAACTTGTTCCAAAGATCCACAGAAAAGATGATAGCACCAATGCAAATATGGCAAGTGATATGAACAGATTTCAGACTTGGTAGAATTTCATTGCATGGTAGAAACAGATTCATCAAAGCATGTTTACAAGCTTGATCAACTAAGTACAGGGCATATCATGGCATGAAATAAATATAGCATGGAGTAGATATGAAAAGGAAGCTACACATGTGCCAAAATACCACATAGCATATTTGCATAAATATACACATAAAAGACAAAACAGCAACATGATGTAAAATGACATGTGTGCAAACTTGCTCAAATGCAGAAAATAGTGCCACCAATGGATTGGTGGGATTTGTTTATCCCAAAAAACATATATAATATGTCTGGGTTGCATTAGAAAATTCCCCACAATCATGCAAAACATAAACTGCCTCAAATGGAAACCTCGGCATATGCCAAATCTAGCATACTCCGAAACTGGAATAAAACAGAAAATGGAGAAAAACACTAGGCGTACCCAGGCTGTTAGACTGACTGGTGGGGCCGTGGGCCACGTGGCTGGGTGTGCTGGTGTGAGAGAATGACCTGTGGGGCCGGCCTGTCAGCGACTCAAGTTACATGGAAAAAAAGGGGGGTTAGTGCGCGTGCGGGGGATCGAACCAGGGTCGCTAGGCAGCAAGCGAGTGGCTTGAGCCACTCGGCTACGCGTCGGCGGCTGTCAGAAGAGGGCCTCATCTCCTCTTGGCTTTACCATGGCATGCGTGAACAGAGGAAAACAGGGGCAGCCGGGGGAGCTCGTCGGAGCTACTCCGGCGACCGAATCGTACGGCGGAGGGTAGGACGAACGCGCACGCACTACAACAAAATTGACATACTATGACGAAAATCCTCATGACGATGGTGGACAATGTCACCGATTACTACAAATCGGTGACGATAAACGTCACTTAATTGCCTCGGCCTCTGAGCACACCTGACCGCCAATTTCTGTGACAGTTTGGTATTTTCATGACGGACTTGCCAGTGTAACCGAACACTACTAATGTGTGATGAACAATATTTTTTGTCGTGTAACGTCTAGTAGTGTGACCCGCCATAGATAGTTCATGGGTTATTGAGAGGTAGGACCCATGCATCAGTTTGGGTAGTGGTACTCGCCATAATTTTTCCAAATGCTATTAAGGGTTGTAATTATTTTGCTCTATCTAATATAAGTAGGTAGTGGCCATGGAAATACTTATATTTATTGTTTTTTATAAACAGAAAACCTTGTTTTGTTCTCTCATTTTCGTAAGATGGTTATTTTGTTTTTTCTACTATAAATAGGTAGTGCATCAGCGAAAAGTTTAATTGGACATTTGTGATCTGATGTTGTTTATCTCAAAATAAAAATGGAAATTGAACGTGCAATGGAAAAAAATTAACACAATTATCTTGTTATTATTTCTAGAATAAATAGGTAGCGGCTGTGTTGAAAGATTCAGTTGGGCGTTGGTGAGCTAATGTTGTTTTGCTCTATCTCAAAAGTTAAAATGGAAAGACGAGATTAGATGGAAAATCTTTTTTTATTCTTATCTATAAACAGGTAGTTGTTGGGAAAAAAAACTTGAATAGGGTGCTCGTGAGGTGATGTTGTTTCGTTCTATCTAAAAAATTAAATGATTTATCTATATGGCGAACCATCCATCTCCATAACAGATACAAACCATCTCTTTGTCGTCTGATCCCGATTGAAATCAAACCATTGGTTCCATCGTGGTCGGGATCAATACCGCAGGAACCCGTGTGGGCGAGAAAAACATATTTAAGGCCATTGTGTACAAGTTTCGGCATACATTACAATTATAAAAAACCACATGGAAAATACCACATCATAATGTTTATATAAGATTTATTTTTTCTAACAATCATTTGCTATTTATTTCAAATTAAATGAATTACATGATATCAAAGTAGAAATTAAATCCTGAAAATAAATCATTTCTCCGCAAAAAGAACTCTTTTCCCTCCATCCAAATACTCTTTTCGCCCCATTTCTCTATTTTCCCCCTCATCCACCCTGTGTCCCCACTCGTCAAAGACCCAGCCAAAATTCCTCATTCTATTTCACCAGCGAAGAGCCACCGCCCCCGCCGCATATCTCTTATGCCCCGATTCAACCAGCTCTCTTCTCCCCAAGATTACTGCCCCGATTGGAACAACTGGCGGCGGCAGATCGGGGGAGGTCGCCCTACAGGCCGAGCTCGGATCCACACAAACATCCCGCCCTGAGAGGATCCGGCCCTCTTCTCCCCCCAATTGCAGCGACCAGGGACGCCAGCTTGAAGGAGGCCTCCCCGCCGCCGAGCTTGGATCCATCGCATCAACCCGCCCAGCGAGCACCCTGATGTCTTTTCCCCAGCGCCTGGCGACGTCTCTCGGTGATTTCCTCATCCCGCCACCCCTTGGTGTTCAATGGTTAGGGTTCATGCGTAGTACTACTAGTACTCATCCCGCCCTTCTCTGCAATTAGTTATTTGCCATAGCCTGCGATGGTAAAAAGCCTGAACCTCCTGCTAGATAACTTTACTTATATCCTATTGATCGATCTGTGTGCAAAACTACACTAGTGAGAACATGGTTTTGCATTTGTTATAGCCTGCTATTGTAAAAAGGGCTGAACCTGAATATATGCTACTGCAGTATAGTTACTGTTACTGAAAAGTTCAGTTAGGTATGATACGCATAGCCTTAGCTGGGAGATTTCTTTTGCGGCCATGTGCTTCTATGGCTACTCTTGCATTCAGAAGAAAATTATATGTTAACCATCTGATGGTTGTACCCGGCTGTAATTATAAAACTAGATGCTCTCGATCGCTGTATGGTGTCATAATTAGACGAACATAAACGCATGAACTAAAGTATGCAACATATAAAAGGAGAACTAATTACAAGCAGGAAGTAGTGCATCCTTGTATCCCTGTATCTACATGTCCGAATAAAATAGCTTCTAGATGCAGCCACTTTATCTATGCTAAAATGCGAAACTGAATTCTATTTTTGTGGTTCTGATGCCCCATAAATAGTCCTTAACTAGTGCTATCAAAACTGAATAATAACTAAGACAGCACTTGATTTTGACTCGTTAAGGAGATTTTAGCTCTGTATCAGTGTACTTTTCTCTCCAGTACTAGTTAAAAGAGAACTAAACCTAATTTCTGCCATTCCTCTCCTAATTTAGCTACCCATGATGTTAAGCGTCTGAAGCCCACAAGCATTTTCAGTATGCCCAGAACTTTGATAAAAGCAGATACATTGTAAGCTTCAGTATTCTACTATATTCTTACATACTAAGCTGGGTAAAATCAAGCTGCTCCTACTTTGCAAACATACAGCACCATCCATCGTGCCTTAATTCTAAAAGAGTAGTAAACTTTCTAGTTTCTAAACTATGCCAGTAGCTACAGTAATAATATTTTTTCCTGTTTTTTGTTCTGAACATTTTGTTCTTGTAAAGAGTCCCAGAACTTGGAAGTGAAAATGCTTCCAGGATCCGAAGAGTTCAATTGAGAAATCCCATGCAACGAGACAATTCTGGAGGTGTATAGCTCTGCCAACTGAGCTACCGTGGTAGATTCTTTGAGTGGAAGGAAATGAGCCACTTTTGTAAGCTTGTCAATGACAACAAAGATAGCATCATTCCCACGCTTGGACTTGGGAAAGCTAGTGAAAAAGTCCATTTTGATATGATCAAACTTCCATTCTGGAATAGCAAGAGGTTGTCGGAGACCAGCTGTTCATTGATGTTCTGCTTTCACCCTTCGACAGACATCACATTCATTCACGAATTGAGCAATCTCACGCTTGATGCGAGTCCACCAATACGACCGCCTGAGGTCATGGTACATCTTTGAACTGCCTGGGTGGATGGAAGAAGAGAATTGTGCGCTTCATTCATTATGACCTTCCTTAGATCACCTTTTGGAACCACAATCCGATCCTCGAAGAATAAGGTGTCCCTGTCATCAATGCGATAGCACTTGTATTTGGAAAGGCCCTTGGCAGCACCAAGTTTCACCTTCTTCACCATGGTATCAAGGAGTTGTGCCTCACGAAATGTGTCTTCCAAAGTTTGAGTGACTTGAAGGTTGGCAAGAAAACCTTGAGGAACCACTTGGAGGTTAAGCTTGCAGAAAGCTTCACAAAGATCCGGTTGGAATGGCTTGAGAATTAAGCTGTTGCAATAAGCCTTTCTGCTCAACGCATCTGCAATCACATTAGCCTTGCCTGGAGTGTACTCAATGCTTGGATTTTACTCTTGGATCATTTCGACCCAACGAGTTTGCCGGAGGTTGAGGTTGGGTTGAGTGAAGATATATTTGAGGCTCTTATGATCGGTGAAAATGTCCACTTGCCTTCCCAACAAGAGATGTCTCCATGTTATTAATGCATGGACAACTGCCGCCAACTCAAGATCGTGGGTGGGGTAGTTCCTTTCATTCAGCTTCAACTGACGAGAAGTATAGGCCACAAGTTTCTTCTCTTGCATTAAGACTGCACCGAGACCTTGCAACGAAGCGTCATAGAAAACTTGGTAGGGCTTGGACTCATCAGGAGGAGTTAGGACCGGAGCTGTGACGAGTTTATCTTTGAGAGTGTTGAAAGCAAGGTCACACTCAGGAGTCCAGGAGTACTTAACATGCTTCTGGAGGAGATTGGAAAGAGGCTTACCAATTTTTGAGAAGTTCTCGACAAATCTTCGGCAATAGCTTGCAAGCCCAAGGAAACTGCGGAGCTGCTTGATGTTCTGAGGAGGCTCCCAGTTCACAATTGCAGAAACCTTCTCTGGATTAACAGAAATGCCCTTGGCGGAGATGATGTGACCAAGGTAAAGAACTTCATCAAGCCAAAACTCACATTTGGAGAACTTTGCGTAGAATTGATACTCTCTGAGCTTGTCGTGCACCAATCGAAAATGTTTGGCATGATCCTTTTTATTCTTGGAGAAAACTAGGATATCGTCGAGATACACCAGGACGAATTCATTGGTGTAGGGGTTGAAGATGAAGTTCATCATATGAGAGAATGTTGTAGGGGCATTAACAAGCCCGAAAGACATGACAGTATATTCATAAGAACCAAAGCTTGTTCTGAATGTTGTCTTTGGGATATCTTCTTCACGAATGCGAATCTGGTGATACCCCATACGGAGGTCAAGCTTGGAAAACACCTTTGCACCTTTGAGTTGCTCGGATAACTCGTTGATATTGGGAAGTGGGTATTTGTTCTTGATTATCTTCTTGTTCAATGGGCAGTAATCGACGCAAAGTCGTTCCGTGCCATCCTTCTTCTGGACAAAAAGAACATCACAACCCCACGGAGATGAACTTGGTGTGATCAGACCCAGGCGTTCTTGTTCATCGAGTTGTTTCTTCAATTCTTTCAGCTCTTTTGGCCCAAGCTTGTATGGGTGCTTGCAAACGGGTTATGTACCGAGATCAAGATCAATAACAAACTCGAATGGCCGGTGAGGAGGCATACCCGGAAGCTCTTCAGGAAAGACATCTTGATACTCACAAACAACTGGAATCTGAGAAATAGCGTCGATCTCGCCTTTCTCATTAAGAGAGGACAACCGAATGGTTTCATCACGAGCGGCAAAGATGACCACATCTTCAGAAGGATGTGTCTATTTAATCTCCTTGGCAGCACAATCAAGAAAGGCCTTGTGTTTAGAAAGCCAATCCATTCCAAGAATGAGATCAATATCGGAATCACCGAGAGCGATTGGAGATGCCAGAAAAGAATAGTTGCCCATCTTGATACCCACGTCGGGAACTACAATATGAGAGCTCATGTGCATTCCCGGAGAAACCACATGAAAAGGATCTTGCAAAAACTCTTTGGGAAAATCATGCTTGGACAGGAAAGATTTTGAAATGAAGTAAGGCGATGCACCAGTATCAAATAAAACTTTTGCAGGAATATCATTAACTGGGAGATTACCCATGATCACTTCTGAAGAACCCTCTGCTTGAGCTGCATTCATCAAGTTCACCCTTGCGGACTTCGGATTGTGTTTGACGACTGCATTGCTTGCCGACCTGACCAGAGGAGGAGGCCGAAGGCGCTTCTAGGTGCACTTGATTGAGTAATGCCCTTTCAAACCACACCTGTGACAAGTGACCTCTGAAAGCGGACAGAAAGGTGGAGGGGGAGGACCACGTGTCCTCGGAGCCTGAGTCTGAGACTTGTTCTGATAATTTGGGTTGGGTGGGTGGGAAGATCCACGACCACCTAAGTTCTTCTGCTGGTAGGGCTGACAAAATGGAGGTGGAGGAAGCCAGAACTTCTATTGCTTAGCTGCCACTTGAGAGGAAGAAGACGAGTGAACTGCATCCCTGGGCCTCTTCTTTGAAGCCTCACACTTGAGCTGAGTAGCTTCTTTCTTGAGGGCCATGTTGTAGAACTGATCAAACTGAGTAGGCTCAATAAGAACAAGAGCTAACTGCAGATCCTATCTGAGGCCACCCCTGAAGTGGTAGATCATACTCTTCTCAACAGGAACGTCTTGCCTTGCAAAGCGAGAAAGATTCTAAAACTTGACATTGTATTGATACACGAACATGCTTCCTTGCTTGAGATTGCGGAATTCCTCACACTTTCTCTCAACAACACTTGTTGGAATGTGATGAGCTTGAAAGTCCCGACAGAAGTCAGTCCAGGTAATCACTCGACCTCCTCTAGAGTCTTTGTATTGCTGAAACCAATCTGCTGCTTGGTCCTTGAGCTGGAAGGAGGCGAACTTGACGTAGTCCTCAGGCCTGACATTGCTGCATTCAAAATGCTTGTTGATGTCCATGAGCCAATTGTCGGCGTCCATGGCCTCGACACAAGCACTGAAAGACTTTGGCTGATTTGCAAGAAATTGGTTGAGGGTAGCAAACTGAGGCTAATTGTTGTTGTTGCCTTGGCCTTTGTTCCCTTGGTTGCCTTGGCCTTGATTCTGCTCTTGCATGAGCTGAATCAGCATCTGAGTGTTGGCGTTGGTGGCCGTCATCAAAGCTTTCCATGCCTCCGGAGGCGGAGGAGGTGGCGGAGGGTTCGATTGCTCTCCATCGGTACGTTCCAGATGGAGACGCGTTGGGGGAGCCATCATGAAGAAGGTGACATCCGTTGGAACCACCATAGAAATGATAGACAGGCTGAATCAACGGATAGACATGTGCAAAGAAGTCTTCACAATCAGCATCCAAACAGATATTGAACGAATGCATTCCAAAGTTAACATTACACGACCATTTTGGGTGAGCAGCCACTTAAACAAAGGTTGACGAATGAAACTACAAGGTACGACTGGAACAAATAAATGGTAAGGATCCCCCAATCCCATACCAATTATCTGTCAGAAGAATAACTAAGAGCTACTAGAATTCCCACATATTAACTCCCGAAACTTTCTGGTTATGCAATCTGGTGTTGGGGATACAGGGAGGCATCACGCAACTAACAAGCCCTATGCTCCAATGTATCCATCTATCAACACATAACCAAGAAAACTCCGGAAATCGTGTACCTCGACCTTCGAAAAGCATCTGTTATACTAGCTGTGGCAATACTCCCGAACTCCCTCCCCAGTACTGGGTGACATCAAGGTTATCTCACCACTAACTGCATAAAAGAGATTTTCGATGTCGGCGAGCTCAGGTATACCGGAACTGCAATGATAAAATTGTGATAACAACACCTCGGCGCTCAACTCAAAGGGACACTGCCACAACCCCTAAATGTCAGGAGGCACCAAGAACAATGTTCTCGTCACAACAATATCGGAACGATCCCAAGATACCCGCGTGATCCTAAAAAAATTTAGTGAAAATGAAGGAGAGAGAAGTCAAAACATGTACGTCAAGAGTCCTTACCAGAGCGACGAAGGGGATGAGGAGTAAAAAGAATCCAACTCTCCGATATATATATATATATAGGACAACACTATTCTAATCCCAGGATTAGAATAACTATTTGGATCACGATCACCCTATAAGGGCGCACGCGGGACCTCCCGAACTCTCGAATCGATGAAAAAAAAATCTCCTCCACCTACTCCCGCACCAAACCTCCACCTTCCCCACGTCTCTGGATCCACCCGCCTCCCTCTCCCACGCGCCCCTCCCAACGCACCCACGCCGGCGCCGGCCCCGGCCCCATCCACGCCGCCGCGCGCCTCTTCCTCTACGGCTGGCGTGCCACCTCCGCTACGGCCGGCGTGCCTCCATCCCCCCCGCCGCGCGCCACCTCCCCCGTGGCCGGCGCCCCTCCTCCTCCAACGCTGGCGCGCCTCCTCCCCCACGGAAGCCGCCCTCCGCCCCAACCACCTCCCCGCCACCAGGTGTGCCGCCGCCAGTAACCACCTAACGGCCGTCGTTGCCTGCAACCCTACGCTTCCGTCGCTGGACCACGACCTTTTCTTGGATCAAGACCGGCCCTCCCCCTGGTCTCGGCCGAGCGCCTCCCCTCCCAGAGTTCCACCTCCTACCTCACCAAGGTCGGCCGTCACCTACGCCATGCCCCGGTCCTATATTAAAAAGAAATAAACCAGGAAGTCCATATTAAAAAGATGGAGAAGTTCGATGATTATAGAAAACTCAGATTTCCTAGTTATTAAAGAATGGAAACGAGAAGTTCAAAAATAAAATAGCAAGAAGTTCAACTTTTAAATATAGAGCGCTTCAACATTTCATAAAAATATTAAGAAATAAAACCAGGAAGTCCATATTAAAAAGATGGAGAAGTTCGATGATTATAGAAAACCTCAGATTTTCCTCGTTATTAAAGAATGGAAACAAGAAGTTCAAAAATAAAATAAAAATAAGTTCAAATTCTGTAAATAAGCGCATCAAAATCCATAAAAAAGATTAAGAAATAAACCAGGAAGTCCATATTAAAAAGATGGAGAAGTTGGATGATTATAAAAAACTTAGATTTTCCTCGTTATTGAAGAATGAAAAAAAGAAGTTCGAAAATAAAATAACGAGAAGTTCAACGTTTAAAAATAGGGCGCTTCAAAATTCATAAAAAAGGATTAAGAAATTTAGATTAATATTCATAAAAAATTAGATTTTTTCATGTAACCGAGAGAAGTTCAGATTAATAACTGCCAGAAGTTCACGTACTACACGGTATGCATTTTGTATTAAAAAATAATAAAGCAAAGGCTAAATGTTTTTTGTTGTTGTAAGTTCAAGTCCTCGATCGGACAAAGTTAAACAAATTGTTGTGAGAGAGGTTTGTACAAAAGGAATGTGATTTGTGTAACACCGATGAATGGATGACAAAATTACAAACGAAAATACGCCACAGAAGTTCAACGTGAAAACAACAGGAAGTTCGACTACTATAGTGAATGAATTTGAGATGAAAAACTTTTAAAATTGTCGTGAGTATGAAAAAATGATCAACACGGGAAAGTTGCGTGTTTACAGCAGCTTTCCATCGGTATACCACTTCCTCAATTCTGATGAGTGGATGGAGAGCTACGACCAGTGGATGGAGATCTATGAGCAAAAAAAGCACGTGAAAAACAGAGTGAAGTTCAAGTAGACATGCCGAGAAGTTCGGGTTCTTCACGTGGTGCATTTTCGAAGAATCCGTTTCGCGATAAAGGCGGAACAAATGATCTCGCCATTTTCGAAATTACGTGGAAACGGATAGGAATCACAGAAAACCATCAACATGAAAAAGTTTCGCATTTTCCTTAGCTTTTCAACGGTATATTATTTGACTCATTCCGATAAAATTTGTAGAAATTACGACAAAAATACGTTTTTAGCCATTTTCAAAATTGACTTAAAACAGTAAGGAATTGGGAGAAACAATATATACCAAAAAGTTTCGCATGTCCTCAAGCTTTCCAATGCCGTATCATTTGCTGCATTCGGATATACGGTTAAAAAAATAGATCGAAAATACGAACTCGGTGAAACTAGTACCATTTGCTAAATTACTCATAAACCATTCAAAATTAGAAACAACTTTCTACATGAAAAAGTAGCGCATTTTCATAAGCTTTCCAATGCCATATTATTTGCCTCAATTAGATTAGCCGTTTAGAAATGACATCGAAAATACGAACTTGGTTGTTCGGTTTGCGAAATTTTATGATTTTCCAAATTACTCTTTAACCGTAGAGAATTAGAGAAAACTTTCAACATGTGAAAGTAGCGGTTTTGCAGCAGCTTTCCAATGCCATATAAATTGCCTCATTCCGATAAAAGGTTTAGAAATGCGATCGAAAATACGATTCTGGCTTTTTGTGTGAAGAAAAAACGGTTTTCAAAACTGCTCTTAAACCGCTTACATTTTGCCAAAAAATTAACTTGGGTCATGATATTGGTGTCCATAGCTTTCCGACGATATATAGCAAGCCCCATTTGGGCAATGTTGGCGGAAGTTCAACCTAGCACTGGGAGAAGTTCAGGTCGAACAATTCAGGCAGTAAAATTGAAAAAAACGCAATTTTATCACGACCCGAGAGCAAAATCCGCCAACGAGCGAGATTCCTATTTAAAACCAGTATTTAGTTGCTAAAAACGTTTCTAGATTACACTAACATCATATAGAACACGACTAACAAGAATAATTCGCGGGGGAAGCCATGGTTGCGAAGATAGCCCAAAGTTCGAGTTTGTACAGAGGGAATTTCAGACGCGTTACTCAGGCAGTTCAGGCTGTGATCAGAATATTATTCTGATCCCGTGATCAGAATAGTGTCTATGTATGTATGTATGTATGTATGTATGTATATAGAGTAACACTATTCTGATCCTGGGATCAGAATAGTTATTTGGATCACAGCGCCCTCTATATAGGGCCGATCGACTTGTTCCTGAGATATAAAAACAAAAAACCGAACCCCACCTCCCACCTCCCACTCTTCCACCTCTCGGCCCCCATCCCGACCCACATCCCCACGGTGTGGCCTCCTCCCCCGCGGCCGGCGCGCCACCTCCCCTCCTCCCCAACGGCACCGCGGCCCCCTCCCCTCCTCCCCAACGGCGGCGCGGCCCCCTCCCCTCCTCCCCAACGGCAACGCGGCCAGCTCCCCTTCTCCCCGACGGTGGCACGACCACCTCCCCTCCTCCCAAACAGCGGCGCGGCCCCCTTCCCTCCTCTCCAATGGCGGCGCGGCCTCCTCCCCTCCTCCCCAACAGCGGTGCGGCCTCCTCTCCTCCTCCCCAACGGCGGTGCGGCCCCGGAACCCCCGCATGCTTTCACCGATCTGCCCTGGTTCCCGAGCGCCATCGCCGGTCCCCGGATCCCACGAGCAGCCGCCGCCTTCCTGGCCGGTGAGGACGAAGATGCCGGCGCCGAGGTGGCAGCCGAAGCCGAGCCACGTGAGGCAGCGCCGCATCTCGTTCTCGATCCGGCGCCGCATCGCACCGAGCTCCAAGGCATCGCGTGGAGCGGCCGGCGAGGAGGCGGCCCCTGAGCTGCGCGGGCGTCACGGCCAGCGCGCCCCAGCTAGCGAACAACGACTCCAGGAAGAAGTCATCCTTGCCCCACCGCCAGTAGCTCCTTGTCTTGGCCGCTGGCTTCTCTTGCGGCGCTCCCACGGGCTCCATGGCCTAGAGCTTTGGGTCAGAGCATGGCTTCACTCTGTTTGTCCGCGCACAGGTGCATGACAAGTTATTCTGAATCGTCGTCTCCGGAGGTGAAGTGACTGCAGAATGCGAACAGCACAAACCCGTTGTCTTCTTCCATTGGCCGCCAACTCGCCATCGTTGTGGACTCCCTATCCGTCCGTCCTATCTTTATCGTGCACCAGAAATCACATACCAAGCACGACTTTGTTTTTGTTGGAAAACCAAGCACGAATCTTGCTGTGACGATTTGCTAGAAAACAAAGGGATACCGGAGGTGAACTCTGGGAATAAAAGTTGCACTCTTTCGTATTTGTTCTGCAACTTTTGTTACTTGGCAAAAAAAGTTGATGAAGTTCATGTATTACTGTCATTGAAAATATCGTAAAAAAGAGGACAGACGAGACCCCAAAAAATCAGGGGCATTCGTCAAAAACTAGAAGTTCATGAAAGAAACTAGGGGGGCGTTAATAATATCTTAGTTGATATGACAACCCTTTCAGGTTCAAATATTAAAAACCATGAAGTTCAACAAAAAACAATAATCATGGAGTTCAAAACAGAAGAAGCAAAAATTTCATGTTCAAAACATTGTACAACATGCTCTGGGGGAGTGTCATCTTCTAACATAAAAACATGGGTCTAAAAACATCATGTTGTTCAACTTTTCGTTCATTATTATTTCCTCAAGTTCAGCCGTATTTACGGATGCAAAAAAGTAATGTTAACTCTCGAAGTTCATATATAATAAATTAGAGAGTTCGACAAAAACGTGAAAACAAAAAAGATACACATATGTTTATACAAAAAAAGCGAGATGTTCAAGGTGAAAAGAATGAGAAGTTCAACTACTACAAAGAATGCATTTCAGGTAAGAATAAAAGTATAGAAAAATAAAAACTTAAAAGGTTTGTTTCAAGAAGTTCACGTGCTTTGTCCGGGGAAGTTCAAAAATTCTTGCGAGATATGTTCACCTTGTATTTCCATGTTCAAAAACAAAAAAGATTGTTTTTTTGCATTTTAAAATAATTCTATCAATCAACAAAGGGGTTCAGTTATTATTTGGGAGCAATTTGATTTTAAAGATAAAATAAAAAATTCAAATTATAAAGATTAAGAAAAATAAAACCAGGAAGTCCATATTAAAAAGATGGAGAAGTTCGATGACTATAGAAAACTCAGATTTTCCTCGTTATTAAAGAGTGGAAACAAGAAGTTCAAAAAAACAACAAGAAGTTCAACTTTTAAAAATAGAGTGCTTCAAAATTCATAAAAATATTAATAAATAAAATCAGGAAGTCCAAATTAAACAGATGAAGAAGTTTGATGATTATAGAAAACTCAGATTTTCCTCGTTATTAAAGATTGGAAATAAGAAGTTCAAAAATAAAAAATAAGAAGTTCAACTTTTAAAAATAGAGCGCTTCAAAATTCATAAAAAAGGATTAAGAAATTCAGATAAATATTTATAAAAAACTCAGATATTTTCACGTAACCGAGAGAAGTTCGATTGATAACTGCCAGAAGTTCACGTACTACACGGTGTGCATTTTGTATTAAAAAGGAATAAAAAAGCAAAGGTTAAAAGTTTTGTTGTTGTAAGTTCAAGTCCTCGGTCAGAGAAAGTTAAAAAATTATTGTGAGAGGGGTTTGTACAAAAGGAGTATCATTTGTGTAACACTAACGAATGGATGAGAAAATTACAAACGAAAATACGTCACAGCAGTTCAACGTGAAAACAACATGAAGTTCAACTACTACGCTGAATGAATTTCAGATGAAAAACTTCTAAAACCATCGCGAGTATGAAAAAACGATCAACACGGGAAAGTTATGTGCTTACAGCAGCTTTCCACCGGTATATCACTTGCTCAATTCCGGTGAGTGCATGGAGAGTTACGAGCAGTGGATGGAGACCTACAAGCAAAAAAATCACGTGAAAAACAGAGTGAAGTTTAGGTACATGCGCCGAGAAGTTCAGGTTCCTCACGCAGTGCATTTTTGAAGAATCTGTTTCGCGATAGAGGCAGAACGAATGATCCCGCCGTTTTCAAAATTACTTGAAAACGGCTAAGAATCAGAGATAACCATCAACATGAAAAAGTTTGGCATTTTCCGTAGCTTTTTAACGGTATATTATTTGCCCAATTCCGATAAAGTTTGTAGAAATTACGGCAAAAATATGTTTTTCGCCATTTTCGAAACTGACTTAAAACCGTAAAGAACTGGGAGAAACAATACATACCAAAAACTTTTGCATTTGTTCAAGCTTTCCAACGCCATATCATTTACTGCATTCGGACGCACCATTAAAAAATTGGCTCGAAAATACAAACTCGGTAGGACTTGGACCATTTTTAAATTACTCGTAAACCATTCATAGTTAGAAAAAAACTTTCAAGATAAAAAAGTAGCACATTTTCATAAGCTTTGCAATGCCATATCATATGCCTCCATTGGATTAGCCGTTTAGAAATGACATCGAAAAAACGAACTCAATTGTTTGGTTTACAAAATTTTACCTTTTTTAAAATTACTCTTTAACCATAGGGAATTAGAGAAAACTTTCCACATGTGGAAGGAGAGGTTTTGCAGCAGCTTTCCAACGCCATATTATATGCCTCATTCCGATAAACGGTTTAGCAATGCGATCGAAAATACGATTCAGGTTTTTTGTGCGAAGAGAAAACGATTTTCAAAACTGCTCTTAAACCGCTTACATTTTGTCAAAATTTTAACTTGGATCATGATACTGGTGTCCATAGCTTTCCAACGGTATATCGCAAGCCCCATTTCGGCAAAGTTGGCGGAAGTTCAACCTAGTTCACAGGGAAGTTCAACGTACTACTAGCGGGGCAGGTCAGGTTGTGATCAGAATATTATTCTGATCCCGTGATCAGAATAGTGTATATATATATATATATATTCCTAAGACTCAAAATAGTTTTGTTCTAGACTCAACAACATCAGCGGTTCGATCAAGCAGGGGGCTCCTAAGTTGGATGGCTCTGATTACCAACTTGTAATGCCCAATATGTGACTATACTCCATACATGTCGATGCATGACTTGGGGCATAAGCGCATATTGGTATGGTTGCAAGAGTGGTTGTATCTTTGCTCATCTCATGTACTAAACAGATAGAATACGAGCTTTGGCGTACAGTCGCCACAATGTCACACAATAACATCAAGTTATACAATCATTCAAGATGAACACAAAGTCCGGCTACGGAGGAAATCAAATGAATAAAAGACAACCACCCATGCTAAGTCCCGATCGACCCTACTGGGCACCACTACTGATAATCCGGAAAGGAGACATAGTAACGGCCAAGATCCTCGTCGAACTCCCACTTGAGCTCGGTGGCATCACCTGCATCGGTAGCATTGGCACCTGCAACTGTGTTTGTAGTATACTATGAGCCACGGGGACTCATCAATCTCAAAACCTGCGATAGCAATACTATTTAAGCTCATAGGAAAAGTATGGGAATATGGTGGAGTTGCAGCAAGCACTAAGCATTGTATGGTGGCTAGCTTACGAATACAAGGATAAGATGAGAAACTATGCAACAGTCACAAACTAGTAATGATCAAGAAGTGATCATGAACTACTTACGTTCAAACATAACCCCACCATGTTCTCTTCCCGAACCTCGTAGAAAAGAGACCATCACGGTTACACACGCGGTTGGTGTATTTTAATTGAGTCTGGTTTCAAGTTCACTACAACCGAATATTAAAAACACCCGTCTGCCACATAACTGCTGGCACGGCTTTCGAAAGATTAAACCCTGCAGGGGTGTCCCAACTTAGCCCATGACAAGCTCATGATCCGCGGAGACAATCCTCCATCGCGGGACCCTCCGATCAGACTCGGAATCCCGGTGCACAAGACATTTCGACAATGGTAAAACTAGTCCAACAAGACCTCCCGACGTGCCGACATCCTGATAGTAGCCGCGCGTATCTCGTCCCAGGCCATGCCGGATGAGCTATGGTTACAGCGGCCAAAGAACCCCAACACTACAAAAAAGACACTTCCACAATGATACGTGTTTGTCACAGTAGGTCACATTTTCTGTCATGCATGTGCATCCATGACAAATTTATAACAGAATCAAGATAGTCATACCTGTGCTGTCGTAGAAGTGTTCCATGACATTACCAAAATTATCATCACGGAAGTGTCCACTTCCATGAAGATAAATCACGCGTCATGGAAGTGCTTTCGTCAAGGATGACCGACACGTGGCATCCACCATAATGAAATGCCGTTAAGCTATCGGGTCCATTTTTGGATCCGATAACCCGCTAACAGCCCAGACAATGAGGATTTTCTACGTGTAAAATTCTCATTGGCCGGAGGAAACACGTGTTGGCTCACCGTTGGCACAAATGTCATCCATTCATTGGACAGAAGGCGCCTATGATACGTCGACACGTGGCACGGCCCAACAGAGACCCATTCTGGTGAAAAGGTCGGTCTGTTTGACTTGGCTAAAAGGTAACGGGCCAGCCCACGGAAAGCGTGTTAACGGCCTGTTCGTATATAGCTGATACGTCTCCAACGTATCTATAATTTTTGATTGCTCCGTGCTATGTTATCTACAGTTTTGGGCAATATTGGGCTTTATTATCCACTTTTATATTATTTTTGGGACTAACCTATTAACTGGAGGCCCAGCCCAGATTTGCTGTTTTATGCCTATTTCAGTGTTTCGAAGAAAAGGAATATCAAACGGAGTCGAAACGGAACGAAATCAACTGGAGAAGTTATTTTTGGAACGAAACCTACCGGATAGACTTGGACCCTATGTCAAAACATGAGGGAGGTGCTATGTGTTTGATCTCTCTCTCGTGTTCTTGATTTGGCACGATCTTGATGTATCGCGAGCTTTGCTATTATAGTTGGATCTTATGTTTCTTCTCCCCCTCTACTCTCTTGTAATGGATTGAGTTTTCCCTTTGAAGTAATCTTATCGAATTGAGTCTTTAAAAATTTGAGAACACTTGACATATGTCTTGCCGTGCGTATCTGTGGTGACAATGGGATATCACGTGATTCACTTTATGTATGTTTTGGTGATCAACTTGCGGGTTCCGCCCATGAACCTATGCATAGGGGTTGGCACACATTTTCATCATGATTCTCCGGTAGAAACTTTGGGGCACTCTTTGAGGTTCTATGTGTTGGTTGAATAGATGAATCTGAGATTGTGTGATACATATCGTATAATCATACCCACGGATACTTGAGGTGACACTGGAGTATCTAGGTGACATTAGGGTTTTGGTTGATTTGTATCTTAAGGTGTTGTTCTAGTACGAACTCTAGGGCTGTTTGTGACACTTATAGGAATAGCCCAACAGATTGATTGGAAAGAATAACTTTGAGGTGGTTTCGTACCCTACCATAATCTCTTCGTTTGTTCTCCTCTATTAGTGACTTTGGAGTGACTCTTTGTTGCATGTTGAGGGATAGTTATATGATCCAATTATGTTATTATTGTTGAGAGAACTTGCACTAGTGAAAGTATGAACCCTAGGCCTTGTTTCAATGCATTGCAATACCGTTTACGCTCACTTTTATCATTAGTTACCTTGCTGTTTTTATATTTCTAGATGACAAAAACCTATATCTACCATCCATATTGCACTTGTATCACCATCTCTTCGCCGAACTAGTGCACCTATACAATTTACCATTGTATTGGGTGTGTTGGGGACACAAGAGACTCTTTGTTATTTGGTTGCGGGGTTGCTTGAGAGAGACCATCTTCATCCTACGCCTCCCACAGATTGATAAACCTTAGGTCATCCACTTGAGGGAAATTTGCTACTGTCCTACAAACCTCTGCACTTGGAGGCCCAACAACGTCTACAAGAAGAAGGTTGCGTAGTAGACATCAAGCTCTTTTCTGGCGCCGTTGGCGGGGAGGTGAGTGCTTGAAGGTATATCTTCAGATCTTGCAATCAAATCTTTTTGTTTCTTGTTTTAGCACTAGCCTAGTTTATAAAACAAAACTACAAAAAAATGGAATTGAGTTTGTCTCATACGCTTCACCTTTTTAATATCTTTCATGAGTATGATGGAAAGGAAAATTGTGCTCAAGTACTAGAAGAAGAATTACATAGAATTCTTGGCACTAAATATTTGAATGATGAGCATGATTGCAATGTTGTTAGTACAAATTCTTTGAATATCCATGATGCTAATGATGATTGCACTAGTTATGATGAAAATGCCTCCTATAAACATGTCAATTTTTGTGGAGTGCATTGGGTTTGTAAGTACACACCAAATAGGGAAGATAGATATTGCAAGAGGCACAAGTACTTAGAAACCAAATTGTTGCAAGAAGAGCTAGATGAATGCGCTGAAAGATTCAATATTTTTCGCGCTCCTTGTGAACTTTGCAATGAACATGGTCATCTAAAGCTCCAATGTTATTTGTTTCATGATCAAGTCGTGTCCAAATATTGTGATAATTTGATTACCCTTGAGCATCATAAAGAGCTTAGCCTTCTTTTGGGTTATGAATAAATGAAACGTATAACTGAGTGTATTCCAAAATTTAATCTTGATAAAATTCTTGATTTTGATCTAGAAAAGATTTATATGTATTGTGCGGTGAATTGCATTGAAAATCCTTATATTGCCAATTACATAAAGAAAAGAAAACAAATAGAAGATGAAGAGAATACTAATGAAAGGGAAGAGACTTCCCAATATCCTCCTATTATTTCTTATGATGAATCAGGTAACGAGGAGGAGCCTTCTATTCAACCAATCTCATTAATAAGGGCTCCAAAAAGAGGATTGAACCCACACATGATGTGGTGGAGAAGAAGAAAAGAAAAAGGAAGAGAGGTAAAAAGGTATCTCTCCCAAATAAAGTTGCTCCTATTATTGTTGTGCCTCATGAAAATGAAGATGATACACTTGATGATGATCTCGTTATGCCTATTGCTTGTTGTGATGATTATGATTGGGAAGATAATGATACTCCTTATGATCTTGAAAATCTTTTTGGCACTTTCTTGGAAGAATATTATAATTGCTATACTATTGGTGCTATCCATACTATTAATGATGAGAGTGATTATGCTTATGATACGAAAAGGCCCAAGCTTGGGGAAGCTATGTTTGATGAGGATGACATATTTGAGAATATATTTGCTGCAATTAATGTTTGTCCCAAGCTTGGGGATGCTATGCTTATTAATGATGATATTTTTAGTCTCCCAAGTTTTGATATGCAAAGTTGTTATGATGATAGCATGCCTTCTACCTATGATGAATATATTGATGAAAGTGGGTTCGGAAGAGTGTCAACTTTAGGAAGTAGTGATCCCACAATATTGGAGGATGTTGAATCTTATAATATTTATGAAAGTGGATTTGGAGAGGTCATGAATTATTTAGTGATATATCCACTATTTCGGAAGAGGTTTCAATCGATTATGATGAGAACAAAGTTGCTACTTATGATGATTATTGTGATAAAACTTATGCTATAAAGAGTAGTGATGATTATCCTTTCTCTGAACATTACTCTTTTAATGTGGAAACAATTTATAGTATTCAAGTCTCCTATGATACTCCCACTATCCCGAATGAGAAGAATTTTGCTTATGTGGAGAGTAATAAAATTTCTATGCATGTAGATCATGAAAAGAATGCTTTAGGTGCTAGTTATATTGTTGAATTCATTCATGATGCTACTGAAAATTATTGTGAGAGAGGATCATATGCTTCTACATATTGCAATAATATCAAGTTTCCTCTCTATGTGCTTAAAGTTTTGAAGTTATGCTTGTTTTGCCTTCCTATGCAAGTTGATTCTTGTTCCCATAAGTTGTTTGCTCACAAAATCCCTATGCATAGGAAGTGGGTTAGACTTAAATGTGCTAGTCATATTCTTCATGATGCTCTCTTTATGTTTCAGTTCTTATCTTTTATGTGAGCATCATTGAAATCATAATGCCTAGCTAGGGGCATTAAACGATAGCGCTTGTTGGGAGGCAACCCAATTTTATTTTAGTTTCTTTCTTTTCGGTTCTGTTTAGGATTAAATAATCAATCTAGCTTATGTTTAGATGTGGTTTTATGTTTTAATTAGTGTTTGTGCCAAGTAGAACCTTTGGGAAGACTTGGGTGAAGTCTTTATGATCATGCTGTAAAAAACAGAAACTTTAGAGCTCACGAAATTAGCTAAAACTTTTTACTGGAGAGTGCTATTTAGTTGATTCTTTTTGCAGATTATTACTAGACAAATTCGTCAGGTCCAACATTTTAGTTTAGAATTTTTGGAGTGCCAGAAGTTTTCGTTAGTTACAGATTACTACAGACTATTCTGTTTTTGACAGATTCTGTTTTTCGTGTGTTGTTTGCTTATTCTGATGAATCTATGGCTAGTAAAATAGTTTATAAACCATAGAGAAGTTGGAATACAGTAGGTTTAACACCAATATAAATAAAGAATGAGTTCATTACATTACCATGAAGTGGTGTTTTGTTTTCTTTCGCTAACGGAGCTTACGAGTTTTCTGTTAAGTTTTGTGTTGTGAAGTTTTCAAGTTTTGGGTAAAGATTTAATGGACTACGGAATAAGGAGTGGAAAGAGCCTAAGCTTGGGGATGCCCAAGGAACCCCAAGGTAATATTCAAGGATATCCAAGAGCCTAAGCTTGGGGATGCCCCGGAAGGCATCCCCTCTTTCGTCTTCGTTCATCGGTAACTTTACTTGGAGCTATATTTTTATTCACTACATGATATGTGTTTTGCTTGGAGCGTCATTTTATTTTCTTTTGTTTTGCTTGCTGTTTGAATAAAGTATCAAGATCTGAAATCCTTAAATGTTAGAGAGTATTCACATAGTTTCATAATTATTCGACTACTCATTGATCTTCACTTATATCTTTCGGAGTAGTTTGTCATTTGCTCTAGTGCTTCACTTATATCTTTTAGAGCATGGTTGTAGTTTTATTTTGAAGAAATAGATGAACTCTCATGCTTCACTTATATTATTTTAAGAGTCTTAAATAGCATGGTAATGTGCTTAATCTTAATATGCTAAGCATAAAAGATTAGTAAAAGAAAAATTCTTATGAGTGCATTGAATACTATGAGAAGTTTGATGCTCGATAATTGTTTTGAGATATGAAGATGGTGATATTAGAGTCATGCTAGTTGAGTAGTTGTGAATTTGAGAAATACTTGTGTTAAAGTTTGTGATTCCCGTAGCATGCACGTATGGTGAACTATTATGTGATGAAGTCGGAGCATGATTTATTTATTGATTGTCTTCCTTATGAGTGGCGGTCGGGGACGAGCGATGGTATTTTCCTACCAATCTATCCCCCTAGGAGCATGCGCGTAATACTTTGCTTTGATAACTTCTAGATTTTTGCAATAAGTATACGAGTTCTTTATGACTAATGTTGAGTCCATGGATTATACGCACTTTTCCCATCCTTCCACCATTGCTAGCCTCGCTTATACCGCTCACTTTTTGCCGGTATCATAGACCCACCATATATCTTCCTCAAAACAGCCACCATACCTACCTATCATGGCATTTCCATAGCCATTCCGAGATATATTGCCATGCAACTTTCCACCGTTCCGTTTATTATGACACGCTCCATCATTGTCATATTGCTTAGCATGATCATGTAGTAGACATTGCATTTGTGGCAAAGCCACCATTCATAATTCTTTCATACATATCGCTCATGAGTCATCGCACATCCCGGTAGACCGCCAGAGGCATTCATATAGAGTCATATTTTGTTCTAAGTATCGAGTTGTAATTCATGAGTTGTAAGTAAATAAAAGTGTGATGATCATCATTATTAGAGCATTGTCCCAGTGAGGAAAGGATGATGGAGACTATGTTTCCCCCACAAGTCGGGATGAGACTCCGGACAAAAAATAAAAAAAGAGAAAAAAAAGAGGCCATAAAAAAGAGAAAAGGCTCAAACAAAAAAAATAAAAAAATAAAAAATGAGAGAAAAAGAGAGAAGGGGCAATGCTACTATCCTTTTACCACACTTGTGCTTCAAAGTAGCACCATGATCTTTATGATAGAGAGTCTCCTATTTTGTCACTTTCATATACTAGTGGGAATTTTCATTATAGGACTTGGCTTGTATATTCCAATCATGGGCTTCCTCAAATTGCCCTAGGTCTTCGTGAGCAAGCGAGTTGGATGCACACCCACTTAGTTTCTTTTGATGAGCTTTCATATACTAATAGCTCTAGTGCATCCGTTGCATGGCAATCCCTACTCACTCACATTGATATCTATTGATGGGCATCTCCATAGCCCATTGATACGCCTAGTTGATGTGAGACTATCTTCCCCTCTTTTTGTCTTCTCCACAACCACCATTCTATTCCACATATAGTGCTATCTCCATGGCTCACGCTCATGTATTGCGTGAAGATCGAAAAAGTTTTGAAAAAGTTAGAGTATGAAACAATTGCTTGGCTTGTCATCGGGGTTGTGCATGATTTAAATACTTTGTGTGGTGAAGATAGAGCATAGCCAGACTATATGATTTTGTAGGGATGAACTTTCTTTGGCCATGTTATTTTGAGAATACATAATTGCTTTGTTAGTATGCTTGAAGTATTATTATTTTTATGTCAATATGAACTTTTATCTTGAATCTTTCGGATCTGAATATTCATATCACAAGTAAGAAGAATTACATTGAAATTATCCCAAGTATCACTCCACATCAAAAATTCTTTTTTATCATTTACCTACTCGAGGACGAGCAGGAATTAAGCTTGGGGATGCTTGATACGTCTCCAACGTATCTATAATTTTTGATTGCTCCATGCTATGTTATCTATTGTTTTGGGCAATATTGGGCTTTATTATCCACTTTTATATTATTTTTGGGACTAACCTATTAACCGGAGGCCCAGCCCAGATTTGTTGTTTTATGCCTATTTCAGTGTTTCGAAGAAAAGGAATATCAAACGGAGTCGAAACGGAACGAAATCAACTAGAGAAGTTATTTTTTGAAGGAAACCTACCGGATAGACTTGGACCCTACGTCAGAAGATGAGGGAGGTGCTCACGATGGTAGGGGCGCGCCCACCCCCTGGGGCGCGCCCCCCTGCCTTGTGCCCCCCCCCCTTCGGTCCACCGACGTACTCCTTTCACCCATATATACCTACGTATCCTAAAACTTCCAGAACAGAGATTAGATCAGGAGTTCCGCCGCCGCAAGCTTCTGTAGCCACCAAAAACCAATCGGGACCCTGTTCCGGCACCCTGCCAGAGGGGGGGAACCCTCACCGGTGGCCATCTTCATCATCTCGGCGCTCTGCATGACGAGGAGGGAGTAGTTCACCCTCGGGGCTGAGGGTATGTACCAGTAGCTATGTGTTTGATCTCTCTCTCTCTCTCATGTTCTTGATTTGGCACGATCTTGATGTATCGCGAGCTTTGCTATTATAGTTGGATCTTATGCTTCTTCTCCCCCTCTACTCTCTTGTAATGGGTTGAGTTTTCCCTTTGAAGTAATCTTATCGGATTGAGTTTTCAAAGATTTGAGAACACTTGATGTATGTCTTGTAGTGCGTATCTGTGGTGACAATGGGATATCACGTGATTCACTTGATGTATGTTTTGGTGATCAACTTGAGGGTTCCGCCCATGAACCTATGCATAGGGGTTGGCACACGTTTTCGTCGTGATTCTCCGGTAGAAACTTTGGGGCACTCTTTGAGGTTCTATGTGTTGGTTGAATAGATGAATCTGAGATTGTGTGATACATATCGTATAATCATACCCACGGATACTTGAGGTGACACTGGAGTATCTAGGTGACATTAGGGTTTTGGTTGATTTGTATCTTAAGGTGTTATTCTAGTACGAACTCTAGGGCTGTTTGTGACACTTATAGGAATAGCCCAACGGATTGATTGGAAAGAATAACTTTGAGGTGGTTTCGTACCCTACCATAATCTCTTCGTTTGTTCTCCTCTATTAGTGACTTTGGAGTGGCTCTTTGTTGCATGTTGAGGGATAGTTATATGATCCAATTATGTTACTATTGTTGAGAGAACTTGCACTAGTGAAAGTATGAACCCTAGGCATTGTTTCAACGCATTGCAATACCGTTTACGCTCACTTTTATCATTAGTTACCTTGTTGTTTTTATATTTCCAGATTACAAAAACCTATATCTACCATCCATATTGCACTTGTATCACCATCTCTTCGCCGAACTAGTGCACCTATACAATTTACCGTTGTATTGGGTGTGTTGGGGACACAAGAGACTCTTTGTTATTTGGTTGCAGGGTTGCTTGAGAGAGACCATCTTCATCCTACGCCTCCCACGGATTGATAAACCTTAGGTCATCCACTTGAGGGAAATTTGCTACTGTCCTACAAACCTCTGCACTTGTAGGCCCAACAACGTCTACAAGAAGAAGGTTGCGTAGTAGACATCAATAGCCCATTTATGCCCCATTACGGCCTATCCGAATTAAGCCCAGTAGCTTTATCTGGGCCTTCCAATATGATTCTAGCCCGTTGTAACTTCTGGCCCATGTATGGCCCATGATGTCTTTCGTCCCATACGAGACCATTTGTAACTTTGGCCCATTAACGGCCCGTGGTGAATCTGGCCCGCAATGAATAGTGTACCCCTTTATACCCATTAACAGCACATTATTCCATTGGGCCATTTCCAACCCGTGTGATCTTTCAGCCTTCTCATGGCCAATTTATTCTTGGGCTCATTTCCAGCATTCGGTTACTTACGGCCCGTCATTGGCCTTTTCTGCCTGTGGGCCAAATTCAGCCTGCGGTTACAATCGGCCCGTTTGCGGCCCGTTACTCCGTTGGGTCATTTTCGTAACGTCATCAAATACGGTCGATTAATGACGGCCTGTTATTGTCGGCCCATGAACGGATGATTCCAAATCTAGCCCGTTTACGGCCCATAATGCGGTATGTTATTGGCCCATGTTTGACCTATCGATCATACGGCACGTAGAAGGCCCATTCATGCTACGGCCCGTAGAAGGCCCATTCTTTCTACGGCCCTAGGAAGGCCCATTGTTTCTGCGGCCCATAGGAGGCCCATGGTAACTACAGTAAATATGTAACCCATGGTTATTGTGGCCTAGTTTTATAAAATAGGTTATTGCGGCCACTAGCAAACCGCGGAAAAAGAACTGCACTGACTACAAGCAAACAATAGAAAAGACAACAAGGAAATAAATAAGCAAGCAACTTACGCTAGGCTATCATGGCTATTACACATATTACATCCACTGGGCATCAAAGTTCGCCACCAGTGCAAATATAGGGAACAAAGCAGCATATCATATACATTGGTTGTCAAAGTTGGCGACCAGTGCAAATAAACGCCGCAGCAAAACAAGTCCAGAACTGAAACAACTTGAGAAGAGCTCAAGAAACAATATCCTGGGTACCCATAATGCTGGCAAGATGCTTAGCAAGCTTATTAACTTTCTCTTGTTTGGCTCTTAAATCCTCTAGGACTTGTTGTTGCACCAGAAAGTATGCATCTGAATTCTGTAGGGTCTTCCTCAGTCCTTCGGCTTCCTGTCGCATAACATCTGATTGATGTCTTTCAACTTGAAGTTGAGACTCAAGAAGCCAAACTGACTCAGGTAGTGAGTTCGAAGAGCTGGTGCCGGCAGTAGTAGCCAGTAACTCGAACACTACATCAAGACAGGACTTTGGGGTTGTCTCAGTGTCTTCAATATAGTTTTTATCAGCTTTCTTGGATACCAACAGGGATGTCTCACTATCTTGAACCTTATTTGCATTACTTCCTTTACCATTGCATAATGGGGTACTCTTCTCCAATATTTTGTCCACGTTCTAAAAGAGAAACAAACAAACACATCACAGGTTTACAATGTAGCATATGAAATTCATTTTGGTAAACCAGTTCAGTAGTAAGGTGGACAGGATAACAACATGAAACAAACATATATCTATGTAGTATGGTCACCGTATGGTCTATATCATTCTAGTTTATGTTGCCAAATCAAGATAGATATAGTTTGAATCATATCTATTTAAGATAAAGCGGCATAGACAGAATATAAGTGTGGGAAACTACACGGCAATAACAACACTTTTAATGTGCATGGCATGAGAACATAACTGTTTATTCAATTGAAACTGAAATCAACATAGAGCAAGTTACAACAGCAAACACGTTGAAGAAACAGGTTTAAAACATACCTGTTGCGCCATTGGAGTTTCAATTGCATCCTTCAATTTCAAATTAGTTGGTATGAGTAAATACAGTGATGCAAGAGCAAAGTAGTATGAACCATAGCTACCGAACCTGACCTGAGAACAATTCTTCTTATGCTTTAAGCGTTGACTTGGGGTTCGGAGTGGTGGTCCTCGTGCTTCGGGCACTGCAGTTGCCTTACTAACTCCTCGTGTTTGGGTGCTCTATGGTGGAGACGGTGCTGTGTCAACTGGAACTGGGTTACTATCTGCTGGGGTTGGGGTTAGAAGGGGTGTAGCTGGTTCTCTGTCAAACTGGGTAGGGGTACAATCTACGTGAGTCTGAGTTATGTGTGGTGGGGTTGGTTCTTGGGCAAGTACAACCGTGGTTCTATCTGCATCGACAGGTAGCACAATCTTTTCTGAAGACCATGTTTTTACTCCCACAGATACTGGCATCACCCCCTCCAATTGAAATGGCTGATAAACAAGAAAAGTAATTGAATGTACAAACATTGTAAGATAGACAGGTGCAATGGATAGTAGGGAAGAAAACAGGGCATGAAATAATTCACATTTATGTTGTCTAACCAAACAGAGTAGCGGGACATAATTTCGCATATATGATGGCTAATTAAACAAGATAGCATGACACAATTTCAAATGTATGATGGCTAACTAAATAGGATAGAATGACATAATTCAAAATATGATGATTATGTAAACAGGATGAGATGATATAACTATATTATGTCTTTAGAAAATGGGTAGGCATGCCATAATTCAGATACATGCTGTCTATGTAAACATCTTGGCATGATATAATTCGAATATATGATTTATATACTAAGCAAGTGAGCAGAGGGCAATTGCATATATGATGTGTCAACTAAGGAGGTGGCATTCAATATTGTGCATATGATGTAAAAACTAAGCATTGCAATACAACATATGCATGATATGAGTAATATAACCCTGCCAAGTTTGAGCATACACCTCAGGGGGATAATAGGACTGGTCATCTGCCTCTGAATCATCCTCTGAAGAGCTATCTGTAACCAGCAAGATATCTGCTTCAGCAGGTAGCATTGTCTGCTCTGAAGACCTTGTTTTCACTCTAGATTTCTCCATCACCAATTCAAATGGCTGATGCACAGGAAGAGCAGTTGAATATACAAACATTGTCGACAAATGCAACGAGAAATGCTAAAAAAAGAATGGCATGGTATAATTCACATATATGACACTTGGCTAAACAGCATGGCATTGCATAATTCACATATATAATGCCTTGCAACAAGATAGCATTACATAATTCACATATATAATGTATTGCAACAAGATGGCATCGCATAATTCACATATATGGTAATTAGACACTAAACAGGTGGCATTCACACAAAGCATGTCTAAACTAAGCAAATGACATAGCAATGCAAGATACCATACGCACGATATGAGCAAGATAACCCTGCCAACTTAGAGCATGCACCTCGGGGGGGGGGGGAATAGGACTGGTCATCTGTCTCTGAATCCTCCTCTAAGGAGCTATCCGTAACGAGCAAGACTTCGTCAGATAGCATTGTCGGCTCTGAAGACCTTGTTTCCACTTCAGATTTTTTTTCCATGACCATGCTGAATGGCTGATGCACAGGAAGAGTAATTGAATGTACTAAAATTGTTGACAAATTTAACACGTAATAAAAAATGATGGCATGATATAATTCACATATAAGATGACTGGCTAACCAGGGTGGCATTGCAAAATTCACATATATGATGCCTGGCTAAACAAGATGGCATTGCATGATTCACATATACGATAAAGAAACTAAACAGATGGCATTGACACAAAGCATGTCTAAACTAAGCACATGACATATTTGATGTATCCAGTAAGCAATGCAAGGCACCATATGCATGATATTACCAACAACAGCATGCCAAGTTAGAGCGAAGACCTCAGGGGGTAAATAGGAGTGGTCCTCTCCTTCTGAATCCCCCTCAGAACAGTTATCTTCCTCTTGATTACGATCCGAAATGGGTGGAGGGGGGCTACCTTTGTGCCCACCATGGAGCGACGTCTGCATGAAATTTTATTGCCACGCAAGGCTCGTCTCTTTTGCTCTACATGTTCAGTTCCATTGTGTACAATAACTGACATGCATAGGAATAAAACATAGTGAGATTATGTAAGGAGTGCATGCACAAATCCAGAGTGATGGTAGCAAACTCTGGATAGACCCAAAACCAATGATAGCAGGCAGATAATAGCTTTAGTTAAAAAATACAGATAATGGATCCTTTAATGTTTGTTTGCACCCAACATGAAACTCATAGTAGACACCCGAGATTAACGAGATAGTAGATAGATAGTACTGATTGTTGTCCCAATATGTGTTGGAAATATGCCCTAGAGGCAATAATAAAATGTTTATTATTATATTTCCTTGTTCATGATAATTGTCTATTGTTCATGATATAATTGTGTTACCCGGAAATCGTAATACATGTGTGAATACATAGACCACAACATGTCCCTAGTGAGCCTCTAGTTGACTAGCTCGTTGATCAACAGATAGTCATGGTTTCCTGACTATTGACATTAGATGTCATTGATAACGGGATCACACCATTAGGAGAATGATGTGATGGACAAGACCCAATCCTAAGCATAGCACAAGATCGTGTAGTTCGTTTGCTAGAGCTTTTCCAATGTCAAGTATCATTTCCTTAGACCATGAGATTGTGCAACTCCCGGATACCATAGGAGTGCTTTGGGTGTGCCAACCATCACAACGTAACTGGGTGGCTATAAAGGTGCACTACGGGTATCTCCGAAAGTGTCTGTCGGGTTTGCATGAATCGAGACTGGGACTTGTCACTCCGTATGACGGAGAGGTATCTCTGGGCCCACTCGGTAATGCATCATCATAATGAGCTCATTGTGACCAAGTGTTTGGTCACGGGATCATGCATTACGGTACGAGTAAAGTGACTTGCCGGTAACGAGATTGAACGAGGTATTGGGATACCGACGATCGAATCTCGGGCAAGTAACGTACCGATTGACAAAGGGAATTGTATACCGGATTACATGAATCCTCGACATCGTGGTTCATCTGATGAGATCATCGAGGCGCATGTGGGAGCCAACATGGGTATCCAGATCCCGCTGTTGGTTATTGACCGGAGAGTCGTCTCGGTCATGTCTGCGTGTCTCTCGAACCCGTAGGGTCTACACACTTAAGGTTCGGTGGCGCTAGGGTTGTAGAGATATTAGTATGCGGTAACCCGAAAGTTGTTCGAAGTCCTGGATGAGATCCTGGACGTCACAAGGAGTTCCGAAATGGTCCAGAGGTAAAGATTTATATATAGGAAGTCCAGTTTCGGCCATCGGGAAAGTTTCGGGGGTAATCGATATTGTACCGGGACCACCGGAAGGGTCCCGGGGGTCCACCGGGTGGGGCCACCTATCCCGAAGGGCCCCATGGTCTGAAGTGGGAGGGGAACCAGCCCCTGGTGGGCTGGTGCGCCCCCCTTGGGCCTCCCCCTGCGCCTAAGGTTGGAAACCCTAGGGGTGGGGGGCACCCCACTTGGCTTGGGGGGCGAGCCACCCCCCTCTGCCGCCGCCCTCCTTGAGATGGATCTCTAGGGGGGTGGCGCCCCCCTGGTCCCCTATATAAAGAGGTGGGAGGGAGGGCTGCGCACCCTAGCCCCTGGCGCCTCCCTCTCCCTCCCGTGACACCTCTCTCTCTCGCTGAGCTTGGCGAAGCCCTGCCGAGATCACCGCTGCTTCCACCACCACGCCGTCGTGCTGCTGGATCTCCATCAACCTCTCCTTCCCCCTTGCTGGATCAAGAAGGAGGAGACGTCTTCCCCAACCGTACGTGTGTTGAACACGGAGGTGCCGTCCGTTCGGCACTTGGTCATCGATGATTTGGATCACGACGAGTACGACTCCATCAACCCCGTTCACTTGAACGCTTCTGCTCGCGATCTATAAGGGTATGTATATGCAGTCCTCTCTCTCGTTGCTAGATGACTCCATAGATTGATCTTGGTGAAGCGTAGAAAATTTTTATTTTCTGCAACGTTTCCCAACAGTGGCATCATGAGCTAGGTCTATGCGTAGTTTCTATGCACGAGTAGAACACAAGATGTTGTGGGCGTCGATTTTGCCAATTTACTTGTCGTTACTAGTCTTATCTTGATTCGGCGGCATCATGGGATGAAGCGGCCCAGACCGACCTTACACGTACGCTTACATGAGACAGGTTCCACCGACTGACATGCACTAGTTGCATAAGGTGGCTAGCGGGTGTCTGTCTCTCCCACTTTAGTCGGATCGGATTTGATGAAAAGGGTCCTTATGAAGGGTAAATAGAAATTGGCATGTCACATTGTGGTTTTGGCGTAGGTAAGAAACGTTCTTGCTAAGAAACCTATAGCAGCCACGTAAAAATTTGCAACAACACTTAGAGGACATCTAACTTGTTTTTGCAGCATATGCCGTGTGATGTGATATGGCCAAAAGGATGTGATGAATGATGAATGATATATGTGATGTATGAGATTGATCATGTTCTTGTAATAGGAATCACGACTTGCATGTCGATGAGTATGATAACTGGCAGGAGCCATAGGAGTTGTCTTAATTCATTTATGACCTGCGTGTCAACATAAACATCATGTAATTATTTTACTTTATTGTTAAACCGTTAGCCATAGCAGTAGAAGTAATAGTTGACGTGACAACTTCATGAAGACATGATGATGGAGATCATGGTGTCATGCCGGTGATGACGATGATCATGGCGCCCCAAAGATGGAGATCAAAAGGAGCAAAATGATATTGGCCATATCATGTCACTATTTGATTGCATGTGATGTTTATCACGTTTTGCTTCTTATTTGCTTAGTACGACGGTAGTAAATAAGATGATCCCTCATAATAATTTCAAGAAAGTGTTCCCCTAACTGTGCGCCATTGCGAAAGTTCGTTGTCTCAAAGCACCACGTGATGATCGGGTGTGATAGATTCTAACGTTCACATACAATGGGTGTAAGCCAGATTTACACATGCAAAACACTTAGGTTGACTTGACGAGCCTAGCATGTACAGACATGGCCTCGGAACACAAGAGACCGAAAGGTCGAACATGAGTCGTACGGAAGATACGATCAACATGGAGATGTTCACCGATGATGACTAGTCCGTCTCACGTGATGATCGGACACGGTCTAGTTGAGTCGGACCATGTATCACTTAGATGACTAGAGGGATGTCTAATCTGAGTGGGAGTTCATTAATAATTTGATTAGATGAACTTAATTGTCATGAACTTAGTCTATAATCTTTGCAATATGTCTTGTAGATCAAATGGCCCATGCTAATGTCAACCTCAACTTCAACGCGTTCCTAGAGAAAACCAAGATGAAAGATGATGGCAGCAACTATACGGACTGGGTCCGAAACCTGAGGATCATCCTCATAGCTGCCAAGAAAGCATATGTCCTAGAAGCACCGCTAGGTGACGCACCCATCCCAGAGAACCAAGATGTTATGAACGCTTGGCAGCAGCGTGCTGATGATTACTCCCTCGTTCAGTGCGGCATGCTTTACAGCTTAGAACCGGGGCTCCAAAAGCGTTTTGAGCAACACGGAGCATATGAGATGTTCGAAGAGCTGAAAATGGTTTTCCAAGCTCACGCCCGGGTCGAGAGATATGAAGTCTCCGACAAGTTCTACAGTTGTAAGATGGAGGAGAATAGTTCCGTCAGCGAACACATACTCAAAATGTCTGGGTTGCACAACCGCTTGACTCAGCTGCGAGTTAATCTCCCAGATGACGTGGTCGTTGACAGAATCCTTCAGTCGCTTCCACCGAGCTACAAGAGCTTTGTGATGAACTTCAATATGCAGGGGATGGAAAAGACCATTCCTGAGGTATATTCAATGCTGAAATCAGCGGAGGTGGAGATCAAAAAGGAACATCAAGTGTTGATGGTCAATAAAACCACTAAGTTCAAGAAAGGCAAGGGTAAGAAGAACTTCAAGAAGGATGGCAAGGAAGTTGCCGCGCCCGGTAAGCCAGTTGCCGGGAAGAAGCCAAAGAATGGACCCAAGCCTGAGACTGAGTGCTTTTATTGCAAGGGAAAGGGACACTGGAAGCGGAACTGCCCCAAATACTTAGCGGACAAGAAGGCCGGCAACACTAAAGGTATATGAGATATACATGTAATTGATGTGTACCTTACCAGTACTCGTAGTAGCTCCTGGGTATTTGATACCGGTGCGGTGCTCATATTTGTAACTCAAAGTAGGAGCTGCGGAATAAGCGGAGACTAGCGAAGGACGAGGTGACGATGCGCGTTGGGAATGGTTCCAAGGTTGATGTGATCGCCGTTGGCACGCTACCTCTACATTTACCTACGGGATTAGTTTTAAACCTCAATAATTGTTATTCAGTGCCAGCTTTGAGCATCAACATTGTATCAGGATCTCGTTTAATTCGAGATGGCTACTCATTTAAATCCGAGAATAATGGTTGTTCTATTTATATGAGAGATATGTTTTATGGTCATGCCCCGCTGGTGAATGGTTTATTCTTGATGAATCTCGAACGTAATGTTACACATATTCATAGTGTGAATACCAAAAGATGTAAGGTTGATAATGATAGTCCCACATACTTGTGGCACTGCCGCCTTGGTCACATCGGTGTCAAACGCATGAAGAAGCTCCATACAGATGGACCTTTGGAGTCTCTTGATTTCGAATCATTTGACACGTGCGAACCATGCCTCATGGGTAAAATGACCAAGACTCCGTTCTCCGGAACAATGGAGCGAGCAACCAACTTATTGGAAATTATACATACTGATGTGTGCGGTCCAATGAGCGTTGAGGCTCGCGGTGGCTATCGTTATGTTCTCACTCTCACTGATGACTTAAGTAGATATGGGTATGTCTATTTGATGAAACACAAGTTTGAGACCTTTGAAAAGTTCAGGGAATTTCAGAATGAGGTAGAGAATCAACGTGACCGAAAGATAAAATTCTTACGATCAGATCGTGGGGGAGAATATTTAAGTCACGAATTTGGTATGCACTTAAGGAAATGTGGAATCGTTTCACAACTCACGCCTCCTGGAACACCTCAGCGTAACGGTGTGTCCGAACGTCGTAATCGCACTCTATTGGATATGGTGCAATCTATGATGTCACTCACTGATTTACCACTATCATTTTGGGGATACGCTCTAGAGATAGCTACATTCACTTTAAATAGGGCACCGTCTAAATCCGTTGAGACGACACCGTATGAATTATGGTTTGGGAAGAAACCTAAGCTGTCATTTCTAAAAGTTTGGGGATGCGATGCTTATGTAAAGAAACTTCAACCTGAAAAGCTCGAACCCAAGTCGGAAAAACGCGTCTTCATAGGATACCCTAAACAAACCATTGGGTATACCTTCTACCTCAGATCCGAAGGCAAGATCTTTGTTGCCAAGAACGGATCCTTTCTGGAGAAAGAGTTTCTCTCGAAAGAAGTAAGTGGGAGGAAAGTAGAGCTTGATGACGTACTGCCTCTCGAAATGGAAAGTAGCGCAGCTCGGGAAGATGTTCCTATGGTGCCTGCACCGACTAGAGAGGAAGTTAATGATGATGATCAAGGTACTTCGGATCAAGCTCCTACTGAACTTTGTAGGTCCACAAGGACACGTTCCGCACCAGAGTGGTACGGCAACCCTGTCCTGGAAATCATGTTGTTAGACAACGGTGAACCTTTGAACTATGAAGAAGCGATGGTGGGCCCAGATTCCAACAAATGGCTTGAAGCCATGCAATCCGAGATAGGATCCATGTATGAAAACAAAGTATGGACTTTGACAGACTTGCCCGATGATCGGCGAGCGATAGAGAATAAATGGATCTTTAAGAAGAAGACGGACGCGGATGGTAATGTTACCATCTATAAGGCTCGACTTGTCGCTAAGGGTTATCGACAAGTTCAAGGGGTTGACTACGATGAGACCTTCTCACCCGTAGCGAAGCTGAAGTCCGTCCGAATTATGTTAGCAATTTCCGCATACTATGATTATGAGATATGGCAAATGGACGTCAAAACGGCATTCCTTAACGGCTTTCTTAAGGAAGAATTGTATATGATGCAGCCGGAAGGTTTTGTCGATCCTAAGAATGCTAACAAGGTATGCAAGCTCCAGCGCTCCATCTATGGGTTGGTGCAAGCATCTCGGAGTTGGAACATTCGCTTTAATGAAATGATCAAAGCATTTGGGTTTATGCAGACTTATGGAGAAACCTGCATTTACAAGAAAGTGAGTGGGAGCTCTGTAGCATTTCTCATATTATATGTGGATGACATACTTTTGATGGGAAATGATATAGAACTTTTGGACAGTATTAAGGCCTACTTGAATAAGTGTTTTTCAATGAAGGACCTTGGAGAAGCTGTTTACATATTAGGCATCAAGATCTATAGAGATAGATCGAGACGCCTCATAGGTCTTTCACAAAGCACATACCTTGATAAGATATTGAAGAAGTTCAATATGGACCAGTCCAAGAAGGGGTTCTTGCCTGTGTTGCAAGGTGTGAAATTGAGCTCACCTCAATGTCCGACCACGGCAGAAGATAGAGAAAAGATGAGTGTCATCCCCTATGCCTCCGCCATAGGGTCTATCATGTATGCCATGCTGTGTACCAGACCTGATGTAAACCTTGCTGTAAGTTTGGTAGGAAGGTACCAAAGTAATCCCGGCATGGAACACTGGACAGCGGTCAAGAATATCCTGAAGTACCAGAAAAGGACTAAGGACATGTTTCTCGTATATGGAGGTGACGAAGAGCTCGTCGTAAAGGGTTACGTCGACGCTAGCTTCGACACAAATCTGGATGACTCCAAGTCACAAACCGGATACGTGTTTATTTTGAATGGTGGGGCAGTAAGCTGGTGCAGTTGCAAGCAAAGCGTCGTGACAGGATCTACATGTGAAGCGGAGTACATGGCAGCCTCGGAGGCAGCGCATGAAGCAATCTGGATGAAGGAGTTCATCACCAACCTAGGAGTCATACCCAATGCGTTGGGGCCGATGACTCTCTTCTGTTACAACACTGGAGCCATTGCCCTTGCCAAGGAGCCCAGGTTTCACAAGAAGACCAGGCACATCAAGCGTCGCTTCAACTCCATTCGTGAAAATGTTCAAGATGGAGACATAGATATTTGTAAAGTACATACGGATCTGAATGTCGCAGATCCGTTGACTAAACCTCTTTCGCGAGCAAAACATGATCAACACTAGAACTCTATGGGTGTTCGATTCATCACAATGTAACTAGGTTATTGATTCTAGTGCAAGTGGAAGACTGTTGGAAATATGCCCTAGAGGCAATAATAAAATGGTTATTATTATATTTCCATGTTCATGATAATTGTCTATTGTTCATGCTATAATTGTGTTATCCGGAAATCGTAATACATGTGTGAATACATAGACCACAACATGTCCCTAGTGAGCCTCTAGTTGCCTAGCTCGTTGATCAACAGATAGTCATGGTTTCCAGACTATGGACATTAGATGTCATTGATAACGGGATCACATCATTAGGAGAATGATGTGATGGACAAGACCCAATCCTAAGCATAGCACAAGATCGTGTAGTTTGTTTGCTAGAGCTTTTCCAATGTCAAGTATCATTTCCTTAGACCATGAGATTGTGCAACTCCTGGATACCGTAGGAGTGGTTTGGGTGTGCCAAACGTCACAACGTAACTGGGTGGCTATAAAGGGCCACTACAGGTATCTCCGAAAGTGTCTGTTGGGTTGGCACGAATCGAGACTGGGATTTGTCACTCCGTATGACGGAGAGGATCTCTGGGCCCACTCGGTAATGCATCATCATAATGAGCTCAATGTGACCAAGTGCTTGGTCATGGGATCATGCATTACGGTACGAGTAAAGTGACTTGCCGGTAACAAGATTGAACGAGGTATTGGGATACCGACGATCGAATCTCGGGCAAGTAACGTACCGATTGACAAAGGGAATTGTATACGGGATTACTTGAATCCTTGACATCGTGGTTCATCCGATGATATCATCGAGGAGCATGTGGGAGCCAACATGGGTATCCAGATCCCGTTGTTGGTTATTGACCGGAGAGTCGTCTCGGTCATGTCTGCGTGTCTCCCGAACCCATAGGGTCTACACACTTAAGGTTCGGTGACGCTAGGGTTGTAGAGATATTAGTATGCGGTAACCCGAAAGTTGTTCGGAGTCCCGGATGAGATCCCGGACATCACAAGGAGTTCCGGAATGGTCCAGAGGTAAAGATTTATATATAGGAAGTCCAATTTCGGCCATCGGGAAAGTTTCGAGGGTAATCGGTATTGTACCGGGACCACCGGAAGGGTCCCGGGGGTCCACCGGGTGGGGCCACCTATCCCAGAGGGCCCCATGGGCTGAAGTGGGAGGGGAACCAGCCCCTCGTGGGCTGGTGCGCCCCCCTTGGGCCTCCCCCTGCGCCTAGGGTTGGAAACCCTAGGGGTGGGGGCGCCCCACTTGGCTTGGGGGCAAGCCACCCCCCTTGGCCACCGCCCCCCCTTGAGATGGATCTCTAGGGGGGCGGCGCCCCCCTGGACCCCTATATAAAGAGGGGGGAGGGCTGCGCACCCTAGCCCCTGGCGCCTCCCTCTCCCTCCCGTGACACCTCTCCCTCTCGCTGAGCTTGGCGAAGCCCTGCCGAGATCACCGCTGCTTCCACCACCACACCGTCGTGCTGCTGGATCTCCATCAACCTCTCCTTCCCCCTTGCTGGATCAAGAAGGAGGAGACGTCTTCCCCAACCGTACGTGTGTTGAACACAGAGGTGCCGTCCGTTCGGCGCTTGGTCATCAGTGATTTGGATCACGACGAGTACGACTCCATCAACCCCGTTCACTTGAACACTTCCGCTCGCGATCTGCAAGGGTATTAGATGCACTCCTCTCTCTCGTTGCTAGATGACTCCATCATTTTGATCTTGGTGAAGTGTAGAAAAATTTTATTTTCTGCAACGTTCCCCAACAATATGTACCCTGCAACCATTTAAAAACTCAAGTTTCAGCATTAGTTTGGACCTAACTCGGAGTCTAATAGGTGAACACGGCGATAAAGTAGCATGTCATCATATTAAGCGATGCATAACGTAAGCAGACATGGAAGAGTGCGACCTCTCTTGCGGACCCGTGTAGTCCTCAAGGTCATCTGCTCAGTTGATGATGGTAATGCAGTTGTCGTGGCTGCCGGCGGCAGGGAAAAATACCAGAGGCGGCGAAAGACAGTCTGGAGAGCGGATCCCTGCTGTGGTAAACCCTTCCGTCGTTGGAGCAGCTGAGCTGTGGTGGAACACAGCGCAGCAGGAGCAGGACAAACCACACAAGGTTTTTTTGACACATATCTGTAACAGAGTAATTGTGTAAGGGCTTGTTTGAATTTGAGGATTCTAACAATCTAGGGATAGGAAATAGATAGGAATAGGATAGGAATGCACATGCAAAACAGAGAATTTAAAAACACAGGATTTATGCCAATCTGGGTGTTTGATTCACAAGAATTGGAAGATCAAAGGATGCAAAGAAGCAAGGTGAGATTAAGTCAAACCACAAGAAAATGTACGGTTATAATGCTATTATCCTAATATCTGTTAGTCTTGTGCTTCATGAATAGGAATTTGAAAAGGAGGACAAGTGGAAATTAAAATTCCTATGGTTTTTCTTTCAAGGAGACACTAAAGGAACAAATCCTACAGTTTTCCTTTGCTCCATTCCTTTGAACCAAATTCATGAATAGTAGTACCATAGGAAACTTTCCAATTCCTATGTTTTTCCTTCACTTTTCCTTTCAAGCACTGGCAATTCTAGTAGGCAGGCTTGAGCAAGGAAAAGCCTACACTCAAAAAATGTTTTTGTGCTACTTCTATTACTTTGGAACCAGGCCACTGCCCTACTAGCTCAACTCCCAGGCCCATCGACAAATGCACAGCTCAAACGCGCAGAGATTAATAATGATGGCGTTCAAGAGAGTCCATCACGGAGCTAAGTTGCCTGGTACCTCACTCCTTGTCATATAGTAGGAGAAACTAATCGTATTTCACGTGCTTGTGCTTAGTGGACAATATATATAACATGTAGAGTAAAAAAGAGATACAACAAGTGTACAACATCTTTGGCGAAGCCATGTCGATCTCAGCATGATTGGGTTGGTCGGTGAGGATGATCCGGCTGACTTGGTTGTCAGAGGAGGGGAAGAAGATCTTAGGCGTCAGGAGATGGCGGCTGGGGTAGTGCTCCGCTGTGATGGAGGGTTTCGTCGTTGGAGCAGCTCCGGCGAGTTGTACGACGCCGAGGCTGAAGCAGGACAAGAGAGACAATGTTAACATGAGTGCAATTCTAATAGCATCTCCAATAGATGACGTAAAATACATAACCACAAAGTGCTAGATGTAAAATACATCAGCCGCTCATCTCTGAACTTAACTGTCGAAACTGAACTTAACTGTCGAAACTGAATTTTTCTGTCGAAACTGAACGCACTAATAGCAGAAAAGTAGTAGCATCAGTAGCGCGTGCGAGAGCAGGGGCAGCTGGTCATGTAGCAGCATTAGGTGAGGCTACCTTGAGCCGCCATCCACCACCGGCCAAACAGACACCCCCCTGCCCCGCCCTCCCTGAAACCACTCCCCACCGCCGGTCCACCGTCGCCCCGACCATCCCTCTAGCCCCCCCCCCCCCCCGTGCTGAGCTTTTTCTCTGGCGATCCCCACGCCACCGCCCCACCACCACCGGCGACCACCGCCCCCACCCTGAACCCTAAGATAGATACTCGGGTACCTCTCTGGTGAGCCCCCCTCCCCGCTGCGGCTGGTTCTTCCTTAACTCCGGTGAGCCCCCCACCCCCTGAAAATCGACTGACCCGAAAGTCGATTCAGTCGACTGAAGTGTAGCTAAATCGGAGCAGCATCGCAAGCAAGAGCAAGCGCGAGAGCAGCGGCGTGAGCAAGAGCAAGAGCAAGAGCAGACCGAGCAGGGGACCGAGAGCAAGAGCAGAGCAGCAGTGCGAGCGAGAGCTAAAGCAGCATCAGCTCCTACTGATGTGGATGTCGCCACCGAGGGAGCGGCGCCATGGAGGAAGTGGCCAGTGACGCCGCCATGGATGGAGTCGCGCCATGTCGGCTCGGGACCGAGCGCCGGCAGCACCGCGAGATCGAATCAATAAGAAAATGCGGCGATTAGTGTACAACCTCTTTGGTGGCGCCGATTAGGCCTCAGCTTCATCTGAGGAAACGGTGATGATGATGCTCTTCCGGTGGTGCAGGTGAAGACGGTGGTGTGGGAATGGAGGTGGCGCAAAAGACGAGGGGAACATCGGGGCAGCTCCTTGGAGGTGGAGGACGGGGTGGCTGAACCGGCGGGATGACGAGATCGACAACGGATCCTCATCCGGTACGATGGATGAGGGACATCGAGGTGTTGCTGTGGACAACGTGGTCGGGGAAGAGGCTCCGGCTGGGTGGCGGACGGAGGAGGGTGTGGGGCTTCACGGGTTTTCGCGGCCTTGGTGTATGAATGGGTGGGCGGATGGGATGGGAGTGGGGAACCATGGCTTAGGGACGCGCTTGTCCGAAATGTGGGGTAATTTATGAAACTACCCCTACCAATTTGAGCTAGGCGGTTCTTTCGGTTTAGGGGTATCACGAGCATTTCGCTTGTCGGGATTTCACAAGAGGTGGGAGTTTTCGCGCGCATTGTAATTTTGGAATAGCAAGGCGCGGGTTGAGATGGAGGGAGTTGTCAGAGCACAACAAGACAAAGATATATCTTAAAAATTTCGGGGTAACAAGGCGCGGGTTGAAGAGGCGGGAGTTTCGCAACACGATAGACAGAGACGCTAGCTTGAAATTTCGGCATAACAAGGCGCGGGTTGAAGAGGCGGGAGTTTCGCAACACGATAGACAGAGACGCTAGCTTGAAATTTCGGCATAACAAGGCGCGGCTTGAAATTTCAGGAGAACAAGCTTAACGTGTACCCAAAAAAAGACAATTCGCACCTCATCACTAGAGAGAGCTATGTCCCACTTTACTATATTACTAGAAATGCATTCCAATACAACAACAAAAACAAAAAAATCTGGACAACAAACATAACATGTATAGCACCAAAACAATTTGCACTTCCCTCAACAATAAAAAAAGAATTTGTGTTGTCTAGCATATGGACTAAACTTGAGTACATTTTCCCTATTCGAATGGGATTGTACTCGGGTTAGTTATACAACCATCTAAATATTATCTTCACAACACATGACATGAATATAGGAGAAGTAAATTCCTATATAAATACAAACTACATGTACATACAATCTCAAATTCAAATATGTGTATAGATTTTATGTTGAATTCAAATCATAGTACATGTATGCTCTAGCTAGATGTTCGGAATCTAAACCATGTATGATATACTACGTACAATGTGTTTAACAAGCACAACACACACACACAAACACCATTTAGACTAGTAAGGTACATGTGCATTGCACGCATGAGATTTGGCAACCGAATTATGAATAAATACAACATTATAGCATGTAAGCTTTGAGTCATATATGCATGATGTAGATGTTCATTTAATTCTTATAGTTCATTTCATTCAAAATCATCTAATTTTTATAAGAAAGCTAATCTATTTTAAGATTCATGGAATTGTGCAATGTAAGGCATAAAGTAAAAACAAATAATGGCAAATCATGTAGAAAAACATTTGGGCAATTCTGATACAGAAGATTCTAGAACAAAGAATAAGTGCTTGTGTTTTGAGGTTTGTGCATTATGCTTAAGTTCAACCATGGAGTCTTCTAGATTGTATATGTGGCAAAATCTGGTGGAACCTAGATGATATCCAACAGCCAGTTGTGCTCAAATTTGCCGTCTCTGCACCATCGGATTGGCCTCATCCAACGACCATCTTTCAAAGTTAAAGTTATTCACACACTATATAAAAAATATAATATATAATATATATATAGGGGTATAGATATAGATATGTGATGCGAAAGCCACCCATCATTTCCAATTAGAATAGTGTGTCCATGCATAGATGCAATGTGGCCAAACGATGTCTGCCATCGATATCTCAAATACAAATCAGTCTAACCTTGTTCAATGTGTATACAGTTCAACATGCTCGTTTCCAAACCACACCACGCATATCTCAGTTATATTCATGCATGCATGGGTTTCAAACATCATGATCTCTTATTCAAATATTTGAATCCTACTTTACATTGATTATGACGTCACCTAGTCTTCTGCACCCACACAGTCATCTTCTCTTTATAATTGTACCATTAACTTTCTCTTGTGCATGCATGCACACACAGTACCAGTCGGCATTATCCATCGCACACATGCAATCTTTTTCTTCAGGTCGGTCTCCCATGCACACACACACACCTCCCCCTCCCCATCATATCGGGCATTCTTTATCTCTCACGTGCATGTGCAACGATCGATGTTCCTCTATGTGTGTCTATATATAGCTAGGTCTTTCACCGTTTTCCACACAAACTGATCAATCTATATATCTAGTGAGGTCTCACCCTCTTTCCCACGTCCACATCGATCAATCGATACCTCTCTATATAGGATTCCATAGCTAATACACCCACATTAACTATATATCCAACGTCCCCCTCTCATCATCCATGCCTCCGCTTCATCTCTCAGACGCGTGCACAGTGGCGAAGACACGGGGCAGCAAGGGCCCTGCCCCCCCCCTAACATCACTATATATCAAGGCTAATATGAATGTGCTCATTAGACAATTGCTGGTAAAATGGTTTAAGTTGATGAACTGACCCTCCTCGTAAAGGATTAGCAATGCTTGGCCCCCTAGCTCATTTATTTTTCATGGCTCCGCCACTGCGCGCAACAGCGCACGTTCTCGCCCCCTCTCTTCAAATATCGATCTCGCACTTGTGCACTCCTTCATAGTCCCCCCTCGCACCATCTTCTAGCCCCCCACCGGATTTTTCCACATGTACAATCTAGCAGACTCCATGGTTGAACTTAAGCATAATGCACAAACCTCAAAACACAAGTGCTTCTCCTTTGTTCTAGAATCTTCCATATCATAACTGCCCAAACTTTCTTTCTAGTTGAATTGCCATTATTTGTTTCTACTTTATGCTTTACAACGCACAATTCCATGAATCATAAAATAGATTAAGGGCTTCTTTGATTCAAAGGATTCTCAAAGGAATTCTGGAGGATTCTAATCCTTAGGAATTTTTCCTATCTTGGTTGTTTGATTCGTAGGTTTGTAAACCATAGAAATTTTTCCATAGGATTCATTTGCACTATATTTCATAGGAAACATCCCATCCACTCAAACCACTTTGAAAGAATCCTGCATTTTTTATGCATAATCAAACACTCATACAATCCTGTAGGATTCAAGACGACATTCCACTCTAATCCCATGTTTTCCAATTCTCGCGTTTTGGAAATCCTACCAATCAAAGAGGCCCTATCTTTTTTATATATAAACTAATTTATTTTGAATGAGATGAACTATAAAAATTAAACAAAGGTCTACATCAGGCATATATGACTCAGAGCTTACATGCTATAGTGTGGTATTCGTTCATAATTTGGTTGCCAAATCTGATGCGTGCAATGCACGTGTACCTTACTAGTACTTCGAGTATGTGCAAACACGTAAATTAGAATTCGAATGGCACGCTACACAGTGTCTCTCTTACAGTTCATGTAGCTACGTAGCACATGTGGAGGCGTTGTCGTGACCTCCTTGTGTGGATTGATCACAGTGATGTGCTATTGCTTCCAGAAGAATGTACTCGTCCTCTCTGAGCCACACTGGCGGTACATGCACGAAGCGAAGATGTGCACGCACGCCACGCACACACTCATTCCCTCGCACGCACACGCGGGTACACGGGGCGACGCATTTTTGTACGAAGATCCACCCCATGTGACAATTTGACGCGTGTAAAGTCCTTCATTTCGTTGATGGTCAATTAATATAGAGCATGCAAATTGAATCGACGTGATGGCGGAAGAAAGACATTACTACTCCACTGCGCGCATGCGAGTAGTTAAATCATGGGGTTCCAGTACTTCCATTGGTCTCCTTCGTATTTTGTGCCAATTTTTGACCATATTTGTAAGTAACATAATATTTATGCATGTCATAAAAAGTGCCACAAAAAAGGGAGCCGATAAACCAGGACGCAAGCAGCATGATCAATTTTTGCCAGGGCTACTTTGGTGGCCTTTGTATTTAAATATGGACGGAGTGGAGTAGTACTATCTTTATCTTTGCCTCGTGGGGTTCTCCCAGCGCCTAGGCTCGCCTCCCCGCCTCGCCCACCGGATCCCGCCATGGATAATCCTTTAGATCCCAGGATCCCGCGGGCTGCCCTCTCGCTGCGGCCCGCAGCACTGCTGCCTTTGAGCGAAACCCACATGTGTTTTAGAGGGGATCCATTGCTCTGGAATCACAGATCGGTGGCGCCGGAGGACATGCCAGGGCTGCGTTTCAGGTGGTGGGCAGCAAGGGAAAATCGGATCGAGGAAGCGTCGCATCGATTGGAGAGAAGTTCCAAGGAGCTGCGCCTGGCGCAGCACAAGGCGGAGACGCAAGTCGATCTCAGGGGAGAGATGCTGAGGGATGTCAGCATCTGGCAGCGTCATGTTGATTTCGAGCTAGGGCTAATGGTAGAGATCATATTCACGGACTCGACTGCGGAGGAAAGAACGCGCATGCCTGCGCAATGGCATGAGCAGCCGGTGCAACTGTTCAAATGGACGGTAGGAGAAGCCAAATCCCGGGACTAGTTGCGGCGGCGCCGCTGGGCATGCATCGTAGGCGAGGTGAGCTGCCCTCCTTCCCCGCCAGCGATGCAGTGACCTAGTCGGTTGCTCCTGCAGTGAACTTGCAACGCTATGTCTGTTTGCAACCTTGATGATCACTCCATCTATATGTATTGTTTTCCTGTAAAAAATACTTGGTCGTTTGGAAAAATATGGTAATTGATTTATCACTAGTTTTAGAATGATTGGTCATGATAATCAACCAAAGCCACAACGATAAGTCTCCATCGCGTAAGTACTTTACGGTCGGTCGCACCAACAAACGATCGGTCGCACCCGCGGCTCACCGAAGGGACACGCATCGGCTTGGTCTGACATGTATGACCAGTTACATCACTGATTTCTGCAACCGCATTTGAGCAGTGTAGTACTCCCTCTATCTCAGTTTACAAGTCTTGCATGTGTACCTAGGTCGTTAATTTGACCAACTTAATAAGAGTCATACATTACGAAAAATATATCATTACAAACTTCAAATATTCTATTTTTTTAATGATATATTTTTATGTTAAGCAATTTATGTTCTACTAAACTCATCGGGAGTACTTGAAATTTGTGTTCCACTAAACTCATCAGGAGCCGTTTCGGGCCTCGAAACCAAAACAATCAATTAATCTTTACCTTGTTCCCATCACATTCCAAAGTAATAGTGCTACAGTTAAGTGCAAGCCTGCTCACACATACCAGTACGTACCAAACCTGAACGTGTTCTGTAGCGACCAGACCTCAGACAGTCTGATCTCTGTGCTCAGGTGTCATCCCTGGATCAGTAATGCAGACACCACACAGTACTTGAAGGATTTATAACAGAGTAGCAATCACACACTTATTACATCGAATGTCTCAAAAGAGAACTTATTACAATAAATATGGCTTAAGGCCATCTAATAATGATAACAGCGGAAGGCTTGGAAGATAAGCGAGTCCATCAACTCCAACGGCATCACTGGGTATAGAACCACGACCTAAAAGGGCACCTTACTCGTCGTCTGAAAAGTCTCCAACATAAAACGTCGCAGCCCGAAACGGGTCAGCACATGGAATATGCTGGCAAGGTAACACATAGAGAGTACTAAAAAGGTAAGCCTATACTACATGCATATATGGCTGGTGGAAAGCTCTATGGTTACAGTTTTTTGCGTAAAGCCAATTTTTCCCTACTGCAAAGGAATAAATTTCATTTAACTATCATGGTGGTTGTTAAACATTGAGAATGGTTGACAGCATCCTCAATCCCAATTAAAGTAATCATCATTAAAACCCAACAATATTAATTTAAAAGTAACATGATGAGATTCACATGATATCCAAGTACTAGATACTCAAAACGTCCATAACCGGGGACACGGCTAACCATGATTAGTTTGTACACTCTGCAGAGGTTTGCGCACTTTTCCCCACAAGACTCGATCGCCTCCGTTGGATTTCTCGCACTACATGATGTTTGAGAAACGGATGACCGAGACATAGGCTTTCAGAAGCGCTAGCACCTTACGACGGATAGACCGGTACACCTACTTTCCCCTACATCTGCTAGTCTACCCTGTAAGAGTTCGCACGACTTAATCAACTATGCTAGAGCCCATAATAGCTTGTGGCTGCACACGTAAGTTTCTAGTATGAATAATCTCATGATCCCTTTGAGCCTGGGTGGCGGTCCATAAAGAAAACAACAGGTAATCCTGGAATACCCAGGTACCTCAATCCACCCAGATGTGTGTTTAAGTTGCCACCTTAGATAAACCATTAATTAAAAAACTCACATCCGTCATGGATATCACTCACCCAATCCACGTCTACTAGCATAGCATGGCATAATAAGCAAACATAGAAGTAACTCCCAAAGGTTTGATAATAAAGCAGGTAATAGGAACTACCTCAACTACTTCCCATCCCACAATTTAATTATACCCTAATCATGCAATGTTTGAGGATTGATCTAATGCAATAAAACTGGGTAGTAAAGAGGTATGATCAAAGTGTTACTTGCCTTGCTGATGATCCGCGAAACCTAGAGATTCGAAGTAACAGGCGACGCACTCCGGGTATTCTATCGCAAACAAACAACCAAGCATACAATAAGTACTCATCTAATGCACAGGTAAAACTCAAATGAGAGATCTAACCAGAAAGTTCAACTTAAGAACTCCGGTTTGCAAAAAGAATCAAATCAAACGAAGCAACGAAAGTCAAACGGCGAAAGAAACAAACTTCGTTTTACTAATCTGGATCTAAGTCAAATTTTACAGATGCAAAAACTTGTTTAAGTTGGTTAAACGGATAGAGGGTTTCGAGACAAAACTCCAGGCGCTTGAATCGCCTGATTCCGATAAACGAGCGAAAAGTTATACTAAAACGAAAATCGGATCAGAAATCACGATCAGAAATAATCGCGGAAAATCCGAGAAAAAGAAAAATGATGAACAGATTAACGAATGAACGTTCGTTATCTGGATCTAAACGACGAATACGTTCGTTAAAACGAACGAACGAGCGAATGCTCGCTAATTAACCTAAACCGAAAAAAACCGATCTAAATAAAAAAACGGAAACAAAAAAACCGACGAAAAACCGACGTAAAAACTGAACTGTTTTTCAAGAAAAACCAGCAGCGCGGAAAACGAGGCACCTCGGGCGGCGGGTCGGTGAGGCGGCGGGCGGCGGCTCCGGCGACGGCAGCGCGGCGGGCGGCGGCGGCGAGGGCGGCGGGCGGCGGCGGCACGGGCGGCGGCGGCTGCGCGGGCGGCGGGCGGCGGCGGCGCGGCTGCGTGCGCGGCGGGCGGCGGCGCGGGCGGCGGCGGCTAGGGCGGGGCTGGGGCTAGGGTTTGGGTGGGGAGGCTCCCGGGCTAGGCTCCCGGCTTATAAAGCCTGGACGGGCCTAGTGTCCAGGTCGGACACGGGCCGTAGGTCGGTTGCGTTTTTTTTAAATAATAACTCACAGAAAAAAAATAAAAGAAATACTAAACGGACTCCAAAAATCCCAAAATAAATTTTCCCCGACTTCTAAAATCAAGCCGGACAAAGCGAACATTTATTTGGGGCCTAAATGCAATTTTGAAAAACGCATATTTTTCCTAAATTCAATTAAAAATAGAGAAAATTCCGAAAGAAAATCTCGTTTGATTTTATTATTAAATCCTCAATATTTCTTTATTTTGGGAAAGTCATTTTATTCCCTCTCTCATATTTTTGTAACAGAAATAATTGATGATAAAATAATTAAAATCAAATGATCCTATTCTCAAAATTTGAGAAAACTCAAATATGAAAATAACGAAATCCCCAACTCTCTCCGTGGGTCCTTGAGTTGCGTAGAATTTCTTGGATCAAACCAAAAGCAAATAAAATATGATATGCATTGATGATCTAATGTATAACATTCCAAATTGAAATTTTGGGATGTTACAAACCTACCCCCCTTAAGATGAATCTTCCTCTCGTTTCCAGGTGGCTTCGTCCTCGGTGTGGTGGCTCCACTGAACCTTGCAAAACATGATAACCTTACTGCGGGTGACTCGGCTCGCAAACTCGAGAATCTTAACTGGTTTCTCCTCATATGTCAAATCGCTATCCAACTGAATTGCTTCTAACGGCACTGTATCTCTCAACGGTATATCAGCCATTTCCGCGTGGCACTTCTTCAACTGAGAAACGTGGAACACATCATGAACTCCTGACAATCCTTTGGGCAATTCCAACTTGTAAGCAACTTCTCCCATACGTTCCAATACTCGGTATGGTAATACAAATCGTGGCGCTAACTTTCCCTTAACTCCAAAACGCTTAATTCCTCGTAGTGGAGATACTCGAAGATAAACTCTGTCTCCGACTTCGTAAACTGTCTCCTTGCGTTTAGAATCTGTGTAGCTCTTCTGCCTGGACTGGGCTACCTTGAGCCTATCGCGAATCAACTTCACCTTCTGTTCAGACTCTTCAATCAAATCAGGTCCAAACAACTGGCGGTCTCCAACTTCGTCCCATGACAACGGTGTCCTGCACCTCCTTCCGTACAAGGCTTCGAAAGGGGCCATTTTCAAACTGGCTTGGTAACTGTTGTTGTAAGAGAACTCTGCATATGGCAAATTGTCGTCCCAACTAGATCCATAATCTAGCGCACAAGCTCTCAGCATTTCCTCCAAAATCTGATTGACTCTCTCGGTCTATCCATCTGTGTGTGGATGAAAAGCTGTACTGAACTCTAGCCTGGTACCCAAAGTTTCGTGCAACTGCTTCCAGAACTTTGAGGTAAACTGGGTTCCTCTATCTAATACGATACTCCTCGGAACTCCATGCAAACATACAATCCTGGTCATGTATATCTTTGCCAACTTAGCACTAGTGTAAGTGGTCTTTACCGGGATGAAATGAGCTACTTTCGTCAACCCATCCACTACAACCCAAATTGAGTCATAGCTTGAACGAGTCCTGGGTAATCCCGTGATAAAATCCATGCCTAACTTATCCCACTTCCATTCGGGTATCGGCAATGGCTCTAACAATCCTGCTGGCTTCTGATGCTCTGCCTTTACTCTCTGACATATATTGCAAACTGCTACATACTCCGCGATATCCTTCTTCATTCCGGTCCACCAGAATGTATCCTTCAAGTCCAAATACATCTTGGTATTTCCTGGGTGAATCGAATACGGTGAATCATGTGCCTCTTGCAGAATTAACTTCCTGGGCACATAAACCTGGTCTTCAAACCATAGGGTATCCTGCTCATCCTCGCGAAATCCTTTAGCTTTTCCTTCGCTCATTTTCTCCTTTATCGAAGCAATCTCCTTGTCAGATTTCTGAGCTTCCCTGATTTTATCCATCAAAGTTGATTGAATCTCCAAGGCTGCTACATAGCCTCTCGGAACTATCTCCAAACATAGCTCACGAAGATCCTCGGCTAACTCCTTTGGCAATTCTCCCGTCATTAGTGTATTGACATGGCTCTTCTGGCTCAATGCGTCAGCTACTACATTAGCCTTTCCGAGATGATAATGCAATCTCATATCATAATCCTTGATGAGCTCCAACCATCTCCTTTGTCTGAGGTTTAACTCCTTCTGCGTGAAGATGTACTTCAAACTCTTGTGATCCGTGTACACCTCACAATGGTTTCCAATGAGGAAATGTCTCCATGTTTTCAATGCATGCACTACGGCTGCTAACTCCAAATCATGCGTGGCATAATTCAATTCGTGAGGTTTCAATTGTCGTGAAGCATACAAAACAACACTTCCCTCTTGCATAAGCACTGCTCCAAGTCCTCGACGTGAAGCGTCGCAATACACCTCATAATCCTTGGTCTGATCTGGCAAAATCAACACTGGTGAGGTAACCAAACGTTTCTTCAACTCCTGGAAGCTAGCCTCACACTCCTCAGTCCATATGAACTTGGTATCCTTCTTCAACAGCTCCGTCATAGGTTTTGCAATCTTTGAGAAGTTCTCAATAAATCTCCGGTAGTATCCTACGAGTCCAAGGAAACTCCGGATCTCTCCAACTGTTGTTGGTGCTTCCAAATTGGTCACAGTGATAACCTTTATGGGGTCAACCGCTATTCCTTCTCCGGATATAACGTGTCCAAGGAATCCTACTTCCTTCAACCAAAACTCACATTTGCTGAACTTGGCATATAACTGATGTTCTCTAAGCTTCTCCAGTACCAATCGCAAATGTTCTTTATGCTCCTCTTCATTCTTCGAATAAACCAGAATATCATCAATGAACACTACGACGAACTTATCCAAAAACTCCATAAACACCTTGTTCATCATGTTCATAAAATAGGCAGGTGCGTTAGTCAGACCAAATGACATAACGGTATACTCATACAGTCCATATCTTGTGGTGAATGCTGTCTTAGGTATGTCCTGCTCTCGAATCTTCAACTGATGGTACCCTGACACAAATCGATATTGGAAAACACTTTAGCTCCTTACAACCGATCAAACAGATCATTGATCATCGGTAGTGGGTACTTGTTCTTGATTGTTACTTCGTTCAATCCACGATAATCAACAACCATTCTTAACGATCCATCCTTCTTTTCCACTAGATGTACTGGTGATCCCCAAGGTGAAGAACTTGAGCGAATGTAACCTTTATCCAGTAACTCCTTAATCTGCTTCTTAATCTCCACCAAATCCTTTGCGGGCATCCTGTATGGTCTCTTCGATATTGGCCCTGTGCCTGGCAAAAGCTCAATCAAAAACTCAATATCTCTATCTGGTGGCATGCCTGGCAACTCTTCTGGAAATACGTCAGGGAAATCCTTTACCACTGGTACTTCCTCCTGCACAACTCTGATAAGGAATTTACTTGTGTCCTGTTTGGCGCATGTTGGGATACATACTTGATCCTTCTTCCTTCTGGCGTTGTAAGCAAAATTGTCTTACTAGCGCAATCGATATTTCCCCCATACATCGACAGCCAATCCATACCGAGAATCACGTCCAAACCTTGTGATTCTAGGATAATTAAATCCGAAGGGAAAACATGCCTTCCTATACTTAATGGCACTTGAAAACATCCTTGACTGGCCATATACTCCGCTCCTGGTGAGCTTACTAGCATAGGTGTTTTAAGAACCTTAGTGGGCAGGTTATACTTATCCACAAATCCCCTTGAGATGTATGAATGCGATGCACCAGTATCAAAAAGAACGAGTGCAGTAAATGACTTAACCAAAAACTTACCTATTACTGCATCAGGTTGAGCTTCAACCTCCTCCACGTTAACGTGGTTCACCTGTCCCCTGTTGAAAGGGTTTGGCTTCTTCCCAGAGCTTCCATTTCCATTTTGGCCTTCAGGACACTCATTGGCATAATGTCCTGTCTTCTGACACTTAAAATAGGTGATTTGGCTCAGGTCTCTCTTGGCTGGGGTTGATGGGGTGGTACGGTTCTGGCCGTTGCTTCCTCCATTCCCATTACCATTCTTGGGGCCATTATGGTTGTGCGAGCTACCTCCTCCATGGGTATGCTGAAAATGAAGTCCCGGTTTAGGGGTAAGACGGGGCTTCTGCTGAGCTCCAGAATTGTACTTCCCCTGTCCATACTTCCTCTTGCAGTTTTCAATCTGCTGATGCTTCCCTTCAATCATAAGAGCACGATCTACCAACTCCTGGTAGTTGTTAAAACTTGCTACCATCAACTGCATGCTCAGCTCGTCATTCAGTCCTTCCAGGAACTTCTCCTGCTTGGCTGCATCCATAGCAACGTCATCTGGGGCATAACGTGCTAGCTTACTAAAGTCATCCACATACTGGCCAACTGTCCGTCCTCCTTGGCGCAAGTTGCGAAACTCACGCTTCTTCATGGCCATAGCTCCTGCTGAAACATGGGCAGTACGGAAAGCTTGCTGAAACTGATCCCATGTGACAGTGTCTACAGGGTAAGTGGCTGTAAAATTCTCCCACCATGCTGCTGCGGGTCCTTCAAGCTGATGTGCGGCAAATTTCACCTTTTCCCCATCTGTACATCCTGCAGTGGTCAACTCCCTCCCTGTCTTGCGGAGCCAATCATCTGCCACTATCGGCTCGGTGCTACTGGAGAACACCGGTGGATTCAGCCTAAGGAAACGGGTTAAGTGATCAACCAGTGGTGGCGGCGGTGGGTTGTTGTTGTTGTTGTTCTGGTTCTGGTTCTGGACTAACAACTGCATCAAAGCATTCTGCTGCTGGATCAACTGAGTGAGCTCCGGTGGGAAAGCAAATCCATTGTCACGTCTCGGAGGCATCTGAGGGTTTAGAAAAGATGAGAATTAAGAATAGAATGAGGTCTAAAGAGAAAACACTACCCATATGCTCATGAGACAAATGCACACAAAATCACTTCATTCAATCAAACAAGGGCATACAATCGGTCTAGAACTATCGCAAAAGGTGCGTGGACTATACTATATACATGGTGGAACACTACTACTGTTATGGTAGTCTACTAGAAAAACTGCTCTGATGAAGATTCCATGATATCTGCTCCAGCTTCGTCTTCGAATTCATCATCACTTGGATCGGAATTGGTGTCATCAATGATGATGTAGTTATCTGGACAGGTGCAATCGTCATCTTCTCCTCCGGGTGCTGAGTTCCCCATGAGTTCTTCAATCTTCTCCTTAAGGTCGCTGTTTTGTCTCACTAGAGCTACAATCTCATCCATGTAGTCCTTGCGAGTGGCCTTCAGTTCTCCTTCTAGTTCAATAATCTTGGCTTTTGCTTTCTTCAACTCCATCATGTCTGCGCACATCTGGTTCTCCTGGCATCGAATGTGCTGGTTTAACTCTTGGATGAAAGCTGCAATGGATCTATCTTTCTTGGTGCTAACTATCTCCCATTGTTCATCTCGGCGTCTGCAAATCTGGTAGATAGTATCCTTGAGGTCTTCTTGGTAGACTTCTCGAATGCGTCCCATGGTTATGTGAGCTGCCATGCTCTTTCCCAGACTCCAGGTTGGTGCATTAAAAACACACTCTATGGGCTCCGTGACTGGCGCGAACGTCCTTCCTGGAACTTGAGCTTGAATCTTTCAATGCTCCTCTTCGGGTAAAGTGGCGTTGTAGGTCCCGGTGAAGCTTGGTATTCCAATGTTCAGGTACTTAGTGACTTCCTTCAGGTGTCATCCAAAAGGTGTATCTTCATCCGGCTGCGTGAACTTGATCCTTGCTTCCATCATCCTAAAAGAGTAGAAAAGATGAGGAGTCAGAAATGAGAAAAGAGTAGTGATCTAGGGCTTTAGCTTAGTGGTCGTGTCCTACAGTCAGCGTGTGCTCTGATACCATCTTTGTAGCGACCAGACCTCAAACAGTCTGATCTCTGTGCTCAGGTGTCATCCCTGGATCAGTAATGCTGACACCACACAGTACTTGCAAGATTTATAACAGAGTAGCAATCACACACTTATTACATCGAATGTCTCAAAAGAGAACTTATTACAATAAATATGGCTTAAGGCCATCTAATAATGATAACAGCGGAAGGCTTGGAAGATAAGCGAGTCCATCAACTCCAACGGCATCACTGAGTATAGAACCACGACCTAAAAGGGCACCTTACTCATCGTCTGAAAAGTCTGCAACATAAAACGTTGCAGCCCGAAACGGGTCAGCACATGGAATATGCTGGCAAGGTAACACATAGAGAGTATTGAAAAGGTAAGCCTATACTACATGCATATATGGCTGGTGGAAAGCTCTATGGTTATAGTTTTTTGCGTAAAGCCAATTTTTCCCTACTGCAAAGGAATAAATTTCATTTAACTATCATGGTGGTTGTTAAACATTGAGAATGGTTGACAGCATCCTCAATCCCAATTAAAGTAATCATCATTAAAACCCAACAATATTAATTTAAAAGTAACATGATGAGATTCACATGATATCCAAGTACTAGATACTCAAAATGTCCATAACCGGGGACACGGCTAACCATGATTAGTTTGTACACTCTACAGAGGTTTGCGCACTTTTCCCCACAAGACTCGATCGCCTCCGTTGGATTTCTCGCACTACATGATGTTTGAGAAACGGATGACCGAGACATAGGCTTTCAGAAGCGCTAGCACCTTACGACGGATAGACCGGTACACCTACTTTCCCCTACATCTGCTAGTCTACCCTGTAAGAGTTCGCACGACTTAATCAACTATGCTAGAGCCCATAATAGCTTGTGGCTGCACACGTAAGTTTCTAGTATGAATAATCTCATGATCCCTTTGAGCCTGGGTGGCGGTCCATAAAGAAAACAACAGGTAATCCTGGAATACCCAGGTACCTCAATCCACCCAGATGTGTGTTTAAGTTGCCACCTTAGATAAACCATTAATTAAAAAACTCACATCCGTCATGGATATCACTCACCCAATCCACGTCTACTAGCATAGCATGGCATAATAAGCAAACATAGAAGTAACTCCCAAAGGTTTGATAATAAAGCAGGTAATAGGAACTACCTCAACTACTTCCCATCCCACAATTTAATTATACCCTAATCATGCAATGTTTGAGGATTGATCTAATGCAATAAAACTGGGTAGTAAAGAGGTATGATCAAAGTGTTACTTGCCTTGCTGATGATCCGCGAAACCTAGAGATTCGAAGTAACAGGCGACGCACTCCGGGTATTCTATCGCAAACAAACAACCAAGCATACAATAAGTACTCATCTAATGCACAGGTAAAACTCAAATGAGAGATCTAACCAGAAAGTTCAACTTAAGAACTCCGGTTTGCAAAAAGAATCAAATCAAACGAAGCAACGAAAGTCAAACGGCGAAAGAAACAAACTTCGTTTTACTAATCTGGATCTAAGTCAAATTTTACAGATGCAAAAACTTGTTTAAGTTGGTTAAACGGATAGAGGGTTTCGAGACAAAACTCCAGGCGCTTGAATCGCCTGATTCCGATAAACGAGCGAAAAGTTATACTAAAACGAAAATCGGATCAGAAATCACGATCAGAAATAATCGCGGAAAATCCGAGAAAAAGAAAAATGATGAACAGATTAACGAATGAACGTTCGTTATCTGGATCTAAACGACGAATACGTTCGTTAAAACGAACGAACGAGCGAATGCTCGCTAATTAACCTAAACCGAAAAAAACCGATCTAAATAAAAAAACGGAAACAAAAAAACCGACGAAAAACCGACGTAAAAACTGAACTGTTTTTCAAGAAAAACCGACGTAAAATCGGATCAGAAATCACGATCAGAAATAATCGCGGAAAATCCGAGAAAAAGAAAAACGACGAACAGATTAACGAACGAACGTTCGTTATCTGGATCTAAATGACGAGTACGTTCATTAAAACGAACGAACGAACGAACGCTCGCTAATTAACCTAAACCGAAAAAAACCGATCAAAATAAAAAAAATGGAAACAAAAAAACCGACGGAAAAAGCGAACGGTTTTTCGAGAAAAACCAGCAGCGCGGAAAACAAGGCACCTCGGGCGGGGGGTCGGCGAGGCGGCGGGCGGCGGCTCCGGCGACGGCAGCGCGGCGGGCGGCGGCGGCGGCGCGGGCGGCGGGCGGCGTTGGCGGCGGGCGGCGGCGCGGCGGCGCGGGCGGCGGCGGCTAGGGCGGGGCTGGGGCTAGGGTTTGGGTGGGGAGGCTCCCGGGCTAGGCTCCCGGCTTATAAAGCCTGGACGGGCCTAGTGTCCGGGTCGGACACGGCCTGTAGGTCGGTTGCGTTTTAAAAAAAATAACTCGCAGAAAAACAAATAAAAGAAATACTAAACGGACTCCAAAAATCCCGAAATAAATTTTCCCCGACTTCTAAAATCAAGACGGACAAAGCGAACATTTATTTGGGGCCTAAATGCAATTTTGAAAAACGCATATTTTTCCTAATTTCAAATAAAAATAGCGAAAACTCCGAAATAAAATCTCCTTTGATTTTATTATTAAATCCTCAATATTTCTTTATTTTGGGAAAGTCATTTTATTCCCTCTCTCATATTTTTGTAATAGAAATAATTGATGATAAAATAATTAAAATCAAATGATCCTATTCTCAAAATTTGAGAAAACTCAAATATGAAAATAACGAAATCCCCAACTCTCTTCGTGGGTCCTTGAGTTGCGTAGAATTTCTTGGATCGAACCAAAAGCAAATAAAATATGATATGCATTGATGATCTAATGTATAACATTCCAAATTGAAAATTTGGGATGTTACATGTTCCCACTATGCAGGTTTTAGTACTAGTGCTAGTACTTAGGTTATAAAAAGGGGAACTACCTAATCAAAAATTACTCTACCTTCCTCCTCATAAGTCCTCCTTCTTCGTCCGTCCTTGACATGGCCGGTCTGCAGAGCTCTAGGTCGAGAACTATCCGAACTACTCATAACAAGGGAGCGGCAACCAAGGCTGCGGAAAAAAAGAGGGCTAGCCGCCACGCAGAGACCTCAAAAGATCTCTCACAGGCAGGCGATGGCTCCCAGGAGCGCCTTAGCCGCAGAGGCGAACATGCCGAGCTGGCAGCGCTAGAGTCGTTATCCCTCGACGGCATGCCCGATCAGCTCAATAAGCACCTCAATAAGCAGAAGGAGTTCATTAATGGCTTGGTGGAGCTGTTGAAGGAGAGCCTCGACGACATGCCTGCTGAGCTCAATGAGCAGGGGGAGTTGACCGCCGGCTTGGTGATGCTGCTGAAGAAGAACATTGCCCCGGAGAAGAAGGCGACCGACGAAATCCTGCAACTTTAGGAGCTCGACCTGCTGAAGGAGGAGAACGCCGACTGGAAGAAGCTGCATCAGAATAGTAGTTCCTCGATGAAGATGTTGCAGGCCCTCGTCATGGAACAGAAGCAGGAGTTGGCGAAGCTCCGCATCGAGCACCCGGCTACTGTCAAGGTACGTAATGCGGCCGTGGAACAGATGGTGAAGGCTCGCGTCGAGAAATCCTGCGTCATGGACACAATGAAGAAGATGGTGGAGGAGACGCGCAAGGAGATGGAGGTTGTGGAGGCAAAGAAGAAGCAGTTACGACTCCACAGCCAGCAACCCTTCATGTAGTGAGAGCAGCGCCCCAGACTTGTGTGTGCGTCTTCCTTCTTTGTTTGGGGTGATAATCTTCCTTCTTCTTTTGCTCATGTGTTTCTTCTTTTGCTTCGGGTGTTTCGCCGCACGTGTCACCTTCTCTGCGAGGCATGAATAGAACAATGCTAAAAATGAGATGACTAGCAAATTAGATCATTCTTTATCGCCAATAGAACAATGCCTCTTGCTAGTAATACATAATAAGAGTAGAGAGTAGAGGATATGGCACTGGGTTGTCGTGTTTCGTGCTCCTCTGTCGTACTCCAGTGGAAATGAGTATACCGCACGGTTCTTTGCTCCTCCTCAGGTCGTCGGCACATTTATACAAGCAGTCAAATCACAAGGCCCCGCCTTCCAGCAATAATGAGCCGTCAAATCACAAAGGCCCTCGCCTCTCTTCAAACCGACCAAGCTAGATTGCCCCGCCCTCTAGCCTTTAAAAAAATGTATACTTTTGTACAGTAGTAGGATCGATGGATTGTGCCATGCAGCAAAACTAACAAGATGAAATTAAAGAAAAAAGGCGGTACATATAGAGAGCGCTCGTCGCCAAATTATGCATATAGTACTATTAAAATAGCTAGTACGTGCTTAAATGGGGTGCTAAATTATATTAAAGAAATTAGCATACCTATCTAATTCGTGGGTTCTTATTATTTATGCCACTAGTTGTGAATCACTACTCAGTTTTGCCATTAGAAGTTACAACTACTCAAAAATGCCATCGATCCGTGAGATGCCTGCTCAAAAATGCCATCGTTAAGTTAGATGTTTGCTCAAAAATGCCATTAGACATTGTTATTTTCACGTCAAACTCGTTGACCATGTTATATGACAAAAATAAGCCAATTCTCACAATGATAAGTGTGGCCCTGCTTGTCAGGACTAACCAAGCGAATAATTTTACAGGAAAATAAGAACGCTGTTCGGATCAAGTAGACCCAACACTTTACTTTACTGTCGTGAGATAGAGGGAGAGCTGGCATGTTGGTCCATTGGTATTTATGTCATTATAAAATGGCCCAAGAGATTTCATTCACAATAATGGTGTCCAACACAACACACCCCTCAAATAAAACTAAGCACCGTGAAATTCTTTGACAACTAAATTGTTGGCTATATGATGTTGGCCATATATATTGTACATATATAATGTGAAGAAACGAGTGGTATTACTATACCAACTAAAATATGAACTGTAAGAAATACTAGTATGTACGTACTGAAGAGTTAAAGTAACGAGAAGGAACATAACATAGTTCTGCTGGAGGCTCAGCACAACACACCCCTCAAATAAAACTAAGCACACCTGAAATTAAACTAAGCAACTAATCTGGTAGACACTGCATTAGAACCACCATGAGCAACGACAATGCCACCATACTTGTACTCCTCGTCCACGTGCTCGACTTCGCCTTGTCCCTCTTCCTCTTGGGCGATACTTCTTTGCTTGAACCGCACACTTGGCTCTTGCTCTTCATCCAACCCTTTTAGATGTTGAAACAAAGGTAGCCATCCATTGCAGCGTAGTGGATGTGGTCTACATCTGGTACATTCCACTCCCATGAATGATGAAAGTTGAATGGAGGTTTCTTCAGTGTACCGTACGAAGGATGAACCATGGCTCCTGCCAGGGTCAGCATTGAAGGCTGATCATGGGAGGGCACCAGCCGTTTCTTCTGGAGGTCAATGGGATTGCCTACAACGAGGCCTATCCGACCCTGGATTTCCTTGTCGTTCCTAAAGTCTACAGTAACGAATTTGACTAGGCCACTCTCGAGGAACTTATTAAATTCCTCGCACTCAACGTCGGCATGGCATATGTGGTAGACCAAGCATAAGTCATGCACGCAAACCTGGATCACAGCGGGCTTCTTCTTCTTTGCCTCCTTTAGATTCTTCTCGCTTCCCATGACTGTGGTGTACTCAACATCTAGCCCAGCGACCCACTCATCATTTGAGTTTTCGAACATGCGTCTGAAGCGAGCAAGGCATCCTTTCACCGTTGCAGAAGAACGGGTGTAGATGACATCGAACTCATCGCCAGTGATGGTTCTAACCTTGTACTCACCGCTGATCATGAAGATTTGGGACGCCATGGATTTGGGAGGAGGGTTAGGATTGGTAGAACTGCCGTAATGTGAAAGGATGGGACGACTAGGAGCGAACTGCAGTAATGTTAAAGGACGTCCGGGGACGAGTACGAGCGAGAACTGCCAGCGGTTTTTGTAAAAATGATGAGTGGGGCGTGCGAACGGTAGGGTAGTGGCTTGCCTGGTGGATAAATGGATTCATGCACAGTACTATGGGGGGCCAATTAGATGTCATGTCTACTTGACACCCAATTAAATGGCTATCGATGTCATGTCAAGCGTCGGGAAAATTACAGGTGATACGAAGCTTCCGAGAGCCCTTGGATCTGAGATCGAATGTTTGCATGGCGTGATTCTAGACCTATGGGTGAATATCCTATCCTGGAGGGTTATTCTGCAAATTTTTAGCAACTTAGCATGAGATCGTTCGATCTCAGATCCAAGGGCTGCCAGCAGCCCGTATCATTGTCACGCCTACCATGACCGTCGCCTCGCTCGCGCAGTCGCGCCCTTGGAGATTTAACACGGTGCGTTGGGCTATCTGATGTTGGCATGTCATACATAGTCATCACTTAGTCACTCATACTACAACAAGGTTACCTATAAGGTTGGCTATAAGAGTATTTTTTGTTTACTTCTCTCTACCTCTTTCATCGTAGTATTTATTGCATTTTCCAAGGAGTGACCTCTTCCAATGAAATGGTGCTTAGATGAGATGCTATGGGCATTAAATGGCTTAGCAACTCAAGTCCCCAATGCATAGGTGCTTAGTTTTTTGTCGCTAAGTTTGCTTCATCAATTTACCCTTCAATTAAGAAAGTGACCCCACATTAACTAGTCTCCCTTTTATTCTGGGTCATAATTGACCATGATTTTCACAAATAAAATATATGTTATACGTTGCAAAACTAATATAATTTGAAAGTACATTAAGATACGAACCAAACGATACAATTTTTGGTGACATGCATTCACATTTTGCTTGTCAAATACAGTACGTGGTCAAACTTTGACCCAAAATACGCAAAACAAAAAAATACTTCCAAGACCAGCGCCGCTCCTCTCCTCTTAAACCACCGCCGCTCCTCTCCTGTTCCAATCTAAATCCAGCGCCACTCCTCTCCTCTTCCATTTCAAAACCACCGCCCCTCCTCTCCTGTTCCAATCCAAAACCAGCGTCGCTCCTCTCCCGTTCTAATCCAAAACCAGTGCTGCTCCGCTCCTCTTCCATTCAAAAACCACCGCCGACGAGTGAAGGTGTTGTGGAGAAGTAGATCAATGGAGGAGTACAACCGATACGTGAGGATCGCAGACGGCGACCCTGTGAAGCTAGCTAGGATGTTGGAGATACAGTCTTGGTTTGACAACAAGGACCAACTAGCGGAGACGGCGACATCCATGGCCAAATATCTGCAACAAAGCAAAAAGGCGGCGATACTCATGAAGGTCGCGCGGGAGTACATAGAGATGCTCCTCTGGGCCATGGAGCAAACAGATTCACCTAATCCGATCGTGAGGGATCGGTAGTGGGAGTATTGATCCCAGATGGAGCATCCACCAGAGATTGAAGGATCGAGCATCTACAAGGTGCCGTTTGTGAGGGTGTCGTGCCAGAGCGAGCCGGTGGAGTCTTCGTCGACCGAACCCAGCTGCAAGAGAAAAGCAGTTGGCCCGACGACGCTTCCCCACCATCCTCTCCCTCTCCATTCACATCGTCTCACGGGGCTGCTGTCTGCCGCCGAGGAATAGGAGGGGACTGCCCCCCCCCCCAGTCCAATAGTCGGGCAGGTTGTGAATTGTTAGGAGGAGCTTAGGGTTGTCAGTATTTGTAGGTTGTGAATTGTGTTTTGTGTTGTGTATTTTGAGAGTACTTTCAGATATGAATGTCTTTTGAATTTCAGATTTGCAGTATTGAGCGTATGAAGTATTTTATGAATTCTAGAGATCTATTTTTAGCACTTAAAAAATGTAGTTTCATAGGAGTATAAAAGTGCAGACAATGTGATTCTTAGATAAGAAACTGCAAGTTTCTGTTTCAGATAAGAAACTGCAAGTTCAGTTTCAAATAAGAAACTGCAACTTTCAGAGGCAGAGCATTTATATTAACACGGCCTTTTCAAATAGGTTTAACATCATGCTGGAAGTTTTATTCATGGTCGAAGATGGAACTACCAGCCAGTTAACATCATGCTGATCAACATTCGTGGATAGCACATCTTCGTATGTCGAGTGTGCGAAAAACAGAGAAAACGAGGGACAAAGTTTTGGCAAGTGTTGGATGTGGTGTGCGTAGATGACAATGGGGACCCACATGTCAATAATGGTAGAGGCAAAAAAATTGAAGATATTTTCCCTGCATCAGGTGGAATCGAACCCGGGCGGAACAGCTGTCGAGTAGTGTCACTTGGCCACTGGGCTAGTTTAGTACTTTCGTTACAAATAAGGCACTGCCATGGGTGGTCCGATCACCTCCTGCGCCTTTGTGCGCTCGTTGCGGCACCACTGTCTGTCGTTGTGAACATGCTGAACAAATGAGAGGAAACTGGAGAGGACAGTGCGTGGAGAGGCGAACAGTCGGGACCCACCAGGTTTATGGTCGTACGCAAGCAAGTGCCTCATCAAAAAAACTTCCTCCTAATGCTATACTGATGTTGGGGCCCATGGGTTTGTCAACATAGTTACATTTTTTTAGGTGCTTCAATGTAGGAGATAAATTCACAACGAAGTTGTGGAGCTGGCGGGTAGTATCATTTATTATCACTGGGCAGCAAGTATCCGCTGGGTTTTGGGCTGCCCCGTGCAAGCTTTCTTTTTTAACATGCGCAACCCATGACATGCCGGTTTGTATTTTTTTGAGGGCCGTCATGTATCGACCGGCCTATGGACCTCCCATCCGAGGTTTCATTTTTCCTGAAACATCGGCAGCCCAATTTATATATTTTTTTGAAGAAAACGCAGAGGTCTGTTCTATTTTTCTATGTAAGAATAGGAACGCCTGGTCCAACTTTTGTTTCCCTTCTAACTATATTATATATATTTAAATTATTTTATAAATTATTATATATTATTTTTATTGTCATCATATATTTAACAAATACTTACATATGTAAGAAAACAATATCCCACATCTTATTAACTTATAAAAATTATTTCTTAACAATAAAATACTGGATTTTTTGGCAACGGAAATTCTCGTGATTGTGTACAAAATCTTGGTAAGATTTAAGGACCAATGTAATAATAAATCACCTATTATTTAAATATATTTATAAACAAATGCTCAGCCCCTATTTATTTTTTGATAACATTGCTGCGCCCAACCCAACATTATAATTAGAATCAGCCCAGCAAAATCGTGTATTTTGAGAAAGTGCAAATGGCCTGTAATTTTCTAGGAGAAAAATAAATGGGCCACATGGATGCTACATTATTTGTTCGCCCCGCCCAGCAAATGGACTGTAATTCTAAAAAAAGAGATCAAATTGACTGTAAATTCCAAAAAAATGGGTTGAATACGTGCCACATTTTTGGAGGCTGAAATGTGGGACAAGAGGTCAAAGCCAATGCTAGTCGTTGTCAACTTAGTCAACAAATGATTCTGACATCGTTAGCCGTTGGTTTACATCCAACGACCGGCATCCATCTTCAATCTCTCGTCTTCTTCCTCCAGCGCTGCCGGGACCACCTGCTCTCGCCTCCTGCTGCTGGCAGCTCTGCTTAGCACGCTTCGCTGTGAAGCGCTACCCCACCGTTGGCCAGGCCATCCCTCCACCCCTCCACACCTCATGTTCTTCTCCACCGACTGCCAAACCACACCGCACCAGAACCAGTTAACCCTCGTACACCTCTCCGTCTGCGACTCTACTCCCGCGTCTTCCCATCTCCGGCTCGTTGTTGTCCGGGGCCTCGCCGTCGTCCACCACCTTGGATGTGCTCGATGCGGAGTAGTCAACATGGTCAACGAACGACATCCATCGGAAGTAGATTGTGCATGGAGAGGCTGACAGCTGGGTCCACGGCCGCACGCAAGGAAATGCCTCCTTATTACGCGCAAAATAATGACTCCTCCACCTGACAGCTGGGACCCACCGGAAGGGCCTCTGCATTTCGCGAAAAAAACGTTCCCCCTGCTGACAGGTCGGACCCACCAGCTATATCTTCGCACTCAAGGAACTGCCTCCTTATTACGCACAAAAAAAAATGAATGCCCCCTGCTAGCCGGGACCTTCCATAGTGGGAGGCTGACTTGTGGGCCTACTAAGTTGACGGGGATGGAAGGCTTTGTCAACTTAGTCAATATGAACGATTCTAGCTCCAGTGACCATACGATGTCCATCCGATGGTGGTAGTGCTTCTACAACCTCTGGTCTTGTTGCTCCAGCCGCCCAAACCAGCGTCGGTCGTGTCGCGTGCTCCTGCTTCCCGTGGCCGGCTGTGATGCCGCGGAGGCCTCATCTCCCCCTACTACTCCCACCGCTGGCCAGGCCTTGCGGCGACGGCAGCCTCACACCGCAGCTGAACCAGTGAACCCTCATACTCCTCTTCGTGTGGGCATCCACTGCCGTGTCTTCCCCGGCTCTGCGTCGTCCCCTTCCTAGGCCTCGCCGTCGTCCAACGCCCTGGTGCTCTCGCCGCGGCGTGGTCAATGTGGTCAAGGAACGACTTCAATCGGAAGAGTACTGTACGTGGAGAGGCTGATAGCTGGGTCCACGGCCGCAGCAAGGAAGTGCCTCCTTATTTCGCAGAAAATAATGATTCCTCCACCTGACAGCAAGGACCCATCGTACGGGCCACCGTATTTTGCAAAAAAAATGTTTCCCCCCTTACTACTGGGACCCACCAGCTACATCTTCGCATGCAAGGAAGTGCGTCCATATTACAGGCAAAAATAATAATTCGCCCCTTGACTGTTGGGACCCACCAGCTACATCTTCGCACGCAAGGAAGTGCCTCACAGTCGGGACCCACCTGGTCGAAGCGTACGTAGCGTTGTCATTCTGGTCGCGAACGTGTATGTACATACGATCGGTCTGCCTGCAGGCTGCAGCGATGAACCGTGGTCGTGTAAGGAAGGGCACGTGTTGTAGTAGAGGCGCGCACGTGTCGTAGTAGAGGCACACACGTAGCATGTACACGTACGTACAGCGGCCATGTTGCAAGAAAGTAAATACGGCCACGTATGTACATATGGGCGGGGTGTCGAACGCCTACTCGCACATACGTACGGCCAGGGCTTGTGTGCATGGCTGGGTCAGAACGGAGAAACTGCGTCGTCTTCGTGTTCATGGGGAGGCAACGGAATGCGTCGTGTTCATCGGGAGGCAACGGAACGCGTGTTGTTCATCAGGAGCCAACCGGCCACGGTGGAAACGGGATCCTGTTCATCGGGAGGGGTCTGGCGTACCGCAAAACGGAGGAAACGGACCTCCTACGATGGTTTTTTTCTGTCATGGCCGGCCCAAAGAATGTCATGCAGCTGCGTCTCCGGCCCGCCCAGGACGAAAAGCCCATTTTTTATCATGTTTTTTGTCATAGAAGTAGGACCCCACCACATCTATGATGATACCGGGTTTTGTCACAATTATCGTCATAGAAGTGTCATAAGTATGACAGAAAAAAAATTCGTTCAGCACAAAATGTCATGGATGTGTCTTTTTTTTGTAGTGCAAGTTGCCAAGGGGCGGCGCCGCAAGCTGCTCTAGTTTGGACCAACACTCATGAGGAGCACTGGCCCGGGGGGTTGATTAAGTATCCTCGGGTTAATTACTCCCTATGCAAATTTTAGTTGTTGTTAGGCAAATGGTAAAACCAATGTTGGGCCTTTCTGGAAGAGTTTTATTCAAAGCGAACTATCAAGAGGGGCCCATAAACCCACACCGTGTTAGGGACGCAAAATTCAAGGACCATAACACTGGTATGACGGAAACTAAGGCGGCAAGAGTGGAACAAAACACTGAGCAAAAGGCTAAGCCTTCCACCCTTTACCAAAGTATATAGATGCATTAATTAAATAAGAGATATTGTGATATCCCAACATATCCATATTCCAACAACGAACAACCTGCACTGCACCTACAACTAGCAACGCTATAAGAGGGGCTGAGCAAAATCGGTAACATAGCCAAACAACGGTTTGCTAGGAAGGTGGGTTAGAGGCTTGACATGGCAATATGGGTGGCTTGATAAACAAGTGGTAGGTAGCGCAACATAGCGATAGAACAAACAACTAGAAGTGATATCGGGGGTAATGATCATCTTGCCTGCAATGTTTTCTGAGGTACCGAATCCTTCCTCCTCGGAGACGTACTCGACAGGGTCCTCGTACACGAACACGTCTCCCGACCCTGCCCAAAGAAAGAACACGAGCAACGGAACAACGATCAATCACGGTTAAATGTGCAAGCAACATGATGCAAAACATGGCATGAGATGCAAGATATGATGTGCAATGCATATGCGTACTCCGGAAGGGGAAAGATGAATGTGGCACTAACTTGGCAAACCAAGCATGCCACTGGATAGATTGGGAGGTTTCGGTTGAAAACGATATAAAGATCACAAGGAACGGATGCACGGTTTGCAAAAGACGAGCAAAACAAGATACAATGCAAAACTAAGATTAACAGCAACATGGCACTTTAGTAGAAACATAAAAATATGCAACGGGTCTGGTGGGCTATGCGACTGGCGGCGGCGAGGAGAGGGAGAGGGAACCCTAGTGTTTCCCTGGACAAGGAGGCGGATATAAAGGGGGGCCAGGGCGACGCTCTCGTGCTCGCGGCCCCCATGGCATGGCCGCGAGCTAGACGAAAAGGCGGCGCGCGGGTCGACTGTAGCCAGAGACCGACAGGCGGGGTCGGAGGTACCACGTGGGCGTACGGTCGCCTAGGTAGAGAGGGGGCTGGGTGAGAAAATGCAGCGAGGGGGAGGTCGCGCGGCTAGCTGGGCTGGCACGCGGGGCGCTAGCTGGGCCGGCCTCGGAGGCCGAGGCCCAGGTGGCTGTTACTGCTGCTGGGTTGCGCTGCTGCTACTTTTCTTTTTTCCTTTCTTTTCTTCAGGCAGAAAATCAAAGAGAAAAAGCACAGGGGGATTGGAGAGGAGCAAAATGAGAATAAAAATACCCTCATGACCCTGAAATAGTGCTCTATTTAATAAAATTGTCCTGGGCTTTTTTAGAGGTAGAAAAATAAAACAAGTTTGAATTTAGTTCAAACTTGGGTCATTTTTGAACCTTACCAAAACAACTAGATAAAGCTGAAATTTGGCATATAGGTCTTGGGCATGGTGCTAGAATTTTGGGGAAAAGTTGGACATTAATGGAGGGTAAAAATGTCACTTGCAAAACATAAAAGAAAGGAGAAGGGAAGGTGATGAAGCATGGGCATGGTTTGAGAGGGTGATAAGGGTAATGCACATGATGCTCATGGCAACAACATGTATGACCAAATGCGATATGACAAGCACAATGCTATACTTGATATGACCATGATGCAACATAAGATGGCATAGAGAAATGTAACAAGCCAATGCAATAAGTAAAACAACAAATAAAAACAAAAGATGGGACCCAAAAGGAATTGTAATAAGATCAAGTGGATATATTGCTCAAAAAGGGAAGTTTTACATATGGGGTGTTACATGGCACCACAAGGATTTGAACTTTGGGTGCATAATCACTACTCCATCATTGAAAGCACCATAGTTAGAATAACATGGTAGGTTTGAGAGTGTATGTTCTTTTTATGCATTACATAGGGTGAGAGTACTCATGAGTTAAGTGTCTCCCCCTAAATATATGCCTACATCAAGATGAGACATGATGAAAATGCATGCATGGGTACTAGATTTCACATAATGTTGTCAAGCTCCAAGATACCAAGTTCACGCCTAAGTTGACAGAACTTTGCTTCATCCAATGGCTTGGTGAAAATGTCTGCAAGTTGCATATCTATACCCACATGGGCAATATCAACGTCACCCTTTTCCACATGATCTCGCAAGAAGTGATACCTAATATCAATGTGCTTGGTGCGAGTATGATCTTTGGGATTCTCAACAATATTGATGGCACTTTCATTATCACATAGAAGAGGCACATGTATATAGGTGATACCATAATCCTTTAAAGTTTGCCTCATCCATAGTACTTGAGTTGCACAACTGGCGGTTGCAATGTATTCAGCTTCGGCGGTGGAGAGAGCAACACAATTTTGTTTCTTCGAGGACCAACTTACCAAGGAGCGTCCAAGAAATTGACATGCACCGGAGGTGGACTTACGATCCACTTTATCTCCAGCCCAATCCGCATCCGTGTACCCAATGAGATCAAACTTAGCATCCTTGGGGTACCATAGACCCAACTTTGGGGTGTGAACAAGGTATCTAAGAATATGCTTAACCGCCTTATGATGACTTTTCCTAGGGAAAGCTTGAAATATAGCACACATGCATACACTAAACATGATGCCTGGTCTAGATGCACAAAGATAAAGCAATGAACCAATCATAGAGCGGTAAATAGATGGGTCGAAAGGGATACCATTTGTGTCTTCAGTGAGTACAATTTTGGTTGGCATGGGTGTCTTGCATGGACTAGCATCAGACATGCCAAACTTCTCTAGGATATCCTTGAGGTATTTTGCTTGAGACAAGTAAATTCCTTCTCGAAATTGTTGAATTTGGAATCCGAGAAAGAACTTCAAATCCGCATTGAGTGACATTTCAATATTCTTAGTCATGGAGGCCGCAAACTTCTTGCACAAATGAATGTTAGGAGAACCAAGAATGATATCATCTACATAGATTTGGCATAAAATCAAATCACCCTTGTCCCTCTTAGTAAAAAGAGTGGGATAGATCACCCCTCTCACAAAACCATCATCGAGTAAAAACTTCTTAAGATGATCATACCAAGCACGAGGTGCTTGTTTGAGGCCATACAAAGCCTTATGAAGTTTATACACATAGTCTTTGTGCTCGGGATCAACGAACCCAGGTGGTTGTGATACATATACTTCCTCTTGGAGAGGACCGTTAAGGAAAGCACTCTTCACATCCATTTGATGTAATGTAGAACCATTGAAAGCAGCATAAGCAAGTAAGATGCGAATAGATTCAAGACGGGAAACGGGGGCAAAGGTCTCACCAAAATCCAAACCTTCAACTTGTGAGTACCCTTGTGCCACTAACCTTGCCTTGTTATGGATTATTACACCATTCATCTTGCTTGTTCTTGAAGATCCATTTTGTTCCAATGACGTTGTGCTCCGTAGTTGGCCTCTCGACTAATGACCACACTTGGTTGCGTTCAAAACTGTTCAACTCGTCTTGCATAGCAATGAGCCAATCGTTCTCCATCAATGCATCTTGTACCTTGAGAGGCTCAACGCTAGACACAAACGAGAAGTGAGCACAAAAGTTTGTCAAATGTTTACGAGTGACTCTACCTTCCGATATGCCGATGAGAATTTTGTCAACATCACGACCAGCCACTCGAGGCATGATGGAGGTTAAGGTTTCGCGAGGTTCAACTTCATGTCCATCATCCACGTCCTCAACATATGGATCATTGATGTGTGGTGGAACATCTTCGTCTTCATATTGCATTTGTTGAGGTTCGTCATCAATGATTGCACTTTCTTGTTCTTGACCTTGATGATGATCTTGTTCTTGCAGATTACCATGAAGAGGAATTTGATCATTTTCTTGTACTTGGACTAAGGGCATTGGTTTGAGCAATAGGAGCTTGAGGTGGTATGGGTGTTGAAGTAGTTTGGTGATGTGTGAAGCTTCCATCTTCTTCTTCATCATCATGAGGTTCTTGTTCCATTAAAACAAGTGCCCTAACACCCATGGTCAGAATATCTTGAGAACAATCTTCTTCACCTACATCACTTAGATCAACTTGCTCCCCATGGGAGCCATTAAATTCATCAAACACCATGTCACAAGTTTCTACAACACATCCATTGGATTTGTTGTAGACTCTATAGGCGTGAGAGTTTGATCCATAGCCAACAAATATGCCCTCAATTGTTTTGGATTGAAATTTTCCTAACCGTTCACTTTTGTTGAGGATGAAATATTTGCACGCAAATACTCGAAAGTACTTGATATTTGGCTTGTTCCCAGTTAGGAGCTCATATGGAGTCTTTTCCAATATTGTGCAGAGAAAGAGCCAGTTTGATGCATGGCATGCAGTGTTGACAGCCTCGGCCCAAAAACTATGTGGTGACTTGTATTCATCCAACATGGACCTTGCCATCTCCAAAAGTGTAGGGTTCTTCCTTTTGGCTACACCATTTTGCTGAGGAGTGTATGGAGCTGAATATTGATGCTCAATCCCTTCATCACTAAGAAATTCTTCCAAGGTGTAGTTCTTGAACTCAGAGCCATTATCACTTCTTATTGCCAAGATTTCTTTGTCAAACTTGCGTTGTGCTTGCTTGGCAAAATTGATGAAGGTGATCTTCATCTCATCCTTGGACTTGAGGAAAAAGACCCATGTATATCTTGAGTAATCATCAACAATGACAAGTCCATACTTTTTCCCACCAAGACTATCCCATGAAGGAGGCCCAAAAATATCCACATGAACAAGCTCCAAAGGCCTTGAAGTAGACACAATATTCTTTGGTGGGTGCTTTACTTGATGTTGCTTCCCAGCTATGCATGCACTACACACACGATCTTTCTCAAAAGAGACATTGGTTAGTCCAAGGATGTGATTACCCTTTAAGACTAGCCGGCGATGCCATAGCCACCCCTTGTCGGCCTTGGCCATTAGACAAGTTGCATGGAATGTGCTCTCTTTCGAGAAATCAACCGTGTAAAGGTTGCCATCCAACTCTCCAACAAAGGCCACTTCAAGAGTATCTCCCTTAAAGACTTTCATAGCCGTTATTCCAAAGAGCGTATCATAACCAACAGAAGCCACTTGGCAAACAGAAAGCAAATGATATTTAAGGGATTGAACAAGCATGACATTTGCAAGAGACATGTCATTCGTGATAGCCACCTTGCCCAACCTGAGTACCTGTCCTTTTGATCCTCCACCAAACATAATGCTCATGAATGGTTGAATAGCTTCCATGAAATCGTAGAGCAATTTGTTATCTCTGGTCATATGATTGGTACATCCACTATCAATCACCCATTTTACTCCACCAGAGAAAGCAACCTACACAAAATTATGACTTGGTTAGAGGCACCCATTTTGCAATGGGACCTCTCAAGTTAGTCACAAGGGTCTTAGGGACCCAAATAGCATAGAATCGGAATGCATTTCGGGGACCAACAAACTTTGCATAAACTTCTCCATCCTTAGTCATACGAAGTACATTGGATGGAGGCATGTACTCTTTTGGTTTGTTGAGAGTGGGCATGCCCCTTGTGGCCTTCCCACTAACAACCTTACCTTTCTCCTTGTGCCCTTGCCACACAAATGTTTCTTTTAGAGGGGTGGTGCACTTTTGAGAGGATGTCTTCTTCTTGCTTGTGCTTAGGTCAAACCCGAGCCCCTCTTTGGCAAACACCTCATTGTGCTGGCTCAATACCTCATTAAGATTCTTTTGTCCTTGAGCACATGTCATGAAACCTTTCTCGATTTGAGCCTTGAGAAAGCGATTCTTCTCAAGGATGGATTCTAGATCACTACTAGAGTTAGTAGTACAAGCATCAACATTGATAATAGGAGAAGAATAAGCCTTGGCTAGAGTTTCAAGATAAGTAAGCTTGAGAGTCTAAAAACTCTTTGTAAGAAGGGTGAGATCTTCCTTACTCTTGAGGGATACAGATAGGAGCTCACAATCCTTAGAGAGAGAAGCATGGGACTTCACAACCTTACTTTTATCATTCATCAACTCTTCGCGAGAGTCCTTAGCCTTTTTCAAGGAGGCAAGATCTTTAGCATGAACATCAATGTTTGCACCAATTTTCAAGCATAGTTCATCATTTCGTGCTTCCTCATATTGGACTTTCCGCTCAAGGATTTCATATTTTCCTTTCCCTCGGTGACGAGGGTTTCGAGTTCCTTAATGGTGATGGTGTGCTTACTCACCATATCCATAAGCATACGAAACATAGTGAGCTTCTTTCCTTTGAGGGAGCACATGAACTTATTAAGTTTAGTAAGCATAGGATCATCTATACCATCATCCTCATAACTATCCTCCGCATCAAGATGCTCGTCACTAGGAGTAGAAGGAGTGAAAAGAGGAGGGTTTGATTGTGGGTTTACCTTGACCTTGTCAGGAGAGCTTTTGTTATCTCCATCTTCTACCACGGCCTTTGCCATTAGGCACTTGTGTGTGTTGCCCTTGTAGTCTTTCATATAGTTGTAGGTGACAACATCACCACTCTTGTTGACTAGCCTCAAAGTTTTTTGAGAATCTTGAGCAACTCTGGCAACACCACTAACATTATCCGGATCGGATTCTTCTTGAGCAACCATTGCTTTCCCATCTCTCTTCTTGAGCTTTGAGTTCAAAGGGTTTGGCAACTTATTCTTGGGAAAGATCTTGGGAAACCTTGGTCTATCTTCTCTCTTCTCATGGGGGCAATCGTTTGAGAAGTGGTTGGCTTCTTCATAGTTGCAACATTTTCTCACTTTCTTCTTCTGGAATCTTCCCTTGAATTTTCCTGCGCTAAACTTCTTGACAAAGAGGGCAATGTCTTCATATGAAGGACACTCATCGGAGTCAATCTCATCACCGTCTTCATCCTCATCATCTTCTTCTTCACTTTGCTCTTCTTCATATACATGCTTGGCCTTCAAAGAAAAATTGATGTTTGATGTTGAGGTGCCATGCATGGCAAGATGTTTAGTAGCATTTGCCTTTGACTCTTCAAATAGTTGGAAAGTGGATATGATGTCATCTGGAGTCATTTCCTTGAATCCACGGTGTTGTCTTATGTCCCACACCATTTGGTGATGATACGGAGCAAGCGCATGGAGCAACTTATCCACAAGAAATCGCTTAGTCAAGTTGAATCCATCTTGTGTCTTGTCACACTCACATGACTCGATGTCAGCAGTAAGAGTCATGAGACGCTCAAGGAGTTGCTTGGGAGATTCAAATTTCTCCATACAAAAGTTTTGCAGTTGTCCCTTGGCAATTTCATATTGAGCAAGCCGGAGGGTGGAGGTATCGGTCTTGGTCCTCACAATGCTATCCCATAATTCCTTGGCACTTGTGATATGTATGTATGGTCTCCTTTGCTTGCCAGTCATACCTCTCCTTATGCACATGGTTGTTGTGTCGTTGAGATTCTTGTCATATACCTCTCTTGGAGTAAGATTCTTCAAGTCAACCGCTTGGTAGCCATACTCCAAGATCTCCAACATCTCATCATTTCCATACCAAAGATGATCCTGCATAGCAACTCTCCAAAAAGCACAGTAGTGTCATCAAGTAAAGGAGGTTTGCCTTCAGGGTTATACTTTGGTTTCTCTATTTGAGGTCTTGCATAAAGCCAAGGAACACTGGAGTGTTCATTACTAGGAGGTTGTTGGCCAAGTGAAGGAGTAGGCACAGCTGGCCTCGAGGCCACACCACCAGAAAGTGGTGCAAGCATCATGGATAGTGTGGCTAGTCTCATTTGGACCAAGGCCTCAAGATAAGCATCATGCTCCTCCTTTTGTTCAGCAAGCGCCCGTTCCAGATCCTCAGAAGTGAAGGACTTGACTTCCATGGAAGCCACGCCCGTACTCTTCGGATCCGCAACAAGGGGAGTCCCATCAGGGTTCATCTCGCTCTAGGGCAGTTAAGCCACAAGAATAGAGCACGAGGCTCTGATACCAATTGAAAGGATCGAGATGGACCTAGAGGGGGGTGAATAGGTACAATTACAAAATTTAATTATTACAAAGCAATTTTAGGCAATAATGCGGAATATGAAGGTGAGCCTAATGAAGGAAATATGCCCTAGAGGCAATAATAAAGTTGTTATTTATATTTCCTTATATCATGATAAATGTTTATTACTCATGCTAGAATTGTATTAACCGGAAACTTAGTACATGTGTGAATACATAGACAAACATAGTGTCCCTAGTATGCCTCTACTTGACTAGCTCGTTAATCAAAGATGGTTAAGTTTCCTAGCCATAGACATGTGTTGTCATTTGATGAACGGGATCACATCATTAGAGAATGATGTGATGGACAAGACCCATCCGTTAGCTTAGAATAATGATCATTTAGTTTTATTGATATTGCTTTCTTCATGACTTATACATGTTCCTCTGACTATGAGATTATGCAACTCCCAAATACCGGAGGAACACCTTGTGTGCTATCAAACGTCACAACGTAACTGGGTGATTATAAAGATGCTCTACAGGTGTCTCCGATGGTGTTTGTTGAGTTGGCATATATCGAGATTAGGATTTGTCACTCCATGTATCAGAGAGGTATCTCTGGGCCCTCTCGGTAATGCACATCACCATGAGCCTTGCAAGCAATGTGACTAATGAGTTAGTTACCGGATGATGCATTGTGAAACGAGTAAAGAGACTTGTCGGTGACGAGATTGAACTAGGTATGATGATACCGACGATCGAATCTCAGGCAAGTAACATACCGATGACAAAGGGAACAACGTATGTTGTTATGCGGTTTGACCAATAAAGATCTTCGTAGAATGTGTAGGAGCCAATACGAGCATCCAAGTTCCTCTATTGGTTATTGACCGGAGATGTGTCTCGGTCATGTCTACATAGTTCTCGAACCCGTAGGGTCCAGACGCTTAATGTTCGATGATGATTTGTATTATGAGTTATGTGATTTGATGACCGAAGTTTGTTTGGAGTTCTGGATAAGATCACGGACATGACGAGGAGTCTCAAAATGGTCGTGACATAAAGATTGATATATTGGAAGATGTTATTCAGACACCGGATGAGTTTCGAGAGGTACAGGGTGACTATCGGAGTGCCGGAGGGTTATCGGAACCCCTTGGGTGAACTAATGGGCCTTGATGGGCCTTAGTGGAGAGAGAGGAAGGGCCACAAGGGGCTGGCCGCTCCCCCCTGGGTCCGAATTGGACGAGGGGAAGGGGGTGGTGCCCCCCTTTCCTTCCCTTCCCCCTCTCCCTTCCTTCTTCCCCTCTTCCTTAGGTGGAATCCTACTAGGACTTGGAGTCCTATTAGGACTCCCCTCTCCTGGCGCACCCTAGGAGGGCCGGTCGGCCTCCCCTCCCCTCCTTTATATACGGGGGCAGGGGGCACCCTAGGACACACAGGTTTCTCTTAACCGTCTGCGATGCCCCCCTCCACAGTTACACACCTCGATCATATCGTCATAGTGCTTAGTCGAAGCCCTGCGCCGGTAACTTCATCATCACCGTCGCCACGCCGTCGTGCTCATGGAACTCTCCCTCGGCCTCAACTGGATCAAGAGTTCGAGGGACGTCATCGAGCTGAACGTGTGCTGATCGCGGAGGTGTCGTACATTCGGTACTTGGATCGGTTGGATCGCGAAGACGTTCGACTACATCAACCGCGTTACTAAACGCTTCCGCTTTCGGTCTACGAGGGTACGTGGACACACTCTCCCCGCTCGTTGCTATGCATCTCCTAGATAGATCTTGTGTGATCATAGGTAAAAAAATTGAAATACTGCCTTCCCCAACAATGGCATCCGTGTCGGTGGGAACGACACCTATGGGATCACAAGAATCCCTACTACGGTTAGCAGGGCGCGGGGTCGTGAGAAGAGCGGATCAAACAGATAGTACACAGTTTGTTTATCCAGGTTCGGGTTGCGTGGATGCGTAAAACCCTACTCCTTCTTTGGTGGATGTATATTCCTGTTCTTGAGCTTGCTCTGAGGCGTTAGGAGTCCCAAAAAGGTGAATCCTTCTCCTGGTCGCCTCGGGCTTCCTTTTATAGAAAAAGGGGTCGCCACAGTGGCAGACATGAGGTGGAAAGGGTACAGTGATGCGAGGTTATCCTTCGCATTACATGACAAGGCGCATTTAATGTGTCTGCTTAGGTGTCCTTGCTTTATCGGGGGCGGGGGCGGGGGCGACGCCCGTCTCGTCCGTCGCCGCTCCTTATTGTGTCGACACGCGCCCTGGCCAGCGATGCATATGATGCCGTGTAGGTAGGCAGGCAGCTGAGGTGGTGCAGTGGTGGGTCTTCACGAAGATCTGCATGCCGCCACGCAGGTGCCTGCCCGGCTGGTTGAGTCGGCAGCTGCATGCGTACGGCGGTGGAGGTTTAGTCGGCGTGGGCCTGATGGTGGCCCTGCGGATGTCCTTGGCAAGGGCCTTGCCGGGGCCCCGGCAAGGGTCTTGTCGCGGCGCCTGCCGTTGTCCCCGGCAAGGCGCTTGCTAGGGGTCTCGTGGTCTTCATTGGCTGGTATCTCGCCAAAGGTCGTCGTCTTCTTAGTGCGTATCTGATCTTGAATGTCTTCACAAAGATCTGCATGCCAGCACGAAGATGTCTCCCGAATCCTTGCCCCATGGTGGCAGTGGACTCTAGGGTGATTTGCTCCGTAGGCGTGGGGCGAGTTGCCGTGGCAAGGGTCTTGCCGGGGCTGCTAAAGCCGGCCACGGCAAGGATCTTACCGGGGGAGCCCGCCTCGTCCCTTGGCTCTTCGTGGTCCTGGCCTTGGCGTTGCTCCAGTTCCCTCGAGCTTCGGTCTTACCCTGGCTCACCTCCCTTGCCTTGCTTGGTGTGGTCGTGGGCGCCGCTCTGACTGCCCGTGCACAGTTATAGGGGTACAAAAAGTGTACCCCTCTTTTTGTACACCGACAGGAGCCCCCGGGCCTAGGCCACACATAAGCGCAACGCGTTGTTGGGCCAGGCCCAGAAACGGTGCACGGGCAGGCGGGGCGGTTTTTACCGCGGTAAGATTTTTCGCGCGCTGCGCTTCCCACAACCCCCGCGCGTGGCGCGACATGGGGAGGTGCGTGTGACGTGGGCGTCATGCATGGGGTTGGTTTCTGCACGCATGCGTCACGTCATAGTGAAGGGGCGGTTCGCGCTTTCCCCATAAACGGAGGGAGGCGTGGAGGCGCGGCCCATTTACTGAATGGGGCCGAGGCGCGGTCTTCAAGGCGTCCACTCCCCACGATCACGGGGTGGGGAGAGGTCGTCTCACCCGTCCCCTTGGTTCTGTTCGTCCGCCATGTGTCTCCCATGCGCTTGGGGTGGCAAACAGTGGAGGCGGGAAACCGGGCTGTCGCTGGATGGGGCAGCGGGTCGGTCCTGGCTCCCTGCGCCTTCCGTGTCTTGATTGGCCGAGCGGGGCGGCCGAGCCCCAACCCCGTTCCTTTATAAAGAGCGGGAGAGGGGGATGGCGCCCCGCATTCTTCCATCTTTTTCTTCCTTCAGCTTCTGCTCCTCTCTTCCATTCGTCATGGAGAGAGTAAATCCCGGTCCTTCAACGGTGGCGGCGAGGGTCGCCGCCCGACAACGCGTTCCTCCTCCTCACGTGCCTGCGGTGGCAGAGCCGGCCGCGAGGGGAAGGGGGAGGGGGCGAGGCCATGGGCGAGGCCGGGGCGCTCGGGGAAGAGGAGGACGGGGTGGCGCGCCGGCCTCGCCCCCGCCAGCAGCTCCTCCTCCAATGGAGGGCCATGTTGGGAATGACCCTTGTGAGTTCTTCCTCAGGTTGTGCCGGCTGCCGCGCCGTCGCCTTCGTCTCCCGACTCCATTTGCGCGGGAGATGGAGCTGGCTCCGCCGGAGTCGTTGCGGCTGCACATGAGGGGCTGCGGGATCAGTGGCACGCGGGTTCGCGTCGACTTCCCTGCTCCTCACGTGATGTATCTTCGTCGGGGATGGAAGACGTTTGCTCATATCCACAGCTTGACGGAGGGGCTCACTCTCCATTTTAAGCTGATGGAGGGTGGCCTTCTCTCCGTCAAGGTCTTCGGGCACTTTGGGACTCGTACAAGGTGCTGCGTGGAGGGCTCTTCTGATAGCGAATATTCCTCCTCGAGCGAGAGAGACGAGGAGGACAGCGGCAGCGACGACGAGGGCGGTAGGCGGCAGGATGACGGGTCTGACTAGGTGTCGGGTGCCGCTCCGTGTGGCACCGGTGACCCCATCATCCGTGTCGCCGGCTCCTTGATCTTCTCGGGGTCGTCTCCTTGGGCGGCTGGCGTTGGGAGGCTGCGAAAGAGGAAGAGGGCGGGCAGCAAGGTCGTCAAGTCGGAGTACGCGGGCACCGACGCCTTCGACGCGTACTGACGTCCTGCCGCCTCGTCTTCGAGCTCTGCTTCCGGCGCCGCCATCACCATCCAGCCTTTGGACGGCCACCAAGATGTTCTCTCGGCGTATTCTGCCACCCGTAGCTCGCCTAGGCGCTCCTTTTGCCCTTCTCGCCTCCTTGACCTGCCTCCTGAGGAGAGGGACAAGAAAGGGGTTACGGGCACCTTATCTCTTTTTAGTTTGTAAGCCTTCGGACCTTTGTTGAATTTAAAACTTGTAATCCCTTCATTCATGTTTTTCATTCCCTATGGACTGTACCTGAGTGGAATGTTTTTAATGAAAAAGGGATGTTTGCCGGGTCATTTGTTTGTGGGTGAAACCCACGACAAGGAATAAATCCCTGATATCTTTAAGATAAACATTTTCTTGCCCGGCAACAGGCCTTGCCATCTCCTCACTTCGCTCGACCTTCCTCACGCCTTTGGCGGAGGCCGGGATGAAGTGGGTTTAGGCTCCTCGTTCTATACTTTTGTTGCCGCAACTACGACCAAACTCGGTCCCAGGAACGGGCCCTAGGGCCTAGGGTTAGGGGAGCACGGTAGTTTGAGGATAAAACGAGGTTTCACATACCTCAGTCCGTAAGGAAATGCATGATAAGGGATGAAAAACTTATCTGAATCTGAAGCCCCCGGCAACCCTGGTTTGCCGTGGGTGAATCTTTGCTCTTGCAGCCCCCGGCAATACTAGCTTGCCGGGGCCTAGATGCTGGTTTGTTCCTTTTTCTCCCCAAGTGGTTTGGCAAGGATATCTGTGTGTCCTGCGAACCAAAGAAGACAAAAGAAAGACAAAGAGATGCAAACTCGACCTCTAAGCTAGGGGTTAGCCGCCGCTAAGCACTATCAACCCTAACCAAGGACGAGACTCGACCTAGCATGCATGCTATAACTTAGGGCGCCAGCGCTTCATTTATTTATGCTCAGGGTCTGTGCCTAGCTTTGTACAAAGGGTTACATGCGTCATCGGCAAGGCTTGTACAAAAGGTGGCTTGCCGGGGGGCCCGACAAGCCGCGCCTCACGGGTAAAACTTGCGAAGATGCTCAATGTTCCAGGAGTTACTCACCGGAATGGCATCTTCGGTCTCCAGGCAGACTGCGCCGGGCCTGGTGACTCGTATTACCCGATAAGGGCCTTCCCACTTTGGCGTTAACTTGTTGGAATTCTTGGCCGATTGAACGCGCCGAAGAACAAGGTCGCCTTCCTCAAAGCTTCGGGCACGAACCTTGCGGCTATGGTAGCGGCGCAAGGCTTGCTGGTAGTGCGCTGCTCTCACAGCCGCCCGAAGACGATCTTCCTCAAGGAGCGTTGCGTCATCTTGCCGCAATTGCTCTTGCTCAAGCTTGTCATAAGCGAGTACTCGAGGTGACCCGTATATGAGTTCTGTGGGGAGAACTGCTTCTGCCCCGTATACCAGGGCAAAGGGTGTCTGGCCGGCGGCTCGATTTGGTGTCGTTCTGATTGACCAAAGAACCGCCGGCAATTCATCAATCCAGCGCCTTCGACTCTTGCGCAGTCTGTCAAAGGTCTTTGTCCTCAGGCCTCGCAGTACTTCAGCATTTGCCCTCTCAGCTTGACCATTGCTTCGTGGGTGAGCAACGGAAGTGAAACAGACCTTGCTGCCGAGGTCTTGAATATATTGCATGAAGGTGTGGCTTGTGAACTACGTGCCATTGTCGGTGATGAACCTATTGGGTACACCAAAACGGCACACCAGTCCTTTGAAGAACTTGACGGCTGACTGTGTTGTGACCTTCCTCACTGCTTCCACTTCTGGCCACTTCGTGAACTTGTCGATTGCAACGTAAAAGTACTCAAAGCCCCCGACAGCGCGGGGGAAAGGGCCCAGTATGTCGAGCCCCCAGACCGAGAAAGGCCAGGAGAGAGGAATGGTTTGAAGGGCTTGAGCTGGCTGATGAAGCTTCTTTGAATGGAACTGACACGCTTCACACCTGGTGACTAGTGTCGTCGCATCCTGGAGGGCGGTGGGCCAGAAGAAGCCTTGCCGAAATGCTTTGCCGGCAAGGGCCCTCGACCCGATGTGGGATCCACATATGCCTCCATGTATCTCTGCCAACAGCCCCAGTCCTTCCTCTCGAGGGATACACTTCAATTTCACACTGTTCGGCCTCTTTCTGTACAGGACGTCATCGACAAACTGGTACATAGTAGATCGACGGGCTACTTTTTTCGCTTCTTCCTGCTCCTCAGGAAGTTCCCCTGTTTGGAGGAATCGGACGGTATGTTGTGCCCACGCTGGAGCCTGGGGCTCGACGGCGAGGACTAAAGGCATTTCCTCCGCTATAGGAGCGGTTGTCTCCACGGCAAGAGCTTGATGCTTCGTAGGAGCTAGCCGTCCCATGGCGGGCTCAGTGTCTCCGGCAACATCCTTGCCGGCGGCTCCGGGGAGCTCGGCGGGAAAGTACTTGCCGGGTCCTGATTTTCTCCTCTTGTTTTGTTCTGTTGATGGATCAACGGATGGCTGAGTTAGCTGAAGCACAAAGGTACCTGGTTCCACAGGTAGCTTGAGGGCAGCGCGTTTTGACAGATAATCGGCGATGTCGTTCTCCGCTCGGGGAACGTGCTCTGCCTGTATACCGTCAAAACGCTCTTCCAGCTTCATCACTTCATCGATGTAGGCCTTCATCAACGGGCTCTGGTAATCCTTGTTGACTTGTTTGACGACAAGTTGCGAGTCGCCCCTGACAATGAGTTTCTTGATTCCGAGGTCTGCCGCGATCCTAAGACCAGCAAGCAGCCCCTCGTACTCAGCAGTGTTGTTTGTCGACACCTCCCTGGGGAAGTGCATCTGGACCACGTACTTGAGGTGCTCTCCGGTGGGCGCGACAAGCAGTACGCTAGCCCCGGCGCCCTGTAAGGAGAAAGCTCCATCAAAGTACATGACCCAGTTGCAACTTGCCTCTTTGCCAGGGAGAACAGTCTCCTGGGTTTCTTCATCAAGCGTCGCAGTCCACTCTGCAACGAACTCCGCCAGGACTCGGCTTTGAATTGTCGAGGTACTCTCAAACTTGAGGCCAAAGCTGGACAGCTCCAGTGCCAATTCTACAATTCTTCCCGTCGTGTCTGGATTGTGCAATATCCGTCGCAGAGGGAGGCGAGTAACGACGGTGATCTCGTGCGCCTGGAAGTAGTGACGCAGCTTCCTCGAGGCCATAAGAAGGCCGAAGAGCAGTTTCTGCACACCGAAGTACCTTGATCTAGCCCCCTGCGGGAGGGAGCTAACAAAGTAGACCGGGTGCTGCATCATTTTCTTCCTTGGCGGCACTCCAACCGGCTGTGTCGTCTCTGCACCAACGGCATCAGGCTTTGTCGCCGCTATTACCTCGTCGTCAATTTATCTCTGCGCCACTAGCGCGGCGCTGACCACCTGGTTCATTGCCGCCAGGTATAGCAGCAACGGTTCTTGTGGCCTAGGCGCAACTAGTACTGGCGTGGAGGAGAGATACCTCTTCAAATCTTGCAATGCTGCTTCGGCTTCTGGCGTCCATTCCATCGGGCCCGCCTTTTTCAAAATCTTGAAAAAGGGAAGGGCGCGCTCGGCGGACTTGGAAATGAACCTGCTCATGGCGGCAACACAACCAGCAAGCCGACATACATCCTTGACCCGCTTGGGCGCTTCAATCTGTTCTATAGCTTTGATCTTGTCCGGATTGGCCTCTATCCCACGCTGTGACACGAAGAACCCGAGAAGCTTGCCGGACGGGACGCCGAAGACACACTTCTCAGGGTTCAGCTTGAGATTGATCTTGCGCAGGTTTGCAAATGTTTCTTGTAAATCTGGTATAAGGGTTGCCCTGTTCTTGGTTTTGACCACTATATCATCCATATAAGCTTCCATATTTCTATGGAGCTGGGGTTCAAAACCAATCTGGACCGCCCTTGCAAACGTTGAACCAACACTCTTCAACCTGAAAGGCATCCGTATGAAACAATACATACCACATGGGGTGATGAATGATGTTTTCTCTTCGTCTTCTCTTGTCATGAAGATCTGGTGGTAGCCGGAGTAGGCATCGAGGAATGACAACAGATCACACCCAGCCGTGGAGTCAACAATCTGGTCGATGCGCGGCAACGGGAAGGGGTCTTTGGGACAAGCCTTATTGATATCTGTGTAATCAATACATAGCCTCCACTTCCCATTTGCCTTGCGCACTACCACTGGATTGGCCAACCACGTTGGATGGAGCACTCCTCTTACCAAACCCGCTGCTTCCAGTTTCCGGATCTCCTCTGTGATGAACTCTTGTCGTTCCAAGGCTTGCTTTCTGACCTTCTGCTTGACGGGCCGCGCATGACGACAGACAGCAAGGTGGTGCTCAATCACCTCCCAGGGAACGCCGGGGATGTCGGATGCTTGCCATGCAAACACATCGACATTCGCCTGCAGGAAGGTGACAGGCGCGTCTTCTTATTTGTCGTCAAGGGCGGAGCTTATGGTGAAAGCCCCTCCCGTGCCGTCTTCCTTGACAGAAACCTTCTTGGTTCCCGGCGGTGTGGCCCTGGACTTCTAGTTTCTGCCGGTGGAGCTCTCTGGCACGTCCTCGATGGGAGCACTACACTCCAAAGAGGTGCGCTTGCTGGAGTGGATGTCTGAGGTCTCACCGGTCTTCTTCTTTTTCCTTCCCGGGGCTCCAGCGGCAGGAGCAAGCGCCTTAGCAGTGGCGGCTGCTGCAACTGCTTGTTGGTAGAGTTGGTCAGCGCAAATTAGCACATCCTTCTTGTCTGATGGGACGGTGATGATCGTCACAGGCCCCGGCATCTTCAGGGTGTTGTAAGCGTAATGTGACGCCGCCATGAACTTGGCTAGCGCTAGGCGGCCAAGGATCCCGTTGTAAGGCAAGGGGATCTTGGTAACGTTGAACACAATCCTTTCTGTCCTGTAGTTCAGATCACTCCCAAAAGTCACGGGCAACGTGACCTTTCCCTTTGGTTGACTTCTTCCTGGGTTGACCCCCTGAAACGTGCCCGTCTCTTCGAGGTCTTCATCAGGAATCTGCAGTTTCTCGATCACGGTAGGCGAGATTAAGTTCAGACCGGCCCCGCCATCGACTAGCATCTTTTTCACCTTGAGGTTGCGTATTGTTGGTGAAACCAACAATGGCAAGCACCCGAATGCAGTAGTGCGATCAGGGTGATCCTCAGTGTCAAAAATGATAGGTGTGCTGGACCACTTCAGCGGCCTTTGGGCATCAAACGACGGCTCTGCCGCTGTAATCTTACGCGCCCACTGTTTAAGCTGGCGGTGAGAGGTATGCAGCGAGGCGCCGCCATCGACGCACATAGCCTCTGTAGCTTTCTGAAATTCTTGGTCACCAGACTCATCATCCTCTTCGTGATCATCGTCTTCTGGCTTTTTGTCACGGCCCCAAGCGGGCCTCTCCTGCTGTTTATCCTTGCCACGACGGCCCGCCTGGCCATCACGCTTCTTGCCGGACCCCTCAGCACTGTCCTAGCCCTTCTCCTTGTCCCGCCTCTCATATTCAGCCCTCTGCTTCTCAGCAAGGAGCTCAACCTGTCGGCAGTTCTGGAGATCATGGCCCTTGGTGCGATGGATCTTGCAGTATTGCTTGTCGGAGTTTCCTAGCTTCTCGGCAGCCGCCAAGGCCCGGCAGGCGACACATCCGGCAATTTCCTTGCCGGGGTCATCTGCCTTGGTTTTCTTGGCGGAGCCGGCATCATCAGATCCCTCGACGGCAAGCATGGCTTTACCTTTGCGCTTCCTGTTGCGGCGCCGGCCTTTCTTTGCCGGGGCGGCAGTATCCTCATCTGAAGAGTCGGTTTCCACGCTGGCATCTTCGTCGGGGTACTTCCTTCCCTCTTCAGTCCGGGCACATCTGTCAGCAAGAACATAGAGTTCTGCCACGTCTTTCACCTTGTTCATTGCCAGCTCTTCGCGCATCTTGCGATTATGCACGTTCTGATGAAATGCGCTGATGATGGCGGCAGGGTGAACATCAGGGATGTTGTACTGTACCCGGCTGAACCTTTGTATATACTTGCGCAGACTCTCGCCTCCCTTCTGGGGAATGACGTGCATGTCACTTGCTTGGCCATGGGCTTGGTGACCTCCAGTAAAGGCGCCAACAAACTCATGGCACAAATCCGACCAGGAGGAAATAGAGTCTACCGGCAAGTGCATCAACCATGACATGGCGTTGGGTTTAAGAGCCAATGGGAAGTAATTCGCAAGCACCTTATCGTCGCGGGCTCCGGCAGCTTGCATCGCGATGGTGTAGATGCTGAGGAACTCAGACGGGTGGGTCTTGCCATTGTACTTCTCGCCAACGTCAGGTTTGAAGGTGCGGTGAGTGGGCCACTAGAACTGCCGCAGCTCACGGGTAAAAGCCGGACAGCCTACCTCGTAAGGTAGGCCTCCAGGGCTCTCTGGGGCCGGGTGGTTCGCAGCAGGCCTTGCTCGCCTGTCTGACTGGTGGCGCGCTCCGCGCCGGCGCTCGATAGTGGTTCGACCGTCTTCATGGGCTCGTTCCCGAAGAACTTGGTGCTGGTCACAGTGGGTCCGTGGGTCAGACGACGCTATGGAGATGTCGTCGCCCGTGACGTCACGATGAGCCGGCGTCCGCGGTACCGGATGGGGAGGAGGTGAATGCACCGTGGTCGCGGCGCCGCCGGCTTTTCCGCCACTGGTGCGTGGGACTCCATCGGAGCGTCGACCCGGGGGCTCCACCGGACTTGGTTCGTCTTTGTTGGCCACCGCAACAAGGCTTCGGATAGTGGCTCTCCATTCGTCGAGTTTCCCCGTAGTGGGAGGAAAGTCGAGGAGCAACTGCGCGCGCGCCAGGGCCTCTGCTGGCATCGGCGGCAGCGGAACCTACACGGATCGTGACGCGCTTCGACTTCTGACCATGTCAGAAGGAGCTCTATCACGATCCCGCGGTCGCATGCCGTTTTCACCAGCACTTTGGCGAGCGGGCAGGTCTTCTACGTCCCGGGAGTGGCGCTTGGGGCTCTTCCCGCGGCGACGCCTGGGATCTTCGGCGTGATGATGCCATTTGTCATGCGCTGCCTGGGAGGAGCACGCTGTTGGCGCCGGCGTGGGAGTCTTGGAGGCCCTTACGTCGCCTTCGGGTGATGCGGTAGCGATCTTGGAAGGCCCCGCGCCACCCGCGGAGGGCCTGGCTCCGTCTTTGGATTTGGCGGTGTGCGGCCCATTACCAGGTGCACGAACATCGCCGCCTCCCAAACTCCGGCTGCTGGGACGGTGTTGGTGTTTGCGAGTGGCGCCCCGGGTCCTTTCTGCGACCGGTCCGCTGCTCGCCCGCGTCGGAACGGGCCGTACGGCTCCTGACTGGCCAATCGCCACCGTTGTCTTCTTCTTGGGCGCCATGACGATGAAGAAGCGCTGGACTAACTTCTAGAGCCGATTCTCACAACTGCGCCCCCTACCTGGCGCGCCAAAGATGTCGGTGGGAACAACACCTATGGGATCACAAGAATCCCTACTACGGTTAGCGGGGTGCGGGGTCGTGAGAAGAGCGGATCAAACAGATAGTACACAGTTTGTTTATCCAGGTTCGGGCCGTGAGGATGCGTAATACCCTACTCCTGCTTTGGTGGATGTATATTCCTGTTCTTGAGCTAGCTCTGGGGCGTTAGGAGTCCCAAAAAGGCGAATCCTTCTCCTGGTCGCCTCGGGCTTCCTTTTATAGAAAAAGGGGTCGCCACAGTGGCACACAGGAGGTGGAAAGGGTACAGTGATGCGAGGTTATCCTTCGCATTACATGACAAGGCGCATTTAATGCGTCTGCTTAGGTGTCCTTGCTTTATCGGGGGCGGGGGCGACGCCCGTCTCGTCCGTCGCCGCTCCTTCTTGTGTCGACACGCGCCCTGGCCAGCGATGCCTATGATTCTGTGTAGGTAGGCAGGCAGCTGAGGTGGCGCAGTGGTGGGTCTTCATGAAGATCTGCATGCCGCCACGCAGGTGCCTGCCCAGCTGGTTGGGTCGGCAGCTGCATGCGTATGGCGGTGGAGGTTTAGTCGGTGTGGGCCTGATGGTGGCCCTGCGGATGTCCTTGGCAAGGGCCTTGCCGGGGCCCCGGCAAGGGTCTTGTCGTGGCGCCTGCCGTCATCCCCGGCAAGGCGCTTGCCGAGGGTCTCGTCGTCTTCCTTGGCTGGTATCTCGCCAAAGGTCATTGTCTTCTTAGTGCGTATCTGATCTTGAATGTCTTCACAAAGATCTGCATGCCACCACGGGGATGTCTCCCAAATCCTTGCCCCATGGGGGCAGTGGACTCAAGGGTGATTTGCTCTATAGGCGTGGGGCGAGTTGCCGCGGCAAGGGTCTTGCCGGGGCTGCTAAAGCCGGCCCCAGCAAGGACCTTGCCGGGGGAGCCCACCTCGTCCTCTGGCTCTTCATGGTCCTGGCCTTGGCGTTGCTCCAGTTCCCTCGAGCTTCGGTCTTACCCTGGCTCACCTCCCTTGCCTTGCTTGGTGTGGTCGTGGGCGCGGCTCTGACTGCCTGTGCACAGTTATAGGGGTACAAAAAGTGTACCCCTCTTTTTGTACATCGACAATCCGTGCCAGGTCTATGGGTGGATGTTATATGCACGAGTAGAACACAGTGAGTTGTGGGCGATAATAGTCATACTGCTTACCAGCAACGTCTTACTTTGATTCGGCGGTATTGTTGGATGAAGCGGCCCGGACCGACATTACATGACCGTGTTCATGAGACTGGTTCTACCGACGTGCTTCAAACACAGGTGGCTAGCGGGTGTCTGCTTCTCCAACTTTAGTTGAATCGAGTTTGACTACGTTCGGTCCTTGTTGAAGGTTAAAACAGCACACTTGACAAAAAATCGGTGTGGTTTTGATGCGTAGGTAAGAACGGTTCTTGCTAGAAGCCCGTAGCAGCCACGTAAAACTTGCAACAACAAAGTAAAGGGCGTCTAACTTGTTTTTGCGGGGCATGTTGTGATGTGATATGGTCAAGACGTGATGATATACAAATTGTTGTATGAGATGATCATGTTTTGTAACAGTTATCGGCAACTGGCAGGAGCCATATGGTTGTCGCTTTATTGTATGAAATGCACTCGCCATGTAATTGCTTTACTTTATCACTAAGCGGTAGCAATAGTCGTAGAAGCAATAGTTGGCGAGACGACAACGATGCTACGATGGAGATCAAGGTGTCAAGCCGGTGACGATGGTGATCATGACAGTGCTTTGGAGATGGAGATCAAAGGCACAAGATGATGATGGCCATATCATATCACTTTTTTTCTTGCATGTGATGTTTATCCTTTATGCATCTTATTTTGCTTAGTACGACGGTAGCATTATAAGATGATCTCTAACTAAATTTCAAGGTATAAGTGTTCTCCCTGAGTATGCACCATTGCTACAGTTCGTCGTGCCGAGACACCACGTGATGATCGGGTGTGATAAGCTCTACATTCACATACAACGGGTGCAAGCCAGTTTTGCACACGCAGAATACTCGGGTTAAACTTGGCGAGCCTAGCATATGCAGATAGGGCCTCGGAAGACTGAGACCGAAAGGTCTAGCGTGAATCATGTAGTAGATATGATCAACATAGTGATGTTCACCATTGAAAACTACTCCATCTCACGTGATGATCGGACATGGTTTAGTTGATATGGATCACGCAATCATTTAGATGACTAGAGAGATGTCTATCTAAGTAGGAGTTCTTAAGAAATATGATTAATTGAATTTTAATTTATCATGAACTTAGTACCTGATAGTATTTTGCATGTCTATGTTGTTGTAGATCAATGGCCCGTGCTGCCATTCCTTTGAATTTTTATGCGTTCCTAGAGAAAGCTAAGTTGAAACATGATGGTAGCAACTACACGGACTGGGTCCGTAACTTGAGGATTATCCTCATTGCTGCACAGAAGAATTACGTCCTGGAAGCACCGCTAGGTGCAAGACTCGCTACAGGAGCAACTCCGGATGTTATGAACGTCTAGCAGAGCAAAGCTGATGACAGATAGTTCAGTGTGCCATGCTTTACGGCTTAGAATCGGGACTTCAACGACATTTCAAACGTCAAGGAGCATATGAGATGTTCCAAGAGTTGAAGTTAATATTTCAAGCAAATGCCCGGATTGAGAGATATGAAGTCTCCAATAAGTTCTATAGCTGCAAGATGGAGGAGAATAGTTATGTTAGTGAACATATACTCAGAATGTCTGGGTACCACAACCACTTGACTCAACTGGGAGTTAATCTTCCTGATGATAGTGGCATTGACAGAGTTCTTCAATCACTGCCACCAAGCTACAAAAGCTTCATGATGAACTATAATATGCAAGGGATGGATAAGACAATTCCCGAGCTCTTCGCGATGCTAAAGGCTACGGAGGTAGAAATCAAGAAGGAGCATCAAGTGTTGATGGTTAACAAGACCACCAGTTTCAAGAAGAAGGGCAAAGGGAGGAAGGGGAACTTCAAGAAGAACGGCAAGCAATTTGCTACTCAAGTGAATAAGCCCAAGTCTGGACCTAAGCTTGAGACTGGCTGCTTCTACTGCAAAGGGACTGGTCACTGGAAGCGGAACTGCCCCAAGTATTTCGCGGATAAGAAGGATGGCAAAGTGAAAGGTATATTTGATATACATGTTATTGATGTGTACCTTACTAATGCTCGTAGTATCGCCTGGGTATTTGATACTGGTTCTGTTGCTCACATTTGCAACTCAAAACAGGCGCTACAGATTAAACGAAGATTGGCTAAGGACGAGATGACGATGTGCATGGGAAATGGTTCCAAAGTCGATGTGATCGTCGCCGGCACGCTACCTCTACATCTACCTTCGGGATTAGTTGTAGACCTGAAAAATTGTTATTTGATGCCAGCGTTAAGCATGAACATTATATCTGGATCTTGTTTGATACGAGACAGTTATTCATTTAAATCAGAGAATAATGGTTGTTCTATTTATATGAGTAATATCTTTTATGGTCATGCTCCCTTGATGAGTGGTCTATTTTTGTTGAATCTCGATAGTAGTGATACACATATTCATAGTATTGAAGCCAAAAGATACAAGTTTAATAATGATAGTGCAACTTATTTGTGGCACTGCCGTTTAGGTCACATAGGTGTAAAGAGCATGAAGAAACTCCATGCTGATGGGCTTTTGGAATCACTTGATTATGAATCACTTGATGCCTGCGAACCGTGCCTCATGGGCAAAATGACTAAGACTCCGTTCTCCGGAACAATGGAGCGAGCAACAGACTTATTGGAAATAATACATACTAATGTATGCGGTCTAGTGAGTGTTGATGCTTGTGGCGGGTATCGTTATTTCTAGACCTTCATAGATAATTTGAGCAGATATGGGTATATCTACTTGATGAAACATAAGTCTGAAACATTTGAAAAGTTCAAAGAATTTCAGAGTGAAGTGGAAAATCATCATAATAAGAAAATAAAGTTTCTACGATCTGATCGTGGAGGTGAATATTGGAGTTATGAGTTTGGTCTTCATTTGAAACAATGTGGAATATTTCGCAACTCACGCCACCTGGAACACCACAGCGTAATGGTGTGTCCGAACGTCGTAATCGTACTTTATTAGAAATGGTGTGATCTATGATGTCTCTTACTGATTTAACGCTATCATTTTGGGGTTATGCTTTAGAGACGGCTGCATTCACATTAAATAGGGCACCATCTAAATCCGTTGAGACAACACCATATGAATTGTGGTTTGGCAAGAAACCAAAGTTGTCGTTTCTTAAAGTTTGGGGCTGCGATGCTTATGTGAAAAAGCTTCAACCTGATAAGCTCGAACCCAAATCGGAGAAATGTGTCTTCATAGGATACCCAAAGGAGACAGTTGATTTCACCTTCTATCACAGATCTGAAGGCAAGATTTTATTTGCTAAGAATGGATCCTTTCTAGAGAAGGAGTTTCTCTCGAAATAAGTGAGTGTGAGGAAAGTAGAACTTGATAAGGTATTAAACCTTCTCCCGAATTGGAAAGTAGTTCATCACAGAAATTAGTTCCGGTGGTTCCTACACCAATTAGTGAGGAAGCTAATGATGATGATCATGAAACTTCTGATCAAGTTACTACCGAACCTCGTAGGTCAACTAGAGCAAGATCCGCACCATAGTGGTACAGTAATCCTGTTCTGGAGGTCATGTTACTTGACCATGACGAACCTAGGAACTATGAGGAAGCGGTGATGAGCCCAGATTCCGCGAAATGGCTTGAGGCCATGAAATCTGAGATGGGATCCATGTATGAGAACAAAGTGTGGACTTTGGTTGACTTGCCCGATGATCGGCAAGCAATAGAGAATAAATGGATCTTCAAGAAGAAGACTGACGCTGACGGTAATGTTACTATCTACAAAGCTCGACTTGTTGCAAAAGGTTTTCGACAAGTTCAAGGAGTTGACTACGATGAGACCTTCTCACCCGTAGCGATGCTTAAGTCTGTCTGAATCATGTTAGCAATTGCTGCATTTTATGATTATGAAATTTGGCAAATGGATGTCAAAACTGCTCCCTTTTCATCCCACCTGGCATCATCAACCAATTGGAACGAATCATGAGACAATGCCTTTGGAGAGGAAACTCCGATACTCCTAGGCAATCTCTTGCCGCGTGGGACTCGGTTTGTAGACCTAAGGAGAAAGGTGGTTTGGGTGTTATTAATATGCATCTCCAGAATCAAGGGCTTCTCATTAAGCACATACATAAATTCTTCAATAAGGCTGATATACCTTGGGTATCCTTGTTGTGGAATTCATACTATGATGGAGTAGTACCACAAGCCACTGTCCTCTGTGGCTCCTTTTGGTGGAAAGATATCTTCAAATTAGCTAACAATTACAGAGCCATAGCCTCGGTTCTAGTTAATAAGGGGGATTCGGTTTTGTTCTGGTCTGATGCTTGGAAACTGGATGGTTCTACTATGCCTTTGAGACAAAGACTCCCACAGTTATTTTCTTATGCTCTGGATGATAAGATCTCTGTGGCTGATTTTATTGACAGTCAGGATAGAGCCTCTTTTTCCAGCTGCCTATCTCCCAACAAGCTGCAACTGAATTGGATTCCCTCATTTCCTGGGTTAACAATTTGGAAAGGGACCCCTATGCTAATGATGTTTGGTCTTGGGTTGGACCTTCTGGAACTTACACATCAAAGAGCTATTATACCATTATGCATTCTCATATGCCCACTATTGAGCCCTGCAAATGGTTATGGAGCAGTCGATGCACACTGAAAATTAAGGTCTTTGCTTGGTTATTATTCTTTGACAGGCTCAACACCAAGGATCTGCTTGTCAGGAGGCACTGGCGTGCTGTTGAGGATGATAATCTTTGTGTTCAGTGCCATCAACATACATATGAGGATTGCACGCACTTGTTCTTCTCTTGTAACTTCAGTACCAGAATTTGGAACTATCTGCAGATTGACTGGTCTAGCGGCTCCAATGTTCATCAATGCATTTCTTTGGCCAGGCAGAGATTTGCTAAAAGCTTCTTCTTCGAGGTGGTATTCACGGCGGCTTGGAATATTTGGATACTTCGAAATGGCAGGACCTTTAGAGGGGAAAGAGCTACCTTTAGTGTTTGGCGTTGTAAATTTGTACATGATTTAACTCTGCTCTCCCATAAAGTCAAGGCTCATGTTAGACCTCTCCTTTTGAATTGGTTGGAGGGGCTTCATTGAGTCATGTTTTGTATAGGTAGGTATAGGTAAGCTTGGCCACTCTGGCCTTTTTCTTTTTAGCTTTAGTTTTGTACAGCTGACTTGTATTGGACTCTTTTTTAATGGAATAAAAGACTGTGGGGCTTTGCCCTGCAATAGTGAGTCAAAAAAATGGATGTCAAAACTGCATTCCTTAACGGATATCTTAAAGAAGAGTTGTATATGATGCAACTAGAAGGTTTTGTCGATCCAAAAGGTGCTAACAAAGTGTGCAAGCTCCAGCGATCCATTTATGGACTGGTGCAAGCCTCTCGGAGTTGGAATATACGCTTTGATAGTGTGATCAAAACATATGGTTTTATACAGACTTTTGGAGAAGCCTGTATTTACAAGAAAGTGAGTGGGAGCTCTGTAGCATTTCTGATATTATATGTGGATGACATATTGTTGATCGGAAATGATACTGAATTTTTGAATAGCATAAAAGGATACTTGAATAAGAATTTTTCAATGAAAGACCTCGGTGAAGCTGCTTATATATTGGGCATCAAGATCTATAGAGATAGATCAAGACGCTTAATTGGACTTTCACAAAGCACATACCTTGATAAAGTTTTGAAGAAGTTCAAAATGGATCAGTCAAAGAAAGGGTTCTTGCATGTGTTACAAGGTGTGAAGTTGAGTCAGACTCAATGCCCGACCACTTCAGAAGATAGAGATAAAATGAAAGACATTCCCTATGTCTCGGCCATAGGTTCTATCATGTATGCAATGTTGTGTACCAGACTTGATGTGTGCCTTGCTATTAGTTTAGCACGGAGGTACCAAAGTAATCCAGGAGTGGATCACTGGACAGCGGTCAAGAACATCCTGAAATACCAGAAAAGGACTAAGGATATGTTTCTCGTTTATGGAGGTGACAAAGAGCTCGTCGTAAATGATTACGTTGATGCAAGCTTTGGCACTGATCCAGATGACCCTAAGTCACAAACCGGATACGTATTTATATTGAATGGTGGAGCTGTCAGTTGGTGCTGTTCCAAACAGAGCGTCGTGGCGGGATCTACGTGTGAAGCGGAGTACATAGCTGCTTCGGAAGCAGCAAATGAAGGAGTCTAGATGAAGGAGTTCATATCCGATCTAGGTGTAATACCTAGTGCATCGGGTCCAATGAAAATCTTTTGTGACAATACTGGTGCAATTGCCTTGACAAAGGAATCCAGATTTCACAAGAGAACCAAGCACATCAAAAGACGCTTCAGTTCCATCCTCGATCAAGTCAAGGAGGGAGACATAGAGATTTGCAAGATACATACGGATCTGAATGTTGTAGACCCGTTGACTAAGCCTCTCTCACGAGAAAAACATGATCAGCACCAAGACTCCGTGGGTGCTAGAATCATTACTGTGTAATCTAGATTATTGACTCTAGTGCAAGCGGGAGACTGAAGAAAATATGCCCTAGAGGCAATAATAAAGTTGTTATTTATATTTCCTTATATCATGATAAATGTTTGTTATTCATGCTAGAATTGTATTAACCAGAAACTTACTACATATATGAATACATAGATAAACAGAGTGTCCCTAGTATGCCTCTACTTAACTAGCTCGTTAATCAAAGATGGTTAAGTTTCCTAGCCATAGACATGTGTTGTCATTTGATGAACGGGATCACATCATTAGAGAATGATGTGATGGACAAGACCCATCCGTTAGTTTAGCATAATGATCGTTTAGTTTTATTGCTATTGCTTTCTTCATGACTTATACATGTTCCTCTGACTATGAGATTATGCAACTTCCGAATACCGGAGGAACACCTTGTGTGCTATGAAACGTCACAACGTAACTGGGTGATTATAAAGATGCTCTACAAGTGTCTCCGATGGTGTTTGTTAAGTTGGCATATATCGAGATTAGGATTTGTCACTCCGTGTATCGGAGAGGTATCTCTGGGCCCTCTCGGTAATGCACATCACTATGAGCCTTGCAAGTAATGTGACTAATGAGTTAGTTATAGGATGATGCATTACGGAACGAGTAAAGAGACTTGCCGGCGACAAGATTGAACTAGGTATGATGACACCGACGATCGAATCTCGGGCAAGTAACATACCGATGACAAAAGGAACAACGTATGTTGTTATGAGGTTTGACCAATAAAGATCTTCGTAGAATATGTAGGAGCCAATATAAGCATCCAGGTTCCGCTATTGGTTATTGACCGGAGATGTGTCTCGGTCATGTCTACATAGTTCTCGAACCCATAGGGTCCGCACACTGAACGTTCGATGACGATTTGTATTATGAGTTATGTGATTTGATGACCGAAGTTTGTTTGGAGTTCCGGATGAGATCACGGACATGACGAGGAGTCTCGAAATGGTCGAGACATAAAGATTGATATATTGGATGATGTTATTTGGACACCGGATGAGTTCCGAGAGGTACCGGGTGACTATCGGTGTGCCGGAGGGTTATCGGAACCCCCTGGGGGAACTAATGGGCCTTGATGGGCCTTAGCGGAGAGAGACGAAGGGCCACAATGGTCTGGCCGCCCACCCCCCCCCTTGGGTCCGAATTGGACTAGGGGAAGGGGGCGGCGCCCCCCTTTCCTTCCCTTCCCCCTCTCCCTTCCTTCTTCCCCCTCTTCCTTAGGTGGAATCCTATTAGGACTTGGAGTCCTAGTAGGACTCCCCTCTCCTGGCGTGCCCTAGGAGGGCCGGCCGGCCTCCCCTCCCCTCCTTTATATACGGGGGCAGGGGGCACCCTAGGACACACAAGTTTCTCTTAACCGTCTGCGATGCCCCCCCTCCATAGTTACACACCCCGATCATATCGTCGTAGTGCTTAGGCGAAGCCCTTCGCCGGTAACTTCATCAGTACCGTCGCCACGCCGTCGTGCTGACGGAACTCTCCCTTGACCTCAGCTGGATCAAGAGTTCGAGGGACATCATCGAGCTGAACGTGTGCTGATCGCGGAGGTGCCGTACGTTCGGTACTTGGATCGGTTGGATCGCGAAGACGTTCGACTACATCAACCGCGTTACTAAACACTTCCGCTTTCGGTCTATGAGGGTACATGGACACACTCTCCCTGCTCGTTGCTATGCATCTCCTAGATAGATCTTGTGTGATCGTAGGTAAAAAATTTGAAATACTGCGTTCCCCAACACCTAACAATTGCAAGTATGATGTTAAGAGCTAAGCAAGATAAACAAGTAACACAAATATGTGAGTAAGCAAGCACAATATGATATAAGTAAGTGCTAAGAGACAAGTAACCACAAGTAGAGAGTTAAGTTTAGGAATAACCGCAACTCCGGGAGACGAGGATGTATGCCGATGTTCACTTCCTTGGAGGGAAGCTACGTCACCGTTAGAGAGGTGGATGTTACCACGAAGGCACACCAACGCCACGAAGGCTCACCATATTCTCCCTTTGAGACAACACCAGGAAGGCGTTTCTCAACCACTAGTGGTAGACCTTGGGGTGGTCTCCAAACCCTCACAAACTTTTCTGGGGTAATCACAATGGTCGATTCCTCTCCGAAAGACTCCTACCGCCTAGGAGTCTCCAACCTCCAAGAGTAACAAGAACAATGTGAAATGCTCAAGAACTTTCTCAAATCACGAATTCCTTGGGTGAGAAGAAGGGGAAGGAGTGGATCTATCACTTGATTGGAGAACTTCTCTTAAATGTTCCCAAATCCCTTGGGGATCTAGGATTTGGTGTAGGGGATCAAGGGAGAGAATGAGATGTGTTCTTAGAAAGCTCAAAGTGAATGGTCAACCTTATCCCGTGGGAGGGAGGAGGCTATATACAGTGGTAGTGTAAACAACTGACCGTTGAGCCACTTAGTGCATTGGAGCTGTTTGGACGTCCGGTGAGTACCGGATGTCCGGTGGCACAGATTGGACCGCATGTCCAGCCGGGCCGCCGGTCATCCGGTCGCTGACAATCCAACCAGGCCAAAAGAAAAGCATCATGAGACACACAGCCACCAAACGTCCGGAAGGAGCCAGTCGTCCGGTGACCGGACGTCCGGCGAGGATCGGAAATCCGTTAATTAGTGATCTATTGAGATTGTACCGGATTTCCGAAGAGAAATGGACGTCCGACGACCGGACGTCCGGAGTGGACCGGATTTCCGCTATTTTCTTTTTGTTTTCTTTCTGTGGGGATGCACCGGACATCCGGAGAGAGCCAGATGCCCGGTCGGCTGTGAGGGGCCGGACGTCCGTAGAATACCGGTCGTCTGGTGAAAGCAGAGCACACTAGCTCATGAGAACAAAGAACTTTGTGCACAAGTTAGAGGAAGAGCTAGGGGTGAACCAGAGATGTTGTGATAGGATTCTTTATGGGTTTTGGGCAAGTCTTTCAAGAAATCCGACGATCCCCTCTTAATAGTGCGGGATCCCTATACTCAAGAATAAACTGAAAAAGAGCCAACGCTATTTGTCTTGTATCTCCGCTCTTGAGTGATATATATTGTCCATAGTCATGATCCACACAAACACGGCCCTTGAGACTTAATCCTGAGATATAATTGATAAAAATGATTAGTCCCCTATATGCATGTTGTCATCAACATCAAAATAGGATTAAGGGCATGATTGCACTTTTAGACACTCTTCCTCACTTTTGGTGGAGTCACTCAACTTGCTTTTCTTATCACTCTCAAGTTGTGGGATTTTGGATTGTGGACTCTCTACCTCACGTGGAAATTGTAGCAGATCTTTCTTGGATGTTGGGACAATATTGGTTGTCAAGATGGAAACATTAGGAATGAGCTTCACATGTAAACATGGGCTATGAATTATCGGATTTGGTTCATCAACAACAGTCATGCTTTGTGGTGGGACGTCGGTGTGCCGACAGGTGTCATAACTTTGTCGTCGGGCATGACGTCCATGCTGCGATTCATGAGCAGTAGCAACACACCTAGGGGCAGTAGTAGCTTGCCCTCGAGCATGCCATCCTTGCAGCATTTCAGGAGTAGCAGCGCCACACCCACGAGCATCAGCAACACCATGCCCTCGAGAACTTTGTTGAGTAAGAGGTGAGGTTGTGTGATTCCACAAAAATTATATGATTCCACTTTTTAGCCCCACTAACATGGCAGGAACTGCATCGAGTGTCCATGGAGAAGATCAAGGGGAATAAGATGCTCCATTCACACGTGCTGAGTTTCAGGAATTGTGGAACATGGTTCTAGAATTTCAAAGGAGGCTTAACCAGCGTCTATGAGCAAGTGGTGATGGGGTTCGACACTGACAATACCCTATTGCTCATGAGGTGCAACAAAGAAGATATGCCCTCGAGCATGTCCTCCTCGTTGCACTTCTTGAGTAGTAGTGACACTCCCACGAGCAACAACATCATGCTCTCGAGCATGTCTTCTTTGTTGCACCTCATGAGCAATAGGGTATTATCGGTGTCGGACCCCATCACCACTTGCTCAAAGACGCTAGTTAAGCCTCCTTCGAAATTCTAGAACCATGTTCCGTAAATCCTGAAACTCAACACGTGTGAATGGGGCATCTTCTTCCCCTTGATCTTCTCCACGGATACTCGATTTCAGTTCCTGCCATGTTAGTGGGGCTAAAAAATGGAATCGGATAATTTTTGTGGATCACACAACCTCACCTCTTACTCAACAAAGTTCTTATGAGTTCATCTCAGATTGTGCTTCTCCCAGATGTGTTAAAGCGATTGAAAGACAGTGGTCAAAGAACTAGCTTCAGTTTCTGGTGGAGCTTGGTGGGGTAAACAAAAAGGGGCTTGTGCTGAATCAAGTTGATGCAAACTGAGGAAATATGAGGATAGATCTGTTGCACCTTTGGACCAAGATTGAAAAACACACAACGCATAAGCTTCTGAAATTATTCTACCAAGCTAAAACTTTTGGATCTTACACAACACTTTTCTTTTTCTCTCTTGATTTTTTCTGCCACTCTTTTCTTTCTCTCTTTGAATTTTTTTGCCACTTTTTTCCTCTCTTTCTTTGCCACTTTTTCCCTCTCTTTTTTTTGCCACTCTTTTTTTCTCTCTTTGATTTTTTTTGCCACTCTTTTGTTTCTCTCTTTTTCCAAAGCACAACAACCAAATCTGAAAGCAATTACGAAGATGAACTTGGTGCAGACCTAAAAGATGAAGAACATACAAGGTATGCAACAACAAGATCTCAGCACCAACAAGGCTTGGATTTATTTTTGGTGAGGCTTTGGACTTCTAGGACAGAAAATATAGCATGAAAAACACTCGGCCTAAAGGGATAATAGAAAGATAAACTTGGATAACAGATCCTATCATGTGAACAAAGGCTCTGATGCCAGATAATAGGTGGGAACCCGATGAACAAGTTCACGTCCGAGGGTGGCCCGAACTCCACATCATAGGATCGAATCGGAAGGGATAACTAGCTGCAAGCGGCCGGGATAACTAGCTTTATACCTGCCAAGGTTGGATGCAACCCCTACGTTGGGGATGGCTGACCGAAGCTACAAGAACTCCAACCCGCTGTCCGAACAATCACAGGACCACAAACCGGGACTAACCCACACTAAACGGCCAGAACCGTAGAGCACGAAATAGGGGGGAACCAGAGGCTCCTTCTCGCGAATCCAGATGAACTCGCAAGAGCAAAGGTAGCAAGGATCTCTTGGATCTTTCTAGCAGTCTTGCCGCATAAGCTTGTAGCTGAATGGTTTAACCAAAGGTTTCTAAGACAATGGGCGAGATGGGGTTTTATAGCAGGGACAACCCCCCTTAGCTAGGTGTGAAAATGGTTTCAAAAGTAAGCAGGTTTGCATGGCTTCCTTGGGGGAATAAGGAGTCAACTTCGGGAGTTGTTGGAGAGCTGCTCGGAAATTCGCGAAGCCTTGACAGCCTGGATCACCTTCCATGTGATTGACTAGAACTTTTGACTCACAATTACAAATGAGGTGAGGTTTTTTGCATTGGAAAGATAATTTGATGTAGCTTCTGGTGATGTACCCCTATGTCCCCGTCTCTCCACCATATGGGTGTGGCACCACGAAACATCAGAGGTAAAAACTGACAGCATCAGCTTCACTTGAAACTTGTTATCTCCAAACTTGTTCCTCCAAACCGGTTTCTTCCAGAGCTCATAGTTTGTTGGATTTCTTCCATGTGATACCTAAATTCAACCAACAATAATGGAGATGAAAGTGCAGCCATGTGTTCAAGATTGTGGTATGAACTTAAGTAAGCGTTCACCTGCCCATGTGTTTGCTTGATTCGGCTTAGTAATTCTTTCCAACTAAATTGTGCACTTTTCTGAAATGTCGTGTATGATGTACCCATGTGCTCATCACTAGGCCTCTAGAGATAGGAGGCAGCGCCTGCACACGAGCCGAGGCCGCCCCCGGGGGACCGCAGGCCTGCACTCCCGACGTCTTTCTTCCGGGGCGGCCTCTGGGGCACGGAGGCTGTGCTGAGGGCTCCTTCGTTGGTTCTTGTTGGCGGTTGGTCGTGTGATGGCTCCATCTTCAAGAAGCGGGGCTGGCCTGCACCGTGCCCCGTCCCCGACCCTGGGAGCGGTCGAAGGAACTCCAGCCCCCAGCCCCCCGCCGGAGGCGGGTGAGTCATCAAATGCTTCTTAGGCCGACCGGGGCGCGAAGGAAGGGATCGGCCGGGCATTGGAGCTCACGCGTGGGCGCAGTGTCGTCTGTCATGACCTTCTGGAGGAAGCAACGAGCGCGCTGGGTCACCTTGGGACGGAGGTCCCTGACATCGACGCGTGCCTCGAGGTGGAGGGCCTTCGCCTCACGCGCGAATGGCACCAACTGAAAGTCGCCATTAACTTGGCTGCTTGCAGCACGAGCACACCCACGCGGAGGTAGAGAAGTCTCTTGCGGCATCGCGGGACGCTTGGGATCGTGCCTTGGAGGAAGCCCGAGCCGCGGACCGTCGGCGTGAGGCAACCGAGGAGCGCGAAAGGGACCTTCGAGCTTCGAACGCCGCCCTTGTGTGGCAAGTCCAGGCGTGCAGAACCGCCCTTGCGGCGCCGCCAGACGAGGCCCCCATAGACGAGACGAGACTTCGGGCGCGTGAGGACGCGTTGGCGCTCGAGGCATTGGAGCACAGCCTGGAGCGCGAGTGCCAGGTGACTATCATGAAGGACACCCTCGCTGCTCAGGAGGCGATGGTCCGGAAGGAGGTCGATGATAAGGTGGCCAAAGTCCGCAAGGCTCTCGCCGACGAGTACCGCGAGAAGTTGAAGCGCCAAGAGGCCCGCTTCCGCGCGCGGCGCGATGAGCTGAAGGGTGAGGCTGATAGCTTCAAGGGGAAGCTACCCGCGACGAAGCGTCGTGAGCGAGCGGCAGTGGAATCCCAAGCCGCGACTGTTTCTGAGCTATCGTTCCTTCACACGCAGGTGAAAGGCATCACTTCTCTTGGGGCAAAGGCCTCGGATGAGGCAGAGCGAGCCCGGGGGCTGCAGCACACACGCTCCAAGATGTTTCAAGACCTCGAGCACAGGGCCAACTGCGCCCTGAGCAACCTTTGCGATGAGAGCGTTGCCAGCCCCCTCATCGCCAATGATGCTGGTTATCTCGGCTTCTTCACCAGGGTTGTGGAGCACCTCGAGGGCAGAGCTGCGAGGGCGCGCCAGCTCGTCGAGGAGAAGAGCCGCGACCTTCTCGCGCGCACCGTCTCACGCATCTTCAGCCATCCCCTCCGCTCTGATCCTGACTTTGACTTTGGGGCCCTGACCGCCCCGGTGCATGAGGTGGTCGAAGGCACCCTGGCGGACTGGGTGGATGACCATGTAGAGGACTTGATGGCGGAACATGTCCCTGTCGATGATGTGGTCGCGCCCGCAGCTGAAGAGGGTGGAGCGGATGGTAGAGATGATGGTACCGATGCTGATAGCAGCGCGTCTCGCTAGGCTTGTATTTCCCTACTTTCCTGTCAGAACTTTGAACGTGACCCCACGGGGATGCGGAAGCATTTTTCCTTGGAGAGGGCTCCCCTATAATGTATGAAACAATGATATTCCCACTAGATCATTTTTTAAAATATGCCATCGTGAGCCGGAGGGCTCCTGACTAGAGTAGTTGGTGTGGCTTAGCTTTTGTGTTCGCGGCCTTGGACGGGTTCTTGTATCGCAGAGATGCGTTTCTCCTGAGGCGGTCCCTCCGGAGCCCCTAGTCCGCGGAATCTCAGGAGGGGCTTGCAAGAGCTTAGGGCCTCATGGTGTGCCTCTGCCTGGCGTCGAGCTTCGCGGGAGTGTGGGGGGCGCCCGGCATTGAGTGCCCCTAAGGCCCAGAGCTGAATGTCGGGCATGGTGCGTGCCTGCTGGCTCGCTTGAGAGCGTCGTGCGAGGAGACAAGCGCCAAAGCTTTGGCAAGGTGTGCGCACGGGCGGACCCGCGGCAGTTATGTCCTTGGCCCCAAGGGGGCCCTGATGCCGCTCGGGCTAGCTCAGATGCGCACGCCACACCCAGCCCCCGCTCGCGAGGCGCTTGGGGGGAGAGCAACAGGCAGGAGCCGTGCCTCCCAATACACAAATCGGAGAACAAGGAAACACCGCGAATCGAAACCCCCCCCTTTTTTAATAAGTGCATGAAACTTCGAATTTCATTCCAAAAGCAGTAAATCGGATTACAAAAGAGAGCAAAAAGACGGTCGCGTCCGGCGTCTACACAAGTCTTCTCAACAGCACGGAGCTCGGTGCTTCCACTGGGCGTGGGCATAGTCATTGGAGGACAGTGTCGTCTGCCAGCGCGGAGCATGGTGCTTCCACTTGGACGTGGGTGGGAGCCCTGTGAGGCTCAGGGGCAGCGCTCAGGAGACTCCCGGGAGTGTACAGTCCCACTCATTATTACGTGAGAGTGTCACGAGCGGAGACTTGAGGGGCACTCTTTGCTTCCCGAGCGGGGACCCCGCCCCACGCATGCCCCGACCACTGTTGGGGCGTCCAGAAACCAGGAGAGGACCAATGAGTAAGGGGCTACGCGGGCGGTGGTCAGGCGGCCGCAGGCCCTCGACCAGGGGAAGGGCTCACCGGCGCCTTCCCCGGCGGAGGACCCACTTCTGGATGGCACGCGCCACCGTCGTGGCGGCGCCCTGCACCGCGTGGCACGGGGGAAGCTCTGGCGTCGGGCTTCCCCCGTGCGACCTCCCAGCGCGCCCTGCCTGGCTGAGGCAGGACCAACGTTCGGAGGTGCATAGTCGTGGTGTGATCTACCTGCGATCCAAGGTTAGCGCGACGTGTTCCAAAGATATTGGTTCTAACCGGTGGCGGTTGCTGTTGAAGGCGCTGGTGAGGCATTGAGTTGGCTCGTAAGGGGTCCCCGCCCCGTGTGGCCTTGGCGATCCTGACATCCAGGCAGACGGGGGAAACCTGCTCGGGCCTCCCGTTTGTTCGTACAACGAGCCCACCAACGGCGGCGCAGAGGCACCAGGGGCCATCGTCCCGAAGCCAGCCCCCAGTCCCTCTACTCCGCCGCCCTCCATCTCCAATGTTCTGCCCTGCCAGCCTGGGGGTGGCTCCTCGCCATTGCCCCGGTGGGGCCGCCTAGCCTGGTCATACTCCGGGGGTGTGCCTCTTGGGTCAGGCAGGCAGCGCCGCGTGCGGGATCACCTTCGCGGGGCCCTCCGGGGCGGGCGCTGGTCCCTGGAGGTGTCTGCGATGCCGGCAGGATACAGAAGGGTGCCACGCGCTCGTAGGCAGCATCAAGCAGCTCGGCGACGCGGGTGAGCAAGGCGTCGCGGCCGCCTTCGGCTAACCTGCACCGCAGAAACTCGTGCGCCACGAGGAGCGCGGCGCGCGTGTTCGCCTGCTCCCGACGAGCGTGCAGGGACGACGCCACGGCGTAGCCGGTGGAGCGCGCGGTGGCACGGTTGCGACGCCGCATGGGAGAGAAAGGGAGCGGCCTATGCCGCCGGTGGTGGTTGACACTAGTAGCCGCGCCGGCCGCGGGAAGCATAGGATGATGACGAGCTCCACAGTGGAGGGGCGCTACTTGGGTGGCTCGAGCAGCCCAACACTCAGCAAGCTCGAGAAGCCTCTGACATGGGTGCGACGGAACGGACACGGGGCGGAGATAGAAGAAGGGCTTCGACATGCCCCTACCTGGCGCGCCAAATGTCGGATTCAGGGCTCCGCGGACCCAAGAAAGGTTCGAACTCTGGGGGGTGTGCGAAGAACTCAACCTCTCCAGCCAACTAGTTTGTCGCCCCCACGGCCTAGCTCGATGAACAGGAAAGACGATAGACACAGCAGTTTACCCAGGTTCGGGCCACCTTACGGTGTAAAACCCTGCTCCTGCTTTGTGGTGGATTAGCCTCACGAGGGGCTGAGGATGAACTAGTACAAGGGAAGAACAACCTCGCAAGGTCTACTCTGGTGTGGGTGTGGGTTGATGAGATGTGGATCTGATCCAGCGAGAGCTCCCCTCCTACGGTGGTGACTAACCTATATTTATAGTGGTCTCAGTCCTCTTCCCTCAAAACAGTGGCCAATTTGAAGGGGGACAAGTAGTACATCTTATTCTGACGAAAGGTGGTCTTCTCCTGCAAAGCTTGGTTTAAATTCAAAGTCCAAATGCGGAAAAAATTGAGATGCGGCGGCCGGTTGGGCGTACCAACGGGCGTACTAACATAATCTAGAACAAAACAGACGTCCGTTGGAGTTGGCCTAACATAAAAATCTAACTTTGATACAAGAATGTGTTAAGAAACGATGAGAAGATGATCCATGACTGGCGAGGTAGGAGCGATAGAGATCCAACATGCTCAATTGCTCACGCGCGTAGCCTTTTCCAGTGGACATGATCCACTCCATTGACCGCCGACTAAAGGCATCTGAGCAGTGGGGAGCACGCCAAGCCTCTGACACAAAGTACTGCTGATACAGAAAACTCAAAAGAACAAAACATCCAAAAGCAGAGGCAAGTGCAAGGCTCATGGAGTGGTTGATCACTCCCTAACTCCACTTGTTACCCATGAAATTATCTCTCGCCTAAAACAGATTAACTATAATACTGATAAGTGACTAACTGACAGCACAACACCGACCAATTGTCTACAACAATGTCAGTCAGCTGAGGACAAGCAAGAAACTGGAAAAGAATCATCAAGCCAACCAAGTCTGTGTACAGGGTGTCAGTAGGAACTAGGAAGGCCGAGGCCAAGGCGGCCTCCCCCTCTCCGAACAGATCAATGTATCGCCCGCCAGGCAAGCATCAAGAGGATCATCCATACTAATAAAGAGCAAAAATAGAATTGTATATACCAATCACTGCCCGCCGCCTCAGTCGCCGTAATCCGTGCTGCCGCTGCACGAGCTGCTGCCGTCCCGGCTGCTCTGCAATGAAAGGCCCCTGAGGTGGCCAGGCAGGTTGACGCCGCCGTCCATGCTCTTCTCACGGAAGAACCTCTCCCTCTCGGCATGCTTGGCGGGTGGCGGCGGAATCAAGACAGCAGGGTCAGGCCTCGCCTCCGGGTGGTCTGGTGAGCAGATGTTCAGTGCAGTGGGTTTCCTGTCAGGGAGAGGTGTCTGGATGGTGAGCGGGCGGCGCATCTTCTCCTCGGGTATAGATCGAAACGATGGCATGGACTCGTCTATGTGGTCTTGCGATAAAGCCTTCCCCTTCCGCAGTCTGTTCCAGTGACAGGAAATTTGGTAAGAAGGCCCGACTTCAACCAATGAAGGAATAGAGTGATAGACCATACCTCCGGTATAGACTTTCAGCATCTTCTTCCTCCTCGTCCTCCTTGAGATTAGATGGCACTGTCGTCGCAGTTGGGTGAACTGAAAGCAGTGTATCGTGCCGTACAAGAACCTTCTGCAGCTCCTCATTCAATTCTATACATTGCGATACCACCACTTCATCCCTAGCAAGTAGTTATAACAATGAACACATCAATGCAATGACAGTATACTGAAGGAGCAAACACAAAAGGAAATGTCCACACTTGCATAGAAAGAAGTAGGGAAAACGGACAAGCAGCACCAAAAATTGAACCCTTACCTTGATGTCATAACCAGATGCATTATTCGTTGCTTTTGAAAAGTACATTGCTCTACAAGATCCAACACAAACTCATCTGTTGCTCCCTACAGAACAGAAAACTCCGATGTAAGAGTTCACAGTAGGTTTATCTTTACAAAAAGAAACATAGTGCATTCCACCAAAATTATTTCCCCAGAAGAAAATAACTGCTCCAGTATCAACCCTATAGTTGAGGATGTAAGTTATGGTTAATATATACCACAGGATGTCTAGGATCCATGGAATTTAATACATCCCTGAGAACTTCCATGACACTGGATGCTTTCCGAATTATACTGAAACACAGAAAAGTGCACTGTCAGAACTACTGATAGTCCAAAAGGCAATTAGATAACCAACACAGGAAACAATATATTTGTCACATCACAGGAATTATCTTGTCAATAAGTAACAGAGGACCATACATACTGGTACTTGCTCCCTATTCCCTAAGTATTCCTGCTACTAAATCTGGAATAATATCATGTTGAAACATGTGTTTTTATCCTTGTAAATGTTCAGGATACAGCTAACTGGTGCCATATCAGTCGGGTGCTGGGTATGGATAAATAGGTGAATCGGCCAAAAAATCGGTTAATCGGCTATTCGGTGACCCACCTAGTTGCGATTAACTGGCTAATATTTGGAACATTGATCCTTGCTGCTCCATGTGGGCGCTACTCATAACTACGAATAGTCAAACAGCATGTTGCTCCTACCATGCAATGTCAACAATGATAGCTCAGCCAAAACACAGGTGGCACCTCAAATAGAACTAACTGGTTTAGCTGAGTGATAGAAATGGATTTCTCAAGTCAGAAATGCAACCCCTCAAAACACACTTTGACATCCATGTCCTTGGTCCTAATTGAAACCATTGAGTAACACCATATACAATAACCAGAAGAACAATACATGTACAGTAAAATCTGCTTTTGCTAAAATGACACAGGATGGTTAGAATGGAGTGTCAATGGCACTTACATGCTTATAATTTTCATCAGAAGGAGCCATGTTTATACTAGGAGTAAAAATAATTTCAGTTATTCAGGCATGAAACGTTTAGGTTTTTTTGAGCATAGAGACTGGAATGACAACATGTTAGCTTCATTAGAATATTAAAAATGTATCAAACTAAGATACTAGCACAAAACAAAATTAACACATATTTAAAGGTGGGATACAGGTTGCACAATGAAATGATTACTATCAACCCCATAAATACCTCGTGTCAGAAACAAGCTGCACGTTAGCTTCCTGTTGAACACCATTCGATCTGCTAGATAGATTGTCCTTATTCGGTTCGGTTATTGTTTCTGGCACAGGATTGTGTACTTGTGTAATGACAACATTTGGACGATTCGAAAACTTCACACCAGCAGACTAAGAACATGAAAACATATATCAGCTATATACCAAAAAGAGTAGCTATTCTTACTATCTACTTAAAACTACTAATATTCAAATAATCACTGCATAGTGCATAGTGACTATATTGGAGTAGTAACTTGTAAGGTTGTTAAGGCACAAAGGTAGAACGACCAACAGATATTATGCAACATACTTAAGGACTCAAAAGTTAATAATAGTATGCCTCATAAGCGCATGTATTTGTCTCGGTCCAGGGAAAATATTACAGTAATGAAATTCCTTATACTACTCTGCGCGATCCAATTTTGTTGCAGTACATGGAAGAAAGAAAGGAAATCAAGATAGATTTTTTTTTAACCTACCACTAATTCATAATATGCCTCATAGTACTGGGGGAACTTTCCTTTAGCTCCACCAAGGGATGTTTGGGTCGCATCTAACAAAAGAAATATCTTTTCCCGAACTGGCAATTCCGTCTGAAACAAAGAGTATTTGTTATGTCAACATCAGTTAGTAAAGGTACACAACTGTCCTCCAACAATAAGCGAAAAAGAAGTCACCTTTTTCTTCACTATTTTGACAAGTATCGGAAGAAGCCCATTATCAATGACCTGCTTGTGGATAGGCTCTCCACAGTTATTCATGAGCATCTCCAACAGCTGGAAGAAATAGCACCGCAAATGGATGTTGATTATAAATGAAAATGGATTTACTAATTTTCTCTTGGGATATGACAGGTTATTTAGTTACAGTGAGAGAAAAAAATAGATTAACATCACACAACTGACCGCACAGACAGAAGCATATTAGGCACCTCTGTGTTCTCTTTTATAAAAAAAGCAGTGATCAGGGCACCAGGGAGGCTGAGTTCTGTTTTGCAATAGCAGGGCACTGAACCAAATAAAGGATTTGCTGAGTTCTGTTTTGCAATAGCAGAGGCGTAGATAATCCCCTTCTTCTTACATGTCCCAGATATTTATTAAGAAGTACTAAGAGGTTCATATGACTAATCTATAACCCCAAACACCGCAGCAGGTCGAGGAACCAAGCCACAAAGAGACTAATTCGGCACATATAACTCACCATGACAGCATAAAGTTGAGCATTCTTGCTCCTGCTTCCTATACACTTCTTTATAGATTTGATCACATCCTTCGCTTTCCTGGTGACAGTAACAGGGAGAGAGAAAAATGGATCATTTGAGGAAACAAACGCCGTCATTCCAAATGGCAACCTAAGAGCCATGGATGTCTAAAAAAATCAGCATGCCAAGAAGAACCGCTCGCTCCTTCAGATCGATTCACCGTTCACTCAAGAAAATACGGGGATAAAATATATATTTTTAAGAGAACAGGGAGATAATATAATATATGTTGCAAAATCATAAACTAAATCTTTGAACTGGCAAGAAGTTGCAATGCTACACGCATGACTGAATATTTCGTAACAAGTGGGTATTCTGCAATGGAACGGCAAGATTACCCCGGATCCTGAGCGACGAGCTCGCAGATTTCGATGTTCTTGGCCCAGTCCATCTCCTTGAGCTTCTCGCTCGTCGCCGCCTTCACCATTTCCGAAGCCATCTCCACCAGACTCTCTTCAACGAGTTCAATCTACGAGGTTTCTTCCCCCACCGGACTAATCCAAACCTGATTCCACCACACAGATGAGTAAAATAAGCGGAAAATCCCTCTTGTCGTACATAGAGGCACTAATTAAACTATAAGTATCGCGTCTTTCGCGACCCGCGAGCACCACGCAAAGAACATTCTTTCAGGCGAGGAAGAAGAACAGATACTAATCTACAGCCACAAGATCGCTCACTTCGAGGGGGGGAAGGGGAAAAGAGAAGAGAACATAGCACGCACGAACCCGGATCGGCCGCGACTGAATCGAGAAGCGTCCCTAGTGCATCGTCGCCGGCGGCGGGGGAGCCATGGTCGGGGGTGGCTCGCGCAGTGATCTCAGTGGGAAGGGAAGGGAGGGGAGGGGGAAGAGAGAGAGAGAGAGAGGGGGGTATGGAAGGTGAGGTTATTTGCAAATTTCAATGCAATTTCTCATTTTGCAGATTGCACCCTGTCTTTTCAGGTATCGGAGTTTCACCAGCGTTGTCACCATCGTCGTCCAAGGAAAACTTCGAAAAGGTAATCAAGCCAATCAGCTTCATATCTTGTGTACTACGAAATTACAACTGAAAATGACAATGTTGTCTTACTTCCTTTGTTTTGGCTTATAATAAGGTCTCAGTGGTTTCCGGCCAGGTTCTTTTAGACAAATTTGGGCTATTGTTAAGGATGATGTAATCAAATCGGTTAGAGATTTCTTTCACAATGGTGTCATGCTGGATTATGTCAATGATACTATTATTGTGCTCATCATAAAAATCCTAACCCGGTAAACTCACTGATTTCAGGCCGATAAGTTTGTGCAACATATTCCCTCCGTCTCATAATATAAGGGTGTTTTTTATAACTATCTTCGGAACGTACTTTCTTTATTTTTTATATAAGGCCGATAAATCTGTCGGAGCGCTCCTGGAATCTCACATCTTCTATTTGTGGATGATACACTTCCATTTTTTGAAGCAAACAGAGGCGGTGCAGCACATGTAAAAAGTGTGCTTAACACATATGAGTTAGCTATGGGGCAATCTCTAACCCCAGCAAAGTGTTCAATTCTGTTTGCGAACTCTTGCTCTACTGGCCAACAATTAGAGGCCAGACTTGAACTATCGGTGGATAACTCACATTTTGAAGAGAAGTACTTGGGCTTACCGACGCCAGATGGATGTATGACTAATGACAAGTTTCAGAATTGCAGTCCAAATTATAAAAACGTATGATGTTGTGGGGATGCCCATCTCAGGGTGGAAAGAAAACTCTCATTAAATCAATTGCATGATCTATTCCAATGTATATAACGAGTATTTTCAAGCTACTCCTTGGTCTGTGTGATGATCTAAATGAGATGATTAGGAATTATTGGTGAGGATCATATCAAGGGAAAAGGAAGGCCCAAGGGAAGTCATGGGAAAAGAAGATTAAACCAAAAGGTTTGGGCGGCATGGGATTCTGTGATTTTAGACTGTTCAATCAAGCTTTACTTGCGCGACAAGTCGGGCGTCTCATCACAAACCCAGAGAGCTTTTGTCCACAACTGCTAAAAGACAAATACTACCCCCAATGAGCGCCTTAGGGACATGGTGTTTGCTTCGAACCCATCTTCATCGTGGCAAGGCATCACCCATGGACTCGAACTAATGAAAAAGAGTCTACTGTGGCGGATTGGTAATGGGACACAAGTTCAGATTTGGAGGGATAGGTGCATACTCAGGGGACTGGACTTCAACGTGATCTCACATAAAAGAAGATGCCGCCTCAAGTGGGTGTAAGACTTGATCAGCGTGAATGGTGCATTGAAGGAGGAAATGATCAGGTGGTACCTTCCCCTTGATGCTTCAGAGATCCTGAAACTGAAACTTCCTGCTGCAGATAGTGTGGACTTCATCGCCTAGGCGTGAGCCGTCAGGGAATTTCTCTATTCATAGTGCGTATAAACTGGCTTTTGATGAACTCTATCAGCAGTCTCAGTCATCCTCCAGCAGCTCACCCAGGGCGAGAGAGGGTACTGGAAGCAGATTTGGGGAAGCCTGGCACAACCCAAAGTTTGTGTTTTTGCTTGGCGCACTGCAAAATAGTGCATTACCTACATGGGAACGTAAGAATGTGATAAACCTATAAGTTGATGATCACTGCCCTATCCGTGGAATTGAGAAGCAAACCACCTTTCATGCGTTTTGTCGCTGCCCTCATGCGACTGCATTGTGGTGTGCAATGGAGGAGATCAAGCCTCTACCACCGTTTTTGAGATTGAGAACACGGGACCCAAATGGTTGCTGTTGGGAAACATAGCATGCAATTTTTAAAAAAAATTCCTACACTCACGCAAGATCTGTATAGGAGATGCATAGCAACTAGAGGGGAGAGTGTGTCTACGTACCCTCGTAGACCGAAAGCGGAAGCGTTTTGACAACGCGGTTGATGTAGTCGAACTTTTTCTCGTTCCGACCGATCAAGCACCGAACGTACGACACCTCCGAGTTCTGCACACGATCAGCTCGATGACGTCCCTCGAACTCTTGATCCAACAAAGTGTTGAGGAAGTAGATGAGTTCCGTCAGCACGACGACGTGGTGATGGTGACGGTGATGTGATTCGCGCAGCTTCGCCTAAGCACTACGAGAATATGACCGAGGGTGTAATCCGTGGAGGGAGGCGCCGCACACGGCTAACAGATGGTCTTGTGTGTTCTAGGTGCCTCCCCCCTCATATATATAGGTGGGAGGGAGAGGGAGCAACCAAGGGGCGCCCCGGGTAGGAGGAATCCTACGTGGGGGCCTTGTCCAATTCGCCCCCCTCCTACCATATTTACCGGAGGGGGAAGGAAAGAGGAGGGAGGAGGGAAGGAAGGGGGAGCCCGAATCCCTCCCCTTCCTTCTCTCTTCCCCACTTTCCTTCCTACTAAGGTGCGGCCCATATGGGGGGCGCAGCAGCCCCTGCTGGCTGCTACATTTCCCCTCTTGGCCCATTAGGCCCATATCTTTGTCGGGGGTGCCCGGAACCCCTTCTGGCGACCCCATATGTACCTGGTACCCTCCAGAACACTTCTGGTGTCCGAATACTATCGTCCTATATATCAATCTTTACCTATCGACCATTTCGAGACTCCTCGTCATGTCTGTGATCTCATCCGGGACTCCGAACAACATTTGGTCACCAAATCACATAACTCATATAATACAAAATCGTCATCGAACGTTAAGCGTGCGGACCCTACGGGTTCGAGAACTATGTAGACATGACCGAGACACCTATCTGGTCAATAACCAATAGCAGAACCTAGATGCTCATATTGGCTCCTACATATTCTACGAAGATCATTATCGGTCGAAACGTTATGACAACATACGTTATTCCCTTTACCATCGGTATGTTACTTGCCCAAGGTTCGATCGTCAGTATCAACATACCTAGTTCAATCTCGTTACCGGCAAGTCTATTTACTCGTTCTATAATACATCATCTTGTAACTAACTCATTAGTCACTTTGCTTGCAATGTTGGGGAACATAGTATTTCAAAAAAAATTGCCTACGATCACGCAAGATCTATCTTGGAGAAACATAGCAACGAGCGGGGAGAGTGTGTCCACGTACCCTCGTAGAGCGAAAGCGGAAGCGTTTAGTAACGCAGTTGATGTAGTCGAACGTCTTCGTGATCCAACCGATCCAAGTGCCGAACGTACAGCACCTCCACGATCTGCACACGTTCAGCTCGGTGACGTCCCTCGAACTCTTGATACAGTTGAGGCCGAGGGAGAGTTTCGTCAGCACGATGGCGTGGTGACGGTGATGATGAAGTTACCGGCGCAGGGCTTCGCCTAAGCACTACGATGATATGACCGAGTTGTGTAACTATGGAGGGGGCACCGCACACGGCTAAAAGATCAACTTGTGTGTTCTAGGGTGCCCCCTTGACCCCGTATATAAAGGAGGGAGGGGGAGGCCGGCCGGCCCTAGGGGCGCGCCCAAGGAGAGGTAGTCCTACTAGGATTACCAATCCTAGTAGGATTCCTCCACAAGGAAGAGAGGGGGAATGAAGGAGAGGGAGAGGGAGTAGGAAAGGGGGGCGCCGCCCCCCTTCCCTTGTCCACTTCGGACTGCAAGGAAGGGGGGCGCGCAGACTGCCCTGGCTGCCCTCCTCTCTCTCCAACAAGGCCCATGGTGGCCCATTAGTTCCCCTGGGGGGTTCCGGTAACCCATCCGGCACTCCGGTTTTTACCCGAAACCATCCAGAACACTTCCGGTGTCCGAATAACATGGTCCAGTATATCAATCTTTATGTCTCGACCATTTCTAGACTCCTCGTCATGTTGCTGATCTCACCCGGGACTCCGAACAACCTTCGTTCATCAAAATCACATAAACTCATAATACAAATCGTCATCGAACGTTAAGCATGCGGACCCTATGGGTTAAAGAACTATGTAGACATGACCGAGACACATCTCCGGTCAATAACCAATAGCGGAACATGGATGATCATATTGGCTCATACATATTCTACGAAGATCTTTATCGGTCAAACGCATAACAACATACGTTGTTCCCTTTGTCATCGGTATGTTACTTGCCCGAGATTCAATCGTCGGTATCCACATACCTAGTTCAATCTCGTTACCGGCAAGTCCCTTTACTCGTTCCATAATGCATCATCCCATGACTAACTCTTTAGTCACATTGCTTGCAAGGCCTATAGTGATGTGCACTATCGAGAGGGCCTAGAGATACCTGTCCGACATTCGGAATGACAAGTCCTAATATCAATCTATGCAAACTTAACAAACACTATCAGAGACACCTGTAGAGCATCTTTATAATCACCCAATTACGTTGTGAAGTTTGATAGCACACTAAGTGTTCCTCCGGTATTCGGGAGTTGCATAATCTCATAGTCATAGGAACATGTATAAGTCATGAAGAAAGCAATAGCAATAAACTAAACGATCATAGTGCTAAGCTAACGGATGGGTCTTGTCCATCACATCATTCTCTAATGATGTGATCCCGTTCATCAAATGACAACACATGTCTATGGCTAGGAAACTTAACCATCTTTAATTAAAGAGCTAGTCAAAGAGAGGCCTACAAGGGGCACTCTGTTTGTCTATGTATTCACACATGTACTAAGTTTCCAGTTAATACAATACTAGCATGAATAATAAACATTTATCATGATATAAGGAAATATAAATAACAACTTTATTATTGCCTCTAGGGCAAATTTTCTTCAGTCTCCAACTTGCACTAGAGTCAATAATCTAGATTACATAGTAATGATTCTAACACCCATGGAGTCTTGGTGCTGATCATGTTTTGCTCGTGAGAGAGGCTTAGTCAACAGGTCTGCAACATTCAGATCCGTATGTATTTTGTAAATCTCTATGTCTCCCTCCTTGACTTGATAGCGGATGGAATTGAAGCATCTCTTGATGTGCTTGGTTCTCTTGTGAAATCTGGATTCCTTTGCCAAGGCAATTGCACCAGTATTGTCACAAAATATTTTCATTGGACCCGATACACTAGGTATGACACCTAGATCGGATATGAACTCCTTCATCCAGATTCCTTCATTTGCTGCTTCCGAAGCAGTTATGTACTCCGCTTCACACGTAGATCCCGCCGCGATGATTTGCTTGGAACTGCACCAACTGACAGCTCCACCATTCAATATAAATACGTATCCGGTTTGAGACTTAGAGTCATCCGGATCAGTGTCAAAGCTTGCATTGATGTAACCATTTACGACGAGCTCTTTGTCACCTCCATAAATGAGAAACATATCCTTAGTCCTTTTCAGGTATTTCAGGATGTTCTTGACCGTTGTCCAGTGATCCACTCTTGTATTACTTTGGTACCTCCCTGCTAAACTAATAGCAAGGCACACATCAGGTCTGGTACACAACATTGCATACATGATAGAACCTCTGGCTGAGGCATAGGGAATGACTTTCATTTTCTCTCTATCTTCTGCAGAGGTCGGGCATTGAGTCTGACTCAACTTCACACCTTGTAACACAGGCAATAACCCTTTATTTGCCTGATCCATTTTGAACTTCTTCGAAACTTTATCAAGGTATGTGCTTTGTGAAAGTCCAATTAAGTGTCTTGGTCTGTCTCTATAGATCTTGATGCCCAATATATAAGCAGCTTCACCGAGGTATTTCATTGAAAAATTCTTATTCAAGTATCCTTTTATGCCATTCAGAAATTCAGTATCATTTCCAATCAACAATATGTCATCCACATATAATATCAGAAATGCTACAGAGCTCCCACTCACTCTCTTGTAAATATAGGCTTCTCCAGAACTCTGTATAAAACCATATGCTTTGATCACACTATCAAAGCGTATATTCCAACTCCAAGAGGCTTGCACCAGTCCATAAATGGATCACTGGAGCTTGCACACTTTGTTAGCACCTTTTGGCTCGACAAAACCTTCTGGTTGAATCTGAAGGAAATATGCCCTAGAGGCAATAATAAAGTTATTATTTATTTCCTTATATCATGATAAATGTTTATTATTCATGCTAGAATTGTATTAACCGGAAACATGATACATGTGTGAATACATAGACAAACAGAGTGTCACTAGTATGCCTCTACTTGACTAGCTCGTTGATCAAAGATGGTTATGTTTCCTAGCCATAGACAAAGAGTTGTCATTTGATTAACGGGATCACATCATTAGGAGAATGATGTGATTGACTTGACCCATTCCGTTAGCTTAGCACTTGATCGTTTAGTATGTTGCTATTGCTTTCTTCATGACTTATAATGTTCCTATGACTATAAGATTATGCAACTCTCGTTTACCGGAGGAACACTTTGTGTGCTACCAAACGTCACAATGTAACTAGGTGATTATAAAGGTGCTCTACAGGTGTCTCCGAAGGTACTTGTTGGGTTGGCGTATTTCAAGATTAGGATTTGTCACTCCGATTGTCGGAGAGGTATCTCTGGCCCCACTCGGTAATGCACATCACTTAAGCCTTGCAAGCATTGCAACTAATGAGTTAGTTGTGGGATGATGTATTACGGAACGAGTAAAGAGACTTGCCGGTAACGAGATTGAACTAGGTATTGAGATACCGACGATCAAATCTCGGGCAAGTAACATACCGATGACAAAGGGAACAACGTATGTTGTTACGCGGTTTGACCGATAAAGATCTTCGTAGAATATGTAGGAGCCAATATGAGCATCCAGGTTCCGCTATTGGTTATTGACCGGAGACGTGTCTCGGTCATGTCTACATAGTTCTCGAACCCGTAGGGTCCGCATGCTTAAAGTTCGATGACGGTTATATTATGAGTTTATGTGTTTTGATGTACTGAAGGTAGTTCGGAGTCCTGGATGTGATCACGGACATGACGAGGAGTCTCGAAATGGTCGAGACATGAAGATTGATATATTGGACGACTATATTCGGACACCGGAATGGTTCCGGGGGTTATCGGATATATACCGGAGTACCGGGGGGTTACCGGAACCCCCCCGGAGGTTATTAGGCCTCATGGGCCCAAGTGGTGGAAGAGGAGAGGCGGCCAAGGGGCAGCCGCGCGCCCCTCCCCCCCCCCCCAAGTCCGAATTGGCAAGGAGGGGGGCGGCACCCCCCCCCTTTCCTTTCCCCTCTCTCTCCTTCCCTCTCCTCTCCTACTCCAACATGAAGGGGGGAGTCCTACTCCCGGTGGGAGTAGGACTCCTCATGGGGCGCGCCAAGGGTGGCCGGCCCCCTCCCCCTCCTCCACTCCTTTATATACGGGGAGGGAGGCACCCCCTAGATACACAACAATTGATCCCTTGGATCTCTTAGCCGTGTGCGGTGCCCCCCTCCACCATAATCCACCCCGGTCATATCGTAGCAGTGCTTAGGCAAAGCCCTGAGTCGATAGAACATCATCATCATCACCATGCTGTCGTGCTGACGGAACTCTCCCTCAAAGCTCGACTGGATCATAGTTCGAGGGACGTCATCGAGTTGAATGTGTGCTGAACTCGGAGGTGCCGTGCGTTCGGTACTTGATCGGTCGGATCGTGAAGACGTACGACTACATCAACCGCGTTGTGCTAACGCTTCTGCTTTCGGTCTACGAGTGTACGTGGACACACTCTCCCCTCTCGTTGCTATGCATCACCATGATCTTGCATGTGCGTAGGAATTTTTTTGAAATTACTATGTTCCCCAGCAGTGGTATCAGAGCCAGGTTTTATGCGTTGATGTTATATGCACGAGTAGAACACAAGTGAGTTGTGGGTGATACAAGTCTTACTGCTTACCATCATGTCACACTTTGGTTCGGCGGTATTGTTGGATGAAGCGGCCCGGACCGACATTACGCGTACGCTTACCGAGACTGGTTCTACCGACGTGCTTTGCACATAGGTGGCTGGCGGGTGTCAGTTTCTCCAACTTTAGTTGAATCGAGTGTGGCTACGCCCGGTCCTTGAGAAGGTTAAAACAGCACTAACTTGATGAACTATCGTTGTGGTTTTGATGCGTAGGTAAGTACGGTTCTTGCTCAGCCCGTAGCAGCCACGTAAAATTTGCAACAACAAAGTAGAGGACGTCTAACTTGTTTTTGCAGGGCATGTTGTGATGTGATATGGTCAAGACATGATGCCATATGGTTGTCGCTTTATTGTATGCAATGCAATCGCCCTGTAATTGCTTTATTTTATCACTAAGCGGTAGCGATAGTCGTAGAAGCAATAGTTGGCGAGACAACAACGATGCTACGATGGAGTTCAAGGTGTCGCACCGGTGACGATGGTGATCATGAAGGTGCTTCGGAGATGGAGATCACAAGCACAAGATGATGATGGCCATATCATATGATTTATATTGATTGCATGTGATGTTTATCTTTTATGCATCTTATCTTGCTTTGATTGACGGTAGCATTATAAGATGATCTCTCACAAAATTTCAAGATAAAACGGTTCTCCCTGAGTATGCACCATTGCCAAAGTTCGTCGTGCCCAGACACCACGTGATGATCGGGTGTGATAAGCTCTACGTCCATCTACAATGGGTGCAAGCCAGTTTTGCACACGCAGAATACTCAGGTTAAACTTGACGAGCCTAGCATATGCAAATATGGCCTCAGAACACTGAGACCGAAAGGTCGAGCGTGAATCATATAGTAGATATGATCAACATAGTGATGTTCACCATTGAAAACTACTCCATTTCACGTCATGATCGGTTATGGTTTAGTTGATTTGGATCACGTGATCACTTAGATGATTAGAGGGATGTCTATCTAAGTGGGAGTTCTTAAGTAATATGATTAATTGAACTTAAATTTATCATGAACTTAGTACCTAGTAGTATTTTGCATGTCTATGTTTGTTGTAGATAGATGACTCGCGTAGTTGTTCCGTTGAATTTTAATGCGTTCCTTTAGCAAGCAAAGTTGAAAGATGATGGTAGCAATTACACGGACTGGGTCCGTAACTTGAGGATTATCCTCATTGCTGCACAGAAGAATTACGTCCTGGAAGCACCGATAGGTTCCAAACCTGCTGCAAGAGCAACACCAGATGTTATGAACGTCTGGCAGAGTAAAGCTGATGACTACTCGATAGTTCAGTGTGCCATGCTTTACGGCTTAGAACCGGGACTTCAACGATGTTTTGAACGTCATGGAGCATATGAGATGTTCCAGGAGTTGAAGTTAATATTTCAAGCAAATGCCCAGATTGAGAGATATGAAGTCTCCAATAAGTACTATAGCTGCAAGATGGAGGAGAATAGTTCTGTCAGTGAGCATATACTCAAAATGTCTGGGTATAACAATCACTTGATTCAACTGGGAGTTAATCTTTCGGATGATAGCATCATTGACAGAATTCTTCAATCACTGCCAGCAAGCTACAAGAGCTTCGTGATGAACTATAACATGCAAGGGATGGATAAGACGATTCCCGAGCTCTTCGCAATGCTAAAGGCTGCGGAGGTAGAAATCAAGAAGGAGCATCAAGTGTTGATGGTCAATAAGACCACCAGTTTCAAGAAAAAGTGCAAAGGGAAGAAGAAGGGGAACTTCAAGAAGAACAACAAACAAGTTGCTGCTCAGGAGAAGAAACCCAAGTCTGGACCTAAGCCTGAGACTAAGTGCTTCTACTGCAAAGGGACTGGTCACTGGAAGCGGAACTGCCCCAAGTATTTGGCGGATAAGAAGGATAGCAAGGTGAACAAAGGTATATGTGATATGCATGTTATTGATGTGTACCTTACCAGATCTCGCAGTAGCACCTTGGTATTTAATACTGGTTCTGTTGCTAATATTTGCAACTTGAAATAGGGACTACAGATTAAGCGGACACTGGCTAAGGACGAGGTGAGGATGCGCGTGGGAAACGGTTCCAAAGTTGATGTGATTGCCGTCGGCACGCTACCTCTACATCTACCTTCGGGATTAGTGAAAGGATTGATATAGTTGACTAGAGGGGGGGTGAATAGGAAACTAACAATTTTTAGCTTTTCTTTACCAATTTAAACTTTGCATGAAAGTAGGTTGTCTAGATATGCAACTAAGTGAGAAACATATATGATGCAACAACAATAAGAACACAAGCAAGCAAGAGATACAACACAAATAAGCTAGCACAAGTAAAGGCGCGAGATAACCAAGAGTGGAGCCGGTGGAGACGAGGATGTGTTACCGAAGTTCCTTCCCTTTGAGGGGAAGTACGTCTCCGTTGGAGCGGTGTGGAGGCACAATGCTCCCCAAGAAGCCACTAGGGCCACCGTATTCTCCTCACGCCCTCACACAATGCGAGATGCCGTGAATCCACTATTGGTGCCTTTGGAGGCGGCGACCGAACCTTTACAAACAAGGTTGGGGCAATCTCCACAACTTAATTGGAGGCTCCCAACGACACCATGAAGCTTCACCATAATGGACTATGGCTCCGCGGTGGCCTCAACCGTCTAGGGTGCTCAAACACCCAAGAATAACAAGATCCGCAAGGGATTAGTGGGGGGAATCAAATTTCTCTTGGTGGAAGTGTAGATCGGGGCCTTCTCAACCACTCCCGAGTAAATCAACAAGTTTGATTGGCTAGGGAGTGAGATCAGGCGAAAATGGAGCTTGGAGCAACAATGGAGCTTAGGGATGGAAGAGGTAGTCAACTAGAGGTAGGAGACGACCCTTTTATAGTGGTAGGTGAAATCCAACCGTTATCCACTTAACAAGCCCACGACGCGTGGTACTACCGCAAGGCCACGCGGTACTACCGTGGGTCACCACAGTACTAACGCGGCAGCAGCGGGGGCTAGAGCAGTCCTGACAGGGGGCAGTACTACCATGAGCGCGGTACTACCGCTCCCCCTTGCGGTACTACCGCAAGGCAGGAAAGCCCTAGCTTGGGAAGGGCGCGGATGAATAAAATTACATCCGTGCCTACTTCCGCTGGAAAAGAGACGGTGCAAAAATCTGACACGGTACTACCGCACGAGAGCGGTACTACCGCGTGGCTGCTGGATCAGGCCACGCACGGTACTACCGCGCACGAGGCGCGGTACTACCGCGGAGGCGCGGATGTAAAAAATTACATCCGCCCCTACTACCGCAACGCAGCGGTACTTGGCCTGGGGACACGGTAGTACGGCTCCAGAGGAGCGGTACTACCGTGGGCACCCGCGGTACTACCGCGCCTAAGCCACGGTACTACCGCAGGTGCCTGCGGTACTACCGCTCCAAGGAGCAGTACTACCGCAAGCACAGCAGCAACAAGACAGTCGCAAAGAGGGTAACGGGGGATGCTCCAAAGTGCAAGGGAAAGGTGGAGACAAGGAAAGGAACGTGGACGTGATGATTCCACCCAAACCTTTCCGACGCGGACCCCCTCTTAATAGTACGGCTTCCCTACGACTCAAATCCACCAAAAAGAAACGTAGAAGAATGCCGTCTTCAATAGTCTTCAAGGGGCACCAAACTGTCTTGAGCCTAGTGATGAAATGTCTGAGAAACTCAAGGCACACGATTAGTCCGCAAAAGCACTATCATCAATCACCAAAACACCTTAGGGATAAATATGCCCTTACAATCTCCCCCTTTTGGTGGATTGATGACAATACGGGATTTGCGCAAAGGGAAATAAACTAGAGCATTGGCAAACCCCTTCTCTCTAAAATATAGACGGGCTCCCCCTAGATGTGTGCAATCTAGATAGATGCTATGGGCTGCACAGCACACAACTAGGATCCACACTCCCCCTATATTTTAGAGACAAGGCATATCTAGCAATGATAAGGCTAAACAACTAATCAAGAGCATAAAACATAGGTAGCACAATATAGCATAAGCTCGCTAAGATAGGATAAAGTGCATATGTCTTACACCATATGAGGATAAGTCTCAAACCAAACCAAAGCAAACGAAACGAGGTTCAAACGAAACACACCAAACACAACGAAACACGAGCAAATCCCTACACTCTCTCCCCCTTTGGCATCGAGACGCCAAAAAGGCAGAGAGGACACCTACACACGCGGGGTGGCTCAAGCGGAGAAATCATCCCAGTGCTCCTCGTCAGACTCGGCGGCAGGGATGTCCTCCTTGATGTCCTCGTCAGAATCAGTCCACTTGAAGCCCTGCTTCGCCATCCACTCGGCCTCCGAGGTGATGTTCTTCTCTGACCCGCTGGACTGAGCCTCACCAAAGACCCTTAGGATGTGCAAGTCACGGCGACGAGCCTCCTTGGAGGCAACGTGAGTCCTGTACTGCCCGTTAGCTTGCATGCAGAAGAGAGACTTCATCTTGTCCTTCAGCTTCTTGTCCCACGAGGGCTCAGAGGAACTCTGGGAAGACCTAGCAGCACGGTCCTCAGCAACAGTCTCTGCTCCAGTCTCCTCCTCATCAACAGCCCTCCTAGCAGCAGACGCCTCAGCACGAGTAGTGGTGTTGGCCCAGTTGGGCTTGACACGGAGACTGATAGACTCATGGCGAATCCAGTCAGGAGCATGGAACTCATCAGCAGGGTACAGCTTCTCCCAACTCCTGGAGATCAACAGAAACAAGTAAGGTCCATAGATAGGCACCTTACGGTTGAACACCGCAAACCGAAGCTCATGCCACATGATGTGTGAGACATCCAGAGGCTGAGTCTGAGACACCCGGGCCTCCTCGCACATGAGCATCATATCCACCATATAAGCATGAACCTTGTACTTGTCGCCAATGCGTGGGAACAGAGAGTTGCGCAAGATGCGATACATGATATCCAGAAAGGAGTTCAGCACCCAAGCTGATTTGCCACTAGCGAGCACATTCTCCACATAGAACTGCTGGAGCCTGTTCTTGTTGGCAGACTCAGGATTGGCATGGGGACGAACACCAACAGGAGTGTTGAGCCCGTCATCTGGAACATGCAACAGATCCATGAACTCCTTCTAGGTAGCGGTTAACTGACGGCCGTTGGTCATCCACGTCATTCTCCGCTCCTCCCCAGGGTGAAGTACACAGAGGCAAAGAACTGACAAACAAGCTCAGGGTCAAAGTCCAGATGGAAGGAGATCACATGCTCAATGCCAAACTGCTCCACCAAGTCCAAGGCCTCTCCAAAGTACTCACGAAACTTTTCCTTCCTCATGTGATGCATGTCAGTCCACTTGACCTCCACGTAGGTGTTCTGCTTGTTCTTGATGACATCCAGATAAGTGAGATTCTGCTGCTTGGTCCAGAACAACTCACACCCTTTGATGATAGCACGAGGATTCACATACGGGTTGAACTGTCTGAGACGGACATACTTAGCAAGGGGTATCTCATCCATGCCCCGAACGGGGTCCTTGTTCTTGTTGGCGGCGGTCTTGACATGACGCTTGGGGGCATTGGAGCCCTCTGGAGCTTCACCTTGATTGCGCAAACGCTTGGAACCAGTGTCACGACTGGGATTGGAACGGCGAGAGCCACCACCTGAGACACAAAGCGCAAAACACACACGACAAGCAAGAAGGATCAATGTGAAGACCTCGGCAAAAGCAAAAGAAACACTTAGAAAGTATACATGCTAAATGCCATGAGAAAGATGTGATCCCACGGTAGTACTGCCTGGGGCTGCGGCACTAAAAATTTAGTACCGCTCCAAGTCACGGTAGTGCCATGCAAAGTCACGGTAGTACCGGGTCTGGGAGCGGTAGTAGGGTCTTAGTGCCGCACCTAGTGTGGTAGTACCGCACCAGACGGGCGATAGTACCGCAGGAGCGGTAGTACCGCATGGGACGGGCGGTAGTACCATACCGCGTCAGATCTGAACCAATTCAAATCTGAGAAAAAGCCGCGAAACCACGGCGGCACTACGGTGGATCAAATCTATCACAGGACAGTATAGCAAGTATAATTCCTACGCAACACGACTCTCCCGAATCCTACTCTTGCACAGATTTGGCCTAATATGTCAAGAACAACATGCATCTCCCCAAAAACCTAGAAGCGAAAGAACAACCAAGAAAGAGAGGGATTTGGGGAAAAACCTTGTTCCATGGCAAGAGGAAGTGGTGGGGAACGATCCCACCGGTCGGAATTCGAGGAGAGTGGCCGGAGACGGAGATCCGGCGAGGACCTCCGGCTCCGTTCATGAGCAGGAGAGAGAGAGAGACGTGGGGAGAGATATACAAATGAATGGGTATGGGGAGTTGGAACTCCCCTGCCCGAGTCATAACCCCCGCGCCTACTCGCGGCGCGGTAGTACCGCGCGTCCTCGCGGTAGTACCGCTTGGCGGAAGTTCCGCATATGAGCGGTAGTACCACTCCCCTGGGCGGTAGTAAAAAAATTACTGCCGCGTAGTTGCGGTAGTACCGTGCCCTCTCAACGCGGTAGTACCGTGGCTAGCCGCGGTAGTACCGTGATCTCAGGAAGTTGCACAAAGCACACAAAAAAATAGGTCTTTGCACAAAACTTTCGAGGCAGCACGACACCAAAAGAACACGAGACACATTAAGACAAAGGCAAAAGACAACACGGAAACAAACACGAGACACCACCTCTCTGAAGAGAGGGCGGTGGCCGGAGCCACCTATGTTTGAGTCAATTGGTATGGCACCGTGAAGAATTATCCTTGGGACCATGACCAAAACTCGTCTTTGAAGCACAAGTACCATAAAAATGGCTAATGTGAAAGAGTTGATCGATTTATGCATAATGGGGGGAGGGAGAGTTCATTGAGAGAACAACACTCCCCCTATGTCCATGCCTACACCTAGACAAGACAACAAGTTGAGTATGGTGGGGTGTGCAAGGGTTCAAGCAACATTGATCGAATCAATGATAGTTAGCTCATGCCTTAACTCGCGAAATCTTGCTTCATCCAAAGGCTTCGTGAATATATCTGCAAGTTTATCATGGGTGTTGACGTAGTTGATCTCGATCTCCCCTCGCCTAATGTGATCCCGGATGAAGTGATACCGAATCTCAATATGCTTCGTCTTGAAGTGTTGCACCGGGTTGAGAGAGATCTTGATAGCACTTTCATTGTCACACCAAAGAGGCACTTTGTCACAAATGACACCGTAATCCTTTAAAGTTTGCCTCATCCATAAGAGTTGTGCACAACAACTACCGGCCACTACATACTCTGCTTCGGTGGACGAGAGAGACACACAACTTTGCTTTTTGGAAGACCAACTTACCAAAGAGCAACCAAGGAATTGGCACCCTCCGGAAGTGGACTTCCTATCCACTTTGTCTCCTGCCCAATCGGAATCCGAATATCCTACAAGCTTGAAGTTTGCTCCTCTTGGGTACCATAAGCCAAAGTTTGGTGTATGAGCCAAATATCGAAAGATTTGCTTGACCGCCACAAAGTGGCTTTCCTTAGGTGCAGCTTGAAACCGTGCACAAATTCCCACACTCAACATGATATCCGGTCTAGATGCACAAAGGTAAAGCAAGGATCCAATCATGGAGCGATATACCTTTTGATCCACCGCTTTACCATTGGGATCAATGTCAAGTTGGCATTTGGTAGGCATTGGTGTGGAAGCCGGCTTGACATCGCTTAGCTTACATCTCTTGAGCATGTCTTGAGTGTATTTGGCTTGGTTAATGAAGGTACCTTCTCTTCTTTGCTTCACTTCAAAACCTAGAAAGAACTTCAACTCTCCCATGGAAGACATCTTGAACTTTGAGGTCATTAGTGCGGCAAATTCATCATTGAAAGCTTTGTTAGGGGAACCAAAGATAATGTCATCAACATATAGTTGGCACACAAACAACTCCCCTTTGACCTTCTTAGTAAAAAGAGTGGGATCAATTTGCCCAACTTCAAAACCGCGATCTTGTAGCAACTCGGTAAGGTGGTCATACCACGCACGTGGGGCTTGTTTAAGGCCATAGAGTGCCTTATCGAGTTGATACACATGATCGGGAAAGTAGGGATCCTCGAACCCAGGGGGTTGTTTGACGTAAACCAACTCATTAATAGGACCATTAAGAAAAGACTCTTCACATCCATTTGTTGCAACTTAAAGTTGTGATGAGAAGCATAAGCAATCAACAAACGAATGGATTCAAGACGTGCAACGGGAGCAAAGGTTTCACCGTAGTCGATACCCTCGACTTGGGAGTAGCCTCGTGCCACCAATCTTGCCTTGTTGCGAATGATGGTCCCATGAGCATCTTTCTTGTTCTTGAAAATCCACTTGGTCCCAATGACATTGTGGTTCCCCGTTGGCCTTGGCACCAACCTCCACACCTTGTTGTACTCGAAGTTGTTGAGTTATTCATGCATGGCATTAAGCCAATCCGGATCTTCGAGTGCTTCATATTCCTTTCTGGGTTCAACACAAGAGACAAACGCGTGATGTTCACAATAGTTTGCCAATTGTCTACGAGTGCTTACCCCCTTTTGAATGCTTCCAAGTACGTTATTCATGAGATGACCCTTGGTAGAGAGCTTGGGAGCAATCTTAGCGGCACGACGCTCTAATTCCTCCTCGGTGGTGAGTTGAGGAGCGGTCACTTGATCATCTTGAGCGCCGTCTTGAGTTTGTTCTTGACCTTGAACTTGCTCGGGGGGAGAGAACTTGACCTTGGGCATCACTTGGTGTGTCAACACCTTCTTGAGCATGATCTTGCCCTTGGTCTTGTTCAAGAGGTTGAGGGCCTTCACTTTGTTCTTCGGAAGCGTGTGGGCCTTGGGTTGGTGATGGCTCCACTTGAGTGGAGCATTGTCCTTCTCCTTCGGCCACAAGGAGTTCCTCAATGGGTAGGATAAAACCAACACCCATTCTTCTTATGGCTTGAGGAGGAATTTCATCACCTACATCACAAGTGCCACTTTGCTCCACTTGGCAGCCGTTATTCTCATCAAACTCCACGTTACACGTCTCCTCAATAAGTCCCGTGGATTTATTGAGGACATGGTAAGCATGAGAGTTCGTAGCATAACCAACAAATATGCCCTCATAAGCTCTAGCCTCAAATTTAGACAACCGAACATCTTTCTTGAGAATGAAACACTTACACCCGAACACCCGAAAGTACTTGAGGTTGGGCTTGTTACCGGTGAGTATCTCATATGGAGTCTTGTTCAAGCCTTTGCGGAGATAGAGCCGATTGGATGCATGACATGCGGTGTTGATGGCTTCGTCCCAAAAGTTGTATGGAGACTTGAACTCCGCCATCATGGTCCTTGCCGCATCCATCAACGTTCGGTTCTTCCTCTCCGCAACACCGTTTTGTTGAGGGGTATACGGTGCAGAATATTGATGCTTGATCCCCTCATCACTAAGGAACTCATCCAAGGTGTAGTTCTTGAACTCGGTGCCGTTGTCACTTCTTATCGTCAAGATCTTTGCATTGTGTTGACGTTGTGCTTCATTTGCAAAGTCAATGACGGTTTGTTGGGTCTCGCTCTTCCTCTTGAAGAAATACACCCACGTATATCTTGAGTAATCATCCACAATCACCAAGCAATACTTTCTACCCCCAGGACTATCAAAGGATGGAGGCCCAAAGAGATCCAAGTGAAGGAGCTCCAAAGGCCTCTTCGAGTAGATGATAGTCGTGGGAGGGTGAGCCTTCTCATGAAGCTTTCCTTCGATACAAGCACTGCAAGCACGATCTTTAGCAAAGCTAACATTCGTTAGTCCACGGACATGGTCCCCCTTGAGAAGACTTTGCAAAGATCTCATACTGACATGGGCTAGACGGCGATGCCAAAGCCATCCCACGTCAACTTTAGCCATTAGGCATGTCGCGGTCTTAGTGGGTCGCTCCGACAAGTTAATCACATATAGACCGTTCTCGACATGCCCAACAAAGGCTACTTTAAGAGTCTTGCTCCACAAGAGGGCCACGGTATCAATATCAAAGAAAGTGGCAAAGCCCATGATTGCAAGTTGACGAACGGAAAGTAAGTTGTATGCAAGGGACTCTACAAGCATGACCTTCTCGATCGTGATATCATGAGAAATGACAACCTTGCCGAGTCCCAATACCTTAGAAGACGAGGCATCACCCCACTCGACATTGGTGGGCATAGATGGAATCTTGTGCACGTCCACCACCAAGTCCTTGCTTCCGGTCATATGATTTGTAGCTCCACTATCGAGCAACCATGATCCCCCACCGGAAGCAAACACCTACAAGAGATCAATGCTTGGTTTTAGGTACCCATTTTGTAATGGGTCCTTTGATGTTAGTGACAAGGGTCTTAGGAACCCAAATAGACCATTCAATGTATTCATGAGGAGAACCAACAAATTTGGCATAAACATGCCCATCACTAGCACGGCATAACACATAAGAAGGATTAAAGTCGCCGGCTTTGTTGGGAGGAGTGGCATTGCCCTTCTTGACACCGCCACCCTTCGCATTGTTCTTCTTCTCCTTGGAAGCACCCTCTCCCTCCTTCACAAAAGTTTGCTTGAGAGGAGGAGGTTGTTTGATCTTGTCATTCTTCTTCTTGTTCTTGGGCTTGGGTGCGAACCCAATCCCCTCCTTGGCCACAACTTCCTTTTGATTGCTCAAAAGATCGTTGGGGTTCTTATCACCTTGTATGCATGTAACAAGGCCTTTCTCAAGTTGCTCCTTCAACTTAGCATTCTCCTCAACAAGATGCACATGCTCACAACAAGGGTTAGTAGCATTTGCATTATCAATCAACACCATATGAGGAAAGGTGGCTTTCTCCTTGGTTAGCTTCACTTGGAGTTGATCATGAGACTCTTTGAGGCTAGCATGAACACCCTTCAAGACTTTGTGAGCCTTGTCGAGAATGTCAAACTCCTCTTTGAGTCTAGCAAGATCAACCCCAAGCTTTGCCTTCTCGAAGCTTAGCACACGAGACACAGCAAGAGCATGATCAAGATCTTTCTTTAATTTAGCATGATCATCGTTGTATGACTCCTCAAGATCCAAACGAAGACCACGCTGTTCCTGAAGAGCATTAGAAAGATTCGAAATCTCATCGGCATAGTCACGACTATGCCCCTCCATCTTAGAGATGGTATCTTCATGAGCCTCGATCATGTCATTGGCTTCACCAAGTTGTTCCAAGAGAGCAACAAAGTGCCTCTTGGATTTACCCTTGAGTTTACCCATAAAGGCCTCAAACTCATTCTCCTCCACATTAGTTCCCTCATGTTCATCAATGCTATCCAGCAAAGAGGGATGATTAATGATGGTAGTTTTGATGTTGGGGGTTACCTTGTTGGTGGCTTTAGCCATGAGGCACTTGGCGGTGATGCTTTCATTTGGTGAGTCAAAGAGAGACACCCGTGGGGTTGTCGCAATGGCAACGGAGGCCATGGCAACCGACTCACCATCATCATCATCATCATCATCATCATCCTCATTGTACTCTTCTTGAACCACCAATGCCTTGTGAGGAGTCTTCTTGGTGAAGTTTCTCTTGTTGGGGAAAGACTTGGCCTTGTCCTTACGGATGAGCTTGCCACCATTGTCTTCCCTCTTCTCATAAGGGCACTCCGCAACAAAGTGACTCACATTGCTACAATTGAAGCAAGTCCTCACTCATTGCTTGCCCTTTGCGCCACTTGAGTTGCTCTTGTTGAAGTTGGGCCTTGAGTTCTTCTTGCTCCAAGATTGCCTTGAAGCAAGGGCCATGTGTTCATGATAGGCATACTTCGTATCTTCGAGGTTGCTCTCCTCTTCTTCCTCCTCTTTTTCTTCTTCGACACAAACCTTGGCCTTCAATGCAAGGTTGGGCTTCTTTGCTCTTTGGGAACGGAGCACCGCATTGTCGGTGGTCTTGTCCAATATGCTCATAGCCACAAACTCATCCAACACATCACTTGAGGACAAGGTGTGGAAGTCCGGCCTTTGACGGATGACGGAGGACATGGCTTTGTGGTAGGGCATCATTGCCTTGAGGAATTTGCGCTTGATCCAATTGTCATCCGTGTCCTTACTTCCGTGATCCCGGAGAGAGACCGCAAGCTTGGTAACTCTCCGATAGAGCTCACGAGGTTCTTCATCTTCTTTCATGGCAAACTCATCGGCTTCATCTTGTACCACTTCATAATTGGAACGTTGAATGCTTGCGCTTCCCCGATAGAGGGAAACCACTTTGTGCCAAGCATCTTTGGCCAATGAGTAGGGCCGGAGATGCGGAAGGTCTTCGGGAAGGATTGCTTCTTGGATGATGAAGAGAGCATTCTCATTGAATTGATTCTCCACTTCTTCTCTAGGAGTGAAGTTGCTTCGGTCCTGCGGATAAAAACCTTCTTCAATGATTCTCCAAAGGTTAGTATTCACATGATTTAAATGACGCTTAAAACGATAGACCCAAGAATCAAAATCCTCCTTTTTGTCAATCTTGGGGGGAGGACCGTGTCGGTGTACTAGAGTAGGGGTACCCTAGTATCCCGAACTTGTGCACGGGCAGTCGCAGCATCCCGCGGCAAGGCTTGCCGGGTGACCGCCAAGGTCCTCCGTGGTTCCTTTGGAGCCATTCAAGAACAAAGTGTCCAAGCCAAGAAGACAAGACCCCGGCAAGAGGAGCTGCCGGGAAGGCCACCCAAGGCACTTCAAGGAACTTGCCGCGGCGCACCATGCGTCCCGGCAAGGCCCGGTGAGTGACAAGCTCCCGGACACGACAAGACAACGACAGCGGCAAGGCGCTTGCCGCGGCAAGGCGCTTGCCGCGGCAAGCCACCTCTCTGGGCCCGCGCTCCAGCACATCCACCAACGTGTCACTCTGGGGCCCCTCCAGGCGTACGTGGCGGGAGGCTGTGCAGCCAGCGGCATGCGGTGGCAAGCGGCGCTGACAAGATCGTCGTCGTGGCGAACGGTGGCGTCCCTGGCGGTCCCTTTTTGCACTGTTCAGGCGACACAGACGGGCATTTACTGCCCTTGTCCCCTGCCGTCAGGGTTAGGTATGATACACTGTAGCAGGTAGCTGTACCTACCGCAGCACCTTACCGTTTTTACCCTTGCCTCCGTTGCCACCTGTCGGTGACCCCTTGAGCATATAAAAGGAGGCCCATGCGCAACGTAGAGGGGGTTAGCTGTTAGCTAGTTCAGATACACCCACGCTCGGTCTCGTTAGCTGCTGAAGTGTACTGTAGCACTTCGCGCTCCCGAGCAAGAAATCAATACAAACTACAAAGCAGGAGTAGGGTTTTACGCATCCGTGCGGCCCGAACCTGGGTAAATCGCTCGCGTGTATCGCCTTGATTTGCTCTTTGCACGATCTCCGCCCCCGCCGAACCGAAAGGGACCTAGTCCGCCGGTCCCATAGGTGCCCGTGGATCAGTACCCCGGCATATTTGGCGCGCCAGGTAGGGGGCGTCGAAGTTGTGTGAACCAGATCCGGCGTTCTCGCGAGCTAGATCTTCATCAACTTCATCAACATGCCGCCGAAGAAGAAGGTTTCGGAGGCGGCTGCTCCGTCCGCGCCGAACCCACCATCGCCGGAGCAAACGACTGATGGGGCGGGCGCCGGCGGAAGAACGCGGGTCGACGAGGGAGCTCATGGTGCTGCCAGGTCGAAGGACAAGGCTGCGCTGCTCATCGGCGGCGTAGCCGGCTCCCACAACGACCGGGCGCACTCCAAGACCTCGGCGTCCGTACATGCACCGCGCCCATCTCAGGAGGCGCGGGACCGGCAGCGTCATGGTACTCACGGTACCATGCGTTTGCTGGACCAAGATCGAGCTGGTGGATCTCGAAGTGCTCAAGACCACCATGCACGCCAACATGCTGGCGCGAGCGAGACACGGTCGCCTGGACGGGATACTGCTCCTTGTAACATGGTTAGAAGTCCGAGCATATCCCGCTCCTCGCACCGTTCGCCACCGCCGCCCGCCACTGCAGCAGAAGCTTTGGCGCGAGCTCAGCTGCTCCTAGACTACCTTCCAACGGCGGACAAGATTGACAACTGGAGGGCCACCATCCAGAGTCTCATCGGCTTCGCCAACGGCGACACTCAACGGCAGCCGAGCACGTCGCAGCCACAGCCAGTCAGCCAGGCACGAGCCGGTGGCGACAAAACCGGTGGGGGTGCAACCTCTGTGCACTCTCCGCCCCGAAGGCCAAGATCGCCGACTCGCCGGATCCACCTCGACAGCGACTCCACCGCGTCGTCAGATCCGCGAGCTCGTCGCGATCAGCGCCAAGTTCTTCACGAATGGCAGCAAGAGGACGCTCGTACTCGCATCGAGCGCCGAAGAGAAGCACGACGTCAATCGGACCAGCGCGCTGGGCCCTCTGTCGACATGCATGCGCTAGGGGAACCAGGCGACTTGCCGTACGCGGTAGGTTGCCCTGCGTTCACCCATGAGCTGCGGCAAGTCCAGTGGCCCAGTACGAAGAATTTCAAACCAGACGTACCAGAGAAGTACGACGGCAAGACGCATCCGTCGGAGTTTCTCAGCATCTACACCATCGCGGTGCAGGCTGCCGGGGGGCGGGACGACAAGATCCTTGCCAACTACTTCCCGCTGGTGCTCAAGCCCAACGTCAGGTCCTGGCTCATGCACTTGCCGGACAACTCCATATCCTCCTGGGCAGACCTATGCCATCAGTTTGTCGGCGCCTTTACAGGCGGCCACAAACCTCATGGCCAAGAAAGCAACCTTCATCTGCTCGCCCAGAAGGAAGGAGAGCCCCTGCGCAAGTACATTCAGAGGTTCAGCCGTGTACAGTACAACATCCCAGACGTCCACCCCGCCGCGGTCATCAACGCGTTCCATCAGAACGTGCGTAACCGCAGGATGCGGGAGGAGATGGCGATGTGCAGGATCAGAGACGTCAGTGAGCTGTATGCCCTGGCCGACAAGTGTGCACGTGCTGAGGAAGGAAGGAGACTCCCCGGAGAGAATGCAGGAGCAGGAGGATCTGACAGCGAGGATGCTGCCCCGGCAAAGAAGAACCGGCGGCGGAACAGGAAGAAAAAAGGCAAAGAGGTGCTAGTCGTTGAGCAGTCCGGCAACGAAGGTGGCGCCAAGCAGGCCAAAGTTGGTAGCTCCGGCAAGGAGATTGCCGCATGCACCAACTGCCAGGCTGTGGCAGTCGCCGACAAGCAGGACGGCACCGACAAGCAGTACTGCAAGATTCACCGCACCAAGGGCCATGACCTCCAGAGCTGCAAAAAGGTCGAGTAGCTTGTCCAGCAGCAAAAGGCTGAGTACTAGCGACGCGACAAGGAGAGGGCCCAAGGAGGTGCTGGAGAATCCGGCAAGAAGCGCGCCGGCCGGGGAGGACGCCGCGGCAAGGCCAAGCAGCGGCAAGGAGATAGACCTCCCCGCGGCCGCGACAACGATGAAGACGACGACGACGAAGACATGGATGATGTCGAGACCAGTGAGCAGGAGTTCCAGAAAGCCACAGAGGTCTTGTGCGTTGACGGTGGTGCTTCTCTGCATACTTCGCACCGCCAACTCAAACAGTGGGTGCGGGAAGTCAATGCAGCAGAACCACCCATCGAATCGTGCAAGCTTCTAAAGTGGTCCAGCACGCCTATCATCTTTGACATTGAGGACCACCCAGACCGCACAACTGCGGTCGGGTGCTTGCCGATGTTGGTTTCACCAACTATCCGCAACCTCAAGGTCACTAAGATGTTAGTTGACGGCGGGGCCGGCTTGAACCTGATCTCCTCCGCTGTACTCCAGAAACTCTAGATCCCTGACAGCGAGCTCGAAGAGACCGGCACATTCCAAGGAATCAACCTGGGAAGGAGCAAGCCGAAGGGGAAAGTCACGCTGCCGGTAACATTTGGCAGCGAGCTGAACTTCAGGACTGAGAGGGTCACTTTTGACGTTGCCGATATTCCATTGCCTTACAATGGGATACTTGGCCGTCCAGCACTCGCCAAGTTCATGGCAGCCTCTCACTACGCATATAACATGCTGAAGATGCCAGGCCCGATAAGCGTCATCTCTGTTCCCGGTGACAAGAAGGATGCTCTTATCTGCGCCGACAAGATCTACCGGGAAGCAGCAGCCGCAGCAGATCGCGAGTCACTTGCCGCTGAAGCTCCCGGGGGGAAGAAGGCCAAGTCCGGCAAGAGTTCTGATGCCCACTCCGGCAAGCGCACCTCTTCGGAGTGCTGCGCTGCCGTCGAGGACGCACCATCGAGCTCCACCAACAAGTGTAAGAAGACGATGGCAGCTCTGCCAGAGACGAAAAAGGTGTCCGCCAAGGAGGACGGCACTGGTGCTACCTTCACCATCAGTGCCACTCTCGACCCTAATTAGGAAAGCGCGCTCGTTGCTTTCCTGCGGGCGAATGTCGACGTGTTTGCGTGGCAACCGTCTGACATCCCCGGTGTTCCCAGGAAAGTGATTGAGCACCACCTTGCCGTTTGTCCTCATGCGCGGCCCGTCAAGCAGAAGGTTAGGAAACAAGCAGTGGAGCGCCAAGAATTCATTGCAGAAGAGATCAAGAAGTTGGAAGCAGCAGGCCTTGTCAGAGGAGTGCTCCATCCTACGTGGTTGGCCAATCCTGTAGTCGTGCGCAAGGCAAACGGGAAATGGAGACTTTGTATCGATTTTATCGATGTTAACAAAGCTTGTCCCAAAGACCCATTTCCTTTGCCGCGCATTGACCAGATTGTTGACTCCACAGTCGGATGTGATTTGCTTTCGTTTCTTGACGCATACTTAGGATATCATCAGATCTTCATGGCAGAAGAAGATGAGGAAAAGACCGCATTTATTACTCCATGTGGCACGTACTGTTTCGTACGAATGCCTTTCGGATTAAAAAATGCTGGCTCAACATTTGCAAGAGTAGTCCATGCTGCTCTTGAGCCGCAAATACACAGAAATGTGGAAGCTTACATGGATGACATAGTGGTCAAGAGCAAGGACAGAGCAACTTTGATTCAAGATTTAGATGAGACCTTTGCAAATCTGCGCAAGATCAGCCTCAAGCTCAACCCAGAGAAGTGTGTGTTTGGAGTTCCCTCCGGCAAGCTTCTCGGGTTCTTCGTGTCTCAGCGGGGAATTGAAGCCAATCCCGACAAGATCAAGGCCATTGAGCACATTGAAGCACCCAAGCGCGTCAAGGATGTACAAAGACTTGCCGGTTGTGTGGCTGCTCTCAGCAGGTTTATCTCTAGGTCTGCTGAGCGCGCCCTGCCGTTTTTCAAATTATTGAAAAAGGCAGGTCCAATGAGATGGACTCCGGAAGCGGAGACTGCGCTGCAAGACTTGAAGAGATACCTGTCCTCCCCTCCAATACTTGTCGCACCTAAGCCACAAGAGAAGTTGCTGCTCTATATAGCGGCAACCAATCAAGTGGTTAGTGCTGCGTTAGTAGCAGAGAGGGAGGCGGATGACGACCCCGCAACCACGGCAAGCACATCCAGCGACAAGCAGGGGGCTTCCCCGACAAGCTCTGGTCCCGATAAAGATGAATCTGCGCAGATGCATGAGGAGATACAGAAGAAAATGGTGCAGCGCCCAGTTTACTTTGTCAGCTCCCTTCTGCAGGGGGCTAGGTCAAGGTACTCTGGCGTGCAGAAATTGCTTTTCGGCCTTCTCATGGCCTCGAGAAAGCTGCGCCATCACTTCCAAGCACATGAGATCACAGTTGTCACTCGCTTTCCGCTGAAGAGGATACTGCAAAATCCAGAAGCGACAGGCAGGATTGTTGAGTGGGCACTGGAACTGTCAAGCTTTGGCCTCAAGTTTGAAAGTACTTCAACTATCCAGAGCAGAGCATTGGCAGAATTTATAGCAGAATGGATGCCAACACCAGATGAAGAAATTCCAGAAACGAGCATCCCCGTTAAGGAAGCAAGCAAAGAGTGGCTGATGTACTTTGATGGTGCCTTTTCGCTGCAAGGCGCCGGCGCTGGTGTGCTGCTTGTCGCACCCACCAGAGAGCACCTCAAGTACGTAGTCCAGATGCACTTTCCCAAGGAGCAAGCAATAAACAATACTGCAGAGTATGAAGGCTTGCTTGCCGGTCTCCGGATCGCGGCAGACCTTGGGATCAAGAAGCTCATTGTCAGGGGTGACTCACAGCTTGTCATCCGCCAAGTAAACAAGAATTATCAGAGTCCGTTGATGGAAGCTTACGTCGACGAAGTGAGAAAGCTAGAAGAGCACTTTGACGGCCTACAAATGGAACATGTTCCAAGAGCTCAGAACGCCATTGCCGATGGCCTGTCAAAGTGCGCCGCACTTAAGTTACCTGTGGAACCAGGGATCTTTGTGCTCAAGCTGACTCAGCCGTCCGTAACGCCATCAACTGGACAGAGCAAGAAGAGGAAGTTGATTTCTGGTGACTATTTGCCGGCAGAGCTTCCCGAAGCCGCCGCCAACAAGGTCCCCAAGATCAACGCCAAGAACGCTGCGGAGCAATCTGCTCCGGCAAGCCCTAGGGTTTGTTCCGTTGAAGCAGAAGCTATCGACAAGTTTTGCTCCGGCAAGCTTGCCGGGGAACGTCACGCTCCGGCGGAGCCGCAAGTTCTCACCGTAGAAGCGGATGTTCCCGCAGCAGTCCCCAAGATCAATGCCAAGAGCGCTGAGGGGCAGTCTGCTCCGGCAAACCCCAGGGTTTGTTCCGTTGAAGCAGAAGTTCCCGGAAAGTTTTTCTCCGGCAAGCTTGCCAGGGAACGTCAAGCTCCGGCAAAGCCGCAGGTTCTCGCCGTAGAAGCGGATGTTTCCGCAGTGGCAGATTTGCCTTTAGTCCTTGTTGTCGAGCCACAAGCTCCAGCATGGGCGCAGCAGATTGTCCGTTTCCTTCAGACAGGAGAACTTCCCGAAGAGCAAGAAGAAGCGGAAAGAGTAGCCCGGCAGTCAAGTATGTACCAGTTTGTCGACAAGACACTGTACAGAAGAAGACTCAACGGTGTGAAATTGAAGTGTATTCACTGGGAAGACGGACAAAAGCTGTTGGCAGAGATACATGGAGGCATATGTGGTCACCACATTGGCGCAAGAGCACTTGTCGGTAAAGCATTCCGGCAAGGTTTCTTCTAGCCAACAGCCCTCCAGGATGCAACTGCACAAGTAACCAAGTGTGAAGCGTGCCAGTTCCATTCCAAGCAGATACACCAACCAGCTCAAGCTCTCCAGACGATCCCTTTATCCTGGCCATTTTCGGTCTGGGGGCTCGACATCCTCGGCCCCTTTCCCCGAGCTGTCGGGGGCTTTGAGTACTTGTACGTTGCAATCGACAAGTTCACAAAGTGGCCGGAAGTGGAACCAGTGAGGAAGGTGACAGCACAGTCAGCAGTCAAGTTCTTCAGGTCGATTGTTTGCCGCTTCGGGATCCCTAACAGGATAATCACTGACAACGGTACACAATTCACGAGCCGCACCTTCATGCAGTACGTCCAAGATCTTGGCGCCAAGGTCTGCTTCGCTTCTGTTGCTCACCCGAGAAGCAACGGTCAAGCGGAGAGGGTAAATGCTGAAGTGCTGCGCGGGCTCAAGACCAGAACTTTCGACAGGCTGCACAAGTGCGGAAGAAACTGGATCGAGGAGCTGCCGGTGGTTCTTTGGTCAATCAGAACGACGCCAAATCGAGCCACTGGACAGACACCTTTCGCTCTAGTCTATGGAGCAGAGGCAGTTATCCCCACGGAACTCGTATACGGTTCACCTCGAGTGCTCGCTTATGATGAGCTTGAGCAAGAGCAGCTGCGACAAGATGACGCGCTGCTCCTTGAGGAAGACCGTCTTCAGGCTGCTGTGCAAGCTTCTCGCTACCAGCAAGCTTTGCGCCGCTACCATAGCCGCAAAGTTAATGCCAGAAGTCTCGAGGAAGGCGACCTTGTTCTTTGGCGTGTTCAGTCCGCCAAGAATTCCAACAAGTTGACGCCAAAGTGGGAAGGCCCTTACCGGGTGAAACGAGTCACTAGACCTGGCGCTGTCCGCCTTGAGACCGAGGATGGCATTCCGGTGAGCAAATCCTGGAATATTGAGCATCTTCGTAAGTTTTACCCGTAAGGCGCGGTTGCCGGAACCTGTTCCGGCAACCACCTTTTGTACAAGTCTTGCCGCTGTTGCATGTAATCCTTTGTACAAAGCCGGGCGCAGACCCCGTGCATAAGTAAAGCTCATGTGCTTCGCACATTTTGTCGATTTCATGCTTTCTATTTTTTGGCATATATGATCTGACACTTTGTGCAGCACCTACTCCACGGTAAGCAATAACGAGCCGTAAAGCTCCATATCTGTATTGTCTCTTCTTTCTTTTGAAAGGAAGGTTCCCCTCGCCCACAAGTTTGCCGGGGGGGGGGGGGGGGGGGGAAGGAGAAGACGATGGTATGGACCAGGCGTCGTTCAAGAAAGTTTTGCCTTGCCGGGAAGCAAACAACAGAAAAGCTAAGTTGCCAAAGTTTGAGCAATCAATTTTTTTAAATTTTAAGTTATCTCCCTTGAACGACCGCACTTTGTATGGAAAACCTGTGCGCGGAGGAACCAACTCGTAGCTAGTTGCGCCCTTATTTTGTTTTGAGTCCGCTCAACAACTTAAGTGAGCTGCAACTGGTTGTGACAAGGTTTCTTGCCGGTAGCGGCACCGCCAGCAGGCTGCTGACGTTCCGCACTCAGCGCTCGCGGCTCAGGTGCCTGCACTGGCAAGTTCCCTAAAAGCATAGGGCAAAAAGATACAAAGGGAGGAATCAAGTAAAGGGAATAACGTTGCGATCATTACCCAGAATAGCGTTATATTACAAAGATAGCTTGTCGCGGCTCTAACAGATTGTTTTCATAACATAATAAACAACGACAAGGAAAGAAGAAATGGGCGGCCTAATCTACGAGATCACCTTCGACCCTCTTGATCCCGCTCACCTTGTCCACAATGGGTGCGACAAGGGCCTTGAGCTCCTCCAGATCAGCATACGGCGGCAAGGTCCTGAGGACGTTGGTGAGGCGGAGGCCCGGATTGCGGAAGGCCACCTTCATCAACACTTTCTGAAGTGCTCCCGCGCAGATCTTGCGCGACTCGTCAGCCAGTTGCTTGGGGATCCTCTCCCGGAGTTGCTGGAGGGCTGTCGCCACGCCCTTGAAGAACAAGACGAGCTTGGCGCTGGGTTGGAGGTTCTCGTCGGAGGGATACCCGAGATCCTCCATCCCCAGCTGCGCCAACTCCTTGTCGATGTCTGTGGCGGCATTCACAAGACTCTCCGTCCAGTGTGTCACAGTCTCCCTGAAAGCGTTCTAGGCGACGGCAGCACTCTCCAGCAGTGCCTTGTCGGCCTTGATTTCCTCCTTCAAGGCCGCCTCCCGCTTCTTGGCGCTATCCAGAGTCTTGGTCAAAGTGGTTAGCTTCAACTCAAGATCCACGTTGGAGACCTTGGCGGCGCTGAGCTCTTTGCCCTTCTCAGAGAGATCGGCCTCCAGCCGCGCCACCTTTGTCTTCAACTCCTCCTTGGCGGTCTCGGCGGCGGCGGCGTCCTCTGCTTGTTTGAGGGCTCCGCCGAGTTTTTCCTCGCGCGCGGCAAGCTCCTCCTCATGGGCATCAAGATTGACCTTCCGCTGCGCCAGCTCGCCCTCCTCCGCGGCTAGCTTCACAGCGGCAAGTCGCTGCCGCTCTTCGACTTCGGCCTTCTCGAGGAGGAAGGCCTTCTGCGCTTCAGCAAGCTGCTCCCGCTCCTCCGCCAGGGATCGGAGGGCTTCTCGGTGGAAACCCCCGAGCTCATCCGCGCACTTTTCAATGTCTGCTCCTGCCTTCGCGGCAAGCGCCTCGCGGGACTCCAGCTTGGCTTGCCGCGTGCGGTAGAGCGACAGCAACTTCCGCAGCAGCCGCTCCTCTTCAGACTCGTTGCTGCTGCTGCTTGGCGCGTCAACCACCGTCAACCCCGCGGAGGCAAGCGCCTCTCCGTCGAAGATCTCCCCCTCGACCGGCGCCCTGGAGCTTGACGCCCAGGGGAGGTTGATGAAGACGCCTTCGCCGGCCTTCAAGTAGACGCCTGGCTGGGGCTCCTCGGAGCTTGGCGCTGCGGCTTCGGCGGACGGGTCGGTGGTCGGTGTAGCGCCTGGCGCTCCTGCGGCCTCAGGGCCGTCAGTGCGATCACCAGACCCTTCGCCAGTTGCTGCGGCGGCAGCCTTGGCGGCCTCTACGCCGGCGGGATCGCCAGCACCGGCTGCTTCGTCGGCGGCAACCTCGGTCTCCATCTGCTCCGCAGCAGATGGGTCTGACAGCCGACAAGGGGAGAAGAGTCAAGCAAAATCCGGCAAAAACCCAAGAAGATCAAGAGAAGAAGAACCCAAGGGAAGTTTTGAAGCAAGAGGAGTACCTGCACCACGTTCTGCAGTCGTGGTCTCTGCCGTCGGGGGGTCGCTGGTGCTGTCCCTTGCCGGAGAACCCTCCCTTGCCGGAGACTTCTCCCTTACCGGGAAGCCCTCCCTTGCCGGAGAATTCTCCCTTGTCGGGGAATTCTCCCTTGGCTCCTGGTGGGGCTGCTCGGCTCCTACACAAGTCAACAAGAAGATATCAGCAAAGACAAGTACCCATGTGCGCCTCGCAGCGGAAAGCAAATCATACACTTACGCTGGGGGCTGCCCTGGAGAAAAGTCGCCGGGTCCGGCAAGGTTGTCTCGGGCGCGCCACCTGCTGTCGCAGTAGGCTCGTCCTTGATGACGATCACCGGGACCTTAGCTCTCTTTGCCGCTCTCTGGGCCAGAGTCCTAAAGAGGAACAAGTTCAGAGAAAAGCAAGTCAGATACAAGACAAACAACAAGAACTGAAGAAATGCAAGTACAGCAAGAGAAGCTTACTCTTCTTCTTCTTCTTCCTCGTCGGAGCTGAACGCGGAGAAGTCGAAGTCCGGCGCGCGCCCGGCGCGAGGAGGCGGAGGGGTAGCTTCCCTTGGCCGCTTGGCGGGAGCAGTGGCGGTGGTCTGAGACGATCCTGCTCCGGCTATCGGCGCGGCGTGAGCAGCGGCAGGAACTGAAGCGGTGGTCCGGCTAGACTCCGCTCCAGTTGCCGTCGCAGCATGAGGCGCTCCCGCGGCAACGGTGTTTGCCGCGGTGGAGCGTGTCACGCGGCGTGGCGACTGTTGACCCGCTTGCCGCTCCGCCACGTCACCGGCTTTGCGGAGACGCCTTCTTGGTGGGGATGGAGGCTCTGCTTGCGGCGAGCTGCCCGAAGATGAGGAGGAAGAGGAGTTGATTTCCAACGATCCGCTCGTGTCCTTGGCGGGCTCGCTCGGCTCGGCGTCACGCCCGGCAAGCTCCTTCTTGCTGGCGGGCTCCCCTCGCTCGGCACGGTTTGCCTCTTCCGCTGCATCTGCCTCCTCCACAGTGAATCCAAACTCGCCCGCGGCTGCGGCTGCCGCTGCCTCTTCCAGCCTGGTGGCAATGAGCGCCATCTCTGCATCGGTGGTGTCGCGGGTGAGGCCATCCTTCTCATCGGAGCGGATCGGCACTTCTACCAAGTCATCGAAGAACTGCTGTACGACATCGTCGGCAGGCTCCTACCAAGTTGGCACAATTCCATGCGAGTCGCACTCCGGCATCATTGCACGGATGCGGTCGAGCGAGGAATTGTTGCACAGCGGAACGACGCCCCCCGGCAACCTGAAAACCTCGGGATGTTGGGGTCATACTTGAAGAGCTCCTGGAGCATCGCGTTGAGCTCCAGAACTATGAAGTTGTAATTGAGGCCCGGCCGCAGCCTCATGATGTCTGCCGCATTCTTGAACTCCCAAGTGGGCCTCCCCCGTTCCTGCAGGGTGGCGATGCGGCGGCGAAGGAAATCTGCGCCAACAGCACCTACAGTGAGCCCGGCAAGCCTGAGGCGTAGGATCCTGGTGACGGCAATCTTCAGCCTGTCGTCTTCTGGAGCCACGTCACTCCAATCGCTGCCGCGTGCTACTGGGGTTCGGCGCCGGGTGGTGAATGGCTGCAGGTTCTCCTCGTCAATCCAGCACCAATCTGCCCTCCACTCCTCCCACTTGCCGCGGAATTCTCCCTCCAGATACGTTTCCTTCTTGCCGGCCCTTGAGATCTAGTCGATTCCGCCGGATAGAGATTCTCCTCTCTCTACTCGGGGTATGAAGAAGTGGCGGAAGAGGGCTACGTTGGGGAGGACTCCGACAAAGTTTTCGCAGAGATGTGCGAAAACTGCCATGGTCAGAACGACATTGGGGGTGAAGTCAAGGAGGTGGAATCCGTAGGTATTCATGATGTCGCAGAAGAACTCAGAGAAAGGCGGGCAGAGCCCGAAGTAGAAGAACAGAGCAAAGAAAGGGTACCCATTTGGGGCCTTCTTCCAAGCGGCGGCGGGGAGTACCTTCGTGCGCGGATGCGCTCGCGTCTCTGCCGACCAGAAAAGGTAGTAGTTCTCCCTCAGCTCCTTCGCTCCAAGCTTGGGGGGGAAGACGACCCGCTCCTTCCGCAGCGCCGCGAGCCGCTGCACCTCGGTCGACTTCACGGCCTTCCCCTTGTCGGCTTTCGGAGCCATGGCGGAAGCAGTGGAGGAGGTTGACGGCGTTGGTGGTGCTGGTGGCCATGTGGGGGCGGAGCGCTGCTCTCTCTCTCAGCTTTGGGAAGGCGAGGGAGCGGCGGAGATTTCTAAGATTGGAACGGCAACGGGCGAGTGGGCGAACTGCCCCTGTTTCCCCTGCTTATAAAGAGGGAGGGGGCGGACGTTCCGCATTTCCGAATAAAGAAACCACCCACGATCTCTCCCACGACGCCGCATTCAACGCGTGCCGTTCGGGGAGGGCGCGGTGGATACGGAGTGAGATACGGCGTAACCTAGGCCGTGCGTGTCCGTGCCCTGTTTTGGGCCTGGCCCAACAGCGCTCGGCACCATGTATGGCCCAGGCTCGGGGGCTCCTGTCGGTGTACTAGAGTAGGGGTACCCTAGTATCCCGAACTTGTGCACGGGCAGTCGCAGCATCCCGCGGCAAGGCTTGCCGGGTGACCGCCAAGGTCCTCCGTGGTTCCTTTGGAGCCATTCAAGAACAAAGTGTCCAAGCCAAGAAGACAAGACCCCGGCAAGAGGAGCTTGCCGGGAAGGCCACCCAAGGCACTTCAAGGAACTTGCCGCGGAGCGCCACGCCTCCCGGCAAGGCCCGGTGAGGGACAAGCTCCCGGACGCGATAAGACAACGACAGCGGCAAGGCGCTTGCCACGGCAAGCCACCTCTCTGGGCCCGCGCTCTAGCACATCCACCAACGTGTCGCTCTAGGGCCCCTCCAGGCGTACGTGGCGGGAGGCTGTGCAGCCAGCGGCATGCGGTGGCAAGCGGCGCTGACAAGATCGCCGTCGTGGCGAACGGTGGCGTCCCTGGCGGTCCCTTTTTGCACTGTTCAGGTGACACAGACGGGCATTTACTGCCCTTGTCCCCTGCCGTCAGGGTTAGGTATGATACACTATAGCAGGTAGCTGTACCTACCGCAGCACCTTCCCGTTTTTACCCTTGCCTCCGTTGCCACCTATCGGTGACCCCTTGAGCATATAAAAGGAGGCCCATGCGCAACGTAGAGGGGGTTAGCTGTTAGCTAGTTCAGATACACCCACGCTCAGTCTCGTTAGCTGCTGAAGTGTACTGTAGCACTTCGCGCTCCCGAGCAAGAAATCAATACAAACTACAAAGCAGGAGTAGGGTTTTACGCATCCGTGCGGCCCGAACCTGGGCAAATCGCTCGCGTGTATCGCCTCGATTTGCTCTTTGCACGATCTCCGCCCCCGCCGAACCGAAAGGGACCCGGTCCGCCGGTCCCATAGGTGCCCGTGGATCAGTACCCCGGCAGACCGGCATGATTCAAGTGAGTAGAAGGAATCGGCCCACCATAGACGGGTGGAGGTTGCACATGGGCAAAGATGCAAGTGCCATTCTTACCACTAGACGAGGGGGCTTTCTCACTAGTAGCTTCCCCCTTGTCGGGGTTAGCATCCGTCACCGTGTTGGCGGGATCACCCACTTTCACGGGTGCGGTGGAAAGTTTAAGCCCTTCTAAGAATTCCTTAAACATGTCTTTGACCTCGGTCGTCATGGAGGTTTTCAATGTGTCTAACGCCACATTGAACTCCTCACGTGAGATCGAGTTACCCCCATCTCCCGTAGACGATATCAGATTCGCACCGGAGTGCTCCGCCACATCGTCTTCAACGTCAACCATACTCTTCGGACGGTAATGTCCTTAAAAAGAGACGAGGCTCTGATACCAATTGAAAGGATCGATATAGTTGACTAGAGGGGGGGTGAATAGGCAACTAACAATTTTTAGCTTTTCTTTACCAATTTAAACTTTGCATCAAAGTAGGTTGTCTAGATATGCAACTAAGTGAGCAACCTATATGATGCAACAACAATAAGAACACGAGCAAGCAAGAGATACAACACAAATAAGCTAGCACAAGTAATGGCGCGAGATAACCAATAGTGGAGCCGGTGGAGACGAGGATGTGTTACCGAAGTTCCTTCGCTTTGAGGGGAAGTACGTCTCTGTTGGAGCGGTGTGGAGGCACAATGCTCCCTAAGAAGCCACTAGGGCCACCATATTCTCCTCACGCCCTCACACAATGCAAGATGCCGTGAATCCACTATTGGTGCCTTTGGAGGCGGCGACTGAACCTTTACAAACAAGGTTGGGGCAATCTCCACAACTTAATTGGAGGCTCCCAACGACACCACGAAGCTTCACCAGAATGGACTATGGCTCCGCGGTGACCTCAACCGTCTAGGGTGCTCAAACACCCAAGAGTAACAAGATCCGCAAGGGATTAGTGGGGGGAATCAAATTTCTCTTGGTGGAAGTGTAGATCGGGCCCTTCTCAACCACTCCCGAGCAAATCAACAAGTTTGATTGGCTAGGGAGTGAGATCGGGCGAAAATGGAGCTTGGAGCAACAATGGAGCTTAGGGATGGAAGAGGTAGTCACTAGAGGTAGGAGACGTCCCTTTTATAGTGGTAGGTGAAATCCAACTGTTATCCACTTAACCAGCCCGCGATGCGCGATACTACCGCTCCGGAGGCGCGGTACTACCGCAAGGCCACGCGGTACTACCGTGGGCCACCATAGTACTACTGCGGCAGCAGCGGGGGCTAGAGCAGTCCTGACAGGGGGCAGTACTACCATGAGCGCGGTACTACCGCTCCCCCTTGCGGTACTACCGCAAGGCAGGAAAGCCCTAGCCTGGGAAGGGCGCGGATGAATAAAATTACATCTGTGCCTACTTCTGCTGGAAAAGAGACGGTGCAAAAATCCGACACGGTACTACCGCTCGATAGCGGTACTACCGCATGGCTGCTGGATCAGGCCGCGCACGGTACTACCGCGCACGAGGCGCGGATGTAAAAAAATTACATCTGCCCCTACTACCACAACGCAGCGGTACTTGGCCTGGGGACACGGTAGTACGGCTCCAGAGGAGCGGTACTACCGTGGGCACCCGCGGTACTACCGCGCCTAAGCCACGGTACTACCGCAGGTGCCTGCGGTACTACCGCTCCAAGGAGCAGTACTACCGCAAGCACAACAGCAACAAGACAGTCGCAAAGAGGATAACGGGGGATGCTCCAAAGTGCAAGGGAAAGGTGGAGACAAGGAAAGGAACGTGTACGTGATGATTCCACCCAAACCTTTCCGACGCGGACCCCCTCTTAATAGTACGGCTTCCCTATGACTCAAATCCACCAAAAAGAAACGTAGAAGAACGCCGTCTTCAATAGTCTTCAAGGGGCACCAAACCGTCTTGAGCCTAGTGATGAAATGTCTGAGAAACTCAAGGCACACGATTAGTCCGCAAAAGCACTGTCATCAATCACCAAAACACCTTAGGGATAAATATGCCCTTACAATTAGTATTAGACCTAAATAATTGTTATTTGGTGCCAGCGTTGAGCATGAAGATTATATCTGGATCTTGTTTGATGCGAGATGGTTATTCTTTTAAATCAGAGAATAATGGTTGTTCTATTTATATGAGTAATATCTTTTATGGTCATGCACCCTTGAAGATTGGTCTATTCTTGATGAATATCGATGGTAGTGATACACATATTCATAATGTTGAAGCCAAAAGATGCAGAGTTGATAATGATAGTGCAACTTATTTGTGGCACTGCCGTTTGGGTCATATTGGTGTAAAGCGCATGAAGAAACTCCATACTAATGGACTTTTGGAATCACTTGATGATGAATCACTTGGTACTTGCGAACCATGCCTCATGGGCAAGATGACTAAAACGCCGTTCTCCGGAACTATGGAGCGAGCAACTGATTTATTGGAGATCATACATACTGACGTATGTGGTCCAATGAATGTTGAGGCTCGCGGCGGGTATCGTTATTTTCTCACCTTCACAGATGATTTAAGCAGATATGGGTGTATCTACTTAATGAAACATAAATCTGAAACATTTGAAAAGTTCAAAGAATTTCAGAGTGAAGTTGAACATCATCATAACAAGAAAATAAAGTTTCTACGATCTGATCATGGAGGAGAATATTTGAGTTACGAGTTTGTTCTACATTTGAAACAATGCGGAATAGTTTCGCAACTCACACCACCCAGAACACCACAACGTAATGGTGTGTCCGAACGTCATAATCGTACTTTACTAGATATGTTGCGATCTATGATATCTCTTACTGATTTACTGCTATTGTTTTGCGAATATGCTTTAGAGATAGCCGCATTCACGTTAAATAGGGCACCATCAAAAGCCGTTGAGACGACGCCTTATGAACTGTGGTTTGGCAAGAAACCAAAGTTGTCGTTTCTTAAAGTTTGGGGCTGCGATGCTTATGTGAAAAAGCTTCAACCTGATAAGCTCAAACCCAAGTCGGAGAAATGTGTCTTCATAGGATACCCAAAGGAAACTGTTGGTTACACCTTCTATCACAGATCCGAAGGCAAGACATTCATTGCCAAGAATGGATCCTTTCTAGAGAAGGAGTTTCTCTCGAAAGAAGTGAGTGGGAGGAAAGTAGAACTTGATGAGGGAACTGTACCTGCTCCCTTATTGGAAAGTAGTTCATCACAGAAACTGGTTCCTGTGACATCTATACCAATTAGTGAGGAAGTTAATGATGATGATCATGAAACTTTAGATCCAGTTGTTACTGAACCTCGTAGGTCAACCAGAGTAAGATCTGCACCAGAGTGGTACGGTAATCCTGTTCTGGAGGTTATGTTACTAGACCATGACGAACCTACGAACTATGAAGAAGCGATGGTGAGCCCAGATTCCGCAAAATGGCTTGAGGCCTTGAAATATGAGATGGGATCCATGTATGAGAACAAAGTGTGGACTTTGGTTGACTTGCCCGATGATCGGCAGGCCATCAAAAATAAATGGATCTTCAAGAAGAAGACTGACGCTGACGGTAATGTTACTGTCTATAAAGCTTGACCTGTTGCAAAAGGTTTTCGACAAGTTCAAGGGATTGACTACGATGAGACCTTCTCACCCGTAGCGATGCTTAAGTCTGTCCGAATCATGTTAGCAATTGCCGCATTTTATGATTATGAAATTTGGCAAATGGATGTCAAAACTGCATTCCTGAATGGATTTCTGGAAGAAGAGTTGTATATGATGCAACCGGAAGGTTTTGTCGATCCAAAGGGAGCTAACAAAGTGTGCAAGATCCAGCGATCCATTTATGGACTGGTGCAAGCCTCTCGGAGTTGGAATAAACGTTTGGATAGTGTGATCAAAGCATATGGTTTTATACAGACTTTTGGAGAAGCCTGTATTTACAAGAAAGTGAGTGGGAGCTCCGTAGCATTTCTGGTATTATATTTGGATGACCTATTGTTGATTGGAAATGATGGATAGCATAAAAGGATATTTGAATAAGAGTTTTTCAATGAAGGACCTCGGTTAAGCTGCTTATATATTGGGCATCAAGATCTATAGAGATAGATCAAGACGCTTAATTGGACTTTCACAAAGCACATACCTTGACAAAGTTTTGAAGAAGTTCAAAATGGATCAAGCAAAGAAAGGGTTCTTGCCTGTGTTACAAGGTGTGAAATTGAGTCAGACTCAATGCCCGACCACTGCAGAAGATAGAGAGAAAATGAAAGATGGTCCCTATGCTTCAGCCATAGGCTCTATCATGTATGCAATGCTGTGTACCAGACCTGATGTGTCCCTTGTTATTAGTTTAGCAGGGAGGTACCAAAGTAATCCAGGAGTGGATCATTGGACAGCGGTCAAGAACATCCTGAAATACTTGAGAAGGACTAAGGATATGTTTCTCGTTTATGGAGGTGACAAAGAGCTTGTTGTAAATGGTTACGTCGATGCAAGCTTTGACACTGATCCGGACAATTCTAAAGCACAAACCGGATACGTGTTTATATTAAACGGTGGAGCCGTTAGTTGGTGCAGTTCTAAACAAAGCATCGTAGCGGGATCTACATGTGAAGCGGAGTACATAGCTGCTTCAGAAGCAGCAAATGAAGGAGTCTGGATGAAGGAGTTCATATCCGATCTAGGTGTCATACCTAGTGCATCGGGTCCAATGAAAATCTTTTGTGACAATACTGGTGCAATTGCTTTGGCAAAGGAATCCAGATTTCACAAGAGAACCAAGCACATCAGGAGACGCTTCAACTCCATCCGGGATCAAGTCCAGGTGGGAGACATAGAGATTTGCAAGATACATACGGATCTGAATGTTGCAGATCCATTGACTAAGCCTCTTCCACGAGCAAAACATGATCAGCACCAAGGCTCCATGGGTGTTAGAATAATTATTGTGTAATCTAGATTATTGACTCTAGTGCAAGTGGGAGACTGAAGGAAATATGCCCTAGAGGCAATAATAAAGTTATTATTTATTTCCTTATATCATGATAAATGTTTATTATTCATGCTAGAATTGTATTAACCGGAAACATGATACATGTGTGAATACATAGACAAACAAGGTGTCACTAGTATGCCTCTACTTGACTAGCTCGTTGATCAAAGATGGTTATGTTTCCTAGCCATAGACAAAGAGTTATTATTTGATTAACGGGATCACATCATTAGGAGAATGATGTGATTGACTTGACCCATTCCGTTAGCTTAGCACTTGATCGTTTAGTATGTTGTTATTGCTTTCTTCATGACTTATACATGTTCCTATGACTATGAGATTATGCAACTCCCGTTTACCGGAGGAACACTTCGTGTGCTACCAAACGTCACAACGTAACTGGGTGATTATAAAGGTGCTCTACAGGTGTCTCCGAGGGTACTTGTTGGGTTGGCGTATTTCAAGATTAGGATTTGTCACTCCGATTGTCGGAGAGGTATCTCTGGGCCCACTCAGTAATGCACATCACTTAAGCCTTGCAAGCATTGCAACTAATGAGTTAGTTGCGGGATGATGTATTACGGAACGAGTAAAGAGACTTGCCGGTAACGAGATTGAACTAGGTATTGAGATACCGACGATCGAATCTCGGGCAAGTAACATACCGATGACAAAGGGAACAACGTATGCTGTTATGCGGTTTGACCGATAAAGATCTTCGTAGAATATGTAGGAGCCAATATGAGCATCCAGGTTCCGCTATTGGTTATTGAACGGAGACGTGTCTCGGTCATGTCTACATAGTTCTCGAACCCGTAGGGTCCGCACGCTTAAAGTTCGATGACAGTTATATTATGAGTTCATGTGTTTTGATGTACCGAAGGTAGTTTGGAGTCCCGGATGTGATCACGGACATGACGAGGAGTCTCGAAATGGTCGAGACATGAAGATTGATATATTGGATGGCTATATTCAGACACCGGAATGGTTCCGGGGGTTATCGGATATATATCGGAGTACCAGGGGGTTACCGGACCCCCCCGGAGGTTATTGGGCCTCATGGGCCCAAGTGGTGGAAGAGGAGAGGCGGCCAAGGGGCAGCCGCGCGCCCCTCCCTCCCAAGTACGAATTGGAAAAGGAGGGGGGCGGCGCCCCCCTTTCCTTTCCCCTCTCTCTCCTTCCCTCTCCTCTCCAACTCCAACATGGAAGGGGGGAGTCCTACTCCCGGTGGGAGTAGGACTCCTCATGGGGCGCGCCAAGGGTGGCTGACCCCCTCCCCATCCTCCACTCCTTTATATACGGGGAGGGAGGCACCCTCTAGATACACAACAATTGATCCCTTGGATCTCTTAGCCGTGTGCGGTGCCCCCCTCCACTATAATCCACCTCGGTCATATCGTAGCGGTGCTTAGGCGAAGCCCTGCGTCGGTAGAACATCATCATCGTCACCACACCGTCATGCTGACGGAACTCTCCCTCAAAGCTCGGTTGGGTCGGAGTTTGAGGGACATCATCGAGTTGAACGTGTGCTGAACTCAGAGGTGCCGTGCGTTCGGTACTTGATCGGTCGGATCGTGAAGATGTACGACTACATCAACCGCGTTGCGCTAACGCTTCCGCTTTCTGTCTACACGGGTACGTGGACACACTCTCCCCTCTTGTTGCTATGCATCACCATGATCTTGCGTGTGCGTAGGAATTTTTTTGAAATTACTATGTTCCCCAACATAATCATATACAACTCTTCTTTAAGATATCCATTAAGGAATGCAATTTTGACATCCGTTTGCCAAATTTCATAATCATAAAATGCGGCAATTGCTAACATGATTCGGACAGACTTAAGCATCACTACGGGTGAGAAGGTCTCATTGTAGTCAACTCCTTGAACTTGTCGAAAACCTTTCGCAACAAGTCGAGCTTTGTAAACAGTAACATTACCGTCAGCGTCAGTCTTCTTCTTGAAGATCCATTTATTCTCTATGGCTTGCCGATCATCGGGCAAGTCAAGCAAAGTCCATACTTTATTCTCGTGCATGGATCCCATCTCAGATTTCATGGCCTCAAGCCATTTTGTGGAATCTAGGCTCATCATCGCTTCCTCATAGTTTGTAGGTTCGTCATGGTCAAGTAACATGACCTCCAGAAAAGGATTACCGTACCAGTCTGGTGCGGATCTTACTCTTGTTGACCTACGAAGTTCGGTAGTAACTTGATCAGAAGTTTCATTATCATCACCATTAGCTTCCTCACTAATTGGTGTAGGAATCACAGGAACTGATTTCTATGATGAACTACTTTCCAATAAGGGAGCTGGTACAATTACTTCATCAAGTTCTACTTTCCTCCCACTCACTTCTTTCGAGAGAAACTCCTTCTCTAGAAAGGATCCATTCTTAGCAACAAATATCTTGCCTTCGGATCTGTGATAGAAGGTGTACCCAACAGTCTCCTTTGGGTATCCTATGAAGACACATTTCTCCGATTTGGGTTCAAGCTTATCAGGTTGAAGCTTTTTCACATAAGCACTGCAGCCCCAAACTTTAAGAAACGACAACTTGGGTTTCTTGCCAAACCACAGTTCATATGGTGTTGTCTCAACGGATTTAGATGGTGCCCTATTTAACGTGAACGCAACCGTCTCTAAAGCATAACCCCAAAACGATAGCGGTAAATCAGTAAGAGACATCATAGATTGCACCAGATCTAATAAAGTACGATTACGATGTTCGGACACACAATTACGCTGTGGTGTTCCAGGTGGCGTAAGTTGTGTAACTATTCCACATTGTTTCAAATGAAGACCAAACTCATAACTCAAATATTCACCTCCATGATTAGATCATAGAAACTTTATTTTCTTGTTACGATGATTTTCCAGTTCACTCTGAAATTCTTTGACTTTTCAAATGTTTCAGACTTATGTTTCATCAAGTAGATTCTCAAATCATCTGTGAATGTCAGAAAATAACGATACCCGCCGCGAGCATCAATACTCATCGGACCGCATAGATCAGTATGTATTATTTCCAATAAGTCTGTTGCTCGCTCCATTATTGCGGAGAACGGAATCTTAGTCATCTTGCCCATGAGGCATGGTTCGCATGCATCAAGTGATTCATAATCAAGTGATTCCAAAAGCCCATCAGCATGGAGTTTCTTCATGCACTTTACACCAATATGACCTAAACGGTGGTGCCACAAATAAGTTGCACTACCATTATTAAACTTATATCTTTTGGCTTCAATACTATGAACATGTGTATCACTACTATCAAGATTTAGTAAAAATAGACCACTCATTAAGGGTGCATGACCATAAAAGTTATTATTCATATAAATAGAACAACCATTATTCTCTGATTTAAATGAATAACCGTCTCGCATCAAAGAAGATCCAAATATAATGTTCATGCTTAACGCTGGCACCAAATAACAATCATTCAGGTCGAAAACTAATCCTGAAGGTAGATGTAGAGGTAGCGTGCCGATGGCGATCACATCGACTTTGGAACCATTTCCCACGCACATCGTCACCTCGTCCTTAGCCAATCTTCGCTTAATCTGTAGCCCCTGTTTCGAGTTGCAAATATTAGCAACAGAACCAGTATCAAATACCGAGGCGCTACTGCGAGCATTAGTAAGGTACACATCAATAACATGTATATCAAATATACCTTTCACTTTGCCATCCTTATTTTCCGCCAAATACTTGGGGCAGTTCCGCTTCTAGTGACCAGTCCCTTTGCAGTAGAAGCACTCAGTCTCAGGCTTAGGTCCAGACTTGGGCTTCTTCACTTGAGCAGCAACTTGCTTGCCGTTCTTCTTGAAGTTCCCCTTCCTCCCTTTACCCTTTTTCTTGAAAATGGTGGTCTTGTTGACCATCAACACTTGATGCTCCTTCTTGATTTGTACCTCCGCAACCTTTAGCATTGTGAAGATCTCGGGAATTGTCTTATCCATCCCTTGCATATTATAGTCCATCACAAAGCTTTTGTAGCTTAGTGGCAATGATTGAAGAACTTTGTCAATGACACTATCATCAGGAAGATTAACTCCCAGGTGAGTCAAGGTATTGTGGTACCCAGACATTCTGAGTATATACTATGAATATGTGTATCACTACTATCGAGATTCAACAAAAAATAGACCACTCATCAAGGGAGCATGACCATAAAAGATATTACTCATATAAATAGAACAACCATTATTCTCTGATTTAAATGAATAACTGTCTCGTATCAAACAAGATCCAGATATAATGTTCATGCTTAACGCTGGCACCAAATAACAATTTTTCAGGTCTACAACTAATCCCGAAGGTAGATGTAGAGGTAGCGTGCCGGCTACGATCACATCGACTTTGGAACCATTTCCCACATGCATCGTCATCTCGTCCTTAGCCAATCTTCGTTTAATCTGTAGCCCCTGTTTTGAGTTGCAAATGTGAGCAACAGAACCAGTATCAAATACCCAGGCGATACTACGAGCATTAGTAAGGTACACATCAATAACATGTATATCAAATATACCTTTCACTTTGCCATCCTTCTTATCCGCGAAATACTTGGGGCAGTTCCGCTTCCAGTGACCAGTCCCTTTGCAGTAGAAGCAGTCAGTCTCAAGATTAGGTCCAGACTTGGGCTTATTCACTTGAGTAGCAAATTGCTTGCCGTTCTTCTTGAAGTCCCCCTTCCTCCCTTTGCCCTTCTTCTTGAAACTGGTGGTCTTGTTAACCATCAACACTTGATGCTCCTTCTTGATTTCTACCTCCGCAGCCTTTAGCATCGCGAAGAGCTCGGGAATTGTCTTATCCATCCCTTGCATATTATAGTTCATCATGAAGCTTTTGTAGCTTGGTGGCAGTGATTGAAGAACTCTGTCAATGCCACTATCATCAGGAAGATTAAATCCCAGTTGAGTCAAGTGGTTGTGGTACCCAGACATTCCGAGTATATGTTCACTAACATAACTATTCTCCTCCATCTTGCAGCTATAGAACTTATTGGAGACTTCATATCTCTCAATCCGGGCATTTTCTTGAAATATTAACTTCAACTCCTGGAACATCTCATATGCTCCATGGCGTTCAAAACGTCGTTGAAGTCCTTGTTCTAAGTCGTAAAGCATGGCACACTGAACTATCGAGTAGTCATCAGCTTTGCTTTGCCAGGCGTTCACAACGTCCGGCGTTGCTCCTGCAGCGGGTCTTGCACCTAGCGGTGCTCCCAAGACGTAATTCTTTTGTGCAGCAATGAGGATAATCCTCAAGTTACGGACCCAGTTCATGTAATTGCTACCATCATCTTTCAACTTAGCTTTCTCTAGGAACGCATTAAAATTCAATGGAACAACAGCACGGGCCATTTATCTACAACAACATAGACATGCAAAATACTATCATGTACTAAGTTCATGATAAATTAAAGTTTAATTAATCATATTACTTAAGAACTCCCACTTAGATAGATATCCCTCTAATCATCTAAGTGATCACATGATCCATATCAACTAAACCATGTCCGATCATCACGTGAGATGGAGTACTTTTCAATGGTGAACATCACTATGTTGATCATATCTACTATATGATTCACGCTCGACCTTTCGGTCTCAGTGTTCCGAGGCCATATCTGCATATGCTAGGCTCGTCAAGTTTAACCCGAGTATTTTGCGTGTGCAAAACTGGCTTGCACCCGTTGTATGTGGACGTAGAGCTTATCACACCCGATCATAATGTGGTGTCTCGGCACGACAAACTGTAGCGACGGTGCATACTCAGGGAGAACACTTATACCTTGAAATTTAGTGAGAGATCATCTTATAATGCTACCGCCATACTAAGCAAAATAAGATGCATAAAGGATAAACATCACATGCAATCAATATAAGTGATATGATATGGCCATCATCATCTTGTGCCTTTGATCTCCATCTCCAAAGCACCGTCATGATCACCATCGTCACCGGCTTGACACCTTGATCTCCATCGAAGCATCGTTGTCGTCTCGCCAATTATTGCTTCTACGACTATCGCTACCGCTTAGTGATAAAGTAAAGCAATTACATGGCGATTGCATTTCATACAATAAAGCGACAACCATATGGCTCCTGCCAGTTGCCGATAACTGTGTTACAAAACATGATCATCTCATACTACAATTTATATAATCACGTCTTGACCATATCACATCACAACATATGCCCTGCAAAAACAAGTTAGACGTCCTCTACTTTGTTGTTGCAAGTTTTATGTGGCTGCTACAGGCTTAGCAAGAACCGTTCTTACCTACGCATCAAAACCACAATGATTTTTCGTGAAGTTTGCTGTTTTAACCTTCAACAAGGACCGAGCGTAGTAACACTCGATTCAACTAAAGTTGAAACAGACACCCACTAGCCACCTATGTGCGAAGCACGTCGGTAGAACTAGTCTCGCATAAGCGTACGCGTAATGTCGGTGTGAGCCGCTTCATCCAACAATACCGCTGAATCAAAGTATGACATGCTGGTAAGCAGTATGACTATTATCTCCCACAACTCTTTGTGTTCTACTCGTGCATATAACATCTATGCATAGACCTGGCTCGGATGCCATTGTTGGGGAATGCAGTAATTTCAAAAAAAATCCTACGCACACGCAAGATCCATCTAGGTGATGCATAGCAACGAGCCTGGAGAGTGTGTCCACGTACCCTCGTAGACCGAAAGCGGAAGCGTTTAGTAACGTGGTTGATATAGTCGAACGTCTTCGCGATCCAACCGATCCAAGTACCAAACGCACGGCACCTCCGCGATTTGCACACGTTCAGCTCGATGACGTCCCTCGTACTCTTGATCCTGCTGAGACCGAGGGAGAGTTCTATCGGCACGATGGCGTGGTGACGGTGATGATGAAGTTACCGATGCAGGGCTTCGCCTAAGCTCTACAACGATATGACCGAGGTGGAAACCTGTGGAGTGGGGCACCGTACACGGCTAAGACAAGTGTCAACTTGTGTGTTCTAGGGTGCCCCCTGCCCCCGTATATAAAGGAGCAAGGGGGAGGCCCTGTGCGCCCCCAAGAGGGGAATCCTACTAGGACTCCAAGTCCTAGTAGGAATCCACCAAGAGGAAGAGAGGGGGAAGGAAGGAAGAGGGGGAAGGGAAGAAAGGGGGGGTGCCGCCCCCTTCCCCTAGTCCAATTCGGACCCAAGGGGAGGGGGCGCGGCCAGCCCCTCCTGGCCCTTCCTCTCTTCCCACTATGGCCCATAGAGGCCCATTAGTTCCCCCGGGGGTTCCGATAACCCCCCGGCACTCCGATATTTATCCGGTGACCCCCGAAACTCATTCGGTGTCCGAATAACATCGTCCAATATATCAATCTTTATGTCTCGACCATTTAGAGACTCCTCGTCATGTCCATGGTCACATCTGGGACTCCGAACTACCTTTAGTACATCAAAACACATAAACTCATAACACCGATCATCATCGAACGTTAAGCGTGCGGACCCTACGGGTTCGAGAACTATTTAGACATGACCGAGAATCATCTCCGGTCAATAACCAATAGCGGAACCTGGATGCTCATATTGGTTCCTACATATTCTACGAAGATCTTTATCGGTCAAACCGCATAACAACATACGTTGTTCCCTTTGTCATCGGTATGTTACTTTACCGAGATTTGATCGTCGGTATCTCAATACCTAGTTCAATCTCGTTACCAGCAAGTCTCTTTACTCGTTCCGCAATGCATCATCCTGTAACTAACTCATTAGTCACATTTCTTGCAAGGCTTATAGTGATGTGCATTACCGAGAGGCCCAGAGATACCTCTCCGACAATCGGAGTGACAAATCCTAATCTCGATCTATGCCAACTCAACAAACACCATCGGAGACACCTGTAGAGCATCTTTATAATCACCCAGTTACTTTGTGACGTTTGATAGCACACAAAGTGTTCCTCCGGTATTCGGGAGTTGCATAATCTCATAGTCATAGGAACATGTATAAGTTATGAAGAAAGCAATAGCAATAAACTAAACGATCATAGTGCTAAGCTAATGGATGGGTCAAGTCAACCACATCATTCTCTAATGACGTGATCCTGTTTATCAAATGACAACTCTTTCTCCATGGCTAGGAAACTTAACCATCTTTGATTAACGAGCTAGTCAAGTAGAGGCATACTAGTGACACTATGTTTGTCTATGTATTCACACATTTACTAAGTTTCCGGTTAATACAATTCTAGCATGAATAATAAACATTTATCATGATATAAGGAAATATAAATAACAAATTTATTATTGCCTCTAGGGCATATTTCCTTCAACTTATGCATGGCATGAGAAACTATAATTTCTAAGGGTGCAAGAGTGCCATGTACTAAGCTGGAATCTGCATACACTTTATTCAACAGAAGAAGACAAGGTAAAATGGGCTCTTTATTAGTTCAACAGTTATTCATATGAGAGCCACTCAACATTTTCATCGTGGTCTTCTCCTCGGTACAACTCGAATAAAAAGAAAAGAAATTCAGAGAAACACACTGAAATATTTTTGGAGTTTTTTGTTTTCTTCAACAAGCAAAAACGAGAAAAACTATTTACACGGGAAAGCTGCCAACAAGCAAAAGAAGAACAAGGAAATATTTTTGGATTTTCTTTTTAGTGCTACTACTAAGCATGTATAGAAACTAAATTACTACAACTATTTTTTTTGGTTTTTCTAAGGTTTTTCAAACTCACAAGTGTTGGGGAACGTAGTAATTTCAAAAAAAAATCCTACGCACACGCAAGATCATGGTGATGCATAGCAACGAGAGGGGAGAGTATTGTCTACGTACCCTCGTAGACCGAAAGCGGAAGCGTTATGACAGCGCGGCTGATGTAGTCGTACGTCTTCACGATCTGACCGATCCTACTACCGAAAGTACGGCACTTCCGTGATCTGCACACTGATACATCACCAACGTATCTATAATTTTTGATTGCTCCATGCTATATTATCTACTATTTTGGACCATATTGGGCTTTATTTTCCACTTCCATATTATTTTTGGGACTAACCTATTAACCGGAGGGCCGACCCAGAATTGTTGTTTTTTGCCTATTTCAGTGTTTCGAAGAAACGGAATATCAAACGGAGTCCAAACGGAATGAAACCTTCGGGAACGTGATTTTCTCACCGAATATGATCCAGGAGACTTGGACCCTACGTTAAGAAAGCCACGAGGTGGGCACGAGGTAGGGGGCACGCCCACCCCCCTAGGGCGTGCCCCCACCCTCATGGGCCCCACTAAGCTCCACCGACATACTTCTTCCTCCTATATATACCTACGTACCCCCAAACGAACAAATACGGAGCCAAAAACCTAATTCCACTGCCGCAACCTTCTGTACCCACAAGAGCCCATCTTGGGGCCTGTTCCGGAGCTCCGTCGGAAGGGGAATCCACCACGGAGGGCTTCTACATCATCATCATAGCCCCTCCGATGAAGTGTGAGTAGTTTACCTCAGACCTTCGGGTCCATAGTTAGTAGCTAGATGGCTTCTTCTCTCTTTTTGGATCTCAATACAATATTCCCCCCCTCTCTCGTGGAGATCTATTCGATGTAATAATCTTTTTGCGGTGTGTTTGTTGAGACCGATGAATTGTGGGCTTATGATCAACATTATCTATGAACAATATTTGAATCTTCTCTGAATTCTTTTATGTATGATTTGTTATCTTTGCAAGTCTCTTCGAATTATCAGTTTGGTTTGGCCTACTAGATTGGTTTTTCTTGCAATGGGAGAAGTGCTTAGCTTTGGGTTCAATCTTGCAGTGTCCTTTCCCAGTGACAGTAGGGGCAGTAAGGCACGTATTGTATTGTTGCCATCGAGGATAACGAGATGGGTTTTTTTTATCATATTGCATAAATTTATCCCTCTACATCATGTCATCTTGCTTAAGGCGTTACTCTGTTTTCTTGAACTTAATACTCTAGATGCATGCTGGATAGCGGTCGATGAGTGGAGTAATAGTAGTAGATGCAGGCAGGAGTCGGTCTACTTGTCTCGGACATGATGCCTATATACATGATCATACCTAGATATTCTCATAACTATGCTGAATTCTGTCAGTTGCTCAACAGTAATTCGTTCACCCACCGTAAAATACTTATGCTCTTGAGAGAAGTCACTAGTGAAATCTATGGCCCCCGGGTCTATCTTCATCATATTAATCTTCCATCACTTTATTATTGCTTTGCTTTTTTACTTTGCCTTTTATTTTACTTTGCATCTCTATACCAAAAATACCAAAAATATTATCTATCATATCTATCAGATCTCACTCTCATAAATGACCGTGAAGGGATTGACAACCCCTATTCGCGTTGGTTGCGAGGAGTTATTTGCTTTGTGTAGGTACGAGGGACTCGCGCGTAGCCTCCTACTGGATTGATACCTTGGTTCTCAAAAACTGAGGGAAATACTTACGCTACTTTGCTGCATCATCCTTTCCTCTTCGGGGAAATCCAACACAGTGCTCAAGAGGTAGCAAGAAGAATTTCTTGCGCCGTTGGCGGGGAGTCTAAGCAAAAGTCAACATACCAAGTACCCATCACAAATCCCTTATCTCCCGCATTACATTATTTGCCATTTGCCTCTCGTTTTCCTCTCCCCCACTTCACCCTTGCCGTTTTATACGCCCTCTCCTTTTCCGTTCGCCTTCTTCCCGTATGTATCTTTGTTTGTGTTTCCTTGTGCCTTCTATATGCTTGCATCTTCGCTTGCTGAAAATCTATTGATATGGATCCACTTAAAGTGTTCTACTTGGATCATCTTCGATCCTTATGCGCTCGTGCTAAAACCCCAACTAGCCTTATTGATGGGAAATCTTTAGATGAGCATGCTCATTTTGTGCGTCATCGTTTGTCTGAAAAGGGGAAGCTCTTATGGTATCATATAAATAGTTTGCTATGCTATGCTTGGAATCTTTGTGAAATGTGTGATTTTACTTGTTGCTCTAAGAACCGTAAAAAACACCTTCTCTACCTATGTGAGTTCAATGATAATGAAATCTTATCTTCTTATGCATAGGGTGTTTATAGCTACTATGATATCGAACAAATTGAATAATTTGTCGTTTTTAAGGGTGCTCATGTAGTTGCTTCTTTGATTGAAAAGTATGACTTTACTCTCAACAAATCTGAAAATTCCGTCATACTTAAGTATTGCAATGAAAACCTTGCTCATAATGTCTATGTCCAAGAATTTATTGAAAGAATGACCGTTGCTTTGGAAGAAAATAATGATATGCATGAATCTATAGATAATGATGATTCCGATGATTTGGTTGAAATATCCCTTGATGAACATGATGCTTGTTATTCTTGTGGCCATGATGCCAATATTTATGAAGACGAATTTGCTATAGTTCCTTATGTTAAAAATGAGATTGTTGCTATTGCACCCATGCATGATAGTTCCCTCGATGAAAAGCATGATTTAAATGATTTTACTATAAATTCTCTTGATGTCAATTGTGCTAATAATATGCAAAACCCTAAGCTTGGGGATGCTAGTTTTTCTATGTCTACTACTTGTTGCAATGATCATGATTGGGGTGATTCTTCTTATGATCCTGGAAATTTATTTAATCCCCATGATGAATATGAGATTGATAATATTGTTTGCAATAATATTGAAAGTGGTCTTGGAAGAGTGTCAACTTTAGATCCCACATATTTGGAGAATATTCAATCTTGTGAATTTTTTGATAAAAGTGGGTTTGGAGAGGTCATGACTTTAGTTAATGTTAATCCCACTATTTTGGAAGAGTGTCAACTTTGCATGCATGTGGATCGTGTTGAAAATATTTTATGTGACGGCTATTTTGTTGAATTTTCTTACGATCCCACATGTAATTATTATGAGAGAGGAAAATATAGTTGTACAAATTTTCATAATAATAAATTACCTCTCGTCATGTTGAGATTGCTATTGTTTCTTTCCTCTTCCTTGCATATGCTAGTTTTTGCTTGCTATGATCATTTGTTTGCCTATAAGATGCCTATGCATAGGAATTATGTTAGACTAAGATGTGTTTGTCGCGTATTTCATGATGCTTTCTTTGCGCTTCAATTCTTGTCTTTGATGTGAGCATCGTTAGAATTACTAATGCCTAGCTAGGGGCGTTAAACGATAGCGCTTGTTGGGAGGCAACCCAATTTTCTTTTTAGTTTTTTGCTTTTTGCTTCTGTTTAGGAATAAATATTTGTTCTAGCCTCTGGTTAGATGTGTTTTATGTTTTAATTAGTGTTTGTGCCAAGTTAAACCTATAGGATCTTCTTGGATGATAGTTATTTGATCTTGCTGTAATTTTCAGAAACTTTATGTTCACGAAAACAATTGTTAAAAATCACCAGAACGTGATAAAATAGTGATTCCAATTGCTTCTGATCAATAACCAAATTTCCTAGGTCGTCCTATTTTGGATGAATTTTTGGAGTTCGAGAAGTTTGCGTTAGTTACAGATTACTACAGACTGTTCAGTTTTTGACAGATTCTATTTTTCGTGTGTTGTTTGCTTATTTTGATGAATCTATGACTAGTAAAATAGTTTATAAACCATAGAGAAGTTGGAATAAAGTAGGTTTAACACCAATATAAATAAATAATGAGTTCATTACAGTACCTTGAAGTGGTCTTTTGTTTTCTTTCGCTAACGGAGCTCACGAGATTTCTATTGAGTTTTGTGTTGTGAAGTTTCAAGTTTTGGGTGAAATCTTTTGATGGATTATGGAACAAGGAGTGGCAAGAGACTAAGCTTGGGGATGCCCATGGCACCCCCAAGATAATCTAAGGACATCAAAAAGTCAAAGCTTGGGGATGCCCCGGAAGGCATCCCCTCTTTCGTCTACTTCCATCGGTAACTTTACTTGGAGCTATATTTTTATTCACCACATGATATGTGTTTTGCTTGGAGCGTCTTGTATGATTTGAGTCTTTTCTTTTTAGTTTACCACAATCATCATTGCTGTATACACCTTTTGAGAGAGCCATACATGATTTGGAATTTGTTAGAATACTCTATGTGCTTCACTTATATCTTTTGAGCTATATAGTTTTGCTCTAGTGCTTCACTTATATCTTTTAGAGCACGGTGGTGGATTTGTATTATAGAAACTATTGATCTCTGATGCTTCACTTAGATTATTTTGAGAGTATTAAATAACATGGTAATTTTCTTAATAATCTTAATATGCTTGGTATTCAAGGTTTGTAAAACTTTCTTTTGAGTGCGTTGAATACTAAGAAAAGTTTGATGCTTGATAATTGTTTTGAGATATGAAGATGGTGATATTAGAGTCATTCTAGTTGAGTAGTTGTGAATTTGAGAAATAGTTGTGTTAAAGTTTGTGATTCCCGTAGCATGCATGTATGGTGAACCGTTATGTGATGAAGTCGGAGCATGATTTATTTATTGATTGTCTTCCTTATGAGTGGCAGTCGGGGACGAGCGATGGTCTTTTCCTACCAATCTATCCCCCTAGGAGCATGCGCGTAATACTTTGCTTTGATAACTTGTAGATTTTTGCAATAAGTATATGAGTTATTTTTGACTAATGTTGAGTCCACGGATTATACACACTTTTCTTCCTTCCACCATTGCTAGCCTCTCTAATACCGCGCACTTTTCGCCGGTATCATACACCCACCATATACCTTCCTCAAAACAGCCACCATACCTACCTATCATGGCATTTCCATAGCCATTCTGAGATATATTGCCATGCAACATTCCACCATACCGTTTATTATGACACGCTTCATCATTGTCATATTGCTAGCATGATCATCTAGTTGACATCGTATTGTGGCAAAGCCACCGTTCATAATTCTTTCATACATGTCACTCTTGATTCATTGCATATCCCGGTACACCGCAGGAGGCATTCATATAGAGTCATATTTTGTTCTAAGTATCGAGTTGTAATTGTTGAGTCCTAAGAAAAATAAAAGTGTGATGATCATCATTTTTAGAGCATTGTCCCAAGTGAGGAAAGGATGATGGAGACTATGATTCCCCCACAAGTCGGGATGAGACTCCGGACGAAAAATAAAAAAAAGAAAAAAAGAAAAGAGGCCATAAAAAAGAGAGAGAGAGAGAGAAAAGGCCCAAATAAAAAAAATATGAGAGAAAAAGAGAGAAGGGACAATGTTACTATCCTTTTACCACACTTGTGCTTCAAAGTAGCACCATGATCTTCATGATAGAGAGTCTCTCATTTTGTCACTTTCATATACTAGTGGGAATTTTTCATTATAGAACTTGGCTTGTATATATTCCAATGATGGGCTTCCTCAAAATGCCCTAGGTCTTCGTGAGCAAGCGAGTTGGATGCACACCCACTTAGTTTCTTTTGTTGAGCTTTCATATACTTATAGCTCTAGTGCATCCGTTGCATTGCAGTCCCTACTCACTCACATTGATATCTATTGATGGGCATCTCCATAGCCCGTTGATACGCCTAGTTGATGTGAGACTATCTTCCCCTCTTTTTGTCTTCTCCACAACCACCATTCTATTCCACATATAGTGCTATATCCATGGCTCACGCTCATGTATTGTGTGAAGATTGAAAAAGTTTTGAGAATGTCAAAAGTATGAAACAATTGCTTGGCTTGTCATCGGGGTTGTGCATGATTTAAATACTTTGTGTGGTGAAGATAGAGCATAGCCAGACTATATGATTTTGTAGGGATAACTTTCTTTGGCCATGTTATTTTGAGAAGACATGATTGCTTAGTTAGTATGCTTGAAGTATTATTATTTTTATGTCAATATGAACTTTTGTCTTGAATCTTTCGAATCTGAATATTCATACCACAATTAAGAAGAATTACATTGAAATTATGCCAAGTAGCACTCCGCATCAAAAATTCCTTTTTATCATTTACCTACTCGAGGACGAGCAGGAATTAAGCCTGGGGATGCCTGATACGTCTCCAACGTATCTATAATTTTTGATTGCTCCATGCTATATTATCTACTGTTTTGGACCATATTGGGCTTTATTTTCCACTTTTATATTATTTTTGGTACTAACCTATTAACCGGAGGCCCAGCCCAGAATTGCTGTTTTTTTGCCTATTTCAGTGTTTCGAAGAAACGGAATATCAAACGGAGTCCAAACGGAATGAAACCTTCGGGAACGTGATTTTCTCACCGAATATGATCCAGGAGACTTGGACCCTACGTTAAGAAAGCCACGAGGTGGGCACGAGGTAGGGGGCACGCCCACCCCCTAGGGCGCGCCTCCACCCTCGTGGGCCCCACTAAGCTCCACCGACGTACTTCTTCCTCCTATATATACCTACGTACCCCCAAACGAACAAATACGGAGCCAAAAACCTAATTCCACCGCCGCAACCTTCTGTACCCACAAGAGCCCATCTTGGGGCCTATTCCGGAGCTCCGTCGGAAGGGGAATCCACCACGGAGGGCTTCTACATCATCATCATAGCCCCTCCAATGAAGTGTGAGTAGTTTACCTCAGACCTTTGGGTCCATAGTTAGTAGCTAGATGGCTTCTTCTCTCTTTTTGGATCTCAATACAATATTCTCCCCCTCTCTCGTGGAGATCTATTCGATGTAATATTCTTTTTGCGGTGTGTTTGTTGAGACCGATGAATTGTGGGTTTATAATCAACATTATCTATGAACAATATTTGAATCTTCTCTGAATTCTTTTATGTATGATTGGTTATCTTCGCAAGTCTCTTCGAATTATCAGTTTGGTTTGGCCTACTAGATTGGTTTTTCTTGCAATGGGAGAAGTGCTTAGCTTTGGGTTCAATCTTGCAGTGTCCTTTCCTAGTGACAGTAGGGGCAACAAGATGGTTTTTTTTATCATACTGCATGAATTTATCCCTCTACGTCATGTCATCTTGCTTAAGGCGTTACTCTATTTTCTTGAACTTAATACTCTAGATGCATGCTGGATAGCGGTCGATGAGTGGAGTAATAGTAGTAGATGCAGGCAGGAGTCGGTCTACTTGTCTCGGACGTGATGCCTATATACATGATCATACCTAGATATTCTCATAACTATGCTGAATTCTGTCAATTGCTCAATAGTAATTCGTTCACCCACCGTAAAATAATTATGCTCTTGAGAGAAGCCACTAGTGAAATCTATGGCCCCCGGGTCTATCTTCATCTTATTAATCTTCCATCACTTTATTATTGCTTTGCTTTTTTACTTTGCCTTTTATTTTACGTTGCATCTCTATACCAAAAATACCAAAAATATCATCTATCATTTCTATCAGATCTCACTCTCGTAAGTGACCGTGAAGGGATTGACAACCCCTATTTGCGTTGGTTGCGAGGAGTTATTTGCTTTGTGTAGGTACGAGGGGCTCGCGCGTAGCCTCGTACTGGATTGATACCTTGGTTCTCAAAAACTGAGGGAAATACTTACGCTACTTTGCTGCATCATCCTTTCCTCTTCGGGGAAATCCAACGCAGTGCTCAAGAGGTAGCACACACGTTCAGCTCGGTGATGTCCCATGAACTCTTGATCGAGCTGAGTGTCAAGGGAGAGCTTCGTCAGAACGATGGCGTGATGAAGGTGATGATGAAGCTACCGGCGCAGGGCTTCGCCTCAGCACTGCAACGATATGACCGAGGTGGATTATGGTGGAGGGGGGCACCGCACACGGCTAAGACAATGTTTGTTGTTGTGTTCTAGGGTGCCCCCCTGCCCCCGTATATAAAGGAGCAAGGGGGAGGTCAGCCGGCCCTTGGGGCGCGCCAAGGAGGGGAGGAGTCCTCCTCCTAGTAGGAGCAGGACTCCCCCTTTCCTAGTCCAACTAGGAGGAAGAAGGGGGAAGGAAGGAGAGGGAGAGAGGGAGGGAAAGAGGGGGCGCCGCCCCCTCCTTGTCCAATTCGGACTCCCAATGGGGGGCACACAGCCAGCCCTATGGCCTCCTCCTCTCTGTCTCTCACAAGGCCCATGTTGGCCCATTAGTTCCCCCGGGTGTTCCGATAACCCCCCGACGCTCCGTTAATTATCCGGTGACCCCTGGAACTCATCCGGTGTCCGAATATAGTCATCCAATATATCAATCTTTATGTCTCGACCATTTTGAGACTCCTCGTTATGTCCGTGATCACATTCGGGACTCCGAACTACCTTTGGTACATCAAAACACATAAACTCATAATACTGATCGTCACCGAATGTTAAGCATGCGGACCCTACGGGTTCGAGAACTATGTAGACATGGCCGAGACACGTCTCCGGTCAATAACCAATAGTGGAACCTGGATGTTCATATTGGCTCCCACATATTCTACGAAGATCTTTATCGGTCAAACCGTATAACAACATACGTTGTTCCCTTTGTCATTGGTATGTTACTTTCCCGAGATTCGATCGTCGGTATCTCAATACCTAGTTCAATCTCGTTACCGGCAAGTCTCTTTACTCGTTTGATAATGCATCATCCCGCAACGAACTCATTAGTCACATTGCTTGCAAGGCTTATAGTGATATGCATTACCGAGAGGGCCCAGAGATACCTCTCCGACAATCGAAGTGACAAATCCTAATCTCGATCTATGCCAACTCAACAAGTACCATCGGAGACACCTGTAGAGCACCTTTATAATCACCCAGTTACGTTGTGATGTTTGGTAGCACACTAAGCGTTCCTCCGGTATTCGGGAGTTGCATAATCTCATAGTCATAGGAACATGTATAAGTCATGAAGAAAGCAATAGCAACATACTAAACAATCAAGTGCTAAGCTAATGGAATGGGTCAAGTCAATCACATCATTCTCTAATGATGTGATCCCGTTAATCAAATGACAACTCATGTCTATGGCTAGGAAACTTAACCATCTTTGATTCAACGAGCTAGTCAAGTAGAGGCATACTAGTGACACTCTGTTTGTCTATGTATTCACACATGTACTAAGTTTCCGGTTAATACAACTCTAGCATGAATAATAAACATTTATCATGATATAAGGAAATATAAATAACAACTTTATTATTGCCTCTAGGGCATATTTCCTTCAACAAGAAGAAAGCAAGAAAATAAATCTTAGCATGGATGATACAATGAAAAAGTGTGAGCACCGACAAGTGGAATAATATATGTGAACACGAATATAATGTCGGTGGAAACACGTACTCCCCCAAGCTTAGGCTTCTGAGCTAAGTTGGTAATCGATTAGTATCCTAGAGGGTAGTAGGGATCCTGAGGAGCGGGCATCCACTCATCCCACTGCGGAGGTGCCTGTGCAGCCTCGGCAGCAGCCTGAGCGTTCCAGTAGGCGAGGATGTCTGCATGCATAATCTGGTATCCGCCCCTGGCAACAGAATCAAACAGAGCAAGTGCATGCAAGGGGATAATATCGCGAGTGTCCATGTTATAAACCAAGTTATAAGGAATGGCAAGATTAGGACGATCATGTGCAAGAAAGTGATGGTGATCCATGGCTGCATGGTCTAGGTAAACTGTGGTAAGAGGGACATCATGGTGGCGTATCGCCACCTCGAAGTGGGCCGCCAACCGAGTAGCAAAAATCCCACCATGTATTTTACCCTGAGATTTATTATGATGGAGGCGACGGGCCACAATAGCTCCCAAGCTATAGGTGTTGTCGCCCTCTATTGCACAAGTAAAACAGCAAGGTCTGGTGAAATAAGTGCACCCACCTTCTCCCTAGCAAGCAAGCATTTGGTAATGAAGATTGCAAAGTAACGAACAACAGGAAAATGCAAGCCACCAGTAGTGATGGCTGACACTCTCTTCTCATCACCCACTGTCAAAGTGCGATAGAAATCCTCAAACTCAACCGGCCTAGGCTCAGCCAAGCTCCCATCAGACGGGATCATGCATATGTCACAAAATTCAGTAAGTGGTATCTAGTGGTTCTCAGCATATAAATCAAAACTCACTTCAGGAGGATTATTTCTAGGCAAGAATGTAAAGCTTTGAACAAAAACATTTGTGAGGATTTGGTGCTGGTCACACTCATCTATGATGAAGTCGGTGAGACTGGCGTTGGCAATGAATTGCATGAACTCCTCATGAATTCCAGCTTCTTGCAGGAACGGGATGTGCGGCCATTCGCATGGCCGTACCTCCGCCAACCTCCGAAGGTGGAGATCATTGTCAGAAAACTCCCCAATAACACCCTTGGAGTTCTTCTTAGAGCCAAATTTCCTGAAGATATTCATGTCCGCGTACAATTTTCCTATGAACAAAAATCTGAATTTTTAGTCCACAAATTTTTTCCAACAAAACTTCACAAAACTAATAGCAACTACTCATAGGGATACATAGAGGCCATAGCAATCATTCAAACTACTTAGAACACTAAGAAATGAACATGCAAGCACATCTACAGCAGCACCAAGGGTAGCTATTTATTCAAAGTATAAACCACTAGAACAAAAACTAATTGGACAAATGATGGAGTCACATACCAAGCAACAATCCCCCGAAACAGTTTCGGAAATGGAGCTTCGAGCAAAGAGATTGAAAATGGCAGCAAAATGAGCAAGAACTTGGAAGAGAGAGCAAGGGTGAATTTTTTCTGGAGGTAGCTGACAATGTGGGACGAAGGGATAAGTGAGGGGGCCCACGTGGGGACCACAACCCCCCAGGGCGCGCCAGGGGGTGCTGGCGCGCCCAGGTGGGTTTGCCCACCTGGTGCACCCCCCTCTGGTAATTTTTGCACCAAATATTCTTAAATATTCAGGAAAATTTCATATAAATTTTTCAGGGCATTCTGAGAACTTTTATTTTTGGGTCTTTTTTTATTGCACTGGAAATTCAGAAAACAGACAAAACATGGCATTTTGTTATTTAACTAATAAAAACAGAGAATAAAGAGTAGGGACAGAAAGTAGTGCTTACTAAATTCATCAACCTCATACCTCTCAAAAATGATCCATTAATAAGGTTGATCAAGTCTTATTAACAACCACTTTCGATTAGCATGAAATCGAAGAATTTTCGTAAATCACTAAGTTGCCTCAATGGGGATATGGATTTCCCCAACAATAAGTGTTTCATATTTCTTTTTGATAGTAGGTAGAGGTATTTGAAAACTTCCAATAGTGATTGTTGGAGATTTTTCAATAACATTAATAACAATCACTTGGAAGTGTTTCTTCGGAAAGTGCACCGCATGCTCATTACCATTGATATGAAAAGTGACCTTGCTTTTATTGCAATCAATAACAGCCCCTACAGTATTCAGGAAGGGTCTACCAAGGATAATCGACATGTTGTCGTCCTCGGGCATCTCAAGTATAACAAAGTCAGTCAAAATAGTAACATTAGCAACAACAACACGCACATCCTCACAGATACCGATAGGTATGGCAGTTGATTTGTCAGCCATTTGCAAAGATATTTTAGTAGGTGTGGGTTTATTCAAGTCAAGTCTTTTATATAAAGAGAAAGGCATAACACTAACACCAGCTCCTAAATCACGCAAAGCAGTTTCCACATAATTCTTTTTGATAGAGCAAGGTATAGTTGGTATTCCCGGATCTCCAAGTTTTTCAGGTATTCCATATTTGAAAGTATAATTAGCAAGCATAGTGGAGATTTCAGCTTCCGGTATTTTTCTCTTATTTGTGATGATTTCTTTCATATACTTTGCATAAGGAGGCATCTTCAAGATATCAGTCTAGCGAGTACGCAAAAAGACTGGCCTCAGCATTTCAGCAAAGCGTTCAAATTCTTCATCATCTTTCTTTTTAGTTGACTTGGATGGAAAGGGAACATGTTTTTGAACCCACAGTTCTCTTTCTTTACCGTGTTTCCTAGCCACAAAGTTTCTTTTGTCATATCTTTTATTTTTAGGTTGTCGGTTATCAAGATCAACTGGTGGTTCTATCTCAACATCATTATCTGGTTCTTTTTCATTAGGTTGAGAGTCTTCACGAACCTCATCATTATATTTTTCATTATCAGTAGGTGAGTGTTCATTACCAGATTGAGTTTCAACATCAGAGATAGAAGTTTCATTATCATTATCAGGAGGTTTTTCTATTTCAGGTTCACTAGAAGTGTGCAAAGTCCTATCATTTTTCTTCTTCCTTTTCTTTTTAGAAGGACTAGGTGCACTAGTGTTAGTTCTTTGTGAATCTTGTTCAATTCTTTTTGGGTGTCCCACAGGATAAAGTGGTTCCTGAGTCGTTTTGCCTCCTCTAGTTGCAACTCTAACAGCAAAGTCATGCATATTATGATTCATTTCATCAAGTAATTCTCTTTGTGATTTAGCAACTTGTTCTAACCGAGTTTGAACCATAGAAGCATGTTTTCCCACACCTCTAACATCATTTTATATTCTAAATAACAAGTCACTCAAGCGAGCAATCATGTCAGAATTATATTTCAATTGTTTCATAACATTTGCATTGAAGTGATCTTGTTTTCTAATGTAGTTTTCAAACTCATAAAAGCATTGACTAGGATGCATATTGTGAGGATTGTCATTTTCATTGAACTTCATAGGAGAATTTACCTCTACCACCTTAGGGAGTGGTGGTGTATTAAGCCCACGTATTTCTTCAATAGGAGGTAAATTTTTAACATCCTCAGCTTTAATACCTTTTTCTTTCATAGATTTCTTTGCCTCTTGCATATCTTCGGGACTGAGATATAATATACCCCTCTTCTTTGGAGTGGGTTTAGGCGGTGGTTCATGAATAGTCCAATCATCATAGTTTTTCAATATGTTATTCAATAGTTCTTCAGCTTGTCCAACAGTTCGTTCCCTGAAAACACAACCAACACAACTATCTAGGAAGTCCCTAGAAGCATCGTTTAGTCCATTATAGAAGATATCAAGTATTTCATTTTTCTTAGGAGGATGATCAGGCAAAGCATTAAGTAACCGGAGAAGCCCCCCCAAGCTTGTGGGAGACTCTCTTCTTTAGTTTGCACAAAGTTAAATATTTCCTGTAAGGCAGCTTGTTTCATATGAGCAGGAATTTTTTTCCAGAGAAACAATAAATCATATCTTGGGGACTACGCACACAACCAGGAGCAAGAGTATTGTACCAAGATTTAGCATCACCCTTTAATGAGAAAGGAAATAATTTGAAAATAAAATAGTAGCGAGTTTTCTCATCATGAGTAAAAAGGGTGGCTATATCATTCAACTTAGTAAGATGTGCCACAACAGTTTTAGTTTCATAACCATGGAAAGGATCAGATTCAACCAAAGTAATTAACTCTGGGCCGACAGAGAATTCATAATCCTTATCAGCAATACAGATAGGTGAAGTAGCAAACTTAGGATCACATTTCATTCTAGCATTCAGAGATTTTTCTTTATACTTGCATAGTAATTTCTCTAGATCATCTCTATCATTGCAAGCAAGAATATCTCTACTTGCTTCTCCACTCATAACATAACCTTCCGGTACCTTAGGCAATTCATATCTAGGAAGGCTAGTTCTAGTAGGTGTTTCCGGAGATTCAGTTTCAAGCTCATCATCAGATTCAACAACATCATGTTGTATAACTCTAGCAATTTGTTCATCAAGAAATTCACCAAGTGGCACATCATCATTATCAAGCAAGGTACTAGCATCATCATAAGCATCATCCATAGTAGAAGTAGCATAATCAATAATTTGCGACATATCAGAGATAGCATGTGGTGGTGTTGCAAATTTACTCATAACAGAAGGTGAATCTAAAGCAGAACTTGATGGCAGTTCCTTACCTCCCCTCATCTTTGAGGGATAAATCTTAGTCTTTGGATCCTTCAGATTCTTCATAGTGATAATATGATAACAATCCCAAGTGACTCAACAAATATAGCTATGCTCCCCGGCAACGACACCAGAAAAAGGTCTTGATAACCCACAAGTATAGGGGATCACAACAGTTTTCGAGGGTAAGTATTTAACCCAAATTTATAGATTCGACACAAGGGGAGCCAAAGAATATTTGAAGGTATTAGCAGCTGAGTTGTCAATTTAACCACACCTGGAGATTAATTATCTGCAGCAAGGTGATCAGTAGCAAAGTAGTTTGATAGTAGTGACAGCAGCAACGGTAACAGTAACAGTGATAGCAGTAATTTGTAGCAAGTGTAACAGTGATGATAGAAGTAGTAACGCAGCAAGATCAATAAGGATAAATTCATAGGCATTGGATCGGTGACTTGTTGGATGATATTCATCATGAGATAGTTATAACCTAGGGCAATACGGCACTAGCTCCAGTTCATCGATATAATGTAGGCATGTATTCTGTAAATAGTCATACATGCTTTATTAAAAGAACTTGCATGACATCTTTGTCCTAGCCTCCCGTGGCAGCGGGGTCCGTATTAGAAACTAAGGAATACTAACAAAGCGTTAACACATAGTGAATACATGAACTCCTCAAACTACGGTCATCACCGGGAGCGGGCCCGGTTGTTGTCACTCCGGGGTTGCCGGATCATAACACGTACTAGGTGACTATAACTTGCAAGTTGGATCTAAGACATGGATATAATGATGAATTCATAAACGGTTCAGATCTGAGTTCATGGCACCCGGGCCCAAAGTGACAAGCATTAAGCATAGCAAAGTCATAGCAACATAAATCTAGGAACATAGTGGATACTAGGGATCAAGCCCTAACAAAACTAACTCGATTACATGATAAACCTCATCCAACTCCTCACCGACCAGCGAGCCTACGAAGAAATTACTCACTCCCGGTGGGAAGCATCATGGAATTGGCGATGGAGAAGGGTTGGTGATGTCGAAGAACGAAGATCCCCCTCTCCGGAGCCCCAAATGGACTCCAGATCTTCCCTCCCGAGGAAGAACAGGGCTTCGCGGCGGCTCCGTCTTGTGGATCATGATAATTCTTTCTCCCTTACTTTTTCTGAAAATATATGGTTTTATAGTATCAGGGGGGTCGTCAGCGGGGCCATCAGGTTGGTACAACCCACATGGGCGCGCCAGGAGAGGGGGCGCGCCCTGGTGGGTTGTGCCCAACTAGGGGCCCCTCTCTGGTGGGTCTTGGCTCCAAAAATCCTTATTTATTCCATAAAAATTCCTTGCAAAGTTTCGTTCCATTCCGAGAACTTATATTTCTGCACAAAAACAACACCATGGTAGTTCTGCTAAAAACAGCGTCAGTCCGGGGTTAGTTTCATCCAAATCATGCAAATTAGAGTCCAAAACAAGAGGAAAAGCATGAGAAAAAGTAGATACGTTGGAGACGTATCACCTTTCACTTTGCCATCCTTCTTATCCGCAAAATACATGGGGCAGTTCCGCTTCTAGTGACCAGTCCCTTTGCAGTAGAAGCACTCAGTCTCAGGCTTAGGTCCAGACTTGGGCTTCTTCACTTGAGCAGCAACTTGCTTGTCGTTCTTCTTGAAGTTTCCCTTATTCCCTTTGCCCTTTTTCTTTGGAACTAGTGGTCTTGTTAACCATCAACACTTGATGCTCCTTCTTGATTTCTACCTCCGTAGCCTTTTGCATCGCGAAGAGCTTGGGAATCATCTTATCCATCCCTTGCATATTATAGTTCATCACGAAGCTTTTGTAGCTTGGTGGCAGTGATTGAAGAACTTTGTCAATGACACTATCAACCGGAAGATGAAGTCCCAGCTGAGTCAAGTGATTGTAGTACCCAGACATTCTGAGTATATGTTCACTGACAGAACTATTCTCCTCCATTTTGCAGCTGTAAAACTTATTGGAGACTTCATATCTCTCAATCCGGGCATTTGCTTGAAATATTAACTTCAACTCCTGGAACATCTCATATGCTCCATGACGTTCAAAACGTCGTTGAAGTTCCGGTTCTAAGCCGTAAAGCATGGCACACTGAACTATCGAGTAGTCATCAGCTTTGCTCTGCCAGGCGTTCATAACGTCCGGCGTTGCTCCTGCAGCGGGTCTTGCACCTAGCGGTGCTTCCAGGACGTAATTCTTCTATGCAGCAATGAGGATAATCCTCAAGTTATGGACCCAGTCCGTGTAGTTTCTACCATCATCTTTCAACTTTGCTTTCTTTAGGAACGCATTAAAATTCAAAGGAACAATAGCACGGGCCATTGAACTACAACAACATAGACATGCAAAATACTATCAGGTACTAAGTTCATGATAAATTAAAGTTCAATTAATCATATTACTTAAAAACTCCCACTTAGATAGACATCCCTCTAATCATCTAAGTAATCACGTGATCCATATCAACTAAACCTTGTCCGATCATCACGTGAGATGGAGTAGTTTTCAATGGTGAACATCACTATGTTGATCATATCTACTATATGATTCACGCTCGACCTTTGATACGTCTCCAACGTATCTATAATTTTTGATTGCGCCATGCTATATTATCTACTGTTTTGGACATTATTGGGCTTTATTATTCACTTTTATATTACTTTTGGGACTAACCTATTAACCGGAGGCCCAACCCAGAATTGCTGTTTTTTGCCTATTTCAGAGTTTCGCAAATAAGGAATATCAAACGGAGTCCAAACGGAATGAAACCTTCGGGAACGTGATTTTAGGAAGAATATGATCCAGGAGACTTTAACCCTATGTCAAGAAACAAAAGAGGAGGCCACGAGGTAGGGGGTGCTACCTCTTGAGCTTGCGTTGGATTTCCCCGAAGAGGAGAGGATGATGCAGCAGAGTAGCGTAAGTATTTCCCTCAGTTTTTGAGAACCAAGGTATCAATCCAGTAGGAGGCCACGCTCAAGGCCCTCGTACCTACACAAAACGATAGCTCCTCGCAACCAACGCGATTAGGGGTTGTCAATCCCTTCACGGTCACTTACGAGAGTGAGATCTGATAGAGATGATAGATAATATTTTTGGTATTTTTGATATAGAGATGCAAAGTGAAAAGTAAAAGGCAAAGTAATAAAGCAAAGCAAGATTAAAGTGATGGAGATTGATATGATGAGAATAGACCCCGGGGCCATAGGTTTCACTAGTGGCTTCTCTCAAGAGCATAAGTATTCTACGGTGGGTGAACAAATTACTGTTGAGCAATTGACAGAATTGAGCATAGTTATGAGAATATCTAGGTATGATCATGTATATAGGCATCACGTCCGTGACAAGTAGACCGACTCCTGCCTGCATCTACTACTATTACTCCACTCATTGACCGCTATTCAGCATGCATCTAGAGTATTAAGTTAAAAACAGAGTAACGCCTTAAGCAAGATGACATGATGTAGAGAGATAAATTCATGCAATATGAAATAAACCCCATCTTGTTATCCTCGATGGCAACGATACAATACGTGCCTTGCTGCCCCTTCTGTCACTAGGAAAGGACACCGCAAGATCGAACCCAAAGCTAAGCACTTCTCCCATGGCAAGAACTACCAATCTATTCGGCCAAACCAAACGGATAATTCGAAGAGAATTGCAAAGATAACCAATCATACATAAAAGAATTAAGAGAAGATTCAAATATTATTCATAGATAGACTTGATCATAAACCCACAATTCATCGGTCTCAACAAACACACCGCAAAAAGAAGATTACATCGTATAGATCTCCACGAGAGAGGGGGAGAACATTGTATTGAGATCCAAAAAGAGAGAAGAAGCCATCTAGCTACTAACTATGGACCCGAAGGTCTGAGGTAAACTACTCACACTTCATCGGAGAGGCTATGATGATGTAGAAGCCCTCCGTGATGACGGCCCTCTCCGGCGGAGCTCCGGAACAGGCCCCAAGATGGGATCTCGTGGATACAGAAATTTGCGGCGGTGGAATTAGGTTTTTGGCTCCGTATTTGTTCATTTGGGGGTACGTAGGTATATATAGGAGGAAGAAGTACGTCGGTGGAGCTCACCCACGTGACCACCTCTCTGATGCCTTGGCGTAGGGTCCAAGTCTCCTGGATCACGTTCAGTGAGAAAATCACGTTCCCGAAGGTTTCATTCCGTTTGGACTCTGTTCGATATTCCATTTCTTCGAAACACCGAAATAGGCAAAAAACAGCAATTCTGGGCTGGGCCTCCGGTTAATAGGTTAGTCCCAAAAATAATATAAAAGTGGAAAATAATGCCCAATATAGTCCAAAACAGTAGATAATATAGCATGGAGCAATCAAAAATTATAGATACGTTGGAGACGTATCAGGCATCCCCAAGCTTAATTCCTGCTCGTCCTCGAGTAGGTAAATGATAAAAAGAGAATTTTTGATGCGGAGTGCTACTTGGCATAATTTCAATGCAAATCTTCTTAATTGTGATATGAATATTCAGATTCGAAAGATTCAAGACAAAAGTTTATATTGACATAAAAATAATAATACTTCAAGCATACTAACAAAGAAATTATGTCTTCTCAAAATAACATGGCCAAAGAAAGTTATCCCTACAAAATCATATAGTCTGGCTATGCTCTATCTTCACCACACAAAGTATTTAAATCATGCACAACCCCGATGACAAGCCAAGCAATTGTTTCATACTCTAACTTTTTCCAAACTTTTTCAATCTTCACGCAATACATGAGCATGAGCCATGGATATAGCACTATATATGCAATAGAATGGTGGTTGTGGAGAAGACAAAAAGAGGGGAATATAGTCTCACATCAACTAGGCGTATCAACGGGCTATGGAGATGCCCATCAATAGATATCAATGTGAGTGAGTAGGGATTGCCATGCAACGGATGCACTAGAGCTATAAGTATATGAACGCTCATCAAAAGAAACTAAGTGGGTGTGCATCCAACTCGCTTGCTCACGAAGACCTAGGGCAGTTTTGAGGAAGCCCATCATTGGAATATACAAGCCAAGTTCTATAATGAAAAATTCCCACTAGTATATGAAAGTGACATAACGAGAGACTCTCTATCATGAAGATCATGGTGCTACATTAAAGCACAAGTGTGGTAAAAGGATAGTAACATTGTCCCTTCTATCTTTTTCTCTCATTTTTTTTATTTGGGCCTTTTCTCTTTTTTTATGCCTCTTTTTTTCTTCGTCCGGAGTCTCATCCCGACTTATGGGGGAATCATAGTCTCCATCACCCTTTCCTCACTTGGGACAATGCTCTAAAAATTGATGATCATCACACTTTTATTTTTCTTACAACTCAACAATTACAACTCGATACTTAGAACAAAATATGACTCTATATGAATGCCTCCGGCGGTGTATCTGAAGGAAATATGCCCTAGAGGCAATAATAAAGTTATTATTTATTTCCTTATAATCATGATAAATGTTTATTATTCATGCTAGAATTGTATTAACCGGAAACATAATACATGTGTGAATACATAGACAAACAAAGTGTCACTAGTATGCCTCTACTTGACTAGCTCGTTAATCAAAGATGGTTATGTTTCCTAACCATGAACAATGAGTTGTTATTTGATTAACGAGGTCACATCATTAGTTGAATGATCTGATTGACATGACCCATTCCATTAGCTTAGCACCTGATCGTTTAGTATGTTGCTATTGCTTTTCTTCATGACTTATACATGTTCCTATGACTATGAGATTATGCAACTCCCGTTTACCGGAGGAACACTTTGGGTGCTACCAAACGTCACAACGTAACTGGGTGATTATAAAGGAGCATTACAGGTGTCTCCAAAGGTAGATGTTGGGTTGGCGTATTTCGAGATTAGGATTTGTCACTCCGATTGTCGGAGAGGTATCTCTGGGCCCTCTCGGTAATACACATCACATAGGCCTTGCAAGCATTACAACTAATATGTTAGTTGTGAGATGATGTATTACGGAACGAGTAAAGAGACTTGCCGGTAATGAGATTGAACTAGGTATTGGATACCGACGATCGAATCTCAGGCTAGTAACATACTGATGACAAAGGGAACAACGTATGTTGTTATGCGGTCTGACCGATAAAGATCTTCGTAGAATATGTAGGAGCCAATATGGGCATCCAGGTCCCGCTATTGGTTATTGACCGGAGACATGTCTCGGTCATGTCTACATTGTTCTCGAACCCGTAGGGTCCGCACGCTTAAGGTTACGATGACAGTTATATTATGAGTTTATGCATTTTGATGTACCGAAGGTTGTTCGGAGTCCCGGATGTGATCACGGACATGACGAGGTGTCTCGAAATGGTCGAGACTAAAGATTGATATATTGGAAGCCTATGTTTGGATATCGGAAGTGTTCCGGGTGAAATCGGGATTTTACCGGAATACCGGGAGGGTTACCGGAACCCCCTGGGAGCTATATGGGCCATAGTGGGCCTTGGTGGAAAAGAGAAGGGGCTGCCCTAGATGGGCTGCGCGCCTCCCCCTTCCCCTAGTCCTATTAGGACTAGGAGAGGTGGCCGGCCCCCTCCTCCTCTTTTCCCCCTCCGCGAATCCTATTCCAACTAGGATTGGGGGGGGGGGGCGGGAATCCTACTCCCAGAGGGAGTAGGACTCTCCTGGCGCCTCCTCCTTGGCCGGCCAGCCTCCCCCCTCTACTCCTTTATATACGGAGGCAGGGGACACCTCTAGACACACAAGTTGATCCACGTGATTTATTCCTTAGCCGTGTGCGGTGCCCCCTGCCACCATATACCTCGATAATACTGTAGCGGAGTTTAGGCGAAGCCCTGCTGCTGTAGTTCATCAAGATCGTCACCATGCCGTCGTGCTGACGGAACTCTTCCCCGACACTTTGCTGGATCGGAGTCCGGGGATCGTCATCGAGCTGAACGTGTGCTCGAACTCGGAGGTGCCGTAGTTTCGGTGCTTGATCGGTTGGATCGTGAAGACGTACGACTACTTCCTCTACGTCGTGTCATCGCTTCCGCAGCCGGTCTGCGTTGGGTACGTAGATAACACTCTCCCCCTCGTTGCTATGCATCACATGATCTTGCGTGTGCGTAGGAAATTTTTTGAAATTACTACAAAACCCAACAGTGGCATCCGAGCCTAGGTTATTTATGTTGATGTTATATGCACGAGTAGAACACAAGTGAGTTGTGGACGATACAAGTCATACTGCCTACCAGCATGTCATACTTTGGTTCAGCGGTATTGTTGGACGAGACGACCCGGACCAACCTTATGCGTACGCTTACGCGAGACCGGTTCCCTCGACGTGCTTTGCACAGAGATGGCTTGCGGGCGACTGTCTCTCCAACTTTAGTTGAACCAAGTATGGCTACGCCCGGTCCTTGCGAAGGTTAAAACGGAGTCTATTTGACAAACTATCGTTGTGGTTTTGATGCGTAGGTGAGATTGGTTCTTACTTAAGCCCGTAGCAGCCACGTAAAACATGCAACAACAAAGTAGAGGACGTCTAACTTGTTTTTGCAGGGCATGTTGTGATGTGATATGGTCAAGGCATGATGCTGAATTTTATTGTATGAGATGATCATGTTTTGTAACCGAGTTATCGGCAACTGGCAGGAGCCATATGGTTGTCGCTTTATTGTATGCAATGCAATCGCGATGTAATGCTTTACTTTATTACTAAACGGTAGTGATAGTCGTGGAAGCATAAGATTGGCGAGACGACAACGATGCTACGATGGAGATCAAGGTGTCGCGCCGGTGACGATGGTGATCATGACGGTGCTTCGGAGATGGAGATCACAGGCACAAGATGATGATGGCCATATCATATCACTTATATTGATTGCATGTGATGTTTATCTTTTTATGCATCTTCTCTTGCTTTGATTAACGGTAGCATTATAAGATCATCTCTCACTAAATTATCAAGAAGTGTTCTCCCTGAGTATGCACCGTTGCGAAAGTTCTTCGTGCTGAGACACCACGTGATGATCGGGTGTGATAGGCTCTACGTTCAAATACAACGGGTGCAAAACAGTTGCGCACGCAGAATACTCAGGTTATACTTGACGAGCCAAGCATATACAGATATGGCCTCGGAACACGGAGACCGAAAGGTCGAGCGTGAATCATATAGTAGATATGATACACATAATGATGCTCACCGATGAAACTACTCCATCTCACGTGATGATCGGACATGGTTTAGTTGATTCGGATCACGTGATCACTTAGAGGATTAGAGGGATGTCTATCTAAGTGGGAGTTCTTAAGTAATATGATTAATTGAACTTAAATTTATCATGAACTTAGTACCTGATAGTATCTTGCTTGTTTATGTTGATTGTAGATAGATGGCTCGTGCTGTTGTTCCGTTGAATTTTAATGCGTTCCTTGAGAAAGCAAAGTTGAAAGATGATGGTAGCAATTACACGGACTGGGTCCGTAACTTGAGGATTATCCTCATTGCTGCACAGAAGAATTACGTCCTGGAAGCACCGCTAGGTGCCAGGCCTGCTGCTGGAGCAACACCAGATGTTATGAACGTCTGGCAGAGCAAAGCTGATGACTACTCGATAGTTCAGTGTGCCATGCTTTACGGCTTAGAATCAGGACTTCAACGACGTTTTGAACGTCATGGAGCATATGAGATGTTCTAGGAGTTGAAGTTAATATTTCAAGAAAATGCCCGAATTGAGAGATATGAAGTCTCCAATAAGTTCTATAGCTGCAAGATGGAGGAGAACAGTTCTGTCAGTGAGCGTATACTCAAAATGTCTCGGTATAATAATCACTTGATTCAATTGGGAGTTAATCTTCCGGATGATTGCGTCATTGACAGAATTCTCCAATCACTGCCACCAAGCTACAAGAGCTTCGTGATGAACTATAATATGCAAGGGATGAACAAGACTATTCCCGAGCTCTTCGCAATGCTGAAAGCTGCGGAGGTAGAAATCAAAAAGGAGCATCAAGTGTTGATGGTTAACAAAACCACTAGTTTCAAGAAAAAGGGCAAAGGGAAGAAGAAGGGGAACTTCAAGAAGAACGGCAAACAAGTTGCTGCTCAGGAGAAGAAACCCAAGTCTGGACCTAAGCCTGAAACTGAGTGCTTCTACTGCAAGCAGACTGGTCACTGGAAGCGGAACTGCCCCAAGTATTTGGCGGATAAGAAGGATGGCAAGGTGAACAAAGGTATATGTGATATACATGTTATTGATGTGTACCTTACTAATGCTCGCAGTAGCACCTGGGTATTTGATACTGGTTCTGTTGCTAATATTTGCAACTCGAAACAGGGGCTACGGATTAAGCGAAGATTGGCTAAGGACGAGGTGACGATGCGCGTGGGAAACGGTTCCAAAGTCGATGTGATCGCGGTCGGCACGCTACCTCTACATCTACCTTCGGGATTAATATTAGACCTAAATAATTGTTATTTGGTGCCAGCGTTAAGCATGAACATTATATCTAGATCTTGTTTGATGCGAGACGGTTATTCATTTAAATCAGAGAATAATGGTTGTTCTATTTATATGAGTAATATCTTTTATGGTCATGCACCCTTGAAGAGTGGTCTATTCTTATTGAATCTCGATAGTAGTAATACACATATTCATAATGTTGAAGCCAAAAGATGCAGAGTTGATAATGAAAGTGCAACTTATTTGTGGCACTGTCGTTTAGGTCATATCGGTATAAAGCGCATGAAGAAACTCCATACTGATGGACTTTTGGAACCACTTGATTATGAATCACTTGGTACTTGCGAACCGTGCCTCATGGGCAAGATGACTAAAACACCGTTCTCCGGTACTATGGAGAGAGCAACAGATTTGTTGGAAATCATACATACCGATGTATGTGGTCCGATGAATATTGAGGCTCGTGGCGGATATCGTTATTTTCTCACCTTCACAGATGATTTAAGCAGATATGGGTATATCTACTTAATGAAACATAAATCTGAAACATTTGAAAAGTTCAAAGAATTTCAGAGGGAAGTTGAAAATCATCGTAACAAGAAAATAAAGTTTCTACGATCTGATCGTGGAGGAGAATATTTGAGTTACGAGTTTGGTGTACATTTGAAAAACTGTGGAATAGTTTCACAACTCACGCCACCCGGAACACCACAGCGTAATGGTGTGTCCGAACATCATAATCGTACTTTACTAGATATGGTGCGATCTATGATGTCTCTTACTGATTTACCGCTATCATTTTGGGGTTATGCTTTAGAGACGGCCGCATTCACGTTAAATAGGGCACCATCAAAATCCGTTGAGACGACGCCTTATGAACTATGGTTTGGCAAGAAACCAAAGTTGTCGTTTCTGAAAGTTTGGGGCTGCGATGCTTATGTGAAAAAGCTTCAACCTGATAAGCTCGAACCCAAATCGGAGAAATGTGTCTTCATAGGATATCCAAAGGAAACTATTGGATACACCTTCTATCACAGATCCGAAGGCAAGACTTTTGTTGCTAAATTCGGAAACTTTCTTGAGAAGGAGTTTCTCTCGAAAGAAGTGAGTGGGAGGAAAGTAGAACTTGACGAGGTAACTGTACCTGCTCCCTTGTTGGAAAGTAGTACATCACAGAAAATTGTTTCTGCGACACCTACACCAATAAGTGAGGAAGTTAATGATAATGATCATGAAACTTCAGAACAAGATACTACTGAACCTCGTAGATCAACCAGAGTAAGATCCGCACCAGAGTGGTACGGTAATCCAGTTCTGGAAGTCATGCTACTAGATCATGATGAACCTACAAACTATGAAGAAGCGATGGTGAGCCCAGATTCCGCAAAGTGGCTTGAAGCCATGAAATCTGAGATGGGATCCATGTATGAGAACAAAGTATGGACTTTGGTTGACTTGCCCGATGATCGGCAAGCAATTGAGAATAAATGGATCTTCAAGAAGAAGACTGACGCTGATGGTAATGTTACTATCTACAAAGCTCGACTTGTCGCGAAAGGTTTTCGACAAGTTCAAGGGGTTGACTACGATGAGACTTTCTCACCCGTAGCGATGCTTAAGTCTGTCCGAATCATGTTAGCAATTGCTGCATTTTATGATTATGAAATTTGGCAGATGGATGTCAAAACTGCATTCCTGAATGGATTTCTGGAAGAAGAGTTGTATATGATGCAACTGGAAGATTTTGTCGATCCAAAGGGAGCTAACAAAGTGTGCAAGCTCCAGCGATCCATTTATGGACTGGTGCAAGCCTCTCAGAGTTGGAATAAACGTTTTGATAGTGTGATTAAAGCATTTGGTTTTATACAGACTTTCGGAGAAGCCTGTATTTACAAGAAAGTGAGTGGGAGCTCTGTAGCATTTCTGATATTATATGTGGATGACATATTACTAATTGGAAATGATATAGAATTTCTGGATAGCATAAAGGGATACTTGAATAAAAGTTTTTCAATGAAAGACCTCGGTGAAGCTGCTTACATATTAGGCATTAAGATCTATAGAGATAGATCAAGACGCTTAATTGGACTTCCACAAAGCACATACCTTGACAAAATTTTGAAGAAGTTCAAAATGGATCAAACAAAGAAAGGATTCTTGCCTGTGTTACAAGGTGTGAAGTTGAGTAAGACTCAATGCCCGACCACTGCAGAAGATAGAGAGAATATGAAAGATGTTCCCTATGCATCAGCCATAGGCTCTATCATGTATGCAATGCTGTGTACCAGACCTGATGTGTGCCTTGCTATAAGTTTAGCAGGGAGGTACCAAAGTAATCCAGGAGTGGATCACTGGACAGCGGTCAAGAACATCCTGAAATACCTGAAAAGGACTAAGGATATGTTTCTCGTATATGGAGGTGACAAAGAGCTCACCGTAAAAGGTTACGTTGATGCAAGCTTTGACACTGATCCGGACGATTCTAAATCGCAAACCGGATACGTGTTTACATTAAACGGTGGAGCTGTCAGTTGGTGCAGTTCTAAACAAAGCGTCGTAGCGGGATCTACATGTGAAGCGGAGTACATAGCTGCTTCAGAAGCAGCAAATGAAGAAGTCTGGATGAAGGAGTTCATATCCGATCTAGGTGTCATACCTAGTGCATCGGGTCCAATGAAAATATTTTGTGACAATACTAGTGCAATTGCCTTGGCAAAGGAATCCAGATTTCACAAAAGGACCAAACACATCAAGAGACGCTTCAATTCCATCCGGGATCTAGTCCAGGTGGGAGACTTAGAGATTTGCAAGATACATACGGATCTGAATGTTGCAGACCCGTTGACTAAGCCTCTTCCACGGGCAAAACATGATCAGCACCAAAGCTCCATGGGTGTTAGAATCATTACAGTGTAATCTAGATTATTGACTCTAGTACAAGTGGGAGACTGAAGGAAATATGCCCTAGAGGCAATAATAAAGTTATTATTTATTTCCTTATAATCATGATAAATGTTTATTATTCATGCTAGAATTGTATTAACCGGAAACATAATACATGTGTGAATACATAGACAAACAAAGTGTCACTAGTATGCCTCTACTTGACAAGCTCGTTAATCAAAGATGGTTATGTTTCCTAACCATGAACAATGAGTTGTTATTTGATTAACGAGGTCACATCATTAGTTGAATGATCTGATTGACATGACCCATTCCATTAGCTTAGCACCCGATCGTTTAGTATGTTGCTATTGCTTTTCTTCATGACTTATACATGTTCCTATGACTATGAGATTATGCAACTCCCGTTTACCGGAGGAACACTTTGGGTGCTACCAAACGTCACAACGTAACTGGGTGATTATAAAGGAGCATTACAGGTGTCTCCAAAGGTAGATGTTGGGTTGGCGTATTTCGAGATTAGGATTTGTCACTCCGATTGTCGGAGAGGTATCTCTGGGCCCTCTCGGTAATACACATCACATAAGCCTTGCAAGCATTACAACTAATATGTTAGTTGTGAGATGATGTATTACGGAACGAGTAAAGAGACTTGCCGGTAACGAGATTGAACTAGGTATTGGATACCGACGATCGAATCTCGGGCAAGTAACATACCGATGACAAAGGGAACAACGTATGTTGTTATGCGGTCTGACCGATAAAGATCTTCGTAGAATATGTAGGAGCCAATATGGGCATCCAGGTCCCGCTATTGGTTATTGACCGGAGACATGTCTCGTTCATGTCTACATTGTTCTCGAACCCGTAGGGTCCGCACGCTTAAGGTTACGATGACAGTTATATTATGAGTTTATGCATTTTGATGTACCGAAGGTTGTTCGGAGTCCCGGATGTGATCACGGACATGACGAGGAGTCTCGAAATGGTCGAGACGTAAAGATTGATATATTGGAAGCCTATGTTTGGATATCGGAAGTGTTCCGGGTGAAATCGGGATTTTACCGGAATACCGGGAGGGTTACCGGAACCCCCCGGGAGCTATATGGGCCATAGTGGGCCTTGGTGGAAAAGAGAAGGGGCTGCCCTAGATGGGCTGTGCACCTCCCCCTTCCCCTAGTCCTATTAGAACTAGGAGAGGTGGCCAGCCCCCTCCTCCTCTTTTCCCCCTCCGCGAATCCTATTCCAACAAGGATTGGGGGGGGGAATCCTACTCCCAGAGGGAGTAGGACTCTCCTGGCGCCTCCTCCTTGGCCGGCCAGCCTCCCCCCTCTACTCCTTTATATACGGAGGCAGGGGACACCTCTAGACACACAAGTTGATCCACGTGATTTATTCCTTAGCCGTGTGCGGTGCCCCCTGCCACCATATACCTCGATAATACTGTAGCGGAGTTTAGGCGAAGCCCTGCTGCTGTAGTTCATCAAGATCGTCACCACGCCGTCGTGCTGACGGAACTCTTCCCCGACACTTTGCTGGATCGGAGTCTGGGGATCGTCATCGAGCTGAACGTGTGCTCGAACTCGAAGGTGCCGTAGTTTCGGTGCTTGATCGGTTGGATCGTGAAGACGTACGACTACTTCCTCTACGTCGTGTCATCGCTTCCGCAGCCGGTCTGCGTTGGGTACGTAGACAACACTCTCCCCCTCGTTGCTATGCATCACATGATCTTGCGTGTGCGTAGGAATTTTTTTGAAATTACTACGAAACCCAACAGTATCGGGATATGCAATGAATCAAGAGTGACATATATGAAAGAATTATGAATGGTGGCTTTGCCACAAATACGATGTCAACTACATGATCATGGTAGCAATATGACAATGATGGAGCATGTCATAATAAACGGAACGGTGGAAAGTTGCATGGTAATATATCTCGGAATGGCTATGGAAATGCCATGATAGGTAGGTATGGTGGCTGTTTTGAGGAAGGTATATGGTGAGTGTATGATACCGGCAAAAAGTGCGCGGTATTAGAGAGGCTAGCAATGGTGGAAGGATGGGGAAAAGTGCATATAATCAATGGACTCAACATTAGTCATAAAGAACTCATATACTTATTGCAAAAATCAAGAAGTTATCAAAGAAAAGTATTACACGCATGCTCCTAGGGGGATAGATTGGTAGGAAAAGACCATCGCTCGTCCCCGACCGCCACTCATAAGGAAGACAATCAATAAATAAATCATGCTCCGACTTCAGCATAGAACGGTTCACCATACGTGCATGCTACGGGAATCACAAACTTTAACACAAGAATTTCTCAAATTCACAACTACTCAACTAGCATGACTCTAATATCACCATCCCCATGTCTCAAAACAATTATCAAGCATCAATCTTTTCTTAGTATTCAACGCACTCAAAAGAAAGTTTCACAAATCTTGAATACCAAGCATATTATTATTAAGAAAATTACCATGCTATTAAGACTCTCAAAATAATCTAAGTGAAGCATGAGAGATCAATAGTTTCTTTAAAACAAATCCACCACCGTGCTCTAAAAGATCTAAGTGAAGCACATAGAGAAAAATTATAACGCTCAAAAGATATAAGTGAAGCACATAGAGCAAAACTACATAGCTCAAAAGATATAAGTGAAGCACATAGAGTATTCTATAAAATTCTAATTCATGTATGGCTCTCTCAAAAGGTGTGTACAGCAAGTATCATTGTGGCACACTAACAAACAAAGACACAAATAATACAAGACGCTCCAAGCAAAACACATATCATGTTGGTGAATAAAAATATAGCTCCAAGTAAATTACCGATGGAAGTAGACGAAAGAGGGGATGCCTTCCGGGGCATCCCCAAGCTTTGACTTTTTGGTGTCCTTAGATTATCTAGGGGTGCCATGGGCATCCCCAAGCTTAGGCTCTTGCCACTCCTTGTTCCATAATCCATCAAAAGAATTCACCCAAAACTTGAAAACTTCACAACACAAAACTCAATAGAAATCTCATGAGCTCCGTTAGAGAAAGAAAACAAAAGACCACTTCAAGGTACTGTAATGAACTCATTATTTATTTATATTGGTGTTAAACCTACTGTATTCCAACTTCTTTATGTATTATAAACTATTTTACTAGCCATAGATTCATCAAAATAAGTAAACAACACACGAAAAACAGAATCTGTCAAAAACAGAACAGTCTGTAGTAATCTGTAACTAACGCAAACTTCTGGAACTCCAAAAAATCTACCAAAATTGGACGACCTAGAAAATTTGTTTATTGATCAGCAGCAATTGGAATCAGTATTTTATCACGTTCTGGTGATTTTTAATAATTCGGCCACTAAACGCAAAGTTTCTGGAAATTACAGCAAGGTCAAATAACTATCATCCAAGAAGATCCAATAGGTCTAACTTGGTACAAACACTAATTAAAACACAAAACCACATCCAAAGAGAAGGTAGATGGGTTATTTATTCCCAAACATAAGAAAAACACAAAAAACTAAAAAATAAAATTGGGTTGCCTCCCAACAAGCGCTATCGTTTAACGCCCCTAGCTAGGCATAAAAGCGAGGATAGATCTAGGTATTTCCTTCTTCGGTAGGCAATCCATAAGTAGCTCTCATGATAGTTTCATATGGCAATTTTATTTTATTTCTAGGAAAGTGTTCCATGCCCTTTTTTAATGGAAGTGGAATCTAATATTCCCTTCCTTCATATCAATAATCGCACCAACCGTTCTAAGGAAAGGTCTACCAAGAATAATAGGGCAAGAAGGATTGCAATCTATATCAAGAACGATGAAATCTACGGGAACATAATTCCTATTTGTAACAATAAGAACATCATTAATCCTTCCCATAGGTTTCTTAATAGTGGAATCCGCAAGATGCAAGTTTAGAGAGCAATCACCAAAGTCACAGAAATCTAGCAAATCACACAAAGTTTTGGGGATAGTGGAAACACTAACACCCAAATCACACAAAGCATAAAACTCATGATCTTTAATTTTAATCTTAATAGTTGGTTCCCACTCATCATAGAGTTCTCCAGGGATAGAAACTTTCAACTCAAGTTTTTCTTCATAAGATTGCATCAAGGCATCAACAATATGTTGAGTAAAGGCTTTCTTTTGGCTATAAGCATGAGGAGAATTTAGCACGGATTGCAACAAGGAAATACAATCAATTAAAGAGCAACTTTCATAATTAAATTCCTTGAAATCCAATATAGTGGGTTTAGCAACATCTAGATTTTTATTTCTTTCAATCCCACTTTCATCAATTTCATCATAGAGATCTAAATACTCCGAATTTTTAGAACGCCTTCTAGGTAAAGGAAGATCATATTCAGTTTCATCAAGATTCATATTGCAAAACAAAAATTTGATAGGGGACACATCAATAACTTTTAGATCTTCATCTTGATTTTCATAGGAATTGGAAGAACACGCTTTAATAAAGGCATCTTTGGAAGCACGCATCCTAGCGGTTCTTTCCTTGCACTCATCAATGGAAATTCTCATGGCTTTGAGAGACTCATTGATATCATGTTTAGGAGGAATAGATCTAAGCTTTAAATAATCAACCTCAAGAGAAATTCTATCAACGTTCCTAGCCAAATCATCAACTTTAAGCAATTTCTCTTCAAGCAAAGCATTAAAATTCTTTTGTGAATTCATAAACTCTTTAACACTATTCTCAAATTCAGAGGGCATCTTATTAAAATTTCCATAAGAGTTGTTGTAGGAATTTCCATAATTATTAGAAGAATTACTAGGATAAGGCCTAGGATTAAAATTCCCTCTATACGCGTTGTTACCAAAATTATTCCTACCAACAAAATTCACATCCATAGATTCATTGTTATTCTCAATCAAAGTAGACAACGGCATATCATTAGGATCAGAAGAAGCACTCTTAGTAGCAAATAATTTCATAAGTTCATCCATCTTTCCACTCAAAACATTAATTTCTTCTATCGCATGCACTTTTTTATTAGAAGATCTTTCAATATGCCATTGAGAATAATTAACCATAATATTATCTAGGAGTTTAGTAGCATCTCCTAAAGTGATTTCCATAAAAGTACCTCCCACGGCCGAATCTAAAAGATTTCTAGAAGCAAAATTCAATCTGGCATAAAAATTTTGTATAATCATCCACAAATTCAAACCATGAGTAGGGCAATTACGTATCATTAATTTCATTCTCTCCCAAGCTTGTGCAACATGTTCATGATCAAGTTGCTTAAAATTCATAATATCGTTTCTGAGAGAGATGATCTTAGCGGGAGGAAAATACTTAGAGATAAAAGCATCTTTGCACTTGTTCCAAGAATCAATACTATTTTTAGGCAAAGACGAAAACCAAGCTTTAGCACGATCTCTAAGCGAAAAAGGAAATAGCTTCAATTTAACAACATCATTATCGACATCTTTTTTCTTTTGTATATTACATAAATCAACGAAACTATTCAGATGAGTAGCGGCATCTTCACTAGGAAGGCCCGCGAATTGATCTTTCATAACAAGATTCAACAAAGCAGTATTGATTTCACAAGATTCAGTGTTGGCAAGAGGAGCAATCGGAGTGCTAAGGAAATCATTATTATTAGTATTGGTGAAGTCACACAATTTGGTAGTATCTTGAGCCATCACGACAGACAAGCAATCCAACACACGAGCAAACAAAAGGCAAGCGAGAAAAAGGCAGACGGAAAAAGAGAAGTGGAGAAGGAGAAAGAGATTTGGAAAGAGAAGGCAAATAAAACAGCAAGGGTGAAGTAGGGGAGAGGAAAACGAGAGGCAAATGGCAACTAATGTAATGCGAGAGATAGGGATTGTGATGGGTACTTGGTATGTTGACTTTTTGCGTAGACTTCCCCGGCAACGGCGCCAGAAATTCTTCTTGCTACCTCTTGAGCTTGCGTTGGATTTCCCCGAAGACGAGAGGATGATGCAGCAGAGTAGCGTAAGTATTTCCCTCAGTTTTTGAGAACCAAGGTATCAATCCAGTAGGAGGCCACGCTCAAGTCCCTCGTACCTACACAAAACGATAGCTCCTCGCAACCAACGCGATTAGGGGTTGTCAATCCCTTCATGGTCACTTACGAGAGTGAGATCTGATAGAGATGATAGATAATATTTTTGGTATTTTTGATATAGAGATGCAAAGTGAAAAGTAAAAGGCAAAGTAATAAAGCAAAGCAAGATTAAAGTGATGGAGATTGATATGATGAGAATAGACCCGGGGGCCATAGGTTTCACTAGTGGCTTCTCTCAAGAGCATAAGTATTCTACGGTGGGTGAACAAATTACTGTTGAGCAATTGACAGAATTGAGCATAGTTATGAGAATATCTAGGTATGATCATGTATATAGGCATCACGTCCGTGACAAGTAGACCGACTCCTGCCTGCATCTACTACTATTACTCCACTCATTGACCGCTATTCAGCATGCATCTAGAGTATTAAGTTAAAAACAGAGTAACGCCTTAAGCAAGATGACATGATGTAGAGAGATAAATTCATGCAATATGAAATAAACCCCATCTTGTTATCCTCGATGGCAACGATACAATACGTGCCTTGCTGCCCCTTCTGTCACTAGGAAAGGACACCGCAAGATCGAACCCAAAGCTAAGCACTTCTCCCATGGCAAGAACTACCAATCTATTCGGCCAAACCAAACGGATAATTCGAAGAGACTTGCAAAGATAACCAATCATACATAAAAGAATTAAGAGAAGATTCAAATATTATTCATAGATAGACTTGATCATAAACCCACAATTCATCGGTCTCAACAAACACACCGCAAAAAGAAGATTACATCGTATAGATCTCCACGAGAGAGGGGGAGAACATTGTATTGAGATCCAAAAAGAGAGAAGAAGCCATCTAGCTACTAACTATGGACCCGAAGGTCTAAGGTAAACTACTCACACTTCATCGGAGAGGCTATGATGATGTAGAAGCCCTCCGTGATGACGGCTCTCTCCGGCGGAGCTCGGGAACAGGCCCCAAGATGGGATCTCGTGGATAAAGAAATTTGCGGCGGTGGAATTAGGTTTTTGGCTCCGTATCTGTTTGTTTGGGGATACGTAGGTATATATAGGAGGAAGAAGTACGTCTGTGGAGCTCCGAGGGGCCCACGAGGCAGGGGGCGCGCCCTAAGGGGGGGCCCACCCTTGTGACCGCCTCTCTGATGCCTTGGCGTAGGGTCCAAGTCTCCTGGATCACGTTCGGTGAGAAAATCACGTTCCCGAAGGTTTCATTCCGTTTGGACTCCGTTTGATATTCCGTTTCTTCGAAACACTGAAATAGGCAAAAAACATCAATTCTGGGCTGGGCCTCCGGTTAATAGGTTAGTCCCAAAAATAATATAAGAGTGGAAAATAAAGCCCAATATAGTCCAAAACAGCAGATAATATAGCATGGAGCAATCAAAAATTATACATACATTGGAGACGTATCAGGGGGGCGCGCCCTCCACCCTCGTGGGCCCCCTGTTGCTCCACCGACGTACTCCTTCCTCCTATATATACCTATGTACCCCCAAATGATCAGATATGGAGCCAAAAACTTAATTCCACCGTCGCAACCTTCTGTACCCATGAGATCCCATCTTGGGGCCTGTCGGTGTCAAAACCGGCGGATCTCGGGTAGGGGGTCCCGAACTGTGCGTCTAGGCCGGATGGTAACAGGAGGCAAGGAACACGATGTTTTACCCAGGTTCGGGCCCTCTTGATGGAGGTAAAACCCTACGTCCTGCTTGATTAATATTGATGATATGGGTAGTACAAGAGTAGATCTACCACGAGATCAAGGAGGCTAAACCCTAGAAGCTAGCCTATGGTATGTTGTTGTATCTTGGAGTTGTCCTACGGACTAAAACCCTCCGGTTTATATAGACACCGGAGAGGGTTAGGGTTACACAAAGTCGGTTACAATGGTAGGAGATCTTGAATATCCGCATCGCCAAGCTTGCCTTCCACGCCAAGGAAAGTCCCATCCGGACACGGGACGAAGTCTTCAATCTTGTATCTTCATAGTCTTGGAGTCTGGCTGAAGGTATAGTCCGGCTACCCGGACACCCCCTAATCCAGGAGTCCCTCAGTAGCCCCCGAACCAGGCTTCAATGACGATGAGTCCGGCGCGCAGATTGTCTTCGGCATTGCAAGGCGGGTTCTTCTCCAAATTCCGTGTACCTGTTGAATAATGTCCGATTTTTATAATGTAGCGCTCCTTGGCTTCCACGCCCAATAATGGCTGTCTTCCACGTGTCAAACGAATGCGAAAAGTCTGGGTGTTTTTATATTTACACCCCTAGACGCGCAAATGAGCTGCATATTTAAAGGAATGGGGATTTTAGATCCAAACCACACCTCCTCCCCTCCACGAGTGTTCATCAGAGCGCATCTGACAAAGGTCCATTCCAACATGGACAGCCGTCGCAACTCCTCCCCTCGTCCTTCCAGCCCTAAGCCCGGAGATTGGGAGAGATGCTCCATCCCGCATAGCGAGCTAGTGTTGCTCCAGACTAAGGGATTCCTCCCCCGGCCTATATGGTTCCGGTTCGAGCCGGACTCGCCACCTATAATGGCGGAGAGCAAGCGGAGGGCGCCCCCAATCCCTCCAAAGGGGAGCGGGTATGCCTCGTCCCTTATCTAATAAGAGGACTTGGATTCCCAATTCATCCGTTTCTCCGAGGGCTTCTGGAGTTCTATGGACTCCAGCTTCACAACCTCACGCCTGCCTCTATATTGCATATCGCAGGCTTCGTAGCCCTTTGCGAGCTATTTTTGGGTGTTGAGGCTCATTTCGCGCTATGGAAGAGGCTATTCTGCCTGGTGCCCCGTTCTCAGAAGGGGTCAATATATCAAGTGGGCAGAGCCGAAGTGTGGCGCATCAGCGGGACTGGATATCTATCCGGAACCCCGAAGAAGGCGTCCGAGGACTGGCCTTCAGAATGGTTTTATATGGAGGATGTCCCACTGCCGGACCCTATCCTGGTCGGTCTCCCCGAATTCAACAATGCTCCCTTAAAGAAACGCTTAAGCTGGCGTCCACGGGGCTCTCGAAGAGAAAGTGACAGGGACGCCCTTTACCTGATGGGCCGGATAAGACTATTGGCTCATTCCGGACTAACCATGATTGGAGTCATGGCCGCATGCATTATGCGGGGGGTGCAGCCGCTTCAGTATAGAGGCCACCCCATGTGGGATTTTAACGGGGAGGATGACACCACCCGTTACAGTCGTAAGGGGCCGGCCTCAGCTGCCGCTCTAGTTAAGATCTTATCCTCTTTGTACAAGGGAGAAGAGGAGGAATTCCTCCGCGTCAACCCGCAGGGCGGATTTACTATGTACAATCCTCCGAGTTGGGTAAGCGGACAATTTCGCTCGCCCATCCGTTTCGTATTCCCATGATTAAATATGTAGTCTGACAACTTCAATGCAGGAACTGCATCAGGAAGTAAAGGATATAAAAAGCCGTCCTCCACAGCCCGAGGATCCAGAACGGTCCCTTGATCCGGACTCCAAAGAGGATCCAGACATATCTATGGAGCTGATTGATGGGGTATTTCATCAGCTGAGCAAGGACGATACTTTGGTGGCCATTACGGCCGATTACCCAGGGTTAATCCCGGCCTCCCAGGTAACAGAGATCGGAGTCTCATCCCCTTGAGAAGGAATCCATTCTCACGCATTTCAGTTTTCCTAACAACAACCGTGTTTTGCAGGGGAGGTTTCCGAGGCGGGAGGCCGAACCTGCGGCGGCTAGCCAACGAGGGGCCGCAGGGCCCCGTGGGGTAAAAAGGAATGTAGTCCGGACTGAGACGCTGGCGCAGAGGTATAGCGCACCATCTTTTTTCCCTGGTGTTATTCCTTCAGGGCATATTAACGTTCATGCTCTCTTCAGGACGAAGAGACCTCGCCGGACTATATCCGGAGAGGTTGCCAATCGCGCCTCCACCAGCCAGGCTCCAACGCCTGGCCCGGAAGCGGAAGCGAACACAAGGCGCGCACCGGACGCTCCTCCGACAGAGGATGCGGACAGGCTGTCTGCCACCAATTCCGAGGTGGAGAGTGCCATGAACCACAGGCGTCGCCGGACAGTTCTTCGCGACGCTTGTTTCTCCCAAGAGGCATTGGATGCCTTCAATTCGGGAGACGCGTACCTCCGTGCCGCTCAAAATGGTTTAGCCAGAGCCACGGAGCAATATGTAAAAGACATACGGGTAAGAAAATTTTGGTAAATATATATATATCAGTAGCCCCTGAGACTTGAAATAGGTAGAATAACTGATTTAAGGATCATTTGTTATGCAGGTTCTTACAGAGAAGAATACTGTACTGTCCCAGGAGCTGGAAGAGTGCAAAGCCCAACTTGAGGTCGCACTAGCCGCGGCAGGGGAGCCCAAAGAGACCCCCTCTGGTAAGATACACTTCGAAAGATGAGTATTTTGCGAAGTGCGGCATGGGTGTAAATCTGACAAATCATATTGCAGATGGCGCCGGACTGGATCCGGAAAAGCAACAACTTCTAAGCCAGTTAGAGACTGGGGAGAGCGTGTTGACAAAGGTGAGGCAGGAGAAGAATGATCTTCAGGATGCCAACACCAAGCTGGGCGTTGAACTAAAAGATGTTTGTGCCCAGCTGTCGGACTCCACTAAGGAGAATCGACGGCTTCGACGCGGCATGTATAGTAAGTGCTTAAACGAACTCTGAAAAAAAGTTCGGCGAGGAAGTCAAATAACAGAGTTATGTCTGTAGGTATCCTAACAGGTCGTCCTGCAGAGGAGATGCCCAGTTCAATGGGTGACCTTCTTCCCGAGCTCTCGCAAGTGCATGAGCGAGTTCGGCAGGCGATGCAAGGCATTGCCCAAGCCTTATGGCCATCCCTCCCCAGGCTCAAGGGCCTTGGAGAGCTTGCGGAGAAGCTGAAGGGAGCACGGCGGCGCTTCCGGTTGTGGAAGATATCGGCCTGCCGCCAAGGCGCTAGGGAGGCATGGGCCATGGTGAAGACGCGGTACACGAAGGCTGACCCGAACCACATGGCCGAGGTCGGACCTGTAGGGCCTGATGGGAAGGAGATCCCTGTAAGCTTAGTATACGGCCAAGTAGAATTGGCCGCAAAGTATTCCCAGCAGGACTGTAAATTAGACAGCCTGTTAGATGGTATTGAAGAGGAATACAATCAGTCAGAGTGACTATGTAATTTTTAATTGACATGTGTAATGCCTTCTAGCCGGATTGTAGATCGTTTGTCGTTGCCGACCTTTTCGCTTCGACCTCGGGACCTGACGATCCGGAGTGTGTCCGAATACCCTAGCGGTTATGTAAGAACCGGGGTATGCATGGAGACCAGGCATAGGGGTCATTAGTGCTTTATCATACAAGTGCCCAACTAGTTATGTTATATTACATGGTTAGTAAGAAACATCTTTCAGAGAGAATAGTTCCATTAGGGGTTCCTTTCTCTGGGAGGCATGCCCTAAAGTGCATGTCCGGACTGCAAACGCAGGAAGAGCATCTGGGGGCATATATATAAATAAGAAAAAAGGTCATCTTTTAGTTCATCGACCGAATATTCCCTTAAGAACGCTAGCTTTCGGCTTCACCCAGTCTGAGGTACACGTCCGGCTAATCCGGCAGTAACAATCGCAGAGGTGCTCCCTTTACTGCCTAGCCGAACAATCGGGAACGTAGGGGTAAGCACAGGAGCCAGGCAACCTAGCTCGGCCAAAACTTAAGTCATATCGATGCATATAATGGTGAAGAAAAGGTACATGCGGAAGTTTGACACATGTGTTGGGCGTGAAGCCCGTATAAATAAGCTTCTGTTAAAGAAGCCCCCAGGTTTAGTGAGCGCGGGTAGCGCGTTACTTGATGAGCCTTTAAGGGCTATAAGAAAGAAAAAAAAGAAAGGGGGGAAGGAGAGGAATGTAAGACAGAAAATGTAAAAAATGGACAGGGGGAGGAGACGAACACAGAGTCCGGCGCTAGGCATAGAATCTTCGGAGACGGGCTGCGTTCCATGGGCTCGGCTCGAGTCGGTTATCCGATGCATCTCACAGACGGTATGCTCCACCAGTCAGGACTTGGTCGATTATGAAGGGACCTTCCCACTTGGGCTTGAGTTTGTCCTTTTTCTTATCCGGCAGGCGTAGAACTAGTTCGCCAACATTGTAATTTTTGGCCCGTACTTCTCTGCTTTGATATCTTCGAGCCTGCTGTTGATAGAATGCGGAACAGGCTTTTGCCACATCACGCTCCTCCTCCAAGGCGTCCAAGCTGTCCTGCCGATCGAGCTCGGCTTCTCTTTCTTTGTACATGCGCACTCGAGGTGAGTCATGAATTATGTCGCAAGGCAGAACTGCCTCTGCGCCGTACACCATAAAGAATGGTGTGTATCCGGTGGTGCGATTCGGCATGGTCCGCAGCCCCCAGAGTACGGAGTCGAGCTCCTCTACCCAGTGCGTGTTAGATTCCTTGAGGGACCGCACTAATCTGGGTTTGATGCCGCTCATGATAAGACCATTTGCACGTTCGACCTGGCCGTTAGTTTGTGGGTGATAGACGAAAGCATAATCGAGCTTGATGCCCATGTTTTTGCACCGGAGTTTTACCTCATCGGCCGTAAAGTTCGTGCCGTTATCAGTGATGATGTTGTGGGGGACGCCGTAACGGTGTACGACCCCGGATATAAAGTCTATCACCGGTACGGATTCGGCCGTCTTAACAGGCTTGGCTTCTATCCATTTGGTGAACTTATCCACCATGACCAGTAAGTATTTTTTCTTGTTAGTTCCCCCTTTAAGGGGTCCAACCATGTCAAGCCCCCAGACCGCGAAGGGCCAAGTGATGGGGATAGTTTGGAGGGCGGTAGGTGGCATATGGCTTTGGTTTGCAAAAAGATGGCAACCGACGCATTGTTGGACCAAGTCATGAGCGTCTGCCCGGGCCGTCGGCCAATAAAAGCCTGTACGGAAAGCCTTGCTTACAAGGGACCGAGCTGCAGCGTGATGACCACCGAGTCCGGCATGAATTTCAGCCAGCAGTTTCCGCCCTTCCTCTTTGGAGATGCACCTTTGAAGGACTCCGGTAGTGCTTTTCTTATAAAGCTCTCCCTCATGGACTTTATAGGCTTTAGATCGCCGCACTATGCAGCGTGCCTCGTTTTGGTCCTCTGGGAGTTCCTGCCTAGTAAGGTAGGCTAGGAATGGTTCTGTCCACGGGGCGATGACGGCCATTATTGCGTGGGCTGAAGTTGTAATTTCATTGGCAGAGCCTCCAATTATGTCAGATTGTTCGACGTCGGACAGTGTGGTTGGGTTCGGGCTGGTATTGCCAGGTTCCCCTTCCCATGCTACGGAAGGCTTGAACAGCCTTTCCAAGAAGATGTTGGGGGGGACTGCATCGCGTTTTGCACTGATGCGTGCCAGGACGTCTGCCGCCTGATTGTTTTCTCGGGTTATGTGGTGAAATTCGAGCCCCTTGAACCGAGCTGACATTTTTAGGACGGCATTGCGGTAAGCCGCCATTTTGGGATCCTTGGCATCGAAGTCTCCATTTATTTGGGATATCGCGAGGTTCAAATCCCCGCGCACCTCTAGGCGTTGAATGCCCATGGATACTGCCATCCGGAGGCCATGTAAAAGGGCCTCATATTCGGCTGCATTGTTGGAGTCCGTGTACATAATCTGGAGTACATATTGAACTGTATCTCCTGTGGGGGATGTCAAAACGACGCCAGCCCCTAGTCCGGCCAACATTTTGGAGCCATCGAAATGCATGATCCAATTTGAGTATGTGCCGTACTCTTTAGGGAGTTCGGCCTCCGTCCATTCTGCGACGAAGTCAGCCAAAACTTGCGACTTGATAGCGCGCCGTGGCTTATAAGTTATGTCAAACGGGAGGAGCTCGATGGCCCATTTTGCAATCCGGCCTGTTGCGTCGCGGTTGTTTATAATATCGTTGAGTGGTACTTCCGATGCTACTGTGATTGAACACTCTTGAAAGTAGTGTCGTAGCTTCCGGGATGCCATGAATACCGCATATGCAATCTTTTGATAATGTGGGTACCGTGATTTGCATGAAGTGAGGACAGTGGACACGTAGTAAACCGGCTTTTGAAGGGGGAATTTGTGTCCATTCGTTTCCCGCTCGACGACGAGTACTGCGCTGACAACTTGATGGGTTGCTGCAATGTACAATAGCATTGGTTCGCCGATGTTTGGCGCGGCCAGGACTGGGTTTGTTGCCAATATGGCTTTTATTTCACTGAGTCCGGCCGTGGCGGCATCCGTCCACTCGAAGTGTTCGATGCGCTGAAGGAGGCGATAGAGGGGTAGTGCCTTTTCTCCCAAACGGAAGATAAAGAGGCTTAAAGCCGCCACGCATCAGTTTGTTTTTGTATTTGTTTGAGGTCCTTTGGGATATCCAATTGTGACAAAGCTCGGATCTTGGCTGGATTTGCTTCGATTCCTCTACCGGATACAATGAAGCCCAAGAGCTTTCCGGCTGGAACGCCGAAAACGCATTTTTCTGGGTTTAGCTTGATGTCATATGTTCGGAGGTTATCAAATGTAAGCCTCAATCGTCTACTAGAGATTCGACATGTCTTGTTTTTACGACCACATCATCCACGTATGCCTCCACTGTTTTGCCGATCTGGTTTGCCAGACATGTCTGAATCATGCGCTGATACGTTGCGCCGGCATTTTTGAGCCCAAAAGGCATTGTGTTGAAGCAGAATGGGCCGTATGGGGTGATGAATGCTGTTGCGGCTTGGTCTGACTCGGCCATCTTGATTTGATGGTAGCCAGAGTATGCGTCGAGGAAGCACAACGAATCGTGTCCTGCAGTGGCGTCAATAATTTGATCGATGTGGGCGAGGGGGAAGGGATCCTTTGGGCAAGCCTTGTTAAGGTCTTTAAAATCAACGCACAGGCGCCAGGATTTTTCCTTCTTTGGTACCATCACTAGGTTTGCTAGCCAGTCCGAATGCTTTATATCTCTGATGAATCCGGCCTCTAATAGTTTGGCTAGCTCCTCTCCCATTGCCTGTCTCTTGGGTTCAGAGAAACGCCGAAGGGCTTGTTTGACAGGTTTGAATCCTTTTAGGATATTTAAGCTGTGTTCGGCCAGCCCGCGTGGGATTCCTGGCATGTCTGAAGGGTGCCAGGCAAAAATGTCCCGGTTCTCACGTAGGAACTCTCGCAGTGCGGTGTCTACATCAGGGTTTAATCGTGCCCCGATGGAAGCTGTTTTATTGGGGTCCGTTGGATGGACCTGGAATTTGACTATTTCATCCGCTGGCTTGAAGGAGGTGGACTTGGATCTTTTGTCGAGTATCACATCGTCCCTGTTTACCGTGGAGTGCAGCGTAGTCAGTTCCTCAGCCGCTAGGGCTTCGGACAGTGCCTCAAGGGCCAATGCGCCTGTCTTGTTTTCGGTGCGGAGTGCTATGTCCGGATCAATAGCGAGAGTGATGATTCTGTTCGGCCCGGGCATCTTGAGCTTCATGTACCCGTAATGGGGTATTGCTTGGAAGATTGTAAACGCTTCCCGCCCTAGCAGAGCGTGGTATCCGCTACTGAACGGGGCCATCTGGAATGTGACCTCTTCGGACCTATAATTATCCGGCGTGCCGAACACCACATCTAGTGTGATTTTTCCTGTACAGCGTGCTTCCCGACTGGGGATTATTCCTCTAAAGGTTGTGCTGCTTCACTCAATGCGGTTCCAGTCTATTTCCATTTTTTGAAGGGTTTCCTCATAAATGAGGTTCAATCCGCTGCCTCCGTCCATGAGCACCTTGGTGAGGCGAAAGCCGTCCACTATTGGATTGAGGACCGATGCGGCTAGTGCTCGAGCTGTTCGGAATTTAGGTTCATCACTGGCATTAAAAGTAATGGCCGTGTCGCTCCATGGGTTTATTGTTGCTACTTGATAGACTTCGGCGAGGCTGCGGAATGTCCTTTTTCGCATATTATTCGATGCAAAAGTCTCGAAGACTGTTAAGACTATACTGGAGTCCCTGAGGTGGCTTTCTGCGGCCTCCAGAATTAGGAGATCTTCGCCCCTTTTGGCCACCTGCCGGAGTATCCAACATGCTCTAAGGCTGTGAGTTGGTGTGGCGTCCTCTGTACTATGAATTTTACAGGGTCCATTAAGCCATCCCTCTAGTACGGTTCCATGCCCTATAAAGGGTTTTGGTTTTTTGGTTTTTAACCCGGGTGTCTGATGATGATGCACCCTTTTATTTTGGACGAGGTTTCTATTCAGGGCCGGATTGTCCCAAAATTTAATTTTGGTTTTCCAGGCGCTTTCCATCGCACAGTACTTTTGTACTATGGATGCCAAGTCAGCGAAGCGTGTAATATCATGACGGCCTATGGCGTTGAGGATTCCTTTGTCCGTGCAAATATTGCAGAAGATTGAGATTGCGTCTTCCTCACGGCAGTCCTTTATCCTGTTCATAACCAGGAGGAACCTTGCCCAGTAATGATGTACTGTTTCTTCGGGCTTTTGCCTGATTTGGGATAGATCGCTTATGTTCCGGTGGGTGGGTGGAATTAAATCCGAACCCTCACCCAATCTGAGACTCAGAGGCCAAGGAGTTTCCAAACTCTGAAGTTTGGATTCTTGGATGTTGTCCAGTGAATCTAGCCCGTTGCCTGATTCTAAGTTCAGGTCTTAGGTTACATCCTCCCCTCCGCGGGTATCCGGCTTGGAGGGATCGGGAATCCGGACGTAGCTAGTCCTTAAGATAGATGAAGGGTCGCCGCACTGTGCCTCTACCACGGCAACGTGATGGGTGACTCGGGGAGAATTAATCTCTCTTAGATCGGGTTTAAGCCCAACCTGGTCATAATCCGTAGTGACCCCCAAGGCGGCGATGCGATCCAAGAGTTCGTTTACGGAAGAGAGCTCCATTGGATCTAACTGCTCGACGAGTTCCGAGCTGACGTGAAGATTGCTTTTGATGACCCGAGAGGTCACCGTCGGTGCAACTGCCGAACAGGCGGTCATGAGAAACCACCTAGCCGGGGAGTTTGGCCGACAGCCAAGGCTCCCTTAGTAACGGCGCCGTCTTTGAAGACGGGAAGAGACATCCTTCCTGATTGCGACGGCACAGAGGAACTCTCAATGAAAGCACCAATGTCGATGTCAAAACCGGCGGATCTCGGGTAGGGGGTCCCGAACTATGCGTCTAGGCCGGATAGTAACAGGCGGCAAGGAACACGATGTTTTACCCGGGCCCTCTTGATGGAGGTAAAACCCTACATCCTGCTTGATTAATATTGATGATATGGGTAGTACAAGAGTAGATCTACCACGAGATCAAGGAGGCTAAACCCTAGAAGCTAGCCTATGGTATGATTGTTGTATCTTGGAGTTGTCCTACGGACTAAAACCCTCCGGTTTATATAGACACCAGAGAGGGTTAGGGTTACACAAAGTCGGTTACAATGGTAGGAGATCTTGAATATCCGCATCGCCAAGCTTGCCTTCCACGCCAAGGAAAGTCCCATCCGGACACGGGACGGAGTCTTCAATCTTGTATCTTCATAGTCCTGGAGTCCGGCTGAAGGTATAGTCCGGCTACCAGGACACCCCCTAATCCAGGACTCCCTCAGGGCCTGTTCCGGAGCTCCACCGGAGGGGGCATCCATCACGGAGGGCTTCTACATCAACACCATAGCCTCTCCGATGAAGTGTGAGTAGTTTACCTCAGACCTTCGGGTCCATAGTTAGTAGCTAGATGGCTTCTTCTCTCTTTTTAGATCTGAATACAATGTTCTCCCCCTCTCTCGTGGAGATCTATTCGATGTAATCTTCTTTTTGCGGTGTGTTTGTTGAGACCGATGAATTGTGGGTTTATGATCAAGATTATCTATGAACAATATTTGAATCTTCTCTGAATTCTTTTATGTATGATTGGTTATCTTTGCAAGTCTCTTCGAATTATCAGTTTGGTTTGGCCTACTAGATTGATCTTTCTTTCAATGGGAGAAGTGCTTAGCTTTGGGTTCAATCTTGCGGTGTCCTTTCCTAGTGACAGTAGGGGCAGCAAGGCACGTATTGTATTGTTGCCATCGAGGATAACAAGATGGGTTTTTTTATCATATTGCATGAATTTATCCCTCTACATCATGTCATCTTGCTTAAGGCGTTACTCTATTTTCATGAACTTAATACTCTAGATGCATGCTGGATAGCGGTCTATGAGTGGAGTAATAGTAGTAGATGCAGGCAGGAGTCAGTCTACTTGTCTTAGACGTGATGCCTATATACATGATCATACCTAGATATTCTCATAACTATGCTCAATTCTGTCAATTGCTCAACAGTAATTCGTTCACCCACCGTAAAATACTTATGATCTTGAGAGAAGCCACTAGTGAAACCTATGGCCCCCGGGTCTATCTTCATCATATTAATCTTCCAACACTTAGTTATTTCCTTTGCTTTTTTACTTTGCTTTTATTTTACTTTGCATCTTTATCATAAAAATACCAAAAATATTATCCTATCATATCTATCAGATCTCACTCTCGTAAGTGACTATGAAGGGATTGACAACCCCTTATCGCGTTGGTTGCGAGGATTTATTTGTTTTGTGTAGGTGTGAGGGACTCGCGCATAGCCTCCTACTGGATTGATACCTTGGTTCTCAAAAACTGAGGGGAAATACTTACGCTACTTTGCTGCATCACCCTTTCCTCTTCAAGGGAAAACCAGCACAGTGCTCAAGAGGTAGCGAGAAGGATTTCTGGCACCGTTGCCGAGGAGGTCTATGCAAATGTCAACATACCAAGTACCCATCACAATCCCTTATCTCCCGCATTACATTTTTTGCCATTTGCCTCTTGTTTTCCTCTCCCCCACTTCACCCTTGCCGTTTTATTCGCCCTCTCTTTTTCGTTCGCCCCTTTTTCGCTTGCTTTTTCTTTGCTCGTGTGTTGGATTGCTTGTTTGTCACGATGGCTCAAGATAATACCAAATTATGTGACTTTACCAATACCAACAATAATGATTTCCTTAGCACTCCTATTGCTCCTCTTACCAATACTAAATCTTGTGAAATCAATGCTGCCTTGTTGAATCTTGTTATGAAAGATCAATTCGCCGGCCTTCCTAGTGAAGATGCCGCTACTCATCTAAATAGCTTCGTTGATTTGTGTGATATGCAAAAGAATAAAGATGTTTATAATGATATTGTTAAGTTGAAGCTATTTCCTTTTTCGCTTAGAGATCGTGCTAAAGCTTGGTTTTCGTCTTTGCCTAAAAATAGTATTGATTCTTGGAACAAGTGCAAAGATGCTTTTATCTCTAAGTATTTCCCCCCGCTAAGATCATCTCTCTTAGAAACGATATTATGAATTTTAAGCAACTTGATCATGAACATGTTGCACAAGCTTGGGAGAGGATGAAATTGATGATACGTAATTGCCCTACTCATGGTTTGAATTTGTGGATGATTATACAAAGAATTTATGCCGGATTGAATTTTGCTTCTAGAAATCTTTTAGATTCGGCCGCGGGAGGCACTTTTATGGAAATCACTTTAGGAGAAGCTACTAAACTCCTAGATAATATTATGGTTAATTATTCTCAATGGCACACTGAAAGATCTACTAATAAAAAAGTGCATGCGATAGAAGAAATTAATGTTTTGAGTGGAAAGATGGATGAACTTATGAAATTATTTGCTACTAAGAGTGTTTCTTCTGATCCTAATGATATACCTTTGTCTACTTTGATTGAGAATAATAAGGAATCTATGGATGTGAATTTTGTTGGTAGGAATAGTTTTGGTAACAACGCGTATAGAGGAAACTTTAATCCTAGGCCTTATCCTAGTAATTCCTCTAATAATTATGGTAATTCCTACAACAACTCTTATGGAAATTTTAATAAGATGCCCTCTGAATTTGAGACTAGTGTTAAATAGTTTATGAATTCACAAAAGAATTTCAATGCTTTGCTTGAAGAGAAATTGCTTAAAGTTGATGAATTGGCTAGGAACGTTGATAGAATTTCTCTTGATGTTGATTCTTTAAAGCTTAGATCTATTCCTCCTAAGCATGATATCAATGAGTCTCTCAAAGCCATGAGAATTTCCATTGATGAGTGCAAAGAAAGAACCGCTAGGATGCGTGCTAAGAAAGATTGCTTTATGAAAGCGTGTTCTTCAAATTTCTATGAAAATAAAGAAGAAGATCTAAAAGTTATTGATGTGTCCCCTATTAAATCTTTGTTTTGCAATATGAATCTTGATAATTATGGGACTGAATATGATCCACCTTTACCTAGAAGGCGTTCCAAAAATTCGGAGTTTTTAGATCTTGATGCTAAAATTGATAAAAGTGGGATTGAAGAAATCAAAACCCTAGATGTTAATAAACCCACTATTTTGAATTTCAAGGAATTTAATTATGAAAATTGTTCTTTGATAGATTGTATTTCCTTGTTGCAATCCGTGCTAAATTCTCCTCATGCTTATAGTCAGAATAAAGCGTTTACCAAACATATCGTTGATGCCTTGATGCAATCCTATGAATAAAAGCTTGAGTTGGAAGTTACTATCCCTAGAAAACTTTATGATGAGTGGGAACCTACTATTAAAATTAAGATCAAGGATCATGATTTCTATGCTTTATGTGATTTGGGTGCTAGTGTTTTCACTATTTCCAAAACTTTGTGTGATTTGCTAGATTTCCGTGATTTTGATGATTGCTCTCTAAACTTGCACCTTGCGGATTCCACTATTAAGAAACCTATGGGAAGAATTAATGATGTTCTTATTGTTGCAAATAGGAATTATGTTCCCATATAATTTATCGTTCTTGATATAGATTGCAATCCTTCATGTCCTATTATTCTTGGTAGACCCTTCCTTAGAACGATTGGTGCAATTATTGATATGAAGGAAGGGAATATTAGATTCTAATTTCCATTAAAGAATGTCATGGAACACTTCCCTAGGAAGAAAATAAAATTACCATATGAATCTATCATGAGAGCCACTTATGGATTGCCTATCAAAGATGGCAATACCTAGATCTATCCTTGCTTTTATGCCTAGCTAGAGGCGTTAAACGATAGCGCTTGTTGGGAGGCAACCCAATTTTATTTTTAGTTTTTTGCTTTTTGCTTCTGTTTAGGAATAAATATTTGATCTAGCCTCTAGTTAGATGTGTTTTTATGTTTTAATTAGTGTTTGTGCCAAGTTAAACCTATAGGATCTTCTTGGATGATAGTTATTTGATCTTGCAGAAATTTCCAGAAACTTTCTGTTCACAAAAATAATTGTTAAAAATCACTAGAACGAGATAAAATAGTGATTCCAATTGATTATGATCAACAAAAAAATTGTCTAGGTCTTCCTATTTTTGCTGATTTTTTGGAGTTCCAGAAGTTGGCGTTAGTTACAGATTACTACAGACTGTTCTGTTTTTGACAGATTCTGTTTTTCGTGTGTTGTTTGCTTATTTTGATGAATCTATGGCTACTAAATAGTTTATAAACCATAGAGAAGTTGGAATATAGTAGTTTTAACACCAATATAAATAAAGAATGAGTTCATTACAATACCTTGAAGTGGTCTTTTGTTTTCTTTCGCGAACGGAGCTCACGAAATTTTTCGTTGAGTTTTGTGTTGTGAAGTTTTCAAGTTTTGGGTGAAAGATTTTGATGGATTATGGAAAAAGGAGTGGCAAGAACCTAAGCTTGGGGATGCCCATGGCACCCCCAAGATAATCTAAGGACACCAAAAAGCCAAAGCTTGGGGATGCCCCGGAAGGCATCCCCTCTTTCGTCTACTTCCGTCGGTAACTTTACTTGGAGCTATATTTTTATTCACCACATGATATGTGTTTTGCTTGGAGCGTCTTGTATGATTTGAGTCTTTTCTTTTTAGTTTACCACAATCATCCTTGCTGTACACACCTTTCGAGAGAGCCATACATGATTTGGAATTTGTTAGAATACTCTATGTGCTTCGCTTATATCTTTTGAGTTATATAGTTTTGCTCTAGTACTTTACTTATATCTTTTAGAGCACGGTGGTGGATTTGTTTTATAGAAACTATTGATCTTTCATGCTTCACTTAGATTATTTTAGGAGTCTTAAATAGCATGGTAATTTGCTTAAATAATCCTATTATGCTTGGTATTCAAGATTAGTAAAAACTTTCTTATGAGTGTGTTGAATACTATGAGAAGTTTGATGCTTGATAATTGTTTTGAGATATAAAGATGGTGATATTAGAGTCATGCTAGTTGAGTAGTTGTGAATTTGAGAAATACTTGTGTCAAAGTTTGTGATTCCCGTAGCATGCACGTATGGTGAACCGTTATGTGATGAAGTCGGAGCATGGTTTATTTATTGATTGTCTTCCTTACGAGTGGCGGTCGGGGACGAGCGATGGTCTTTTCCTACCAATCTATCCCCCTAGGAGCATGCGCGTAATACTTTGCTTTCATAACTTGTAGATTTTTGCAATAAGTATATGAGTTCTTTATGACTAATGTTGAGTCCATGGATTATACGCACTTTCTTCCTTCCACCATTGCTAGCCTCTCTAATATCGCGCACTTTTCGCCGGTATCATACACCCACCATAAACCTTCCTCAAAACAGCCATCATACCTACCTATCATGGCATTTCCATAGCCATTCCGAGATATATTGCCATGCAACTTTCCACCGTTCCGTTTATTATGACACGCTCCATCATTGTCATATTGCTTTGCATGATCATGTAGTTGACATCGTATTTGTGGCAAAACCACCGTTCATAATTCTTTCATACATGTCACTCTTGATTCATTGCATATCCCGGTACACCGCCGGAGGCATTCATATAGAGTTATATTTTGTTCTAAGTATCGAGTTGTAATTGTTGAGTTGTAATAAAATAAAAGTGTGATGATCTTCATTTTTAGAGCATTGTCGCAAGTGAGGAAAAGGATGATGGAGACTATGGTTCCCCCACAAGTCGGGATGAGACTCCGGACAAAAAAAAGAGGCCATAAAAAAAGAGAAAAGGCCCAAAAAAACAAAAAAATGAGAGAAAAAGAGAGAAGGGACAATGTTACTATCCTTTTACCACACTTATGCTTCAAAGTAGAACCATGATCTTCATGATAGAGAGTCTCTCATTTTGTCACTTTCATATACTAGTGGGAAATTTTTCATTATAGAACTTGGCTTGTATATTCCAATGATAGGCTTCCTCAAAATGCCCTAGGTCTTCGTGAGCAAGCGAGTTGGATGCACACCCACTTAGTTTCTTTTGTTGAGCTTTCATATACTTATAGCTCTAGTGCATCCGTTGCATGGCAATCCCCACCCACTCACATTGATATCTATTGATGGGCATCTCCATAGCCCGTTGATACGCCTAGTTAATGTGAGAATATCTTCTCCTATTTTTGTCTTCTCCACAACCACCATTCTATTCCACATATAGTGCTATATCCATGGCTCACACTCATGTATTGCGTGAAGATTGAAAAAGTTTGAGAACGTTAAAAGTATGAAACAATTGATTGGCTTGTCATCGGGGTTGTGCATGATTTAAATACTTTGTGTGGTGAAGATAGAGCATAGCCAGACTATATGATTTTGTAGGGATAACTTTCTTTGGACATGTTATTTTGAGAAGACATGATTGCTTAGTTAGTATGCTTGAAGTATTATTATTTTTATGTCAATATTAAACTTTTGTCTTGAATCTTTCGGATCTGAATATTCATACCACAATTAAGAAGAATTATATTGAAATTATGCCAAGTAGCACTCCGCATCAAAAATTCAGTTTTTATCATTTACCTACTCGAGGACGAGAAGGAATTAAGCTTGGGGATGCTTGATACGTCTCCAACGTATCTATAATTTTTGATTGCTCCATGCTATATTATTTACTGTTTTGGACATTATTGGGCTTTATTATTCACTTTTATATTACTTTTGGGACTAACCTATTAACCGGAGGCCCAGCCCAGAATCATTGTTTTTTGCCTATTTCAGAGTTTTGTAAAAAAGGAATATCAAACGGAGTCCAAACGGAATGAAACCTTCGAGAACGTGATTTTTAGGAAGAATATGATCCAGGAGACTTGGACCCTACGTAAAGAAACAAAAGAGGAGGCCACGAGGTAGGGGGCGCACCCACCCCCCAGGGCACGCCCTCCACCCTCGTGGGCCCCCTGTTGCTCCACCGACATACTCCTTCCTCCTATATATACCTACGTACCCCCAAACGATCAGATACAGAGCCAAAAACCTAATAACACCGCCGCAACCTTCTGTACCCACGAGATCCCATCTTGGGGCCCGTTCCGGAGCTCTGCCAAAGGGGGCATCCATCACGGAGGGCTTCTACATCAACACCATAGCCTCTTCGATGAAGTGTGAGTAGTTTACCTCAGACCTTCGAGTCCATAGTTAGTAGCTAGATGGCTTCTTCTCTCTTTTTGGATCTCAATACAATGTTCTCCCCCAATCTCGTGGAGATCTATTCGATGTAATCTTCTTTTTGCGGTGTGTTTGTTGAGACCGATGAATTGTGGGTTTATGATCAAGATTATTTATGAACAATATTTGGATGTTCTCTGAATTCTTTTATGTATGATTGGTTATCTTTGCAAGTCTCTTCGAATTATCAGTTTGGTTTGGCCTACTAGATTGATCTTTCTTGCAATGGGAGAAGTGCTTAGCTTTGGGTTCAATCTTGCGGTGTCCTTTCCCAGTGACAGTAGGGGCAGCAAGGCATGTATTGTATTGTTGCCATCGAGGATAACAAGATGGGGTTTTTATCATATTGCATGAATTTATCCCTCTACATCATGTCATCTTGCTTAAGGCGTTACTCTGTTTTGATGAACTTAATACTCTAGATGCATGCTGGATCGCGGTCAATGAGTGAAGTAATAGTAGTAGATGCAGGCAGGAGTCGGTCTACTTGTCTCGGACGTGATGCCTATATACATGATCATATCTAGATATTCTCATAACTATGCTCAATTTTGTCAATTGCTCAACAATATTCGTTCACCCACCGTAAAATACTTATGCTCTTGAGAGAAGCCACTAGTGAAACCTATGGCCCCCGGGTCTATCTTCATCATATTAATCTTCCAACACTTGGTTATTTCCTTTGCTTTTTTACTTTGCTTTTATTTTACTTTGCATCTTTATCATAAAAATACCAAAAATATTATCCTATCATATCTATCAGATCTCACTCTCGTAAGTGACCGTGAAGGGATTGACAACCCCTTATCGTGTTGGTTGCGAGGATTTATTTGTTTTGTGTAGGTGCGAGGGACTCGCGCGTAGCCTCCTACTGGATTGATACCTTGGTTCTCAAAAACTGAGGGAAATACTTACTCTACTTTGCTGCATCACCCTTTCCTCTTCAAGGGAAAACCATCGCAGTGCTCAAGAGGTAGCACCCTTTCGGTCTCAGTGTTCCGAGGCCATATTTGCATATGCTAGGCTCGTCAAGTTTAACCGTAGTATTCTGCATGTGCAAAACTGGCTTGCACCCGCTGTATGTGAACGTAGAGCTTATCACACCCGATCATCACGTGGTGTCTTGGCACGACGAACTGTAGCAACGGTGCATACTTAGGGAGAACACTTATACCTTGAAATTTAGTGAGAGATCATCTTATAATGCTACCGCCGTACTAAAAAAAATAAGATGCATAAAGGATAAGCATCACATGCAATCAATATAAGTGATATGATATGGCCATCATCATCTTGTGCCTTTGATCTCCATCTCCAAAGCACCGTCATGATCAGCATCGTCACGGGCTTGACACCTTGATCTCCATCGAAGCATCGTTGTCGTCTCGCCAACTATTGCTTCTACGACTATCGCTACCGCTTAGTGATAAAGTAAAGCAATTACATGGCGTTTGCATTTCATACAATAAAGCGACAACCATATGGCTCCTCCCAGTTGCCGATAACTGTTACAAAACATGATCATCTCATACAAAAATTTATATATCATCACGTCTTGACCATATCACATCACAGCAAGCCGCGCAAAAACAAGTTAGACGTCCTCTACTTTGTTGTTGCAAGTTTTACGTGGCTGCTATGGGCTTCTAGCAAGAACCGTTCTTACCTATGCATAAAACCACAACGATTTTTCGTCATGTGTGCTATTTTAACCTTCAACAAGGACCGGGCGTAGTCAAACTCGATTCAACTAAAGCTGGAGAAACAGACACCCACTAGTCACCTATGTGCGAAGCACGTTGGTAGAACCAGTGAACACGGTCATGTAATGTCGGTCTGGGCCGCTTCATCCAACAATACCGCCGAATCAAAGTAAGACATGCTGGTAGGCAGTATGACAATTATCGCCCACAATTCATTGTGTTCTACTCATGCATATAACATCTACGCATAGACCTGGCTCGAATGCCACTGTTGCGGAACGTAGTATTTAATTTTTTTTGCCTACGATCACGCAAGATCTATCTAGGAGAAGCATAGCAACGAGCGGGGAGAGTGTGTCCACGTACCCTTGTAGACCGAAAGCGGAAGCGTTTAGTAAGTCGGTTGATGTAGTCGAACGTCTTCGCGATCCAACCGATCCAAGTACCGAATGTACAACACCTCCGCGATCTGCACACGTTCAGCTCGGTGATGTCCCTTGAACTCTTGATCCAGTTGAGGCTGAGGGAGAGTTTCGTTAGCACGATAGTGTGGTGACAGTGATGATGAAGTTACAGACGCAGGGCTTCGCCTAAGCACTACGATGATATGACCGAGGTGTGTAACTGTGGAGGGGGGAACCGCACACGGCTAAAAGATCAACTTGTGTGTTCTAGGGTGCCCCTTGCCCCCGTATATAAAGGAGGAAGGGGGAGGCCGGTCGACCCTACGGGCGCGCCCAAGGAGAGGGAGTCCTACTAGGATTACCAATCCTAGTAGGATTCCTCCACAAGGAAGAGAGGGGGATGGAAGGAGAGGCACCCTTCCCTTGTCCAATCGGGGCTGCCCTGGCTGCCCTCCTCTCTCTCCAACAAGGCCCATGGTGGCCCATTAGTTCCCCCGGGGGGTTCCGGTAACCCCTTCGGCACTCCGGTTTTTACCCGAAACCATCCGGAACACTTCCGGTGTCTGAATAACATGGTCCAATATATCAATCTTTATGTCTCGACCATTTCGAGACTCCTCAGCATGTCTGTGATCTCATCCGGGACTCCAAACAACTTGCGGTCATCAAATCACATAAACTCATAATACAAATCGTCATCGAACGTTAAGCGTGCGGACCCTACGGGTTCGAGAACTATGCAGACATGACCGAGACACATCTCCGGTCAATAACCAATAGCGGAACCTAGATGCTCATATTGGTTCCTACATATTCTACGAAGATCTTTATCGGTCAAACCGCATAACGACATACGTTGTTCCCTTTGTCATCGATATGTTACTTGCCCGAGATTCGATCGTCAGTATCCACATACCTAGTTCAATCTCGTTACCGGCAAGTCTCTTTACTTGTTCCGTAATGCATCAGCCCGTGACTAACTCATTAGTCACATTGCTTACAAGGCTTATAGTGATGTGCACTACCCAGAGGGCTCAGAGATACCTCTCCGACATTCGGAGTGACAAATCCTAATATCGATCTATGCCAACTCAACAAACACCATCGGAGACACCTGTAGAGCATCTTTATAATCACCCAGTTACGTTGTGACGTTTGATAGCACACAAGGTATTCCTCCGGTATCCGGGAGTTGCATAATCTCATAGTCGAAGGAATATGTATTTGACATGAAGAAACCAATAGCAATAAAACTGAACGATCAATATGCTAAGCTAACGGATGGGTCTTGTCCATCACATCATTCTCCTAATGATGTGATCCCGTTCATCAAATGACAACATATGTCTATGCTTAGGAAACTTAACCATCTTTGATTAACGAGCTAGTCTAGTAGAGGCTTACTAGGGACACGGTGTTTTGTCTATGTATCCACACATGTATCAAGTTTCTGGTTAATACAATTCTAGCATGAATAATAAACATTTATCATGATATAAGGAAATATAAAATAACAACTTTATTATTGCCTCTAGGGTATATTTCCTTCAGTTGCTTCACCTCATAGGTGATATGGCTGAACACCTGCGCCTATACTTGCTCATGTTACTACGGAGGATCTGGTTTGTTTGAAATGAGATCACCCATCATAAAAGCAGAGACTCCTATTGATGTCTCCAAACGCTTCCTATATGTGTAGTCTCTTCTAAACATACATTATGAGTCGCATCTTGATCCCATCAAAGGCAAATCGGTGTTGGGAGAGATAAGGAATCCAAAAAAGAGTGTGATTGATGTTCAAGAAGGGGCAGTTTGGATGGTTCTGAAGGAGGGTTGGGTAAAACTAAATATGGACAGATCATTTCTCCCAGAGAATGACACTGCTGGAACCGGTATGATCTTGCAGGATCACATAGGGGACATAATCTTTTCTTCATGCAGATGTTTACACTACTACTATGATGGTTTCGATGCAGAGCTAATGGCCATAAAAGAAGGTCTGTCACTTGCCTTATAGTCGAGCAACCTACCCATCCACATTGAGTACGATTGTCCCAAAGCTATTAATCTAGTGAAGAAGGAGGGCTTAGACACATCAAAATATGGATTCTTGGTGCGTGATATTAGTATACTCATGGCATTGGCATCTCGAAATACTTGTATTACCCATGTTCGACGAAACCACAACCATGTTAGTCATACTCTAGCAAATTATGGTAGAACTACTATACGAACAACCATGTGGCTTAGTGTTGGTCCGGACGGCATTGTCGAAATTTGTAAGTCTGATTGTAGCTTGGTTACGTGAGTAATAAAAGTCATTTCCCGAAAAAATAAGTCTCGGTGTTTTTTTTGGTAGAGTGATGAGATATGAGGTCAATTGCTTCATAGTTCATGCTATAGGGGATTTTTGGTTTGGAGCCCTCAGTTGTCCGACCAAAAAATTGATTGTTGACTAGGTTTGGAGTGGCATTTGGATGGGTTCCAAATCACTAATAGCTGAGATTGTTTTATTTATTTATTTTGTATGTAAGACAAGCATTTATGTATGACTTTTCATCATTCTACATTTGTGACAAGATCATATATCTATATAGCCATGTTTTTATGTGTGCATGTGAAGATAACCATACAAGGCCCGAGTAGCTTGTGCATCTGCTTGGCTCAGTTGGAAAATTACGGTGATGTATGGCTAGTTTGTATTAAGACCTGGTGTGCATGCCTCGGAGAAAACTGGGCATGACCATGGCTTGAGAACTTGAAAATAATTGGTTGGCCTATGTAGCTATTATCTTTGTGTCAGATTATACGTATCTGTTAGCCACAGATATATAGTTGGCTAGCCTGAAAGCTATATGTTGGGTTAGTATTCTGGTTTGCATAGCTATTATCTCTCTCAGTTTGTATATATATATATATATCTGTTAGCCCACATGAGCAAATAGAGGATTAGATTACCAGACCGACGCCGGTCGGCACATCCAGAACACCTGGTCCAGGCTAATGAATTTGCCTAGTGTTTGGACGAGGCTAATGACTACACTAGGTACTCCATGTCAGATTAGTGTTTGACTGTTCATAACACCAACCAAACAATATTCAGGTAGGCTTCACAAAAGTTCCAGACCAGGCAAAATATTGCCAGGTGATAGATGCAAACCCTTTGAATGAGTTCATGCCAAGGGTGGCCCGATCTTCACGTCGTAGGATCAAACTAGGGTGGAAAACTAGTTGCTAGCAACTGAGATAACTAGCTTTATAGCTTCCAAGGTTGGATGCAGTTGGGGATGGCTGACCGGAGTTGTAGAACTCCAACCTCCAATCCGAACAATCATAGAACCATAAACTGGGACTAACCCACACAAAATGGTCGGAACTGTAGAGCACGAATTAGGGGGAACCAGAGGCTCCTTCTCGCGAATATGAACGAACTCACAAGAGCAGGTAGTAAGGATCTCTCGGATCTCTAGTAGTCTTGCTGCATAAGCAGTAGCTTAATGATTTGACAAAATGTTTCTAAAAGGATGGGGGAGATGTGTTTTATAGCAGGGACAACCCCGCTTAGCTAGGTGTGAAAATATTTCAAAAATAATCAGATTTGCATGGTTTCCTTGGGGTGAATAAGCAATCAACTTTGAAAGTTGTTGGAGAGCTACTCGGAAATTCGCAAAGCCTTGACAACCTGGACACTTTCCACAAGAATGGCTTAGAACGTTTGACTCACAATTCCAAATGATGTGAGATTTTTTTGCGCTGAAAAAGTAAATTTGATGTAGCTTCTGGTGATATACCACTATGGCCCCGTTTGTCCTCCAAATGAGTACGTCACAACAATACATCAGAGGTAAAAATTGACAACATCAGCTTCACTCGAAACTTGTTTTCTTCATTCCGTTTCTTCAAGAGCTCATAGATTGTTGGGTCTCTTCAATGTAATACCTGAGTTCAACCAACAACATTGGGAATGAAAGTGGATCCATGTGTTCAAAATTATAGTAAGAACTTAAGTTAGCATTCACCTAGTTACTTATTGATTTGGCGCCACTTCTTATGATTGGACCTATAATTGTCGGAGTCTTGCCTTATGGTTGTGGTGCCCTCAACACCATGTCTCAAACCAAACTAGCCCATAATACAAGGGAGTAATGGTGCAAGAGTAAGAAGAATAAAAAAGGGAGGAGGTTGCACCAACAATGGATCAAACAAGGCATATCCAACTATACTTCGTAAAAAATTATCGCACCGCGGTCTTCTCACCCCTATTTACATATGTTAAACGAAATATTATTGTCCATTTACCCATCGTTTTGCTTTCTGAGTGTTTTTTTATTAGGGTTTGTGTTCTGCAACTTGCAGAGGCGAGGCAACGACAACTCTCTGAAGATGGAATAAGATTCTCCCGGCCCAGCCGCCGTCTTGGCAGTGAATCTAGCGTCGTCGGAGGGCGTGTTGTGGTTTGTCTCAGATGGATCTCGCGGCATCCGTTAGGTAGCGTTTGTTTTCGATGGATCCACATGGATCTGGTCTTCGTTCGTCTGTATTTGTGTCTATAGGTTGAATTTTTCCGATCAATAATTTCCTTGATCGATAGTTGTTGTTGTTCTGGTCATTCGCCCTGTAGAGTCTGAATACGATGACTTCCTGACCGTTTGTTAAAAAAGACACATCTTTGACTCATTTCAATGCTTGTAGTCCTCGTTAGATAGTCTACAAATTTGAATATAATTTTTACTTCTAATGTTTTTTATACTATATAGTAGATAGCTGAGAATAGATCGAAAGTTTTCGAAGAAAAAGTAAGCATTTGAAATTCCGATTGTGGAGCACGATCTGCCACATTTTTCTCCCCTGCTACAAAGTCCTCCAACGCTAGCCGTGGTCAACAACCGTGTTCCAAACGGGAGAAAAGTTGACCACGGTTTTTCAGCCAGGGACGCTGGAGCAAATCACTAAAACTACGGGTGACCAAATAGCAAAGAGGCAAACAACAATAATAAGACAGAAAAGAATAGAAAAGCAAAGGAAAAGAAAAGGAGGACCCGAGAAGCGGGCGACAGCTTTGTGCGCCCGGCGCCGTGGGATGGGCCCCGCAAGGTCCACGGCGTCTGATGCGCGGAGGCCTGCGGTTTCCGCCACGTGGGGCCACGCGAGACCGCCGGCGGGGCTCGTGGACCCGGTCTTGGCACGGCAGGCGGACCTCGGCTCGGCATGGGGGGTGGGCTGGCACATGGGGGGCATGGGCCCGCGCGCCGCGTCGAAGCGTGCGGTGCTAGCTCCGAGCTAGCTAGCCTGGAAGGCGCTTTCCCGGCACACCAGCGGGAGACCTGTGCCCGCCGACTGACAGGTGGGAAGCGGGCGCATGTGGGCCCCAGTTACCAGTCGGTCGTCGAGAGGGCCGGCGTATCACCGGATCGTCTGGAGGATAGAGCTGGTGACGTGGACCTAGCTGCTTCGTGTCACGCAACGACGACAGCCCACGCGAAAGCTAGAGTCGGAAACCTGGGGCAGAGATGCGGCGGCAGCAGGTGCAGCCAGCCATGCTGATTTGGATACGAAACTGCTACGCAGACGACGGTTGCCGAACTAACTATGCACGATGGAGGATTTGACGATGATGTCCAGGCTTGCAGTGCGAATGGACGGCTTGATGTTGTGCGTCGTCCGAGAATCGTTCGGTAATTACCGTGTGTGTAGCATCGTTCGTTTGGATAACAGAACAGCGAGACGAACCGCATGCCGCCGTTCCGGGTCGTCGTCTTACGGTGATCAGGGCAACATGGTGCTGAGTGGATGATCAACATACCAGAATAAGTATCGAGGCTCTGTGGCAGTACCAGTTGCTTGCTGTCAGACGTACTAGCAAAAGCGGCAGTTGCGAGCAGGAGTGGCATCGTCCGGCGGGTGGACGATGGATGTTAAGACTAGCCATAATGGAGAGTAACATACACTAGTAATATACACATATCTCTAGACTATATTACTATCTTCATAGTGGGTAATAACATAAGTGTGGTAACACGCAGAGCTTCATTTATTAGGTTATAGATACATATTGCATTGGGACATGTGATGTTACAGTAACTAGCTAAGTTACTACAAGTACCTCTCTCCTCATTAACTCACTGCCACATAAGCAAATTTGCTGAGTTGGACTCGATATTACTGCTGAAGTTACTCTCACTATGACTAGTCTAAGGGTCATTGTCAGGTATACCTCTCAGGTCCACAGGGGATGTTTCCTTTTTCTTTTTTGCGAAATCTCGGGGGATAACACAGAGCGGCAGATCAGCCGAAAGCCAGCTCGCGGCCTACACACCTCGATCCAGGATGCTGGTCAATTGTCGTGGCGCTGTAAATCACCAAGTGGGAAATCTAGTTGCTCACTTAATCTGGCTCGGGAGGAATCTGATGAGCCGATCATTAAAAAGTCTGTTTTGTCAATAGATCTGCTGCTGAGGCTGGTCGTAATATAGTAACATAGCTAGTATCATGCATGCCAACTAAACAATTTTGATAATGTATCATAGCATTAAATGAAGAAAGAGAGGGTGTAGTATCATATCATGATACCGTATCATATTAAATGCTATGCTACTTTGTGTCATGCATGACAATAAATAGAGTACTACATGATGCTAATATATGATACTATGCATTAGGGAGGTAGTATCATACATTAGTATCATATGCATGATACTAGTATATGATACTCCCCATTACAACCAGCCTGATGGCTGGCAGCTGACCATTAATTAGTGCAGCTGGGTCATGTTAGGTCAACATCGGCTAGTAATGACACCAGCTGTTTCCGCAACCGCGCAACGGATACACACCCAGGCAGGCTAGCCGCGGGGGCGTCCTTGTTCCCTTGTGCCTTGTCGCCCTAGCATTAGCGAAGGCCGTCCCTCTCCCAAGACTAAATCATCAGCTGAGAAAAAGTCCAATTGATACACTAACTAAGACGGCAGCCGGCCAATTGATATTTTATACTACTAGTATCTACTGGGATTTGGCTTCATTCAGTAAGGGCCAGGCGCACTCACGCGTGTTTGATCTTTACGAGATACGTATATCTGTTCAACGGAGACAATGGATTGACCTGGAAACACGGCAACTACTCGTCACAGTAATGGGTGGGTGCAGCATGCCTCATACGAGTATATGTCACCACGAATCCACGACGACGACGACGACAGCGGAGGTGTGCAGCCTCAGATGTCAACACGTACGGAAACCCAATCCAATCGTATGGTGGTGTCTGGTGTGGGGAGAATATGGTGTCATGGGTGCGCAGAAATGATCTGCCTTTATCTTGCAGCCCTGGTACGGGCAACAATGTGTCTATAGTGAAAAAACTCAAGGAAGGAGATTCCAACACCAAATCCTTTCATCTAAGAGTCAAAAGTAGAAGAAGAAAAAGATTCATCCACTGACTCAAGGTCGGCCAGGGCTGGATCACATCACATAGCGAGAAGGAAAAGGTGACACAATACCATTTCAAGGAGATTTTCCACAAAGGCTCGACAAGGAATCAGGACTTCAACTGGGAGGCCTTGCAGTTCGATAGTTGTGACCTTTCAAGACTCGGCGATAGTTTCAGCGAGGTCGAGGTACTTGCCGCCATTAACCAGATGCCTGGAGACAAAACCCCTGGTCTGGACAGTTTCAAAGGTGATTTTTTCAAGTCCTGTTGGGATATCATTAAAGTTGATATAATGAACATGATCAACTCCTTTTCGAACTTGCACATTATAGATTTACATTGACTGAACTCATCCAATATTGTGCTGCTCCCTAAGGAGGTGGCGGAGGATATTGTGGATTTCTGACCTATCAGCCTCATTCATTCTTTTGCCAAAATTATTGCCAAGATCACAGCCAACCGATTGGCTCCATTCATGAGTGGCTCGGTTTCCAGGTCGCAGAGCGCCTTCATAAATACTAGAAGTATCCATGACAACTTCATGTTCATTCGCCGATTTACCAGGCGACCGTGCAGCACAAAAACGCCACCCCTTCTTCTCAAGCTAGACATCAAAAGGGCATGTGAATCGGTTTGATGGGTCTACCTTCTGGACTTACTACATCGCCGAGGCTTCCCCACAAAATTGAGAAAAACTGGATTGCCACGCTTTGGGCCTCGTCATCATCGCGGTTTCTTCTCAACGGCGTGCCCCGGGACCCAATTAAGCTGGGCAGGGATTGCGGCTGGGTGACCCACTGATCTCCCCGTTCCTGTTCATCATTGCCATCGACCCCTTGCGGCAACTCCTTGCCAAAGCCAAGGATCAAGGCCTCCTCCATCATCCGAGGATCCGTACAACCACTGTGCGCACCTCCCTTTATCCAGCCGCCGCCGCCATCTTTGTAGCTCCCATCAAAGAGGACATTGATCATCTCTCGACCAACTTGGCCATGTGCCTGGTGGCTAACCCGCTCAAAAGCAGGTCGCGCCCATCCGCTTGACAGCCTTAACCTCGATGACATACTGCAAAGTTTTTCGGTTAAGAGGCCAGGTTTCCCCTTGAGATATCTTGGCCTTCCTCTTTCCACCAATTCTCTAAAGAAATCTCATTGTCAATTTCTGGTGGATAAAGTGGTAGCCAAACTTCCACCCTGGCAAGGCAACAGCATCAATATGGCTGGCTGCTTAGCCCTTGTCAAGTCGGTTCTGGCATCCCTTGTGATTTACCACATCACCGATCTGGATGTGCTGATGGGTACCAAAGAGAGCATCACCAATATTCAACGCGCTTTTCTATGGATGGGGACTGACAAGGTCATGGGCGAAAAAAATGCAAGGTTAACTGGAAGTTGGTATGTCGCCCGACCTATCTTGGCGGTCTGGGCATCCTCGATCTCGACAAATTCTCTTGCGCACTCCGGCTGCGCTGGCTCTGGTCTGCCTGGACGGATCCTTAGCGTGCGTGGGTGGGCATGGAGACCCCGTGCGATGACAAGGACAAGGACCTTTTTTGTGCGGCAACGGCAATCACCATGAGTGATGGTTTGACGACAAGCTTCTAGCACCCCCACATAGCTAAATGGTCAAAAACCAAAGGACATAGCCCCGGGCATTTTTTTCCTTCTCTAAGCACGCCAGTAGTTGTGTCGCCAAGGCCTTGAATAAAAATGATTGGGTTTGACACATCAACCCGCAAGGCGGTCTCTCGGTCTCCCTCATTCAACAATTTTACGATCTTTGGTGGCAATCCCTTGATGTTGAGTTGGCCCTAGGCCCGAAGGACGAAATCCAATGGAAGTTTACGGCTGATGGATGCTACTTCGCTGCCACAACATACAAGATACAATTTGCCGGATTGATCAAATCTAAGATGCCTACTATGATTTGGAAGATTTTGTCACCTCCAAAGGTCAAGTTTTTCTCCTGGCTCACTCTTTAGGATAAAATGTGGATGGCGGACAGGCTGATCTGCAGAGGTTGGCCAAATTGCGGTCCTTGCCAACTTTGCAAGCGTGAACCAGAAAACAGCGGCCCACCTTATGTTCAAGTGCCGCTTTGCGATCGGATTCTGGAATTTGATCTATAGTTGGATCCAGGACGCCATCTTGGAGCGGCCTGCACACAATTAAGCAATGGCGGAACTCGAGCGGAGGGAAGCCATGATACAATACAAAGGCGATTAACTCTTTACAGATGCTCATATGTTGGGAGATTTGGAATGAAAGGAATGCGTGGGCTTTCCACAACAAGGCATCCCTGCCCACTCAAGTGGCGGCGATAATCATGAATGAGGCGAGGACTTGGGTAATTGTTGGGGCTATATTTTTAGGAAACATTTCACCGGGATAGTGACCCTTTTAGTCGGTCCTGCATGACCCTGTAAAAATTAAAACTACTAGCAGGCAGAAGGCGCGGCGGCACGCCACCCCCATAGTTGAGCCTGTGCAAAGAGGTCCCTTTATGCTCATTGTTGGCCAAATTCTAGAATCATAGACCTAGATAAGGACAAGAACTTTGTGGACTTTGTTGTAGTTTGTAAATATTTTGGATGACTTGTTTTTGTTTTGCATTTTGTATCGTCATTGTCTTCTTCGGATGAGAGCATAATTATTTCTGTGGGGCTGGTTTCTTTACCTGGAGTCCTGTCAAATATTCTTCTTTTAGTTGGCATTAATTAATTTTATTCAAGCCAGAAGAGTTGATCTTCCTCATTGAGGGAGTCCTGGATTAGGGGGTGTCCGGATAGCCGGACAATAACCTTTGGCCGGACTCTTGGACTATGAGGATACAAGATTGAAGACTTCGTCCCGTGTCCGGATGGGACTTTTCTTGGTGTGGAAGGCAAGCTTGGCAATACGGATATGTAGATCTCCTCCCCTTGTAACCGACTCTGTGTGACCCTAGCCCTCTCCGGTGTCTATATAAACTGGAGGGTTTAGTCCGTAGGACGAAAAACAATCATACCATAGGCTAGCTTCTAGGGTTTAGCCTCTCTGATCTCGTGGTAGACCTACTCTTGTACTACCCATATCATCAATATTAATCAAGCAGGAGTAGGGTTTTACCTCCATCGAGAGGGCCCGAACCTGGGAAAAACATTGTGTCCCTTGTCTCCTGTTACCATCCGCCTAGATGCACAGTTCGGGACCCCCTACCCGAGATCCGCCGGGTTTGACACCGACATTGGTGCTTTCATTGAGAGTTCCTCTGTGTCGTCACTTTTAGGCCCGATGGCTCCTCCGATCATCAACAGCGACGCGGTCCAGGATGAGACTTTTCTCCCCGGACAGATCTTCGTATTCGGCGGCTTTGCACTGCGGGCCAATTCACTTGGCCATCTGGAGCAGATTGAAAGCTACGCCCCTGGCCATTAGGTCAGATTTGGAAGTTTGAACTACACGGCTGACATCCGCGGAGACTTGATCTTCGACGGATTCGAGCCGCAGCTGGGCGCGCCGCACTATCACGATGGGCATGACTTAACTCTGCCGCCGAACAGTGCCCTGGAGGCCGCACCCGCGTTAGCTCCGACCCTTAGCTCGGAGCCCATCGTGCCGATCGAGGACGGGTGGCTAGACCCCGTGCGGGGGCTGCAGCCTCGACGGCGGTCGAGCCGAACACCAGCCTTATCCTCTGCGAAGCCCGTGACTCCAAGGTGCCGGACTCGTCTCCGGACTCCGAACCCCCTGTGCCCCTGCCAATCGAATCTGATTGGGTGCCGATCATGGAATTCACCGCCGCGGATATCTTTTAGCACTCGCCCTTTGGCGACATTCTGAATTCACTAAGGTCTCTCTCTTTGTCAGGAGAGTCCTGGCCGGATTATGATCGGCAGGATTGGGATGCGGACGACGAAGAAATTCAACGCCCACCCACCACCCACTTCATAGCCACTGTCGATGATTTAACCGACATGCGAGACTTTGACTCCGAAGATACCGACGGTATGGACGATGATATAGGAGACGAATAGGAACCAGCGCCTATAGGGCACTGGAAAGCCACCTCGTCATATATATGGTGGATACACCCAAAGAAGGCAATGGCGACGGGACAGCGGGGGATGACCCCTCCAAGAAGCAACCTAAGCGCCGGCGTCAGCGGCGCCGCTCTAAGTCCCGCCAAAGCAAAAACGGTGATACCAACACGGGAGATAATAACACCCCGGACAGTGCCGAAGACAACTCCCTCCAGCAAGATTCAGCGCAGGAGGATGGAGAAGCCAGCCCCCCTGAGAGGGCAGCAGACAGAGAGGAGGAGGATGATAATTACATGCCTCCCTCCAAAGACGAGGCAAGCCTCGGTGACGACAAAATTGTCGTGCCTGAGGATCCCGTCGAACAAGAGCGCTTTAAGCGCAGGCTTATGGCCACGGCGAGTAGCCTTAAGAAAAAACAGCAACAACTTAGAGCTGATCAAGATTTGCTAGCCGACAGATGGACTAAAGTCCTTGCGGCCGAGGAATATGAACTCGAACGACCCTCCAAGAGCTACCCAAAGCGCAGGTTGCTACCCCAATTAGAGGAGGAAGCACTTAAACCTACATCACCAGCGCATGACGCTGCTGGCCGGCCACCTCGCGGCCGCGACAGAGAGGCCTCTCAGCCCTCCACTCAAGCCGCACCCCGGCGTCGCTCAAAAAATACCAAGGCACGGGGAAATGCGCCAGACCTGCAAGATATGTTGGAGGACAAGGCAAGGCAAACAAGATCTATCTACGGATCGCGCGGGCGCCCAACGACACGAGACGATAACCGTCACGCCGGATACAGTAAATCCGGCCAGGCCGAACACAGCAGACAAAGCTCGTTTGAGCTACGTCGTGATATAGCCCAATACAGAGGTGCCGCACACCCACTATGCTTCACAGATGAAGCAAAGGATCATCAAATCCCAGAGGGTTTCAAACCCGTAAACATTGAATCATACGACGGCACAACAGATCCTGCGGTATGGATCGAGGACTATCTCCTTCATATCCACATGGCCTGTGGCGATGATCTACACGCCATCAAATACCTCCCACTCAAGCTTAAAGGACCAGCTCGGCATTGGCTTAACAACTTGCTAGCAGAATCAATTGGTTGTTGGGAGGACCTAGAAGCCGCATTCCTCGACAATTTCCAGGGCACCTATGTGCGACTACCAGACGCCGATGACCTGAGCCACATAATCCAGCAGCCAGAAGAATCGACCAGACAATTCTGGACACGGTTCCTAACCAAGAAAAATCAAATCGTCGACTGTCCGGACGCAGAGGCCCTAGCAGCCTTCAAGCATAACATCCATGATGAGTGGCTTGCCCGACACCTAGGACAGGAAAATCCGAGATCTATGACAGCCCTCACGACACTCATGACCCGATTTTGCGCGGGAGAAGACAAATGGCTGGCTCGTAGCAACAACATGACCAAGAGCCCTGGTAATTCGGATACCAAGGACAGCAATGGCAGGTCGCGTCGCAACAAGCACAAGCGCCGCATTAACAGCGACAATGCTGAGGATACGGCAGTTAATGCCAGATTCAGAGGCTCTAAACCCGGTCAGCGGAAAAAGCCATTCAAAAGAAATACCCCGGGCCCGTCCAGTTTGGACCGTATACTCGATCGCTCGTGCCAGATACATGGCACCCCCGAAAAGCCAGCCAATCACACCAACAGGGATTGTTGGGTGTTCAAGCAGGCCGGTAAGTTAAATACCAAAAACAGAGACAAGGGGCTACACAGCGACGACGATGATGAACCCAGACCACCGAACAATAATGGACAGAAGGGCTTCCCCCCACAAGTGCGGTCGGTGAACATGATATACGCAACCCACATCCCCAAGCAGGAGCGGAAGCGTGCGTTAAGGGACGTATACGCGTTGGAGCCAGTCGCCCGAAAGTTCAACCCATGGTCCTCCTGCCCGATCACTTTTGATCGAAGGGACCACCCCACTAGCATCCGTCATGGCGGATTCGCCGCATTGGTTCTAGACCCAATCATTGACGGATTTCACCTCACTAGAGTCCTCATGGACGGCGGCAGTAGCCTGAACCTGCTTTATCAGGATACAGTGCGTAAAATGGGCATAGATCCCTCAAGGATTAAACCCACAAAAATGACCTTTAAAGGCGTCATACCAGGTGTGGAGGCCAACTGTACAGGCTCAGTTACACTTGAAGTGGTCTTCGGATCCCCGGATAATTTCTGAAGTGAGGAGTTAATCTTCGACATAGTCCCGTTCCGCAGCGGCTATCACGCACTGCTTGGACGAACCGCATTTGCAAAGTTCAATGCGGTGCTGCATTACGCATACCTCAAGCTCAAGATGCCAGGCCCTCGAGGAGTCATTACGGTCAATGGAAACACCGAACGCTCTCTCCGAACGGAGGAGCATACGACGGCCCTCGCAGTGGAAGTACAAAGCAGCCTCTCAAGGCAATTCTCTAGTCCGGCTATTAAACGTCCGGACACCGTCAAGCGCGCCCGGAGTAACCTACAACAAGACCGCCTGGCATGTTCCGAGCAAGCGTAGCAATGCGGCCCCCACCCCAGCCCTCACGAAACGGCGAAATCAGTGCTACGCGTACATAATTACGCTCTGAAAATAACATGGGCACAGGGGGAGGGGCACCATCATGGCACGCCCGAAATGTGGCTTAACCGCACTAGGGGCTGCCGATTTTGTCATTTTTTCTTACTTCCAGGACTCCACTCTCCGGAGGACCGGATCGGCAGTACAATTGCCGCACAACCGATACAACAACCAGGGAAGCAGAAAGCTACGCCGCACTACGGAACTCCCAGGTGGTCTCTAGAACGAGCAGTGTACCTGTTTCACATGCCATTCCGCAGCTAGCCCCTGGAGGGGGTCATGTCAAATAGTCCCATCTCTTGCTTATCGCACTATTTGTATCGTTCTGCTTTTACAGCAGCCTTTTAAAATAAACAATGCTTAGCTTCAGCTTATTATTGCATTCTCTATTCATTTCTTTTTCAAATATATGTTCAGTTATGACATTTAGCACCCGTACACTTTGGTACGGTCAATACGCCAGGGGCTCAAGCACCCCATAATACGGCGTGAGAAGTCCGAACACTTTCACAAGTGTGGCCCTCCGAACTTATAGCATTATATGCATCAGCTCCGAATCATGTCTTTGGTCAATAGTTGGGTTTGCCCGGCTCCCATGTTTTGGTATCTTACGTTCCGCTATATCGGCTAAGGTAGCGCTGGGAGAACTACTGCGATTGTGCCCCGGTTGAGCTGGGCTAAGAACCTCAGTAGAGAAAGCTAAAACTGACTGTCATGATAGGGCGAGAGCTGGTCGCTATTCGGGAGGTTCGAGTCCCTAAAGACTTATGCCGCTTAGAGCGAGGAGTCGGCTTTGTCCGGCCTAGGCGTGTATAGCGCCCCGAACTCGGTCTTCCAAACACTAGGGGCTTCACCGAAATTTAAAATTATAGAATTCTCTGGCCAAGTGAGAGTGATAACGCATTATAGTCCGATTGCCTTGTTCGTTGTGCTGAGCACCTCCCTCGAAGGACCCAAGAATGGGAAAAAGAGTGCTCAGGTTTATCCCGAACACCCCAGCACTCGTGGCATGGGGGCAGAAGCCGACGACTCGCCATCTCTCAAATTTAATAAACAACCGCATAGAAGGTAATATTTTAAATTAAAACAAGAGTTGCATAGCGCATATGAACAAGTTTTCAGCGCACAGGATAAAACGAGCAAGTTTCACTCAAAAATTACATCTTTAGAACATTCGTCCGCCACAAGGCGGGCGCCCTTCAGGACGCCCTCATAATACATCTCGGGGTGGCGATGCTCCTTGCCCGACGGTGGCCCGTCCTTCACAAGCTTCTCCGCATCCATCTTGCCCCAGTGCACCTTAGCGCGGGCAAGCGCCCTACGGTCACCTTCGATGCAGACGGAGCGCTTGACGACTTCAAGCCACGGATAGGCGTCCACCAGCCGCCTCACCAGCCCGAAGTAGCTCCCAGGCAGGGCCTATCCAGGCCACAACCGAACTATAAGGCCCCTCATGGCCTGTTTGGCCACCTTGTGGAGCTCGACCAGTTGCTTCAGCTGGTCGCTCAAAGGCACCGGGTGTCCGGCCTCACCATACTGAGACCAGAACACCTTCTCCGTCGAGCTGCCCTCCTCGACTCGGTAGAAAGCAGCGGCATCAGACACGCTATGGGGCAAATCTGCGAATGCTCCTGGAGAGCTCCGGACTCGGGTAAGTAACAAGTAATTCACTTTCACGTGCTTGCTTTGCATAAAGAATGCCTTAACCGCCGCTATCTTCTTCATCGCCTCAACTTCCTGGAGGGTTTTCTGGGCTTCGGCCTTGGCAGATTTGGCGCATTCAAGGGCCGTTGCAAGCTCGGACTCTCGCGTCTTTGAGTCAAGCTCCAAACTCTCGTGTTTTTTCACGAGAGCCTGGAGCTCTTGCTGCACCTCGCCAACCCGCGCCTCATGCTTCTCCCGCTCGGTGCGCTCCGTGGCTGCCTTCTTTTCGGCCTCGGACAGCGCTTGCTTAAGGGTCGCCACCTCAGTCGTGGTCCCTAGGATACCAATAGCGATCCTGTCATTTTTTGCAACTGCATCTTTTTAAATAAACTCCACAAGGTATTACTTACCTTCTTTTTCCTCGAGCTGCTTCATGGCAAGGCCGAGCTCTTGTTCGGACCGCTCGAGGCTCTGCTTCAGTGCATCCACCTCCGTAGTCAGTGCGGCAGAGGCCAGCAGCGAAGCCTGCATACGCATATTGACTTAATTATGTTAGACTCCTGCGAATGTTATTAGTTCCTCTATTCGGCTTTTCTTTCCGAACGCCAAACAGAGCATCAGGGGCTACTGTCTATGTGGTAATGTTTTCACATATTTTTCACATACCTCAAATCCTGTTAGCAGGCTAGCACAGGCTTCAGTCAGCCCGCTTTTAGTGGACCGAACCTTCTGGATCACCGCACTCATAATAGTGCGGTGCTCCTCGTCAATGGAGGCGCCGTTAAGCACCTCCAGCAAATTATCCGGTGCCTCCGGTTGGGCCGAGGTCACCAGCGTCATAGGCTTGCCCTTCTTACTAGGGGGCCGCCTGCCGGACTCCGGAACCATTGAAGGTTCCGGTGCGGTGTCCGGCCCAGGGCCGGACTTGGAGCCCTTGGGGGTTTTGTCCCCTTTGTGCCTGGAGTCCGGGAGGTCACCTTGCGGCGCCTCCAGGACCACCTCCTCCTGGCTTGGAACCTTCTGGGACAACACCTCGGCGTCATCCGTAGGGGAGGGGGAGGTAGCGGTCGGAAGCGAATTCACATCCGACGAATCCAAGGAACCACTCGATGACACGTTGAGCCGGTCTTTGGGCGGACTGCATAATTATATTCGGCGTCAGGAGAAGCTATGCAATAAAGGAACGCCATGAGTCACTCTGGTGTCCGAATACTTACGACTTCGCCAGGGGCTTGGCCCTGAGCGGCCACTCCTCTTCGCCGTCGTCGGCGTTGGTGGAGTAGTCCGTAGGAAGGGTCCTCCCTTTCTTGGACCCTCCGGCCTCCCCAGTTGGGGCGGCCTTCCTTTTCTTCTCTCTCCCAGCTGGGGAAGAAACCTCTCTTTCCTCCTCCTCGTCTTCGTGGGAGGAGTCCGCCTCGGAGTCATCGGACGATGAGTCCGACTCCACCGGGCGCCGGGAACTCTTCCGGGTTCCCGTGGCCTTCTTCTTGGCCTTCTTCTCCGGCACCACGTAGGGGTCCGGAACCAGCAGCTCCGCCAAGCGGGCGTCCGCTGGGTCTTCGGGAAAAGGAGCCGGACAGTTGATCTGTTCGGCCATCCTCTGGCAGTCCTGTCAAAGGCATGGGAGCTTAGATACTGCATAGAGTCAAACTATGAAACACAAATATCCTGTAAGAGGTAAAAACAGCTTACCGCGTTGGCCTGACGCTGCGCGCTGAATCCGCTATCCTTGGTAGCGGATGCGGGAGCCTCGGCACCCTTGAATAGCACCTTCCAGGAATCTTCGTACGTTGTGTCGAAGAGCCTGCTCAGAGTTCGGTGCTGGGCCGGGTTGAACTCCCACAAGCTGAAAGCCCGTTGTTGGCACGGGAGGATCTAGCGGATGAGCATGACCTGGACTACGTTGACAAGCTTGAGCTTCTTGCTCACCAGGTTTTGGAGGCATGTTTGGAGTCCGGTCAGCTCTCCTTTTTTACCGCACGGCAGGCCCTTCTCTTTCTAGGAGGTGAGCAGCATAGGGATCCCGGATCGGAACTCAGGGGCTGCGACCCATGCAGGGTCGCGCGGCTCGGTGATGTAGAACCACCCCGATTGCCACCCCTTTATGGTCTCCACGAAGGAGCCCTCGAGCCATAGGATGTTGGGCATCTTGCCCACCATGGCGCCTCCGCACTCCGCCTGGCGGCCGCCCACTACCTTCGGCTTGACATTGAAGGTCTTCAGCCATAAGCCGAAGTGGGGCTAGATGCAGACGAAGGCCTCACACACGATGATGAACGCCGAGATGCTGAGGATGAAGTTCAGGGCCAGATCGTGGAAATCCAGGCCGTAGTAGAACATGAGCCCCCGGACGAATGGGTGGAGAGGGAAGCCTAGTCCGCGGAGGAAATGGGTGAGGAACACCACCCTCTCATGGTGCCTGGGGGTGGGGATGAGCTACCCCTCGTCTGGAAGTCGGTGCGCGATGTCGTCAGACAAGTATCCGGCTTTCCTCAGTTTCTTGATGTTCCCCTCCGTGACGGAGGAGACCATCCACTTGCCTCCTGCTCCGGACATGGCTGGAGAAGGTTGAGGTGGGGAATGCAGACTTGGGCGCTGGAGCCCGGGTGCGCGAGAATGGATGAGCAAAGGAGGAAGAAGGCGTGGGTGAAAAGGTGGATCCTTATCCCCTTATATGGGCGGACGAAGCTGCGTGTCCCCACCAGCCTGGTAAAACTCGCTTATCTCCCAAGCGCCGTAATCAATGGCACGGTTGGGTTACCCACGCCCGTATTGATGAGAATCCTGAAATAAGGGGACACAATCTCTGGTTCGACAAGACGTGCCAAGGAAACCGCCTCGCTAAATGCGCTGAGGTGGGACTGTAAAATGATTCGAATAAAGGCTTGGCCGTGGTGTGATGTCACGCTACAGAATACGACAGCAGATTAGATTTTGTAAATATTATTCTCTCTATGGCAATATGTGGAACTTATTTTGCAGAGCTGGACACTATCCTTGTGTTCAAAATCTTCTATGAAGTATTCGGAGGAGGAACCCGCCTTGCAATTCCGAAGACAATCTGCGCGCCGGACTCGTCGTCATTGAAGCCTGGTTCAGGGGCTACTGAGGGAGTCCTGGATTAGGGGGTGTCCGGATAGCCGGACAATAACCTTTGGCTGGACTCTTGGACTATGAAGATACAAGATTGAAGACTTCGTCCCGTGTCCGGATGGGACTTTCCTTGGCGTGGAAGGCAAGCTTGGCAATACGGATATGTAGATCTCCTCTCCTTGTAACCGACTCTGTGTAACCCTAGCCCTCTCCGGTGTCTATATAAACCGGAGGGTTCAGTCCGTAGGACGAAAAACAATCATACCATAGGCTAGCTTCTAGGGTTTAGCCTGTCTGATCTCGTGGTAGATCTACTCTTGTACTACCCATATCATCAATATTAATCAAGCAGGAGTAGGGTTTTACCTCCATCGAGAGGGCCTGAACCTGGGTAAAAACATTGTGTCCCTTGTCTCCTGTTACCATCCGCCTAGACGCATAGTTCGGGACCCCCTACCCGAGATCCGCCGGTTTTGACACCCACACTCATCTTGACAGAGGGTGGTACTTATCTATAAGATTCCTCAAGTTTATTAAAGTTGGAAAATAGGATGAAGCAGCAGTTGAGCATACATCAAGATTGGGATTTTCATATAAGGAATTAGGCATGAAGATAGACAAAAAGTAACTGAGACGGAATGCAAGGAGCTACTTGTCATGCTGTCGCGCCCTGTTGTTAGGCTGGGTCTGTGCCTCGGTGGTGGCTAGAATGCACGACCTCCCACCTGACCATGCGACGGCCACCTCCGATGCGGTCGCCGCTACTGGCGGCACCGCGATAGCAACCACGTGGACATTGGACGACTTTGGAGGAGGAGCTCGAAGAAGAGAGAGGTGGGAGGAGGAGGAGGAGCACGGGGAAGAAGAATGGCTAGGGCATCATGGCGTTCCAACAGTAGCCGGCTCGCTTGCGAGCATAGGTGGATGGCGGCGGTGGTGTGTATCTGAGTTGCAGAGTGAGATCGGGGATTGGGAAAAAAAGACGACTCGTGGTTGTGGTGGATGGCCCTCTAGAGGGGTTGTGGTTATGGGCTTTCTAGCGGGATCGTGGCTGGTGGTCGTGGACGTGGAGAGATGAACGTAAAAAAAACCCGCCGCAAAACCAGGAGTGAACAATAAAAAACTGATGACACATGTCAGCTCATGAAGGAATGAGTGGTATAAGTGGGAATGCATGGTTGGGGCTCTTGCTTAGCCAATTTAACTATTTTAACTATGTTCTTCTCCTTATTTAATGAGATAAGGCAAAGCTTTTGATTCCATTTTAAAGATAAAAAATCAACTTCTCTTCTTGTCCATAAAGATTTTGTGAATTGTGACCGATGGCACCCATCTGAGAGTTGGGAGCATCTCCAGCCAATCCCTCGAACCGTTCCCATATATCTGTGCGGTAGTTTGAACAGTGCCTAGATAAAAAAGATCATATCCAACATTTCATTTATCGGGACTATCCGTAAATCTGCAAACCCAGTCTGTGTGTCTGGACAGTCTGTCACCCACATCAAACCTGATCTAGCCCGATCACTTTGTTCTCTTTCTTAACTCTCTTCATCTTCCCAAATCATATATATGTCGTGATAATTTAGAAATACATTAAAAAGTGTTATTGTATATTTGAACGTGTCTGCAAATAAATGAGGATTATATTTGATGTTCGCGGCTGAATCGGTAGCGCCTTGAACGACCAGAATTGACAAACCCAAGCCCCACTAACGCACGTCGTTACTGCTTCCACGCGCGCACGCACAAATTCAAATCCCGAGATTTCCGGGGCAAATCAATTTGATTGATTACCCACGATTCCTTTTCTAAACGATGCATGTCAGTCCGATTGACCATCCTCTGCGGGGATCCGTGCACTCGGCCATGTTAAACATCCAACTGAAGTCTTCTTCAGGATTGCTATGTGACGAGCTTGACGCCCCTCCGTGGATTGACTTGGCCCTATTAGTAGGCTCCATGGCACATGGCTCCTAAACGTGGACTCGTAGAAGGCCCGCGCTGGCGTTCTCCCGGGATAAGGAGTGGCATCTCTCCGGAGAGTCAGACCACGCGCCGGCGTCGCCACTCGAATTGTAATGGCATGCCTCACCCGGCCCCAAGTCTATCTCCTCCGAGAGGCAAACGAATGCCACCGAGTTTTTCTCAGCGATCAAAGGCACCCGGTCATCTGGGTAAACCTACAGTCCATAATCCATTGTGTTTTCGTCCAGGGAACAACGAACCACGACTCGGAAATGTATTTCGAGTGCTCTCGCAGCACTGGGACTTAAACGAAGGATCGGCTCGTTTGTCCTATGAAATCTCAACCGATTCGGGGGCTAATAATGAGGTCACCTATTACAGGTAGGATCAAGGACCCATCATTTAGGACCCAACCATCACCACTATGGATAGGTACCTGGTCCATACCAGCATTCAGATGGATATATCAAGAAGTCCACTCGGATGGCTCGACTGCACTCGGGCGACCACCCGCCACTCGGTTGATGAACCACCACTCGGACCAAGGAGGCAAGCGGGCGGCGTGAGAGCTGCAACGTCGAGGAATCCTAAGTCATCCATTAAACAAAGTCAAGGCTCCCGTTACCTATAACTGCCATAGTAGAGGCTCTTCATACATGTGACTGACGCATTCGATGTCATTTAATGCCCCGACAACGTGGAGGATGTGGGGCTGCTGCGCACTCTATATAAGCTGCACCCCCCTCCATAACTGGGCACGAGCAACCTTTGTAACCATACCCATCAAATCAAAACAAGCCTCAGGGCATGAGACATAGGGTTGTTACCTCCGACGAGAGGGGTCTGAACTCGTTAAACACCAAGTATTACACCTGCGCCGTAGCTAGGTTTTGCGCCTTATTCGTACCCCTAGTACTCATTGTAAGGATCGTAACCCCAACACCCTCCGGTTGCTAAATCCACCTTGCTCGAACTGCTTCAGTGTTTGATATCGTATGTGGGGGATGATGGTCTTGTAGCTGCTCAAGTTCTGCAATAAACCTGGTTACAAATGGATGAGTGGATAGTGTTTGATACCGTATGTGAGGGATGATGGTCTTGTAGCTGCTCAAGTTCTGCAATAAACTTGGTGACAAATAGATGAGTGGATAGCGGGCTTTAGTTAATCCCCTCATGAATCAACTTCCTTCTAGTGTACCTTACCGGATTCCCAAGCTCGGCCCTTAGTATATCTGAATTTGGTAAATACGCTCCTTTTTGGATCCTCACACTTAGATACTTGGGGTACTCCAAAATCCTCCATGTCAACCTAGCCAGAAGAGCCAAGTTAAATATTTCGAAATCACGAAGCCCTAGGCCTCCAATGTATTGTGGCATGCTCATGGTGTCTCAAGACACCCACTAAGGTTTCCGTTAGCCTCTCTTATTTCTCCACCAGAAGGCCTTAATCATGGAAGTAAGCTCTCGCACAAACCCCGTGGGAGTTTAAAACAAGACATGGAATACACCGGTATTGATTGAGGCACTGATTTAATTAAGACTTCTTTACCTGCTGCCATCAATATTTTCTCCATCCATCCTTGAATTTTAGACTGGAGCCGATCTTTCAAGTACTTGAACGCCCCATTCTTTGAAGTACCCACGTCTGAAGGCATACATAGATACTTCTCATTTAACTACTCATTTAGGACATTCAGTATATTTGGAAAGGAAGTACTATTGATGTAAACTACACTTTCTGTGGATGTGGGCCTAGTATTGATGTGGCCCAGTAACAAGTTGATCCTCCTTTCTCTCGTCTCGATCAGCCGAACAAGCAACTATAGAAATGCTATATCCGCCCTTCCGCGAGATGGAAAATGTTACATCTTGCTTCTACAAGATTGAAGAAGTGCTTGTATATGTGATTCATAGCGGGCCACGACCCAATGGAAGAGGTCCACTAGGTGCTCGCGGTTTTGGAAACCTCCACTATAGTTTTAGAAAGGTATCGTCCGATTTTTCTCTACTAATTTATCTTTATCTTTTTTTTTCATTCCTTTCTTCTTTAAAATACATGTTGAAATATTTAGAAATACACTTCAAACATTTTTTAATACTTGTGAAACACTTTTCAGGTACACGTTAAACACTTTCGAATACATGTTAAACATTTATCCGAACACATGTTGAACATTTGTCTTCAAATGCATATAGGGATGGCAACGGGGCCCCATCCCGCCAAACCCATGGGGATTTCATCTATTAGGGGGTGGGGATGGGCGAAAAACATCCCCACGGGGATATTTACCAAACTATTTTATTCCCCATAGGGTACAACGGGGATGGGGACAATATCCTATTCCCCAGACCCAATACCCATCGGGGACCCGGTTAGTAACTGTGATACGGCGGTCAACCTTAAAATATTAACAAACAAACTTGCGAAAACAAAAAAAAGCTCTGAAAAAACCTTAAACTTGTCTCACATCCTCACCTCAGCCGCCACCATGACCAAGAAGTCAATACGACCTAGATAGGCATTAGCAGGACAAGGACAACACCATGTATGTATGTTGATTATAGGGTGTCATATTATGTATATAAGTAGTTGTTTATGGGGATGGGGACCCTAATGGGGCCCCGTTCCCCAATGGGGCATTGGTATGGGGAAATTTCATCCCGAGTCATGTAAACAGGGATGGGGATGGGATGGCAGGGAATAGATGGGGATGGGGATGTTGTAGGTATCCCCATAGGGGATTGTCCCCATTGCCATCCCTAAATGCATATAAAAAATATCATGAATGTATTTTAAACATGTAAATTGCTTATGCATATTTTTTTGAATGGTATGATGTTTTTGAAAATTTTGCAAACATTTAATGAACATTTTTAGAAAGTACCAGGAATACATTTTAAAATGCGTGAACTTGGCATGGCCAAATTTTTGAATGGTACGGACATTTTTAATTGCAAATTACAAGGATAAAATATTACATTTTCATGATTTTTAAAAATTATCCTGAACATACTTTCAAAGGTGTGGATATTTTTAAAATGTATCGACACCTTCTAAAAACCGTGTGAATTCCATGAATAATTTTTCAATGCGTGATTTTTTTTTAAAATTAAGTAGAATAATTTTTAAAATTGTTTATGTTTTGGAAATATGTGTGCATGCTTAAATAAGTATTCATGTGTCTCTAAAATTATCTTGTATTTTTCCTAAAAATTAGAGGAAAAGCAGCAGACCGCTCGGCCACATATTTGTGCATGCCTAAAAAATTGTGTGGTTTATACCTTAAAAAACATATTTGTTTTTTTGAGATATAATAATAATAAACATATTTGTGCATGTAAATTGTAGTCATGTGGACGCCAGCTGTTGCATGCACTAGGCGCACGGACCTATGTTGTTGGGCTGGCCCACGTGCATTGTGCTGGCGAGCTTGACTTGGGCGATTGCTATTTAGCGCTGCAGGCGCCGGTTATTGCTGGTTCTGCAAGCCGGCGCCTGCAGCATCGTTAGCTGGGCTCGGCCCATTCCATTTTTCAGAGGTGTTTTTAAAAAGTGTTTTCTGCATATATATGTAGAATATTTGAAAGTATAAATAAAAGTACAAAAACAAAGAAAAAACCGAGAATAGAAAACTGAAAAAAGCCAGAGACGAGGCACGCCCCCGTGCTCGCTTAAAGCGAGACATAGGGGCGCCCGTGTCAAGTTGTCGTTGATTAGCACATAGGCGAGCGACCTAGCGACCGAGATGGGCCAGCCCAATTACGAGATAACCCTTGATCCCTTCTACCAGTGAACTTAGCCGGTTTGCTTTCGATTTTTCGAAGCCCCATCCGGTATTGGGAAGATTCCACAAGCTTCCCAATCATCTTTTAATGTATTTATTTTTTATTTTTTTGCTTTTCAACCAGTTTTTGTCTGTTTTTTGTTTTTGTTTTGTTTTTCCTTTTTCATTTGTTCTTTTTGTCAACCTTTATGAGAGCATTTAGAATTTTCATACACATTCGACAAATAGTAAAATACATCACCCTAGATTTGAATTTTGGGTCGTCTTCCTCGCATCGTCTGCTTCATCCAACCGCTCAGTCCTTTCGTCTAGGCGCTCGGGACCGTCTCCAGGTGCTCAGCCCGTCTCCAGACGCGTGTCCCCTTCATCCAGGCTCTCGTCCCGCGTCTAGGCACCCAACTTGGTCGCTGCCGGCCGGCGCCTACTTGCTCATCACGGCTGCCGTACACAACACGTGCTTGGTCCTTGCCGCGAGCAGGCCTGGTCCTCCTCGCCACAGGGGCAACACTCCAACAACACTCTAGGAAGGTTCTCCTCGCCCCTCCCCTTACACAACAACATAATTCAACACTCCATGATCAGTACCAACAAATTTACAGAAGAATCCACAAGAAGCATCACTATCAACTTGTCTGCATTTTCCTCACACATGTGTGGGATCGGTACCAGTAGAGAAGAACATGTTCCCGAATAGTGTGCATTTAAATACATAAGCAAAAGGCTAATGTGCAAATATCTTGTTTTGCTTTTGAATTGTTATAGAGTTTTGTTCTAAAGAAAACATGTTTTAAGCCTTGTCATAGTGGTAGTCTGACACTGAGATGATAGCAAACTGAAATCGCGAACTCGATTTATCGAGTAGCCAAATTCCTGTGAAGCATAACGCGAGGTGGACCATTTTTCTGTAAGGAATGGTGACAAAGAACTTGAACCTTATTTTCTTGAGTATTGTTGGAGAAGTACAAAGCACCAAGATAAGGACATACAAAATAATATTTTATGTTCCTACCCCTCTACCTCATGATCCACTTGCCATAGTGCAAAACAACTTCGAAATACATACAATAAAGTGATGTTAGAGCTCTTATTCGATTTGGTGTCACAATCCAAGGACTTCGACTTCTACTTGACAGAAGTTGCACCAAGAGACTTGCCACGTTGGCAGGGCATGGCAGCATGCCGCCCCATGCCAGGGCACCATGCTCAGCAGCATGACGCCCCTGCCCAGGGCGCCATGCTCCTTGCATCAACAAAATAGTGTGGCCCCTCTGTTTACCACCACAAACCATCTCTTTTCCCCCTTCTCCACCCCACCGCCCCACTCATGCCCCTCCCTAATGCCCACAAAATTTTGTCGACCAGAGCTCCAAATCGGTGATTTATCCTCCCCTTCGACCCCTCAAGGTATTCTCCCTCATTCCTCCTCTTTTTGTTGGTTGAGATCTCATCTCCACATTGTGGCAATTTGGGGAAACCCTAGGTCATCCAATTTTGCAATTTTTGTTGATGCAATTTGGTGTTTATGATTGTAGATGGCGAGGATCGTGAATGTGCATCATGTGGACTTTGTCTCCTTTGAGAAGGGAGACACGGAGTATGGTGACCCGAAGAAGAAGCCGGTAGTGATGGTGTTTCCCACAATCCTAGCCTTGAGGAGGTTGTGGTTGATCTTTGAAGAAGGTTGAATTGGATGGAAGAAAACGATGGAGTAGACTTAGTACGAAGGTATAATGTTGGGTATAGGCAAAATATTTGTTGGAAGATAATGCCTCTTGACTCCGAGTTTCATTTGGTAGCATATAAAGAGAGTGTGTTGGCCTCACAAGATAAATCATTTGAGTTATTTGCCAGAAGGTTGTTTGTGCTTGGTTGCACATTGGTTTGAATCGGTGTGCATCTTCATGTGACGTTAGAAGCCCGGTTCAAGATTCATCACATGTTAATCCGGATGTGTATGACACAACAATGAGCCAACCTCCAATGACCCAACCTTTGAGCCCCGTCGGGAATGACCAAGTTGATAATGAAGACTTGCAAATGGATGGTGATGAGTTTGAGGGTCATGAATCGGAGGCTTATCTTCGTGACCATATGTTGGTGATGTGGAGCCAAATTGCATGGAAGAGGACATGGACCATGACATTGCATACAATAGGTCCTATGCAGGGGACTCAGAGGACGAAGGCCCGGATGAAGAAATATATGAGGATGGTTTGACGGCTAAAGAAGCCAATGCTTTCAAGAAGGTAATAGGCCGGGATCACAAAACACTAGTACAACGAGCTCCTAAACAAACGGTTTTTAACCCCTTTCCGCAACGGCATTTGGAACCGTCGCCAAGTGAGTGTGGGCGATAGGGGGGTCCTTCCCACACGACCCAAAAACCATCGGGGATATGCCCTCCTGGCACACACGTTCGACAAAATGAGGTCGTGTGTGACCGGCGAGCGCTCAAATACGGAAATACGTATAGTAGAGCTAAAAAATACAATTATACGGCGAAATTGTTTCCGGTCGCAAGCACATCCCACACAGTCAGTCCCCGCTAAACGTTTATGTTCGTATGTACATCCCACATAGTCGCTCCAAGGAAAACGTTTCCGTTCACATGTATAATTTTTCCCGTTAAATCGCTTGCATTATTGAATATATCACACACGGTCCATGGAAGAAACTGTGTGGCAAAGACTATCCATCACACACAGTTTTCATGTGGTAAACGTTTGCGCTAGGTGGCCTAACGCAAATAGTTTTCAAGAGAAAGTCATGTGTGATTGTTCGTTGATCCAACACTGTTTATTCCTAGAAACTGTGTGCGTTTCCTGAGGTCATCGCCCATGGTATTTTTTCAACAACCGTTTGCAATAGCTAAACCCAATTAGCAGGCTAATTCGCCACTAGCAGGCTAATTATCCGGTTATTCATAATCCATTTATTAATCTAATTGACAGTTCATATTAAGCACACAATATATTTCATTTTCATAATTGAAATACATCAGAGTACAAGATCATATAGCTTCAGCACTTAGCTACCCTATTACACAACTACACCAGGACCAAGTTTCACATGCAACATCTATAACCTTTCAAAATTAGCATCATAGACGGTACATAGACAGATGTATCTCATCTAGAAAACTGCTGAAGCAGAAGGTGAATATTGAGCCTTCATTGATGTTGAAGGTCTTTGTAACTTTAGGCCAGTGCCTGTGGATAATTGACCGTCCATCCTTCGTCCTCTTCAGGAACACTTTAATATTGAACCGTGGGTGTTGTATGAATACCTTCCTCGCCTCCTGACCATATAGGTGGTTTGAGAGGTAATCATTAGTGAACTACTTTAGAAAAGCCTGAAAACAAGGATGTGCATAAATATCTTCTCTATATTGGAAATGGGGCAAAGGAATAAAAAAGGCAAGGTATAATAGTTAGTACCATCCCGTAGTGAACTGATGTCTTCTTCATTGTGCAGACAAAAATATTGTTGTTTTTTGTTGCTAATTTCTTTATTCCTAACAATCTTTCTGAGTTTATTGACTTGACTGATATTCATGGACAACTCATTTCCCCATATGCAAAAAGTGTCGAAGAATGGGTCAAAACCTCTGACAGCAGGACCTACATGTGCAAGACCAAAATGTTAAAAACCTAAATATTAGAATGGTTCCCGCAATTGCACAATAATGTTCTATTAGACAACGAACCATGCACGTGCTAACCTCGATTGTAAACCTCAGTGCTTCCCATTATTTCCCTGTAACACATATAATGTAGTTAGTCATTAGGTTAAGTAAGGATTCACATGCTATCCGTAAAATATGTTGTTGAAAAATAATCACATTGCAGATTCATCAGATTAATTCAAGCCACATGGAAAACCCATTTATCCAAACCAAGCATGATTAAGAACTAGGAAATATAGCACTTGTATATGTTTCTCATGTATTAAGTGCAACCAAATTCGATTTATTCCTCACATGCACAACAATACAAAATTCCACCCACGACAATTGGACATCGCATTGCAGAATTGAACCAAGCAGTTAACTAAATACCACATCAAATGAACCAAACATTAACTGAGCACCACATTGCACAATATAACATACTAGTAATAGAAGATTAGACTGTTAACCAAACAGTTAACTATAGCTAATTGTAGCAATTTTATTCGTTTCTCACGTATTTACTACAGCCAAATTCAATTTATTCCTCACATGGTATAGAATAATAGAATGCACCCACAATTTTGTAAAGATAAATTCGATTTATTTCTCACATGGAAGACAATACAAAATTGCAGCCTGAAGAATTGAACATCACATTTCCAGAATTGAACCATACAGTTAACTGAAGACAATAACTAATTAACAAAAAGTTAATAAGTGAGCACCACACTGCACGACATATAGAACATATACACTAGAGCAACAGATTGCATGGTAAAATTAGATAGCACAATTCACTAGAATTTGTGAAGGGAAGGCAGGAGCAACAGACGCAACGAGTAAACCGAGCATGCTTAACCGGCGTAGCTAGCAAATGGCAAGGTGCTCCTTCAAGATCTAGGGGACGACATGAATGGTAGCCATCACGGCTTCATCCGCGCGTGCGGCCACGATTTGCTTCTCCACTGCCAAATGCTCCTTGAGGTCCTGGCTATACTTCATGCACCATGGCTTAGGCCGACGCGTATTTGGTGGAGGGGTTGGCGATTTGGGTGGAAGGTGTCGCGCTCGTGCCGACGGTAGGGTCATGTGGGATGTGGAAGGAGGAGGAGGATGGGGGTCGGGTGTGGATTACCTGCCTGGATAGGCGAGGCCGAGGAGCGCGAAGGAGGGTCGCCGGCGAGGAGGCGGTGGCGCTGCAAGCAAGGAGTGAAGGTTTCAACTTGGAAAGGAAGGCGGAAAGAAGGGAAATGTGGCTTTTGGTAAGGGGGAGGGGGCGGGGAGGTAGATATTTTCGCGAAAGCCGAAAATTTGGAATCGCTTCAGCCAAAAAACTGGTGCGCAAAGTGTCATCAGACACGGTCCCTTATTCAGAACTGTGTACGATATGTGAACATCACAAATGATTCAGATAGCTTAACCTCTGTGTGTTGAGTTTGAACGCCAAAAATTTTGGTTTGCACTTCCCTGGTTACTGTGGTCATCCACGTCATTGCATAATTTGGGTACACAAAGGAGACTAACTTCTTAATCGAGCAAGTTCAGCAATTAAACAGAGCTAGCTGACCTAAACATTACTCTAACAAATTAAAGACCGACACTCTTAATTAAACAAAAAAAGAGTACTACTATGGCTGGTGCTCGTCGATCTCCACTGCCGCCTCCATGTCTAGCTCGCGCCCGACGGTCTCTTGGGGAAGGGGCTCCATGGCATAAATTGCACCATACTCGACAAGCATCTCGCCATCCGCATCCGCCATATCTTTGGAATAGGTCGACACGAGTTGGGCATGGGCGGCCTCGATCTGGGCTTTGGCGGGCTCTGTCGTGGCAAGGTATGCCGCGCAGGAACGGACGGCTGCTCGAACTCTCTCGGCGATTGACAGCTCTTCGGCCGTGGATTGCCGACCGTTGTCGGAGAAGCTTCGTTCGATTTGTGCGGTGACCGCCACGAGCTGGACATGGATGGCCTCGACATGGTAGTGGGAGGCCTGCAGCAGGGCTAAGGCCGCCGCTGCGGAATGGACAGCTGCTGTGCCGCTCTTGCCAGTTGCTATCCCCGAGGCAGATGCTGCTGCCGCCGCCTGAGAAGCAACAATGGCGTTTGGGCTGCCTTGGCCGCCCGGACGCAGACTGCGGTCGCCCTCACGAAGCTTGTTAGCACGCTCCTGGCAGCTGCGGCCATGCTCTCGCCGGAGTGGGCCGCTGAAGTTGCCCTTACGACGTGGGTCCACGTCCCCATCTTTCACCGGCGATGAATGAACAGTGAAATGATATTTGGGGAGTGAGCTAGTGTGCTAGACATGCCGGCTGTGGACTGTAGCCGACGCACCTTCTCTCGTAAGCCATGGGCGTACTATACACCGATGGTGCTTCAAGATATTTTGTGCTGCATCTCATATAATTGGTGATAATAAAATGTGTGCGATCTACTTGATTTATCGTCTTGATCATTTGAATTACGTAATGGGGTCACAGCTACAAAGGATGGTGTTTGAATTGTTAGAACTTTTATCTACAGTGAACATGCAACTATAAGTGTGTCGCCAAAAAAATTGGAATTATTCAGGGTTCGTTTGTACATTTTTATACATTAACTAGGGTTTCCAGGCATTTTATGCACATAATTCAAATTTGAACTACATGCACATGCCTCGGTGCATATAAACTTATTGAAAAATCAAATATGTGTCCTTGGTTGCATGCAAGAAATGAGAAGGGATTTCAAACACCCTGCCACCGTCACTCGGCCGCAAACATTGAGATACCTGGTTTTTAAATTCTAGTAAATCCAAAACTCGTCTGAAATTCATGAAACTTGGCATGCTATCATGTAGCGGCATCAACATGCCGTGGTAAATTTTTTGTCCCATTTGGGGCAGGTTTGGGTATAAGCTTCTCACAGATCAGAGCTTCTCACAACAAGCGTGATGGTTTCGGTAGGGAACATGCCACCTTTGGGGACGAAACGATATCCGTTGCCTCTTATTTCTTTCAAATTTTTTCGAGTGTCAACATAGAACAACAAGAGTGTTGTGTTCAATTTTGGAAATTTTCGGGGTTCATTTGGACATTTCTATGCATTAACTGAGTTTTCAATGCATTAATATGCATAATTCAAATTTGAACTGCATGCACATGCTCCAGTGCATATAAATTGGTTGAAAGATCAAATCTATGTCCTTGGGTGCATGCTTAGGTCCCATGCAAGAAATGGGAATGAATTTCAAGCACCAGGGCACCGTTGATTGTAGGCAAAACATTGATATGCCTAGTTTTTAAATTCTAGCAAATCCAAAAATCGTGTGAAATTCATGAAACTTGGCATGTTATCATCGAGCGGCATCAACATGCCGTGGTACAAATTTTGTCCCATTTGGGGCAGGTTTGGGTATGTGCTTCTCCCAAACCGGAGCTTCTCACACCAAGCATGATGGTTTTCGGTAGGGAACGCCCCACCTTTGGGGACGAAACGATATCCATTGCCTCTTATTGCTTTCATTTTTTTTCTCGTGTCAACATAGAACAACAGGAGTGTTGTGTGAATTTTTGTAATTTTTCGGGGTTCGTTTGGACATTTTTATGCATTAACTAAGTTTTCAATGCATTTATGTGCATAATTCAAATTTGAACTACATGCACATGCTCCAATGCATATAAATTGGTTGAAAAATCAAATCTGTGTCCTTGGGTGCATGCTTAGGTGCCATGCAAGAAATGAGAATGAACTTCAAACACCAGGGCACCGTTGATTGCCGGAAAAATGTTGAGATGCCTGGTTTTTAAATTCTAGTAAATCCAAAACTCGTCTGAAATTCATGAAACTTGGCATGCTATCATGGAGAGGCATCAACATATCGTGGTACAAATTTTGTCCCATTTGGGGCAGGTTTGGGTATATGCTTCTGACAAACCGGAGCTTCTCACAACAAGCATGATGGTTTTCGGTAGGGAACACCCCACCTTTGGGGACGAAACGATATCCATTGCCTCCTATTGCTTTCAATTTTTTTTTCTCTGTCAACATAGAACAACAGGAGTGTTTTGTGAATTTTTGTGATTTTTCGGGGTTTGTTTGGACATTTTTATGCATTAACTGAGTTTTCAATGCATTTATGTGCATAATTCAAATTTGAACTACATGAACATGCTACAGTGCATATAAATTGGTTGAAAAATCAAATCTCTGCCCTTGGGTGCATGCTTAGGTCCCATGCAAGAAATGGGAATGAATTTCAAACACCAGGGCACCGTTGATTGCCGGCAAAACGTTGAGATGCTTGGTTTTTAAATTCTAGTAAATCCAAAACTCGTCTGAAATTCATGAAACTTGGCATGCTATCATGGAGCGGCATCAACACGTCGTGGTACAAATTTTGTCCCATTTGGGGCAGGTTTGGGTATATGCTTCTGACAAACCGGAGCTTCTCACAACAAGCATGATGGTTTTCGGTAGGGAACGCCCCACCTTTGGGGACAAAACGATATCCATTGCCTCTTAGTGCTTTCAAATTTTTTTCTCTGTCAACATAGAACAACAGGGGTGTTGTGTGAATTTTTGTGATTTTTCGGGGTTCATTTGGACTTTTTTATGCATTAACTGAGTTTTCACTGCATTTATGTGCATAATTCAAATTTGAACTACATGCACATGCTCCAGTGCATATAAATTGGTTGAAAAATCAAATCTGTGTCCTTGGGTGCATGCTTAGGTCCCATGCAAGAATGAGAATGAATTTCAAACACCAGGGCACCATTGATTGCCGGCAAAACATTGAGATGCCTGGTTTTTAAATTCTAGTAAATCCAAAATTCTGTTAACCATTCATGTGGCGCCATGTGTCTTGGTTTTAATGGCTGTAGGAGGTGCCGTGCGGATAGCTGCTTGACCTTGACTGAACAGGAGGTGGAGGACGGGGTGGCTGAACCGGCGGGACGACCAGATCAACGACGGATCCTCATCCGGTACGGTGGATGAGGGACGTCGAGGTGTTGCTGTGGACGATGTCGTTGGGGAAGAGGCTCCGGATGGGTGGCGGATGGAGGAGGGTGTGGGGCTTCGCGGGTTTTGCCGGCCTCGGTGTACGAATGGGTGGGCGGATGGGATGGGAGTGGGGAACCATGGCTTAGGGACGTGCTTGTCCGAAATGTGGGGTAAGTTACGAAAGTACCCCCACCGATTTGAGGCGGTTCTTTCGGTTCAGGGTTATCACGGGCATTTCACGTGTCGGGATTTCACAGGAGGTGGGAGTTTTCGCACGCGTTGTAATTTTGGAATAGCAAGGCGTGGGTTGAGATGGAGGGAGTTGTCGGAGTACAACGAGACAAAGATATATCTTAAATATTTCGGGCTAACAAGGCGCGGGTTGAAGAGGCAGGAGTTTCGTAGCACGATAGACAGAGACGCTAGCTTGAAATTTCGGCATAACAAGGCGTGGCTTGAAATTTTGGGAGAACAAGCTTAACATGTACCAAAAAAGACAATTTAGACTAGTATGATATACTACGTACAATGTGTTTAACACGCACAACACACACATACACCATTTAGACTAGTAAGGTACACGTGCATTGCACGCATGAGATTTGGCAACCAAATTATGAATCAATACCACATTATAGCATGTAAGCTTTGAGTCATATATGCATGATGTAGATGCTCGTTTAATTCTTATAGTTCATTTCATTCAAAATCATCTAGTTTTTATAAGAAAGCTAATCTACTTTAAGATTCATGGAATTGTGCGTTGTAAGGCATAAAGTAGAAACAAATCATGTAGAGAAACATTTGGGAAATTCTGATATGGAAGATTCTAGAACAAAGAAGAAGTGCTTGTGTTTTGAGGTTTGTGCATTATGCTTAAGTTCAACCATAGAGTCTTCTAGATTGTACATGTGGCAAAATCTGGTGGAATCTAGATGATATCTAATGGCCAGTAGTGCTCAAATTTGCCAGCTCTGCACCATCGGATTGGCCTCATCCAACGACCATCTTTCAAAGTTAAAGTTATCCGCACATTATATAAAAAATAAAAAATATAATATATATAGGGGTATAGATATAGATATGTGATGCGAAAGCCACCCATCATCTCCAATTAGAATAGTGTGTCCATGCACGGATGCAATGTGGCCAAACGATGTCTGCCATCAGTATCTCAAATTCAAACCAACCTGACCTTGTTCAATGTGTATACATTGCAACATGCTCGTTTTCAAACCACACTGCGCAGATCTCCATTATATTCATGCATGCATGGGTTTCAAACATCATGATCTCTTATTCAAATATTTGAATTCAACTTTACATCGATTATGACCTCACCTAGTCTTTTACACCCACACATTGGTGTTCTCTTTATAATTGTACCACTAACTTTCTCTCGTGCATGCATGCACACACACTACCAGTCGGCATTATCCATCGCACACATGCACTCTTTTTCTTCAGGTTGGTCTCCCATGAAGGCACACACACACATCCCCCTCTCCATCATATCGGGCATTCTTTATCTCTCACGTGCATGCGCAACGATCGATGTTCCTCTATGTGTGTGTGTGTAGCTAGGTCTTTCATAGTTTTCCACATAAACCGATCAATCTATATATCTAGTGAGGTCTCACCCTCTTTCCCACGCCCACATCGATCAATCTATACCTCTCTATACAGGATTACATATATAGCTAATACACCCACATTAATTATATATCCAACGCCCCCCCTCCCATCATCCATGCCTTCCGCTTCATTTGTCAGACGCGCGCACAATGGCGAAGACAGGGGGCAGCAAGGGCCCTGCCCCCCCTAACATCACTATATATCGAGGCTAATATGAATGTGTTCATTAGACAATTGCTAGTAAAAATGGTTTAAGTTGATGAATTGGCCCTCCTCGTAAAGGATTAGCAATGCTTGGCCCCCTAGCTCATGGGACATTTTTCATGGCTCCGCCACTGCGTGCAACAGCGCACGTTCTCGCCCCCTCTCTCTAAATATCGATCTCGCAGTTGTGCACTCCTTCATAGTCTCCCTCCACTCGGCCCCTCGCACCATCTTCTAGCCCCCCCACCGGATTTTGCCACATGTACAATCTAGCAGACTCCATGGTTGAACTTAAGCATAATGCACAAATCTCGAAACAACAGTGGTTCTCCTTTGTTCTAGAATCTTCCGTATCATAACTACCCAAACTTTTTTTCTAGTTGAATTGCCATTATTTGTTTTTACTTTATGCTTTACAACGCAAAATTCCATGAATCAAAAAATAGATTAAGGGCTTCTTTGATTCAAAGGATTCTCGAAGGAATTTTGGAGGATTCTAATCCTTAGGAATTTTTCCTATCTTGGTTGTTTGATTCGTAGGATTATAAACCATAGGAATTTTTCCATATGATTCATTTGCACTAGATTTCATACGAAACATCCCATCCACTCAAACCTCTTTGAAAGAATTCTGCATTTTTTCTATGCACAATCAAACACTCGTACCATCCTGTAGGATTCAAGACGACATTCCACTCTAATCCCATGTTCTTCCTATTCCCGCGCTTTGGAAATCCTACGAATCAAAGAGGCCCTAGGTTTTTTTATAAAAACTAATTGATTTTGAATGAGATGCCTATAAGAATTAAACAAAGGTCTATATCAAGCATATATGACTCAGAGCTTACATGCTACAGTGTGGTATTTATTCATAATTTGGTTGCAAAATCTGACGCGTGCAATGCACGTGTACCTTACTAGTACTTCGAGTATGTGCAAAATACAGTGGCACAATACACAGTGTCTCTCTTACAGTTCATGAAGCCACGTGGCACATGTGGAGGCGTTTTCGCGACATCCTTGTGTGGATTGATCACAGTGACATGCTGCTGGTTCCAGAAGAATGTACTCGTCCTCCCTGAGCCGCACTGGCGGTACATGCACGAAGCGAAGATGTGCACGCACGCCACACACATAGTCATTCCCTCGCACGCACACGCGGGTACACGGGCGAATGCAATTTTGTACCAAGATCCACCACATGTGATAATTTGACGCGTGTAAAGTCCTTCACTTCATTGATGGTCAATTAATACAGCGCATGCAAATTGAGTGGACGTGAGGACGGAAGAAAGACATTACTACTCCACTGCGCGCATGCGAGTAGTTAAATCATGGGTTGCTAGTAGTACTTCCATTGGTCTCCTTCATATTTTGTGCCAATTTTTGACAGTAACATAATATTTACGCATCTGAGCAGTGTAGTCTACTTGAAATTTATGTTCCACTAAACTCATCGGGAGATGTTTCGGGCCTCGAAACCAAAAACCATCAATTAATCTTTACCCTTGTTCCCATCACATTCGAAAGTACTAGTGCTACAATTAAGTGCAAGCCTGCTCACACCTACCAGTACATACCAAACCTGAACGTGTTCCCACTATGCAGGTTTTAGTACTAGTGCTAGTACTTAGGTTATAAAAAGGGGAACTACCTAACCAAAAATTACTCTACCTTCCTCCTCATAAGTCCTCCTTCTTTGTCCGTCCTTGCCATGGCCGGTGTGCAGAGCTCTAGGTCGAGAACTACTCGTAACAAGAGAGTGGCAACCAAGGTTGCGAAAAAAAGAGAGGGCTCGCCGCCATGCAGAGACCTCGAAAGACCACTCACGGGCAGGCGATGGCTCCCAAGAACGCCCTAGACATGGAGGGGAACATGCCGAGCTGGCAGCACTGGAGTCGTTATCCCTCGATGGCATGCCCGATCAGCTCAATAAGCACCTCAATAAGCAGAAGGAGTTCATCCACGTCTTGGTGGAGCTGCTGAAGGAGAGCCTCAACGACATGCCTGCTGAGCTCAATGAGCAGGGGGAGTTGACCGCCGGCTTGGTGATGCTGCCGAAGAAGAGCATTGCCTCGAAGAAGAAGGCGACCGGCGAAATCCTGCAACTTCAGGAGGACAAGGCGAGGCTCTGCCATGAGCTCGACCTGCTGAAGGAGGAGAACGCCAGCTGGAAGAAGCTGCATGAGAATAGTAGTTCCTCGATGAAGATGTTGCATGCCCTCATCATGGAAAAGAAGGAGGAGTTGGCGAAGCTCCGCATCGAGCACCTGGCTGCTGTCAAGGTACGTAATGCGGCCGTGGAACAGATGATGAAGGCTCGTGTCGAGAAATCCCGCGTCATGGACACAATGATGAAGATGGCGGAGGAGACGCACAAGGAGATGGAGGTCGTGGAGGCGATGAAGAAGCAGTTACGACTCCGTGGCCAACAACCCTTCATGTAGTGAGAGCAGCGCCCCAGACTTGTGTGTGCGTCTTCCTTCTTTTTTTGGGGTGATAATCCTCCTTCTTCTTTTGCTCCTGTGTTTCTTATTTTGCTTCGGGTGTTTCGCCACACGTGTCACCTTCTCTGCGAGGCATGAATAGAACAATGCTAAAAATAAGATGACTAGCAAATTAGATCATTCTTTATCACCAATAGAACAGTGCCTCTTGCTAGTAATATATAATAAGAGTAGAGAGTAGAGGATATGGCACTGGGCTGCCATGTTTCGTGCTCCTTCGTCGTACTCCAGTGGAAAACTTGAGTATACCGCACGGTTCTTTGCTCCTCCTCAGGTCGTCGGCACATTTATACGAGCAGTCAAATCACAAGGCCCCGCCTTCCAGCAGTAATGAGCCGTCAAATCACAAAGGCCCTCGCCTCTCATGAAAAGGACCAAGCTAGACTGCCCCGCCCTCTAGCCTTTTAAAAAATGTATACATTTGTACAGTAGTAGTATCGATGGATTGCACCATGGAGCAAAACTAGCAAGATGTAATTAAAGAAAAAAAGGTGGTACATATAGAGAGCGCTCGTTGCCAAATTATGCATATACTGCACTACCCACTATGAAGGTACTAGTAACATAGACTAGTAACTGGTCTATGTTACTCTCCACTATGACCATCCAAAGTCGAGGCACAGATACCAACAAGGGCCTGGTTGTGCCTATACTTGGACAACTCACCCGATTACTTGCACACCAGGCAGACGAAGCTCGTGTCGTGTTGGTGCAGTGTGCGGCCCGCACATTAACCAAAACCTCACGCCTCCATCTTAGCCTCATTGTTTAAAACATCTCAATCTCATGGCCAAGGAGCAACGTGAAACCTATGATAGAGCCAATCAGATGGTTGAGAACACTACAAATCATAGCTACAGATGCATGTGTGAGAGAGGACGAGTGCGTGCGTGCACCTCTTCTTAGAGTACAACTGTATGTGGGTGGCATCGACCTAGGGAGCAGTGATGGTGCATGCGAGAAGTCCCGAGAGATAGTTGTAATGCGTCTGAAAAAAAGACCAGTCTATAGCTCACCACGAGGCTATTCCTGTCGAACGCCAAGCGTAAGATATGTATCCGACGGTGTCAGTTTTTGCACGTACACAGCAGTAGAAAAAGAACTAGTACCATGGCATATGCTACACCACGGCCGAGAAAACATGTCGACATTACGCCATCCGGGAATAGTGCCGCACTTCGAATCTAGAACCGTTAATAAATTTTGAGCGCGTCTCGTCACATTCCAAATTACTACTACTACCATGCTATATTTAATTGCAAACCTGTTCACACCGATCACAACCTAAACGGTTTCCCACTTAGGAGCGTATTAGTAGTACTCAGTTATAAATACTACTATGCTAAGATTACTGCACATTCCTCCTCAACTCCTCATCCACAAAAAACAATCAAGTCAATCAAGCCATAGCCAGCGTGAGTTCTGGATTGAGAGATTTCCACCAGGGAGAGGTGAGCATGGAAGAGGAAGCACGAGAGATGTCCCACCTCGCCACGAAAGCAGCCGACATGTCCAGCCGCGCAGCAGTAGCAGCACAGAGGTCCCGCTGCGCCGCCGAAGCAACACAGAGGTCTCGCAGCGCCGTCGGTGTAGCAGACTGGTTCGGCCACGCCACGGAAGCAGCAGTGATGTCCCGCCGTGCCGCCGAAGCAGCAGGGAGGTCCCGCCGCGCCGCGGCGGCCTGAGAAAATTTCTCGCGGGCAGGTGAGGACTCTTACATGCGCATGCATGCGATTGTCCATAGTCAGATGGATCAGATCTCCGACTGGGCGAGGATGCAGGACGAGGCTACCAACATCATTCGGCAACTGGGGGAGGGCAATGCTAAGCTCCGAGGCAAGTGCGACCTACTGAGGGCGAAGATCACCGGAAGGGCGAAGCAGGAGGAGGAGACCGCTGTCGTGTTGCAGAGGACGGGCGTCATCATCAAGAAACTTATGGACGAGAATGCCATGCTCCGCATCGAGCGCAACAGGCTGGTGGAGGAATCCATGGATGCTGCCAAGCAGCGTATTAAGGACATGAAACTGATGAAAGAGATCATCGCCCACCGCGAGAACTAGTCTCTGCGACCTGCAGCGCATAAAGAAAGTAGAGATCAGCGAGCCAGATGTATGCGTCTTCCTTCTTATTTTGCCCTTGTGTATTTCGGGCGTAGCCGCATGTGGCTTTTTTAATTATCTTCCTAATTATGTAAGACAATTATTATCCACTCTCGTCGTCCTTATATATATATTCATCAGTCTTGCTATAAGTCGCAGTAGATGCTATATAGGTCCGTCGGATCTTACATCAAGATCCGTGCAAAATTTTCTTTTTAGATTTATTTTCTCTCTCTTAAATCTCAGTCGAGTGAGACATTGCCACGCCATTAAACAGAGGCTCAGGCGCCATTAATGGAGACCTTGGGAGAGAGGTGGACGGCAGATGGAGGTCAAAGGGCTCTCCTCCCGATAAGCAGGCGCAGGGGTCTGATCGCACGCCTCCCGTACTCAAATAGCTACCCTGCATGGCACCTCCTAGCTCATAAAAAAAGGGGACGCGTGGGGCACGTAAATGGTAAATAGAACGCCCACGGTTTTAATAATACTTGTGTTTCCGATTGTAATGTGACAACACTTGTTCCAAAATGACTTTGTTGATTGTTAATGTGTGCGCCTTCGCAAATCGGACAGCAAAATTACCACGGCATGTTGGTGCCATGTTATGGCACCAAGCCAAGTTTCATGATTTTCATGCGTGTTTCGGATTTACAGGAACTAAAAAACCAAGTTTCTCAATGTTTCCAGCCGAGCCATGACGTCCAGATGTTTGAATTTCATTCCCATTTTTGGCATGGGACCTAGAAATTTACCCGAGGACACACATGTGATTTTTCAACTAGCTTTGGTGCACTGGAGCATGTGCTTGTATTTAAAATTTGAATTATGCACACAAATGTGACACGTTCCCTCTCAGAACCACGAGCCTTCTTGAGAGAAGCTCCGGTTTGCAAGAAACTTATACCAAAACTTGTTCCTATTCTGCAATTTTTTTACCACAACATGGTAGTACCATGACATGACACCATACCAAGTTTCATGATTTTCAGGCGTGTTTTGGATTTACAAGAATTTTAAAACCAAGCTTCTCAATGTTCTCTCCCGAACCACGATGCCCAGATGTTTGAATTTCATTCCCATTTCTTGCATGGGACCTAAAAATTCACCCGAGGACACACATGTGATTTTTCAGTCAACTTTGGTGCACAGGAGCATGTGCTTGTAGTTCAAATTTGAATTATGCACATTAAATGACCAGAAACTCAATTAATGTATAAAAAAGGCCAAACGAATCTGGAATAATTCCAAAATTTAACAGGGCACTCATATAGTTCTATGTTGCCTCTGTAAAGAAAATTTGGCGAGAGGCAGCGTATATTGTTTCGCACACAAAGGTATAAAGAAATAAAGAAATAAAGAAATTATCCCTATTTAATTCTTGGGTTCTTATTATTTATGCCACTAGTTGTGTATCACTACTTTTGCCATTATAAGTTACAACTATTCAAAAAATGCCATCGATCCGTGAGATGCCTGCTCAAAATGCAATTAGATATCTAAAAAATGCCATCGTTAAGTTAGATGTTTGCTCAGAAATGCCATTAGACATTGTTATTTTCACGTCAAACCCATTGACCATGTTACACGAAACAAATAAGCCGATTCTCACAATGATAAGTTAATGGTGTCTAGCACAACACAACCCTCAAATAAAACTAAGTACCCTGGAATTCTTTGACAAAACTAAGCACCCTGAAATTCTTTGACAACTAAACTGTTGGCTATATGATGTTGGCCATATATATTGTACGTATATAATGTCAAGAAACGAGTGGTAGTACTATACCAACTAAAAGATGAAATGTATGAAATATAACGAGAAGAAACATAACATAGTTCTGCTGGGGGCTCAGCACAACACATCCCTCAAATAAAACTAAGCACACCAAAAATTAAACTAAGCAACTAATCCGGTAGACACTGCATTAGAGCCACCATGAGCAATGACATTGCCACCTTACTCGGAGTCCTCGTCCACGTCCTCGACTTCGTCCTTGTCCCTCTTCCTCTTGGGCGATACTTCTTTGCTTGAACCGCACACTTGGCTCTTGCTCTTCATCCAACCCTTGAAGATATTGAAACAAAGGTAGCCATCCATTGCAGTGTAGTGGATGTGGTCTATATCTAGTACAGTCCACTGCCATGCACGATGAAACGTGTGCGGAGCTTTCTTCAGTTCACCGTACATAGGATGAACCATGGCTCCTGCCAGGGTCAGCATTGAAGGCTGATCAAGGGAGGGCACTAGCCCTTCCTTCTGGAGGTCGAAGGGGTCGCCTACAACGAGGCCTATCCGACCCAGGATTTCCTTGTCATTCCTAAAGTCTATAGTAACGAATTTGACTCGGCCTCCCTTGAGGAACTTCTTAAATTCCTCGCACTCAACGTCGGCATGGCATATGTGGTAGACCAAGCATAAGTCATGCACGCAAACCTGGATCACGGCAGGCTTCTTCTTCTCTGCCTCCTTTAGTTTCTTCTCGCTTCCCAGGACTGTGGTGTACTCACTCAACATTTAGCCCAGCGACCCACTCATCATTTGAGTTTTCGAACATGCGTTTGAAGCGAGCAAGACATTCTTTCACCCTTGCGGAAGAACGGGTGTAGATGACGTCAAACTCATTGCCGGTGATGGTTCTAACCTTGTACTCACCGCCGATCATGGAGATTTGGGACGCCATGGATTTGGGAGGAGGGTTAGGATTAGTGGAACTGCCGTAATGTGAAAGGACGGGATGACTAGGAGCGGTTTATCGATTGTAAAAATGTTGAGTGGGGGAGGGGTGCGAATGGCAGGGTAGTGGCTTGCCCGGTGGATAAATGGATATATGCACAGTACTATGGGGGCCCAATTAGATGTGATGTCTACTCGAGGCCCAATTAAATGGCTTTCGATGTCATGTCAAGCGTCGGGAAAATTACAGGTGATACGAAGCTTTCCATTCTCCCATGATACGGGCTTCTGAGAGCCCTTGGATCTGAGACCGAACGGTTGCATGGCGTGATTCTAGACCTATGGGTGAATATCCTATTCTGGAGGGTTATTCTGCCAATTTTCAGCAACTTAGCATGCGACCATTCGATCTCAGATCCAAGGGCTGCCAGCCGCCCGTATCATGGTCGCGCCTACCACGACCGTCGCCTCGCTCGTGCCCTTGGAGATTTAACACGGTGCGTTAGGCTATCTGATGTTGGCATGTCATACATAGTCATCACTTAGTCACTCATACAAACAAGGTTAGCTATAAGGTTGGCTATGAGAGTATTTTTTATTTACTTCTCTCTATCTCTTTCTTCGTAGTATTTATTGCATTTGCCAAGGAGTGACCTCTTACAATGAAATGGTGCTTAGATGAGGTGCTATGGGCATTAAATGGCTTAGCAACTCAAGTCCCCAATGCATAAGTGCTTAGTTTTTTGTTGCTAAGTTTGCTTCATCTAGGTACACACGCTTATCACCGTTTCTTCTTGGGTTCGCCAAACTAGTCTCTCTCTTCTTAATTATCTTGCCACATCAGACTTTATGCCCATGTGGCAGGCTTAGCACCTGCAGGATCAAGTACAATAGTGGGCTATAAGCCCGCTTTACATGGCATTTTTGCATATGTGGGGGAAAGAGGCAAGGAAAAAGTGGAGGAGTGGGCTCTCAAGTGAGAGCCAGCCTCTACATGGTGGAGCATCGGGAGAGGAACCTGTATGGAGGTGGTCAGGAATCGGGAGACTCAAGCCGGTCGTAGCGCCGCAGTTAAAATGATAATGGCAAGTCAAATCACCGGGCCCCACCTGTCCAGCAGTAACTCACTGTCAAATCACACAACCCTACGTTTGCAGCAGCCTACTCCCTCATCTTCTCGCATCTCTATTGAACCGACTAGGCGGAACTGCCCCGCCTACCGCGTGGGAAAAGCCCCGCCCTCGACTTTTAAATAGTACAGTATACTAATTTTGTATCCATGGATTGCGCCATGGAGCAAAGCCTCAAGAAAATGGTGGTACACATGCACGGAGTATATAGCACGCCCGTCGCATTCGCGTCCCACCCTAGACAGTCGGTCGGTCTGGCACGCCGCTCTCCTAATAGAACGCGCGTCATATTGCATTTGCATACACATGTGGGACTGCAATTGAGAATCGACCATAGGAACACTCCCCGGCCCCGCAAGTCGGGTGAGTTAATAGAAGTACATATGTTGGTACCTGGACGATCCCTGCAAGACACGAAAGATCAGTTCGTCCATGCATGTGACCATACTCCAGCAGACACGCCTGGATTGGCTATCGTCTACATATCGTGCAGGCTGTGATGTATAGGGCTGTAGTTCTGGTGAGAAATCTAAAAAAAGGTTTCTTGTCATCTCGCAAAATTAGGTGTCATGTGCTTTGGATCACTGCGAGGGTTAAACAGCGACAACTGAGTTGGACTAGTCATTAGGGGCACATGCATGAAGACTACTCGGCTGCCATCTATGTCAAGCCGGTTATGTTAATTAGGACATCTATCGACAGACCCCTTTTCTACGAGTTTATCTTTAATTTGAGCTTTGCTCCTCGTCTAGTTTGTCCGTCGGGATTCATCTTGTCTCCTTTGGGCAGTGAGGTTATGATTAATTGTCATGTGGCATTTTTTCGTGTTATATGTTATAATCCGGTGCTTCAGATCAAAATGATGACAACTGTGCCTCCGGGGCACGTGCATGAAGACTTCTCGACAGTCATTGCCGAGGTCAAGCCGGCTCCGGCCGGTAGACAAAAGAAAACTAGTACTCCACTATATAGGGAGGAGCCTCCGCGCTTGCTTGCTAGTGTTGCTCTCTTTAAACTGTCTCATCCTCTCCAGATCTAAACACGACAACGGTGGCCACACACTCCCTCTCTCTACTCACTGCTGGTCACAGATCCAGCCGGATCCTCTCCGCCGGGGAAGGTGAGAAGGTGCAACGTTCACGCGGTCGTCGGCGACGGCTCTTACCCACTGCCGGCACGTGATACGTCCATTTTGCATCATGCTTTTATATTGATATTTATTGCATTATGGGCTATTATTACACGTTATGTCACAATACTTATGCCTATTCTCTCTTATTTTACAAGGTTTACATAAGGAGGGAGAATGCCGGCAGCTGGAATTCTGGGCTGGAAAAGGAGCAAATATTAGACCTATTCTGCACAACTCCAAAAGTCCTGAAACTCCACGAAAGTCATTTTTGGAAATAATAAAAAATATGGAGCGGAAGAAGTTCACCAGAGGGGGACCCACCTGGCCACGAGGGTGGGTAACGCGCCCTACCCCCCAGGGCGCGCCCCCTGCCTCGTGGGCCCCCTGTTGGCTCTCCGATGGCCATCTTCTGCTATATGAGGTCTTTCTTCGAGGAAAAAAATCATAAGCAACCTTTCAGGATGAAACTCCGCCGCCACAAGGCGGAACCTTGGCGGAACCAATCTAGGGCTCCGGCAGAGCTGTTCAGCCGGGGACACTTCCCTCCGGGAGGGGGAAATCATCACCATCGTCATCACCAACGCTCCTCTCATCGGAAGAGGGCAATCTCCATCAACATCTTCACCAGCACCATCTCCTCTCAAAACCCTAGTTCATCTCTTGTATCCAATTCTTGTCTCCAAGTCCGGGATTGGTACTAGTAGGTTGCTAGTAGTGTTGATTACTCCTTGTAGTTGATGCTAGTTGGTTTATTTGGTGGAAGATCATATGTTCAGATCCTTTATGCATATCAATACCCCTCTGATTATGAACATGAATATGCTTTGTGAGTAGTTAAGTTTGTTCCTGAGGACATGGGAGAAGTCATGCTATTAGTAGTCATGTGAATTTGGTATTTGTTCGATATTTTGATGAGATGTATGTTGTCTAGCCTCTAGTGGTGTTATGTGAACGTCGACTACATAACACTTCACCATTATTTGGTCCTAGAGGAAGGCATTGGGAAGTGATAAGTAGATGATGGGTTGCTAGAGTGACAAAAGCTTAAACCCTAGTTTATGCGTTGCTTCGTAAGGGGCTGATTTGGATCCATATGTTTCATGCTATGGTTAGGTTTACCTTAATACTTTTGTTGTAGTTGCGGATGCTTGCAATAGAGGTTAATCATAAGTGGGATGCTTGTTCAAGTAAGAACAGCACCCAAGCACCGGTCCACCCACATATCAAATTATCAAAGTGGAAAAATTTATATAGTGTGGTGAAATTTACTGTCACTTGTTACTATGGAAAGTAATCCACTGAGGGGCTTGTTCGGGGTATCTTCACCCCGACCAGTAGAGGAAAGAGTTGCTCCTCAACCTACTGAATTCCTTCGGGTATGTTAGAAAAACTGCTAGATAATCCTTTTGTAGGAGATGGAACAAAGCATCCTGATGAGCACCTAATATATGTGGATGAAGTTTGTGGATTATTTAAGCTTGCCGGTATACCCGATGATGTTGGTAAGAAGAAGGTCTTCCCTTTATCTTTGAAGGGAGATGCATCGACATGGTATAAGCTATGTGATGATACAAAGTCATGGAACTATAAATGAATGAAATTGGAATTTCATCAGAAGTATTATCCTATGCATCTTGTTCATCGTGATCTCAATTATATATATAATTTTTGGCCTCGCGAAGGAGAAAGCATCGCTCCAGCTTGGGGGAGGCTTAAATCAATGTTATATTCATGCCCCAATCATGAGCTCTCAAGAGAAATATATCTTCAAAATTTTTATGCTCGGCTTTCTCATAATAATCAATCCATGCTCGATACTTCTTGTGATGGCTCTTTTACAATGAAGACTATTGAATTCAGATGGAAATTATTGGATAGAATTAAATGCAACTCTGAAGATTGGGATCTCGATGAAGGTAAGGAGTCAGGTATGACACCTAAGTTTGATTGTGTTAAATCTTTTATGGATGCCGATGTTTTCCGTAAATTTAGCACTAAATATGGACTTGACTCTGAGATAGTAGCTTCATTCTATGAATCTTTTGCTACTTATGTTGATCTCCCCAAGGAGAAGTGGTTTAAATATCATCCTCCCATAGAAGTAAAAATAGCTGCACCTATTAAAGTTGAAGAAAAGACTGTCACTTATAATGATCCTATTGTTCCTACTTATGATGTTGAGAAACCACCTTTCCCTGTTAGGATAAAGGATCATGCTAAAGCTTCAACTGTGGTTTGTAAAAGCAATATTAGAACTTATACACCTCCTGAGCAAGTCAAAGTTGATCCTAATATTGCTATTATTAAAGATCTCTTTTCTGATAATATTGATGGGCATGTTATTCATTTCTGCGGTGAAACCGCTAGAATTGCCAAACCTTGTGCTAAAGATAAACATAGACCTATGGTAGGCGTGCCTGTTATTTCTGTTAAAATTGGAGATCATTGTTATCATGGCTTTTGTGATATGGGTGCTAGTGCTAGTGTTATACCGCATACTTTATACGAAGAAATTAAGCATGAAATTACACCTGCTAAGTTAGAAGGTATTGATGTTACAATTAAACTTGCCAATAGAGATACTATTCCACCAATGGGAATTGTTCGAGATGTTGAAGTCTTGTGTGGGAAAAATAAATATCCTGCTGATTTTCTTGTTCTTGGTTCCCCACAAGATAGCTTTTGTCCCATTATATTTGGCAGACCCTTCTTGAACACTGTCAATGCTAAGATAGACTGCGAAAATAATGTTGTTACTATTGGTTTGGGTGATATGATTCATGAGTTTAATTTCTCTAAATTTAGTAGACAACACTGTGAAGAAGAATTGCCTAGTAAGGATGATATTATTGGTCTTGCTTCTATTGCCGTACCTCCTAACGGTCCTTTAGAACAATATTTGCTAGACCATGAAAATGATATGTTTATGAATGAAAGAAGGAAGATAGATGAAGTATTCTTTAAGCAGGAACCTATTCTAAAACAGAATTTGCCTGTTGAAATCCTAGGGGATCCTCCTCCACTCAAGGGTGATCCTGTGTTTGAGCTTAAACCGTTGCCTGATAATCTTAAATATGCTTATCTTGATGAAAAGAAGATATATCCTGTTATTATTAGTGCTAACCTTTCAGAGCATGAAGAAGAGAGATTATTGAAAACTCTTAAGAAGCACCGTGCTGCTATTGGATATACTCTTGATGATCTTAAGGGCATTAGTCCCACTCTATGTCAACATAAAATAAATTTGGAAGAAGATGCCAAACCAGTCCGTGATCATCAACGAAGGCTTAATCCTAAGATGAAAGAAGTGCTAAGAAAGGAAATACTAAAGCTCCTTGAGGGGGGTATAATTTATCCCGTTGCTGATAGTCAATGGGTAAGTCCTGTCCAGTGTGTCCCTAAAAAGGGAGGTATTACTGTTGTTCCTAATGATAAGGATGAATTGATTCCGCAAAGAATTATTACAGGTTATAGGATGGTAATTGATTTCTGTAAATTAAATAAGGCTACTCAAAAGGACCATTACCCCTTACCTTTTATCGATCAAATGCTAGAAAGATTATGCAAACATACACACTATTGCTTTCTAGATGGTTATTCTGGTTTCTCTCAAATACCTGTGTCAGCTAATGATCAATCAAAGACTACTTTTACCTGCCCTTTTGGTACTTTTGCTTATAGATGTATGCATTTTGGTTTATGTAACGCACCTGCTACCTTTCAAAGATGCATGATGGCTATATTCTCTGACTTTTGTGAAAAGATTTGTGAGGTTTTCATGGACGACTTTTCCGTCTATGGATCTTCTTTTGATGATTGCTTGAGCAACCTTGATCGTGTTTTGCAGAGATGTGAAGAAACTAATCTTGTCTTGAATTGGGAAAAGTGCCACTTTATGGTAAATGAAGGTATTGTCTTGGGGCATAATGTTTCTGAAAGAGGTATTAAAGTTGATAAAGCCAAGGTCGATGCTATTGAAAAGATGCCATGTCCCAAGGACGTTAAATGTATAAGGAGTTTCCTTGATCACGCCGGATTTTATAGGAGGTTCATTAAGGACTTCTCAAAAATTTCTCGGCCTCTGACTAATTTATTACAAAAAGATATACCATTCGTCTTTGATGATGATTGTGTAGAAGCATTTGAAATACTTAAGAAAGCATTGATCTCTACACCTATTGTTCAACCACCTGATTGGAATTTACCCTTTGAAATTATGTGTGATGCTAGTGATTATGCTGTAGGTGTTGTTCTAGGGCAAAGAGTTGATAAGAAATTAAATGTTATCCATTATGCTAGTAAGACTCTAGACAATGCTCAAAGAAATTATGCGACTACTGAAAAAGAATTCTTAGCAGTCGTATTTGCTTGTGATAAGTTCAGACCTTATATTGTTGATTCTAAAGTAACTATTCACACTGATCATGCTGCTATTAAATATCTTATGGAAAAGAAAAATGCTAAACCTAGACTTATTAGATGGGTTCTCTTGCTACAAGAATTTGATTTGCATATCGTTGATAGAAAGGGAGCTGATAACCCCGTTGCAGACAACTTGACTAGGTTAGAAAATGTTCTTGATGACCCACTACCTATTGATGATAGCTTTCCTGATGAGCAATTAAATGTCATAAATACTTCTCGTAGTACTCCATGGTATGCTAATTACGCCAATTACATTGTTGCTAAATTTATACCACCTAGTTCCACATACCAGCAAAAGAATTTTTTTTTCTATGATTTGAGATATTACTTTTGGGATGACCCACATCTTTATAAAGAAGGAGTAGATGGTGTTATTACACGTTGTGTACCTGAGCATGAACAGGAACAAATCCTACGCAAGTGCCACTCCGAAGCTTATGGAGGACACCACGCGGGAGATAGAACCGAACATAAGGTATTGCAATCCGGTTTTTATTGGCCTACTCTCTTCAAGGATGGCCGTAAGTTTGTCTTGTCATGTGATGAATGCCAAAGAATTGGTAATATTAGTAGACGTCAAGAAATGCCTATGAATTATTCACTTGTTATTGAACCATTTGATGTTTGGGGCTTTGATTATATGGGACCTTTTCCTGCCTCTAATGGATATACACATATTTTAGTTGCTGTTGATTACGTTACTAAGTGGGTAGAAGCTATTCCAACTAGTAGTGCTGATCATAACACTTCTATTAAAATGCTTAAGGAAGTTATTTTTCCAAGGTTTGGAGTCCCTAGATATTTAATGGCTGATGGTGGTTCACATTTTATTCATGGTGCTTTCCGTAAAATGCTTGCTAAGTATGATGTTAATCATAGAATTGCATCTCCTTATCACCCACAGTCCAGTGGTCAAGTAGAATTGAGTAATAGAGAACTAAAATTAATTTTGCAAAAGACTGTTAATAGATCTAGAAAGAATTGGTCCAAGAAACTTGATGATGCATTATGGGCCTACAGAACTGCATATAAAAATCCTATGGGTATGTCTCCATATAAAATGGTTTATGGAAAAGCATGTCACTTACCTCTCGAACTAGAACATAAGGCATATTGGGCTATTAAAGAGCTCAACTATGATTTCAAACTTGCCGGTGAGAAGAGGTTATCTGATATTAGCTCACTTGATGAATGTAGAACCCAAGCTTATGAAAATGCCAAGTTGTTTAAAGAAAAAGTTAAAAGATGGCATGACAAAAGAATGCAAAAGCGTGAGTTTAACGTAGGTGATTATGTATTGCTATACAACTCTCGTTTAAGATTTTTTGCAGGAAAACTTCTTTCTAAATGGGAAGGTCCCTACGTTATCGAGGAGGTCTACTGTTCCGGTGCTATAAAAATCAACATCTTCGAAGGCACAAATCCGAAGGTGGTGAACGGTCAAAGAATCAAACATTATATCTCAGGTAATCCCATAAATTTTGAAACCAATGTTATTGAAATTGTAACCCCGGAGGAATACATAAGAGACACTTTCCAGAACATTTCAGACTCCGAAAAGGAATACGTATGTGGTACGGTAAGTAAACCGACTCCAAAACAGTTTTTAAGGCAATATTTCTCCGTTTTGGAATATTTGGAAAAATAAAAAAATAAGAAGCAGTCCGGGAAGGACACGAGGGATCCACGAGGGTGGAGGGCGCGCCCTACCCCCCTAGGTGCGCCCCCTACCTTGTGGGCACCTCGTGTGCCTTCCGGACTCCGTTTTCTTGCACGATACGTATTTTGGTCGGTAAAAATTCATTATATATTCTCCCGAAGGTTTTCACTCCTGTATCACGCAAATATCCTTTGTTTTTGTTTTGAGGTGTTGCTGCTGCAGATTAGAGCAAGATGTCTTCTCAAGAGTCAGTCGGGGAGAGCCGGGTGTCTCACCCGGCATCGAAACCAAGGGCAAACAGCGACGCTGACCACTTTGGGCCAGCAACAGAGGAAGAGATGGAGGCTGACTTGATGAGGGTAGATGCCATGGAGGATCAAGAAGTCACTTCTCGGTTCCGAGCTGGGTTCACGATGGGGGAACTACAGAGCTCAGCTATTCCAAACTTGCTTATCCCTTCCAATGTTAGATTTCTTTCTTATGAAAATATGAAGAGGAGTGTCACTTGTTCTCCCGCAGCTATGCAACACCCTTGGGTGCAAGGAGCCTTAGCAGATATAGGAAAGCTTCGTAAGGAAATAATGGACCTCAGGAAGCAAGTCAATAAGCTTGAGGAGGAGAATCGTATCCTGAGGGGCATCATCGCCAAGAATATTTCACCAACGACAAAGAAGGAGATATAACCACGTGGGTATGGGCACTCCCCTTGGCAACTGCCAAGCTTGGGGGAGGTGCCCCGGTATCGTATCACAATCACACTCCTATCTTTACCATTTTCTTAGTTCGATCCTATTAGTAGTATCTTGATCTAGTAGAATAAAGTTTATGGCATGATCTAGTTTTGAATTTTGCTTTATGATCTCTCTATGTAATTGAGTCCATGATCTATATATAATAAAGATTAGTGTTGAGTTAAGGGCTTGATTATTTTTCCATGATCTTGAGTGCATAAAAGAAAAAAGAAAAGAATAAAAGAAACAAAGAGTTCATATTGATCTTATTGAGAGTAATGACTTCACATAAAAAGAGTATGATGATTAGAAGATATTGGGAGTTGGCAAACATAGCTTTGGTCATCGTTGCAATTAATAGGAAGTAATAAGGAAAGAGAGGTTTCACATATAAATATACTATCATAGACATTTTTTATGATTGGGAGCACTCATTAAAATATCACATGCTAAATAGTTGATGTTGGACAAGGAAGACAACGTAATGGGTTATGTTTTCTTATATCTGAGATAAAGTATGTTGTCATGGATCATCCAACATGTTGAGCTTGCCTTTCCCCCTCATGCTAGCCAGATTCTTAGCACCAAGTAGAGATACTACTTGTGCTTCCAAAAACCCTTAAACCCAGTTTTGCCACAAGAGTCCACCATATCTACCTATGGATTGAGTAAGATCCTTCAAGTAAGTTGTCATCGGTGCAAGCAATAAAAATTGCTCTCTAAATATGTATGATTGACTAGTGTGGGAGAAAATAAGCTTTATACGATCTTGTGATGTGGAAGAAATAAAAGCGACAGACTGCATAATAAAGGTTCATATCACAAGGGGCAATATATAGTGACGTTCTTTCACATTAAGATTTCGTGCATCCAACCATAAAAGCGCATGGCAACCTCTGCTTCCCTCTGCGAAGGGCCTATCTGTTACTATTATCTTCTACTTTATGCAAGATTCATGGTGATCTTCACTTTTCCTTTTTACATTTTATCCTTTGGCAAGCACAGTGTGTTGGAAAGATCCTGATAGATATATCTAATTGGATGTAGGGGAGCATGAGTTATTATTGTTGATATTACCCTTGAGGTAAAAGGTTGGGAGGAGAAACTATAAGCCCCTATCTTTCTTTGTGTCCGATTAAAACTCCGTAACCACAAGTATCGCGTGAGTGTTAGCAATTATGAAAGACTAAATGATAGTTGAGTATGTGGACTTGCTATAAAGCTCTGACATAGACTCTTTATGATGTTATGATAAATTGCAATTGCTTCAATGACTGAGATTATAGTTTGCTAGTTCTCAATAAAGTTTATGATTCGTATTTTTGCATTGTGAATAGATTATTACTTGAGCATAAGAAATCATATGACAATATTCATATAGGTTGCTGTTATGAGAATAATCATGATGCCCACATGTCCGTATTTTATTTTATCGACACCTCTACCTCTAAACATGGGGACATATTTATCGTTATCGTCTTCCGCTTGAGGACAAGCGAGGTCTAAGCTTGGAGGAGTTGATACGTCCATTTTGCATCATGCTTTTATATCGATATTTATTGCATTATGGGTTGTTATTACACGTTATGTCACAATACTTATGCCTATTCTCTCTTATTTTACAAGGTTTACATAAGGAGGGAGAATGCCGGCAGCTAGAATTCTGGGCTGGAAAAGGAGCAAATATTAGAGACCTATTCTGCACAACTCCAAAAGTCCTGAAACTCCACGAAAGTCATTTTTGGAAATAATAAAAAACATTGAGCGGAAGAAGTTCACCAGAGGGGGACTCACCTGGCCACGAGGGTGGGGGGTGCGCCCTACCCCCCAGGGTGCGCCCCCTGCCTCGTGGGCCCCCTGTTGGCTCTCCGATGGCCATCTTATGCTATATGAGGTCTTTCATCATGGAAAAAATCAAGAGCAACCTTTCGGGACGAAACTCCGCCGCCACGAGGCGGAACCTTGGCGTAACCAATCTAGGGCTCCGGCAGAGCTGTTCTGCCGGGGACACTTCCCTCCGGGAGGGGGAAATCATCACCATCGTCATCACCAACGCTCCTCTCATCAGGAGAGGGCAATCTCCATCAACATCTTCACCAGCACCATCTCCTCTCAAAACCCCAGTTCATCTCTTGTATCCAATTCTTGTCTCCAAGTCCGGGATTGGTACTAGTAGGTTTCTAGTAGTGTTGATTACTCCTTGTAGTTGATGCTAGTTGGTTTATTTGGTGGAAAATCATATGTTCAGATCCTTTATGCATATTAATACCCCTTTGATTATGAACATGAATATGCTTTGTGAGTAGTTACGTTTGTTCCTGAGGACATGGGAGAAGTCTTGCTATTAGTAGTCATGTGAATTTGGTATTCGTTCGATATTTTGATGAGATGTATGTTGTCTAGCCTCTAGTGGTGTTATGTGAACGTCGACTACATAACACTTCACCATTATTTGGGCCTAGAGGAAGGCATTGGGAAGTAGTAAGTAGATGATGGGTTGCTGGAGTGACAGAAGCTTAAACCCTAGTTTATGCGTTGCTTCGTAAGGGGCTGATTTGGATCCATATGTTTCATGCTATGGTTAGGTTTACCTTAATACTTTTGTTGTAGTTTCGGATGCTTGCAATAGAGGTTAATCATAAGTGGGATGCTTGTTCAAGTAAGAACAGCACCCAAGCACCGGTCCACCTACATATCAAATTATCAAAGTACCGAACGCGACTCATATGAACGTGATGAAAACTAGCTTGACGATATTCCCATGTGTCCTCGGGAGCGCTTTTCTCTATATAAGAGTTTTTCCAGGCTTGTCCTTTTCTACAAAAAGGATTGGGCCACCTTGCTGCACTTTATTTACTTTTGTTTCTTGTTGCTCGTTACAAATTATCTTATCACAAAACTATCTGTTACCACTTATTTCAGTACTTGCAGAGAATACCTTGCTGAAAACCGCTTATCATTTCCTTCTGCTCCTAGTTGGGTTTGACACTCTTACTTATCGAAAGGACTACGATAGATCCCCTATACTTGTGGGTCATTAGCTCGTCCCGATCAACGTGCCTTGCCATTCTCTCCCAAGCATCGCTGGCGAGGGAGGGCCTCCCACCCCTTCTTCCTCGCTGCCGTAGTGTGGGCAGATCCGGCCTCCCGCCGCCCACCTAGCGACATCCCAGCGACCCTCAGGTATAACTTCCTTCAAAACCGGCCTTGCTCTACTTCCTGAGCTCCTGACGTCGTTGCATTTGTATCTTTTACTATTTCTCAGGCCCCCTCGTGTAGATAGGATCGATCGGCTGTTCGAAAACCACCTAATGTTTTACTGTTAAGAGGTAAAACTAGTTCATGCACTCGAATCTAGTAGTACTTCGTTCAAACAAGGAAGAAAAGGGGTGGGGGTGGGGGAAGATTTGTTACCTGAATCTAGGACTTGGTCGAAAGAGGAAATAATGGGGGCAAAAAGTAGCAGAGACTGGCTATCCAACTGGTCTCTAGGTCTAATAGGGAAATAAAGGGAACGCAATACAAACTCAATATAAACCCGATCTATTGGTTGAAAAAGGAAAGAAAGTGGGGACTGGGGGACAAGTCAATAGAGTAAGTCCAACACTAGATTTGCTAGCCTCACACAGTATAAGGTGGCTATATACCGAACAAAAATGGGACCAACCCAGATATCCTCTTCTGATGTTTGTTGCCCCGAGCCGCTCTTATGTAATGCCACTGATAAAATGTAGCAGTCGCACTGTTAAAAGTAAGGACACATTAAACCAATGTTGTTTTCAATGTAATGCCTCCAGTAATATGAATCAATGGCAGTTTTTTTCATGTCCTGCTAAATTTCCCATTAAGATAAGTTGCTTCTTTTCGTTAGAGATGCAACTATCCGGGTCCGCCTACTCTCCAGGAGCTTCACGACCAACCTTGATGTTGCTCAATTTTATTACAACTAATGAAGAAGAAGCTCTGTGGGTTTCGTTTTCTGATGGAAATGGAACCGGGGCTGGAGCCCTTTTCTTAAAAAAAGAAGAAGAAGAAGCTGCTAGTTCATGGGACATTGCTTCATTTTAGGTGAACTGCACCAAAAGGTCCCATGAATTGAATCATCCATGTTGGTGACTGGTGTCATCCCTTCTACGATGGCGTTGACTACAGATATGGTTCCCATCACGAGGTATGTTCCTTTTTGGTCTGACCGTTTGCCAAAGATCCTGCATGTTGATCCTGCTCTTGTGCTACTGTTTTGGCACTGCCATGATAAAGCAGTAATGTTATTATTTTGCACCTTAATCTAGTGGCACTATTAATTTGAGGCAATGTTTTGGCACCAATAGTGCCACTGTTTTTTTAATATATCGAAATAGGGGGTTCCCTCCGAGTTCATTAAAGGAACCCAACCATAGAGAACCATTATCCGACAACATCTCAGTGGAAACGGGCAGTTATGCAACTACTACTAGAACAGACTGAGTACTAGCAGGAGACAAGTTCGCCACATAAGCTAGGCAGGTAGGGGGACGCAACACCAGCTCGACCAAGTTTGGATTACAACCCAAATGCTACCACAGAAACATCAGGGGGAAGATAGGGACTGAAGGAGTCAGCTTCAGCATCCCAGTCTAAGCACCCCCGGCCTTCATCCTTGCGATGCACGGTACACCTTGTTTGCCACCTGCTCGACCCTAGTGTCACTGATAAATTGAAGTAATAATACAGTTAAAATAGAGCGAGTGTCCTCTCTATCATTTCATTTCCAATGTAGATAAAGAAAGTGCTTCTCTTTGTTAATGTATGTTTCATCAACTAGTCCCATTGTTAATGTTTAAGCATTTCTGCAAACTGGGGTGTTTAATTTTAGTTGATCTGCACAAAAATAGAGATTCGAATGTCTCAAGGCCCCTCCTTGTACTACCGCTGTACATTGGTGTTCATCACTGGCAGAAGGTGTATCGGGGAGACTTGGGTCGATTTCCAGTATGATGTAATATTTTCTTCTGTTTATTAGTGTATGTTTCATCAACTAGTGCCACTATAATCTAATCACGCATTTTCATTATCTGTGCAAACAGGGTTATTCAGCTGCATTTTGGTGGAACTGCACAAATGTACGGATGGAACCGACATATATGCGAAGTGCGAGGTGCCAAGTAAAAATTACCGACACCAACCCTGCTCCATCTAAGCATTGGCATCCACCACCATCAGTGGGATGTGTGGCGCTCACTTTGGACGGATCTTTCTCGACAGCAAATCCTCTAACCAAATACTAGTAGCTTAGACTTAAAAAAATACTAATAGCTTTTATTGGCAGTTTTCTAGGGGTGTACTCTTTTCTGAAAGAAGCACCAATCTATTTTTCTTTATTTGTACACAGTGTCACAACTTTGACCCAAAGGTCCAGAGCTATTTTAGGGTGATTGGCGTAGTACACAAAGACTGATTGTAAGCATGATTTTTATTAGTTGTCACACTGATTGTAAGCATGAGCAGATGGAAGATTAGGTTAGTGCGAAGCTTACCTTAAGCCCTACCGACGCCGTTGAAACGAGGTGTCGGTGTCAAAACCGGCGGATCTTGGGTAGGGGGTCCCGAGCTGTGCGTCTAGGCGGATGGTAACAGGAGACAGGGGACACGATGTTTTTACCCAGGTTCGGGCCCTCTCGATGGAGGTAAAACCCTACCCCTGCTTGATTGATCTTGATGATATGAGTATTACAAGAGTTGATCTACCACGAGATCAGAGAGGCTAAACCCTAGAAGCTAGCCTATGGTATGATTGTTGTTCTTCTTGGTCCTACGGACTAAACCCTCCGGTTTATATAGACACCGGAAGGGGCTAGGGTTACACAGAGTCGGTTACAAGGAAGGAGATCTACATATCCGTATTGCCAAGCTTGCCTTCCACGCCAAGGAGAGTCCCATCCGGACACGGTACGAAGTCTTCAATCTTGTATCTTCATAGTCCAACAGTCCGGCCAAAGGATATAGTCCGGCTGTCCGGATACCCCCTAATCCAGGAATCCCTCAGTAGCCCCTGTACCAGGCTTCAATGACGACGAGTCTGGCGCACAGATTGTCTTCGGCATTGCAAGGCGGGTTCCTCCTCCGAATACTTCATAAAAGATCTTGAACACGAGGATCGTGTCCGGCTCTGCAAAACAAGTTCCACATACAACCGTGGAGAGAATAATATTTCCACAAATCTAATTTGCTGACGTACCCCGTAGTGTGACATCACACCACAGCCAGGTCTTTATTCGAATCGTTTTTCATAACCAATCTCAGCGTGTTCAGCGAGGCGGTTCCCTCGGCACGTCTTGTCGAAGCAGAGATCGTGTTCCCTTTATTATGGGAATTTCATCAACACGGACGTGGGTAAGCGAATCGTGCTTGTTGGTATGACCCCTCGATTGAAGGTAAGTCCCAAACGGTCATGAGGAGGGCTCTTGGTATTCAACCTCTTTATAAAGAGACCAAGGCCTATTGTTCTTCCTCTCAATCTTAATCGAATCCGCCTCCCGCCTCGAGTTCTAACACCCAAAGCTCAGGTTCAGGCGCTTCGGACCTCCGATTATGTCCGGATCCAACCTTCAAGGTCGGTGGATGCCTTCCTCCGTCACGGAGGAAGACATAAAAAAGCTAAGGGAGGCCAGGTACTTGACTGGCGAAATCTCGCATAGGCTGCCTGCTCAAGGGCAGGTTATTCCTACTCCCAAGCCCGGTGAGAGCGTCGTGTTTGTATCTCACTTCCTCCGAGGGCTAGGCTTCACGCCACACCCCTTCGTGAGGGGGCTTATGTTCTATTATGGGCTGCACTTCCACGATTTAGCTTCGGAGTCTATCCTCCACATCTCATCGTTCATCGTCGTGTGCAAAGCTTTCCTCCGTATTACCCCTCACTTCGGACTGTGGCTCAAGACCTTCAAAGTGGAGCCGAAGATGATCGAGGGGCGGCACGCAGAGTGCAGAGGCGCCGTAATAAGAAAAAACACCGACGCCCCATGGCCCGAGGGCTCTTTCCAGGAGGTGCCCAGTTTATGGCAACAAGAGTGGTTTTATATCACAGCTCCCAGGGGCACCAAGTGGGTGGCCCCACCTGTCTTTCGCTCGGGTTCCCCGCCACGACTAACGTCATGGGTCAACAAGGGGCTGGACTGGGGGCCAGTAAAGGATGTGCCCACATTGCAGAGCCGCATCCGAGATCTCCTTGAGAGAGATGTCAGTCTGGTCACGGTGATGCAAGTCATGTTAATTCGCCAAGTCCTGCCCTGCAAACGTCGTCCCCTCCGCCTGTGGGAGTTCAATCTGGAGGGACCGCGAGCTCTTCAACACTTCCTCGGCATGACGCCCGAGGAGATGTACAAATTGTTCTTCGGACCACAAATAATGTGTCCGAACACCACTGAGGATGCAGGTCTGAGCTGTAATCGCCCGGATACCCAAGTAAGTAGCCCCGCATCCGAACACACTGTCCGTTTATTTATCGCAACATCACCCTAAAAAAAAGCCGCTCTTTGACCAGGATTGGATAGCGAAGGCAAAGTTGATCAGGTGTCCGGCCCCCCTCCCTGAGACCTCACCAGATCCCGTGTTAACCAAGATGCTGGAGATCGCGCCTTATCAAGCGCCTTCAGGAGAAGATAAAGGGGGGAACAAGGAGGCCAGCGCCTCCGCGAAGGAGGTTAGCCGGGGAGGAGGAACTAAAACTTCCTCTCCCCAGGGAAGAAAGATGACCGCCTCCGAGGACCCGGAGATAATGGTCTCCAAACGGGGGAAGAAATCTTCACCGGAGGGTCCTGCCCTGGGGGATACCCCGGCCGCAATATGCCCTCAAGGGGATCAGCTCTCCACCGAGCTGTAAGTAAAAGGGTATCTTAATAATGAAAATATCTTGCTTTACTTCTGAGGAAAATAACCGAAGCCTTTATTTTGCAGTTCGGATCTTCAGGAGAGCTCGTCTTCGGGGAATCTTCTTCCAGAGATGATGGAGAGCGAAACGCCTCCCCCTGCCATACCACCTCATGAGGTGGGCTACCCCGAGGTGTCATCGCGGAGGGTTTCTCCTGATCCAGCAAGGCCTTAAGGTAATCATATGGCCACCCGAAGTCCTCAGTATCCGACTCTTGAAGAGAGCAAACAAAAGAGTCCGACACCGTCTGGTGCGCGGTCGAAGGTACTGAGGGATCTGCTAGAGTGAGCGGCTATCTCAAAAGAGCACCGCACATTGATGGGTACGATGATTGAAAGGATCTCGTCTGCCGAAAGCGGGTTGCATGAAGCCTTTACGAGTCTACTGACAGGTTTTGAGGTACGCGAAATGATGTACATTTTTGACACTACCGCGCATTTTTAGATGCGCCCTGTGTAGATGGTAGCCCCTGAGACTCTGGGTGCTGTCGAAAACGACGGCGCACAGAGGATCATAGTCCCAGGAATAATCTTGCCGCCTTAATATGCAGGTGGCGAAGTGTCCGGTGGCCAGCCGGACTGATGAATTTGCCGAGTTAAAGCGGCAACTTGACATGGCAGATACCGACATCGTACTTGTCAACAAGCGGCTTGACGAGGCACAGGTTATGTGATTCCTTCGGTGACACATGGGAAGATGAGCATGATGCCAGTATCTATAACATGTGTGTGAATGCAGATGGAGCTGCGGCCGTGGAGAACCTTCGGGCGGAACTTTCCCGAGCCAAAGAACAAGCTAGAAAAAGTGATGCAGCTGCCCTAAAGGCGATCGAGGAGCTAAAAGCCGAACAGGCTGCTCACTGCCAAAGCAAGGGAGAAATAGCCAGGATGGCTATGGAATTGAAGAATGCCGCTGACCGTTGCAAGCTTCTTGAAAAGGAAGATCAAGCGAAGAGGACAAACCTGGAGAAGGCCACGATGGTGGCCAAAGACACCCGCTCTGCAATGAGAGCGATGAAGGAGGAGCTGCGTCAAGCCGGGGATAGCGCGGCTGGGAAGCCCTTTATGCTGCGGATGAAGTTTGGAGATCCTAAGTACGCCCCTTTGGACCGGCTGTGGAGTTCGGCGGATGCATATCTGGACTTAGTAGCGAGTGCTGCCGATGCGGCCGAATACTTCCGAGATGAAAAAGATCGCGAAGTGGAAAAGCTATTCTGGTCACAATTTAACGATCCAGAGCGTCTGATTCCATTGACTGATCGGTTGGCCGAATGGGCCGAGCTGAATAGGTTGTCCGGACTTTCCATGAGGTCTGTTGTGGATCATCTGTGGCCAGAAAGGCCAAAGCCGAACAATTATTTTAGTTTGGTGCAGCAGTTCCTTGGTGCAGTGCCGCACATCAACACAACGAAGAGGTCGGCGTGCGTAGAGGGTGCGTGGATGGCCCTTGCCCGTGTCAAGACATACTGGGTAGAGATGGAGGCCACCGCCATTGCATCCCAAGACTCAGACGAGAGCCGAGTACCTGCCGAGCACTACTTCCGAGAAGTTCTTGAGGGCGCTCGTTCAATAGAAGCGCAGTGCTCGAAGAATATTATGTTCTAATGACATGTATTCCCATTGAAAAAACAATGTTTTGCTGAATTGTAAAGGCTATTTTATACTTGTGCCCGAAAGAATTATAATACCTCCTGTGCGGCCGTTTATGTATATATGTATATAACCTGAAAGATGGCAGTCATCGGCTTCAACCCCCACGCATATAATGCGGGGGTGCTCGCAGAAGACGCATGTTCACACTTGATCCAACGTCTTGGTCCATTAAGGAGGTGATAGCACAGTGAACTAGGCAATCAGACTATATTGCTTTAACACTTTCACTTAGCCATAGGAGTTTGACAGTGGGGCTACTATATAGCCCCTGGTGGCTCCGCGCTCATCCGAATTCGGGGTGCGTACATGCCTGACCGGGAAACGACCCTTCGTTAAGGCGGAGGAATCCCGAAGATTCCGCTAGGACATCGAGTGGTTGATCAGTCTCACGCTATATCATGATAGTCAGTTTTCGGCTTTCTCTACTGAGGTGCTCGTCCGGATGAACCAGGGCACAATCGCAGTAGTTCTCCTGGTGCCGCCTTAGCCGATAGAGCGGAATGTAAGGCAGCAAAACATAGGAGCCGGGCAAACCCAACATTTGACCAAAGACATGATTCGGAGCTGATGCATATAACGCCAAACTCGCGACGCCGAACACTCCCTAAGGTATTCGGTCTTTATTATGTAAACCGGGCTAAGCAGTGCCCTTTGTAATAAGCCCCTGGTGTCCAGGTACGTGCAATAATCTGATGTGGCCACATACCAATACGTCAGCATCCATCTCAGTTGTGCTGAGAATCTGGGGTTGTGTATCAACAAGAGACAGTAAAAAAGGTTTACGCAGGGTCTTAATCTAAAGAGAATCCTTGGAACGGGTCCCTGCTGCACGTCTGCGCCTGTGTCTCTGTTGTGCCGTATCCTGGACGGGTGTAGCACGATGGTCATCTGTAAAAGAGAGGAACTTAGCTAAAAAGTTGTCGTGCAAAAGGTAGGTTATACTAAATAAACCAAGTACAGTTCAAGATGAGTAAAATTTAGCCTAATTGTCACTTGTTTACACGCGTTGAGCCCCTTGTATTGTTATAGGGGTATAGCCATCAAACCTGCATCAATTATATAGCTACGCCGGACTCGTCTAACCGTGTCCGTGGTCTTAACGACCTGTCAGATGCTCTAGCTGGTGAGGCCATTTAGTGTGCGGCTGCCAAAGCAGCCGCACGGTCTTCCTCGCGCAAGGAGTGCTCAATATTTCCATTTACTGTAAAGATGCCACGTGGACCGGGCATCTTAAGCATGAGAGAAGCGTAATGTGGTATTGCGTTAAAGCGAGCGAAAGCTTCGCGTCCGAGTAGTGCTTGATAGCCACTTTGAAACGGAGCGATGTGGAAGGTTAACTTTTCGCTGCGGAAGTTATCGGGAAAGCCGAATATAACTTCTAGTAGCAGGGAGCCCATGCAACGGGCTTCTGGGCCTGGCGTTACTCCTTTAAAGGTAGTATTGCTGTGGCTGATTTTTGCTGGGTCTATCCCCATTTTGCGGACTGTGTCCTGATATATCAGGTTTAAACTACTGTCGCCGTCCATCAGGACTCGTGTGAAGTGGTATCCATCAATTATCGGGTCTAACACCAAGGCAGCCCATCCTGCATGTCGGATACTTGCCGAGTACTCCCGATGGTCGAAGGTGATCGGTTGGGACGACCAGTGGCGGAACTCTGTGGTGATAGGCCCTGGGGCACGTGTCTCTATGAGTGCCGGGTTGTTTTTCTTTATCATGTGTAACACATTTACTGTTTTGACTTCTGGTGGGAATTTCTTCTGTTCCCCAGTGCTTTGCTTGCGAGGCTCGTCCTCGTCTTCGCTTGTTGTATCCTGCCCCTTGTGTTCGGCGTTGAGCTTGCCGGACTGCTTGAAGACCCATCATTCTCTATGGGTATGATTTGCAGGTTTGTCGGGGGTGCTGTGGATCTGACATAGTTTGTCCAGAATCTTGTTTAGGCTGGACAGTTCGTCTCTGTTGCCTTTGGAGGGCAGCTTTTGGACCTGGCCGAGAGCTTCTGAATCCGGCGTTTACCGCCGTGCTCTTCGGGCTGTCTTCTTTATTCCGGTGCTTGTTTTTGCTGCGTCGCGGCTTCCCGTTTCCGTCCCTGACTTCGGATGTACTTGGGTCGCTGGTGCTACATCGGGCTAACCAGCTGTCCTCGCCCGCGCAAAAGCGGATCATGAGGCTTGTTAATGTTGCCATTGTTCTTGGCTTTTCTTGGCCGAGGTGTCTGGCAAGCCATTCGTCTCGGACGCTGTGCTTGAAAGATGCTAAGGCTTCGGCGTCCGGACAGTCGACTATTTGGTTCTTTTTAGTGAGAAACCTGTTCCAAAGCTTTCAGGCTGACTCTCCGGGCTGTTGAGTTATATGACTTAAATCGTCTGCATCCGGTGGTCGGACATAGGTCCCTTGAAAATTTGCCCGAAAAGCGTCCTTGAGCTCTTCCCAACTTCCAATGGTGTTTTTGGGGAGGCTTTTAAGCCAGTGCCGGACTGGCCCTTTGAGCTTGAGGGGTAAGTACTTGATGGCATGGAGATCGTCTCCTCGAGCCATGTTTATATGGAGGATGTAATCCTCAATCCAGACCCCAGGGTCTGTCATTCCGTCGTATGCCTCTATGTTTACGGGTTTGAATCCCTCTGGAAATTCATGGTCCAGCACCTCATCGGTGAAACATAAGGGGTGTGCGACACCCCTGTATTTGGGTGTGTCCACCATGTATACATCATGGGATGAGGTGGCTGTCCAGTGCCCTATGGGCAGTGGTTCCTGTTCGTCTCCTGCATCGTCGTCCATACAGTCGATGTCTTCAGAGTCGAAGTCGAGCATGTCGGTCAAATCGTCGACAGTGGCTACTAAGTGGGTGGTGGGTGGGCGGCGAATTTCTTCATCATCCGCATCCCAATCCTGCCGGACGTAGTTCGGCCAGGACTCTCCTGACAAGGAGAGAGACCTTAATGAGTTCAGTATGTCTCCGAAGGGCGAGTGCTGAAAGATATCCGTGGAGGTGAACTCCATGATCGGCGCCCAGCCGGATTCGATAGGCACGGGCGCAGGCGGTTCGGAGTCCGTGGCCGGAGATGAATCCGGCAGTTTGGCGTCACAGCTCTCGTAAAGGGTAAGGTCGATACTTGGCTCGATAGTCGCTGAGGATGCGGCCTCCGCGGCGGGGTCTATCCACCCGTCCATGGATGGCGCAATTTGCTCCGAAGTGAGGGTCGGAGCGGTCGCCGATGCGATCTTCCGAACACTGTCTGATGGTAGAGCTAAATCATGCCCACCGTGACCGTGCGGCGCACTCGGCAAGGGCTCGAATCCGTCGGAGATCAAGTCTCTGCGGATGTCGGCCGTGTAGTTTAAGCTTCCAAGCCTGACCTGGTGGTCAGGGGCGTAACTATCGATCTGGTCCAGATGACCAAGCGACTTGGCCCGCAGGGCGAAGCCGCCGAATACAAAGATCTGTCAGGGGAGAAAAGTCTCACCTCGGACTGCATCGCTATCGATGATCGAAGGAGCCATCAAGCCTAACGATGACGACACAGAGGAACTCTCAATGAAAGCACCAACGTCGGTGTCAAAACCGGCGGATCTCGGGTAGGGGGTCCCGAACTGTGCGTCTAGGCGGATGGTAACAAGAGACAGGGGACACGATGTTTTTACCCAGGTTCGGGCCCTCTCGATGGAGGTAAAACCCTACTCCTGCTTGATTGATCTTGATGATATGAGTATTACAAGAGTTGATCTACCACGAGATCAGAGATGCTAAACCCTAGAAGCTAGCCTATGGTATGATTGTTGTTCTTCTTGGTCCTACGGACTAAACCCTCCGGTTTATATAGACACCGGAGGGGGCTAGTGTTACACAGAGTCGGTTACAAGGAAGGAGATCTACATATCCGTATTGCCAAGCTTGCCTTCCACACCAAGGAGAGTCCCATCCGGACACGGGACAAAGTCTTCAATCTTGTATCTTCATAGTCCAACAGTCCGGCTAAAGGATATAGTCCGGCCGTCTGGATACCCCCTAATCCAGGACTCCCTCACGAGGCGAGCGTCGAGGGAACCGTGGAGAACGGCGGGGAAGCGACGTCGCGCCATACGGCCTCCTCTTGCGGTGGGAGAACGAATACTCCTGTGGCTCTGGCTGGCTCTGCACCCTCATGAAGGGCACACCGTACTCGATCGATTCGTTATCCTCTGGGTGCTCGACCTTCGACCTGTACGCCCACCACCTCCGCCTGACTTTCGCCTCGGGCGAATATGTCTGCTCCATCACCCAAAGGATATACTCGATGAACTCGAAGGACTGCGGCGTGACTGCCGCCGAGGAGTACATCACCGTCGTCTTGCTCTTTCGCATACATTGCCACATGGCCCTCACCGTCCTCGAAATCTCCCACTCATTGTCAAACCAAGTAAGGATCTCCTTCAACCTGTCTAACTTTGCCTGGTCGCCGCCGGCGATCTGCCTGATTCGCTACTGCATCCCCTCCATAGATGTCCTTCTGAGTGGTCCGGTGCTAGCTTTGGAAGATGGGAGGAGAGACGGTGGTCTTGCAATAGAGAAGAGGGAGAGGCGAGATGGTGGTTTTGGAATGGAGATGATGGAGAGGAGAGGGGGTGGTTTTGAAATGGAGAAGAGGGAGAGGCGAGACGGTGGTTTTGGAATGGAGATGATGGAGAGGAGAGGTTCCCTGCCTTTCGGTCACTGACAGGTGGGCCCCGCGCTTGGTGGGACCCATGTGTCAGTGTCTCAATGGCAGGTGGGCTACATCAGGGGATCCTCGTCCGAGGAGAGAGGAGGTGGTTTTGCAATGGAGAAGAGGGAGAGGCGAGACGGTGGTTTTGGAATGGAGATGATGGAGAGGAGAGGAGGTGGTTTTGCAATGGAGAAGAGGGAGAGGAGCGTGCGACAGCGATTTAGGATTGGACGAGAGGGCCGGCGCGCTGTGACGGGATCAAAATCAAAATCAATTTACCCTTCAATTAAGAAAACGACCCCACATTAACTAGTCTCCCTTTTATTCTGGGTCATAATTGACCATGATTTTTGCAAATAAAATATATGTTATACATTGCAAAAATAATATAATTTGAAAGTACATTCAGATATGAACCAAACAATACAATTTTTGGTGACATGCATTCACATTTTGCTTGTCAAATACAGTACGTGGTCAAACTTTGACCCAAAATACACAAAACAAAAAAATACTTCCAAGACCAGCGCCGCTCTTCCGCTCTTCTCCTCTTAAAGCACCGCCGCTCCTCTCCTGTTCCAATCTAAATCCAGCGCCGCTCCTCTCCTCTTCCATTTCAAAACCACCGCCCCTCCTCTCCTGTTCCAATCCAAAACCAGTGTCACTCCTCTCCCGTTCTAAACCCAAACCAGTGCTGCTCCTCTCCTCTTCCATTCAAAAACCACTGCCGTCAAGTGAAGGTGCTTTGGAGAAGTAGATCGAATGAGGAGTACAACCGATACGTGAGGATCGCAGACGGCGACCCTGTGAAGCTAGCTAGGATGTTGGAGATACAGTCTTGGTTTGACAACAAGGACCAACTAGCGGCGACAGCGACATCCATGGCCAAATATCTACAACAGAGAGAAAAGGCGGCGATACTCCCGGAGGGAGTCGCGCGGGAGTACATAGTGTTGCTCCTCTGGGCCATGGAGCAAACAGATTCACCGAATCCGATCGTGAGGGAGCGATGGTGGGAGTATCGATCCCAGATGGAGCATCCACCAGAGATTGAATGATCGAGCATCTACAGGGTGCCGTTTGTGAGGGTGTCGTGCCAGAGCGAGCCGGTGGAGTCTTCATCGACCGAACCCAACTGCAAGAGGAGAAAAACAGTTGGCCCGACGATGCTTCCCCGCCATCCTCTCCCTCGCCGTTCACATCGTCTCACGGGGCGGCTGTCTGCCGCCGAGGAATAGGAGGGATTGCCCCCCTCCCCCCAGACCAATAGTCGGGCAGGTTGTGAATTGTTAGGAGGAGCTTAGGGTTATTAGTATTTGCAGGTTGTGAATTGTGTTTTGTGTTGTGTATTTTGAGAGTACTTTCAGATATGAATGTCTTTTGAATTTCAGATCTGCAGTATTGAGCATATGAAGTATTTTATGAATTCTAGAGATCTATTTTTAGCACTTAAAAAATGTAGTTTCATAGGAGTATAAAAGTGCAGACAATGTGATTCTCAGAGAAGAAGCTGCAAGTTTTAGTTTCAGATAAGAAACTCCAAGTTCAGTTTCAGATAAGAAACTGGAACTTTTAGAGGCAGAGCATTTATATTAACAGAGCCTTTTCAAACAGTGTTAACATCATGCTGAATGTTTTATTCATGGTCGAAACTGGAACTACCAGCCAGTTAACATCATGCTGATCAACATTCATGCATAGCACATCTTCATATGATGCACAGTCAAAAAGATATGCTATTTTCAAAATGCCCACACAATGTCGAGTGTGCAAAAAACAGAGAAAACGAGGGACGAAGTTTTGGCAAGTGTAGGACGTGGTGTGCGTAGATGACAATTGGGACCCACATGTGAATAAAGGCAGAGGCAAAATTTTGGAGATATTTTCTCTGCACAGGTGGAATCGAACCCGGGGGAACAGCTATCGGGTAGTGTCAGTCGGCCACTGGGCTACTTTAGTTGTTTCGTTACTAATAAGACACTTCCTCAGGTGGTCGGATCTCCTCCTGTGCCTTTGTGCGCTCGCCGCGACGCCGCTGTGTGCCATTGTGAACATGCTGAACAAATGAGAGGAATCTGGAGAGGACTGTACGTGGAGAGGCGGACAGTCGGGACCCACCAGGTCTATGGCCGTACGCAAGCAAGTGCCTCATCGAAAAAAATACTTCCTCCTAATGCTATACTGATGTTGGGGCCCACGGGTTTGTCAACATGTTACATTTTTAGGTGCTTCAACGTAGTTACTATAGGAGATAAATTCACAACGAAGCCGGGGAGCTGGCAGGTATCATTTATTATCACTGGGGCAGCAAGTATCAGCTGGGTTTTGGGCTGCCCCGTCTTGGCTTTCTTTTTTAGCATGCGCAGCCCACGACCTCGGATGGGAGGTCCATAGGCCTGTTTGTACTTTCTTGAGGGCCGTCATGTATCGGCCGGCCTATGGACCTCCCATCCGAGGTTTTATTTTTCCTGAAACATCGACAGCCCAATTTATTTTTTTTGAAGAAAACGCAGAGGTCTGTTCTATTTTTCTACATAAGAATAGGAACGCCTGGTCCAACTTATGTTTCCCTTCTAACTATATTATATATATTTAAATTATTTTATATGTTATTATATATTATTGTCATTATATATTTAACAGATACTTACATATGTAGGAAAACAATATCCCACATCTTGTTAACTTATAAAAATAATTTCTTAACAATAAAGTCCTGGATTTTTTTGGCAACGAAAATCCTAGTGATTGTGTACAAAAGTTTGGTAAGATTTAAGGACCAATGTAATAATAAATCACTTATTATTTAAATATATATATATATATATATAACAAAAGGCTCAGCCCCTGTTTATTTTTTGATAACATTGCCGCGCCCACCCCAACATTATAATTAGAATTAGCCCAACAAAATCGTGTATTTCAAGAAAGTGCAAATGGGCTGTAATTTTTTTAGGAAAAACATAAATGGGCCGCATGGACGCTACATTATTTGTTCACCCAGCCCAGCTAATGGACTGTAATTCAAAAAAAGATCAAATGGACTGTAAATTCTACCCCACAAAAAAGACTGTAAATTCTGAAAAAATGGGTTGAATACGTGCCACATTTTTTGAGGCTGAAATGTGGGCCAATAGGCCGAATCCAATGCAAGTCGTTGTCAACTTAGTCAACAAATGATCCTGACATCGTTAGCCGTTGGATTTACATCCAACGACCGGCATCCATCTTCAATCTCTCGTCTTCTTCCTCCAGCGCCGCCGGGACCACTGTCGGTGTCAAAACCGGCGGATCTCGGGTAGGGGGTCCCGAACTATGCGCCTAAGGCGGATGGTAACAGGAGGCGGGGGACACAATGTTTACCCAGGTTCGGGCCCTCTCGGGGGAGGTAATACCCTACTTTCTGCTTGATTGATCTTGATGACATGAGTATTACAAGAGTTGATCTACCACAAGATCGTAGAGGCTAAACCCTAGAAGCTAGCCTATGATTGTGATTGTTGTTGTCCTACAGACTAAACCCTCCGGTTTATATAGACACCGGAGGGGGCTAGGGTTACACAGAGTCGGTTACAAGGGAGGAGATCTACAGATCCGTATTGCCAAGCTTGCCTTCCACGCCAAGGAGAGTCCCATCCGGACACTAGACGAAGTCTTCAATCTTGTATCTTCATAGTCCAATAGTCTAGCTAAAGTATCTAGTCCGGCTGTCCGAGGACCCCCTAATCCAGGACTCCCTCAGTAGCCCCTGAACCAGGCTTCAATGACGATGAGTCCGGCGCGCAGATTGTCTTCGGCATTGCAAGGCGGGTTCCTCCTCCGAATACTCCATAGAAGATTTTGAACACAAGGATAGTGTCCGGCTCTGCAAAACAAATTCCACATACCACCGTAGAGAGAATAATATTTCCACAAATCTAATCTGCTGACAGTTTTCCATAACGTGACGTTCTGCCGTGGTCTGATCATGATGAATCGTTTTTCCGAGCCTGCCACTGCATGTGTAGCGGGGCGGTTTTATTGGCACGTCTTGTCGAAGCAGGGATCGTGTCCCTCTTTTCATGGGGTTCTCATCAATAGGGGTGTGGGTAACCCAATCGTGCCCGCTGGTATGACTCCTCGATTTTAGGTAAGTTCCAGACGGTCGTGCGGAGGGCGCTTGATATTCACCCTCTTTATAAAGGGGCCAAGGCATGTCCTTTTCTTGTGCTCTATCTTTCCCTTCTCCCACCTCGAATTCCAGCACTCAAGGCGGAGGCCAAGCGCTTCGGACCTTCAATCATGTCCGGATCCGACCTTCAAGGCCAGTGGGTGGCCTCCTCCGTCACAGAGGAGGACATCAAGAAGCTAAGAGAAGCAAGGTATCTGACCGCCAAAATCTCGCACAGGCTGCCTGCTCAAGGGCAGGTCATCCCCACTCCCGAACCCAACGAGAGTATCGTATTTGTTTCCCAATTCCTCCGAGGGCTAGGCTTTAGTCTTGATCCCTTTGTTAGAGGGCCTATGTTCTAGTACGGGCTTGATTTCCATGATCTGGCTCCGGATTCCATCCTTCACATCTCGTCGTTCATCGTCGTGTGTGAAGCCTTCCTCCGCATCACCCCACACTTCGGCTTATGGCTCAAGACCTTCAATGTGAAGCCGAGGATGATCGATGGGCGACACGCAGAGTGCAGAGGTGCCATAATAAGCAAAGACACCGATGCTCCATGGTCAGGGGGTTCCTTCCCGGAGATGTCCAACTTATGGTAGCAGGAGTGGTTTTACATCACGGCTCCCCGAAGTACTAAGTGGGCAGCTGCCCCCGCCGTCCGTTCGGCCCCCCGCCACAACTGGTGTCGTGGATCAACAAGGGTCTGGACTGGGGGCCGGTTAATGACGTGTCGACACTTCAGAGTTGCATCCGAGATCTCCTCGAGAGAGATGTCAGCCTTGTCAAGGTAATGCAGGTCATGCTAGTTCGTCGGGTCCTGCCGTGCCAACGTCGACCTCTCCGTATGTGGGAGTTCAACCCGGAAGGACCGCGAACTATTCAACAATTCTTTGGCGTGACGCCCGAAGGGATGTCTGAATTGTTCTACGGACCACGAATAAAGTGTTCGGACACCAACGAGGATGCGGGTCTAAACTGCAATCGTCCAGATACCCAGGTAAGTAATTTTGCGACCGAACACGCTGTGTTTTTATTTATCACAACATCATTCTGAAAAGTCGCTCTTTGACCAAGACTAGATAAAAAAGGCGAAGATGATCAGGTGTTCGTCCCCCCTTCCCGAAGGCTTACCGGATCCTGTACTAGCCAGGATGCTTGGCTTGCGCCTTATCAAGCGCCATCAGGGGAAGATAAAGGGAGGAATAAAGAAGCTGAAAGCGGGGCTCACTCATTATTCATCCAAACCAGGGGAATTAGTGACTCTGCGAAGGAGTATAACCGGGGAGAAGAATCTAAAATTCCCTCTCCCCAAGGAAGGAAGAGGACCGCCTCTGAAGAATTGGAAACAATGGTTTCCGAACGAGGGAAGATACCTTCGCCAGGGGGCCCTGCTCCGGAGGGCATCCTTACCGCACAGTGCCCGCAAGGGGCTCAGCCCTCCATCGAGCTGTAAGTAAACAAGATTACTTTATAGTAAATATATATTGCTTCATCTCTGAGGACAATAACCGAGACATATGTCTTGCAGTTCGGATCATAGCCCTTCTCAACAGAGTTCGTCTTCGGGGGATCTTCTTCCGGAGATGATGGGGAGAGAAACGCCTCCCCATGCCTCACCGCCTCATGAGGCGGGCGACCCAGAGGTGTCGTCATGTAGGATTACTCCTGATCCACCAAGGCCAGAAGGTAACCCTTCGGCCACCCGCAGTCCGGAGTATTCGGCTCCTAAGGAGAACAGCAGAAAGAGTCCGGGACTGTCCGGTGCGCGACCGGACACACTAATGGGTCTTTTGGAGCAAGCGGCTATCTTAGAGGCACATCATACTTTAACGGGTACCGTGGTTGAGAGGATTTCATCTACCGAAAGTGGGTTGCATGAAGCTTTTATGAGCCTGCTGAGAGGCTTTGAGGTACGCAAAGTAATATGTATATTTTTGACGGTACCGCACACGCTAGGTGTGCCCTATGCAGATATTAGCCCCTGAGACTTTGGTTGCTGTCGAAAAAGGCGGCAAACAGAGGATCATAGTCCCAGGTAATGATCATGCCGCTTTCATGTGCAGGCGGCTGAAGGTCCGGTGGCCAGCCGAACTGGTGAGTTTGCCGAACTGAAGCGGCAACTTGATGCGGCAGATGCCGACATCGTGCTTGTAAACAGGTGGCTTGATGAGGCACTGGGTATGTATTCTCCGGTGGTCAACATATATTAAGAGGAGCATGATGCTAGTATCTATAATATCCTATGAGTGGAGATGGAGTTGCCTCCATGGAGACCCTTCGGGCGGAACTTGCCCGAGCTAAGGAACAAGCCAGGAGGAGTGATGCGGCCGCCCTAAAGGAGGTCGAAGAGTTAAGAGCCGAACAGGCTGCGCATCGCTAGAGCAAAGAGAAAATAGCCAAGATGGCTGTTGAGTTGAAATATGCCGCCGACCGTTATGAGCTTCTTGAAAGGGAAAGCCAAGCGAAGACGGCGGACCTGGAGAAAGCCATGGTAGCAGCCAAGGAAACCCGCTCTAAAATTAGAGCGGCAAAGGAGGAGCTACGTCAAGCCGGAGATATCACGGCTGGGAAGCCCTTTTTGTTGCAGACGAAGTTTGGAGATCCTAAGTATGCCCTTCTGGATCAATTATGGAGTTCTGCAGACGCGTACTTGGATTTGGCAGCGAGTGCTGCTGATGCGACCGAGTTTTCCAAAGATCAAAAAGATCACGAAGTGGAAAAGTTGTTCTGGTCGCAGTTCAGTGCTCCAGCGCGTCTGCTATGGTTAAATGAGCAAATGGCCGAGTGGGACGAGCTCCATAGGTTGTCTGGGCTTCCCATGAGGTCTGTTGTGGATCATCTTTGGCCGGAAGGACCAAGGCCGAATAGTTATTTTGGTTTAGTGCAACGATTTCTTGGTGCTGTGCCACATATCAACGTTGTAAAGAGGTCGGCGTGCATAGAGGGTGCACGGATGGCTTTTGCCCGTGTCAAGACATACTGGGCAGAGATGAAGGCCACCGCTATTGTAACCCAGAATTTGGCCGTAGGCCAGGTTTCGGCCGAGCACTATTTTGAAGAAGTCCTAGAAGGTGCTCGTTTAATAGAGGCTTAGTGCTCGAAGAGTATCATGTTCGTGTGACATGTATCCCGATTGTAAAAACAATGTTATTTGGATTATCAAGGCTATGTTTATACTTTTGCCTGAAAGTATTATGATGCCTCCTGTGCGGTCGTTTATGTATGTATATAACCTGAAAGTTTGAAGTCGTTGGCTTCAGCCCCCATGCATATAATGCGGGGTGTTTGAAAAAGCGCGTGTTCGCACTTGATCCAGTGTCTTGGTCCATTAAGGAGGTGATAGCGCGATGAACAAGGCAATCAGACTATATTGCTTGAACACTTTCACTTAGCCATAGGAGTTTGACGGTGGGGCTACTATATAGCCCCTGGTACTTCCGTGTCTATCCGAATATGGTGCACGTACATACATGACCAGGAAACCGGTCCTTCGTTAATGCGGAGGAATCACGAAGATTCCGATGAGTCATCGAGTGGTTGACTAGTCTCGCGCTTTATCATGACAGTCAGTTTTCGGCTTTCTCTACTGAGGTGCTCGTCCAGATGAACCAGGGTACAATCACAGTAGTTCTCCCGGTGCCACCTTAGCCGATAGAGCGGAACGTAAGGTAGCAAAACACGGGAGCCGGGCAAACCCAACTATTGACCAAAGACATGATTCGGAGTTGATGCATATAAGGCCAAACTCGCGACGCCGAACACTCCCTAAGGTATTCGGTCTGTACAACATATACCGGGCTGAGTAACGCCCTTGATAATGAACCTTGAATTTCTAGGTACGTGCATTAGTCTTACATGGCGAAATGCCGATAACGCCAGCATCCCTCTTGGTTGTGTTGAGTATCCAGAGGGTGTGAGGCAACAAGAGACAGTAAGAAAGGTTTACACAGGGTCTTAATCTAAAAAGAAACCTTTGAGCGGGGCCCTGCTACACGTCTGCGCTTGTGTCTCCATTGTGCCGTATCCTGGAAGGGTGTAGCACGATTATCATCTGTTAAAAGAGAATAACTTAGGTGAAAGTTGTCGTGCGAAAAATTGGTTATTCTTAATAAACCATTAAAATTCAATATAAATAAGGTCGAGACGAACTGTAGCCTTTTTTACATGCGGGAAGCCCCTAGCACCATATATGGGGGTATATTCATCAACCCAATCTCAGGTTTATCTAAGCTGTTACAGCTAGTGGTGCGCCGGACTCGTCTAGCCGTGTCCGCGGTCTTGACGACCGGTCGTTTATGCTAGTTGGAGAGGCCATTTAGTGTTCGGCTGCTAAAGCCGCCGCACATTCTTCCATGCGTAAGGAATGCTCAGTGTTTCCGCTAACTATGGTGATGCCGCGTGGACCGGGCATCTTAAGCTTAAGATAAGCGTAATGCGGTACTGCATTAAAACGAGTGAAAGCCGTTCTTCTGAGTAGTGCTTGATAGCCGCTTCGGAATGGAGCGATGTCAAAGGTTAACTTTTCAATTCGGAAGTTGTCGAGAGAACCGAATACAACCTCTAGTACGAGAGAGCCCGTGCAGTGGGCCTTTGGGCCTGGTATTACTCCTTTAATGGTAGTATTATTTTGGCTAATTCTCATTGGGTCTATCCCCATTTTGCGGACTGTGTCCTGATATATCGGATTAAGACTACTGCCGCCATCCATAAGGACTCGGGTGAGATGGTATCCGTTGATTATTGGGTCTAGCACCAAGGCAGCCGATCCTCCGTGCCGGACATTGGTCGGGCTATCCCTGCGATCAAAAGTGATTGGGCAGGCCGACTGATGAGGCTATGTACCTAGGGTAGTGTCATAGGCTTGTCCAAGATACCCTCCCCAAGGACATCACCCTAAAACCAGAAGCATTCGAAGAAGAGTCATCATCCACTCGACCATGAAGCGTTCCACTCGGAAGACTCGAAGTCACTTGACCATAGAGACTCTCACTCGACCGCCAGAAGATCTAAAGCCACTCCGTACTGCAACGGTCGAACATTACGTCGTGGCTTTAATGGTCATTATGTCTCTTTATTACTGGCGTTACCAGTAACGTCCCCCTCTTGATGTACCTTAAATCCCTTGTAACATGGGCTGGCTGGGGTCCTAGCGCACTCTATATAAGCCACCCCCTCCACATACACAAGGGTTCGCACCCCCTATAACTCACACGCATATAATTCAGCCGACCGCCTCCGGGCATCGAGACGTAGGGCTGTTACTTCCTCCGAGATGGGCCTGAACTCGTAAAACTCTTGCGTACAACTTGTCCATAGCTGGGATCTTGCCTCTACATACCTACCCCCCTATTCTGCTGTTAGACTTAGAACCACGACAGTTGGCGCCCACCTTGGGGCAGGTGTCTTAGCGACTTGTTGGAGAAGTTGCAATTTTCCCGATCCCCATCATCATGGTTTCTGGCGGAGGATTGGTTGAGGGTCGTGAGACCCGTCTCGGCGCGCTTGTGTTCGTCGCCGATGACTCCGCTTGGCTCCAAGAGGCTCCACTCGACGTCGAGGCGCTCCCCGTCGGCGGGGCAACGCACTTTCGCGTGTGCGTCCGCGGCGTCGTTCTGCGGCAGCCGTCGACCCAGTATCGATCGGCTCTTGTGGCGTCTTCATCCCCCGCTGCTTGCCAGCGCAAGAGTTCCGGTTGGTCGCGGCTCCAGCGGTGGGTGAGGCACGTGGTGGCTCGCCAGTCGGCCACCCCACAAGTCGCGGCAATCGAGCCCGATGAAACTCTCTACAGCCTGTTCGACTGGCTCCGTCGAGACTGCATCCGAGTGCGACATCAGTGATCCCGCGGCAGAAGTCCTGATGGTCAACGGACCACGCAATCCTCCTGACTTCCCCCGCGACGATAGTGGTGATGGCGGAGGCGATCCGTCGCGTGTCCACGAGGAGTACCGCCCCGAGCCCCTCTCCTCGCAGCAGAGGGAAGAGCTTCGCCACCGTAACATGGATGCACTTCACACTCCTATCGTTGGAGAAACTCCTGAGGCCCAGGCCTTGGAGGAAGCGCGCCTGGCCAACTTGGCTGAGCGCACTCGACTGGAGAACCTCCAGCACGTGCTCGACGAGTGTGCTCGGGAGCGGGTTCCTGAGTCCAGTCGACGACGAGTGTGCCTAGCCAACTCAGGTATATCGAACTCTGATCCAGAATCTCACAGCTGTGGCCCGAATAGAAAAGTCAATTCAGCCTTCCCAGTCGGAAGCTGGTAGAGGTTTGATGCAGATCCGGGCTTTGCTCCGGGCGGCGGGGGAGCAGAACACAGTAGTGTCACAGTCTCGGAATAGAATTCATAGTAGATCTGTAATGGCAGACACAGTTCAGTCGGCTCATAGCCCAAGATCGCCTCCAAGGCGTGAGGGACGTGGAGATCGACGAGATCAGTACAGAAACCGTGAGCAGTATGATCACCGACTCGACCGCGATCACCGTCGTCGAGTGCCCACGCCTCCCCCAAGGAGTGGATCATACGCGCCTCAGCAACACGATGACAGACGCCCTCATAGTGGTGGGCGAAGGATTCCAGTCGACCCCCGGGAGCCGGGCTTTGACGCGAGATCTATTCTCGTTCAAGGTCTGGTTGACAGGAACAGGGCACAAAGAGATGGCCACGACAGAGATTACCCAACTGGCAGCAGAGTGCATGTTTCAGGTCCCGAGTGTTTCAGCAGAGCCATCAGAGCAGCAGTGATTCCTCCCAACTTTAGGTTGGCGACTGGAGTCAGCAAGTTCACTGGAGAGTCCAAGCCTGACACTTGGCTTGAGGACTACCGAGTGGCTGTGCAGATTGGTGGTGGCAATGATGAAGTGGCCATGAAGCACCTTCCTCTGATGTTGGAAGGCTCGGCCAGAGCGTGGTTGAATCAGTTAGCACCTGGCAGCATTTATAGTTGGGAAGAGCTTGCCCGAGTATTTGTTAGAACATTTGAAGGTACATGCAAACGGCCAGAAGGGCTAACAGAGCTGCAATCTTGTGTGCAGAAGCCGAATGAAACCTTGAGGGATTATATCTAGAGATGGATCACGTTGCACCACACGGTGGAGAATGTGTCAGATAACCAAGTAGTGTGTGCCTTCAAGGAAGGTGTCAAGTATCGAGAACTGAATCTGAAGTTCAGTCGGACCGGAGATATGTCTCTGAGTCGAATGATGGAAATTGCCACCAAGTAGGCTAATGGTGAAGAGGAGGATCGGCTCCAGAGTGGCAAGCACAAAATAGTCGCCCACGAAACCGGAGGAGGGAACTCCAGTCGGAAGCAGAAGCGCAAAGCCGAGCCAGCTGCTCCTGGAGAAGCCTTAGCCGTGGCTCAAGGAAAGTTCAAGGGGAAGCCCAAAGGGCCATGGAACCCCAAGAAAGTAAAAGATCAAGATGGAAATGATGTGTTGGATTTACCATGCCACATTCACACCAAAAAAGATGAGAGGGTAATCTCATTTACCCAAAACATACCACTCGAGAGTGTCAGCTCCTAATCCAGCAGTTTCGAGAGAAACAACCCAAAGATAAGGAAAAAGAGCCGGACAAATTTGAGGATAAAGAAGAAGATGATGATGGTTACCCCCACATCAATTCCACTCTGATGATTTTTGCTGATGCTGAGAGCAAAAGTCGACTGAAACTCATCAACAGAGAAGTGAACATGGTCGCTCCGGCGACACCTAGTTATTTGAAGTGGTCTCAAACTGCCATTACATTCGACCAGTCAGACCACCTGATACGTCTCCAACGTATCTATAATTTTTGATTGCTCCATGCTATATTATCTACTGTTTTGGGCAATATTGGGCTTTATTATCCAATTTTATATTGTTTTTGGGACTAGCCTATTAACCGGAGGCCCAGCCCAGATTTGCTGTTTTTTTGCCTATTTCAGTGTTTCGAAGAAAAGGAATATCAAACGGAGTTGAAACGGAACGAAATCAACTGGAGAAGTTATTTTTGGAAGGAAAGCAACCGGATAGACTTGGACCCCACGTCAGGAGCCAAGGGAGGTGCTCACGAGGGTGGGGGGCACGCCCACCCCCCTAGGGCACGCCCCCTGCCTCATGGGGCCCCCGAAGCTCCGCCACGTACCTCCTGCACCCATATATACCTACGTATCCTAAAACTTCCACAACGGAGAATAGATCTGGAGTTCCGCCGCCGCAAGCCTCTGTAGCCACCAAAAACCTCTCGAGACCCTGTTCCGGCACCCTGCCGGAGGGGGAACCCTCACCGGTTGCCATCTTCATCATCCCGACGCTCTCCATGACGAGGAGGGATTAGTTCATCCTCGAGGCTGAGGGTATGTACCAGTAGCTATGTGTTTGATCTCTCTCTCTCTCGTGTTCTTGATTTGGCACGATCTTGATGTATCGCGAGCTTTGCTATTATAGTTGGATCTTATGTTTCTTCTCCCCCTCTACTCTCTTGTAATGGATTGAGTTTTCCCCTTGAAGTAATCTTATCGGATTGAGTCTTTAAAGATTTGAGAACACTTGATATATGTCTTGCCGTGCGTATCTGTGGTGACAATGGGATATCACATGATTCACTTGATGTATGTTTTGGTGATCAACTTGCGGGTTCCGCCCATGAACCTATGCATAGGGGTTGGCACAAGTTTTCGTCGTGATTCTCCGGTAGAAACTTTGGGGCACTCTTGGAGGTTCTATGTGTTGGTTTGAATAGATGAATTGAGATTGTGTGATGCATATCGTATAATCATGCCCATGGATACTTGAGGTGACATTGGAGTATCTAGGTGACATTAGGGTTTTGGTTGATTTGTGTCTTAAGGTGTTATTCTAGTACGAACTCTAGGGTTGTTTGTGACACTTATAGGAATAGCCCAACGGATTGATTGGAAAGAATAACTTTGAGGTGGTTTCGTACCCTACCATAATCTCTTCGTTTGTTCTCCGCTATTAGTGACTTTGGAGTGACTCTTTGTTGCATGTTGAGGGATAGTTATATGATCCAATTATGTTATTATTGTTGAGAGAACTTGCACTAGTGAAAGTATGAACCCTGGGCCTTGTTTCTTATCATTGCGATATCGTTTACGCTCACTTTTACCACTTGTTACCTTGCTGTTTTTATATTTTCAGTTTACAAAAACCTATATCTACCATCCATATTGCACTTGAATCACCATCTCTTCGCCGAACTAGTGCACCTATACAATTTACCATTGTATTGGGTGTGTTGGGGACACAAGAGACTCTTTGTTATTTGGTTGCAGGGTTGCTTGAGAGAGACCATCTTCATCCCACGCCTCCCACGGATTGATAAACCTTAGGTCATCCACTTGAGGGAAATTTGCTACTGTCCTATAAAACCTCTGCACTTGGAGGCCCATCAACGTCTACAAGAAGAAGGTTGCGTAGTAGACATCACCACCCGGTGCACATAGCTACCCCTGGGAGGCAAGCGTTGGTGGTCGACCCAGTTGTCGAAGGCACTCGGTTGACTAAGGTTCTGATGGATGGTGGCAGTGGCCTGAATATACTGTATGCGGAGACCTTGAAGGGAATGGGCATTCCGATGTCCAAACTCAGTGAAAGCAATATGAGTTTCCATGGGGTTATTCCTGGCAAGAAGGCTGAGTCACTCGGCGAGATTGCCCTCAATGTGGTTTTTGGTGATTCCAAGAATTACCGCAAAGAAAAGTTGACGTTTGAAGTCGTGGATTTCTAGAGTGCTTATCATGCTATTCTGGGCAGGCCTGCTTATGCACGTTTTATGGCTCGACCATGTTACGTGTACCTCAAATTGAAGATGCCTGATCCTTGAGGAGTGATCACTATCACTGGCAATCGGAAGAAGGCAGAAGAGTGCTTTCAGAAGGGCTCAAAGATCGCCAATGCACAAATGGCAGTAGTAGAATTGCAGGAGTATCAAAAAAATGCAGATCCGAGTGATTTGTTGCGAGCTAAGAAGCCTGTCACAGATTCTGCATTTCAGTCGTCTGGTGAAACGAAGCCAATTCATATTCACCCAACCGATCCCAATGCTGCCCTGACTCACATTTCAACAACACTCGACTCCAAATAGGAAGAAGCGCTCATCCAGTTCCTCCTTGAGAACTGGGACATCTTTCCATGGAAACCTTCTGACGTGCCGGGTGTTCCCAGGGGGCTGGCTGAGCACTATCTGCGAGTCGACCCAAAAGTGAAACCAGTCAAGGAACATCTTTGACGGTCCGTCGTACAGAAGAGAAAAGCAATTGGCGAAGAAGTGGCTCGGCTCCTGGCAGCTGAGTTTATCCGAGAGATCTACCACTCCGAGTGGCTCGCCAATGTTGTCATGGTCCCCAAGAAGGACGACTCACTTTGCATGTGCATTGATTTCAAGCATATCAACTGGGCCTGCCCAAAAGATCACTTTCCTCTCCCCTGCATCGACCAAATAGTCGACTCGACTGCGGGGTGTGAGCGCTTGTCCTTTTTGGACGCCTATTCTAGGTATCATCAGATCTGACTGTATGGACCCGATGAGATAAAAACAGTTTTCATCACTCCATTTGGGTGCTTCTGTTATGTCACCATGCCATTCGGCCTGAAGAATGCTGGAGCCACATTCATGAGGATGATTCAGAAGTGTTTACTCACTCAAATCAGTTGGAATGTGGAAGCATACATGGATGACATTGTGGTCAAGTCACGTAAAGGTTCCGACCTGCTGGCTGACCTTGCTGAAACTTTTGCCAACCTAAGAAGGTATGATATCAAGCTTAATCCATCAAAGTGCACATTTGGAGTTCCAGGCGGAAAATTACTCGGTTTCGTCATTTCCGAACAAGGGATCGATGCTAACCCAGAGAAAGTTGATGCCATACTCCGGATGAAACGCCCGGTGCGCGTGCACGATGTCCATAAGCTTACTGGTTGTTTGGCCGCCTTAAGTCGATTCATTTCTCGCCTCGATGAAAAGGCATTGCCTCTTTACCGACTGATGAAAAAGTCTGATAAGTTCGAGTGGACTCCTGAAGCTGATGCAGCGTTTGTAGAGCTCAAAGCCCTACTTTCCACCCAGCCGGTGCTTGCTTCCCCAATCAGCAAAGAGCCTTTACTGCTTTACATCGCAGCCACTGGACAAGTTGTCAGTACAGTACTTACGGTCGAGCGGGAAGAAGAAGGAAAAGCCTATAAAGTTCAGCGCCCAGTATATTATGTTTCTGAAGTTTTGACTCCCTCAAAGCAAAGATATCCACATTATCAGAAGCTTGTTTATGGGATTTATATGACCATGAAGAAGGTTGCACACTATTTCTCTGACCACTCCATTACAGTCGTCAGCGACGCTCCATTATCAGAGATTCTGAACAACAGAGATGCAACTGGTCGAGTGGCAAAGTGGGCGATTGAACTCCTTCCCTTGGATATCAAGTTTGAGGCAACGAAAGCTATCAAGTCCCAAGCAATAGCAGATTTCCTCGCCAAGTGGATTGAACAGCAACTGCCGACTCAAGTCCACTCGGAGCATTGGACCATGTTATTTCATACCTCCAAGATGCTGAATGGTTCCGGTGCTAGGGTGGTACTGGTATCCCCCTGAGGAGACAAGCTCAGATATGTTCTCCAGATTCCCTTTGATTCCTCCAATAACGAAGCAGAATACAAAGCACTCTTATATGGGTTACGTATGGCCATCTCACGGCGTCCGTGGCCTCATGCACTACAAAAAAAATACACTTCCATGATGATACGTGTTTGTCACAGTAGGTCGCTTTTTTTGTCATGCATGTACATCCATGACAAATTTATGACAGAATCAAGATAGTCATACCTGTGCTATCGTAGAAGTGTTCCATGACATTACCAAAATTATCATCAAGGAAGTGTCCACTTCGATGACAATAAATCACGCGTCACAGAAGTGCTTTCGTCAAGGGTGACCGACACATGGCATCCACCGTAACGGAACGCCGTTAAGCTATCGGGTCGGGTTTTGGATCCGATAACCCGTTAACAGCCCCGACCAATGGGGATTTTCCACGTGTAAAATCATCATTGGCTGGAGGAGACACGTGTCAACTCATCCAATGGGCGAGACGCACCTATGATATGTTGACACGTGGACCGGCCCATCAAGTTTAAATGGGCCGGCCCAACTGAAGGCCCACAAGATTTTGTGGACCATAATGGGCCGGCCCAGCTAAAGGCCCACGAGATTTTGCGAACCATAATGGGCTGGCCCAGCTAAAGGCCCACAAGATTTTGCGGGCCATAATGGGCCGGCCCAGGTAAAGGCCCACAAGATTTTTGTGTGACATAATGGGCCGGCACAGGTAAAGCCCACAAGATTCTTGCGGGTCATAATGGGCCGACCTAGCTAAAGGCCCACGAGATTTCGCCGACATTAATGGGCCGGCCCAGCTGTAGGCCCACAAGATTTTGAGGACCCTAGTAGGCCGGCCCATTAACTGGCTGCCATGTTTTGGGCCAAATGCCGGCCCATATTTGATCCGGTCCATTAATGGCCTGCCACGCTCCGGGCCTAATAGTGGCCCATATGAGATCCGGCCCGTTAAAAGCCTACCACGTTCTGGGCCAAATTACGGCCCAGATCAGGTCCGGCCCTTTAAGATGCTTTGGGCTTAATTATGGCCCATATCAGATTCGGCCCGTCAACTGGACACTATGCTTTTGGGCCCACTTGCTAAAGGCCCACTTAGTAATTCGGCCGGATATTAGTTTTGGCCTGTTAAGGGCCCGTTTAACATTTTGGCCCTATATTAATTCCGGCCTGTTAAAAGCCCGTCATATAGTTGGGCCTAACTACGGCCCTGTTTGCATCCGGCCTGCTCGCAGCCGATATCTGACTAGGCCAAACAAGGACCGAGACAGTTTTGGCCTGTTAAAATTTCGTGATTTGATTCGCACAATCATGGGCCGGGGTTCATTTCGGGCTGTTGCGTAACTAGTATGAATTAAGTACAAACCTACTCTATACAATAAAGAAATTACGGCATAGTAACTTAGAATAAACCTACACTATACAATAAAGGGTTTAAGGTATATTACATCCACTGGGCATCAAAGTTCACCACCAGTGATCATAAAGCGCAATAAAGAAGCAGATTACAAAAACTGGGCACCATTGCAGCATAACAAAATAATACTGAACCGAGACCACTTCCAAGACAGTTCAAGAAAGGTTAGCCTTGTGGGGGAACTGCTGCGCAAGCTGCTGAGCAAGGCTGTGAGACCGGCCTAGCATGTCGGTCATAGCTTCCAGGTGTAGCTGTTTAGCGATGAGGTTCTCATTTGTGTTCTCCGCAATCTTTCTTAGAAATAGGACTTCAAGTCGAAGTTGAGTTGCAGAATGCCTTTCTGCTAGAACTTGGGACTGAAGAAGTCGAATTGATTCAGACAACGGATTCTGTGAGCTTGTCTCACTATTAGTCTCAAGTAACTTGAACACTGCATCAAGACAAGACTTTGGGGTTGTCTCGCTATCTTCAAGATGTTTTGCCTTCTTTGCTACAATATATGTTGGGTTTGTCTCACAACCTTCAGCAGACTTGTGCATGCCATCAGGCATATCACCCTGAAACAAAGCAGAGAGATGACAGGTTTTCCACGTGTATAAACAAAGATGATAACTGTTCTGTCAATTCTATCCAATTTCAAATTACAAAATAAAGAGTATGTTCAAAATATCAATAGCATAATTTGGCATTGTTCATAATGCGGGGAGCTTCACCACGCTACTGGATTACCATGTCAACATAGCAAGCATAGATGTAGGGCAAAGAAAATCATTGTATCTATTTTGGATAATGTGCATGGCATGTTGTTCATATCATCAGCCACATCAGTAAGATAAAACATGAGATGACAAGGTGCAAACGTGGGCTGCTTCACCACACACTGGATTATAGATCCACAAAAACAAGCATACATATAGGGAGTATTAAGTAATGTGCATGGTATGAATAAGGAATTTGGTTTTACAAGTAAAACTTAGAACTTACGGTTCTTACGAACATGCATTTTGGTAGAAACAGCAAACTAAACAGCAGTAAACAATAGGGAGTATGAGCAAATTAAACAGCAGTTGAGGATAAAGGCTTTAGAAGGACTGACTTACATTAACAGTTAACACCGGCTTTATAATGCCCTTCTCCATGTCAAGGGAAGGATAACTCAAGAATTTCAGCACATAATCTTCTTCATAAGCATTGCCTGTACTCTACATTTTGTAGAGAGTAATTATAGATATGATAATACTGGAAGGGATAGAGGATAATGAAGATAAGATGCAGATTGATGCTACATAATCAACTACCAATCCCTGGAAGTACAAGCGTTACAGGACAAAATGTACTGACAAGAGCAATGGGCTACACTTCTGCACTGGCATTGTCTGTGTATTCTACTTGTTGGTAAGATTAAATATAGATCTGATCTGTTTTAGTAAATGGTGGGCGAGGGAGATAAGATGCAGAATGCTACAAAATGAACCAATCCCTCTTCCCATAATACAAGAGTGTTTTGAACACTGGTGTACTGTACAAAACATTCTTATATTATGGGACGGAGGGAGTAGTTGTTAATGTAAGTACAGTGATAGACCATGTTCAGTCCTTACAAGAGGACTGCAGAGCTAAACCTCTTCAAAAGTATTGGGTTGATTCTAAATTTATGTAAGAGTCCATACAGATCTTATAATGTCCACCCAATGGACGATTATGAGGCTAACATGTGCAGTGATGCTACATAATCAAACAGCTATGAAAGTAAGTATGGTCATACAGGGCAAGTGGTACTGACAAGAGCAACTATTGTGTAGTATAGTTGCGAGATTCTGTGGTCCCTTGAGAACGAATGTTCTTCTGCTAACAGTTTTCGTACAAGTAAGAAATTAAGGCAAATGCAGAAATTTAGTTCAAATTGTGATGTGATACCATAGACAGTACCTTACGGTGCAGCCGAGACCAATGTGTAACAAGATTATTCCAGTCACCGTCGGATAAATGTAGCACTGGAGACTTTACAGAAATTTCGTTCAGAGGCTTGCCATCGAAGTGCGCTTGCCTCAGGTAGGAACGATACTTCATCCACGAGTTCTTGAAAAGCGCAACCAACCCTTGCTCGTCATCACAATATAGTTTGTGCCTTGCCTATTTAAAAGAATGAAATCTTGTGTCTTCTATCAGCAGAAACATATGCAGTAATGACCATGAATAACATTAGTACATTACTTACGCGTAAGTTGTGGAGGAAGACTGAAAATTGTTTTGTGTCTGCGGTATAATCTTTCCATGAAGGAAAGATGCGCACCAAGTTCCTGACAACAACATAAGCTTCGTCTTCTAAACTGGGAAGAAAATGGAACAGGGGTCCTATTTGCTGCAATTGGGGCTCTCTCTGGTTTGAAAATGGATTTGGCAACTGGATTTGGTGTACTCTTTGCTGGAATGGGGGTTTTGCTTCGTACAGCTGGTGCTATGTCAACTGGCATAATCATACTGTTTGCTGCAGTTGGGGTCTGCTGAGTTGGGGCATCAGAAATAACCAGTGTAGTAGGGCTAGACTCTGCTAGAGTTGGGGTATTTTGTGGGTCAAGTGATATTGCAACTACACCTAATGGGCTATTTGATTTATCAGGTGCCACTACCTTTTCCAAATACTTTGCTTGTGCTCCTCCACGATCAGCAATCGCCCTCTTCCTTTTGAACGTCTGATACATAAGAACAACATTTGAATGGATAAATATGGTATGATGACAGATGGAATATGTACTGAAAATGGATAGGCAGGGCGTATTCACATACACGATGTGTAAACTAAGCTAATGGTAGTTCAACAAAGTAGAAGCAATGCAAAGCATCAGTTGCAAGTGTGCGAGCAATGTACCCTTAGAAAGTTAGAGCAAGTACCTTGATGGGTGAATAAGATAGGGCATCTTCCTCTGACTCCTCCGCTAGGGAGCTACATTGACTTAGGTCTCCCTCTAGCTCAGAATCACTATTAGGATCATAATCTGAGCATGAATCTGTAGGTGGAGAGTGTTTACATTGCATTGCATCCAGACTTGATTTCAGTCCCTTAATGCCAAGTTTGACAGCCATGGCATTGTTCTGCTTTATTCTTTTCATGCGCGCAAGCTCATTATCATTATGATGCTGCTCAGAATCTGAGATTCATGAAAACATAACAAGTAGTCAGATTATCTATGGAATGCATTGCGGTTTCAACTCGGAGAGTGTCTCCCTATAAACCCCTGCATATGCAAAGTTCACCTCCCCAATCGTGCTGACCAGACCACACACAGAGATACACACCCGAGCGGCGAACATGCATTTTCGAAACTAATTTAGGAACATTTAGCTGACCAATTAAACAACTTTGTTTTAATAATATCAGATTCGTATTTGAACAACTAAGCTTGTTTAGCTTAATGGGTGGAGCAGTGTTATTATGACACGAAGCACGTATTCTGATCGTATAGTGATCATAAAAGGAGGAAACTCTAAGCATATTTTTTTAGCAAAAGAGGGTTTCCCCTCTGATTTCTATTAAAGAAACCACCATGGAACCAACATGATCAATTAAACCCTAAGCATGATCAATTAAACCGTATTATGGCTGTGCCATGGCAGATTTGAAGCTGCAAACCGGAGAAATGATATTTAGCATCCATTGTTTGCTTCGAACTAAGAACTAAATTCTAAGAGCTGAAAAGATAGTACAGTAACCAAGTTAAGATCTATTTTCTGGTTGAGATCAAAAAGTTGAGGAGATATGAAGTTCCACCTCTCTTGCGGCGCCGTGTAGGCCTCGGGGGTGCGGTGGCCGTCGGTGGCGTTGAAGCAGATCTGCGACGGTAGACGGGTGCATCGGGGGATAAGTCCCATTGCGGTGGAAGAGAAGGTTGTATGAGCGGCCCCGGCAAAGAGGACGACGGCGCCAATGAAGCGAGAGGACACGATGCAAGGCTATTGGTCTATTGCCGTGGATGAGAAACGTCCATCTCTAGCAGTGGACGACACGGTCTTGGTAGGCGCTCCGGCATGGTGGAGGACGGTGGCGATGGATGTGGTGGAGGACGGCGGCGATGGATGGGGTGGCGGACGGAGGCTGGTGTGGGAATGGGGTGTTCTAGCGCGGACGGTGTATGAATGGGAAAATGGAGGGAGAGGTACGGGGAACCATGTTTTTGGGACGCGCCTGTCTGAAATATGGGAAAGTTATGAACTTATCCCCCATTTCAAATTTGGACGTCTCGTCGGTTGGGGATAGGACGGTAATCTCGCATCTCCCAAATATTTGCCGGTAACTATTTCAGGCAAGGAGAGAGTGTTTTGCCGCCCACGGTTGGCGCCCATGGTGTATGAACGGGGCTGAAAGGTAGGGCGGTTGTGTCATGTCTGATGGAAGTTACACATCTGCCCCTATTTAAAATATTAGCCTACATCTATTTCGGACGAGGAGAGTTTGTTTTGCCGCCCACCGTGTATGAATGGGGAATGGAGGGAGAAACAGAGGTCTTTCGGACGAGCTTGAATCAAATGAGTTTTGCCGCCCATGTTTGACGCCCACCATGTCGGAATGGGCTCAAAGGCGGTCGTGTCATGTCTAATTGAAGTTACTAACCTACCCCTATTTAGAGAAGTGGAAATCAGGCCGATGGATTGTCCGTGTAATGGGTAGACAGTAATTTCCATCTCCCAAACACTTGGCTTCGGGCAGCCGATCTGGGAGTGGACATTTTGCTGTTTCTTTCGAATTTTGGGACAATAAGCATCCACGTTTACCCTGGCAACTAAATTTGAATCCATTTTGTATTCCTATATGAATCTTTATAAATCATTCTATGTGTTTTTATATATCTTCAAAAGGACGACAAAGATGTATTCCACTATCATATATGAATATGGTTTATAAATGCCGATACTCAAATTCAGAAACTAGAATCCAGTTTAAGGTGAATTCGAATATTTGGAACACTTCATGTCCAACTCAAATGTCACACGCAGCATAATGTGTACTCCCATTTAGATATGTACACAAGCGATGTATCAAGATTCAAATACCGAGTCAATCAACCGAGAATGTACGGAACTAACAGACATATAAACACTTATAGAGTATATGGATCAATAATATCAACTGACATACATAAGCCAGGCCGCTGTACTTTTTTTGGCCACAACAGCATCCTTTTTTTAGCTAGCATCTTGGCCCTTTCCGATGCGTGCCACTTATGGTCCATCTATACTACTATTGCTGAATGCACTTTTAGCCCGATTGGCATATTTGTAGGTCTAGCACAGCAATCCAAATGAAATGTCTCCGAGTCTTATCAATTAATACAGACTTGTGCTCAAATAAAATTACAAACAAAAAAACAATTTTTACATGATCTCTAAAACAAATGGTTTGATTGATTACATGAACAGACAACACAAAGGTTATTCAACTATGGAAAGAACATTTCACCTATGATTTACCAAGTAGGAATTTAATTTCCTTTTTTCCTTCAGGACCTTAACAATCTGGTCAGTCTCAGCTTGCTTCATTTCGAAATCTACCAAATATTTAATGGTTGTCTTGAGTACTGCTTGTGATTGTGCTATTTTCTTCCTGAACATGTCAACTTCATCTCTAAGTGCAGAAGCAGAATCTCTTTCTACCACTAGTTTAGCCTCTAGAGCATCAGCAGTTGGCAATTCATAATGCACGATTGGGCCGGTGCCACTGCTGTGGGATGATGTAACGTCCATGGGGACCTCGCTCTTTGATCTTGGGCTAACCTATTTTGCCATTAAAGTTCCGGTTGGATTCAGAAAAATTGAAGTTAGCAAAACATCTCAACTGGGAGTTATAACAGCAAACCAGTTAAACAAACAAGGAATTAAAGAGTTCCAATTGGTTACTAAAAAGTAGTTATTAACATCATTGTAACCCGCCGTTGCAGCAGCAAAGCAGTTAAACAAACAATTAGATATTTAAGTTAAGGCAAATAGGTAATTCTTAACAGTAAGTATCAAACACATAGATAGGCACAGTCTATAATATGATTAACAGGCTGTGCTATTATGTAATAAGTAGCAAACTAAATTAAGCCAAGCAACATAATTGAACAATTTTGCAATAAGTGGCTAACTAAAATTCCGAGAAGCAGATAACTGAACTTACGCTAGTTCTTTGTATAGGCACACTACAACTTCTTTTTCGCTTACAAGGTTGTACGAAGGAGTCCATGGCATCAATTGCTTGGATACGCAGTCCCAATACTTCTTTCTTCCCACACTGCATGGGTAAGTCGAATGGTTAATCTGGTAAGATGGTGCGTCCTTGATATGTTATATGAGGACGTGTAGTCAGACTAGTTGTAGCCAAACACATCACACTGGCTTTTACTGTATATTTCATGCGATTCCTTTTGGAATATCGAGATCTAAGCAATCTACAATAGGATGAAATGACTGGCATCCTTCACATTATTGGCGAACTCAATTCATAGAAACAAGCAATTCAACCATTCTGTGGGTAAATCAAAAGCGCCACTGGAATATTTTTCACTATCCGATCATACACGCAAAAAGGGGTGACGCCACCATAAGGGCTGGTATGGGCGGACGCCTCAGGTGGCTGGAAAGTGTGCACCTAGTTTGAGTCGTCAAGGTTGGCCCACACTAGTTTTGTTTGTCCCAACGCACGAGCAGGCAATGTTAAAAATGAAGAAAAATGTATCAATTTGGATGGGCCAATAACATATGTGCAAGGCAGGCCCTATAGCAGGCTTGCGGCCCAAACGAGTGCCTCCCATATCGATCGACAGCAGGAAAACTCCCAATTCATTCGCTCTAGCCTCCAGCCTAGTTCGCTCCTAACCTAGCCTCCGCTGGACAGACCGACACAACACTTCCTCGCGCCCTCGTTGGAGGGCGGTCGCCGGGCTTCAAGAAAACGGAAGGACAAGAAGATGAAGATCCAACCCTGGGTGTAGCCTGCGTGGGAAGCAGCGGCAGCAGTACAGGCACGGCATCGAGCTTGCGCAAACGGATAGTCGCTAATTGCAAGAGTAGCATGCGCAACGAGTAGGTACATCACATCCCTGATTATATCTAATTCAACTCTTCAATTTCTGGCCAATAGTTAAACCTGACGGTGTTGTAAAACTGCTTGTATGTAGGGAATCTATGAGAAAATGAAACCAATTTCTACTTATTTTATAACTCCCCCAACCATACCAACGGATACTTGAGGTGACATTTGGATTGAATAGATGAATTGAGACTGTGTGATGCATATCGTATAATCATACCCACGGATACTTGAGGTGACATTGGAGTATCTAGGTGACATTAGGGTTTTGGTTGATTTGTGTCTTAATGTGTTATTCTAGTACGAACTCTAGGGCTGTTTGTGACACTTATAGGAATAGCCCAATGGATTGATTGGAAAGAATAACTTTGAGGTGGTTTCGTACCCTACCATAATCTCTTCGTTTGTTCTCAGCTATTAGTGACTTTGGAGTGACTCTTTGTTGCATGTTGAGGGATAGTTATATGATCCAATTATGTTATTATTGTTGAGAGAACTTGCACTAGTGAAATTATGAACCCTAGGCCTTGTTTCCTATCATTGCAATACCGTTTACTCTCACTTTTACCACTTGTTACCTTTCTGTTTTTATATTTTCAGTTTACAAAAACCTATATCTACCATCCATATTGCACTTGTATCACCATCTCTTCGCCGAACTAGTGCACCTATACAATTTACCATTGTATTGGGTGTGTTGGGGACACAAGAGACTCTTTGTTATTTGGTTGCAGGGTTGCTTGAGAGAGACCATCTTCATCCCACGCCTCCCACGGATTGATAAACCTTAGGTCATCCACTTGAGGGAAATTTGCTACTGTCCTACAAACCTCTGCACTTGGAGGCCCAACAACGTCTACAAGAAGATGGTTGCGTAGTAGACATCAAGCTCTTTTCTGGCGCTGTTGTAGGGGAGGCTAGGTAAGTGAAGGTATATCTTTAGATCTTGCAATCGAATCTTTTTGTTTCGTGTTTTAGCACTAGTTTAGTTTATAAAAAGAAAACTACCAAAAATGAAATTGAGTTTGTCTCATACGCTTCATCTTTTTAATATCTTTCGTGAGTAAGATGGGAAGGAAAGTTGTGCCAAAGTGTTAGAGGAAGAATGCATTAAAATGTTTGGCACTAAATATGTGAATGATGAGCATGATTGCAATGTTGTTTGTATGAATTCCTTGAATATCCATGATGCTAATGATATGCAAAGACACAAGCTTGGGGAAGCTATGTTTGATGAAGATGATATTTGTCCCCCAAGCTTTGATGAGCAAATTTACTATGATGAAAGCATGCCTCCTATCTATGATGACTATTGTGATGACATGTATGCTTTAAAGAATAATGATAACCATGAAACTTGTCATCTTGATCTTAATTTTCAATCACATGATAGGTATTTTGTTGAGTTTGCTCCCACTACTATTCATGAGAAGAATTTTGCTTATGTGGAGAGTAATAAAATTTCTATGCTAGTAGATCATGAAAAGAATGCTTTAGGTGCTGGTTATATTGTTGAATTCATTCATGATGCTACTGAATATTATTATGAGGGAGGAAGATATTCTTGTAGGAATTGCAATAATATCAAGTTTCCCCTCTATGTGCTTAAAGTTTTGAAGTTATGCTTGTTTTGCCTTCCTATGCTAGTTGATTATTTTTCCCATAAGTTGTTTGCTCACAAAATCCCTATGCATAGGAAGTGGGTGAGACTTAAATGTGGTAGTCACATTCTTCATGATGCTCTCTTTATGTTTCAATTCTTATCTTTTATGTGAGCATCGTTGAAATCATCATGCCTAGCTAGGGGCGTTAAACGATAGCGCTTGTTGGGAGTCAACCCAATTTTTTTTTAGTTTATTGCTTTTTGGTCCTGTTTAGGAATAAATAATCCATCTATGTTCTGTTTAGATGTGGTTTCATGTTTTAATCTTTGGGAAGACTTGGGTGAAGTCTTTATGATCATGCTGTAAAAAACAGAAACTTTAGCGCTCACGAGATTAGCTAAAACTTTTCACTGGAGAATGCTATTGAGTTGATTCTTTTTGCATGTGATTACTAGACAAATTCCTCAGGTCCACCAATTTATTTTAGAATTTTTGGAGTTCCGGAAGTTTACGTTAGTTACAGATTACTACAGACTATTCTGTTTTTGACAGATTGTGTTTTCCGTGTGTTGTTGGCTTATTTTGATGAATCTATGGCTAGTAAAATAGTTTGTGAACCATAGAGATGTTGGAATAAAGTAGGTTTAACACTAGTATAAATAAAGAATGAGTTCATTACAATACCTTGAAGTGGTCTTTTGTTTTCTTTCTCTAACGGAGCTCACGAGATTTCTATTGAGTTTTGTGTTGTGAAGTTTTCAAGTTTTGGGTGAAATCTTTCGATGTACTATGGAATAAGGAGTGGCAAGAGCCTAAGCTTGGGGATGCCCAAGGCACCCCAAGGTAATATTCAAGGATAACCAAGCGTCTAAGCTTGGGGATGCCCCGGAAGGCATCCCCTCTTTCGTCTTCGTTCATCGGTAACTTTACTTGGAGCTATATTTTTATTCACCACATGATATGTGTTTTGCTTGGAGCGTCATTTTATTTTCTTTAAGTTTTGCTTGCTGATTGAATAAAGTATCAAGATCTGAAATCCTTAAATGTTAGAGAGTCTTCACATAGTTGCATAATTATACAACTACTCATTGATCTTTACTTATATCTTTTGGAGTAGTTTGTTGTTTGCTCTAGTGCTTCACTTATATCTTATAGAGCATGGTGGTAGTTTTGTTTTGAAGAAATAGATGAACTCTCATGCTTCACTTATATTATCTTGAGAGTCTTAAATAACATGGTAATTCGCTTAAATAATCCTAATATGCTAAGCATACAAGATTTGTAAGAATTCTTATGAGTGTGTTGAATACTAAGAAAAGATTGAAGCTTGATGATTGTTTTGAGATATTAAGATGGTAATATTAGAGTCATGCTAGTTGAGTAGTTGTGAATTTGATAAATACTTGTGTTAAAGTTTGTGATTCCCGTAGCATGCACGTATGGTGAACCGTTATGTGATGAAGTCGGAGCATAATTTATTTATTGATTGTCTTCCATATGAGTGGCGGTCAGGGACGAGCGATGGTCTTTTCCTACCAATCTATCCCCCTATGAGCATGCGCGTAATACCTTGCTTTGATAACTTGTAGATTTTTGCAATAAGTATATGAGTTCTTTATGACTAATGTTGAGTCCATGGATTATACGCACTTTTCCCATCCTTCCACCATTGCTAGCCTCTCTAATATCGCGCACTTTTCGCCGGTATCATACACCCACCATATATCTTCCTCAAAACAGCCACCATACCTACCTATCATGGCATTTCCATAGCCATTTCGAGATATATTGCCATGCAACTTTCCACCGTCCCGTTTATTATGACACGCTCCATCATTGTCATATTGCTAGCATGATCATGTAGTTGACATCATATTTGTGGCAAAGCCACCGTTCATAATTCTTTCATACATGTCACTCTTGATTCATTGCACATCCCGGTACACCGCCGCAGGCATTCACATAGAGTCATACTTTGTTCTAAGAATCGAGTTGTAAGAAAAATAAAAGTGTGATGATCATCATTTTTTAGAGCATTGTCCCAAGTGAGGAAAGGATGATGGAGACTATGATTCCCCCACAAGTCGGGATGACACTCCGGACAAAAAAAGAAAAAAAAGAAAAAAATAGGCCATAAAAAAAGAGAAAAGGCCCAAATAAAAAACTAAAAAAATAAAAAATTGAGAGAAAAAGAGAGAAGGAGCAATGCTACTATCCTTTTACCACACTTGTGCTTCAAAGTAGCACCATGATCTTCATGATAGAGAGTCTCCTATGTTGTCACTTTCATATACTAGTGGGAATTTTTCATTATAGAACTTGGCTTGTATATTCCAATGATGGGCCTCCTCAAATTGCCCTAGGTCTTCGTGAGCAAGCGAGTTGGATGCACACCCACTTAGTTTCTTTTGACGAGCTTTCATATACTTGTAGCTCTAGTGCATCCGTTGCATGGCAATCCCTACTCACTCACATTGATATTTATTGATGGGCATCTCCATAGCCCGTTGATATGCCTAGTTGATGTGAGACTATCTTCTCCCTTTTTGTCTTCTCCACAACCACCATTCTATTCCACATATAGTGCTATATCCATGGCTCACGCTCATGTATTGCATGAAGATTCAAAAAGTTTTGAGAATGTCAAAAGTATGAAACAATTGCTTGGCTTGTCATCGGGGTTGTGCATGATTTAAATACTTTGTGTGCTGAAGATAGAGCATAGCCAGACTATATGATTTTGTAGGGATAACTTTCTTTGGCCATGTTATTTTGAGAAGACATGATTGCTTTGTTAGTATGCTTGAAGTATTATCACTTTTATGTCAATATGAACTTTTGTCTTGAATCTTTCGGATCTGAAGATTCATATCACAAGTATGAAGAATTACATTGAAATTATGCCAACTAGCATTCCACATCAAAAATTATCTTTTTTGTCATTTACCTACTCGAGGACGAGCAGGAATTAAGCTTGGGGAGGCTTGATACCTCTCCAATGTATCTATAATTTTTGATTGCTCCATGCTATATTATCTACTGTTTTGGGCAATATTGGGCTTTATTATCCACTTTTATATTATTTTTGGGACTAACCTATTAACCGGAGGCTCAGCCCAGATTTGCTGTTTTACGCCTATTTCAGTGTTTCGAGGAAAAGGAATATCAAACGGAGTCGAAACGGAACGAAATCAACTGGAGAAGTTATTTTTGGAAGGAAACCTACCGGATAGACTTGGACCCTACGTCAGAAGATGAGGGAGGTGCTCACGAGGGTAGGGGCGCGCCCACCCCCTGGGGCGCACCCCCTACCTCGTGGCCCCTCCTTCGGTCCACCAACGTACTCCTTTCACCCATATATACTTACGTATCCTAAAACTTCCAGAACGGAGATTTGATCGGGAGTTCCGCCGCCGCAAGCCTCTGTAGCCACCAAAAGTCAATCGGGACCCTGTTCCGGCACCCTGCCGGAGGGGGAACCCTCACCGGTGGCCATCTTCATCATCCCGATGCTCTCCATGATGAGGAGGGAGTAGTTCACCCTCGGGGCTGAGGGTATGTACCAGTAGCTATGTGTTTGATCTCTCTCTCTCTCGTGTTCTTGATTTGGCACGATCTTGATGTATCGCGAGCTTTGTTATTATAGTTGGATCTTATGTTTCTTCTCCCCCTCTACTCTCTTGTACTGGATTGAGTTTCCCCTTTGAAGTAAACTTATCGGATTGAGTCTTTAATGACTTGAGAATACTTGATGTATCTCTTGCCGTGCGTATCTATGGTGACAATGGGATATCACGTGATCCACTTGATGTATATTTTGGTGATCAACTTGCGGGTTCCGCCCATGAACCTATGCATAGGGGTTGGCACATGTTTTCTTCGTGATTCTCCGGTAGAAACTTTGGGGCACTCTTTGAGGTTCTTTGTGTTGGATTGAATAGATGAATTGAGATTGTGTGATGCATATCGTATAATCATACCCATGGATACTTGAGGTGACATTGGAGTATCTAGGTGACATTAGGGTTTTGGTTGATTTGTGTCTTAATGTGTTATTCTAGTATGAACTCTAGGGCTGTTTGTGACACTTATAGGAATAGCCCAACGGATTGATTGGAAAGAATAACTTTGAGGTGGTTTCGTACCCTACCATAATCTCTTCGTTTGTTCTCCGCTATTAGTGACTTTGGAGTGAGTCTTTATTGCATGTTGAGGGATAGTTATATGATCCAATTATGTTATTATTGTTGAGAGAACTTGCACTATTGAAATTATGAACCCTAAGCCCTGTTTCCTATCATTGCAATACCGTTTACGCTCACTTTTACCACTTGTTACCTTGCTGTTTTTATATTTTCAGTTTACAAAAACCTATATCTACCATCCATATTGCACTTGTATCACCATCTCTTCGCCGAACTAGTGCACCTATACAATTTACCATTGTATTGGGTGTGTTGGGGACACAAGAGACTCTTTGTTATTTGGTTGCACGGTTGCTTGAGAGAGACCATCTTCATCCTACGCCTCCCACGGATTGATAAACCTTAGGTCATCCACTTGAGGGAAATTTGCTACTATCCTACAAACTTCTGCACTTGGAGTCCCAACAACGTCTACAAGAAGAAGGTTGCGTAGTAGACATCAATTAGCACTATTTTTGGCATGAAATTAACTACACGCTAAACGTGTTGAGTGCTCGACATTGAAGCAGTCTAGGTCATTGGATGACAAGGAATACATGTGGCTTGATGACGTTTTATATTTAATTTGATACGGCCCTAGCAGAACATTCAATCGATCAAACCATACATTTCGTTCAGTCTGACTCCGACTTTAAATTATACGATGATCGATATAAAATAAACGGAAATGATAAACGTTCGGATTTTAAGAATGGCAATCCGAACGTTTTTCATGGCAAATTTAGATTATGCGGCGGCGGCGGGGGCGTCTCGCGGTGGAAAGCGGCTCCTCTGCCGTGCTCTGTGTGTCGTCGGGCCACTGACCAATGGCGACAGCGGCGTCTTGCGCCGTTGTTGGCGTACTTCTGGACGTTGGCCTAGCTTCAAGGAAGGCCAAAATGTTCTGGACTTCGGAGCGAGTCGACTAGCGGGAGGAGGCGACTGGCGTTGGTGCAAGGAAGCGGTCGACGGCGGCCATCCATGCCGCTGAGGGGGGCACTGGCACCAGCGTGGGTTCAGGTGCTGTCAACGGCGCAGCGGAGACATTCGTGTGCACGGGCACCGGCACGGGCGCGCACGTCAGTGCACGCGCAGGCGCATGCGCTGGCAGGTGCACGGGCATAGGCACGGGCGTGCGCGTCAGTGCATACGCAGGCGCATGTGCTGGCAGGTGCATGGGCGCGTGAAAGTCGGTGGGCACCTCATGGAACCCCGTGGGATCAAGCACGGCGACAATGTGCGGCTCCCAGCCCATCAATGCCACGGGGATGGGCGCTGGCGCAGTCGGGGCGACGGGAGCTGGAACGGGAGCGGGGACAGGCGCGACGTCTTCCCGCAAGGCCAGTTCAAGCTCGTCCCAAAGCGCCTTATGTTCTTGAGACTCCGGCTGGGTGTCTGCCTCAGGAAACTGGAATACTAAGAGCAGACCATCGTGATGCGGGATGGCGTACGTTTAGGTCAGGCTAGTTGGAGGTAGACGAGAGGAGAATCGGAGAGGAAGAGAGAGGATTGTAGCGATACTCCCTCCTTTCCGGTTTATAAGGCTCAATTCAAAAATCTCACCAACCAAGGTAGATGGTGAGTGGTGGAATACTTTTTGTAGTTTGCAAAAGCACCCAATTAATGCTCTTGTTTTTCTCAAAAAAATATGTTTACCAATGCATTAATTGCAATGCATGCATGCATAAATTACATGCATTGGTCAATTTTCTCTTAATACTTGCATGCAATGATTTAATTTACCTTGGAATCTGACCATGTGATGGGAAACAACAAAATTGAGCCTTATAAAATGGAAAAACTAATATTTTGAGATAAGCCCTATAAACCGGAAAGGTGGGAGTACCGGGTAGTGCGGAGTTGATTTTAAACTGCGGCGCCGGCGACATTAAAAGTTGGAGCAGTTGGGACGACGGTGGGCGGCAGAGCCTGGTCAAAGGGCTCGCCTCCCGGTGAGCCTGCATAGCGGTCTGCTCGCATGCCTCCCTGACAGCTGGTGCAGCGGTTTGCTCGCACGCCTCCCGTCGACTCACACGCTTGCTCGGACGGCACCTGCCAATTGCCGATGAGAAGCGGGGACTCGTGGCGGCACGTAAACGCCCACCGTTTCAATAGTGAAAGCGTTCGCCTTAACGTGACAGGTCTTTCTTCCAAAATACCTTGGCTCTTCATTTGTGCAACTTGTCATAAGCAGCTTGTCTCAAATTAAAGAAAAAACTTACGAAGTAATATTTGTGCCATATCACGTGACCGTGCTTAGTTTCAAGAATTTATGCTCACCTTTGGATTTTCTGAAATTTAAGATCCAGGATTCGAAACAATATCATAACCTGCATCATGCAATAAATTTTCAAGCCGTACATCTGTCCTGTTGTATTTCTTAAGAAAGGATTTGGTCAAACATTTTGCTTAGTTAGACTTCAGACAAGTTATATATGCAGAGTAAAAGGATAATCCCTCCGTACCAGTGCATTGCCTGATATATTAACTCAAGTACTAGGCACGAACAAACAGGGTCAATTCTGTGCTCATCCTGGTGTAGTAGTAGTAGTAGTACTAGGCAATGCAGTTGACGGGTGACCTTGACGAGCGGCGACCGAGGGAATTGAACCGTGCTCGTCACGGTAGGTAACATTGTCTAGTACTAAAGCATCCCTCCGTTGTTCATCGGTAGTCATTATGGACCAGGGACATGAGGGGAATTTCCTAGGGCTGGAATTCTGGCCGCCAGATATTTCGACTTGAAACGCTGAGGCTCGACTGGTTCTGGTAATGGGGTTGCCTAATGTGCATACCACGCACGCCACCGAAGGACACGAGCCTGCTTTTTTTAGGATCAACACGAGCCAAGGTCTGGCTGGTACGCCGTTGGGTCCTACCATTCGAGAATACGAAAGGAACCTTTTAAATTGCCAAACGAATCTATGTGTATTACAATACCCGTATTTTCCTTGCAATACTAATCTCAACGTGGTAATTGATTTATGACGAGTTGTTGAATTAGAGTGAGTTTGTGATATAGTGATCTCAACGTGGATTTCACATTTCATGGTATCCCTAGTAAGTTTTCCAATGCAAATTCAAATTTAAAAGATGAACAATATGGAGGTGAGAAAACTTTGTATGTATCAAGCATATGACCAAACACACACACACACACGCACACACACACGCACGAACACAACAACAATCCAATAAGTATAGTGCATCTATTTTTCCAAACCATGCATGTATGACACGAATTCAAAAGTACTCCTGTTGGGGAATGTAGTAATTTCAAAAAATTTCCTACGCACATGCAAGATCATGGTGATGCATAGCAACGAGAGGGGAGAGTGTTGTCCACATACCCTCGTAGACCGAAAGAGGAAGCGTTATAACAACGCGGTTGATGTAGTCGTACGTCTTCACGGCCCGACCGGTCAAGAACCGAAACTACGGCACCTCCGAGTTCTAGCACACGTTCAGCTCGATGATGATCCCCGGACTCCGATCCAGCAAAGTGTCGGGGATGAGTTCCGTCAGCACGATGGCGTGGTGACGATCTTGATGTTCTACCGTCTCAGGGCTTCGCCTAAGCACCGCTACAATATTATCGAGGATTATGGTGGAGGGGGGCACCGCACACGGCTAAGAGATCAATGATCAATTGTTGTGTCTATGGGGTGCCCCTGCCCCCGTATATAAAGGAGCAAGGGGGGTGCGGGCGGCCCTAGGAGGAGGCGCGTCGGAGGAGTCCTACTCCTACTGGGAGTAGGACTCCCCCCCTTTCCCTAGTTGGATTAGGACTAGGGGGGAAGGAGGAGAGGGGGGAAAGGAAAGGGGGGGGGCGCCGCCCCCCCTCCTTGTCCAATTCGGACTTGGGGGGGGGCACGCGGCTGCCCCTAGGCCTCCTCTCCTCTTCCTCTACTAGGCCCATTAAGGCCCATTAGGTTACCGGGGGGTTTCGGTAACCTCCCGGTACTCCGGTAAAATGCTGATTTCACCCGGAACACTTCCGATGTCCAAACATAGGCTTCCAATATATCAATCTTCATGTCTCGACCATTTCGAGACTCCTCGTCATGTCCGTGATCACATCTGGGACTCCGAACAACCTTCGGTACATCAAAATATATAAACTCATAATGAAACTGTCATCGTAACGTTAAGCGTGCGGACCCTACGGGTTCGAGAACAATGTAGACACGACCGAGACACGTCTCCGGTCAATAACCAATGGCGGAACCTGGATGCTCATATTGGCTCCTACATATTCTACGAAGATCTTTATCGGTCAGACCGCATAACAACATACGTTGTTCCCTTTGTCATTGGTATGTTACATGCCTGATATTCGATCGTTGGTATCTCAATACCTAGTTCAATCTCGTTACCGGCAAGTCTCTTTACTCGTTCTGTAATACATCATCCCGCAACTAACTTATTAGTTGCAATGCTTGCAAGACTTAAGTGATGTGCATTACCGAGAGGGCCCAGAGATACCTCTCCGACAATCGGACTAACAAATCCTACTCTCGAAATACGCCAACCCAACATGTACCTTTGGAGACACCTGTAGAGCACCTTTATAATCACCCAGTTACGTTGTGACGTTTGGTAGCACACAAAGTGTTCCTCCGGTAAACGGGAGTTGCATAATCTCATAGTCATAGGAACATGTATAAGTCATGAAGAAAGCAATAGCAACATACTAAACGATCGGGTGCTAAGCTAATGGAATGGGTCATGTCAATCACATCATTCTCCTAATGATGTGATCCCGTTAATCAAATGACAACTCATGTCTATGGTTAGGAAACATAACCATCTTTGATTAACGAGCTAGTCAAGTAGAGGCATACTAGTGACACTCTGTTTGTCTATGTATTCACACAAGTATTATGTTTCCGGTTAATACAATTCTAGCATGAATAATAAACATTTATCATGATATAAGGAAATAAATAATAACTTTATTATTGCCTCTAGGGCATATTTCCTTCAGTCTCCCACTTGCACTAGAGTCAATAATCTAGATTACACAGTAATGATTCTAACACCATGGAGCCTTGGTGCTGATCATGTTTTTCTCGTGGAAGAGGCTTAGTCAACAGGTCTACGACATTCAGATCCGTATGTATCTGGCAAATCTCTATGTCTCCCACCTGGACTAGATCCCGGATGGAATTGAAACGTCTCTTGATGTGCTTGGTTCTCTTGTGAAATCTGGATTCCTTTGCCAAGGCAATTGCACCAGTATTGTCACAAAAGATTTTCACTGGACCCGATGCACTAGGTATGACACCTAGATCGGATATGAACTCCTTCATCCAGACTCCTTCGTTTGCTGCTTCCGAAGCAGCTATGTACTCCGCTTCACATGTAGATCCCGCCACAACACTTTGTTTAGAACTGCACCAACTGACAGCTCCACCATTTAATGTAAACACGTATCCGGTTTGCGATTTAGAATCATCTGGATTAGTGTCAAAGCTTTCATCAATGTAACCATTTACGATGAGCTCTATGTCACCTCCATATACGAGAAACATATCCTTATTCCTTTTCAGGTATTTCAGGATGTTCTTGACCGCTGTCCAGTGACCCACTCCTAGATTACTTTGGTACCTCTCTGCTAGACTTATAGAAAGGCACACATCAGGTCTGGTACACAGCATTGCATACATGATAGAGCCTATGGCTGAAGCATAGGGAACATCTTTCATTTTCTCTCTATCTTCTGCAGTGGTCGGGCATTGAGTCTTACTCAACTTCACACCTTGTAACACAGGAAAGAACCCTTTCTTTGGTTGATCCATTTTGAACTTCTTCAAAACTTTGTTAAGGTATGTGCTTTGTGAAAGTCCAATTAAGCGTCTTGATCTATCTCTATAGATCTTAATGCCTAATATGTAAGCAGCTTCACTGAGGTCTTTCATTGAAAAACTCTTATTCAACTATCCCTTTATGCTACCCAGAAATTCTATATCATTTCCAATCAGTAATATGTCATCCACATATAATATCAGAAATGCTACAGAGCTCCCACTCACTTTCTTGTAAATACAGGCTTCTCCAAAAGTCTCTATAAAACCAAATGCTTTGATCACACTATCAAAGCGTTTATTCCAACTCTGAGAGGCTTGCACCAGTCCATAAATGGATCGCTGGAGCTTGCACACTTTGTTAGCTCCCTTTGGATCGACAAAACCTTCCGGTTGCAGCATATACAACTCTTCTTCAGAAATCCATTCGGGAATGCAGTTTTGACATCCATCTGCCAAATTTCATAATCATAAAATGCGGCAATTGCTAACATGATTCGGACAGATTTAAGCATCACTATAGGTGAGAAGGTCTCATCGTAGTCAATCCCTTGAACTTTTCGAAAACCTTTTGCGACAAGTCGAGCTTTGTAGACAGTAACATTACCGTCAGTGTTAGTCTTCTTCTTGAAGATCCATTTATTCTCAATTGCTTGCCGATTATTTGGCAAGTCAACCAAAGTCCATACTTTGTTCTCATACATGGATCCCATCTCAGATTTCATGGCTTCAAGCCATTTTGCGGAATCTGGGCTCACCATTGCTTCTTTATAGTTTGTAGGTTCATCATGATCTAGTAGCATGACTTCCAGAGCAGGATTACCGTACCACTTTGGTGAGGATCTTACTCTGGTTGATCTACGAGGTTCAGTAGTAACTTGCTCTGAAGTTTCATTATCATCATCATTAGCTTCTTCACTAATTGGTGTAGGTGTCACAGAAACCGGTTTCTTGTGATGTACTACTTTCCAATAAGGGAGCAGGTATAGTTACCTCATCAAGTTCTACTTTCCTCCCACTCACTTCTTTCGAGAGAAACTCCTTCTCTAGAAAGGATCCATTCTTAGCAACAAATGTTTTGCCTTCGGATCTGTGATAGAAGGTGTACCCAACTGTTTCTTTTGGGTATCCTATGAAGACACATTTCTCCGATTTGGGTTCGAGCTTATCAGGTTGAAGCTTTTTCACATAAGCATCGCAGCCCCAAACATTGAGAAACAACAACTTTGGTTTCTTGCCAAACCATTGTTCATAAGGCGTTGTCTCAACGGATTTCGATGGTGCCCTATTTATCGTGAATGCGGCTGTCTCTAAAGCATAACCCCAAAACAATAGCGGTAAATCTGTAAGAGACATCATAGATCGCACCATATCTAGTTAAGTACGACTACGATGTTCGGACACACCATTATGCTGTGGTGTTCCGGGTGGCGTGAGTTGCGAAACTATTCCGCATTGTTTCAAATGTAGACCAAACTCGTAACTCAAATATTCTCCTCCACGATCAGATTGTTGAAACTTTATTTTCTTGTTACGATGATTTTCAACTTCACTCTGAATTTCTTTGAACTTTTCAAATGTTTCAGACTTATGCTTCATTAAGTAGATATACCCATATCTGCTGAAACCATCTGTGAAGGTGAGAAAATAACGATATCCGCCACGAGCTTCAACATTCATTGGACCACATACATCTGTATGTATGATTTCCAACAAATCTGTTGCTCTCTCCATAGTACCGGAGAACGGTGTTTTAGTCATCTTGCCCATGAGGCACGGTTCGCAAGTACCAAGTGATTCATAATCAAGTGGTTCCAAAAGTCCATCAGTATGGAGTTTCTTTATGCGCTTTACACCGATATGAACTAAATGGCAGTGCCACAAATATGTTGCACTATCATTATCAACTCTGCATCTTTTGGCTTCAACATTATGAATATGTTTATCACTACTATCGACATTCATCAAAAATAGACCACTCTTCAAGGGTGCATGACCATAAAAGATATTACTCATATAAATAGAACAACCATTATTCTCTGATTTAAATGAATAACCGTCTCGCATCAAACAAGATCCAGATATAATGTTCATGCTCAACGCTGGCACCAAATAACAATTATTTAGGTCTAAAACTAATCCCGAAGGTAGATGTAGAGGTAGCGTGCCGACCGCGATCACATCGACTTTGGAACCATTTCCCACGCGCATCGTCACCTCGTCCTTTGCCTGCGTTCGCTTAATCCGTAGTCCCTGTTTCGAGTTGCAAATATTAGCAACAAAACCAGTATCAAATACCCAGGTGCTACTGCGAGCTCTAGTAAGGTACACATCAATAACATGTATATCACATATACCTTTGTTCACCTTGCCATCCTTCTTATTCGCCAAATACTTGGGGCAGTTCCGCTTCCAGTGACCAGTCTGCTTGTAGTAGAAGCACTCAGTTTCAGGCTTAGGTCCAGACTTGGGTTTCTTCTCCTGAGCAGCAACTTGCTTGCTGTTCTTCTTGAAGTTCCCGTTCTTCTTCCCTTTGCCCTTTTTCTTGAAACTAGTAGTCTTGTTAACCATCAACACTTGATGCTCCTTCTTGATTTCTACCTCCGCAGCCTTTAGCATTCCGAAGAGCTCAGGAATCGTTTTGTCCATCCCTTGCATATTATAGTTCATCACGAAGCTCTTGTAGCTTGGTGGCAATGATTGGAGAATTCTGTCAATGACGCAATCATCCGGAAGATTAACTCCCAGTTGAATCAAGTGATTATTATACCCAGACATTTTGAGTATATGCTCACTGACAGAACTGTTCTCCTCCATCTTGCAGCTATAGAACTTATTGGAGACTTCATATCTCTCAATCCGGGCATTTGCTTGAAATATTAACTTCAAGTCCTGGAACATCTCATATGCTCCATGACGTTCAAAACGTCGTTGAAGACCCGGTTCTAAGACGTAAAGCATGGCACATTGAACTATTGAGTAGTCATCAGCTTTGCTCTGCCAGACGTTCTTAACGTCGTCAGTTGCATCAGCAGCAGGCCTGGCACCTAGCGGTGCTTCCAGGCCGTAATTCTTCTGTGCAGCAATGAGGATAATCCTCAAGTTATGGACCTAGTCCGTGTAATTGCTACCATCATCTTTCAACTTTTCTTTCTCAAGGAACGCATTAAAATTCAACGGAAGAACAGCACGGGCCATCTATCTACAATCAAACATAAACAAGCAAGATACTATCAGGTACTAAGTTCATGATAAATTTAAGTTCAATTAATCATATTACTTAAGAACTCCCACTTAGAAAGACATCCCTCTAATCTTCTAAGTGATCACGTGATCCAAATCAACTAAACCATAACCGATCATCACGTGAAATGGAGTAGTTTTCAATGGTGAACATCACTATGTTGATGATATCTACTATATGATTCACGCTCGACCTTTCGGTCTCAGTGTTCCGAGGCCATATCTGCATATGCTAGGCTCGTCAAGTTTAACCTGAGTATTTTGCGTGTGCAAAACTGGCTTGCACCCATTGTAGATGGACGTAGAGCTTATCACACCCGATCATCATGTGGTGTCTGGGCACGACGAACTTTGGCAACGGTGCATACTCAGGGAGAACACTTTTATCTTGAAATTTAGTGAGAGATCATCTTATAATGCTACCGTCAATCAAAGCAAGATAAGATGCATAAAAGATAAACATCACATGCAATCAATATAAGTGATATGATATGGCCATCATCATCTTGTGCTTACGATCTCCATCTCCGAAGCACCGTTATGATCACCATCGTCACCAGCGCGACACCTTGATCTCCATCATAGCATCGTTGTCGTCTCGCCAAACTTATGCTTCTACAACTATCGCTACCGCTTAGTGATAAAGTAAAGCATTATAGGGCGATTGCATTGCATACAATAAAGCGACAACCATATGGCTCCTGCCAGTTGCCGATAACTCGGTTACAAAACATGATCATCTCATACAATCAAATTTAGCATCATGTCTTGACCATATCACATCACAACATGCCCTGCAAAAACAAGTTAGACGTCCTCTACTTTGTTGTTGCAAGTTTTACGTGGCTGCTACGGGCTTAGCAAGAACCAATCTTACCTACGCATCAAAACCACAACGATAGTTTGTCAAGTTGGTGCTGTTTTAACCTTCGCAAGGACCGGGCGTAAGCACACTCGGTTCAACTAAAGTTGGAGAAACTGACACCCGCCAGCCACCTATGTGCAAAGCACGTCAGTAGAACCAGTCTCGCGTAAGCGTACGCGTAATGTCGGTTTGGGCCGCTTCATCCAACAATACTGCCGAACCAAAGTATGACATGCTGGTAAGCAGTATGACTTATATCGCCCACAACTCACTTGTGTTCTACTCGTGCATATAACATCAACACATAAAACCTAGGCTCGGATGCCACTGTTGGGGAACGTAGTAATTTCAAAAAAATTCCTACGCACACGCAAGATCATGGTGATGCATAGCAACGAGAGGGGAGAGTGTTGTTCACGTACCCTCGTAGACCGAAAGCGAAAGCGTTATAACAACGTGGTTGATGTAGTCGTACGTCTTCACGGCCCGACCAATCAAGCACCAAAACTATGGCACCTCCGAGTTCTAGCACACGTTCAGCTCGATGACGATTCCCGGACTCCGATCTAGCAAAGTGTCGGGGATGAGTTCCGTCAGCACAACGGCGTGGTGACGATCTTGATGTTCTACCATCGCAGGGCTGCGCCTAAGCACCGCTACAATATTATCGAGGATTATGGTGGAGGGGGGCACCGCGCACGGCTAAGAGATCAATGATCAACTGTTGTGTCTATGGGGTGCCCCCTGCCCCCGTATATAAAGCTGCAAGGGGGTGCGGCCGACCCTAGGAGGAGGCGTGCCGGAGGAGTCCTACTCCTACCGGGAGTAGGACTCCCCCCTTTCCCTAGTTGGATTAGGACTAGGGGGAAGGAGGAGAGAGGGGAAAGGAAAGGGGGCGCGCCGCTCCCCTCCTTGTCCAATTCGGACTTGGGGGGGGGGGAGGGGCACGCGGCTGCCCCTAGGCCTCCTCTCCTCTTCCTCTGCTAGGCCCATTAAGGCCCATTAGGTTACCGGGGGGTTCCGGTAACCTCCCGGTACTCCGGTAAAATGCCGATTTCACCCGAAACACTTCTGATGTCCAAACATAGGCTTCCAATATATCAATCTTCATGTCTCGACCATTTCGAGACTCCTCGTCATGTCCGTGATCACATTCGGGACTCCGAACAACCTTCGGTACATCAAAATATATAAACTCATAATGAAACTGTCATCGTAACGTTAAGCTGCGGACCCTACGGGTTCGAGAACAATGTAGACACGACCGAGACACGTCTCCAGTCAATAACCAATAGCAGAACCTGGATGCTCATATTGGCTCCTACATATTCTACGAAGATCTTTATCGGTCAGACCGCATAACAACATATGTTGTTCCCTTTGTCATCGGTATGTTACTTGCCCGAGATTCGATCGTCGGTATCTCAATACCTAGTTCAATCTCGTTACCGGCAAGTCTCTTTACTCATTCCGTAATACATCATCCCGCAACTAACTTATTAGTTGCAATGCTTGCAAGGCTTAAGTGATGTGCATTATCGAGAGGGCCCAGAGATACCTCTCCAACAATTGGACTAACAAATCCTACTCTCGAAATACGCCAACCCAACATGTACCTTTGGAGACACCTGTAGAGCACCTTTATAATCACCCAGTTACGTTGTGACGTTTGGTAGCACACAAAGTGTTCCTCCGGTAAATGGGAGTTGCATAATCTCATAGTCATAGGAACATGTATAAGTCATGAAGAAAGCAATAGCAACATACTAAATGATCGGGTGCTAAGCTAATGGAATGGGTCATGTCAATCACATCATTCTCCTAATGATGTGATCCCGTTAATCAAATGACAACTCATGTATATGGTTAGGAAACATAACCATCTTTGATTAACGAGTTAGTCAAGTAGAGGCATACTAGTGACACTCTGTTTGTCTATGTATTCACACAAGTATTATGTTTCCGGTTAATACAATTCTAGCATGAATAATAAACATTTATCATGATATAAGGAAATAAATAATAACTTTATTATTGCCTCTAGGGCATATTTCCTTCAACTCCTTCTATTCCTAAATATTAGTCTTTTAGAGAGTTCAACAAGTGACTACATACGGAGCAAAATGAGTGAATATAGACTCTAAAATATGTCTATATACATCCGTATGTGCCAGTCCATTTGAAGCCTCTAAAAAGACTAATATGGGAACGAAGGGAGTAAAATGTAAGACATCCATGGTCCTCAGTTCAATATTTAAAATGAACTTGAAACTGAAACATGAATATTAAGTCTACAGTACATGCAAATATTCTATTTAGGCGGAGCTATGATTGTCGGGGGTCAACCCCTCAACCTTAGATAAAATTGTGGAGCTCTGTTTAGGGTTGTTTATATTATATTTGTCCCCACCCTCCCAGCCACCAATTGGTTGTGCACCCTCCACCCCTCCTCCCCGGGAGAATATCATGTGCCCCCATACCTTAGATGCTATATGCCGATACGATTTGCTTGGAGCTTGTAGATCTGAGATATAGCAGCTCACATGATGTGTCTTAATATTTCTGCAGGAAACCTTGATGAGTTTGAGAATTGCACACAATTTGTACAAAAACTACTTAGATGCCCTTTGATCCCATATCCAACGACCTCGAAGCTCGTATCACCGTAGCATCTAAGATGAAGGAGGACATCATATTCTCCTGTATGTAAGAATATCATGTGCTACCACACCTTAGATGCTTTGGTGATACAAGCTCTTCGGAGGCGTTGGATTTGTGACCCAACACCAACTCGGTGGTTCGAATGGTTTTTTGCAGAAAAGCCCCAAAAGAGTTTGACCACTGCTTACAAGCACAAAGACTGCTCAGATGCCATTGGATCTCAGATCAAACGACCTCCAAGCTCGTATCACCGTAGCATCCAAGCTGCGATAGCACCTTATGTTTTCTCGCACGGGAGAGTATGAGGTGCTCCCGCACCGTAGATTCTACGGTGATACGAGTTCACTGAGATCTAACGGCCCACAATAGGAGGTTTGAATGTTTTTGCAATATACGGCTGATAGAGTTTGGGAAATGAGAATAAAGTACAAGTATTATGCATGTGCCATCTGATCACTGATCATATGACCTAGATGCTCATATCACCGTAGCGGGTAATTAAGCTACGGGGAGCACCTAATATGAGCACCGGGGAGCCATTGGATCGAAGATGCAGCAGCACACACGAGGCCTGAATGTTTTATTTGCAAAAAAAACCTTTGGAGAGTTTGGAAATTGTGCATAATTACAAAGACTACTCCCAAGCCATTGGATATCACTTCCAACGGTGTAAAAACTCGTATCACCATAGTATCTAAGCTGCGGGGTGGATGTGATATTCTGTGCCGCTGTCATTTTTGTTTGTAAACTTGCAAAATACGTGTAACTCATGCCGCTACTTGTCTAACCGCGCAAAGTGTTTGTTCAAAAAAACCATCCTACACTGAAATATCGGAACAACACACGGGGGTCCCACTTGTCATTTATCAAATTTGGACCTAAAACTAACAAATCTGAAAGACGAGATTCGAACTGGCAACCTGGACTACAAAGCATAAGTTGATAGCTTGAAAAAACGAACGGTTGTGGGCTTTGTCCCATAACTTGATTTTATTTATATAGTACTTTCGTTGAGTAGAGTAGAGGGAGTGCCTCGTCAACACGTGCATGACCGTTGTCTCACTTACTGGTGGGTCCCAGGTCTGCGATCGCAATCTCTCTTCACTCCATCGTCTAACCTTTGCACGGGCACACACGAAGAGCGGCGCTAGCTTGCCGTGGTGTTATTACAACTAAAAAAAGCTTGGAAAATAGAAGAATCGCCTAGAACAAGAGACGTTGTGGCTGGTCGAGATGGAGCTAACCACATCTATCCTCCGTGCCACGTTTGCATGATGAAGCTGTGTGGCTAGTGGGGTGTTCTCGACCGACTGGCTGGGTCCCGAGGTCGAACCATAGGTACTATGTCTGATACAGTATATTTTTACACGCACATTTTTCCTCCGTACCGAGACGTGGCACACCCTACCGCGCGGTTTCGGGGTCCTCCTGGGTGGTGCACTGTCGGTGTACAAAAAGAGGGGTACACTTTTTGTACCCCTATAACTGTGCACGGGCAGTCTGAGCCACGGGCACCACCACACCAAGCAAGACAAGGGAGGTGAGCCAAGGTAAGACCAGAGCTCAAGAAGACTAGAACGACGCCAAGGCCAAGACCACAAAGAGCAAAGGGGGCGAAGCAGACTCCCCCGGAAAGATCCTTGTCGGGGGACGGTTCTAGCAACCCCGGCAAGGCTCTTGCCGCGGCAACTCGCCCCACGCCTACGGAGGAAACCACCCTTGAGTCCACTGCCCCCATGGGGCAAGGATTCGGGAGACATCCCTGTGGTGACATGCAGATCTTTGTGAAGACATCCAAGATCAGATACACGCTATAGAAGATGACGACCCTTGGAGGGATCCCAGCCTAGGAAGACCACAAGGCCCCCGGCAAGCGCCTTGCCGGGGATGACAGCAGGCGCCTTGCCGGGGATGACAACAGGCGTCTCGGCAAGACCCTTGCCGGGACCCCGGCAAGACCCTTGCCAAGGACACCCACAGGGCCACCATCAGGCCCACGCCGGCCAAACCTCCACCACCGCATGCATGTAGCTGCCGACCCAACCAGCTGGGCAGGCACCTGCGTGGCGGCATGCAGATCTTCGTGAAGACCCACCACTGCGCCACCTCAGCTGCTTGCCTACCTACATGGCATCACAGGAACCGCTGGCCAGGGCGCGTGTCAACACTAGAAGGAGCGGCGGCGGACGAGACAGGTCTCTCCCCCGCCCCCGATAAAGCAAGGACACCTAAGCAAGACGCATTAAATGCGCCTTGTCATGTAATGCGGGAGATAACCTCGCATCACTGTACCCTTTCCACCTCCTGTGTGCCACTGCGGCAACCCCTTTTCCTATAAAAGGAGGCCCGAGGCGACCAGGAGAAGGATTCGGCTTTTTGGAGCTCCTAACGCCCCATAGCTAGCTCAAGAACACAGATATGCAATCCACCAAAGCAGGAGTAGGGTTTTACGCATCCTCGTGGCCCGAACCTGGATAAACGAACCGTGTGCTACCTGTTTGATCCGCTCTTCTCACGACCCCGCGCCCCGCTAACCGTAATAGGGATTCTTGTGATCCCATAGGTGTCGTTCCCAAAACACCGACATCTTTAGCGCGCCAGGTAGGGGGCGCAGTTGTGAGAATCAGCTCTAGCAGTTAGTCCAGCGCGTCTTCATCGTCATGGCGCCCAAGAAGAAGAAGACGGTGGCGGTTGGCCAGTCGGAGGCCGGACAGCCTGTCCCGATACGGGCGAGCAGCGGACCAGTCGCAGAAAGGACCCGGGGCGCTGCTCGTGAACACCAACACCATCCCAGCAGCCGGAGTTTGGGAGGCGGCGATGTTCGTGCGCCTGGTAACGGGCCACACGTCGCCAAATCCAAAGGCGGAGCCGGGCCCTCCGCGGGTGGAGCGGGGCCTTCCAAGGTCATCGCTGCCCCGCCCGAAGGCGACATAAGGGCCTCCAAGACTCCCACGCCGGCGCCAACAGCATGCTTCTCTCAGGCAGCGCGAGACGAACGGCGTAATCACGGCGAAGGTCCCGGGCGTCGCCGCGGGAAGAGCCCCGAACGCCACTCCCGGGACGTAGAAGACCTGCCCGCTCGCTGAGGCGCTGGTGAAAGCAGGGTGCGACCGTGGGGTCGTGATAGAGCTCCTTCTGACATGATCAGAAGTCGGAGCGCGTCGCGATCCGTGCAGGTTTCGCTGCCACCGATGCCAGCAAAGGCCCTGGCGCGCGCATAGTTGCTCCTCGACTTTCCTCCCACTACGGGGAAACTCGATGAATGGATAGCCACTATCTGAAGCCTTGTTGCGGTGGCCAACAAAGACGAACCGAGTCCGGTGGAGCCCCCGGGTCGATGCTCCGATGGAGTCCCACGCACCAGTGGCAGGAAAGCCGGCGGTGCCGCGACCATGATGCATTCGCCTCCTCCTCGCCCGGTACCACGGACGCCAGCCCGTCGCGACGTTATGGGCGACGAAATCTCCATAGCGTCGTCTGACCCGCGGACCCACTGTGACCAGCGCCAAGTTCTTCGGGAACGAGCCCATGAAGACGCTCGAACCACTATCGAGCGCCGGTGCGGAGCACGCCACCAGTCAGATAGGCGAGCAGGGCCTGCTACGAACCACCCGGCTCGGGAGAGCCCTGGAGGCCTACCTTACGAGGTAGGCTGTCTGGCTTTTACCCGTGAGCTGCGGCAGTTCCAGTGGCCCACTCACCGGACCTTCAAACCTGACGTTGGCGAAAAGTACAGCGGCAAGACCCATCCATCTGAGTTCCTCGGCATCTACACCATCGCGATGCAAGATGCCGGAGCTCGCGACGATAAGGTGCTTGCCAATTACTTTCCATTGGCTCTTAAACCCAACGCCATGTCATGGTTGATGCACTTGCCGGTAGACTCTATCTCCTCCTGGTCGGATTTGTGCCATGAGTTTGTGGGCGCCTTTACTGGAGGCCATCAAGCCCATGGCCAGGCAAGCGACCTGCACGTCATTCCCCAGAAGGGAGGCAAGAGTCTGCGCAAGTATATACAGAGGTTCAACCGGATACAGTACAATATCCCTGATGTTCACCCTGATCGCAATACTGCGGTCGGGTGCTTGCCATTGTTGGTTTCACCAACAATACGCAACCTCAAGGTGATAAAGATGCTGGTCAATGGCGGGGCCGGTCTGAACTTAATCTCGCCTGCCGTGATCGAGAAATTGCAGATTCCTGATGGAGACCTTGAAGAAACGGGCACGTTTCAGGGGGTCAACCTGGGAAGAAGTCAACCAAAGGGAAAGGTCACCTTGCCCGTGACTTTTGGGAGTGATCTGAACTACAGGACAGAAAGGGTTGTGTTCGACGTTGCCAAGATCCCCTTGTCTTACAACGGGATCCTTGGCCGCCTAGCGCTGGCCAAGTTCATGGCGGCGTCACATTACGCCTACAACACCTTGAAGATGCCGGGACCTGTGGCGATCATCACCATCCCCTCTGATAAGAGGGATGCGCTGATCTGCACTGACCAACTCTACCAACAAGCAGTTGCAGCAGCCGCCACTGCTAAGGCGCTTGCTCCTGCCGTTGGAGCCCCGAGAAGACAAAAGAAGAAGGCCGGTGAGACCTCAGGCACCCACTCCGGCAAGCGCACCTCTTCGGAGTGTAGCGCTCCCGTCAAGGACGTGCTAGAGAGCTTCACCGACAGAAACAAGAAGTCCAGGGCCACACCGCCGGGAACCAAGAAGGTTTCTGTCAAGGAGGACGGGATGGGAGGAGCTTATACTATAAGCTCCACCCTTGACAACAAATAGGAAGACGCGCTCGTCACCTTCCTGCGGGCGAATGTCGATGTGTTTGCATGGCAAGCATCCGACATCCCTGGCGTTCCCAGGGAGGTGATTGAGCACCACCTTGCCGTCTGTCCTCATGCGCGGCCCGTCAAGCAGAAGGTCAGAAAGCAAGCTTTGGAACGACAAGAGTTCATCACAGAGGAGATCCGGAAACGGGAAGCAGCGGGTTTGGTAAGAGGAGTGCTCCACCCAACGTGGTTGGCCAATCCGGTGGTAGTGCGCAAGGCAAATGGGAAGTGAAGGCCGTGTATTGATTACACAGATATCAATAAGGCTTGTCCCAAAGACCCCTTCCCGTTGCCGCGCATCGACCAGGTTGTTGACTCCACAGCTGGGTGTGACCTGTTGTCATTCCTCGATGCCTACTCTGGCTATCACCAGATCTTCATGACAAGAGAAGACGAAGAGAAAACGGCGTTCATCACCCCATGTGGTACGTATTGTTTCATGCGGATGCCTTTCGGTTTGAAGAGTGCTGGTTCAACGTTTGCGAGGGCGGTCCAGATTGGTTTTGAACCCCAGCTCCATAGAAATATGGAAGCTTATATGGATGATATAGTGGTCAAAACCAAGAACAGGGCAACCCTCATACCTGATTTACAAGAAACATTTGCAAACCTACGCAAGATCAATCTCAAGCTGAACCCTGAGAAGTGCGTCTTCGGCGTCCCGTCTGGCAAGCTTCTCAGGTTCTTTGTGTCACAGCGTGGGATAGAGGTCAATCCGGACAAGATCAAAGCTATAGAGCAGATTGAGGCACAAAAGTGAGTCAAGGATGTGCGTCGGCTTGCTGGTTGCGTTGCCGCCCTGAGCAGGTTCATTTCCAAGTCCGCCGAGCGCGCCCTTCCCTTTTTCAAGATTTTGAAAAAGGCGGGCCCAATGGAGTGGACGCCAGAAGCCGAAGCGGCATTGCAAGATTTGAAGAGGTACCTCTCCTCACGCCAATACTAGTTGCGCCTAGGCCACATGAACCGTTGCTGCTATACCTGGAGGCAACGAACCAGGTGGTCAGCGCCGCACTAGTGGCACAGAGAGAAATTAATGACGAGGCAATAGCAGCGACGGAGCCCGATGCCACCGATGCAGAGACGACACAGGCAGTTGGAGTGCCGCCGAAGAAGAAAATGATGCAGCACCCGGTCTACTTTGTTAGTTCCCTCCTGCAGGGGGCTAGATCAAGGTACTCCGGTGTGCAGAAACTGCTCTTCGGCCTTCTTATGGCCTCGAGGAAGCTGCGTCACTACTTCCAGGCGCACGAGATCACTGTCATCACTCGCCTCCCTCTGCAACGGATATTGCACAATCCAGACGCAACGGGAAGGATCGTAGAGTGGGCACTGGAACTATCTAGCTTTGGCCTTAAGTTTGAGAGTACCTCGACGATTCAAAGCCGAGTCCTGGCAGAGTTCATTGCAGAATGGACCGCGACGCCTGACGAAGAAGCCCAGGAGACTGCTCTCCCCGGCAAGGAGGCAAGTTGCGACTGGATCATGTACTTTGATGGAGCTTTCTCCATACAGGGCGCCGGGGCTGGCGTACTGCTTGTCGCGCCCACCGGAGAGCACCTCAAGTACGTGATCCAGATGCACTTCCCCAGGGAGGTATCAACAAACAATACGGCTGAGTACAAAGGACTGCTTGCCGGTCTTAGGATCGCGGCAGACCTCGGAATCAAGAAACATGTCGTCAGAGGCGACTCGCAACTTGTCGTCAAGCAAGTCAACAAGGATTACCAGAGCCCGTTGATGAAGGCCTACGTCGATGAAGTGAGAAAGCTGGAAGAGTGTTTTGACGCTATACAGGCAGGATACATTCCCCAAGCGGAGAACGACATCGCTGATTACCTGTCAAAGCACGCTGCCCTCAAGCTACCTGTGGAACCAGGTACCTTTGTGCTTCAGCTAACTCAACCATCCGTTGGTCTGTCAATAGAGCAAAACAAGAGGAGGAAATCAGGGCCCGGCAAGTAGTTCCCCGCCAAGCTCCCCGAAGCCGCCGACAAGGATGTTGCCGCGGACACTGAGCCCGCCACGGGACGGCTAGCTCCGGCGGGGCGTCAAGCTCTTGCCGTCGAGACAGCCGCTCCTATAAAATGCCTTTAGTCCTCGCCGTCGAGCCCCAGGCTCCAGCGTGGGAACAGCATACCGTCCGGTTCCTCCAAACTGGGGAACTTCCTGAGGAGCAGGAAGAAGCGGAAAAAGTAGCCCGTCGATTTACTATGTACCAGTTCGTCGATGACGTCCTGTACAGAAAGAGACCGAACAGCGTGAAATTGAAGTGTATCCCTCGAGAGAAGGACTGGGGCTGTTGGCAGAGATACATGGAGGCATATGTGGATCCCACATAGGGTCAAGAGCCCTTGCCGGCAAGGCATTTCGGCAAGGCTTCTTCTGGCCCACCGCCCTCCAGGATGCGACGACACTAGTGACCAGGTGTGAAGCGTGTCAGTTCCATTCAAAGAAGCTTCATCAGCTAGCTAAAGCCCTTCAAACCATTCCTCTCTCCTGGCCTTTCTTAGTCTGGGGGCTCGACATACTGGGCCCCTTCCCCCGTGCTGTCGGGGGCTTTGAGTACTTGTACGTTGCAATCGACAAGTTCACAAACTGGCCGGAGGTGGAGGCAATGAGGAAGGTCACAGCTCAGTCAGCCGTCAAATTCTTCAAGGGACTAGTGTGCCGTTTTGGTGTACCCAACAGGGTCATCACCGACAACGGCACATAGTTCACAAGCCGCACCTTCATGCAATATACCCAAGACCTCGGCAGCAAAGTCTGTTTCGCTTCCGTTGCTCACCCACGAAGCAATGGTCAAGCTGAGAGGGCAAATGCTGAAGTACTGCGGGGCTTAAGGACAAAGACCTTTGACAGTGTACACAAGAGTGGAAGGCGCTGGATTGATGAGTTGCCAACGGTTCTTTGGTCGATCAGAACGACGCCAAATCGAGCCACCGGCCAGACACCCTTTGCCCTAGTATACGGGGCAGAAGCAGTTCTCCCCACTGAACACATATACGGGTTACCTTGAGTGCTCGCTTATGATGAGCTTGAGCAAGAGCAACTGCGGCAAGATGACGCAACACTCCTTGAGGAAGATCGTCTTCGGGCGGCTGTGAGAGCAGCGCGCTACCAGCAAGCCTTGCGCCGCTACCATAGCCGCAAGGTTCATGCCCGAAGCCTTGAGGAAAGCGACCTTGTTCTTCGGCGCGTTCAATCGGCCAAGAATTCCAACAAGTTGATGCCAAAGTGGGAAGGCCCTTATTGGGTAATACGAGTCACCAGGCCTGGCGCAGTCCTGCTGGAGACCGAAGATGCCGTTCCGGTGAGTAACTCCTGGAACATTGAGCATCTTCGCAAGTTTTACCCGTGAGGCGCAGCTTGCCGGGTCCCCCGGCAAGCCACCTTTTGTACAAGCCTTGCCGATGATGCATGTAACCCTTTGTACAAAGCCAGGCGCAGACCCTGAGCATAAATAAATTAAGTGCTAGCGCCCTAAGTTATAGCATGCATGCTAGGTCGAGTCTCGTCCTCGGTTAGGGTTGATAGTGCTTAGCGGCGACTAACCCCTAGCTTAGAGGTCGAGTGTGCGTCTCTTTGCCTTTCTTTTGTATTCTTTGGTTCGCAGGACACACAGATATCCTTGCCGAACCACTTGGAAAAAAAGAAGGAGGAACAGAGCAGCATCTAGGCCCCGGCAAGCCAGTATTGTCGGGGGCTGCAAGAGCAAAGATTCACCCACGGCGAACCAGAATTGCCGGGGACTGCAGCTTCAGATAAGTTCTTCATCCCTTATCATGCATTCCCTTATGGTCTGAGGTATGTGAAACCTCGTTTTTCCCTAAGCTACCGTGCTCCCCTAACTCTAGGCCCTAGGGCTCGTTCCTGGGGCCAAGTTTTGTCGTAGTCGCGACAGCGAAAGGATGAAACAAGGAGCCTGAACCCGCCTCATCCCTACCTCCGCCAAAAGCGTGAGAAAGGTCGAGCGAAGTGGGAACACGGCAAGGCCAGTTGCCGGGCGAGGAAATGTTTATCTTGGAGATATCAAGGATTTACTCCTTGTCGTGGGTTCCACCCACAAACAAGTGGCCCGGCAAGCATCCCTTTTTCATTAAAAACATTCCACTCAGGTACAGTCCATAGGGAATGAAAAACATGAATGATGGGATTACAAGTTTTAAATTCAACAAAGGCCCGAAGGCTTACAAACTAAAAAGAGATAAGGTGCCCGTAATACCTTTCTTGTCCCTCTCCTCAGGAGGCAGGTCAAGGAGGCGAAAAGGACAAAAGGAGTGCCTAGGCGAGCTACGGGTGGCAGAAGACATCAAGAGAACATCTCGGTGGCCGTCCGAAGGCTGGATGGTGATGGCGGCGCCGGAAGCGGAGCTCGATGACGAGGCGGCAGGACGTCAGCATGCGTCGGTGCCCGTGTACTCCGATTTGACGGCCTTGCCGCCCGCCCTCTTCCTCTTCCGCAGCCTCCCAACGCCAGCCGCCCAAGGAGACGACCCCGAGAAGTTCGATGAGCCGGCGACACGGATGAAGGGGTCGCCGGTGCCGCACGGAGTGGCACCCGACACCTAGTCGGACCCGTCATCCTGCCGCCTACCGCCCTCGTCGTCGCTGCCGCTGTCCTCCTCGTCACTCCCGCTCGAGGAGGAGTCTTTCACTATCAGAAGAGCTCTCCATGTAGCATCTTGCACGGGTCCCAAAGAGCACGAAGACCTTGACGGAGAGAAGGCCACCCTCCATCAGCTTAAAATGGAGAGTGAGCCCCTCCGTCAAGTGGTGGATATGAGCAAATGTCTTCCGTCCCCGATGAAGATACATCACGTGAGGGGTGGGGAAGTCGACGCGGACCCGCGTGCCACTGATCCCGCAGCCCCTCATGTGCAGCCGCAATGACTCCGGCGGATCCAGCTCCATCTCCCATGCAAATGGAGTCGGGAGACGAAGGCGACGGCACGGTGGCCGGCGCAGCCTGACGAAGAACTCACAAGGGTCATCCCCAATGTGGCCCTCCATTGGAGGAGGAGCTGCTGGCGGAGGCGAGGCCGGCGCGCCGCCCCGTCCTCCTCTTCCCCGAGCGCCCCGGCCTCGCCCCTCCCCCTTCCCCTCGCGGCTGGCTCTGCCACCGGAGGCTTAGGAGAAGGAGGGACGCGTTGTCAAGCGCCGACCCTCGCCACCACTGTTGAAGGACTGGGATTCCCTCTCTCCATGACGAATGGAAGGGAGGAGCGGAAGCTGAAGGAAGAAGATGATGAGAGAATGCAGGACACCATCCCTCCCCTCCCGCTCTTTATAAAGGAACGGGGTTGGAGCTCGGCCGCCCCGCTGGACCAATCAAGACACAGAAGGCGCAGGGAACCGGGGCCGACCCGCTGCCCCAGCCAGCGACGGCCCGGTTTCCCGCCTCCACCGTTTGCCACCCCAGGTGCATGGGATACACGTGGCGGACGTGCAGAGCCGAGGGGACGGGTGAGACGACCTCTCCCCACCCCGTGATCCTGGGGAGTGGACGCCTTGAAGACCGCGCCTCAGCCCCATTCAGTAAATGGGCCGCACCTCCACGCCTCCCTCCATTTATGGGGAAGGCGCGAACCACCCCTTTACTATGGCGTGACGCATGCGTGCAGAGCTCAACCCCACGCATGCCGCCCACGTCACACGCGCCTCCCCACACCGCGCTACGCGCGGGAAGCATGGGAAGCACAATGCGCGAAGAATCTTACCGCGGTAAAAACCGCCCCGCCTACCCGCACACCATTTTTGGGCCTAGCCCAACAACTCGTATCACCATAGTATCTAAGCTGCGGGGTGGATGTGATATTCTATGCCGCTGTCATTTTTGTTCGTAAACTTGCAAAATACGTGTAACTCGTGCCGTTACTCTTCTAACCGCGCAAAGTGTTTGTTCAAAAAAACCATCCTACACTGAAATATCGGAACAACACACGGGGGTCCCACTTGTCATTTATCAAATTTGGACCTAAAACTAACAAATCTGAAAGACGAAATTCGAACTGGCAACCTGGACTACAAAGCGTAACTCGATAGCCTGAAAAAACGAACGGTTGTTGGCTTTGTCCCATAACTTGATTTTATTTATACAGTACTTTCGTTGAGTAGAGTAGAGGGAGTGCCTCATAAACACGTGCATGACCATTGTCTCACTTACTGGTGGGTCCCAGGTTTGCGATCGCAATCTCTCTTCACTCCATCGTCTAACCTTTGCACGGGCACACACGAAGAGCGGCGCTAGCTTGCCGTGGTGTTATTACAACTAAAAAAAGCTTGGAAAATAGAAGAATCGCCTAGAACAAGAGACGTTGTGGCTGGTCGAGATGGAGCTAACCACATCTATCCTCCGTGCCACGTTTGCATGATGAAGCTGTGTGGCTAGTGGGGTGTTCTCGACCGACTGGCTGGGTCCCGAGGTCGAACCATAGGTACTATGTCTGATACAGTATATTTTTACACGCACATTTTTCCTCCGTGCCGAGACATGGCACACCCTACCGCGCGGTTTCGGGGTCCTCCCGGGTGGTGCACTGTCGGTGTACAAAAAGAGGGGTACACTTTTTGTACCCCTATAACTGTGCATGGGCAGTCTGAGCCACGGGCACCACCACACCAAGCAAGGCAAGGGAGGTGAGCCAAGGTAAGACCAGAGCTCAAGAAAACTAGAACGACGCCAAGGCCAACACCACAAAGAGCAAAGGGGGCGAAGCAGACTCCCCCGGCAAGATCCTTGCCGGGGACGGTTCTAGCAACCCCGGCAAGGCTCTTGCCGCGGCAACTCGCCCCACGCCTATGGAGGAAACCACCCTTGAGTCCACTGCCCCCATGGGGCAAGGATTCAGGAGACATCCCCGTGGTGACATGCATATCTTTGTGAAGACATTCAAGATCAGATACACGCTATAGAAGATGACGACCCTTGGCGGGATCCCAGCCAAGGAAGACCACAAGATCCCCGACAAGCGCCTTGCCGGGGATGACAGCAAGCGCCTTGCCGGGGATGACAATAGGCGCCTCCGCAAGACCCTTGCCGGGACCCCAGCAAGACCCTTGCCAAGGATACCCACAGGGCCACCATCAGGCCCACGCCGGGCAAACCTCCACCACCGCATGCATGCAGCTGCCGACCCAACCAGCTGGGCAGGCACCTGCGTGGCAGCATGTAGATCTTCGTGAAGACCCACCACTGCGCCACCTTAGCTGCCTGCCTACCAACATGGCATCACAGGCACCGCTGGCCAGGGCGCGTGTCAACACTAGAAGGAGCGGTGGCGGACGAGACAGGTCTCTTCCCCGCCCCCGATAAAGTAAGGACACCTAAGCAAGACGCATTAAATGTGCCTTCTCATGTAATGCGGGAGATAACCTCGCATCACTGTACCCTTTCCACCTCCTGTGTGCCACTGTGGCAACCCCTTTTCCTATAAAAGGAGGCCCGAGGCGACCAGGAGAAGGATTCGGCTTTTTGGAGCTCCTCACGCCCCATAGCAAGCTCAAGAACACAGATATACAATCCACCAAAGCAGGAGTAGGGTTTTATGCATCCTTGCGGCCCGAACCTGGATAAACGAACCATGTGCTACCTGTTTGATCCGCTCTTCTTACGACCCCGCGCCCCCGCTAACCATAGTAGGGATTCTTGTGATCCCATAGGTGTCGTTCCCAAAACACCGACATGCACGCATATATTCTTTCTGACGTGGGACGCCCTACCGCGCATTTTCTGGGTCCTCCTCGATCGTAGCGCCGAAGCAAGTAAAAGAGTCATCAAATCACGAAAGACCACCTTTCCTGCCGAGTACATCAGTGAAGCACGGTGGCTAGCTAGTTGGGCTAGTTCGACCGATTAGCTAGGCCGCCGCCACATTTGTTTTTTCACCCCTTTTTTTATCTACTTGCCGGCAGATAAATTTAAATATCCACCATGGCGTTGCTCTGGTGTTTGGGTGCGACAGGATTTTTATTTTTTTGATTGACGGGAGCAGGCGTGGTAGGATTTTTAATTTTTTGATTGACGGGAGCAGGCACGGCAACAATTAGTCATGATGACTCCGCTTGTAAAAACCCACCGCTCCCTGATGTGAGAAGTCGTTGACTGGTGTTTTACCGTGGTGAAAACCAAAAGATTCCCCGCTCCCTCCGCCTTCGCGTAGATTGCATTGCCTTTCAGCCGTTTCTCCCCCTTTGCTTCCTCTCCCCATTGCTTCTACCTGGTGCCATGGCGGCGCAGCAGATCACGGAGTCCGAGGTGAGGCTCCTGACACAGGAGCTCCATGCCAAGGATGTAGAGCTCAGGGCCAAGGACGTGGAGCTCCATGAGCTCAAGGAGGAGAGGAGTGCCATGCTCCTCCATTATGTGCGGGAGTTCACGGAGCTTCAAAAGTGGCAGGCGTCCACCACAAAGATGCTCGAGGCGTCGACGGCGTTGCTGCAGAAAGCGGGAGATAGGATAGGCCGTCAGGGGAGCCGGCTAGAGCACGAGCGGGCCAATCGTGACGAGGTCCAGGATCGCCTCAGCCACTTGGTGAACCAAGTTGCCACGCACGTGTTGCGGCTGCGCGATGCCTACCGTCGTGCCAGCGCGACGATGCTGGCCGTCGGGCTAAACCCGTTCGACCACCCGGTCGACTTCAACGAGCTGCGGCTTCCTGACCTGGTCTCCTTCTTCACCTATATCTCCGAGGAGCGGAGCTGTCTCCGCGCGATGGTGGGGGCTGAGCTAGACAAGGAGGGGTTGCAGGCTGCCGTCGCCGTTGCCGGGCGAATCCTTTCAAGGCTCCGTCACCGGAATCCATTCGTGTCATTGGACGCCGTCTTTGACGAGCTGGCTCCCGCCGACCGGCAGTGGGCTCTGCATGCGGTTGCACCCTGCATCACCAGCGTCGTGCGCCTTAAGAAGCAGAGGGACTTGGGTGGTGTTTAGGCACCCTCTGCATGGGCATGTCCATGTCTCGGCGCAACATGACCGTTGGATCAAACTCAGACGGTGCAGATCAGTCACTGTAGCACAAAGCGTGTGGGTGTGTTTGGTTGCATTCTCATCTCAATATAATTGTTTCCTCTTCGTGTATTTTTGTCAACCTACTAGTCTGGACTCATGCACCCTTCATGCACTCTGCCAAACACCCAAAAGTGGGTCGAGAAGGGAACTTTTCCTCCCATCCCGTGCACCCTTCATACACCCTGCCTAACACTATTCGTGCTTCATATGGTTCATGTTTCATGGAGTACTGTAGCACCGTACTTTCCGTGCGTTGTGGACCTAGTTCTGTTAACATTGATCTCACCGTTCATTCTCGACCAAACAGTCGAAAAAGCGGTACTATGTTACATATAGGAGTAGTTGACATGCGCACAACATCATTTGTTATCGTCATATCTTACTACACTAGCAACAAGATTGTGTAGTACTGACGTATGAACCACTGCACATGCCTAGTAGTAGGAGCACTGTGTATGTTCAAGTGGCTGCCGTGTTTCGCACTCCTCCGTCGTAAGAGTGGAAACGCTTGCTGTAATCATTTTTTTCTTCTGAAAAACAGTGGACACGCTCTACCGTGCGGATCCTCCTCCAGCCATGCACTAAATTACTCACTTCCGCCGACATGTGGGACAGCCAGCATCGGGGTCCACCAGCCATGCACTAAATTACTCCGTAGTAGAGTGACGGTAGACTACCCCGATCGAAGCACCGCAGTAATGCCCAATGAGCCGTCAAATCACAAAACCCCCTCCTTTCCAGCAGTAAGTTGGACGGACGAAGCAACCATCATTTCACTCTTCTCTCTCAGCTTCCTCTCTACCCAACCCTTGCTTCTGCCTCATCTTGTTCCTCATTTCTTCAAGAAAACCCCTACCTGCTTCTGCCATTGTTCTTCTCTCCCAAAGAAGGAAAGGTGAGCGTATCAATGGTGTTGATTCTGGCCAAGGCCCGGTCTTGCAACCCCGAGACTGATCCTATAACTCCCTCTCTTTTCTTCTTTTGGGTTTGTGATTATGGTTTCTTTTCTTTTATTTCTATTTGACAGTATCTTGATGGACGCTGGAGCACCGGCCGAAGTGATGTCTATGGCTCCGGCTAAAACCGTCGAGGCTCATGGTACAAAGAAGCGCAAGCACCCCGCCGAAACTACCGCAGACAAGCTCAAAGCCATCGCCCTGTCAAAGCCCCCCTCGCCGGGATCCCTCATTAAGCAAGTCCAGGTAATATCTCTTCTTGACGATCTTTTTCTCGATCTTGATCGTGTTTTTTCATCTAACCCGCAGTACTAGTACTAGTAGTACAACTTTCTGGGTGATCTTGCATGTGATTTTTGTGTGCCAAATGACGGTTCTAAATTCCTCTTTTGACCAAAACATGCGAGAGGTTGACACTGATTTCTTATAGATTACTTTCAACTACTCCCTCTGTCCCAAATTTCTTGTCTTAGATTTGTCTAGATATGGATGTATCTAATACTAAAATGTGACTTGATACATCCGTATCTAGACAAATCTAAGACAAGAGTTTTTGGACGGAGGGAGTACTTTATGAACATCAATGCTACCTTTTAAGAGGGTATATTTGCCTCAGTAACTTGTGTTATGGATTTTGCATGTAATCCCTCTGCTCTCATGCCTTTGAATACATGTTCTAGTGTCTTTGTTCACTCATTTCTGTGCGTATATGTAGTCATATATGGAGTATAATGTCGAAAATCATCTTATATTTCTGAACGGACGTAGTAATAAAATATGGTTTATGTTTGAATTAGATCCAGGTCCACAGTGGAGATGAAGTTCTCAATGTCATGCTGTGTGAACTGGAAGACCTGATGATGAGTTCCACTGCTGAACTATCCAGCTGCTGTGTCCTTGTCGCGACGTGTCCTGAACTAGTGTTTTCCTGTAGCATTGTTGTCAGGCGTGTTCTTGAGGCTGTACTTGAACACAACAATTTCCTGGTTGTGCCTTCGATTACAAAGGGTGTGGTTCTTGTAAAGCTTCCCAACAAATCTGATGCGGCATGTCTTCATCATCATGTTTATGAGTGGAAAGACCACTCTGTTAGGTTCTCCAAGGTTGACAAGATGGTGATGGTGCATGTAGACATCTCACACGAAGTCCATGGCCTAGTCAGTTATGCAGGGTTCATCCCGTAGGCCGGTGGCAAGAAATAGTCTGCAGAGTTTAGTTAGTGCAACTTTGCTTGTCTGTACTAAGTACTATTGTTCAGTACTTGATTTGTGTTTGTGAACCCTGTATTGTTTATTAGTACTGCCGCTTTTGGTGTGTGCTTAGTCCTGAGAACGGTCTATGTTAATATCTGTCCACTCAATTCAGTCTGTATATTTTGAAGTATCCAGATCATATTTTTGTGAGGACGGTTTATCAATTATGGTTACACTCCAATATCTGTATGCATTGCAGGGTTTATCGCACCCATCAGGATTTCCAGTCCCATGGATGTTCAGTCCATACGATTTGTCACGACCTTTGGACTTTCCTGCTTGTGGGAGTAGGCAGGGCCCCTGCATGCCACGCGTAGTTGGCCGATCAATCTTCTGTTTAGTACTTCAACATAGTGATTTCCTGGTAAGGATTCACTCGTGTCACATCAAGTAAATCTTATTGATTTACTGTCTAAATCTTATTGATTTAATGTCATGTTTTCTTTTTTTCGTGCAATTTTATGATGCAGGTTTTGCCATGTGACATTCATCACAGAATAAACCGTTTGGTTTGCTCTATGATGGCTATTTTTGCAGGTTTCACTTCTTATGTCGTGTCAGTAACGAAGGCACTGTCCATCACTTATATTACTGGAAAAAATTGGATCAGTCTGTTGTCCGAGTACAAGCTGAATCCCTATGATGAACTGCAGTTTGGTTTAACAAAAATGCCACAATTAGTCCTTCTTGCGTTTAAAAGAAATGACGAAAAAACTGGATCACGGTCGTATCCTAGTCAAGTTAGAAAGCTGATCATAGCAGACCAGACACGATCGCCGCTGTCTCGCACAGATCGAGCACCGGCAGTTGCTCTAGCACTGACAGTGGCAGCAGCTCAGTCTGATCCAGCTAAGGATTGGGCACCGACTGCGTCAGCGGATCAGTCTGATCTATCGGAGGATCGGGCATCGACACCGGCACCATCTCTACAAGGAGCACCATCTCCGGCAGCAGCAGCGGCTTCGGCACCTGCACCAACACTTGCACTTGCATCTGCTCCGGCTCGTGCAGTTGCACCAGAAACAGACTGGGCTGCAGTTCGCACTTCATATACCAAAGTCCTTACAAAAACCAACATGTCCACCTTCTTGGTAAGCATTGGCTGCCCAAGTGCTTCGTTCTTTTTTCTTTCCATGTTGTCTCACAGGATTCAGTGTGTTGATCTAACTGTTTGGGCATGTCTTCTTGTTTGCAAACAGAGAATTCCTAGAGCAACGAGGGAGTCGTTCAACAATCCGGGCGACCGCGGCCAAGTTTCTATTACCATGCGCAGCCTTGGTGTGAATGAACCTGCTCAATATACCGTAAGTACAAAGGATGGTCGTATGATGATTGATGCTAAAGGATGCTCAAGGTTCAAATCTAAATCATATCTTGCGGTAGGGGATGATGTGAAAATCGAACTTTCTCGGTAAGGAGAGCTGGTCCAAATCAACTTTGAAATTAGCAGCATGCAACTGCCGAACTGATCTATCCTCCGAGAGATTTTGATGTAATAATCTGGCATGGTGAAACAAGCATCCTGTGTGTATAAGTAGTACAACAGTATTATTTATCACATGGTATATCGTTGATAGAATTGCAACATTGATTGCTGGTTAGGAACTGTTGTTCGATTTCATTCCAACAGCTGCCGTGCTTTATTCAATTCTTGTATTCGCCTTGCGACAGCATCTAAAACCAGCGCCGTACCAATCGCTTGCAATATGAAAAGCGCTGAGGTAGAACACATGGGCCCCCAAACATGCAGGGTCGGCCTGCGGCCCAAAGTCCAGAACCGTGAGCCTATCTGAGTATTATATTCCCAGCTGAACCCCCATAAAAAAAGCTGAACCCCCATAATGCCCGTGCGTTGCAGAGGGAGTATATTTCTCGGCAAGGTGAGCCTATGATATAAAAGATTTGTATATTTCTTTACAGAGGGAGTATCTCTCTGTCAAACAATATATTTATGTGTAACTAGTTACTCCTGTCTTTCTACTTCCTTTCGTTGATATGTGGGGCAACCGGCAACAGGGTCCACGTGCCATATGCACAAATTAGAGTGCACAACTTCATGGTAGACACACCCCGGTCATAGCGCGGCAGTAATGACCAATGAGCCGTCAAATCACACCCCCCCTTTCCAGCTTTAGCAGTAAGCTGGACGGACAAAGCGGCAATATTTCACTGGGCCTGAATCCCCTTCTCCCTCGTCTGCTTGTTCAGAGAAAACCCCCTCTCGGCGATTGCATAGGGTTTTCTCATGGAGAACCAGGTACGAATTCTTCACCCATCCTCGATAAACCCAAGTCCCTTGGTCGCAGGTAATCCTAGGATGGCGGCCGCCGCCGTTGATGCATTTTTCTTCCTACTGAATCTAGTGTGTTTCATTTGCAGTGCCCAAAGTGCGAGTACCCTACAGGTTTCTGCGCCCTCGGCGAGACGCCACACTTGTTCCTTCTTATTCTAACACAGCATTTCGAAACGTGCACGGTATGTTCCTAGAATCCTCTTTTCTATCCGGGAGGGTGGATTTTTTTAACATGCTGTGTTCTCATATTATTTTTCCTGCAGTGTATTATTTGCTCTGCCAGAACACATGTACTCAAGATGCTCGGCCTTGCCATAACTGAATACACTAGTTTAATGGTCACAGTGAAGACAAGCCATGGATATAAGTTCCGAGTTGGGTTCATGAACCAAGAAGATCGCTGCTTTTTTGATGGACGAACTTGGATAAACTTTCTCAAGTGTTACGGACAGAAAGTTGGCGCACGAATGTTGATGGAAATAGCAGAACCTGGTCTCATCTTCACTGTGATCTTCCACCCCGACGTCGTTCCAATTGTTCATCCATGTTAGTTTTGTATCTGGTTCTTGCTTGTTGCCTCGATTACTTCTTAATCCACCTATTCTGTCTAACTAATCACAATTTAACTTTAGAAGTAGCAATGAATCTCTCACGAAGATGCTACTTCTAACTAATATTTTCTTATAATTGGTGGCACGTGTAGGTTTTTTCATAGTTAAGCAGTCTGCTCGTTTGTTACTCTGAAATAACTCGGCTGTTACTAATGGCACTGAAGTTGACTGGATTGACATCCACAAGTTCCTACACTTTATTGATCGTCTTGAGGTCCTTGTGGGGCATTTCAATGGTGGAAGGCCACGTGGGATATGTGTGCCACTGCTGCACTCGTTGAACAGGTCCAACTGTGTCGAGAAACTTATGGTACGAGCTATTTTCTGTTATATATGTTGTTCATAAACTATTTCTTATACACAGTTTTACAGCTGTGATCTTCTTGAAACAGGAACTGCCGAGTTCTATTGTTCCTATACATATGCCTAACCATGGTCGGGTCAGACTTGCGCTTGGTCACAACATGATGTTTATGTCGACCTACTCAATTCCCCTTGGAGGTGTAAAGATACTTATTCATGGGTGGTCTCAAATAATGAAGGCCCGTCCATCTTGGAGAATAGGATAGAAGATTATGTTCATGCTTTTCCATGGCTCTAAAGCGAATATCTTGTTTATTGACCACGTTGCGAGATGAAGCCGCTTTCAGAAGGTTGTGGATGCGCGGGGTGGCGCCTGGGCCTTGTCCTGGGGCTTGGTGGCCTCACCCTTGGTTAACTGTAGGCAAAGTAGCACTGTTCGAGGCATTCTTTGTACGGTTGAACCTGTATAAGTACTCATACTGCTTTCAGCTTTGGTTGTTAAGTGCCCCTACTGGTTTCAGTTAAGGTTGTTAAGTACAACTGCTGCTTTTATAGTCTGTCGTGTTTCTTCAGTCATGTCTTCATCCAGCCGCCAAAACCAAACCAGCGCCGGCGGGGCCGCCTGCTTCCGCCCCCCATGGCTGGCTGCGCCTCGGCGCACGCATCGCTGCCCCACCGTCTCCTAAATCGTTAACGCCGACATCCTCCACGCGCTTTGGTGCGCTCGCCGCGGCGCCGCCCTCTCGCGTTGTCAACATGGTCAACAAACAACAGGAATCGGCAGAAGTACGTGGAGAGGATGACAGTAGGGGCCCACCACGTCAGCGTATGGAAAAATAAAATGCCTCCTCCTAGTGTTTTCCTGATATCTGGGACCCACGACATTGTGAGCGTATATAGTCAATAGACAAGAGAACAGCACAAGATCGACTGACACCTGTGACGTAGCTACTCGAGCAGTATTTTTTTTGTTTGGTATTGTTGAGACGGAGCAGGGTTTAAACTGGGCTGTGGCCCGTCTAGCCCAGGCTTATATTTTATGTTCACCATGTGACCAGCCTAGCTATTTTTTCTTTGTGAAAACGAGCCCAGTTTATTTTTTCTAAAGAATAGCCAATCTAGGCCTACTTATTTTTCTACGCCCTGATGGGCTGCAACTCTTTCAAGACGCCTGCAAATCTTGAAAGTAATATGAAATGGGTTGTAAATATAAAAACAAATGACAAATTGGCAATTACTTTATAATTTCTGAACTTTATCACATTTTCTGATTCCTATTTCACTGGGCATTAACCTAATTTAAATATATCTTCAAAGTACTTTAAATCTGGCTGGACATTTCGGTATTTAAAATAGTTTGGAACCCACAGAAATATGCGAAATTGGCCCTGGCCAACCAAAAAACGACTGCAATAAATTGCATAAGAAGTTGCCATGAGCTATATATAAATTATTAAAAAAAAGAGGGAGTGGTCTGACCTGTGGGCCTGTTTAGTTGACACGTACGCAAGATTTTTTTAGTTATTATATATGTCAACAAATGATTATAGTAGACGTAACCGTTGGATGTCAATCCAACGGCCATCGTGTTTCTTCAATCTCTGATCTTCTTGCTCCAGCCGCCAAAGCAGCGCCGGCGGGACCGCCTACTCCCGCCTCCCGTGGCCGTCTGTGCTGCCGCACAGGCCTCAGCGCCCCCTCCTACTCCCGCCGCTGGTCAGGGCATCCCTCTACTCACCCATACCCCCTGTTATTCTGCGGCGACGGCAGCCTCACACCGCAGCCGAACCGGTGAACGCTCGTACTCCTCTCCGCGTGGGCATCCAATGCCGCGTCTTCCCCGGCTCCGCGTCGTCCCCTTCTTATGCCTCGCCGTCGTCCACCTCCGTGGTGCTCTCGGCGCAGCGTGGTCAATGTGGTCAACGACCGACTTCCATCGGAAGAGTACTGTATGTGGAGAGACTGACAGCTGGGTCCATGGCAGCCGCAAGGAAGTGCCTCCTTATTACGCGGAAAATAATTATTCCTCCACCTAACAGCGGGGACCCACCGGATGGGCCACCAGTATTTTGTGAAAAAAATCATTTCCCCCTGACTGCTGGGACCCACCGGACGGGCCACCGTATTTCATGAAAAAAACGTTCCCCCCGCTGTCAGCTCAGACCCACCGGAAGTGCCTCCTTATTACGCACAAAAAAATGAATACTCCCCCGGCTAGCTGGGACCCACCTTGGTGGGAGGCTGACTTGTGGGCCTACTAAGTTGACGGGGACGAAGGGTTTGTCAACTTAGTCAATATGAACGATTCTAGCTCCAGTGACCGTACGATGTCCATCCAACGACCGTAGTACTTCTTCAACCTCTGGTCTTCTTGCTCGAGCCGCCCAAAGCAGCGCCGGTCGTGCCGCATGCTCCTGCCTCTCGTGGCCGGCTGTGCTGCCGCAGAGGCCTCACCGCCCCTACTATTCCCACTGCTGGCCAAGCCCTGCGGTGACGGCAGCCTCACACCACAGTCGAACCAGTGAACCCTCGTACTCCTCTCCGCGCGGGCTTCCACTACCGCGTCTTCCCTGGCTCCGCGTCGTCCCCTTCCTAGGCCTCGCCGTCGTCCACCGCCCTGGTGCTCTCGGCGCGGCGTGGTCAACGTGGTCAAGGAACGACTTCCATCGGACATGGACTGTACGTGGAGAGGCTGACAGCTGGGTCCACGGCCGCAGCAAGGAAGTGCCTCCTTATTACGTGCAAAATAATTATTCCTCCACCTGACAGCGGGGACCCACCGGACGGGCCACCGTATTTCACGAAAAAATGTTTCCCCGTGACTGCTGGGACCCACCAGCTACACCTTCGCACGTAAGGAAGTGCGTCCGGGCAAAAAAAACAAAATGATTCGCCCCCTGACTACTGGGACCCACCAGCTACATCTTCGCAGGCAAGGAAGTGCCTGACAGTCGGGACCCACCTGGTCGAAGCATACGTAGCGTTGTCATTCTGGTCGCGAACGTGTACGTACATACTGGTCGATGTAGAGGCGCGCACGTGTCGTAGTAGAGGCGCGCACGTGTCGTAGTAGTGGTGCGCACGTAGCATGTACACGTACATACAGCGGCCATGGTGCAAGAAAGAAAATACGGCCACGTATGTGTATATACGGGCGGGGTCTCGAACGCCTACTCGCGCATACGTACGGCGAGGGCTCGTGTACATGGCTGGGTCGGAACGGAGAAACAGCGTCGTCGTCGTGTTCATGGGGAGGCAACGTAATGCATGGTCGTGTTCATCAGGAGGGCTTGGACGGAACAGGCGATGGAAACGAGGCCTGGCGTACCGCAGAACGGAGGAAACGGCCTTGTGTTCGACCGGCCACGTTCGAAACAGGATCTTGTTCATCGGGAGGGGTCTGGCATACCGCAAAACGGAGGAAACGGACCTCCTACAGTTGAAATGGGGGTCCTGTTGATCGGGAGGGGTGTGGTGTACCACAAAACGGAGGAAACGGACTTGTGTTGGAGCGCTACGGTCGAAACGGGGGTCCTGTTCATCGGGAGGGGTGTGGCGTACCGCAAAACGGGACTCCACGGGATACTGTTCATCTCCACCGTCGACCTCCTCCAGCCTCCACGGGCACCTGTTCATCCAGCCTCCACGGGCTCCTGTTCATCCAGCCTCCACGGGCTCCTGTTCATCCAGTCTCCACCGCGCGCTACTCCACCGGCTACTGTTCAACTACCCCTCCACCGTCTACTGTTCATCCAGCCCTCCACACCACGGGGTCCTGTTCAACCACCCCTCCACCATCTATTATTCATCCAGCCCTCCACACCACGGGGTCCTGTTCAACCACCCCTCCACCGTCTACTATTTATCCAGCCCTCCACACCACGGGGTCCTGTTCAACCACCCCTCCACCGTCTACTGTTCATCCAGCCCTCCACACCACGGTGTCCTGTTCAACCACCCCTCCACCGTCTATTGTTCATCCAGCCCTCCACACCACGGGGTCCTGTTCATCCACCCCTCCACGGGCACCCCTCCACCGTCTACTGTTCATCCAGCCCTCCACCACACCACGGGGTCCTGTTCATCCAAACCCCCCGAAACGCTCACTGTTCATCCCAGAGGCAGCATCGATCGGCTTCAGTTAGTAGCAGTAGTGAAGGAATCGCTCGATCGGGTTCAGTTAACAGCCATCGATCGATCGCTCGGGTTCAGTAACGCGTAGCCTGCAGTGCAATCGCTCGGGTTCAGTTAGAGCCCAACGCCTCACTCGGGTTCAGTTAGAGCCAACGCCTCGCACACACGCGCGTGCCTGTACGAGAGAAACGCGCATCGCTCGACCCCCGACCTCCCACCGTAACCGGGAACTCCCGGAAATTTTCCTCCCCCTCGCTTCTTCCACGGGTTTTTCCGTCATGGACGGCCCAAAGAATGTCATGCAGCTGCGTCTCCGGCCCGCCCAGGATGAAAAGCCCATTTTCTGTCATGATTTTTTGTCATAGAAGTAGGATCCCACCACATCTATGATGATACCGGGTTTTGTCACAATTATTGTCATAGAAGTTTCATATGTATGACAGAAATTTTTTTCGTTCTGCCCAAAATGTCATGGATGTGTCTTTTTTTGTAGTGATGGTCTATGGCGACTTAGATTTAGTAGTCAATCAAGTGATAAAGGAGTGGGACGTCAGAAGCCCAGCTCTGACTGGTTACTGCAATGCAGTGAGGAAGTTGGAAAAGAAGTTTGAGGGGTTAGAGCTCCATCATATACCCCGACTGAGAAATCAAGCAGCCGATGATTTGGCGAAGATTATTTTTTGTTTTTGGCTTATCTCAAGCCTTCTGTACTGTTGGATCTCTTTTTTGTTATAATATAAAAATTGCAGTGGGGTTTTGCCCTACTGTGTATAGTCAAAAAAATGATTTGGCGAAGATAGGTTCCAAGAGGGAAGCCATTCCCAGCAATGTGTTTTTGGAACACATTCATACACCTTCAGTTCAAGAAGATCCTTTCACAGAAGAGCCCCCACAGCCTAAGAGTGCCACAGATCCGACTGAAGTCGAAGTCCCAGCCGTGGTTGATCTGATCATGGAGGTTTTGGTCATCACTCCCAACTGGACAGTGTCATACATTGCGTATATCCTTAGGAAGGAACTCCCAGAGGATGAAGAGGAGGCTCGACAGATCGTCCGTCGATCCAAAGCCTTTACTGTGATAAGAGGACAACTGTTCAGAGAAAGTGTAACTAGAGTTAGCCAGAAATGCATAACACCAGAAGAAGGTCGAGTGATCCTCAACGACATCCACTCGGGGACCTGTGGTCACCATGCGTCCTCTCGGACCATTGTGGCCAAAGCATACCGAGCTGGATTTTATTGGCCACGAGCAATTGAAATGGCGAAAGATATAGTCGACAAATGTGATGGCTGCCAGTTTTACTCCAATATGTCCCACAAGCCTGCGTCAGCCCTGAAGACCATTCCACTCGCCTGGCCCTTTGCTGTTTGGGGATTGGATATGGTTGGACCCCTGAGGACTGGTAGGAGCGGCTTCACTCATGTGCTTGTAGCAGTCGACAAGTTTACCAAATGGATTGAAGCCAAGCCTATCAAGAATCTTGAAGCTAGTACTGTTGTCAGCTTCATCAGAGAGTTCACATTTGGATATGGGGTTCCGCACAGCATCAAAACTGACAACGGGTCGAACTACGATTCTGATGAGTTCAGAACCTTCTGCGCTTCCCAAGGCACACGAGTCGGCTATGCTTCAGTCGCCCACCCCCAATCGAATGGACAAGCAGAAAGAGCAAATGGCTTAATTCTCAAAGGACTAAATCGCCGACTGATGCGTGATCTCAAGCACGCAGCTGGCGCCTGGGTCGATGAACTTCCATCAGTTCTTTGGGGATTGAGGACAACTCCCAATCAGTCGACTAGCCGAACTCCAGTCTTCTTGGTCTATGGAGCTGAAGTTGTTCTACCTAGTGACTTGCTTCACAATGCACCCCGAGTCGAGTTTTTCTCTGAAGATGAAGCAGAACGGGCCCGACAGGATGCAGTCGATCTCCTAGAAGAGGAAAGAGAGATGGCATTAATCCGGTCGACCATTTATCAGCAAGACTTGCGTCGATTCCACGCCAGAAACGTGAGTGGTCGAGCCTTTCAAGAGGGATACTTGGTTCTTCGAGTGGATCAGCAGAAACCACACAAGCTCGCCCCTTCTTGGGAAGGTCCCTTCATTGTCACCAGAGTTCTCCACAATGGGGCATACCATCTTTACAATGTCAAGCATCAGAAAGACGAGCCACGAGCTTGGAATGCGCAGCTGCTCCGCCCCTTTTATACTTAAGTACTCATTCTGATGAGATGTAATAAGATTTGTAGTTTGTTTATCAAAGACAAGAGCTTTACAGTTTTCTTAAACGATTGTTGTTGCTTATGTTTGCGTCTCAAATACCCCAGTGGGTTACTTAGCCGTGAATGCGTCATCTAAGTTTGAAAAATCCTACCGAGTGATGAGCATGCCTCTCACTCGGGGGCTTAGCTGCAGTCCAGTACTCGGCTAAGTTTGAAAAATCCTATCGAGTGATGAGCAAGCCTCTCACTCGGGGGCTTAGTCGCGAATCCATTTTGCCTAAGTTTGAAAAATCCTACCGAGGGGTGAGCAACCCTCCCACTCGGGGGCTTAGCTACAGTCGAGTACTCGCCTAAGGTTGAAAAATCCTACCGAGTGGTGAGCAACCCTCCCACTCGGGGGCTTAGCTGCAGTCCAGTACTCGCCTAAGGTTGAAAAATCCTACCGAGTGGTGAGCAACCCTCCCACTCGGGGGCTTAGCTGCAGTCCAGTACTCGCCTAAGGTTGAAAAATCCTACCGAGTGGTGAGCAACCCTCCCACTCGGGGGCTTAGCTGCAGTCCAGTACTCGCCTAAGTTTGAAACCCATCCCTATCCGCAAGGATGATGACGTGCAGGTCGACTGCAACCTTCTCCTTCGGAGCTGTGCCACTAGTACAACGTGCGCTCCATCCCTATCCGCAAGGACGACAAGGTGCAGGTCGACTGCAACCTCCTCCTTCGGAGCTGCGCCACAAGTACAACATGCGCTCCATCCCTATCCGCAAGGACGACGAGTGATACGTCCATTTTGCTTCATGCTTTTATATCGATATTTATTGCATTATGGGCTGTTATTACACATTATGTCACAATACTTATGCCTATTCTCTCTTATTTTACAAGGTTTACATAAGGAGGGAGAATGCCGGCAGCTGGAATTCTGGGCTGGAAAAGGAGCAAATATTAGAGACCTATTCTGCACAACTCCAAAAGTCCTGAAACTCCACGAAAGTTATTTTTTGAAATAATAAAAAATACAGAGCGGAAGAATTACATCAGGGGGGCCACCAGCTGCCCACGAGGGTGGGGGCGCGCCATACCCCCCCAGGGCGCGCCCCCCTGCCTCGTTGGCCCCCTATTGGCTCTCCGGTGGCCATCTTCTACTATATGAAGTCTTTCGTCGAGAAAAAAAAAATCATAAGCAACCTTTCGGAAGAGACTCCGCCGCCACGAGGCGGAACCTTGGCGGAACCAATCTAGGGCTCCGGCAGAGCTGTTCTGCCGGGGACACTTCCCTCCGGGAGGGGGAAATCATCGCCATTGTCATCACCAACGCTCCTCTCACCGGGAGAGGGAAATATCCATCAACATCTTCACCAGCACCATCTCCTCTCAAAACCCTAGTTCATCTCTTGTATCCAATTCTTGTCTCCAAGTCTGGGATTGGTACTAGTAGGTTGCTAGTAGTGTTGATTACTCCTTGTAGTTGATGCTAGTTGGTTTATTTGGTGGAAGATCATATGTTCAGATCCTTTATGCATATTAATACCCCTCTGATTATGAACATGAATATGCTTTGTGGGTAGTTACATTTGTTCCTGAGGACATGGGAGAAGTCTTGCTATTAGTAGTCATGTGAATTTGGTATTCATTCGATATTTTGATGAGATGTATGTTGTCTATCCTCTAGTGGTGTTATGTGAATGTCGACTACACAACACTTCACCATTATTTGGGCCTAGAGGAGGGCATTGGGAAGTAATAAGTAGATGATGGTTGCTAGAGTGACAGAAGCTTAAACCCTAGTTTATGCGTTGCTTCGTAAGGGGCTGATTTGGATCCATATGTCTCATGCTATGGTTAGGTTTACCTTAATACTTTTATTGTAGTTGCGGATACTTGCAATAGAGGTTAATCATAAGTGGGATGCTTGTTCAAGTAAAAACAGCACCCAAGCACCGGTCCACCCACATATCAAATTATCAAAGTACGAAACACGAATCATATGAACGTGATGAAAACTAGCTTGACAATAATTCCCATGTGTCCTCGGGAGCGCTTTTCTCTATATAAGAGTTTGTCCAGGCTTGTCCTTTGCTACAAAAAGGATTGTGCCACCTTGCTGCACTTTATTTACTTTTGCTACTTGTTGCTCGTTACAAATTATCCTATCAAAAAACTATCTTTTACCTACTATTTCAATGCTTGTAGAGAATACCTTGCTGAAAACCGCTTATCATTTCCTTCTGCTCTTCGTTGGGTTTGACACTCTTACTTATCGAAAGGACTATGATATATCCCCTATACTTGTGGGTCATCAAGACTCTTTTCTGCCGCCGTTGCCAGGGAGTGAAGCGCCTTTGGTAGGTGGAATTTGGTAAGGAAAAATTTATATACTGTGCTGAAATTTACTGTCACTTGTTACTATGGAAAGTAATCCTCTGAGGGGCTTGTTCGGGGTATCTTCACCCCGACCAGTAGAGCAAAGAGTTGCTCCTCAACCTACTGAACCTACTGAAAATGAAAGTGTTCCCTTTGAAGTTCCTTCGGGTATGTTAGAAAAACTGCTAGCTAATCCTTTTGCAGGAGATGGAACAAAGCATCCTGATGAGCACCTAATATATGTGGATGAAGTTTGTGGATTATTTAAGCTTGCAGGTGTACCCAAAGATGTTGTTAAGAGGAAGGTCTTCACTTTATCTTTTAAGGGAGATGCATTGACATGGTATATACTATGTGATGATACGGGGTCATGGAACTACAAACGATTGAAATTGGAATTTCATCAGAAGTTTTATCCTATGCATCTTGTTCATCGTGATTGCAATTATATATATAATTTTTGGCCTCGCGAAGGAGAAAGCATCGCTCAAGCTTGGGGGAGGCTTAAATCAATGTTATATTCATGCCCCAATCATGAGCTCCCAAGAGAAATAATTATTCAAAGTTTTTATGCTCGGCTTTCTGATAACAATCGCACCATGCTTGATACTTCTTGTGCTGGCTCTTTTATGATGAAGACTATTGAATTCAAATGGAGTTTATTGGATAGAATTAAACGCAACTCTGAAGATTGGGATCTCGACGAAGGTAAGGAGTCAGGTATGACACCTAAGTTTGATTGTGTTAAATCTTTTATGGATACCGATGTTTTCCGTAAGTTTAGCACTAAATATGGACTTGACTCTGAGATAGTAGTTTCATTCTGTGAATATTTTGCTACTTATGTTGATCTCCCCAAGGAGAAGTGGTTTAAATTTCATCCTCCCATAGAAGTAAAAGTAGCCGCACTTACTAAAGTTGAAGAAAAGACTATCACTTATAATGATCCTCTTGTTCCTTTTTCTTATGTTGAGAAACCACCTTTCCCTGTTAGGATAAAGGATCATGCTAAAGCTTCAACTGTGGTTCGTAAAAGCAATATTAGAACTTATACACCTCATGAGCAAATTAAAGTTGAACCTAATATTGCCATTGTTAAAGATCTCTTGGCTGATAATATTGATGGGCATGTTATTTATTTCTGCGGTGAAACTGCTAGAATTGCCAAACCTTGTGCTAAAGATAAACATAGACCTGTTGTAGGCATGCCTGTTATTTCTGTTAAAATAGGAGATCATTGTTATCATGGCTTATGTGATATGGGTCCTAGTGCTAGTGCAATACCTATTGACTTATACAAAGAAATTATGCCTGAAATTGCACCTGCTGAGATAGAAGGTATTGATGTCACCATCAAACTTGCCAATAGAGATACTATTTTACCAATGGGAATTGTTAGAGATGTTGAAGTCTTGTGTGGAAAAACTAAATATCTTGCTGATTTTCTTGTTCTTGGTTCCCCACAAGATAGCTTTTGTCCCATTATATTTGGTAGACCCTTCTTGAACACAGTTAGTGCTAGGATAGACTGTGAAAAGAGTGTTGTTACTATTGGCTTGGGTGATATGTCTCATGAGTTTAATTTCTCTAAATTTAGTAGACAACACCGTGAAGAGGAATTACCTAGTAAGGATGAAATTATTTGTCTTGCTTCTATTGCCGTACCTCCTAGTGATCCTTGAGAACAATATTTGCTAGACCATGAAAATGATATGTTTATGAATGAAAGAAGGGAAATAGATGAAGTATTCTTTAAACAGGAACGCATTCTAAAACACAATTTGCATGTTGAAATCCTTGGGGATCCTCCTCCACCCAAGGGTGATCCCGTGTTTGAGCTTAAACCGTTACCTCATACTCTTAAATATGCTTATCTTGATGAGAAAAAGATATATCCTTTTATTATTAGTTCTAACCTTTCAGAGCATGAAGAAGAGAGATTATTGAAAACTCTGAAGAAGCATTGTGCTGCTATTGGATATACTCTTGATGATCTTAAGGGCATTAGTCCGACTCTATGTCAACATAAAATAAATTTGGAGGAAGATGCCAAACTAGTTCGTGATCATCAACGACGACTGAATCCTAAGATGAAGGAAGTGGTAAGAAAAGAAATACTAAAGCTCCTTGAGGCAGGTATAATTTATCCCGTTGCTGATAGTCAGTGGGTAAAACCGCTTATCATTTCCTTCTGCTCCTCGTTGGGTTCGACACTCTTACTTATCGAAAGGACTATGATATATCCCCTATACTTGTGGGTCATCAAGACTCTTTTCTGGCGCCGTTGCCGGGGAGTGAAGCGCCTTTGGTAGGTGGAATTTTGTAAGGAAAAATTTATATACTGTGCTGAAATTTACTGTCACTTGTTACTATGGAAAGTAATCCTCTGAGGGGCTTGTTCGGGGTATCTTCACCCCGACCAGTAGAGCAAAGAGTTGCTCCTCAACCTACTGAAGCTACTGAAAATGAAAATGTTCCCTTTGAAGTTCCTTCGGGTATGTTAGAAAAACTGCTAGCTAATCCTTTTGTAGGAGATGGAACAAAGCATCCTGATGAGCACCTAATATATGTGGATGAAGTTTGTGGATTATTTAAACTTGCAGGTGTACCCGAAGATGTTGTTAAGAGGAAGGTCTCCCCTTTATCTTTTAAGGGAGATGCATCGACATGGTATATGCTATGTGATGATACGGGGTCATGGAACTACAAACGATTGAAATTGGAATTTCATCAGAAGTTTTATCCTATGCATCTTGTTCATCGTGATCGCAATTATATATATAATTTTTGGCCTCGCGAAGGAGAAAGCATCGCTCAAGCTTGGGGGAGGCTTAAATCAATGTTATATTCATGCCCCAATCATGAGCTCCCAAGAGAAATAATTATTCAAAGTTTTTATGCTCGGCTTTCTGATAACAATCACACCATGCTTGATACTTCTTGTGCTGGCTCTTTTATGATGAAGACTATTGAATTCAAATGGAGTTTATTGGATAGAATTAAACGCAACTCTGAAGATTGGGATCTCGACGAAGGTAAGGAGTCAGGTATGACACCTAAGTTTGATTGTGTTAAATCTTTTATGGATACCGATGTTTTCCGTAAGTTTAGCACTAAATATGGACTTGACTCTGAGATAGTAGTTTCATTCTGTGAATATTTTGCTACTTATGTTGATCTCCCCAAGGAGAAGTGGTTTAAATATCTTCCTCCCATAGAAGTAAAAGTAGCTGCACTTACTAAAGGTGAAGAAAAGACTATCACTTATAATGATCCTGTTGTTCTTTTTTCTTATGTTGAGAAACCACCTTTCCCTGTTAGGATAAAGGATCATGCTAAAGCTTCAACTGTGGTTCGTAAAAGCAATATTAGAACTTATAAACCTCATGAGAAAATTAAAGTTGAACCTAATATTGCCATTGTTAAAGATCTCTTGGCTGATAATATTGATGGGCATGTTATTTATTTCTGCGGTGAAACTGCAAGAATTGCCAAACCTTGTGCTAAAGATAAACATAGACCTGTTGTAGGCATGCCTGTTATTTCTGTTAAAATAGGAGATCATTGTTATCATGGCTTATGTGATATGGGTCCTAGTGCTAGTGCAATACCTATTGACTTATACAAAGAAATTATGCATGAAATTGCACCTGCTGAGATAGAAGGTATTGATGTCACCATCAAACTTGCCAATAGAGATACTATTTTACCAATGGGAATTGTTAGAGATGTTGAAGTCTTGTGTGGAAAAACTAAATATCTTGCTGATTTTCTTGTTCTTGGTTCCCCACAAGATAGCTTTTGTCCCATTATATTTGGTAGACCCTTCTTGAACACAGTTAGTACTAGGATAGACTGCGAAAAGAGTGTTGTTACTATTGGCTTGGGTGATATGTGTCATGAGTTTAATTTCTCTAAATTTAGTAGACAACACTGTGAAGAGGAATTACCTAGTAAGGATGAAATTATTGGTCTTGCTTCTATTGCCGTACCTCCTAGTGATCCTTTAGAACAATATTTGCTAGACCATGAAAATGATATGTTTATGAATGAAAGAAGGGAAATAGATGAAGTATTCTTTAAACAGGAACGCATTCTGAAACACAATTTTCCTGTTGAAATCCTAGGGGATCCTCCTCCACCCAAGGGTGATCCCATGTTTGAGCTGAAACCGTTACCTGATACTCTTAAATATGCTTATCTTGATGAGAAAAAGATATATCCTGTTATTATTAGTTCTAACCTTTCAGAGCATGAAGAAGACAGATTATTGAAAACTCTGAAGAAGCATTGTGCTGCTATTGGATATACTCTTGATGATCTTAAGGGCATTAGTCCCACTCTATGTCAACATAAAATAAATCTGGAGGAAGATGCCAAACCAGTTCGTGATCATCAACGACGACTGAATCCTAAGATGAAGGAAGTGGTAAGAAAAGAAATACTAAAGCTCCTTGAGGCATGTATAATTTATCCCGTTGCTGATAGTCAGTGGGTAAGTCCTGTCCATTGTGTTCCTAAGAAGGGGGGTATTACCGTCGTTCCTAATGATAAAGATGAATTGATTCCGCAAAGAATTATTACAGGCTATAGGATGGTAATTGATTTCCGCAAATTAAATAAGGCTACTAAAAAAGATCATTACCCCTTACCTTTTATCGATCAAATGCTAGAAAGATTATCCAAACATACACATTTTTGCTTTCTAGATGGTTATTTTGGTTTATCTCAAATACCTGTGTCAGCCAATGATCAATCAAAGACCACTTTTACTTGCCCTTTTGGTACTTTTGCTTATAGACGTATGCCTTTTGGTTTATGTAATGCACCTGCTACCTTTCAAAGATGCATGATGGCTATATTCTCTGACTTTTGTGAAAATATTTGCGAGATTTTCATGGACGACTTCTCCGTCTATGGATCCTCTTTTGATGATTGCTTGAGAAACCTTGATCGAGTTTTGCAGAGATGTGAAGAAACTAATCTTGTCTTGAATTGGGAAAAGTGCCACTTTATGGTTAATGAAGGCATTGTCTTGGGGCATAAAGTTTCTGAAAGGGGTATCGAGGTTGATAAAGCCAAGGTTGATGCTATTGAAAAGATGCCATGTCCCAAGGACATCAAAGGTATAAGAAGTTTCCTTGGTCACGTCGGTTTTTATAGGAGGTTCATTAAGGACTTCTCAAAAATTTGTCGGCCTCTGACTAATTTGTTACAAAAAGATATACCATTTGTCTTCGATGATGATTGTGTAGAAGCATTTGAAATACTTAAGAAAGCATTAATCTCTACACCTATTGTTCAGCCACCTGATTGGAATTTACCCTTTGAAATTATGTGTGATGCTAGTGATTATGCTGTAGGTGTTGTTCTAAGGCAAAGAGTTGATAAGAAATTAAATGTTATCCAATATGCTAGCAAAACTTTAGACAATGCTCAAAGAAATTATGCTACTACTAAGAAAGAATTTTTAGAAGTTGTATTTGCTTGTGATAAGTGCAGGCCTTATATTGTTGATTCTAAAGTAACTATTCACACTGATCATGCTGCTATTAAATATCTTATGGAAAAGAAAGATGCTAAACCTAGACTTATTAGATGGGTTCTCTTGCTACAAGAATTTGATTTGCATATTGTTGATAGAAAGGGAGCTGAGAACCCCGTTGCAGACAACTTGGCTAGGTTAGAAAATGTTCTTGATGACCCACTACCTATTGATGATAGCTTTCCGGATGAGCAATTAAATGTCATAAATGCTTCTCGTACTGCTCCATGGTATGGTGATTATGCTAATTATATTGTGGCTAAATTTATACCACCTAGTTTCACATATCAGCAAAAGAAAAAGTTTTTCTATGATTTGAGACATTACTTTTGGGATGACCCACATCTTTATAAAGGAGTAGATGGTGTTATTAGACGTTGTGTACCTAAGCATGAACAGGAACAGATCTTACGCAAGTGTCACTCCGAGGCTTATGGAGGACACCACGCTGGAGATAGAACTGCACATAAGGTATTGCAATCTAGTTTTTATTGGCCTACTCTCTTCAAGGATACCCGTAAGTTTGTCTTATCTTGTGATGAATGTCAAAGAATTGGTGATATTAGTAGACATCAAGAAATTCCTATCAACTATTCACTTGTTATTGAACTATTTGATGTTTGGGGCTCTGATTACATGGGACCTTTTCTTGCCTCTAATGGATATACACATATTTTAGTTGCTGTTGATTATGTTACTAAGTGGGTAGAAGCTATTCCAACTAGTAGTGCCGATCATAACACTTCTATTAAGATGCTTAAGGAAGTTATTTTTCCGAGGTTTGGAGTCCCTAGATATTTAATGACTGATGGTGGTTCACATTTTATTCATGGTGCTTTTCGTAAAATGCCTGCTAAATATGATGTTAATCATAGAATTGCATCTCCTTATCACCCGCAGTCTAGTGGTCAAGTAGAATTGAGTAATAGAGAACTCAAATTAATTTTGCAAAAGACTGTTAATAGATCTAGAAAGAATTGGTCCAAGAAACTTGATGATGCATTATGGGCCTATAGAACTGCATATAAAAATCCTATGGGTATGTCTCCGTATAAAATGGTTTATGGAAAAGCATGTCATTTACCTCTCGAACTAGAACATAAGGCATATTGGGCTATTAAAGAGCTCAATTATGATTTCAAACTTGCCGGTGAGAAGAGGTTATTTGATATTAGCTCACTTGATGAATGGAGAACCCAAGCTTATGAAAATGCCAAGTTGTTTAAAGAAAAAGTTAAAAGATGGCATGACAAAAGGATACAAAAGCGTGAGTTTAATGTAGGTGATTATGTATTTCTATACAACTCTCGTTTAAGATTTTTTGCTAGAAAACTTCTCTCTAAATGGGAAGGCCCCTACGTTATCGAGGAGGTCTATCGTTCTGGTGCCATAAAAATCAACAACTTCGAAGGCACAAATCCGAAGGTGGTGAACGGTCAAAGAATCAAACATTATATCTCAGGTAATCCCAAAAATGTTGAAACCAATGTTATCGAAACCGTAACGCCGGAGGAATACATAAGGGACACTATACGTAACGTTTCAGACTCCAAACACCAATGTTATCGAAACCGTAACCCCGAAACAATTTTTATGGCAATATTTCTCCGTTTTGGAATATTTAGAAAAATAGAAAATAAGAAGCGGTCTGGGATGGACACGAGGCCTCCACGAGTGTGGAGGGCGTGCCCTACCCTACTGGGCACGCCCCCCTACCTCGTGGGCACCTCGTGTGCTCTCCGGACTCTGTTTTCTTACACGATACGTATTTTGGTCGGTAAAAATTCATTATATAATCTCCCAAAGGTTTTGACTCCTGTATCACGCAATTGTCCTCTGTTCTTGTTTCGAGCTATTCTCTGTCAGGGTTGTCAAGGCCAGGCATCATGTCGTCCCCCTCGTCCAACAATGGTGACAACGATGCTTGGCTAATGAAGATAGAGCTGAAGAGGGAAGAGCCAATGGAGATTGAGGGAGTCCTGGATTAGGGGGTGTCTGGATAGCCGGACTACAACCTTTGGCCGGACTGCTGGACTATGAAGATACAAGATTGAAGACTTGGTCCCGTGTCCGGATAGGACTTTCCTTGGCGTGGAAGGCAAGCTCGGCGATATGAACATGTAGATATCCTCCTATTGTAACCGACTCTGTGTAACCCTAACCCTCTCCGGTGTCTATATAAACCAGAGGGTTTTAGTCCGTAGGACAAACAACAATCATACCATAGGCTAGCTTCTAGGGTTTAGCCTCTCTGATCTCGTGGTAGATCTACTCTTGTACTACCCATATCATCAATATTAATCAAGCAGGAGTAGGGTTTTACCTCCATCGATAGGGCCCGAACCTGGGTAAAAACATCGTGTCCCTTGTCTCCTGTTACCATCCGCCTAGACACACAGTTCGGGACCCCCTACCCGAGATCCGCCGGTTTTGACACCGACATTGGTGCTTTCATTGAGAGTTCCTCTGTGTCATCATCTTTAGGCCCGATGGCTCCTCCGATCATCAACAGCGATGCGGTCCAGGGTGAGACTTTTCTCCCCGGACAGATCTTCGTATTCGGCGGCTTTGCTCTACGGGCCAATTCGCTTGGCCATCTGGAGCATATCGAAATCTACGCCCCTGGCCATCAGGTCAGATTTGGAAATTTGAACTACACGGCAGATATCCGCGGGGACTTGATCTTCGACGGATTCGAGCCACAACCGGGCGCGCCGCACTGTCACGGCGGGCATGATCTAGCTCTGCCGCCGAACAGTGCCCTGGAGGCCGCACCCGTGTCCGCTTCGACCCTTAGCTCGGAGCCGACTGCACCAATCGAGGACGGGTGGTTGGACACCACCTCGGGGGCTACAATCTCTACGGCGATCAAGCCGAACATCATCCCTATTTTCTGCGAACCCCGTGGCTCCAAGGTGCCGGACTCCTCTCCGGACTCCGAACCCTCCGCGCCCCTGCCAATCGAATCCGATTGGGCACCGATCATGGAGTTCACCATCACGGACATCTTTCAGCACTCGCCCTTCGGTGACATTCTGAATTCACTACAGTCTCTCTCTTTATCAGGAGAGTCCTGGCCGGACTATGGTCAGCAAGGTTGGGATGCCGGTGACGAAGAAATTCGATGCCCACCCACCACCCACTTCGTAGCCACTATCGATGATTTAACCGACATGCTCGACTTCGACTCCGAAGACATCGACGGTATGGAAGACGATGTAGGAGACGAACAGGAGCCAACGCCTATAGAGCACTGGACAACCACCTCATCTCACGATGTATACATGGTGGACACACCTAAAGGAAGCAACGACGAGGAACAAAGGGACGCAATGAGGGATCGTTCCCTCAAAAAGCAGTCAAAGTGGCAACGTAAGCGCCGCTCCAAACCCCGCCTCGACAGAGACAGCAGCCATACAGACCCAGCCATAGAGCAGGGCGAATCGGCGGATGACGAACATGCCATCGAGCAACCGTCCGAACAGGGCAACTTGGATAAACAAACCGAACAACCCGTCCCCGGCGAAGATAACAGTCCGGACGACCTCACGCCGGACAAGTTCCTGGTGCAGAAGAACCTCCACAAAAGGCTCGTCGCCACTGCGCGTAGCCTGAAAAAGCAGAAGCGGAAGCTCAAAACTGCGGAAGATGCACTCAGAATCAGATGGAGCAAAGTACTCAATACCGCAGATAAATGTGGCGGCAGCCGCCACACAAAGAGCTATCCGAAGCGAAAGCTACTGCCTGAATTTGATGAGGAGGCCCTAGAGCGCCCTAAATCAAAAAACAAGGAAGCCACCCGGTCGGATAGACGACCTCATGGCCAACATAGAGCAGCAAGCGGCGCCGCACCCAAGCCAGTACGCGATCCGCCCAAGGATTCACATCAAAAGGATGGCCCAGCCAGGTCTATCTACGGGCCAAGAAAGCAAACTCTAGTAAGCAATGCAACTCAACAAACATCCGAACAACACGGCACACCCAAATACAGGGGTGTCGCACACCCCCTCTGTTTTACCGATGAGGTGCTAGACCATGAATTTCCAGCGGGATTCAAACCCGTAAACATAGAGGCGTACAACGGAACAACAGACCTTGGAGTCTGGATTGAGGATTATATCCTCCACATACACATGGCCAGGGGAGATGACTTCCACGCCATCAAATACTTACCCCTTAAGCTCAAAGGGCCAGCCCGGCATTGGCTTAAAAGCCTTCCCGAAAACACCATTGGAAGTTGGGAGGAGCTCGAGGATGCTTTTCAGGAAAATTTTCAAGGGAGCTATGTCCGACCCCCGGATGCGGATGATTTAAGCCATATAACTCAACAGCCCGGAGAGTCAGCCCGGAAACTGTGGAACATATTTCTTACTAAAAAGAATCAGATAGTCGACTGTCCGGACGCCGAAGCCTTAGCAGCCTTCAAACACAACGTTCGGGACGAATGGCTCGCCAGACACCTCGACCAAGAAAAGCCAAGAACAATGGCCGCATTAACAAGCCTCATGACCCGCTTTTGCGCGGGAGAGGACAGCTGGTTGGCAAGATGCAGCACCAGCGACCCAAGTACATCCGAAGTCAGGGATGGAAATGGGAAACCGCGACGCAACAAGGACCAGCGCCGGACTAAGGGAAGCAGCCCGAAGAACACGGCAGTCAATGCCGGATTCAAAAACTCTCGGAAGAATCAGAAAAAGCTGCCCCTTAAGGATAACAGGGACGAGCTATCTAACCTGAACAAAATCTTGGAGAAGATATGTCAAATCCACAGTACTCCCGGCAAGCCTGCAAATCATACCCACAGAGATTGTTGGGTTTTCAAGCAATCCGGCAAACTCAATGCCGAACACAAGGGGCTCGACACACCAAGTGAGGACGATGACGAACCCCACAAGCAAAGCACCGTGAAACAAAAGAATTTCCCACAAGAAGTCAAAACAGTAAACTTACTTCACGTGATGAAAGGAGTGGCGCCTATAGAGAGATACGCGCCATATGGCCTATCCCAAAGGAGTCTCGCCACTGGTTGTTTAAACCGATCACCTTCGACCATCAGGATTACTCTAGAAGTATCCGGAATGCAGGCGGGACTGCCTTGATATTAGATCCAATAATCGACGGACTCCACTTTACACATGTCCTGATGGACGGCGGTAGTGGTTTAAACCTGCTATATCAGGACACAATCCGCAAAATGGGATAGACCCAACAAGAATTCGCCATAGCAACACTTCCTTTCAAGGAGTAATGCCAGGCCCGGATGCCCATTGCATGGGTTCTCTCCGACTAGAAGTTATGTTCGGCTCGCCCGATAACTCCTGCCACGAAAAGCTAACCTTCCACATCACCCCGTTTTCAAGTAGCTCTCAAGCACTACTGGGACGAGAGGCTTTCGCCTGCTTTAACGCATTACCGCATTATGCATCTCTTACGCTTAAGATGCCCGGTCCACAAAAGAATATGCGGCTGCCTTGACAGCCATACATTAAAACAACTTCACCAACAAAAGCATCTACCAGGTCATCAAGACCACTGACTCGGCTAGGCGAGTCCGGAACAAACATATAATTGATAAAGGTTTGATAGCCGTACACCCTTATAAAAGGGGCTCCGCTTATGTAAAATACATGACAGTAAGGCTCAATTTTACCCGTCTTAAATTATACATTGTTTATCTAGTACAACGTACATTCCGCACTACTATTCTTTTTCTTGTCAGCTAAGTTCCTCTCTTTTACAGATGAACACCATGCTACGCCCGTCCAGGACACAGCACAATGGAGAGACAGGCGCAGACGTGCAGCAGGGACCCGTCTCGAGGATTCTTTTTAGATTAAGACCCTACGTAAACCTTTTTTACTGTCTCTTGTTGATACACATCCCCCGGATTCTCTATATAGCTGAGGAGGAGGCTGGTGTCTTGGCATGTGGCCACGTCAGAGTTTTGCACGTACCTGGACATCAGGGGCTTATTACCAAGTGCGTTGTTCCGCCTGTTTTCATAAAAGACCGAATACCTTAGGGAGTGTTCGGCGTCGCGAGTTTGGCCTTATATGCATCAGCTCTAAATCATGTCTTTGGTCAAATGTTGGGTTTGCCTGGCTCTTGTGTTTTGCTACCTTACGTTCCGCTCTATCGGCTAAGGCAGCACCAGGAGAACTACTGCGATTGTGCCCCGGTTCAGCCAGGCGAGCACCTCAGTAGAGAAAGCCGAAAACTGACTGTCATGATATAGCATGAGACTGGTCAACCACTCGATGACCCACCGGAATCTTTAGGATTCCTCCGTATTAACAAAGGGCCGTTTCCTAACCAGGAACGCATGCGCCCCGAATTCGGGTGAGCGCGGTGCCCCCAGGGGTATGTAGTAGCCCCACTGTTAAACTCCTATGGCTAAGTGAAAGTGATAAAGCATTATAGTCCGGTTGCCTAGTTCACTGCGCTATCACCTCCTTAATAGGACCAAGACGTTTGATCAAGTGTGAAAATGCGCCTTCTGCGAACACCCCCGCATTATATGCGCGGGGGCTGAAGCCGAAGACTGCCATCTTTCAGGTTATATACAATTCTTGAAGGCACAAGTATAAAAAGCTTTTATATTACATCAAAACACTGTTTTACAATAATACATGTTATTCGAACATAATATCCTTCGGGCACTGCGTCTCTATTAAACGAGCGCCCTGCAAAACTTCCTGAAAATAGTGCTCGGCAGGTACTCGACTCCCGTCTGAGTCTTGGGATGCAACAGCGGTGGCCTTCATCTCCGCCTAGTATGTCTTGAAATGGGCAAGAGCCATCCGTGCACCCTCTATGCATGCTAACCTCTTCACTGCATTGATATGCGGCACTACACCAAGCTAAAATAACTCTTCGGCTCGGGTCTTCCCAGCCACAGATGACTCACGACATACTTCATGGCGAGTCCGGATAACCTATTCAGCTCCGCCCATTCGGCCAAACGATCGGTTAATGGAAGTGGACGCTCTGGATTGTGGAACTGCGACCAAAAAAGCTTTTCCACTTTGTGATCCTCTTGATCTGGAAGTGTTCGGCTGCGTCTGCGGCACTCGCTGCCAAATCCAGATACGTGTCCGCCGTACTCCACAACCAGTCCAACGGAGCATATTTAGGATCCCTGAACTTCATCCGCAGCATAAAGGGCTTTCCAGCCGCGATATCTCCGGCCTGGCATAGCTCCTCCTTCATAGCTCTCATCGCAGAGCGTGCATCCTTGGCCTCGGTAGTGGCCTTCTCCAGGTCCGTCTGTTCCGCCCGATCTTCTTTTTCAAGAAGCTTGCAGCGGTCGGCAGCGCTCTTCAACTTTACAACCATCTCGGCCATTTCCTTCTTGCTTCGCCAGTGAGCAGCCTGTTCGGCTTTCAGCTCTTCAACAGCCTTTAAGGCATCCGCATCGCTTTTCCTGGCCTGCTCCTTGGCCCGGGCAAGTTCCGCCCGAAGGTTCTCCATGGCAGCGGCTCTGTTGGAAAAGGCAGTGTCTAGGAGGCGCTTAGGCACACCTAGGCGCTAGGCAATGGCCAAACGCCTCGCCTAAGGCATAAATGGAGGTCTAGGCAGGGCAAGCAAAGAAATGTCTACCCAAGCATGAAATCATGCCACATACTGCATTGATATGCCAAATGGGTTATATTCCAATGGCAGTAGCCGACAATTAACTTATTTAAATGCCCTAAATTAATATCAACACCCATATAATAATCACAAATACACTATGAGTAAAAACTATGTTACTGCCTAGGGCGCGCCTAGGGTGCTTAGGCACCGCCTCGGCACTAGGCGAAGGCCAACTGCCTCGCTTACGCCTACCGCTTTTTCCATCCCAGCGGCACCATCTGCATCAAGCATACATGTTGTAAGATACGGGCCTCAAGATCCTCTTACCAGGTGTCTCTGGAGAAATTACATAACTTGTGCCTCGTCAAGCCGCTTGTTGACAAGCGCGATGTCGGCATCTGCCACGTCAAGTTGCCGCTTCAGTTCGGCAAATTCATCAGTCCGGCTAGCCACCGGACACTTCGCCACCTACATAGTAAAGGCGACATATTACACCTGGGATTATGATCCTCTGCGCGTCATTATTTTTACAACGCACAGAGTCTCAGGGGCTACTATCTACACAAGGCGCATCTTATATATGTGGAACTACCAAAAGGTACATCATTTTGCGTACCTCAAAACCTGTCAGTAAACTCCTGACGGCCTCGTGCAACCCGCTATCTGCGGATACCATCCTTTCAATCACCGTACCCATCAATGCACGGTGTTCTTCTGAGATAGACGCTCGGCCGAACAGATCCTTCAGCTCCTCCGACCGTGCACCGAACGGTGCCGGACCCGTCTGATGGCCTTTTTCGAAGGCCGGACACGGAGGGCTTTGGGGGGCCATACGACTGCCTTCCGGCTCTGCCGGATTTAGGGAAACCCTCCGTGACGACACCTCAGGGTAACTCGCCTCGCAAGGTGGTACGGTAGGGGGAGGCGTGCCGCTCTCCATCATCTCCGGAAGAAGATCCCCCGAAGATGAGCTCTGCTGAGAAGGGCTGAGATCCGAACTGCAAGGTAAAATTTCAGTTATTTTCCTCAGAAATAGAACAGGGATGTCTCTCATTTTTTCCCCTTGGGGGCACAGTGCAGCCGAGGCATCCCCCGGCGCAAGACCCTCTGACGAAGATTTCTTCCCCCGCTTTGAGACCATGGTCTCCGTGTCTTCAGAGGCGGTCCTCTTCTTCCCCTGGGTAGAGGAATTCTCGATTCCTCCTTTCCTGACAGCCTCCTTCGGGGAGGCCGTAGCTTCCTTGTTCCCCCATTCGCCTTCTTCCAAAGGCACGACCTCCAACATCCTGGTTAACACAGGATTAGGCGTGGTCTCGGGGAGGGGGGGCGGACACCTGATTAGCTTTGCTTTTGCTATCCACTCCTGTTTAAGGGACAACTCTTTTCAGGGCAATTTTATTATAAAGATACGGATAGCGTGTCCAAGTACGGGGCTACTTACTTGAGTATCCGGGCGATTGCAGCTCAGGCCTGCGTCCTCGGTTGAGTCCAGACACATTGCTTGTGATCCGAAGAACAATTTGTACATCTCCATGGGCGTCGCGCCCATAAAATGTTGGAGAGCTCGTGGTCCCTCCGGATTGAACTCCCACAGGCGGAGGGGGCGACGTTTGCAGGGCGAGGTTCGGCGAATCAGCATGACCTGCGTCACTACGACCAGACTGATGTATCTTTCTAGGAGATCTCGAATTCGGCCCTGCAACAAGGGCACATCCTTGGAATGCCCCCAGTCCAACCCATTATTGAACCATGATGCTAGCTATGGTGGGGGACCCGAGCGAAAAGTAGGTGGCGCCACCCACTTGGTGCCCCTGGGAGGTGTGACATAAAACCACTCTCGTTGCCATAAGTTGAACTCCTCTTGAAAAGAGCCCTCAGGCCATGGAGCGTCAGCATTCTTGCTTATAACCGCGCCTCCGCACTCCGCGTGCTGTCCCTCGATCATCTTTGGCTCTACTTTAAAGGTCTTAAGCCACAATCCGAAGTGAGGAGTAATGCGGAGGAAGGCTTCGCACATGACGATAAACGATGAGATGTGGAGGATGGACTCCGGAGCCAAGTCGTGAAATTCCAGCCCATAATAAAACATGAGCCCCCTCACGAAGGGGTCCATCCGGAAGCCAAGCCCCCAAAGGAAGTGAGACACGAACACCACGCTATCATCGGGCTTAGGAGTGGGAATAACCTGCCCTTGAGCAGGCAGCCTATGCGAGATTTCGCCGGTTAGATACCTGGCATATCTTAGCTTTAGCACATCTTCTTCCGTAACGGAGGAAGGCATCCACCGGCCTTGAAGGTCGGAGCCGGACATCATTGAAGGTCCGAAGCGCCTGAATCTAGAGCTTTGGGTGTTGGAACTCGAGGCAAGAGGCGGATTCGATTGAGATTGAAAGAAAGGAGTCGAGCCTTGGTCTCTTTATAAAGAGGTTGAATACCAAGAGCCCTCCCCATGACCGTTTGGGACTCCCCTTTGATCGAGAAAACATACCAACGGGCATGACTGGGTTACCCACGTCCGTATTGATGAGAATCCCGTAAATAAAGGGGACATGATCTCTGCTTCGATAGGACGTGCCAAGGAAACCGCCTCGCAAAACGCGCTGAGGTGGGACAGTAAAAACGATTCGAATAAGGGCTTGGCCATGGTGTGATGTCACGCTATGGAATACGTCAGCAGATTAGATTTGTGCAAATATTATTCTCTCTACGGTAGTATGTGGAACTTATTTTGCAAAGCCAGACACTATCCTTGTGTTCAAAATCTTCTATGAAGTATTCGGAGCAGGAACCCGCCTTGCAATGTCGAAGACAATTTGCGCGCCAGACTCGTCGTCATTGAAGCCTGGTTCAGGGGCTACTGAGGGTGTCCTGGATTAGGGGGTGTCCGGATAGCCAGACTACAACCTTTGGCCAGACTGCTGGACTATGAAGATACAAGATTGAAGACTTTGTCCCGTGTCCGGATAGGACTTTCCTTGGCGTGGAAGGCAAGCTTGGCGATACAAATATGTAGATCTCCTCCCATTGTAACCGACTCTGTGTAACCCTAACCCTCTCCGGTGTCTATATAAACCGGAGGGTTTTAGTCCATAGGACAAACAACAATCATACCATAGGCTAGCTTCTAGGGTTTTACCTCCATCGAGAGGGCCCGAACCTGGGGAAAAACATCGTGTCCCTTGTCTCCTGTTACCATCCGCCTAGAAGCACAGTTCGGGACCCCCTACCCGAGATCCGCCGGTTTTTACACCGACAAAGATCAACAAGGATGAAGGGATCAACAAGGCCACAGAGGACCAAGTTCCGGCAATAGAAGACATCCTTCAACTTGATCATAATCTTCTTACCCCAACTGAGATCGAAGCTTTCAAGATGATTGAGTTAGCTCGTATACAGAACAAGTATCTCACAAGTGAAAATATTTTGTTGAAGGAGCATATTGTTGCACTCAAGGGCATTATCCGCAAGCTGGAGGACCTCTTACGCTTGATGTGCGACTATCCATCATCACCACCATCCTCTTCACCAGCAAAGGAGATATAATCACATGGGTATGGACACTCCCCTTGGCAACTGCCAAGCTTGGGGGAGGTGCCCTGGTATCGTATCACAACCACATCTCCTATCTTTACCGTTTTTCTTAGTTTGATCCTATTAGTAGTATCTTGATCTAGTAGAATAAAGTTTTTGACATGATCTAGTTTTGAGTTTTGCTTTATGATCCCTCTTTGTAATCGAGGCCGTGAGCTATATAATAAAGATTAGTGTTGAGTCAAGGGCTTGATTATTTTGCTATGATCTAGAGTGAATAAAAGAAAAGAGAAAAGAATAAAAAAATAAACAAAGAGTTCATATTGATCTTATTGAGAGTAATGACTTCACATAGAAAGAGTATGATGATTAAAAATTGTTGAGAGTTGACAAGCATAGGTTTGGTCATCGTTGCAATTAATAGGAAGTAATAAAGAAAGAGAGGTTTCACATATAAATATACTATCATAGACATCTTTTATTATTTGGAGCACTCATTAAAATATGACATGCTAAAGAGTTGATGTTGGACAAGGAACACAACGGAATGGGTTATGTTTTCTTGTATCTGAGATAAAGTATATTGTCATGGATCATCCAACATGTTGAGCTTTCCTTTCCCCCTCATGCTAGCTAAATTCTTAGAACCAAGTAGAGATACTACTTGTGCTTCCAAAAACCCTTAAACTAGTTTTGCCATGAGAGTCCACCATATCTACCTATGGATTGAGTAAGATCCTTCAAGTAAGTTGTCATCGGTGCAAGCAATAAAAATTGCTCTCTAAATACGTATGATTGATTGGTGTGGAGGAAATAAGATTTATACGATCTTGTGATGTGGAAGAAATAAAAGCGACGGACTGCATAATAAAGGTTCATATCACAAGTGGCAATATAAAGTGACATTCTTTCGCATTAAGATTTTGTGCATCCAACCCTGAAAGCGCATGGCAACCTCTGCTTCCCTCTGCGAAGGGCCTATCTTTTATTATTACCTTCTACCTTATGCAAGAGTCATGGTGATCTTCACCTATACTTTTTATTTTATCCTTTGGCAAGCACAGGGTGTTGAAAAGATCCTGATAGATATATCTAATTGGATGTAAGCCAGCATGAGTTATTATTGTTGACATTACCCTTGAGGTAAAAGGTTGGGAGGCGAAACTATAAGCTCCTATCTTTCTCTGTGTCCGACTAAAACTCCTTAACCACAAGTATTGTGTGAGTGTTAGCAATTATGAAAGACTAGATGATAGTTGAGTATGTGGACTTGCTAGAAAGCTCTGACATAGACTCTTTCTGATGTTAAGATAAATTGCAATTGCTTAAGTGACTGAGATTATAGTTTGTTAGTTCTCAATAAAGTTTCTGGTTCGTACTTCTGCATTGTGAATAGATTATTACTTGAGCATAAGAAATCATATGACAATATCCATATATGTTGCTGTTATGAGAATAATCATTATGCCCACTGTCGGCGTTCTAGGAACGGCGGTCCCCAGACTTGCCTGCCTACGGCCCACAGCGTGGCTAAGCAGCAGGCCGTACGGCCCATCTTCGTCAACAAGGCACCCAAGACCCTCGCGAGGGTCCAAGCCTCGCGAGGCGGACGACGCAAGACCTCCTCTGGAGTGGCCTAGCTAGGGAGGCTCACGAGGAGCGGAGATATCAAGGCGGGGCAAACCTCACGAGGCTCTCATGACATGAGCCATGACGAATGGTGCCAGGCGGGTGCCGGTGCGCGCAGCGTCCTTATTTCCTCTTTGGTGCTAAGGAGGGAAGCACAGGCGAAGAGTACCGAGGCATCAAGCAAAGGTTGCCATATTGGTGCAACAAGACCAAGACCAGGAGGACGGAAAGGCAGAGGTCATCATGGAGCCCAAGACGGCGTCACCCCAGAGCTTTTCGCAGGCGAAGACCGCTTTTGTCAGGATAGCTTGTACTAGCTGTCCCCCTTCAAATTTGCCTGCCGTTGTTGGCTCCCTTCCCGCTCGATATTTGGGAAGAGGACCAGGGCCTCTATAAATAGGACTAGCCACCACAATAGAGGCAGGTAGAACTAAGATCAAACCCACACACCACAAGTTCATACGCACAAGAACGCCTCAAGCTCAGGAGGCTGTTCTTCCCTTGTACTGTTCATCATCAGCCCAAGAGGCAACTCACCACCACCACACTGGAGTAGGGTATTACATCACAACGGTGGCCCGAACCAGTATAAACCCCGTGTCTTTCTGTGTTGTGAGTTCGTCGAGTTCGTCCGCAAGATCTTAGCGAGCTAGAGCATAGATCAGTAGGAGGGAAAGACTTCACGCGCACCCCAGTGTTCGAACCTTAAGGGTTTGCCGGAACCCCACATCCGACATTTGGCGCGCCAGGTAGGGGTGCGCCGTAGTTTCCCTTTCGTCGGTTTGTTGCTCCATCGCTCCGTCGCTTCCATGGCGGACGCTCGCCGTGCTCGAGCTGAGCGTTGGGCTGCTCTCTCCGCCCGCGTTGCTCAGACGGCTCCTGTAGGCGGGCCACCTCGTCACTCTCCATCTCCCGCCACCAGCGCTGCCACCGGCCCGGCGGGGAACGAGCAGCAGGCGTCCTCTCTACATCCTTCAGTGCGGCAGGACGTCCGCACCACTACTCCGTCACTCGCCCCTGCTGGTTCTTCGTCCCACGCGCACCGCGCTCCCATGGAGGCACGAGCCACTCTCATCGCAGCGAACGAGCACCTGCATTACCGCCCCGTCAACGACCTCTATGAGGAGTGGCTCGACCGCGTCGCCGAGCTCGTCCGTGCTGCAGGGGGCTCTCCGGTGCCGTCTCACTCTCTGCCTCCCCCTCAACCAGCCGCGGGCGACGGGGCTCATGGCATGCCTCCACCGCCTCAACCCCAAGACGGTGCCTTGGCACCAAGGCGCGCGCCTCCGCGGCATGATCCACCGCGCCCGGCGCCCGCGCGTGAAGAAAGAAGCTGCCAAGAAATCCCGCGGCCGCGAGAAGCTGCACCGGCGCTCCCCGTGCCACCTCGTCAAGACCACGTGCCGCCTGCGGTGGCGCAGCGCGGACCACGCCAAGATCAAGCTCCGCCTCAGAAGCAGGCCCCGGCGACCACGGTCGGTTGCCGTGCCTTCACCCTCGAACTGCGTAGCGTCGCCTGGCCAAGCAAGTTCAAGCCGGACCTGCCTCCTCGCTACGACGGCACCGCCGACCCCGTGGAGTTCCTGCAGCTCTATGAGTGATACGTCTCCAACGTATCTATAATTTTTGATTTCTCCATGCTATATTATCTACTGTTTTGGACTATATTGGGCTTTATTTCCATTTTTATATAATTTTTGGGACTAACCTATTAACCAGAGGCCCAGCCCAGAATTGCTGTTTTTTGCCTATTTTAGAGTTTCGAAGAAACAGAATATCAAACGGAGTCCAAACGGAACGAAACCTTCGGGAACGTGATTTTCTCATCAGATAAGACCTAGGAGACTTGGACCCTCCGTCAAGAAAGCCACGAGGTGGTCACGAGGGTGGAGGGCGCACCCCCTGCCTCGTGGGCCCCTCGAAGCTCCACGGACGTACTCCACTAGTAGAAAAAGGGTCAATAGTACCGGTTCGTGGCGAACCTTTAGTACCGGTTCATGCCACGAACCGGTACTAAAGAGGCTGTGTCAGCCTGCGGTCAGGCTATGAGGTTATGGCAAGCTGTTTTTAGTCCCACCTCGCCAAGAGAGAGGCAGTATGAGCGGTTTATAAGCCGTCAGTGCACAGAAAATGACGAAGAGTTGCAATGCTCACCTACATGTTGATTAGCTTCAAGCCTTGCGGAATAGCATAGATTGCACTGAGCTATGTGCAGTGCAGTCTACACTATTCCGAATGGCTTGAAGCAAATTAACCAGCATTGCACCTCTTTTTTATTTTCAATAACTTATTTAAACTCCGGACTTCTTTTGTGTTCAGTATGCAGCATTTAAAGCGACGTCATCAATTTCCAACATGTTCTGACATCATTTGTTGTTTTTCGGTCATTTACCTAATTGTTTAGACAGCTAAATGACCGTGAAATTGAAAATCACTACAAAATGAATCCTGAAAATGTTGAAACTTGGCATGGTATCATCATATCACCCGCATAGCATGCGCGAAAGAGTAGAGAGGGTCACGGCAAAAACTGGACGCTCTTCGTGTACAAACTGGACAAACTCTTTCCCAGTATCAGGGTTTCGGAGTCCGGAGTGGGTACTAATGTGCAACTCTTTGCTTGGTTTTGTTAGGGTGGTCCCTAGTAAGTACCAAAACAATGGCATGAACCACCTCTACACAAAATTCCCTCATGTTCGTCGGTTATGGTACTTTCAGCCGAAAAGTACTTAGACTCGGAGTGAGGAATCGATGCCGGTGAAGACCCTACACAAGGAGTGAGTGAATATTTGGCATGTACCACCCTAAGAGCACTTTTAAACACATGGTATGCCAACTCCTAGCTTTTCGTGCCATCCCGATGCTCCGGAGCCCCTCTACAACTTTCACCGAAGCCCAGAGTGGGTACTAATGTGCATCCCACCAATCAGGAAGAATCACACGGATCGTGTGTTTCTTTCTAGCTCTTGCGAGTCGTTGGATCAAGGGTGTGTTTCTTCCTAGCTCATGTACGTGAGTCGTTGGATCGAAACTACCACAATCACTTTGTGAGCCAGACGACCCTATATATAGCCCACCTCTCGCCTTCCCTGCATAAGTCTTTCAGTTCATCAACTACATACATCTACCAGTTCATCGACTGCATACATCTACCAGTTCATCGACTGAATACAAATTATTCGGATTCGCCATCATACGTCCAACCCTGCATTTGATATGCATATATATGCATCACGAGCCACGGTTGGGCTGTATGATGGCGATACCGATTGGTTTGTTCTAGATCCGACATAAAAGGTTTGATACAACTTCTTTTTTGTGACATAAGAGCTATCTCTCCTCCTACCTATTTTAGTTACACAACTACCTATTTGTGCCAAATTTTCACTTTTGCTGTTGCTCTTGCATCATAAGCATCCATGTTAACTGGACTTACAAGTAATGCAATTTAACCAAACTATCTTGTGATCTTCGCCAAGAGAGAGGCAGTATGAGTGGTTTATAAGCCGTGAGTGCACAGACAATGACGAAGAGTTGCAATGCTCACCTACATGTTGATTAGCTTCAAGCCTTGCGGAATAGCATAGATTGCACTGAGCTATGTGCAGTGTAGTCTACACTATTCCGAATGGCTTGAAGCATGGTATCATCATATCACCCGCATAGCATGCGCGAAAGAGTAGAGAGGGTCACGGCAAAAACTGGACGCACTTCATCTGTTACATGGACACTTCAATGTTTTTTAAACTTATTTGAACTCCGGACTTCTTTTGTGTTCAGTATCCAGCATTTAAAGCGATGTCATCAATTTCCAACATGTTCTGACATCATTTGTTGTTTTTTGGTCATTTACCTAATTGTCAGTATGCAAAATTCAATTTCCAGAAGAAAATAAATAGAAGAAAATAAATAATGCAGAAAATAAAAAAACTATACAAAAAAATTACTCAAAAATAAATAGAAGAAAATAAATAATGCAGAAAAGAAAAAACGATATAAATAGAAGAGGTAGCCGCGGCTGGGTTTATAAACCAGTGCGGCTGCCCTTCGCCGGGCGAGGTGGGACTAAACTTTGGGGTGGCAGCGCAAGGCCTTTAGTACCAGTTGGTGGCTCCAACCGGTACTAAAGGCCCCCCCCTTTAGTACCGGTTGGTGGCTCCAACTGGTACTAAAAGCCTTCGTTTCCCGCCGCTTGGCCTGGCGAAAATAGGCCTTTAGTACCGGTTGGAGCCACGAACCGGTACTAAAGGCCCATCCTATATATATAGCACTTACGAAAATTTCAGTTTCATCTCCCCACTTCGTCTCCAACCTCTCGCGAGACATCGCCGCGCGCGCCGCTCGATCCCGTCGTCGCCGCCCGTCGCCCGTCGTCCGTCGTCATCGTCGCTGTCCCCGCCGCCGCCCGTCGTCGTCATCGTCTCGCGCTGCCGCCCCGAACGCCGCCGCCGTCCGTCGTCATCGCCGCGGCCGTACGTCTCTCTCGCACCCACGTCGCGCGCACCGGCCCGTACGTACGCCGCTGCCCCCGCCCCGTACGCCGGCGTCCCCGCTCGTACGTACGGGGCGGCGGCGTACGGGGCGGCACTGCAGTATACACGCACACATACACACACATACACACACATACATACATACACACACATACACACACACACACATACACACACACACACATTTTCTGTTTTCTGTTTTTTAGAAAAGTTAATTAGATGATCGAATATTAGATTAATGTCGAATGTTAGATGAATTAGATAGAAAAGTTAAATATATATTAATGTCAATTGTTAGAGATGAATATAGCTAGATATTAATTAGGTATATGAGATTTGAACTAGTTGAATAATTAATATAACTAGTTTATTTTTAGTAAGAAAATTTAGGTATCTGAGATTTGATGATCTAATTAAAATATTATTTGTTAATGACTTTTTCTGTTTATTTAATTTATTTATATATTTTTAGTTTATATAAATGTTACATTAATGTCGAATGTTAGATGAATTCGATAGAAAAGTTAAATATATAGTAATGTCAATTATTACAGATGAATATAGTTAGATATATTAATGTCAAATGTCAGATGAATATATATTTGGCTAGATATAGGTGTTTAATGTTTCACCTATATGAACATAGGAAATGTCATCTGACGACAAAAAAGATTTCATTATGTGCGAACACTGTGAAGACCAGCGCGGCCTGTGTGACCAAAATTTCCTTGTTGATGGTAGGTGCTTCAGCATCAAGCTGGATGAGACATTCGAAGTTGATACAGTAAGTCACTTTGTCAATTATTATTTGAATGCAAAACTTATGCTTCATTTGCTTCAACTTATAATTTTAAATTTTCACTATTCTACTAGCGCATCCCCTGCCATGCAAGAATTTTTGTCTTGGATAAGATAGGTTTTAGTGCTATAGATGATATGGGGGTAAAGAGAGTTTACTTGAAGACGGAGCATGGGTATACTTTCAACGTCAAATTATATAATGGAGACACATACACCCATTTTGAATGCAAAACTTGGCAAGCACTATGCAAGGCATATGCATTTGAGCCTGATATGGTTATCACCTTTGATATTCGTCCGGAAGATGATATTGAAGGTAATATAGACATCTGGGTCGATGTGCAAACGCCTCCAGTTCTACCATTTGGTGAGTTTTTCTCAACCATGCATGCATATGTTTATGTCTTTCATACAGTTTATTCAAAAATAGTTGACAACTAATTTGTATTGTCAGCTTATTTCGGTTCAAGCAAACATGTCCGGCGCTTGGTAGACATGACCTACTACTGCCCCGGGGCTCAACTAAACTGCGAGGAGATAAGTCATTATGTTTCATGGCTTGAGGATCTTAATACTGTCAAGACAAATTTTTTTCCTGAACTTAGAAATGTTAGTACTCAAAACGTCCGACCAATGGTGATCGTATTGAACTACGGTCACATCTATAATCGAAAGATGGTAAGATTTTAAATATTTGTCCTTAATTAGTGCATCTTTTGCATACATTATTTTTGAAGCTAAACTTTCATTGCTTAGTATATTAATTACTATACGATGTTCTTCAACAAGGACTTCCGATGACAGTTGTGCCTCAGTGGATCGAGACAAAAGGTCGCATGTCAATGGTTAGCTTACGACCAAGATTTCCTACATTGCACATGAGTGCATTCAAGATTTCTGAAAGTGAAGAATGCTTAATAGTGAAAGATTGGAGCAAGATTGTTAATGATCGCAGAGAAGTACTAGGGGGCAGCAAGGAGAAGCGCAACCCATGATTAGGAGACAGATTCATCTGCATGCTCCAGTATGATGAATCAGGAGAGCTATACATGTTCTATGTTATTCTACCTGAGAGGGAGTAGCAGGGTCAGTAGCTACTAGTTCATGCTCTTAATTAGTACTTGTCTCTTGTCCGTGTCCTGAACTTCGATGTTGGTGATGATTATGTTGAACTTGATGATATCTTTGCTTCTGTTACAAAGTGAATGTTTCCTCTTTAAGCTAGCCAGCGTTGATGATGATTAGATAGCTAGCGGTAATGACTATGATGATTAAATAGTGGTAATTAGACGACTATGATGATTTTTAGCTAGCTAGAGTTTATTTATTTATTAATATGCGATGATGATGATGATGATGACGACTACAACTCATTATAACGTAAAACAATCCTAAATTAAATTGATAACACAAATTTAATTGAAAAATACAAAATAAAACAAAAACCCACAACCATTTAGTACCGGTTGGTGTTACCAACCGGTACTAAAGGGCTCCCGGCCCCCGGAGCTGGCTCGTGCCACGTGGATCCCCTTTAGCACCGGTTCGTGTTGAACCGGTACTAAAGGGGGGGCCTTTAGTGCCGAAACATTAGTGCCGGTTCCTAAACCGGCACTAAAGGGCCTTACGAACCGGTGCTATTGCCCGGTTATGCACTAGTGCAAGGCCGTCAAGCCGTCCCCGATTGCCACTGTGGTTGCAGGTGCGAAGAGGGCTATGTCCTGTTCGCAGCAAGGCGGCGCAGTGCCCACACACAGGCGGCCGGGGTCTGTTCAAGCAATCCAGAGCCATCTCAGTCTCAGAGCCCGACTGGAACGCTCGAGGTCAAGGATGCCCAAGCCTCCGTGCGTGGTTGGCGTGCAGACCGTCGCCCAGTTTACCTTGCAGCTGGCTCCGGTGATCTCTTCCTCTTGCTTCCACATAAATTTTCTCCTATGCTTCACTAGTGCAGAACCGGGCAATAGCATCGGTTCGTATGGCCCTTTAGTGCCGGTTCCATAACCGACACTAAAGTGTGGTCACTAAAGGCCCCCCCTTTAGTACCGGTTCAGCACGAACCGGTGCTAAAGGGCAACCACGTGGCATGAGCCAGCTCCGAGGGCCGGGAGCCCTGTAGTACCGGTTGGTGTGGTGTACTAAAATGTTTGGGGTTTTTTTGGTTTTATGATTTCTTTTTCATTTAATTTTGTGTTTTCCATTTTAATTCTTTTTCGTTTGCTGGTATTTTACGATACTACACATTGTACACGTTATGCATATATATATATAAATAGAATTTCTAGTAGAACCAATCATATATATATCATCAATGTCTCACAAACCACCATATTAATTCACACATACACACATGTATAGCTATATACAATTTCTCCTACATATGCATGTTACCTTCGGAGCCAGTGGCATTAGCCTAATTGGTGCCTTCGGAGCACGATGACAGAAGTGGTTCATGACCTGGTCGATGGGAGCGGTAGCGGGTAATAGTATTCTCCCTTCGGATTTATGACCTGGTCGAGCAAAAATCCCGCTATTTCCTCTTGAAGTGCTTCTACGCGCTCCATTTCTAGGAGCTTGTCCCGCACCTCTTTGAACTTTTAAGAAGGAGATCAATATGCATGTGTATTAGTTGTGTGACTAGATATCGATAATGGTGTAAAAATTGTGAATAGTGTTCTAACAAGCATACCCATTCCTGTCTTTGAGATCTGCTCCTTCCTCCTATATATACCTACGTACCCCCAAACGATCAGATACGGAGCCAAAAACCTAATTCCACCGCCGCAAACTTCTGTACCCACGAGATCCCATCTTGGGGCCTGTTCCGGAGCTCCGCCGGAGAGGGCCATCATCACGGAGGGCTTCTACATCATCCTAGCCCCTCTGATGAAGTGTGAGTAGTTTACCTCAGACCTTCGGGTCCATAGTTAGTAGCTAGATGGCTTCTTCTCTCTTTTTGGATCCCAATACAATGGTCTCTCCCTCTCTCATGGAGATCTATTCGATGTAATCATCTTTTTGCGGTGTGTTTGTTGAGACCGATGAATTGTGGGTTTATGATCAAGTCTATCTATGAATAATATTTGAATCTTCTCTGAATTCTTTTATGTATGATTGGTTATCTTTGCAAGTCTCTTCGAATTATCAGTTTGGTTTGGCCTACTAGATTGGTTTTTCTTGCAATGGGATAAGTGCTTAGCTTTGGGTTCAATCTTGCGGTGTCCTTTCCCAGTGACAGAAGGGGCAGCAAGGCACGTATTGTATTGTTGCCATCAAGGATAACAAGATGGGGTTTTTATCATATTGCATGAAACTATCCCTCTACATCATGTCATCTTGCTTAAGGCGTTACGCTGATTTTAACTTAATACTCTAGGTGCATGCTGGATAGCGGTCCATGAGTGGAGTAATAGTAGTAGATGCAGGCAGGAGTCGGTCTACTTGTCTCGGACGTGATGCCTATATACATGATCATACCTAGATATTCTCATAACTATGCTCAATTCTGTCAATTGCTCAATAGTAATTTGTTCACCCACCGTAGAATACTTATGCTCTTGAGAGAAGCCACTAGTGAAACCTATGGCCCCCGGGTCTATTCTCATCATATCAATCTCCATCACTTTATTATCGCTTTGCTTTTTTACTTTGCCTTTTACTTTTCACTTTGCATCTCTATACCAAAAATACCAAAAATATTATCTATCATCTCTATCAGATCTCACTCCCGTAGGTGACCGTGAAGGGATTGACAACCCCTAATCGTGTTGGTTGCGTTGAGCTATTGTTTTGTCTAGGTACGAGGGACTCGTGCGTAGCCTCCTACTGGATTGATACCTTGGTTCTCAAAAACTGAGGGAAATACTTATGCTACTTTGCTGCATCATCCTCTCCTCTTTGGGGAAATCCAACGCAGTGCTCAAGAGGTAGCAATGAGCTGAGCATCGAAGCAGCCAACGGCGACGAAAAAGTCATGGCGAACTGGTTTCCCATGGCTCTCAAGGATGGGGCCCGCTCCTGGCTCCTGAACCTGCAGCACGGCTCGATCTCCTCCTGGGACGAGATGCGCGACCGCTTCGTCGCCAAATTCCAGGGCACTCGCGACCGCCCACCGGCCGCGGGCGATCTACGCCGCATCAAGCAACAACCAGGAGAAACCCTCCAGAAGTACATTCAGCACTTCAACAACACCCGCCTCAAGATCCCCCAGGTCACGGACAGAGCCATCATATCTGCGTTCTTAGACGGCGTCCGTGACGTCAAGATGAAGGAAGAGTTGGCTATCCACGAGGAGCTTTGCACATCTCAGGAGCTGTTCAACCTGGCGACCAAGTGCGCAAGAGCTGAGGAGGGGCGCCTCTCTCTCCTTGAGCTGCCAGCTGCAGGAGTGGAGGAGAAGAAGGCCAAGGCCAAGGACGTGTAGCGCAAAGAGGCAGTAGTGCTCGCAGCGGAGCCCAGCACCAAGCGAGGTAGAGATCAGCCTGAGTCTTCCAAGAACGGCCGACCGTTCTGCGCCTTCCACAACCTGAACACCCACAACACCAGCGACTGCCAAGAGCTCAGAGCCATACGGGAAGGACGCTACGGTCGACGCCCCGAGCGCAACGACCGGGGCTACAGCCGTGGAGGAGGACGCGGAGGCGGATGCTGGGACGACCGTGGCCCGCGCCAGGAGTGGCGCGACCGGCCTCGTGAGGACTGCTGGCAGGACCAACCTAGTGAGGGCACCTGGAGGGACCCGCCTCATGAGGATCGCCCCCAGGGCAACCCCCCGTCTTCCCCCGTTGCCACCACCAAGAAGGAACGACGACCACCACCAGGATGAGGGGGCTGGGGGCTTCCAGGAGCCGCGTGTGATCACTTTCATCTTGGGCAGAGCTCTGGCCCCAGCCTCTCAGCGCATCTTCAAACAGTTTGCTCGTGAGGTGAACGCGGTGCTCCCCAAGCTCGAGGCCACGCGCCCGCTCAGGTGGTCCCAATGCGCCATCACCTTCAACTCGGAAGACCAGCTCAAGTGAGCAGCCACTGCTGGCGCACTCCCTATGCTGTGCTCCCTAGTCATCAGCAATGTGCAAGTCACCAAGACTCTCATCGACGGCGGCGCAGGGCTCAACGTCCTATCCATCGACACGTTCGACAACCTCCAAGTGCCCTATGAGCAGCTCCAGCCAACCAAGCCTTTCTCAGGAGTGACTCACGGTTCCACCACACCGATAGGGCAAGTCCGCCTGCCTGTCACCTTCGGGGAGCGCAAGAACTACCGCACCGAGCTCATCGACTACGACGTCGCGCACATCCGCCTGCCGTACAATGCCATCCTCGGGTATCCAGCCCTGGCCAAGTTCATGGCAGTCACTCACCATGGCTACAACGTTCTCAAGATGCCAGGAAGCGGGGGAATCATCACGGTCCCATGTGAAGAGAGGGATACGGTGTGCTCCCTTGAGCGCGCCTTCCAAGCCGCAGCAATCGACAACCCTGGCAGCAGAAGTGAAGGCCCTCCGGAGACCATCCCCAGGAAGAAGCTGCCGCGCCGCGCAGGACCCCAAGAAGATGGCGTCGCGTCGGGAGCCTCGTCAGGATCAGCGCCCGCTCCAAGGGCGCCTCCCTCCATCGCATAGGAAAGCGCGCCCGGCGCCCTCCTCACACAGGACTCGGAGGCTCTCTCATGGAGAGCCTCAGACCTTGCCAACCTCATGAGGGAGGCGCTTGGGCACCACTTGAAAGCGTGCTTCACGGCACCGCTTCCTCAGGAGAGCACAGGGCGAGGAGTGCCCACCACCCAGGAGTTCATCAACAAGACCACCCAGGAACTGCAAGAAGCAAGAGCCATGCGCGGCCACAGCCACACACAAGGCGCAGCTCCCCATCCAGGCGAGGATGTCGGGCTGCGTGTCTGCGTCGATGTCCCACGGCTCAACAGGGCCGCATCTCAGGAATGCTTCTGGCCATCACGTGTGGGCCGCTATGAGGGCCCACCACACAGCTAAGTTCGCATGCCCTTCGGCTTGCTGAGCATGGCGTCGGCCTATCAGCGCAACGTGCGGCAAGTCCTGGCGGCTCGGGAGGCCAGGTTCCACGCCGTTCTGGAGGAGATGGAGACGGTCTTTAGGGAACCTCCTAAGCCCCCAGAGCCTCCCGAGGCTCAGGGTCCCGGTGGCTCATGAGGAGCCATTCCTTCAACGCGTGGCTTCCGCTGCACCAACTCTACTTCGTCTACAGAACCAGGTGACATCTTCCAAGTTCGGTTAAGCTGGGAGCGCCCCTCGGGATGCATTATTCCCAGGCCACACGGGTCCGTCCCTGTGGCATGTATCCCTTTTGCTTAAGTCTTTAGCTTACCTTGCTGGGGCGCCCCTCGGGCTGCATCATCCCCAAGCCGCTCGGGCTAGACCCAGTGGCATGTATCTTCTTGCATTTATACAAGTCGATCTGCTCATCATGCTTAACCTGCCAACGGCTATTGCCTGCTGGATCGTAGCCTCCCCCGGGGCCTTCACATAGGCACGACGCTGGTGCATGGTTTCGTCCCTGCCACGACCGACAAATCTGAGTGGTCGAGCTCTGGCTCGCGGCACGCGCCATGCACGTCACCTCACCACGCCCTCGGTGCCTTCACCTCACCTAGAGCAACCAGCGGCAGGCTAACAGCTGTAATGGCCAACCATGTTTCTTCTTGTGCCTGTTCACAGGGGTCCCAAGGGAAGGATAGTAGACGGCACCCCGAATCTCCTTTTCCCTCGTGCTATTCGCTTGCATGTTAAAAGGGGGGCTCCTGAGCATCGTGACTCAGGAGCTCTTACTGGCTCTCTAGCCCTCACCCCCTGGCCTTGACCACGGCATTGTGACCTGGCATACCAGCGGGGCTGAGCTCGCTCGAGGGCCGGGACCTGAGGACATAGAGCACTAAGGAGAGCATGAGGGGGGGGGGACTCGAATGGACCGACCTGGCTATGACGCACGAATTGGCGCACAGCCCTAGCACGACATCAGGAATCGCCACGAAGTCAGCAAGATAATTTTCACCCTAGGATCGGCTAAATATCTGAGCCTAATGGTCACTTACTCCATGCCGCAGCCCCGTTGCGGCCAAGTATTTTTCCTTTCTTGCCTCACCATGGCTGCTTGAGCGCTAAGGGGGACCTCCTGAGCATCGCGCCTCTGGGGCTCTTACTGGACCTCGGGCCGCACACCTCCTGGCCTTGACCACGGCACGTGACCTGGCATACCAGCGACGACTGTAGCCTGCCTGGGGACCAGGCGGCGGCCCTCGGCGTCGAAAACCTTGAAGGAGAGTGTGGAGGCGCCGTCGTACTCCAAGTGGATCGCGAGGGCTCCCCTCGCACGGCAGACCCACGCGACCTCGCCCCAGCCACGAGTCATGAAGATCTTGCCGGTGGGGACTGCTTCGATCTCTGCTCCGGTCGCCGGAGCACTGCAGTCAGCATGCTGCAGCTAGAGCTCGAGCAGCCCCCTCAGCGGCATCACGTCGGAGAAGAACCATGGGAAGCGGATCCAGGAGCTTGGTGGCATCGGCGCCCACAGCACCAACTCGCGCGAGGAGTCAACGCGTGGACCCCAGGGGCAACGGCACGCGGCGCCGTGGTGCGGCGACCCCAGGCGCGGCGTGGGCGGCGCTGCTCGTCGCTCCTACCTCCCGAGCCCTCAGCTCGGGCATCCAAGGGTAGCGGGTACCCCAGTGGAGGCCGCTCGCACCAAGGCCTCGTCACCACTTGCATCGCCGCGTCGTCACGGTGGTGGATTGACCTCTTCTTCGGCAGAAGTGGCCCCAGATCATCACGGGGAGCTTTCCCTTTTTCTTTGGCAGAAAACCTTCTGATGGGCGCCATTTGTCAGTGCTGCAAGCAATGGAGCGGAGAAGCGAGCAAGCGAGGAAGAGATGGGCAACAGGGGCTCCGCAGGTAATGAAGGTTTTCCTTGCATGTAGCATGACTTGTCAAGTCGTGCAGTTGCCGAGGCAGCGTGGGGAAGCGGAGACGCCCACGTCCAATCAACCGCCACACATCGACCGAGGGCGCAGGCTTCTGGGGCCCGTGGTGCTCCGAACATTACCCTTGGCTTCGCCGCAAAGCCAATCCCGAGCGCACCTTGGGCCCGGGGGCTACTGTCGGCGTTCTAGGAACGGGGGTCCCCAGACTTGCCTGCCTGCGGCCCACAACATGGCTAAGCAGCAGGCCGTACGGCCCATCTTCGTCAAAAAGGCACCCAAGACCATCGCGAGGTTCCAAGCCTCGCGAGGCGGACGATGCAAGACCTCCTCTAGAGTGGCCTAGCTAGGCAGGCTCACAAGGAGCGGAGATATCAAGGCGGGGCAAACCTCACGAGGCTCTCGTGACGTGAGCCATGACGAACGGTGCCAGGCGGGCGCCGGTGCGCGCAGCATCCTTATTTCCTCTTTGGTGCTAAGGAGGCAAGCATAGGCGAAGAGTACCGACGCATCAAGCAAAGGTTGCCATATTGGTGCAATGAGACCAAGACCAGGAGCATGGCAAGGCGGAGGTCATCGTGGAGCTCAAGACGGCGTCACCCCAGAGCTTTTCGCAGGCAAAGACCGCTTTTGTCAGGATAGCTTGTACTAGCTGTCCCCCTTCAAATTGGCCCGCCGTTGTTGGCTCCGTTCCCGCTCGATATTTGGGAAGAGGACCAGGGCCTCTATAAATAGGACAAGCCACCACAGTAGAGGCAGGTAGAACTAATATCAAACCCACACACCACAAGTTCATACGCACAAGAACGCCTCAACCTCAGGAGGATGTTCTTCCCTTGTACTGTTCATCATCAGCCCAAGAGGCAATCCACCACCACCACACTGGAGTAGGGTATTGCACCACAACGGTGGCCTGAACCAGTATAAACCTCGTGTCTTTTTGTGTTGCAAGTTCGTCGAGTTCGTACGCAAGATCTTAGCAAGCTAGAGCGTAGATCGGTAGGAGGGAAAGACTTCGCGCACACCCAAGTGTTCAAACCTTAAAGGTTTGCCGGAACCCCACATTCGACTTCCTCATGTCCGTATTTTATTTTATCGACACCTCTACCTCTAAACATGTGGACATATTTATCATTATCGACTTCCTCTTGAGGACAAGCGAGGTCTAAGCTTGGCGGAGTTGATACGTCCATTTTGCATCATGGTTTTATATCGATATTTATTGCATTATGGGCTGTTATTACACATTATGTCACAATACTTATGCCTATTCTCTCTTATTTTACAGGGTTTACATAAGGAGGGAAAATGCTGGCAGCTGGAATTCTGGGTTGGAAAAGGAGCAAATATTAGAGACCTATTCTGCACAACTCCAAAAGTCCTGAAACTCCATGAAAGTTATTTTTGGAAATAATAAAAAATACTGAGCGGAATAAATACGTCAGGGGGGCCACCACCTGCCCACGAGGGTGGGGGGCGCGCCCCCTGCCTCGTGGGCCCCCTGTTGGCTCTCCGGTGGCCATCTTCTGCTATATGAAGTCTTTCGTCGAGAAAAAAAATCATAAGCAACCTTTCGGGATGAGACTCCGCCGCCACGAGGCGGAACCTTGGCAGAACCAATCTAGGGCTCTGGCAGAGCTGTTCTGCCGGGGGCACTTCCCTCTGGGAGGGGGAAATCATCGCCATCGTCATCACCAACGCTCCTCTCATTGGGAGAGGGCAATGTCCATCAACATCTTCACCAGCACCATCTCCTCTCAAAACCCTAGTTCATCTCTTGTATCCAATTCTTGTCTCCAAGTCCGGGATTGGTACTAGTAGGTTGCTAGTAGTGTTGATTACTCCTTGTAGTTGATGCTAGTTGGTTTATTTGGTGGAAGATCATATGTTCAGATCCTTTATGCATATTAATACCCCTCTGATTATGAACATGAATATGCTTTGTGAGTAGTTACGTTTGTTCCTGAGGACATGGGAGAAGTCTTGCTATTAGTAGTCATGTGAATTTGGTATTCGTTCGATATTTTGATGAGATGTATGTTGTCTATCCTCTAGTGGTGTTATGTGAACGTCGAATACATAACACTTCACCATTATTTGGGCCTAGAGGAGGGCATTGGGAAGTAATAAGTAGATGATAGGTTGCTAGAGTGACAGAAGCTTAAACCCTAGTTTATGCGTTGCTTCATAAGGGGCTGATTTGGATCCATATGTCTCATGCTATGGTTAGGTTTACCTTAATACTTTTGTTGTAGTTGCGGATGCTTGCAATAGAGGTTAATCACAAGTGGGATGCTTGTTCAAGTAAGAACATTACCCAAGCACCGATCCACCCACATATCAAATTATCAAAGTACCGAACGCGAATCATATGAACGTGATGAAAACTAGCTTGACGATAATTCCCATGTGTCCTCGGGAGCGCTTTTCTCTATATAAGAGTTTGTCCAGGCTTGTCCTTTGCTATAAAAAGGATTGGGCCACCTTGCTGCACTTTATTTACTTTTGTTACTTGTTGCTCGTTACAAATTATCCTATCACAAAACTATCTGTTACCTACTATTTCAGTGCTTGCAGAGAATACCTTGCTGAAAACCGCTTATCATTTCCTTCTGCTCCTTGTTGGGTTCGACACTCTTACTTATCGAAAGGACTACCATAGATCCCCTATACTTGTGGGTCATCAACAAGGTGCAGGTCGACTGCAACCTTCTCCTTCGGAGCTGCGCCGCAAGTACAACGTGCGTTCCATCCCTATCCGCAAGGACGACGAGGTGTAGGTCGACTACAACCTTCTCCTTCGGAGCTGCGTCGCAAGTACAACGTGCGCTCCATCCTTATCCGCAAGGACGACGAGGCGCATGTCGACTGGAATCTTCTCCTTCGGAGCTGCGCCACGAGTACATTGTGCGCTCCATCCTTATCCGCAAGGACGATGAGGTGCAGGTCGACTGGAGTCTCCACCTCAGAGCTGCATCTCATGATTATTCCATGTGGAGAACAAATTCCTCTCGAAGGCAAATGCAAGCATATTCAGAGATAAATCAAGTTCAGATAAATCCTAAAGTTCAAGACCATAGATCATAGTACTCGGGCATCCAACCCGAAGGATTTCAACGATTACAAAATCACTCGGCATTCCGAGGCAAATTTAAGGCAGGGCATAAGAGTTTCTTCACTCCGCAGGAGGAGGGCTGGCAGGCTCGACGAATTTGTCCAGGTCGATTCCGTCAGCAATCCGAGTGGTGGCAGCAATGAAGGTCTCCATGAAGGACTGGAAGTCGTGCCTCTTGGTGTTAGCAACCTTGATCGTTGTCAGCTTCTCTTCCCGCACTTCCCGGCAGTGGACACGAACCAGAGATAGAGCCACATCAGCGCCGCACCGGGCAGAGGACTTCTTCCATTCCTGAATTCGACTGGGAACTTCATTGAGCCGGGCCATTACAGACTCAAGGTCTTTCTGGAGCATTGCCATGGGCCAGAGAGTTGTGTCAATCCGCGACATTGCGACTTTCAATCGGGCGAGATAATCAACAACACCAGCGATGCAAGATTCCAGTCGGAGCACGTTCATGGCAGCTTCATCCTTCACTGGAGAGTTGATGGGGTCCAAGCTTGGTTCAATTCGACCAGTCTCTTCCTCGAAGTCCTGTCAAAACTCCGCATGCACAATTCAAGGGTCAGTTAGTGGTTATATGTTGAGTCGACAGGAACAAACCAGTCGGATCAAAGAAAGTACCTTCAAGCATGAGGAAGAACTTCTTAGCAAGGCTTCCCAGATAACTCTCCAGATCGTTCCTCTTACGAGCAATGCTTTCCATCTTCTCGTTCAAATTGTCCTTGTCCTTCTTCAGGCGAGTTGCTTCCTTATTGGCTTCATCCAGAGCAGCTTTTAGCTTGGCGTTTTCTTCCTCCAATTTTCCGACTGAAGCCAACTTCTGTTCAGCTAGAGCGGTTTTCTCATCAGTTTTTTTCTGTGCGGCCGCCAGATCTTGATCCTTTTTTGCCAGAGCTTGGTTTAGTTTCTCTAAAAGAAATAATGCTTGATTCAGAAAAAGCAGAATGAAATCCGGTCCAGGGATAAATCAGTCGACAAGTCTTTCTTACCAGCAGCGTCATCCTTAGCTTTCTGCAGATCTTCCTTGGCCAGCTCTAGATCGAGGTTGAGTTGAATCTGTTGCTTCTCCAGGTTAGCAAAACGAGCTCCAAGATCACAAGATTTCTGCAACCAAAGAACAAGTCAGGCGACAGGTGAAAAGATTGGTTATTTCGGAGAGAAAAAAGGTTAAACTCATTAAATTCTAAGACTACTGCCGAATCAAACATCCAACAGTAGTCTCGGGGACTACACCCAGTGGGTGCACTTGGCGTGCCCCCACTGGTTCAGTTTCCACTCGACACGATCTGTCTAAGTTGAGTGTAAAGAAACGAAAAGAAGGTTGCTCTCAGACCATGGTTGACTGCCCGCACTCGACCACGGTATCGGGGACTACACCCAGTGGGTGCACTTGGCATGCCCCCACTGGTTCAGGTTCCACTCGTCATGGTCCGTCCAGGCCGAGTGAAGAAATTCCAATGCTCAGACCATAGTCGACTGCCCGCAACCAATTATGGTCTCGGGGACTACACCTTGTGGGTGCACTCAGCGTGTCCCCACTAGTAAAAAGATTCAATCGACAACAACATAGTCAGCTCAAAGTGCGAGTTTGTTCAGTGACAAATCTAAACACCCAGTGGGTGTATAGATGCAAGGCGCAGACAGATGCAAAGATTCTTTGAAAGAAAGTTTTCAGGTACCATATCCTAACAGAACAAGCCAGAAGAGTCAGTCGACGGTCTGCTAAACTGGACGTTGCTCTGGAGAGCGGACTGGCATCATAAGCAGCTTGGCTAGCTTCCTGCACCATCTTCATCTTCTCCATCATAATGCCCGCCTGGCATATAGCCTCTTTTGCAGCACCCACCTGGTCCTCTGGGACGTGATGTGCAGCAAAAATGGATGGTGGGTCGGCGGGAGTCTGTGCGGCTGAGGCTGAAGGCTGAGCACTCGATAGCGCTATGGCGAAGGAGACAGAAGTACGATTGCCATCACCTGCATCCTGAGTTACTGGTTCCGCCACCGGCGTCGATTGAGGCTGTCACACCCTGATTTTCATGCCACAAAACTTAAGCTAATAAATCATGATAAAATGTGGTTGGACAAAAACTTTTGAGTGTTTTGTCTTCACTTTGATTGAATGTTTGACTAATGTTTGCAAGTGCTCTAAAAATCAAAAAATCCTCCAACTCCTATACTTCATCTCCTTGCTCCAAACTCTTGAACCAATGATCATGCCATGTGTATAGGACATAAAAATAATTTCTTGAAAAAAAAATTTGGCCAAAAAGTATTTTCTAAAATTAGTTTTCCAAAAACCCTTGAATTGAGATTTGCACTGCAAGTACCTGATTTGAGGTGTGAAAAATCTTTCAAATGGTATATTTGAAACCTATTAGATATAGGATTCCCAGAAACCACAAAAATATAATTTTAAAAGTTATTTTCCTATTTTATTTAAAAGCTTTTTCTTAAGGCCAGAAATGGTCTTTAATAGGGAAAGATTATTTTACTGTTTCAAAAATATTTGGCAAAAATCAGGGAAACTTAGGGGGCATATATTTCCCATATAAAAGAGTTTCAACACATGGTCATGTTCAAAATATTGGTCAAATCCCTCAAGAACCCTTTCTGGATATTTCAAGCTTTTGAAATATTTACAAAGGAAATATTTCCCAAAAATTCCAAGAAAATTATATCATGTCACATATGACATGTTTGATGATATTGCCAAGCCTCATGTTATGGAGAATAGTATAACCCCACGAAATCCCCTCAAAACCATTTCTGCCCATTTCAAGGATTTAAAATATTTCTACAGGAAATATTTTCATAAAAATCCAGGAAAATTCTAGCAAGTCACATATGCATAATGTGATGATCTTGCAAAGTTTCATATCAATCAAAACAAGTTTGGTTCACAAAAGTGCCCCAAAACCCTTTTTGTCCAGAACCAAATTTGAACAACTCTACATTACCAAGTGTGTCCTTTTGATCTGAATTTTTGTGGACATGTTAAAATCCTCAAATTATGACACTACACCATGTGGTGCATCAAGGAGAATAGATTTGCATGACTAAATCTTGGTAAAGCCATTTCTGCCGATTTCTAGGGTTTACCAAAGTTACATTGGCTACTTTGCCGAAATGAGCTCAAACTTGGTGGAACACCCTACTTCTATGTGCCATTTCATCCTGTTAATTCTCATGGCAAGTGGAATTAATTTACTTGCCCAAACCATCAACAAACACCTTCTGCCATTTTTCCAAAATCATCATTTTGACCTCTTCCACTAATCTCCTTGAGACCAACTTTTTACCATAGCTCCTCCTAGTCCTCTCCTACCTCCAGTAACTCTTCCCTGGCCTCAGCTCAATGATTGAAGGGAGAAACATCCCCTTTTAGCCTTCTGGACAACAGCATTCTTCTCCTTTCTCACCTCCCTCCTCACTCCAGTGGCCACCTAGGCCATCCAATGCCCCTCCCCCATTCTTTACTCCCTCCTAGAGCTACCAGACATTAGTGGCCGCGCCCACAAGGCATATAAAATGCCATGGCATGCCATTTGCACGCTCTAGAGCGCGCTACAGTGTGCTCTAGCACTGTAGCCGCCCCCTTCCAACCGCCTCCGGCCACCTCGGGCCTCCCCCTCGTGTCCCCCGAGGTCGCCTCGACGTCCAGTACACGCAAGGATGTCGGGCCCCTCCTCCCTTGCCCTCTTTCTCCCTCCGCAGAGCTCGCCGAGCGCTCCCTAGGCCGCGCCCACGGTGCACCGCAGCCCCGACCATATAAGGCTACCCCGATCACTACTCTAGCCTCTCCCCGCTCTCCCTCTCTCCCTTACACCTCCCTGACAGCCTCCCTCTCCCTCTCGCGCCCTCTTCCCACCTCCATGACCGGAGTACTGCCGTCGTGCCCTCGGGCGTAGCCGAGCCATCGTTTCTTTCCCGCTCCTACTGACCCATCCCGAGGACTCCCACGACCCCAAGAAGCCTCTCCCGCACACTAGGACCTCATCCCCATGCCTGCCTCGCTGTGCCCATCCTCGCCGTCATCGGTCTCCGCCATGGCCGACGCTCCGCCCAAGTCTGGCACTCCCCGCGTCTAGCGCAACCACCTCTAGGCGCGGCGTGGAACGGGGCATCCGCCCAGACCACCGGCCTGGCCCCGAGCGCAGCGGAGCGGCCGAGATCGTCGCCGGCGCGCTCGCCGTCTGTCCCCTGCCTCTGCCCATCGGGAGGAAGGAGGAGGCGGGAGAGAGAGAGAGTTGGTGCGGGACCCGCAGGTCAGCGACGTCGGCAGAGGGCCCCGCCCGTTTAAGTGGAGACAGCTTCCGCCTTTGCCGTCTCCCTCGTGCGAAGGCGTATACCAGCAAACCCGCCTTCGACGCGGCCCCCTGCGCGCGTGCAGCCGAGCCGCTGGGCCGGCCCAGTAGCGCCCTACTGCGAAGCCTCGCCCAGTGCGCACTGCTACCGCCCAGATCCGGCCCATGTAGGTAAATCCTTTGTCTTTTTCTTTTTCAGTAAACTTCAAAAATCCATAAAGAATTCAAAGGATATCCAAATTGGATGATTCAAATTTCTAGTAACTCCATAAATCATTCCCTATCACATGGTGCTACTTGAACATTTTTACAGAAATATTTCTTTCACAAATAATTAGCAAATCCTAATTTTCCATTTCTTTGATAAACTTTAGAAAATCACAGAGAGCCCATTTTTGATCCAAATTCCATGATTCAAAATCCTAGATGTCTATAAGTTCAAAATTTAGTGTTTGAACATTTTTACTAATACTTTCCGTATCACCTCAAATAATGGTCTATTTCTTCATATATAGCCAACTTTGCAAATTCATAGGAAATCCATTTGAACTCCAAATCCAGTGAAACCAATTCCTAGATGCTTCTAAAATCATCTTTTGTTAAATGGGTGCCTTTTCTCATTTTTCAAAAATATGTTTTTGTACACTTCTTGCAATTCCATAAACCCCTTGATTCCATCATATCGAAATGTTTAGAAATATCTGCTGACCCAATTCCAATGAAACCACTCTGGTTATTTTTCATATAACCAGAGATGTCCTAGAAAAGCCAAATTAATATTTTAGAGCACTTTCATTTCCTGCCTTGTTGTGTTGCTTATTATGGTTGCTTTCGACGATAGTTGACGAAGTAGACGAAATGCTTGGAGTTGGACCAGAGATATTTGAAGACCTCGAAGACCTTGTTAAAACAGGCAAGCAGCCCTTTGACCATGATGAACCATTTTACATCATGATTGCATTTTCGTTGCTTCACTGAGTGCATGATATACCTTGAATGGCAACCTTGCTAGGCTTGCCTCCGTTGCATACTCCATTGATACTTGCATTGTTCATGACTCTATCCTTGCTTAGAGTTGTGTTGGTGGGTTGTAGAAATATGCTATAGTAGATGGCTACGCAAAGTGGGTCAGGGTTATGCATGGAAAGAAACAAGTGTGGTTTGACATACTTGCAAACAACCCAGTGGGTGCCACTAATGCCCTTGGGAGATGATGATGAACTAGGTCACTACTTGGTGGAGAAGTAGTGTACCGAGGCTTGATGAAAGTGTTGTTTACAGAGACGGATTAGATTTAAGATTTGTCGACCGTCCCAACCAAACATGCGCGACCACTCTACCCTTATATGGGAAAGGGCATTATTGATTACCTAGGCCGATACTAGCTTGGAGCCCGCATTACTAGTGACGGGAGAGTTGTTGGTGCGCTCTCTCGGGACGGGGTCGTGCCAGGTAGGGCGGCCATGACTGTTTTTACAGGGCACCAGATACACCATTGTGTCCCCTCTCGGATGTTACGATCTCGAGTCAGTCTCGTATGATGTACATCGTGAGCATACGGAACAACGAGTGGACTCCTTGTTAGTGTCGTCTAAGGAAATATAGTGATCGGGTGCTTAGCCCGGGTACTTGAGGTATCGTGGGTCGTGGATGACACGGAAGTTCCCCGGATCTTGTGGCTAAAGTGTGCAACCTCTGCAGAGTGTAAAACTATTCGAATAGCCGTGTCCACGGTCAAGGACAGTTGGGTGGTGCTGCTTAGACTACGTCCATATGTTTCTGACAAACAACACGGTTTGGTAAATCTGTTGACGTGATTCGTGAGGAAGTCACGATGAGCTTGAGTATGAGTTGTTCACAACTCTATCCCGATGTTGGTGTCTGTAACCTCCCGATACTTGCTGCAGACGCATTCATATCCTTGATAAATGTTGATCATACTTGCATGAGAAAAACTAGCTTTCCGCAAAAATGCCAATTTAGCAGTAGTGCCTTGCATAATTATTCTGTTATCACCCTTGGGTTGCTTGCGAGTACATTCAAAGTACTCATTGGCTTGCCACTGGTTATTTTATTGGCCAGGCATGAAAGACAAGACATATTGAAGAATTATTTGGTGACGATCGTGCGAGCTAGGCCGCTTTCCCAGTCAGAATGCCTGTAGGGTTAAGGCAGATGGCATGGGTCCAAGTTGTTATTGAAGATTTCCGCTGCGATGATACACTCAAGACTTGACCATAATGGTCCTACTTGTGTAAAACGGTATGTATGGATGTAAGACTCTTGTTATTCAGCTTCTGTGTGTTCAGTGAGCATTGATCTCTGAGATCACTGTACACGTGCATTCGGTGATCTCGACTTATGAGTCGGGGTCCCCACAGAGGCGTCTTGCCAGCGGACGTCTTCCTGTTTCTCCTCACCAAGGGCCTCTGTGGCTCGTCCTCGTCGTCGTCGGGGAGGTCAATGACGTTGAGAGGAGCTGTAAAAGATCAGTCGTCAAAAGATCATCTTTGATTGGTTATATCGCAGTTCAAACGACAAAGCAAAGACAAGATCGCAAAGATTATACCTGGGCGGGAGGTGACCGCATCTTCCATGTTCTCATCCTCATTTTTGTAAGCAGAGGTCCCAGAGGTAGCGGCACTGCTAGTTTCAAGGTTCGATTGGTCAAACCAAGGAAAAACAAACAACACAGAATTTCGGGTAAAACTAAAGACAAGACACTTACGCAGAGGCGACAGGATGTCGATTTTGATTCTGGGCAGCGCCTTTCGGGTCTTCTGCGGTACAACCTTGGATTGTTTCGGGGCCTTTTCAGTCAGCGATGGGGAAGATGTCCGAGGACGCTTCGACGACTGCCCAGTCAGAACGGTTACCTTGTCGCGGGCGCTTGCGGGATCGTGAGTGAGCTTGGATCGCCTTTCCCTGCGGGGAGGTGAGTCGACCTCCTCTTCATCACTCGGATCGTCGCTCTCCTCGTCACCTTCACTGTCAGAATGCCACTCGCCGCTTTCACCTCTGCTCGCCACTCCCTCTGGGTCCTGCTCCTGCTCCCTGTTGGGCATCGAGTACATCTCAGTCAGGGCCTAGAGGACAACAGCAAGACAAAGTCAGTCGATTGACTATAAATCGTTGCATGATAAATCAAGATAACACTCGGCAAGTCAGAGTTGGACCATGTCTGCTTCGTAAGATTGGTCGAGCGGAGGAATTCTCCTGGCTCCCCCAGGGTTATCTTTGTTGCCAGTGATGCTCCTCAGCCACCCCACCAACGTAGCTTCGTCGACTTCCTCTGGATGGATCCGAGTGGTGTCATCAGTGCCCGAATACATCCACATCGGATGATCATGAGCTTGAAGCGGTTGAATGCGTCGCCTGAGGAAGACCTCCAGCAGATCCATACCAGTTACCCCATCACGGACAAGTTGGACTACCCGATTGACCAGCGCCTTCACTTGTGCCTTCTCCTCCGGGATCACCTTCAAGGCGGAGGGCTTCCCCACTCGGGCCATGGGAAAAGGTGGAAGTCCAGTCAACTGACCTGGAGTCGGCTGGTCTTTGCAGTAGAACCAGGTCGACTGCCACCCTCGGACCGACTCGGGAAGGATCATGGCTGGGAAGGAACTTTTACCCCTCATCTGAATCCCAAGACCCCCACACATCTGGATTACTTTAGTCTTCTCGTCACTCGGATTGGCTTTTTTGACCGACTGGGAGCGACACATGAAAATGTGCTTGAAGAGGCCCCAGTGGGGTCGGCAACCCAAGAAATTTTCGCACAGAGACACGAAAGCGGCAAGATACACGATGGTGTTTGGGGTAAAATGGTGGAGTTGCGCCCCAAAGAAGTTCAAGAAGCCTCGAAAGAAAGGATGGGGAGGCAAGGAGAACCCGTGGTCAATGTGAGTAGCGAGGAGAACGCACTCACCCTCCTATGGCTGCGGCTCGGTCACGTTCCCCAGGAGTCGCCCCGATCCGTGGGGGATCAGTCCCCCTCGACCAAGTCGTCGATGTCGTCCTGACGGATCACCGAGCGAATCCAGTCGCGCTGTATCCAGCGCGGTGGCAGGCCGGACCTCGAGGAAGATCCGCCCCGGCTGGATTTCTTCCCCTTCGCCTTCGCCCAGTACCACCGTCTTCTCCTTCCCCATCGCGGCGAGCAGATCTCGAATGGGGCGGTAGCGCTGGCGCAGGAGCGGATGCAGCGGAGAAAACTGAGAGGAAAGGAGAAGAATGAAGACGCACTGTTCAAAAACCCTGACCCAGCGCCTTATATGGAGTCGCTTCCGAGTGACTGACCTGTAGACCCGGGCGATCTTATCAAATCCCGCAACAGTCACGCGCGTGATACGTGGCGAAAAAGGTGGCGCAGAAATCAAGGCATCCCTGCCTTATCTATCCCGATTACTGCGGCCTCCTCCGCCCCGCGCGCTTCGCAAAATTTGAATACCGCAAGATCCGCGGGCAGCAGAACAGCTTATCAGATGGAAGACCTTCTCCGTATTAGCGCTTGAAGTTCTTTCAGCTAAAGTTCACTCGACAAAAACCAAGAATGGACCAAGGCAACTGAAAAAGAAGTTGTCGCCACCATGATTGATTCATCGGTCCGGAAAAAACACGCCTGAAGCGCGAAAAGCAGGTCGACAGTGTTTTCAACTCCTTTCCCACTCAAACCCTGATCCATTCGGGGGCTAATGATGAGGCTATGTACCTAGGGTAGGGTCATAGGCCTATCCAAGATACCCTCCCCAAGGACATCACCCTAAAACCAGAAGCATTCGAAGAAGAGTCATCATCCACTCGACCATGAAGCGTTCCACTCGAAAGACTTGAAGTCACTCGACCATAGAGACTCTCACTCGACCGCCAGAAGATCTAAAGCCACTCCGTACTGCAATGGACGGACATTACGTCTTGGCTTTAATGGTCAATATGTCTCTTTATTACTAGCGTTACCAGTAACGTCCCCCTCTTGATGTACCTTAAATCCCTTGTAACATGGGCTGGCTGGGGTCCTGGCGCAGTCTATATAAGCCACCCCCTCCACATACACAAGGGTTCGCACCCCCTCTAACTCACACGCATATAATTTAGTCGATTGCCTCTGGGCACCGAGACGTAGGGCTGTTACTTCCTTCGACAAGGTCCTAAACTCGTAAAACTCTTGCGTACAACTTCTCCATAGCTGGGATCTTGCCTCTACATACCTTTCCCCTATTCTACTGTCAGATGTAGAACCACGACACCGACCAAGGGTTGAACTTGGGGGTGACGGGCTCTACGGCGCATACGTCTCGGAGTGTGTGTTTGCTCCTCTTCTTCATCATGTGAATCATGTTCACTGTTTTGACCTCTGGTGGGAACTTTTTCTATCCCCTAGTGTTTTGCTGGCGAGGCTCATCCTCGACTTCACTTGCTATCTCCCTCCCCTTGTGTTCGGCGTTTAGCTTACCAGCCTGCTTGAAAACCCAGCATTCTCTATTGGTGTGATTCGCAGGTTTGTCAGATGTGCCATGAATCTGACATAATCTGTCTAGAATCTTGTTTAGGCTAGACGGTCCATCTCTGCTGCTTTTAAATGGCTTCTTCCATTGACCGGGTCGAGAGCCCCTGAATCCGGCGTTTACCGCCGTGTTGTCTGGCTGTCTTCATTGTTTCGACGCTTACTTTTATTGTGTCATGGTTTTCTATTACCGTCCCTGACTTCGGATGTGCCTGGTGAGGAAGTCCTGGATTAGGGGGTCCGCGGACAGCCGGACTATATTGTTTGGCCGGACAGTTGGACTATGAAGATACAAGATTGAAGACTTCGTCTCCTGTCCGGATGGGACTCTCCTTGGCATGGAAGGCAAGCTTGGCAATACGGATCTATAGATCTCCTCCCTTGTAACCAACTCTGTGTAACCCTAACCCCCTCCGGTGTCTATATAAACCGGAGGGTTTAGTCTGTAGGACAACAACAATCATAATCATAGGCTAGCTTCTAGGGTTTAGCCTCTACGATCTCATGGTAGATCAACTCTTGTAATACTCATATCATCAAGATCAATCAAGCAGGAAGTAGGGTATTACCTCCATTGAGAGGGCCCGAACCTGGGTAAACATTGTGTCCCCCGCCTCCTGTTACCATCCGCCTTAGACGCACAGTTTGGGACCCCCTACCCGAGATCTGCCGGTTTTGACACCGACATTGGTGCTTTCATTGAGAGTTCCACTGTGTCGTCACCATAAGGCTTGATGGCTCGTTCGATCATCGACAACGATGTGAACCAGGGTAAGGTTTTTCTCCCCAGACAGATCTTCGTATTCGCGGCTTCGTACTGCGGGCCAACTCGCTTGGCCATCTAGAGCAGATCGAAAGCTACGCCCCTGGCCGTCAGGTCAGGTTTGGAAGCTTAAACTATACTACCGACATCCGCGGAGACTTGATCTTTGACGGATTCGAGCCCATGTCAGGTGCGTCGCACAGTCACGACGAGCACGACTTAGGTCTGCCGTCGGACGGTGTTCGGGAGATCACACCTATGGCTACTCCGGCCCTAGATCTGGAGCCAATTGCACCGTCCGAGGACGGGTGGATGGACCCCGCCTCGGAGGCCACACACTCAGTGGCGATAGAACCGAATACTGACTTCACCTCCTATGAGACCTGTGTCGCCGGATCCTTGGTTTTGTCCCCGGCCACAGGCTCTGAACCGCCTGCGTCCATGCCTATCGAATCTGATTGGGCACCGATCATGGAGTTTACCTCCGCGGATATCTTTCAGCACTCGCCCTTTGGCGATGTGCTAAATTCATTAAGGTCTCTATCCTTGTCAGGAGGCCCTTGGCCGAACTATGTCCGGCTCGAGCGGGAAGCGGATGACGAAGAAATTTGTTTCCCACCCACCACCCACTTAGTAGCCATTGTCGATTACTTAACCAACATGCTCGATTTCAACCTGAATACATCGATGGTATGGACGACGATGCAGGAGAGGAATAGGAACCACCGCCCACAGGGCGCTGGACAGCCACCTCAGCACATGATATATATATGGTGGATACACCCACAGAAAACAATGACGAGGAATGGAAGGATGCAGTGAAGGATATTTCCCTCAAGAAGCAACCAAAGCGACGGCGTAGGCGCCGCTCCAAATCCCGCCTCAGCAAAAACAGCGATAACAGCGCAAGAAAAATAATACCCCAGTCGACTCCGAACAAAACGACGACCACATGGATCCAGCGATGGAGCAGGATGAACCAGCGGACAGCGAACATAGTACAGAGCCGCTGTCCGATCACGGTAACGCCGAGGATAAAACTAATCAACCTGTCTCCGGAGAGGAGAACAGTCCGGACGACGATGCACACATCATCCTGGAAAGGTACTTGGAGCAAGAGAACCTCCAAAAAAGGCTTATTGCCACCGCGAGGAGTCTGAAGAAACAGAAGCAAAGGCTTAGGGCCGCGCAAACTACACTCATCAGTAGATGGAATAAAGTACTTGACACTGAAGAAAAGTACGGTGGCAGTCGCCACACAAAGAGCTATCCAAAGCGCAAGCTACTGCCTGAATTCAATGACGAGGCTCAAGAGCCCATACAGCCGAAAAATAAAACGGCCAATCAGCCGGATCGACCACCCTGCGGCTGTGACAGGGCGGCTAACGATGCCGCACATAAGTCAGCACACGATTTACGTGAGGACTTACACCAAAAAGCCGGTATGACCAGGTCCATCTACGGATCTAGGAAGCGCGCTCCGGCACAGAATCATGGCCGGCCAAATGGCCATACTGACCGAATAACAGCTCGGAATGAAAACGAACACTACAACCATCAGAATGCCATGACACATCCAAATACAGGGGTACTGCGCACCCCCTATGCTTCACTGATGAGGTGTTGGATCATGAATTTCCAAAAGGATTCAAACCCATGAACATAGAGGCATACGACGGAACGACAGACCCTGGGGTCTGGATTGAGGGCTTTATCCATCATATCCACATGGCTCGAGGAGATGACCTCCATGCCATCAAATACTTGCCCCTCAAGTTAAAAGGACCAGCTTGGCATTGGTTGAAGAGCCTCCCCGAAAACTCAATTGGAAGTTGGGAAGAGCTTGTGGATGCTTTCAGGGCCAATTTTCAGGGGACCTATGTCCGACCTCCGGATGCAGACGATTTAAGTCGTATAATTCAACAGCCCGGAGAGTCAGCCCGAAAGCTTTGGAACATATTCCTCACCAAGAAGAATCAAATTGTCGACTGCCCGGACACCGAAGCCTTAGCGGCTTTCAAACACAATGTCCAGGACGAATGGCTTGCCAGACACCTCGGCCCTAACAAGCCTTATGACCCGCTTTTGCACGGGCGAAGATAGTTGGCTGGCCCGTAGTGGCACCGGCGACCTAGGCACATCCGAAGTCAGGGATGGCAATGGAAAACCACGGCGCAATAAAAGCAAGCGTCGAAACAATGAAGACAGCCTAGACAACACGGCGGTAAACGCCGGATTCAGGGGCTCTGTGACGCCCTCGATTCAACCGTACACTAATCATACACGCAAATGTATACGATCAAAATCAAGGACTCATGGGAAGATATCACAACAAAACTCTAGACACAAATTAAAATAATACAAGATTTATATTACAAGCCAGGGGTCTTGAGGGCTTGAATACATAAGCTCAAATACACAAGAGTCAGCGGAAGCAACAATATCTGAGTACAGACATGAGTTAGACAAGTTTGCCTTAAGAAGGCTAGCACAAAAGCAACATCGATCGAAAAGGCAAGGCCTCCTGCCTGGGAGCCTCCTAACTACTCCTGGTCGTCGGCGGTCTCCATGTAGTAGTAGGCATCGGCGGTGACAGCTGGCTCCTGGGCTCCGACATCTGGTTGCATCAACCGGAAAGAAGAAGAAAGGGGGAAAGGGGGAGCAAAGCAACCGTGCGTACTCATCCAAAGTACTCGCAAGCAAGGATCTACACTACATATGCAACATTATCAAAGGAAGGCTGTATATGTGGACTAGGCTGCAGAAATGCTAGAATAGAGAGAAGGCCTAGTCCTATCGAAGACTAGCATCTTCTAGAAATCACCATCTTGCAGCAACATGAGGGAGTAGAGTAGCATAAAGTAAAGTAGTAGAAGAGTTATCAACCTCGTCCGGAGATCCTTTCTCGACTCCCCGCGAGAAAGCAATCCCAGAGCCATACTATCCAAGTGTCATCACAATCCAATTCTCATCACCATCCAGTTCTCATCACAAGTATCCAGTTCTAGTTGTATCGATCGGGATACAACTCCAAGTGTCTGTTACCGTAGGACAAGCTATCGATAGATGTTTTCTTCCCTACAGGGGTGCACCAAATTACCCACCACGCTCGATTAACTCCGGCCGGACACACTTTCCTGGGTCATGCCCGGCCTCGGCCAAACAATACGCCGCAACCCGACCTAGGCTTAATAAAGAGGCCATCACGCCGGACTAAACCTATGCTCCCAAGGGTCATGGGCCATCTCCCCGGGAACTCCTGCACGTTGCGTGGGCGGCCGGTGAGCAGACCTAGCTACCTCCTTCAACAAGGTAGGCGCTTACGCAGTCCAACCCGGCGCGCGCCGCTCAGTCGCTGATGTCTATTAAGCTTTGGCTGATGTATACGATGCAGAACGCCCATACTATGCCCACGTCATGGTTAGTGCTATCAGGCCAGAGGCCCCTCGGATCAAATATCCAAATCTTAGTGGATTAGGAACGCGCGGTAACAAGCAGAGACTCAGGAAAGATGTGACCCCGTTGCCCCGTCTCGAGGACTTGCGGCAAGGGCTAGGAATGCCCAGCCACGCCTCGTAATTATCTCGCGGGCACCCTCTAGGTCAACCCGTCTCCACATCACTCGCAATTAAGCTCGCGCGGGCACCCCTCAGGGCCGACCCGTCTTTAGTAACATGGTTCAGTGTAAATTCATAGTAACCATAGTAACCATGTGTCCAAACATCAAGGGGAAAACCCGAGGAATCACCCCCGATGAATTCAACTAGATGTAATCATCAAGGTGAACGTAAGAGGAATCACCCCCGAGGTTCACACTTGAGGGGTTGCACGACAGAGTCGTATCGGAAGTGGTTAAGGAGGAAATCACCCTCGATGACCACGACCGAATGACTACACTACAGGGTTAACATCAGAAGTGCTGAAGAGGTCTCACCCTCGGTACTCGATAATAACCCAGTAGTGTCGAACAACTAAGGGGAAAGTGATGTGCGATGCCGGGGCCTGGTCTTCGATCCCGTTGATCGGGTCTTCGGTGATGAAGCAGGGGCAAAAAGGACAAGGTGGGGGTCACTAACCAACCTATACTAAGCAGTTTAGGATAAGCAGGTAGGTAACAATGAGCAGGCTACAAAAGCAGGTTATGCATCAGAATAGGAGCAAACAATAACAGTAGCAAAATCTAATGCAAGAATGAGAGAATGGAATGGGCGATATCGGGATGGTCAAAGGGGGGGGCTTGCCTGGTTGCTCAGACAAGGAGGGTCGTCGGTGACGTAGTCGAACATAGTGGCATCGGCAGCCGTCTCGGGGTCTACCGGAAAGAAGTAACGGAGAGGGAACACAATAAATAATAGATCAATCAAAGCATCATAATGCATAACATGGTAAAACGCGGTGCTAGGAGCGATCTAACGCGGTGCTAGGTGATATAGACGAAGAGGGAAAACATCCGGGAATGTTTTCCCGGTTCTGGACGTCTGTCAGACAAATGAACCGGAGGGGAAAGGTTCGATGTTCAGCATGCTAGGGGCAAGTGACAGATGAACGGACTGCATATTCGGATTCGTCTCGTCGTTCTGAGCAACTTTCATGTAGAAATCATTTTCATCCGAGTTACGATTTATTTACTATGAATTTTTAAAGATTTTAGCATTTTTCTGAAGTTCCTAGATTTATTATTAAATAGAATTAAAAACAAAATATACATTTTATACTCAGCACGGGCTAGCCACAGCCAATGACATGTGGGGCCAGGGGCTTTGTTGACCCAGTCAATTAGTCCAGTCATAGTTGACTAGTCAACTGTTGACTGGTTAAACCTGGGTAGTGGGGCCTAGGTGTTATTCTCACAGATTTAGTATTTTCCTTTTAAAGAGATAACTAGAAGTGGGTCCACCTGTCATTGACAGGGGGTACTTAAATTAGTTTAAAATCTAATCTAAGTTAATGGCCTTGGGCCCACGGGTTAGTAGTAGTGGGGGGTTAGTTTAGGGGGTGGTTTAGCCCCGTAGTTAAACTGGGCCGACCCCCGTGGACAGAGGCCAAGCCAGCGGCGGCCTCGCTGGGACGCCCGCGCCGGAGGGGCCTCGACGAGGGGCGACGAGCGGCGCCGGCAGCATAGCACGGCGGGTAGGGGCGAGCGGGGAATAGGGCGCGGCGAGCAGCGCCGCGTGCGGAGGCGTCCGGAAGCGGGCGCGGCGGGGGCGAAGCCACGTGTGGCGGGCGCGGGCCGCGGCTATAGGGAGGCTGGAGCGCGGGTGGCTGCGGCGGTTGGGCGGAGGCGGGGCTCCGGCAGGCGGCACCAGCGGCCGGTGGCGGGCGCTGCGGCGAGCACGGCTGGGCGGAGCCGGCGAGCAGCATGGCAGGGCCAGGGGCAGCTACAGGGGTGTGTAGGCGAGCACGTGTGGTGACGGCGGCAGCAGCAACCGCAGCTGTAGCAGAGGGGCGGACGGGCACGTGGGTGGCGGGCGAGGCGCAAGCAGCACTAAGAGGCGGCAGCAAGATCAGTAACGCGGCGGCTCGAGCAGCAGCGCTGCGGCATAAGCGTGCAGGAGCGGCAGCGGACGCGGCGGAGCAGTAGAGCTACGACCAGAATACGGCGACTATTGCGACGCGATACGGCTCAAATTCGAGGTGATTCTAGAGGGGAACAGTGAGGTTTCTCACAGTGAACGTGTTGTGGGTCGAGGTAGCCGGAGAGGGACGAGGCCGAGCGAATCGACAGGAATTTGTGGCGGTGCCCGAGGTCGAAGAAGTGACGATGGCGACGGCTTGGCGAAGCTCCTGCTCGTGTGGGTTGGCGTGGATGTCGAGGATGTCGATGCACATCTCCTGGACCAACACAGATGACGCGCGATGGCCGGTGGCCATGGTAGTCTGCGATGGCATGCGCTGGCTCCGGTCGATGGAGCTTCAGATCGAGAAAAGAGGAAAGGAGGGGAGGGACAGAGAGCTAGGGTTCGAGGGGGGGTCGCGGAGATGCTCTTATCCACTGGGGATACGACGGGGAGGCGCGGGATGGCCGCCCCGTGGCTATCCGGCCATGGACGACGCTCCTGCGTCCACGGGGTGCGTGGTGAACAGTGTGAGGGGATGATCGGGGATGGGCTGGGCCTGGTATAGTGTACGTTCTGGGCTTGATGAACAGAGGGGTTCTCTCTATTTTTCATTTTTATTTTATCTTTCTCGATTTCTTTTATTCTTTTCTGCCTTGGATTAATTTGGGCTACCAAATGACTTTTGTTATAGGTGCAACTTTGCACATAATTACTAGGTATGATTTTTATGCAGCATACAAGGTCTCAACTCAGTTGGAAAACTTTCACCATTTATTTAAATTGTAAAGGATAAATTAAATACTACTGGTCCAAGTTTAAATAGGTCAACGACATTTTAGATACTCAAATAATGTTGGCTCTTATAAGATAATTAGTTTGTGAATATTTCAACCCAACGAACATTTTTGTTTGAAAAATTGAAGAGATGATAAATTGACTTGCATTTTAAATTTGAATTTGACTTGAGTTTTAATTAAGTGGTAAATGGCTTAGCAAAAGGATGATGGCATGGCATCACTAGGGTTAGGTTACTGTAGCATAACACAGGGGGTGTTACAAATCTCCTCCACTACAAGAAATCTCGTCCCAAGATTTAAGTGGGGAAGTAAAGAGTAACTTCGAGAGAACTGACCCTTATAGGGTTAATTATCTGGTGAACAATTCAAGGAATGAGGCAGACGTATCTCTCGAGTTGAAACTTAATAAAACATCGAGAGCAAGTACGAAGGTACATAGGAAGTTTCAAGCGAATGGACAAACGATTATACATGAATAGAGTGTGAGAAAGGGGTTTAGAGCATCGGAAATAGATCATCTCTCAGAAGGTGGCTCGTGACATGATACGAAGCCAAATGCAAGAATATTTCGGAATCAAAGATATACATGAGAGTCGGGTTTCGATCGTGTGGAACTATGGGTTATGGGCCCACCATGTGGGTCAAAAGCAGGAAGGCGCTAACATTTTGCATGGTCATGATAGCAAGGCAGGTCAGAGGATAGCCTGCCAATTATGTTGGCAACAACGTTGGTACCAAGGGCAAGGGACGAAGAGAACCATTTTCTTGCTCGCAAGGCGAGGCGGACCAATCGGCAAAGTTCTCGTCCATCAGTGGTTACCGAAATGTCATCAATAACAGTAACAGGGTCTTACTGACTCTGTTGTACACTGAGGTGATTACATAAGCAGGGAAATATTAGTGCTTATATCATATAGATCACAAGAAAGATTAACAAAACAATGGAAAGGAAAAATGTGATTATCAGATTAAACACAAGTATTTGGAGTATATCCTTCACAAGAACAAGCAGAGCAGGATATACAAGAAAGGGCAGCAAGTAGATAACCACTTTGGTAAAGGGGGCGAGGAAATTCATGACGTTACCCATACAACAGTGTTTGGATAGGTGATCAAGAAACATTTAGCATTGCGCCTCCAATGTTCTTAATGATGTTCGAAGTACCACAGCCATGCTTCGGGATAGCATTGACATGGTCATCAGGTAAAGATTAGACCTTGGGAACACAAAGGATCCATCAGGAATTTCTAGAACATCTCATGCAAATTTTTTTCAGGAACAAGATGAGGATGTGGCCGATGGGTTAAGCAGAAATCCATCGACATGTCAAAAAGATGTGTTGCCATAATTTTATATGAACAAGTTTTTGTTGGGGGGTGGGGAAGGCAAGAATGTTGTCGATGATAACCCAAATCATCGAAGGTCAAGGATGGTATTTCTCATCACGAATTCGATTGATATGTTGGAAGAGCTCAGAATGTTGACGATGATCATGACACATTTGTCCAGAGATTTCATGAAGAGGTAATCAATCATTGATAACATCAAGTCAAAGAAATTATGAAGCGAAAGGTTATTGGAACCACGGGTATGACACAAACTCGAAATCAAGGTTGCTATTCAAGGCGAAATGATATGACAAGGAAGATCGACATAGGCTTAGCTCATCGTCAAAAATTCTGTTCCGAGAAGAAGGACCAGGTAGCACAGTTAAAATTTAGCACGATAATGATATAGCCGATCAGGCTAGGAATGACTTGAAGGATTATTAAACTCGTAAGTAATGAAAATTACTTAGAGTTATAGAATCGGAGTGCGGAATTTATTCAACCGATCCACTTATCGGTGTCCTCCAGTGATTAATAACTCAGATCCAGGGGGAAATCTGAAATCGGTGAGAAGCAATATTAGATGAAGACTCATAGGAAGCAACACAGTTCTTTGATATTCTCGAGGTACCGGAGGGTGATACTCGAAGGAAGATCAAAATAGAGGTTGCGGAGATGCATTGATCTGCAGAAGACAAGTGCTTTAACTTGTCTGAGAAATGGAATTAAAGGGGGAACAATCATGGTCAGAACCACGGTTGCAAAGGACCAAACATAGATACCGTATGAACTTATAATAAGGGGATTATTATATCACAAGAATCTTCCATGATAAGATCCACATTAGGTCCATGGGCATGAACACAAAGTTCAAGGTTGACTCCCACTTCTCCAATGCATAACCTTTCATTCACTTCTCGCGTTCAATGAAGTTGTAGTGTTGAAATGTTATCTGGCTAAGCACTAGAAGAGTATGACTCGTGAAAACTCTCGGGTTCACATGGATTAAGGAAGGCATAGGTTCAACCCATAGGGGCATCTTGGGAACATATACCACAAACTCCACGAGTAAAATAACACAAGCTCGAAGGCAGAGCATGGTTGAGAAGGCAGAGGATAGAATTTACCAAAGGCTTTATGTATTTGAGGAAAGGCTCCAAGAGGTTATTGAATATGAAGGACGTTGTCAGATAAAATCCATAAAGGATCTGGTGGTCCACATAGGATCTGATGTGAGTATCGGTACTCAACCAGAAGAAGAAAGAATGCAAAGGCTTGGGATTATAGAAACATCTGAATAATTTGATGCTTAAATGAACAGAAATCATGATTTCAAAAATAGAAGATCAGAAGCAGATGCTCTGATCAAAAGATAAGTAAGTTGAATAGCCCTAGGGATACAATTTGACGGCAATTTGATTGGTCGAGAAACAACTCTTGGTCAAATGACGTCCAAGACGGAAGGATGAATTCTATGATCAGACTTAGGATTGTGAGCATCCGCAACATATTGAATCAACAGACTCAAATGATAATGGCAAAGGATGCCAATAAGATTACTATACTTATGGGATTTAACCATAATGCAAGCAAGCAAGAATTTCAAGAGCAATAAGCTGCTAAGGATTTTTGGAAGATCAAATAGGATTTCGAAGATTTTTTGTGAAACACTCAAACAACTGGGGATGAAGAATCTTCAGTAATTGAGAGGAATTATTTGTAGGGGTATTCATGTGGCAAAGAACTTCAAGGCAATTGCAGAACGGGTTCTCGGGACAACGGAGAGTATTTCGTGGCATCTTTTAGAAACAAGAGCATCTAGGGACAAAGGTATGAACGTCAACTGTATGTACTTATCCATAAGGATATATCGGTGGCACGAAATTGCAAAGGCGGTGGGTACAAGGCTCTCGGGAAAACAGCAAAGAGTATCTGCAGAATCTTCTGGCGAAGCAAGCGATCATCGATAATGTCAGGGCTCTCCGGGAGGAAGTGGTTACGAGAGCCTAATGTCAGAGTTAGTAAAATGTTTAACCCGAATAGACGAGAGATCAGAGTCCCAGAGTATAGATGAGGAGTAAAAGATCCTAATACCACCCAATGGCGACGTGTGCCCGTAAGACACACATCCAATGTTAGTAAAATTTTTGGACTACTAGACTCAACTTCGGCCAAGGAGTTGGAAAGGGGGCTACCTACAGGCAGTCGGCTCTGATACCAACTTGTGACGCCCTCGATTCAATCGTACACTAATCATACACGCAAATGTGTACAATCAAGATCAAGGACTCACGGGAATATATCACAACACAACTCTAGACACAAATTAAAATAATACAAGATTTATATTACAAGCCAGGGGCCTCGAGGGCTCGAATACATAAGCTCGAATACACAAGAGTCAGCGGAAGCAACAATATCTGAGTATAGACATGAGTTAGACAAGTTTGCCTTAAGAAGGCTAGCACAAAAGCAACATCAATCGAAAAGGCAAGGCCTCCTGCCTAGGAGCCTCCTAACTACTCCAGGTCGTCGGCGGTCTCCACGTAGTAGTAGGCATCAGCGGTGACAGCTGGATCCTGGGCTCCGACATCTGTTTGCATCAACCAGAAAGAAGAAGAAAGGGGGAAAAGGGGGAGCAAAGCAACCGTGAGTACTCATCCAAAGTACTCGCAAGCAAGGATCTACACTACATATGCAACATTATCAAAGGAAGGCTGTATATGTGGACTGGGCTGCAGAAAATGCCAGAATAGAGAGAAGGCCTAGTCCTATCGAAGACTAGCATCTTCTAGAAATCTGTCAGGACCCCGATCCTAAGTCACACCGATCTAGCATGTAACACATCATAACACTTTGCGGCCTCACTCATGGTATTCCCACGGGTGCCACCTTACCTGGCCCGGGACCGTTTGCGCCTTTTGGCTCACGTATATGATAGTGTCGCTAGCATCCATATGACAAAGAACCTGGGCCGACATGGCTAGTCGTGAACCCAAAGCGGCACTAACCCATGGTGACAGGCATACATGAATCAACTTCGTGCATGTCGGTCAACAGCGTGTGAATCCGGGCTGTAGCACTGGGCTAACAGGACTCCGGTAACCCGGGTTGTAGTAGGCTAGGCAGGACTCCAGATGTCACCGCGTGACATTTCCTCGAAGGGACAGACACAGGAATGAAGTGAAACACATGCCAGCCAGTCAAGTGTCCTGAGCAGTAGTGCTGGGCTAGCAGGACTCCGGTGAACCAGGCTGTAGCGGACTACTATGGCTCATGGAAGCACTAGACTACATTTCCCCATAAGAGAGGCTGCCAAGGATAAACAACTAGATTGTCGGATCCCACACATACCAAGCATTTCAATCATACACACAATATGCTCGATATGTGTAAATACAACATGGCATCACAACATAACTCTACGACTCCAGTATTTATTAATTCATTAGGCTCCGAGGAGCGAGATATTACAAACATGGGTCTCATGACCCAACATTCAGAGCATACAAGTCAAAGCACATGCGGAAGCTCAACATGTCTGACTACAGACATCTACAAATGAAAAAGGCTGAGAAGCCTGACTATCTACCAGATCCTGCCGAGGGCACAAGATCGTAGTTGAGGTATCAAGCTAAACTTCAAAGTCCACACGGAACTACTAGCGAGACTGACGTCTCTCTCCAAAACATAAAATAGGCAAACGTGAGTACAAATGTACCCAGCAAGACTTACATCAGAACTAGCTACATATGCATCAGTATCAAAAGGGGGTGGTGGAGTTTAACTGCAACAAGCCAGCTTTGACTCGGTGGCTATCCTGAACTACGACTGCAAGTAACCCTTTTGAGGTGGTGCACACGAGTCCACATATTCACCATATCAATACACCACTATGGATCCGCTCCCGTCTCCCTACGAGAACGCCATCCATAGCACTCACGCTTATCTTGCGCATTTTAGAGTATCCACTTCCACTTGTCTACGAACTGTTATAGGCAACCCAGAAGTCCATTACCGCGGACACGGCTATTCGAATAGATGATGTTAACCCTACAGGGGTGTACTTCTTCACACACGCTCTCACCACTTATCGCCGTTTACACGACATGTACTCGGCAACCTTCAAGAGGAAGCCCAGCGAGGGTGTCGGCCACGGCCTACCTAAACACTCAAGTCTCTAGTCCAGGTTTATCGCCTATTCAGGTTCCATCCGCAGGGAGTCCGGCCAAGGTTTCCACATACGGCCCCGAACGATGTGTACAGGGTTCCGAGACACCAAACGGGCGCCCGGCATGCCCGGCCACGTGCCTACCGCAACACAGCCCACCCCTCAGGTCAGCGCTGTGCACGGCCCCCAGCATACTACAAACACCAGAAACTACTTGCAACTCCTTGACAGAGGACAAGGGTGATTAAGAAGCCGAGAGAGTCAATTAAGGATCCCAATGTGTGGTAGTAACTGTTTCATGGATCACAAACACAGAACTCAGTTCTTGAGGACGGCTTCAATGAGACAACCCACCATGTACTCCTACATGACCTGACTCAACTCTAAGTAGTAGCAGGCATGACAAACAAGCATGAATGAGTAGGCACATCAGGGCTCAAACAACTCCTACTCATGCTAGTGGGTTTCATCTATTTACTGTGGCAATGACAGGTCATGCAAAGGATAAAGGGGTTCAGCTACCGCAGTGAGTAACAGATGAATCGTTGTTGTCCTAATGCAGTAAAAGAGAGCAAGGGCGAGAGAGTGGGATTGTATCGGAATGAACAAGGGGGTTTTGCTTGCCTGGCACTTCTGAAGATAATATAACTCTTCATCGGTGTCATCAAACTCATCGTCGAAACACGTCTACTGAGAGGGAACAACCACCGGCAAACACAAAGAACCAACATTCACTACAATGCACAATCAAATGAATGACATGTCATGTTAAGGAACTGAATTGACCTAATGCAGCAGTAAGCAAAGTTAATTGAAGTGGAATTCAAACAAGGTTAAACTCCAACTCCAAATGCTAGTTCATAAATTGCCCTAATCATGATTCATCCTATTCAGTGAGGTTAACTTGTTCAATCATGCATGAAAGTGCCATAAACAGATTCTTCATATTTTTCTGATCAATTTTCATATATAATTTGTTTGATTTGGAGTTACCGTTGAATTACTATGAATTTTTGAAGTTTGCAACATTTTCTGGAATTTCCTATATAAGAATAAATCCAAAAAATGAGTTACCGCGTCAGCATGACGTCACTGTGATGTGAGCGGTCAACGGGCGCGGTCCAGGTCAATCCTGACAGTGGGTCCCGCGTGTCAGTGTAATTCGTTTAACTAAAATATTAATTAGTACTAATCCTAATTAGTCAGCAGGGCTGGGCCCTACCTGTCATTGACCCAGGGGTCAAACTGGGCCCACCCGTGGTCAAACGGGGTCAGCGGGGTCAACTCGCCGGCGTTTAGCCGCCGGCGAGACCAAACGCGGCGGTGCAGGTGCGGGTTTCACCCACAGGGCACCATTTGGCGCGTGGAGCACAGCTATGGGATGCGGACGCTCATCCGCATCCAACCGTGGTGGTGGCACGGCCGGGGAGTGGCCGGAGAAACGCCGGCGAGCACTTCCGCGGCGGCCGGAGTTCGGGCGTCGAACGAGTCGACGGTGCAGGGCATGGCAGGAGCCACGGTTAGGCGTGTTGGACTCGTGGGGGTGCGGTGAGCTCAGCGGTAAGCTTGGGCGCATGCTTGCACGGCCGTAGCCACGGTGGCGACATGGCCGGCGGTGAGGAGCAATCGGCTCCGATGGCCACGGTGGCTAGAAGGCGCGGGCGAGCACGGGGAGAGAGGGGAAAGAGGCACACGGCGATTCCAGTAGAGGCAACGGCGAGGCCGGGGACGAGCTGAAGCTCGCGAATCCCCGAAGATTTCGCCGGTGGCCAGAGGATGAAGACGATGTCGGGGACGACGCTGCAGGGCTTCCGGCGGGGCGCGGCTCGGTGGGGAGGAAGAGGGGGTCGATGCGCAGCTTCGGAGCACTTCGGCGAGGCGAGGCAGTGGCTGTGGCCGCGGCGAACGGCGTCGGTGGCGACGGCTGCGCTCGGGCATGAGAGGGAGAGAGAAAAGAGGAGGGGGAAGAGCTCGAGAGGGCGAGAGGGGGATCCAGACGGCTCCAGGTGTCGCGTGGCAACTCCAGGCGTCGAGGGGGAAGCGGCAGAAGCAGGAGGTGGCACGGGCGCGTGCCGGCGTGCGGCGAACACACGCCTCACGTCCTTCTGGCGCGAGGTGGAGGACGACTGGCAGATGGGCCTGGTGGGATGCTACAGTGCCAGGCCGGCCAGGTGGGCTGCACAGTAGGTAGGTCCAGGTAACTCTTTCGCTCTTATATTTGTTTCTGTTTTCTATTTTCTGCAACTGTTTGGCTTTATTAAAAATGCTAAAGCACTTTGTAAAATGCTGCAATAATTTGTGGACACTCTATGGATTATTCCAGTGGTCCACATTTAATTTTAGCATATTTGAGCATTTAAATTATTTATAGCGTTTAAATGCCCAAATTCAAATACTTTAAAATTTAACTCAAAAATCCAGGAATGACCTATAAATATGTTCACCATTTTTGGCAAAGGTTTTCACCTTTATCAGAAGTCATTAATATTTCCAAAGGGCATTCTGGGTCATTGAGAATATATTTTATTTGGACCTAGTTTGATTTGATCTGGTGCTAGGGTTTGGATCAATCCCCATTTCAAGCTTCATGAAATTTAAACATGATGCATAGATGCAATGCCACAAGTTACAAGCAAACTCTAGGGCTGTGACAACTCACCCCCACTACACAAGAATCTCGTCCCGAGATTCAAGACGTGAGTTAAGAAGATAGAGGGAGCACGAGCTAACACGGTCTTCACGATCCAAGTTGCACTTCGTAGGAACGTTGTCACGATCACCATATTTGTCTCGATGTCTTGATCTGAGAACTCCATCCAACATGATAACGGGAAGAAAAGAAACTCTCGAAGAGTCGATCTTCTTGAAGATCGAGCAACCGACGATCAACTCACAGAACGAGACATAGCGACATCTGTCGAGATGAGACACGATACACACAACAAGAATGATGGAAATGAGCATATGAAAAGGTTTAACTAAGTAGCGGAATTCCCACACCTAGGAGGGTGGTGAACGGTGTCAACGTAGCGAGGAGTTGGGTTGCCATGATACCACAACGAGACACCTTAAGAAAGGTGACTCGCAGCAATATTCCCTTAAGTGGCAAAAAGAATTACTTTTGATCCAGAGATCATTGAAGCTCTTCATACTAGCTTAAGGCAGTTTACAAATGATCGTTTGAAATAGCTCGAGGAAATGGCATAAAAGGACTAGGATGGATGATGTGGACTACCTTGTTGAAGACAACGCAAGAGATGATTTTGCTTGCGCGTGCTCTCAAGAACTTGAGCATTTCCATATTCATCAAGGTTCTACCAACATCCGTGTCGAGGATCCTAGCAACACATCTTACTACCTTGACGAATAGTGATGGACAATGCAGATGCATAGAAAGACACCCCTTTCTCAGATTTCACCTTAGCGAGGCCAAGGGAACGAAATCTGGATGATCGACCAAGAGACATTTAGCACCCCGCTTCTAATGTTCTCCTTGATGTGCTAGCGCAACCCATTTATAGATATAGCTTGATAACTAGAACATCAAGTAAAAGGTCGGACTTCGGAAGCTCAAGAATCCATAAGGAATAACTACGGATGCAGATCCTGCGAGATCCTTATGGGGAAGTGACCAACTTCTTCAACCAAGATATTACAATAATAGGCCTTCCATCTAGGTGGGTTGGCAATGACATCCACGTTACCGGGTTACTGAGAGACCAATATTATAACTCTTGGGACACGTTCCAACCATCATATCTGCCTGAGATTCAGATCTGGTTGGTGTCAGGATATTCCAGATTCATCAAATCTAGAAAGAAAAGTGAAAGTTTTGCAACACAAATCGACGAGATGACGTTGCCAGATTCTCGGGGGATGAACTACGATAGCAAGCTCCAAAACATGAGCTGGTTCTGCTACACACCTGTGAACACACTGTCCTAGACAAGCATGACCACGTGGCGGTCTTATAATAAAACACTACCGAGTTCAGGTGGGGAACCATCATCGACGATAACGAAGTCCTAACATAAGTCATGATTCTTAAGAAGGAAATTATTCTCCTTGAACAAATCAATCAGTGGCTTGAGGTGTAAGGAATTACACATGGAGTGGAGGTAGCGAGCCTATCAAACCATCGAATACTTCGCACATGCATGACTGACTTGGGATGGTTCTGAAGGAAGCAAAAAACAGGCTTTCTCAAATTCACGGCGGCAACTTTCATCAAATGCACGTGAATTAGGGGAAGTCACTCCTTTCATCCAAACGTATACCTCATGAGCGGAGCATGAAGGCAATGCTTAAAAAGTTTCCAATACTAGTGTAATGTTCAACATGAATCATGGGGGGGACAAAATGCTGCTGATGGGCTCAACAACAACTCATCGGAATTTCCATATCACTGGACTTCCACCATCATGTGAACACGGTGATAGCATTGGTCAGACCAAAAGATGTAATGGTGTATGCTCGAGGGATCATCCACGAGTAAGACAACATTACGAACATCGTTGGTTCTGATTTGACTTGACGATAGCCCATACTCAAGTCAAAGTTTTAACAAGGCAATAGATCCAACAACTGATCATGAGGACCAATCAATGGAGATATCATCTTCCTTCAACACACACACACACACACAAAAAGATATCCCTTAACATGAACTAAGTCAGACAAGCTTTTATCTTCCAGCTCTCCAAGTTGTTGTTTAGCTTAACCAACCAGCTCAGGGATATCCAACACGGATTCTTGGAGAAGGGGTGGTTTACAAGGAAACCAACTTGATCACGAACTCAACACAGCGGTCGGGTGACAACCAGGTAATACTTCTGAGAAGATCTTCGGAAAATCATGAACCACCGATATGTTACTAAGGTCGAGAGCAATCTTGCTTTTCAGAGCAAGACGATATGATCAAATAAGCAAGGGATTGAATAATCCCAACTCATTGATCGAAGAGTGCACCAGAAATAAGGACTAGGTAGCACGGCCAATCTTAGGATGATGATTTAATAACCAACACGCTAAGAATGAGAATATTGTCCATTACTACCAAGCAACGAGTTGCTCGGAGCATTGATTTCACATATCACAATTCACTTGTCGGCATTCCGGTTACAACAACACGAGGGCCGAGGAATGAATGATGATGGTGAGAGTATCACTGCATCAAGAATTCATAAGAGGAGGTGCAATTCTCATGACATTCCTGACATAAAGTGGGTAATACTTCAGGGTAGAACAGAACAAAATCTTGATTGCATTTGATCTGCAGAATACAACTACTTTGACCCAATCCTAGAAATGGATGAGGTACTGGAGTTTGTTTCTCCTAGTCATTCCGAAATTGAATGGCTTGACGGACCACGAGAATAATAAGCATCGATAGCACGAATGCACAACTACTCCTGGCTATCAATTGATAGTCGAAGGTCAGAAAACAACTAAGGAGGGACAACTCAAGGAACATATAACTTTCTGAGTTGTGGATGCATAGGTTAGCATGTCGAACGAGTTCAACATATTTCTTCCGGATAACCCATGTAGAAAGGAAGAACTGGCAGAGTCACAATATGAATGGAGTACTCCTCAAGAACACCCTGGTTGTGATCTTTTGATTCAAACGAATTTTTGCCAAGGATGGTTCATGGTATTTGGAAGAAGGAAATACCACGGACCTCGAGGGCTATCGCAAAGGTTACTAATATTCTAAAGGTACGAGCAACACTATCAACACGAAGTAGGGTGAATCACGGGTTCGAAAACCCAGGAGTAGAATACCTACTACTAATGGCATCACGGGATGCTTTCGAGAATGGTGGCCAGAATCATCACACTGGGAACACAAAACATGGTAGATTGCTAGATGATCCTGACACCTAGGGTCATAATAATAACTCCAAGATATATGTCGAGGCAATAGAGTACCTCAACTCACCGATTAGTGTGCTTAATCTGGCCCAAAGGACATCGGGATGGGAAGAAGGGATTTGCAAATGCATCAAACTAACTAGAAACCTGGGATGACTCGGACAGCATAACGGCTGTAAAATGCTCAAAAAGAATTGAGACATCATGCAAAATGATGGCATAACCACTCAACATCACAATATCAAGGTCCTGGTTCAACTGACAACATACTAAAAGTAGTAGAAACTGAACTGAGGCTTGAATTCAACAATCCTATAAGTCTCTACCATAGTAACTCGTCATCCTGATAGATAGATGAGAAGGCCTAGTTCTTAATCCCCGTAGGAGAGAAGAGGTTGACTCAGATCAGAAGGCCATGAGGTATAAGGAGTAAAAAGAGCCTTACGTTCCCTTCCATAATCAATTCCCTTTATAACTAAAGCATTTCTAGACACGACTTCGACCAGTTTGGCTTGGTAATCCTACAGGCAGTCAGGCTCTGATACCAACGCTGTCAGGACCCCGATCCTATGTCACACCGATCTAGCATGTAACACATCATATCACTTTGCGGCCTCACGCACTGTATTCTCACGGGTGCCACCTTACCTGGCCCGGGACCGTTTGCGCCTTTTGGCTCACGTATATGATAGTGTCGCTAGCATCCATATGACAAAGAACCTGGGCCGACATGGCTAGTCGTGAACCCAAAGCGGCACTAACCCATGGGGACAGGCATACATGAATCAACTTCGAGCATGTCGGTCAACAGCGTGTGAATCCGGGCTGTAGCACTGGGCTAACAGGACTCCGGTAACCCGGGCTGTAACAGGCTAGGCAGGACTCCAGATGTCACCGCGTGACATTTCCCCGAAGGGACAGACACATGAACGAAGTGAAACACATGCCGGCCAGTCAAGTGTCCTGAGCAGTAGTGCTGGGCTAGCAGGACTCCGGTGAATCGGGCTGTAGCGGACTACTATGGCTCATGGAAGCACTAGACTGCATTTCCCCATAAGAGAGGCTGTCAAGGATAAACAACTAGATTGTCGGATCCCACACATACCAAGCATTTCAATCATACACACAATATGCTCAATATGTGTAAATACAACATGGCATCACAACATAACTCTACGACTCCAGTATTTATTAATTCATTAGGCTCCGAGGAGCGAGATATTACAAACATGGGTCTCATGACCCAACATTCAGAGCATACAAGTCAAAGCACATGCGGAAGCTCAACATGTCTGAGTACAGACATCTACAAATGAAAAAGGCTGAGAAGCCTGACTATCTACCAGATCCTGTCGAGGGCACAAGATCGTAGCTAAGGTATCAAGCTGAACGTCAAAGTCCACACGGAACTACTAGCGAGACTAACGTCTCTCTGCAAAACATAAAATAGGCAAACGTGAGTACAAATGTACCCAACAAGACTTACATCAGAACTAGCTACATATGCATCAGTATCGAAAGGGGGTGGTGGAGTTTAACTGCAGCAAGCCAGCTTTGACTCGGTGGCTATCCTGAACTACGACTGCAAGTAACCCTTTTGAGGTGGCGCACACGAGTCCACATATTCACCATATCAATACACCACTATGGATCCCCTCCCGTCTCCCTACGAGAACGCCATCCATAGCACTCATGCTTATCTTGCGCATTTTAGAGTATCCACTTCCACTTGTCTACGAACTGTTATAGGCAACCCAGAAGTCCATTACCGCGGACACGGCTATTCGAATAGATGATGTTAACCCTGCATGGTGTACTTCTTCACACATGCTCTCACCACTTATCGCCGTTTACACGACATGTACTCGGCAACCTTCAAGCGGAAGCCCAGCGAGGGGTCGGCCACGGCCTACCTAAACACTCAAGTCTCTAGTCCAGGTTTATCGCCTATTCAGGTTCCATCCGCAGGGAGTCCGACCGAGGTTTCCACATACGGCCCCGAACGATGTGTACAGGGTTCCGAGACACCAAACGGGCGCCCGGCATGCCCGGCCACGTGCCTACCGCAACACAGCCCACCCCTCAGGTCAGCGCTGCGCACGGCCCCCAGCATACTACAAACACCATAAACTACTTGCAACTCCTAGACAGAGTACAAGGGTGATTAAGAAGCCGAGAGACTCAATTAAGGATCCTAATGTGTGGTAGTAACTGTTTCATGGATCACAAACACAGAACTCAGTTCCTGAGGACGGCTTCAATGAGACAACCCACCATGTACTCCTACATGGCCTCTCACCGCTACCTTTACCAAATCATGTTCACACGCTTAGCTCACACACAATAGGACATGTTTACACACCTCCAATTCATCCCCGATGAATCAGACCTGACTCAACTCTAAGCAGTAGCAGGCATGACAAACAAGCATGAATGAGTAGGCACATTAGGGCTCAAACAACTCCTACTCATGCTAGTGGGTTTCATCTATTTACTGTGGCAATGACAGGTCATGCAAAGGATAAAGGGGTTCAGCTACCGCAGCGAGTAACAGATGAATCGTTGTTGTCCTAATGCAGTAAAAGAGAGCAGGGGCAAGAGAGTGGGATTGTATCGGAATGAACAAGGGGGTTTGCTTGCCTGGCACTTCTGAAGATAATATAACTCTTCATCGGTGTCATTGAACTCATCGTCAAAACACGTCTACTGAGAGGGAACAACCACCGGCAAACACAAAGAACCAACATTCACTGCAATGCACAATCAAATGAATGAGATGTCATGTTAAAGAACTAAATTAACCTAATGCAGCAGTAAGCCAAGTTAATTGAAGTGGAATTCAAACAAGGTTAAACTCCAACTCCAAATGCTAGTTCATAAATTGCCCTAATCATGATTCATCCTATTCAGTGAGGTTAACTTGTTCAATCATGCATGAAAGTGCCATAAACAGATTCTTCATATTTTTCTGATCAATTTTCATATATAATTTGTTTGATTTGGAGTTACGGTTAAATTACTATGAATTTTTGAAGTTTGCAACATTTTCTGGAATTTCCTATATAAGAATAAATCCAGAAAATGAGTTACTGCGCCAGCATGACGTCACTGTGATGTCAGCGGTCAACGGGCGCAGTCCAGGTCAATCCTGACAGTGGGTCCCACGTGTCAGTGTAATAAGTTTAACTAAAATATTAATTAGTGTAAGTGCATCTAGTGCCACACCTAGTTGGTTTTGGAGTATTGACGACAAATTTGGTTGAGGGACTAATGTGTTTGTGAGAATTGCAGGATAACACAGGTAGTGTCCATCATTGATTCGGTTTACCTACCGGAGATGACCCCTAAAAATGTATGAAGACATTGACGACAATGGTGGTACATGAAGATATTCATATTGAAGACTATGACATGAGAAGACATTTTGTGAAGACTATGGAGCGCGAAGACTTAGTTGTTTCGTTGTTTCCTTTTCTTCTTTGTTGAGTCATAGGAACCACCGTACTATTAGGTGGGTTCCAAGTGAACACAGTCAGAGTGACTGAAGTGATGCTCAACCCAAATCCTATGTCTTCGAGCGAAGACAATGAGAGCAAAACTTATCCAGAGCTGGATAAGTCAGCTTTGCTTGTAGCCCAAGTAAAGTTGTCGTGTGTGTTTGAAATCTGACTGTTGGAACCCGTGTCAGTTCCTTAGTGACCCAGGGTCATTTCGGACATATCAGGTCGGGTTGCCCAGTGGCTATAAATAGCCCACCCCCTACACCATAAATTGGTGGCTGCTCAGAGTTAGTGCACGGCTTTTGTCGTTTGAGAGCAACCCACCTCGAAGCCTTTGAGAGAGAGAAATCCTTGCGAGGACAAAGCCCAAACACCCAGAGCCAAAGAGTGTTAGGAATCACTGAAGTCTTTCTGTCTGTGTGACCTGAAGACTTATTACACTTGAGGACTGTGAATCCTCCAGCCGGTTAGGCGTCACGTTCTGAGCGTCCAAGAGTCATTGTGGATCGCCGGTGAACGAAGTCTGTGAAGGTTTGGAAGTCTACCTTGAAGACTTACCAAAGTGATTGGGCGAGGACTGTGTGTCCTTAGCTCAAGGGGAATAAGGTGAAGACGCGGTCTTCTGAGTTGAATCTCAGCCTCCCTAACCAGATGTACAGTTGTCACAGCAACTGGAACTGGTCAAACAAATCCTGTGTCTTCAACGAGTGACTGGTTCTATCCTCTCTTCCCTTTACTTACAGTTTGTCTTCGTGAAGTCATTGCCTGCTTGTCATACCTGTTTGACTTCATTGCTTGACTACTTTTGCTGTTTGGCTTCATACCATCTTCCATCCTGATCCCTACTACCTAGTTGCCATTAGTCATTGTACTCTCACATTATTGCATACTTGACTATGGCTTGCTTTGTGTAGTTTATCTTCCGCTGCATATCAATAGGTTCATTTCTACTGTTTGTCTTCGAAACTTCCATGTTTTGAAGACTTTCATAAAAATCGCCTATTCACCCCCCCTCTAGTCGATAACAAGCACTTTCAATTGGTATCAGAGCAAGGTACTCCCTTGGTCTGTGTGATTCGGTTTAAACACCTGGAGTTTTAGCTATGTCGACTGCAGGGATAATCAAAGTCTCCGCTGCTTGCCCCGTCTTCGATGGAACTGAATATCCCTACTGGAAGAATAAGATGCGCATGCATCTTGAAGCCATTGATGTCGACCTCTGGTATGTCATCAAGAACGGCGTTCCCAAGACTGGTGAAGGTGTCACCCCTGCTGATGTCAAGAAGTTCATTCAACTGGACTCTACTGCCAAGAACATCATCTGTGGTCATCTGACCAAAGGAAAATATGGCCGTGTGAGTGCTCTGGAGACGTCAAAGCTAGTCTGGGACTGGCTATCCAAGGTCAACGAAGGCGTCTCAACTCAGAGAGATCAAAGGATCAGTGTTCTTCGCAACCTCTTCAACCGCTTCAAGAGAAACGACAATGAGAATGTCCAGCTCACATTTGATCGCCTCACTGACATCACAAATGAGCTTCGTGCTCTTGGCACCACTGAGATTACCAAGCATGAAATCGTCAAGACACTGCTGAGATCACTTGACAGCTCCTTCGACACCCTTGCCCTCATGATTCAAGAACGTCCTGACTTCAAGACACTCGATCCGTCTGATATACTTGAGAGGCTCAACACACATGAGTTCCAGCTTTCTGAGAAAAGAGATATCTATGGTCCCAACTATGGCCGAACTCGCGCTTTGAAGGCAAAAGTTGTTTCCTCATCTGAAGAAGAATCTGACTGCAGTTCCGATGATCCTGAAGACATTGGAAAGGAACTTGCTATGCTTGTGAAGAAGTTCCAGAAGTTCACTAAGAAGAAAGGCTTCAGAAAGTCTTCACGATCTAGCTCAAGAAATGATGAAGCTTCTACTCATGACTACAAGAAGAGAACATGTCACAAGTGCAAGAAACCTAGACGCTACATCTCTGAGTGTCCACTATGGGACAACGAGAAGAAGAAGAAGAAGAAGAAGAAGAGCAAGGAATATGATTCTGATGACAAGAAGAAGAAGAAATCTTCAAAGTCTTCTTCCAAGTCCTCATCAAAGTCTTCATCTCATAAGAAGAGCTCATCTTGCAAGGCTCGTGCTTTTGTTGGGAAGGAAATGGATTCAGAGGAGGAATCTGCTTCTGAGGAGGTGGAGGTGGAGTTTGAGGAGGAGTCCGACCCTGGTGTTGCAAGTCTAGCTTTAGCCACTGCTTATGTTGCCAAGTCCATCTTCAACACTGAAGACAATGATGTCCACACCAACGCTGAAGCTGATGACATGGACGACCCTACTCCTACCTACTTCTTCATGGCACATGGTGCCAAGGTAAAATCACGCGATGCTTACTTTCAAACATCTAGTGAAGATGACTTTGATTGTGAATCCAAGCCTAGCTACAAAACACTTGCTAAAATTGCAACTGAACAACAAAAGGCCATGGAAATCTTAAAGCGATGACCTGTTGGACGCGGAAATGACTCATTCACAGTCCTTAGTTGAAGACATAAAAAATCTTCAAGCTAAGTACCAAGAACTTGAAAGTCGTCATGATACGCTCACAACCACTCATGAAAAGCTCTCCTATGATTATCTTCAAAGGAAGCAAGAACTTGAGAAGTTGAGAGCGGCTCATGAAGATCTTCAAAAAGAAAATGAGTCACTTCACGCTCAACAGATCAGTCCCGCTAAGGATGGATTTGAACTACCATGTCTAAAATGCCTTGAGGGTGATAACGCTACCTCTGTTGCTGGATGTTCCACTACTGTTACTGTTGCATCGTCTTCAACTACTGATGTAGTAACTAACCCCTCTGTGGAGGATACCACTACTGTTGCTGATGAAAATGCTAGGTTGAAGACATTGCTTGAAATAGGGATGTATAAAAGTCTGAAAGGGCATCAGACACTTTGCGATGTCCTCAAAAAGCAGATTCTGAACCGAAACCCTAGGAAAGAGGGTGTTGGGTTCGAGAGCAAAATTAATGTTGATGGTTTCTACTGGAAGCCTGAGCAGTATCCCAAAACCACATGGGTTGCTGCAAAGGGACCTTCAGTGGATCCATCCACCTTATCTGGCTTTACCTGTGCTAATCCTGTTGTCATTGATGAATCCTTTGATGCAAACTATAAACTGTTCATGAATCAGAATGGTGAAGTGTTTGCCAGATATATTGGTACTAACTGCAGGAATGGGCCACCTATGAAGAAGATCTGGGTTCCCAAAAGCTGTCTTGGGAAGCTTCCAGTGAATGTCATCATGACACCACCTGGGAAGAAGACAAATCCCAGACCTAAGGCTTCATATGGTCCAAAGGCTTCATACAGACAGAGGACTCACCCGAGTCACCCTAACGCCAATGTTTTGCAGGGAAACCGTACTCAGATGTATGAATATGAGTGTGTATCTTCAAACCGCTATGTTCATAGAACTAAGAACTATTCTGCTTATTCATATGAGTATCATTCATCTCCTGCAAGGCTATTTGCTAGGGCTCCAAAGCCGAAGTTCTCAGATGCTGCACTTAGACTCATTGCTTCTAAGCCACCCCTGAAGATGTGGGTGGTTAAGAAGAATTAACTTTCTTTTGCAGGGAAAGGTCTCCAGCCGAAAATCAAAGGCGTCTGATGCTATTGCTGGGGACCTAAAACATCTTGTAGGGCGCAAGATCAAATGCCCAAATGGTCTCACTATGTATTTTGTTCCTGAATCGCTTGCCATTCATCCTATCAGTCCCAATCTTGATCTGAGCTTCCATAATCCTCTTGCCCGTCAAATGTTTATGCTTCACAATACTCTTGGTGAAGCCTATCCTCCTAACTGTAATGCAGAGTATGACACCTCGTGCTTCAGAATGGATTATGGACAGTGGATGCACTAATCATATGACTGGTGATCGAAGTCTTCTCATGGACTCAACCTTACGTCCATCTGATAAGAGTCACATCACATTTGCTGACACTGGTAAAAGCAAGGTATTAGGTCTAGGTAGAGTTGCAATCTCAAGGGATCAGCACATGGACAAAGTGATGCTTGTTGAATCCCTTGGCTTCAACTTAATGTCTGTCTCAATGCTTTGCGACCTGAACATGGTTGTAATATTTGGAAAGTATCGTTGCCTTGTACTAATGGAATCTGACAAATCTCTAGTCTTTGAAGGATACAGTAAAGATGATCTGTACATGGTAGATTTCTCAGCAGGTCCACGGCTTGCAAGATGTCTTCTTACAAAAGCTTCAGAATGCTGGCTATGGCATCGGAGGCTGGGGCATGCTGGGCATGAGGAACTTACATACACTCGCCAAGAAGAAGCATGTCATTGGCATTGAAGACGTCAAGTTCAAGAAAGATCATTTGTGTGGTGCCTGCGAAGCTGGAAAGATGACGAGGGCCAAGCATCCCTCGAAGACAACCATGACTACGTCTCAACCCTTCGAGCTGCTACACATGGACTTATTTGGCCCTACTCACTACTCTACCCTCACTACGACTGCCTATCTCTATGGCTTCGTTATTATCGATGATTACTCAAGATATACATGGGTGCACATAATTCTCTACAAGACCGAAGTGCAAGATGTTTTCAGACGCTTCGCCAATCGAGCCATGAACAATTATGGTGTCAAGATCAAGCATATCAGAAGTGACAACGGCACTGACTTCAAGAACACCGAACTTGATCTTTATCTGGATACAATGGGAATCACTCATGAGTTCTCTGCTCCTTACACACCTTAGCAAAATGGCATCATAGAGCGCAAGAATAGAACCCTCATTGAGATGGCTCGGACGATGATGGACGAATACAAAACACCAAGAAAGTTCTGGCCTGAAGCTATTGATACAGCATGCCACGTCATCAACCGTGTTTACATCCATAAGCTTCTGAACAAAACATCCTATGAGCTCCTCACTAGCAAGAAGCCAAATGTAAGCAAATTCAGAGTATTTGGAGCACGATGCTGGATCAAGGATCCCCATCACAAGTCAAAATTTGCACCAAAAGCTCACGAAGGCTTCATGCTCGGTTACGGAAAGGATTCGCTCTCTTACAGAGTCTTCAACCTCTATCTCTATAAAATCGTCGAAACTGTAGATGTGCGGTTTGATGAAACCAATGGTTCACAAAGAGAGCTCCTGCCAAGTAATCTTGAAGAAGCTCCACCCAGCGAGTCTATCAAGCTAATGGGAACTGGTGAAATCATGCCTGCTGAAGCACAGCCTGAAGAGGAACTTATCATTTCTGCACCCAACCAACCTGAAGACAATGCTCAGCCTGAAGACAATCCTCCCAATGATGAAAATGATCAGCAAGAACAAATTCTTCGCCTAGTTCATCCTCGTGTTGCAAGTGAAGTGAAAATTGAGAAGATAATTGATAGCATCAATGCACCTGGTCCACTTACTCGCTCAAGAGCAACGCAGTTAGCAAATTTCTGTGGGCACTTCTCTTTTGTGTCAATATCAGAACCCAAGAGAGTTGCTGAAGCCTTTATGGAACCTGAATGGATTCAAGCAATTCAAGAAGAGCTTCAACAGTTCAAGCTGAACAATGTTTGGGAACTTGTCAAGCGTCCCGACCCTCGCAATCATAACATTATTGGCACAAAATGGATATATCGCAACAAACAAGATGAGCATGGCCAAGTCGTCAGAAACAAAGCACATCTCGTTGCACAAGGATATACTCAAGTTGAAGGGATTGACTTCAATGAAACATTTGCTCCTGTGGCTAGACTTGAAGCTATTCGCATATTGCTAGCCTATGCTAACCACAACAATATCTTGCTATATCAAATGGATGTGAAGAGTGCATTTCTCAACGGCAAGATTGAAGAAGAAGTATACGTTGCACAACCACCTGGCTTTGAAGATCCAAAACATCTTGATATGGTGTACAAACTAAACAAAGCACTGTATGGCCTCAAACAAGCTCCTCGCGCTTGGTATGATACGATCAAAGACTTCCTGAAGAGCAAAGGCTTCAAACCTGGATCCCTCGATCCCACACTCTTCACAAAGACATATGATCCTGAACTGTTTGTGTGCCAAATATATGTGGATGACATTATCTTCGGCTGCACCAACCAGAAGTATAGTGATGAGTTTGGATACATGATGCAAGAGCAATATCAGATGTCCATGATGGGTGAGCTGAAGTTCTTCCTTGGTCTTCAAATTCGTCAGCAAAGGAATGGCATCTTCATATCTCAAGAGAAATACCTCAAAGACTGCCTGAAGAAGTTTGGAATGCAAGATTGCAAAGGTTACACGACGCCAATGCCAGCCAAACATCATCTGGGTCCCGACGAAAATAATAAAGAGTTCGATCAACAAGTATACCGCTCCATGATTGGTTCTTTACTTTACCTATGTGCATCTAGGCCAGATATTATGCTTAGTGTTTGCATGTGTGCTCAATTCCAAGCGGCACCAAAGGAATCGCATCACCTAGCTGTGAAGCGAATTCTTCGATATTTGGCTCACACCCCAACACTAGGATTATGGTATCCAAAGGGCTCAGAGTTTGATCTGGTTGGATTTTCTGATGCTGATTATGCTGGTGGCAAGGTGGATCGCAAGTCTACATCAGGCACATGTCACTTTCTGGGACGATCACTTGTCTATTGGTCTTCAAAGAAGCAGAACTGTGTGTCACTCTCAACTGCTGAATCTGAATACATTGTTGTTGGATCTTGCTGTGCTCAGCTTCTATGGATGAAGCAAACTCTCAAGGACTATGGCATCAATCTGAAAAAAGTGCCTCTTTTCTGTGACAACGAAAGCGCCATCAAGATTGCCAACAACCCTGTTCAGCACTCGAAGACAAAGCACATTGAAATTCGTCATCACTTTCTCAGAGATCATGTCATGAAGAAAGACATTGGTATCATTCACGTCAACACTGAAGAGCAATTGGCAGATATCTTCACAAAGCCCTTGGATGAGAAAAGGTTTTGCAAGTTATGGTGTGAGCTAAATATCTTGGAATCCTCAAATGTCCTGTGATCAGGCACACATCCTAACACTTATGCATTTTGATGACTTAGATGTGCAACACACGAAGTAAAGTGTATCTTCAATCAATGAAGACTTACATTCTGAGTGTGAATACATTAACATAGAATTTGACTTCGGAGCGCCACGATAATTGTGCGCCGTGTCTAGGTCTAATACTTCCTATATGGTGGGTAACGCCACCACCAAACTTTTCTGTTTGAAGTGTTTCACTCATGGCGTTGCATTTGATATGTCTTCACATTCGATTTGTCTTCAGTTTCAATTTATCTTCATGATTGTCTTCACTACATTGATTTGGTTGCTGTTTGATATATATATACTAGTGTTCTATCCTCTACAGCATTCACTTATAGCTATGTTTTCTTGTTGAATCTTTTGAACTAAGTGAATGTGATCGGACCCTAATCTATCTATGCTACCTATCTCAAACTCTATCTTTCCAAATCATATGCATTCTATTGAAACTGTCGAATGTCTTCTCTGCGTCCTTGTCAGCAGAAGATATAGAGACAAACTTTAAGTCTGTTTTATATGATTCATCCTTATTGCCTGAAATCCGGAGAAGCCGGAACATCTATCCGACAAACCTGGCGGGCGTGGGAACGTGGGATAACTCTAAGTATGTTGCATGCTTGCCACGTGCCCGTCAGATATGAACCGCCAGGGGCACCTGCGTAATTGCGCTGTGCCGCCCACTTCCTTATAAATACCTATCCCCTGCGGTAAAGGAAACTTCTTCCACCTCTCCACCTCGTCAAAACCCTAGCGCCACCGCTAGCTCTCGACGACGCCGGCGACGAAGCGCTTAGCTGCCGCGACTTCTCCGACGTCGTCCTCACGCCGGCCGCTGACATCGTCCTCTCCGCCGCCGCCGTAGGTGTCCTCCGTTGCCAAGTTAGGGCATGGTGGATTGAACTGCTTGGTCTCCTACTCTTCCATCTAGCAGTTCTTCGTGTGGTAAATAAAACTCTCTTTTTTACCATCTTTTTGATCTTTAAAGATTCATCCTGTCTACCAAAATAGGTTTCTGCCCATACAAGTTAGATCTATTCTATCTGTATCTCATACTGCCTAGTATATTCACTTAAGCTTCATAACAAGTTAGATTCCTCACTTGTACTTATTCACGGATTCGTACAAATCTGGAACCAACTCTCAACATATAAGTGAATGTCTTCGCATCATGAGGTCAATGTCTTCAAACTGATTTATCTTCAAAATCTTCTGAGAATGCATATGATCTCTTCCCCTTCCCTCGCATCTCTAATGCTGTCACAGGTACATGTCCGTGGGAGAATCCCTTGGTTCTCATAGTCTGCATTCGTTTGCAGAATTCTTACAGCGTCACATTAACTCTCCCGAAGCCAGTTCCTATCTGTCCAGCAAGCGAAAGCCTCTGAAGCCTTTGAACATGTTGAAGCCATTCAGTTTGAAATTCATGGCTGCAGAAAAATCAGTAAGGAAGGGTGGCAGACAGCGTCGTGGAGGAACATCAAGAGATTTGCCTGATGACCTCTCAGAGCTTTACAAGACAGATCCTGAAGAGGATTACAATCAGCGCAAGACACGAATCCAATGGATTCAAAGATATTGGGTTGAACAATGGTTCAAGTACAACTTCGTCACCCAAGAATACGCTGAGAAGAATGCTATCAAAAGTCCTTGGGGTGATATTCTCTTTTGAGGCCTTCCACCCAAGAACAGAACTGAAGCTATTTCACAGGGTTTCTATCCCTGTATGGTCCGTGGACCTCAGCCTGAAAATGCCGACCCATCATCATTGCTCCGGTGTCGTGACGATACTCTCTTTAAGAGCAACTTCCAGCACGCAAAGGCATCGGCCAAGGAAAACAAGAAGTCATTGGGATTAGATTTCAATCCTGGTCCTCCTGCTCCCCGTGCTGATGGCTCACGTGATGCAGAACCCAATGTCATCGGTCCCTTCTACAACCTTGATGGCCTCATCGCTCACATCACAGTTCAAGGTGCCAAAGTGGATCACTCAGATGATGCTGCTGACTCTGATGAAGCCCCAGCTCCTACTCCAAAGCCGCAGAAGCCCAAGAAGGCTAAGTCTTTAAGATCAGCTGCTCCTTCAAAAGCTTCTCGTGCGAAGCCACTGGCCACTGCACCTCCTGAAGACAGTGTGCAGTCTGAAGATTTATCATGCATCTCCAAGAAGACGGAGAAGAAGCAAATTGTCAAGAATACTGATCAGAAACTGACTCCTGCTGCCATTCTGCGTGAAGAGCACATTGATCTATCCAGTGATGAAGATCTTGCAGATGATGCCCTTGAGCAACTGATCAAGAGCAAGGAAGAAGCAGAGATCTTCAATGATTTGCCTCTCTTTGATGTGGCAATCATTCACAACTTCATTGATGAGTGGTTTGATTCACCAAATCTCAGCTTTGACGATCTGCAACTTCCCATTGGCCTCAGCGTTTCCTTCAATGGCGCCATTGCTTCTGAGCTAGCTCTCGCTCAGCGCATCGTTGAGCTGAAGCACAAGATAGACCATGAGAAAGCTCAATTCAAGAAGCATGTGGCCAAGCTCAGCGTCCAAGATGTCAAGAACTTCAAGATTATGCTGCACGAGCTCAAGGAATCCTTCCTCAAGAAGCGTGAAGAAGCCAAAGGTTCTCGTGAGCGCATGAAGAACCTGGCTGACAAATGTGTGCAAGCCTACAATGAGGCTGAGAAGCGCAAGGCTCTTGGTCGTCCTGGCATCGACCCACGAATGGCTGCAAAGAAGAAGAAGCCATCGACTGACCAATCCGCTCCTTCAAGGCGGGAAGCACCGCGCATTGTCTTCCCAACCAGCATGACCGGCTCAAAGCCAAAGGTCAGATCAACCGCTTCTGAGCAGAAGAAGACAAGAACTACCAAGGCTGAAGCCAGGAAAAGAAAAAATCCTGAAGCTTCTCATGCTGCTCCCACTAAGAAGAAGCACAGAACCAAGAAGGATAGGGCTGCTCCCTCAGAGCCCTCGGTGGTTGAACCAATTTCAATGGTTCCTCCCACATCTGAACATCAAGAACAAAGGATAATAGTTCATGATCCTGCTTCCACAGAGGCTCATGAAGCTGAAGACATTCCAGCAGTTGACCCCACCGCTGCTGAAGACATTGGTCATCACGACAATGTTGAAGATGATGTAGTGCTTCCTCAGATCGAACATAACCTGGTATCATCGCCTGTTCTCACGAACAGCGGACTCATCAGCATTGATCGTCCTCTGACGCCAATTGCTCAGGATGCATCGTGTGCTGATCACCCACAACAACAAGATACGCCAAGTACTCCCCAACACCATCAAGCTACCCCATCTGTGCGAAATGAAGATGATGACTTTGAGGCCCAGCCAACTCCATCTCCAAAGGCGTCGCCAGCGTTACGCAGGCTTCACAAAGGACCAAGGCCTCAAGTCACCACCTCGAGCGTTCCAGAAGGAGAAGTGCCTCAACAATCTGTTGCACGTCAAGTGTTTCCAGAAGCCACTCCCACTGTGAATGTCTCAGAGTCTGAAGCAAAAGGTGTTGAAGACATTCCGGCTGCATCAGCCGATGAAAGATAAGAAGATGAACGTGTTCCTACTCCCCTCGTTGAAGTAGAAGTGGTTCCTGAAGCGAACGTGCCAATGCCCGACCCTCCAGCTCATCAAGTGGAAGTTGAAAATCTTAAGGCTACCACCACCAAGACAAATGAAGCCAATGACGTTGTCATGGCTGAAGAAAATGTGGAGCCTGCTCCAACCAATGTGCCTGCAACAAATGAAGCCAATGCTGCATCTGCACCTGAAGCCAATGTTGACGCCACTGCTCCTGCTCCACCACAAAGGCCACACACAATCGAGCAAGCATTCAACTATGGCCAACTAATCACTGACAAATGGCCTGTTCTGACTCCTCCGCCTGCCTCTGCTGGTCCTCAGTTTGATTACCATGTTGAGCACAGGCCACGGGTTCAGAAGCCAAAGCCAAGGTTGTCTAGGTTTCCAGGTACTGCATCAGCACCAGGATCTTTCAATATCAATGGCTTCAAGGCACACAATACCTTCTTTGACAGAGCCAAGAACCCTTACTCAAGAGTAAGAATATCTTCTGATCGGTTCTGGAGCTATCAGCAACAAAGCTACTACTCATGCATTCTGTACAATCAAGGTCGCATTTTCCCACATATGCGTCTTGATACTGAAGCTATAACTGGTCTGCCCTGTCTGGAAGAGGCTCTGGACTGCTTCAGAGAGTCCAGCCTGCTGCAGTTTGTCACCGATAAGGTGCACTGGAATGAAGAGTTACTGCTCCAATTCTATGCCACTCTCCATATTCATGGCTACTTTAAAGATACAAAGACATGGGTTCTTGAGTGGATGACAGGAAATGTTCATCATGAAGCCAAAGCCATTGATGTCATTGAGCTTATAGGCCTGCCCTCTGCAGATGATCTTTATGAACCTGGCTGTCAGCTTCACAATGATGCTATGGAGAGCATCTTCCACAAGCCTGAACCCAATATGAGTCAGATGCTCAGCATGATGAAGCCATTGCCTCCAGATGCTGAATATCCAAAGGCGTTCTTTGTTGAAGACCTTGAGTATCTGCCCCGCACCATCTATCACATAGTCAGGCGAACTCTTTGGCCTATCAAAGGACACTCTCCTAATGGCAAGCTGGAAGGCGCAATGAAGACTTTTGTTTTCCATATTCTTCATGGCAAACGCTTCAATGCACAAGATTTCTTCATCCGCCAACTCGCTGCATCAGGGTCTGACATCTTTGGTCTGAAATTCTATGCTCCCTGGATCATGCGACTGATCAAGCTTCACTCTGCCTTCAACTATCAACCCTCTGCACGCAATCATATCATATTTATGCCAGATGTTGATTTGTCTGTTGAAGCCATATACCCAGAGACTGCAAAGGAGCCTCTTAGTCTTCAGAATGCTGACCATCAAAGCTTCACCCAAAACGATGAAGGAATTCAAGCTGTTGCTCGTGTCTATCCATTGGCTGGGATCACTCATATGCCTCATCGTGCGCAAACAGAAGCCACTGAAAGCACAAGTGCCCAAAGGCCTAAGAAGAGCTCCCGCATTCTCAATGACCGTGAGCTTCTGGTTGCCCTTCATCAGAAACAAGACAAGCATCATGACTGGCTGAAGCGCCAAATGCAAAGCCTCTTGGTGGACGTCAATCGCATTCACAATCTTGCCACCAAGAATGCCTTTGTCACACATGAAACGTGTCGACGATCATGGAAGAGTTTGACACTGCTCAGTGCTGAAGCAGATCTTCAAGACGATGGCTTCACTGAAAAATTCAAGTTCGACTCCACTCCTCCATGGAATGTTGTCCTACGTTGCACTCCATCTCTTGAAGACTCTGAATACTCCTCTTGTGCTGCAACTGTAAATGCCAAAGTAATCGATGAAGAAGACGATGCTACTTCTCATGGGGACGAGTAGATTCTCTATGTCTTCAAACCTTTTTGGTCATTACTGACAAAAGGGGGAGAAGCATATGAGTTTGATAGTCTTCAAGCGGGTTCATATGGGCGGTTGCTTTATATTTTGCCTAGTGTTTACAACTCGCGTTTTGATACATTTGGTTCTTTGAGTTGTAACACTTAAACTTGATGGTCGTCTGCTACTTATTTGCTATTCTGTGATGTGATGATAAATTCCGCATGTGCGATGATAACTTCCGCACTTAGGTCATTATGCAGACGTCCATTTTTCATTATGCATGTCATTATCTTCGTTATATCCTATCATGCATGATGAATTGTCGTCATAAGTTGAAGAGGATCTCCACAAGTACAACCTGCTATGTGCATTTGCATTCCAAAAGCAAATTACTTATATGCACATCTTCAGGGGGAGCCTTTGAAACTTATGAAGACAATCCTCTACCCTTTACAATTCCACATACTTTATCCCCGTTGAAAACTTCAACCAGTTTGTCATCAATCACCAAAAAGGGGGAGATTGTAAGTGCATCTAGTGCCACCCCTAGTTGGTTTTGGAGTATTGACGACAAATTTGGTTGAGGGACTAATGTGTTTCTGAGAATTGCAGGATAACACAGGTAGTGTCCCTCATTGATTCAGTTTACCTACCGGAGATGACCCCTAAAAATGTATGAAGACATTGACGACAATGGTGGTACATGAAGATATTCATATTGAAGACTATGACATGAGAAGACATTTTGTGAAGACTATGGAGCGCAAAGACTTAGTTGTTTCGTTGTTTCCTTTTCTTCTTTGTTGAGTCATAGGAACCACCGTACTGTTAAGTGGGGTCCAAGTGAACACAGTCAGAGTGACTGAAGTGATGCTCAACCCAAATCCTATGTCTTCGAGCGAAGACAATGAGAGCAAAACTTATCCAGAGGTGGATAAATCAGCTTTGCTTGTAGCCCAAGTAAAGTTGTCGTGTGTGTTTGAAATCTGACCGTTGGAACACGTGTCAGTTCCTTAGTGACCCAGGGTCATTTCGGACATATCAGGTCGGGTTGCCTAGTGGCTATAAATTGGCCACCCCCTACACCATAAATTGGTGGCTGCTCAGAGTTAGTGCACGGCTTTTGTCGTTTGAGAGCAACCCACCTCGAAGCCTTTGAGAGAGAGAAATCCTTGCGAGGACAAAGCCCAAACACCCAGAGCCAAAGAGTGTTAGGCATCATTGAAGTCTTTCTGTCTGTGTGACCTGAAGACTTATTACACTTGAGGACTGTGAATCCTCCAGCCGGTTAGGCGTCACGTTCTGAGCGTCCAAGAGTCATTGTGGATCGCCGGTGAACGAAGTCTGTGAAGGTTTGGAAGTCTACCTTGAGGACTTACCAGAGTGATTGGGCGAGGACTGTGTGTCCTTAGCTCAAGGGGAATAAGGTGAAGACGCGGTCTTCTGAGTTGAATCTCCGCCTCCCTAACCAGATGTACAGTTGTCACAGCAACTGGAACTGGTCAAACAAATCATGTGTCTTCAACGAGTGACTGGTTCTATCCTCTCTTCCCTTTACTTACAGTTTGTCTTCGTGAAGTCATTGCCTGCTTGTCATACCTGTTTGACTTCATTGCTTGACTACTTTTGTTGTTTGGCTTCATACCATCTTCCATCCTATCCCTACTACCTAGTTGCCATTAGTCATCATACTCTCACACTATTGCATACTTGACTATGACTTGCTTTGTGTAGTTTATCTTCTGCTGCATATCAATAGGTTCATTTCTACTGTTTGTCTTCGAAACATCCATGTTTTGAAGACTTTCATAAAAATCGCCTATTCACCCCCCCTCTAGTCGATAACAAGCACTTTCAATTAGTACTAATCCTAATTAGTCAGCAGGGCTGGGCCCTACCTGTCATTGACCCAGGGGTCAAACTAGGCCCACCCGTGGTCAAACGGGGTCAACGGGGTCAACTCGCCGGCGTTTAGCCGCCGGCGAGGCCAAAAGCGGCGGTGCAGGTGCGGGTTTCACCCATAGGGCACCATTTGGCGCGCGGAGCACAGCTATGGGATGCGGACGCTCGTCCGCATCCAACCGTGGTGGTGGCGCGACCGGGGAGTGGCCGGAGAAGCGCCGGCGAGCACTTCCGCGGTGGCCAGAGTTCGGGTGTCGAACGAGTCGACGGTGCAGGGCATGGCAGGAGCCGCGGTTAGGCGTGTTGGACTCGTGGGGGTGCGGCGAGCTCAGCGGTAAGCTCGGGCGCGTGCTTGCACGGCCGTAGCCGCGGTGGCGACATGGCCGGCGGCGAGGAGCAATCGGCTCCGATGGCCACGGTGGCTAGAAGGCTGCCGAGCACGAGGAGAGAGGGGAAGTAGGCAGGGGCTCACGGCGATTCCAGTAGAGGCAACGATGAGGCCGGGGACGAGCTGAAGCTCGCGAATCCCCAAAGATTTCGCCGGCGGCCAGAGGTTGAAGACGATGTCGGGGACGACGCTGCAGGGCTTCCGGCGGGGCGCAGCTCGGTGGGAAGGAAGAGGGGGTCGAGGCGGAGCTTCGGAGCGCTTCGGCGAGGCGAGGCAGTAGCTGTGGCCGCGGCGAACGGCGTCGGTGGCGACGGCTGCGCTCGGGCATGAGAGGGAGAGAGAGCAAAGGAGGGGAAAGAGCTCGAGAGGGTGAGAGGGGGATCCAGATGGCTCCAGGGGTCGCGTGGCAACTCCAGGCGTCGAGGGGGAAGCGGCAGAAGCAGGAGGTGGCACGGGCGCGTGCCGGTGTGCGGTGAACACACGCAGCGCGTCCTTCTGGCGCGAGGTGGAGGACGACTGGCAGATGGGCCTGGTGGGATGCTACAGTGCCAGGCCGGCCAGGTGGGCTTCACAGTAGGTAGGTCCAGGTAACTCTTTCTCTCTTATATTTGTTTATGTTTTCTATTTTTCTGCAACTGTTTGGCTTTATTAAAAATGCTAAAGCACTTTGTAAAATGCTGCAATAATTTGTGGACACTCTATGGATTATTCCAGTGGTCCACATTTAATTTTAGCATTATTTGAGCATTTAAATTATTTATAGCATTTAAATGCCCAAATTCAAATACTTTAAAATTTAACTCAAAAATCCAGGAATGACCTATAAATATGTTCACCATTTTTGGTAGAGGTTTTCACCTTTATCATAAGTCATGAACATTTCCAAAGGGCATTCTGGGTCATTGAGAATATATTTTATTTGGACCTAGTTTGATTTGATCTGGTGCTAGTGTTTGGATCAATCCCCATTTCAAGTTTCATGAAATTTAAACATGATGCATAGATGCAATGCCACAAGTTACAAGCAAACTCTAGGGCTGTGACAAAATCACCATCTTGCAGCAACATGAGGGAGTAGAGTAGCATAAAGTAAAGTAGTAGAAGAGTTATCAACCTCGTCCGAAGATCCTTTCTCGACTCCCTGCGAGAAAGCAATCCCAGAGCCACACTATCCAAGTGTCATCACAATCCAATTCTCATCACCATCCAGTTCTCATCACAAGTATCGAGTTCTAGTTGTATCGATCGGGATACAACTCCAAGTGTCCGTTAGCGTAGGACAGGCTATAGATAGATGTTTTCTTCCCTGCAGGGGTGCACCAACTTACCCACCACGCTCGATTAACTCTGGCCGGACACACTTTCCTGGGTCATGCCCGGCCTCGGCCAAACAATACGCCGCAACCCGACCTAGGCTTAATAGAGAGGCCATCACGCCGGACTAAACCTATGCCCCCAAGGGTCATGGGCCATCTCGCCGGGAACTCCTGCATGTTGCGTGGGTGGCCGGTGAGCAGACCTAGCTACCTCCTTCAACAAGGCAGGCGCTTACTCAGTCCAACCCGGCGCGCACTGCTCAGTCGCTGACGTCTATTAAGCTTCGGCTGATGTATACGATGCAGAACGCCCATACTATGCCCACGTGATGGTTAGTGCTATCAGGCCAAAGGCCCCTCGGATCAAATATCCAAATCGTAGTGGATTAGGAACACGTGATAACAAGCAAAGACTCACGGAATATGTGACCCCGTTGCCCCGTCTCGAGGACTTGCGGCAAGGGCTAGGAATGCCTGGCCACGCCTCGTAATTATCTCGCGGGCACCCTCCAGGTCAACCCGTCTCCACATCACTCGCAATTAAGCTCGCGCGGGCACCCCTGAGGGCCGACCCGTCTTTAGTAACATGGTTCAGTGTAAATTCATAGTAACCATAGTAACCGTGTGTCCAAACATCAAGGGGAAAACCCGAGGAATCACCCCCGATGAATTCCACTAGATGTAATCATCAAGGTGAACGTAAGAGGAATCACCCCGAGGTTCACACTTGAGGGGTTGCACATAGAGTCGTATTGGAAGTGGTTAAGGAGGAAATCACCCTCGATGACCACGACCGAATGACTACACTACAGGGTTAACATCAGAAGTGCTGAAGAGGTCTCACCCTCGGTACTCGATAATAACCCAGTAGTGTCGAACAACTAAGGGGAAAGTGATGTGCGGTGCCGGGGCCTAGTCTTCGATCCCGTTGATCGGGTCTTTGATGATGAAGCAGGGGCAACAAGGACAAGGTGGGGGTCACTGATGGGTCACTAACCAACCTATACTAAGCAGTTTAGGATAAGCAGTTAGGTAACAATGAGCAGGTTACAAAAGCAGGCTATGCATCAGAATAGGAGCAAACAATAACAGTAGCAAAATCTAATGCAAGCATGAGAGAATGGAATGGACGATATCGGGATGATCTAAGGGGGGGCTTGCGTGGTTGCTCAGACAAGGAGGGTCATCGGTGATGTAGTCGAACATAGTGGCATCGACAGCCGTCTCAGGGTCTACCGGAAAGAAGTAACGGAGAGGGAACACAATAAATAATAGAGCAATCAAAGCATCATAACGCATAACATGGTAAAATGCGGTGCTAGGAGCGATCTAACGCGGTGCTAGGTGATACAGACGAAGAGGGAAAACATCCGGGAATGTTTTCCCGGTTCTGGACGTCTGTCAGACAGATGAACCGGAGGGGAAAGGTTCGATGTTCAGCATGCTAGGGGCATGTGACAGATGAACGGACTGCATATTCGGATTCGTCTCGTCGTTCTGAGCAACTTTCATGTAGAAAGCATTTTCATCCGAGTTACGATTTATTTACTATGAATTTTTAAAGATTTTAGCATTTTCTGAAGTTCCTAGATTTATTATTAAATAGAATTAAAAACAGAATATACATTTTATACTCAGCATGGGCTAGCCACAGCCAATGACATGTGGGGCCAGGGGCTTGGTTGACCCAGTCAATTAGTCCAGTCATAGTTGACTAGTCAACTGTTGACTGGTCAAACCTGGGTAGTGGAGCCTAGGTGTTATTCTCACAGATTTAGTATTTTCCTTTTAAAGAGATAACTAGAGGTGGGGTCCACCTGTCATTGAAAGGGTGGGTACTTAAATTAGTTTAAAATCTAATCTAAGTTAATGGCCTTGGGCCCACGGGTCAGTAGTAGTGGGGGGTTAGTTTAGGGGGTGGTTTAGCCCCGTAGTTAAACTAGGCCGACCCCCGTGGACAGAGGCCAAGCCAGCGGCGGCCTCGCTGGGACGCGCGCGCTGGAGGGGCCTCGACAAGGGGCGACGAGCAGCGCCGGCAGCATAGCACGGCGAGTAGGGGCGAGCGGGGAATAGGGCGCGGCGAGCAGCGCCGCGTGCGGAGGCGGCCGGAAGTGGGCGCGGCGGGGGCGAAGCCACGTGCGGCGAGCGCAGGCCGCGGCTATAGGGAGGCTGGAGCGCGGGTGGCTGCGGCAGTTGGGCAGAGGCGGGGCTCCGGCAGGCGGCACCTGCGGCCGGTGGCGGGCGCTGCCGTGAGCACGGCTGGGCGTAGCCATCGAGCAGCACTGCAGGGCCAGGGGCGGCTACAGGGGTGTGTAGGCGAGCGCGTGCAGTGACGGCGGCAGCAGCAACCGTAGCAGTAGCAGAGGTGCGGACGGGCACGCGGGTCGCGGGCGAGGCGCAAGCAGCACTAAGAGGCGGCAGCAAGAGCAGTAACGCGGCGGCTCGAGCAACAGCGCAGCGGCATAAGCGTGCAGGAGCGGCAGTGGACGCGGCGGAGCAGCAGAGCTACGGCCGGAATACGGTGACTATTGCGACGCGATATGGCTCAAATTCGAGGTAATTCTAGAGGGGAATAGTGAGGCTTCTCACAGTGAACGTGTTGCGGGTTGAGGTAGCCGGAGAGGGACGAGGCCGAGCGAATCGACGGGAATTTGTGGCGGCGCCCGAGGTCGAAGAAGTGACGATGGCGACGGCTTGGCGAAGCTCCTGCTCGTGTGGGTTGGCGTGGATGTCGAGGATGTCGATGCACATCTCCTGGACCAACACAGATGACGCGCGATGGCCGGTGGCCGTGGTAGTCTGCGACGGCGTGCGTTGGCTCCGGTCGATGGAGCTTCAGATCGAGAAAAGAGGAAAGGGGGGAGGGACAAAGAGCTAGGGTTCGAGGGGGGTCGCGGAGATGCTCTTATCCGCCGGGGATACGATGGGGAGGCGCGGGATGGCCGCCCCGTGGCTATCCGGCCATGGACGACGCTCCTACGTCCACGGGGTGCGTGGTGAACAGCACGAGGGGATGATCGGGGATGGGCTGGGCCTGGTACAGTGTACGTTCTGGGCTTGATGAACAGAGGGGTTCTCTCTATTTTTCATTTTTATTTTATCTTTCTCGATTTCTTTTATTCTTTTCTGCCTTGGATTAATTTGGGCTACCAAATTACTTTTGTTATAGGTGCAACTTTGCACATAATTACTAGGTAGGATTTTTATGCGGCATACAAGGTCTCAACTCATTTGGAAAACTTTCACCATTTATTTAAATTGTAAAGGATAAATTAAATGCTACTGGTCCAAGTTTAAATAGGTCAATGACATTTTAGATACACAAATAATGTTGGCTCTTATAAGATAATTAGTTTGTGAATATTTCAACCCAACAAACATTTTTGTTTGAAAAATTGAAGAGATGATAAATTGACTTGCATTTTAAATTTGAATTTGACTTGAGTTTTAATCAAGTGGTAAATGGCTTAGCAAAAGGGTGATGGCATGGCATCACTAGGGTTAGGTTACTGTAGCATAACACTGGGAGTGTTACAGGCTCTCGACCCGGTCAACGGAAAAAGCCATTCAAAGCAGCAGAGATGGACCGTCCTGCCTAAACAAGATTCTAGACAGATTATGTCAGATTCATGGCACCTCCGACAAACCTGCAAATCACACCAACAGAGAATGCTGGGTCTTCAAGCAGGCTGGCAAGCTAAACGCCGAGCATAAGGGGAGGGAGACACCAAGCGAAGACGAGGATGAGCCTCGCCAGCAAAACACTGGGGGATAGAAAAAATTCCCACCAGAGGTCAAAATAGTGAACATGATTCACGTAACAAATAGGAGGAGCAAATGCGCACTCCGAGACATATGCGCCGTAGAGCCCGTCAACCCCAAGCTCAACGCTTGGTCGGCCTGGCCGATCACTTTTGATCACAAAGCACCCGACCAGTATCCGGCACGGAGGATCGGTTGCCTTGGTACTAGACCCAATAATTGACAGATACCATCTCACCCGAGTCCTTATGGATGGCGGCAGTAACCTTAATCTGATATATCAGGACACAGTCAGCAAAATGGGGATAGACCCGACAAGAATCAGCCAAAGCAATACTACCTCTAAAGGAGTAATACCAGGCCCAGAGGCCCGCTGCATGGGCTCTCTAGTACTAGAGGTTGTATTCGGTTCTCCCGACAACTTCCGAAGTAAAAAAGTTAACCTTCGACATCGCTCCATTCCGAAGCGGCTATCAAGCACTACTCGGAAGAATGGCCTTCGCTCGTTTTAATGCAGTACCGCATTACACTTATCTTAAGCTTAAGATGCCCGGTCCATGCAGCATCATCATAGTTAGCGGAAACACTGAGCCTTCCTTACGTGCGGAAGAATGTGCGGCGGCTTTAGCAGCCGAACACTAAATGGCCTCTCCAACTAGCATAAACAATCGGTCGTCAAGACCGCGGACACGGCCAGACGAGTCCGGCGCACCACTAGCTGTAACAGCTCAGATAAACCTGAGATTGGGTTGATGAATATACCCCCATAGATGGTGCTAGGGGCTTCCCGCATGTAAAAAAGGCTACCGTTCGGCTCAACCTTATTTTGAATTTTAATGGTTTATTAAGAATAACTAATTTTTCGCACGACAACTTTCACCTAAGTTCTTCTCTTTTAACAGATGATAATCGTGCTACACCCTTCTAGGATACGGCACAACGGAGACACAGGTGCAGACGTGCAGCAGGGCCCCGCTCAAAGGTTTCTTTTTAGATTAAGACCCTGTGTAAACCTATCTTACTGTCTCTTGTTGCTTCACACCCTCCGGATACCCAACACAACTGAGAGGGATGCTGGCGTTATTGGCATTTTGCCACGTCAGACTAATGCAGGTACCTGTAAATTCAGGGTTCATTATCAAGGGCGTTACTCAGCCCGGTATATGTTGTAAAGACCGAATACCTTAGGGAGTGTTCGGCGTCGCAAGTTTGGCCTTATATGCATCAGCTATGAATCATGTCTTTGGTCAATAGTTGGGTTTGCCCGGCTCCCGTGTTTTGCTACCTTACGTTCTGCTCTATCGGCTAAGGTGGCACCAGGAGAACTACTGCGATTGTGCCCTGGTTCATCTGGACGAGCACCTCAGTAGAGAAAGCCGAAAACTAACTGTCATGATAAAGCGCGAGAATGGTCAACCACTCGATAACTCATCGGAATCTTCGCGATTCCTCCGCATTAACGGAGGACCGGTTTCTCGGTCATGTATGTACGCGCACCATATTCGGATAGACGCGGAAGTACCAGGGGCTATATAGTAGCCCCACCGTCAAACTCCTATGGCTAAGTGAAAGTGTTAAAGCAATATAGTCCGATTGCCTTGTTCGCCGCGCTATCACCTCCTTAATGGACCAAGACGTTGGATCAAGTGTGAACACGCACTTTTTTCGAACACCCCCGCATTATATGCGTGGGGGCTGAAGCCGACGACTGCAAACTTTCAGGTTATATACATACATAAATAGACGCACATGAGGCTTCATAATACTTTCAGGCAAAACTATAAACATAGCCTTTATAATCCAAATAACATTGCTTTTACAATCGGGATACATGTCACACAAACATGATACTCTTCAAGCACTGAGCCTCTATTAAACGAGCACCTTCTAGGACTTCTTCAAAATAGTGCTCGGCCGAAACCTGGCCTTCGGCCGGATTCTGGGTTACAATCGCGGTGGCCTTCATCTTTGCCCAGTATGTCTTGACACGGGCAAGAGCCATCCGTGCACCCTCTATGCACGCCGACCTCTTTACAGCATAGATATGCGGCACAACACCAAGAAATCCTTGCACTAAACCAAAATAACTATTTGGCCTTGGTCCTTCCGGCCAAAGATGATCCACGACAGACCTCATCGCAAGCCTGGACAACCTATGGAGCTCAGCCCACTCGGCCATTCGCTCATTTAACAGCAGCGGACGTGTTGGAGCACTGAACTGCGACCAGAACAACTTTTACACTTCGTGATCTTTTTGATCTCTGAAAAACTCGGCCGCATCAGCAGCACTCGCTGCCAAATCCAAGTACGCGTCTTCAGAACTCCATAATTGATCCAGAAGGGCATACTTAGGATCTCCGAACTTCGTCCGCAACAAAAAGGGTTTCCCAGACGTGATATCTCCGGCTTGATGTAGCTCCTCCTTCGCTGCTCTGATTTTAGAGCAGGTTTCCTTGGCTGTTACCATGGCTTTCTCCAGGTCCGTCGTCTTCGTTTGGCTTTCCCTTTCAAGAAGCTCATAACGGTTGGCGGCATCTTTCAACTCAACAGCCATCTTGGCTATTTTCTCTTTGCTCTGGCGATGCGCAGCTTGTTCGGCTCTTAACTCTTCGACCTCCTTTAGGGCAGCCGCATCACTCCTCCTGGCTTGTTCCTTGGCTCAAGCAAGTTCGGCCTGAAGGGTCTCCACGGCGGCAGCTCCATCTGCAGTCACAGCATATTATAGATACTAGCATCATGATCCTCTTAATATATGTTGACCACCGGAGAATACATATCATGTGCCACGTCAAGCCGCCTATTTACAAGCACGATGTCGGCATCTGCCGCATCAAGTTGCCGCTTCAGTTCGGCAAACTCACCAGTCCGGCTGGCCACCGGACCCTCAGCCGCCTGCACATGAAAGCAGCATGATCATTACCTGGGACTATGATCCTCTGTTTGCCGCCTTTTTGACAGCAACCAGAGTCTCAGGGGCTACTATCTGCATAGGGCACACCTAGCGTGTGTGGTACCGTCAAAAATATACATATTACTTTGCATACCTCAAAGCCTCCCAGCAGGCTCATAAAAGCTTCATGCAACCCACTTTCGGCAGATGAAATCCTCTCAACCACCGTACCCATTAAAGTACGATGTGCCTCTGAGATAGTCGCTTGCTCCAAAAGACCCATCAGTGTGTCCGGTCGCGCACCGGACAGTCCCAGACTCTTTCTGCTGTTCTCCTTAGGAGCTGAATACTCCGGACTTCGGGTGGCCGAAGGGTTACCTTCTAGCCTTGGTGGATCAGGAGAAATCCTATGTGATGACACCACTGGGTCGCCCGCCTCATGAGGCGGGGAGGCACGGGGAGGCATTTCGCTCTCCATTATCTCCGGGAGAAGATCCCTCGAAGACGAACTCTGTTGAGAAGGGCTATGATCCGAACTGCAAGACATACGTCTCGGTTATTGTCCTCAGAGATGAAACAGTATATATTTACTATAAAGTACTTTTGTTTAGTTACAGTTCGATCGAGGGCTGGGCCCCTTGCAGGCACTGTGTGGTAAGGATGCCCTCCGGGGCAGGGCCCCCTGGCGAAGGTTTCTTCCCACGTTTGGAAACCATTGTTTCCAAGTCTTCAGAGGCGGTCCTCTTCCTTCCTTAGGGAGAGGGAATTTTAGATTCTTCTGCCCGGTTATACTCCTTTGCGGAGGCACTAATTCCCCCGGTTTGGTTGAATAATGAGTGTGGCCCGCTTTTGGCTTCTTTATTCCTCCCTTTATCTTCCCCTGATGGCGCTTCATAAGGCGCAAGCTCAAGCATCCTGGCTAGTACAGGATCCGGTGAGCCCTCGGGAAGGGGGGCCGAACACCTGATCATCTTCGCCTTTTTTATCCAGTCCTGGTCAAAGAGCGAATTTTCAAAATGATGTTGTGATAAATAAAAACACAGCATGTTCGGCCGCAGAATTACTTACCTGGGTATCTGGACGATTGCAGTTTAGACCCGCATCCTCGGTGGTGTCCAGACACTTTATTCGTGGTCCGAAGAACAATTCATACTTCCCTTCGAGCGTCATGCCGAAGAATTTCGGAATAGTTCGCGGTCCTTCCGGGTTGAACTCACACATACGGAGAGGTCAACATTGGCACGGCAGGACCCGACGAACTAGCATGACCTGCATTACCTTGACAAGGCTGACATCTCTCTCGAGGAGATCTCGGATGAAACTCTGGAGTATCGACACGTCATTAACCGGCCCCCAGTCCAGCCCCTTGCTGATCCACGACACCAGTTGTGGCAGGGGGCCCGAACGGAAGGTGGGGGAAGCTGCCCACTTAGTACTTTGGGGAGCCATGATGTAAAACCACTCCCGCTGCCATAAGTTGGACATCTCCGAGAAGGAAGCCCCTGGCCATGGAGCATCGGTGCCTCTGCTTATTATGGCACCTCCGCACTCTGCGTGTCACCCATCGATCATCCTCGGCTTCACATTGAAGGTCTTGAGCCATAAGCCGAAGTGTGGGGTGATGCGAAGGAAGGCTTCACACACGACGATGAACGACGAGATGTGAAGGATGGAATCCGGAGCCAGATCATGGAAATCGAGCCCGTAGTAGAACATAAGCCCTCTAACAAAGGGATCAAGACTAAAGCCTAGCCCTTGGAGGAAGTGGGAAACAAATACGACACTCTCGTTGGGTTCGGGAGTGGGGATGACCTGCCCTTGAGCAGGCAGCCTGTGCGAGATTTCGGCGGTCAGATACCTGGCTTCTCTTAGCTTCTTTATGTCCTCCTCTGTGACGGAGGAGGCCACCCACCGGCCTTGAAGGTTGGATCCGGACATGATTGAAGGTCCGAAGCGCTTGGCCTCCACCTTGAGTGCTGGAATTCGAGGTGGGAGAAGGGAAAGATCGAGCGCAAGAAGAAAAGGACAGGCCTTGGCCCCTTTATAAAGAGGGTGAATATCAAGCACCCTCCGCACGACCGTCTGGAACTTGCCTAAAATCGAGGAGTCATACCAGCGGGCACGATTGGGTTACCCACACCCGTATTGATGAGAATCCCATGAAAAGAGGGACACGAACTCTACTTCGACAAGACATGCCAATAAAACCGCCTTGCTACACATGCAGTGGCAGGCTCGGAAAAATGGTTCGTCATGACCAGACCACGGCAGAACGTCACGTTGTGGAAAGCTGTCAGCAGATTAGATTTGTGGAAATATTATTCTCTCTATGGTGGTATGTGGAATTTGTTTTTGCAGAGCCGGACACTATCCTTGTGTTCAAAATCTTCTATGGAGTATTCGGAGGAGGAACCCGCCTTGCAATGCCGAAGACAATCTGCGCGCCGGACTCATCGTCATTGAAGCCTGGTTCAGGGGCTACTGAGGGAGTCCTGGATTAGGGGGTCCTCGGACAGCCAGACTATATTCTTTGGCCAGACTGTTGGACTATGAAGATACAAGATTGAATACTTTGTATCGTGTCCAGATGGGACTCTCCTTGGCGTCGAAGGCAAGCTTGGCAATACGGATCTGTAGATCTCCTCCCTTGTAAGCGACTCTGTGTAACCCTAGCCCCCTCCGATGTCTATATAAACCGGAGGGTTTAGTCTGTAGGACAACAACAATCATAATCATAGGCTAACTTCTAGGGTTTAGCCTCTATGATCTCGTGGTAGATCAACTCTTGTAATACTCATATCATCAAGATCAATCAAGCAGGAAGTAGGGTATTACCTCCATCGAGAGGGCCCAAACCTGGGTAAACATTGTGTCCCCCGCCTCCTATTACCATCTGCCTTAGACGCACAATTCAGGACCCCCTACCCGAGATCCGCCAGTTTTGACACCGACACCTGGGTCGCTGGTGCCGCTACGGGCCAGCCAACTATCTTCGCGCGCGCAAAAGCGGGTCATAAGGCTTGTTAGGGCTGCCATTGTCCTCAGTTTTTCCTGGCCGAGGTGTCTGGCGGGCCATTCGTCCCGGACACTGTGTTTGAAAGACGCTAAAGCTTCGGCGTTCGGGCAGTCGACGATCTGATTCTTCTTAGTGAGGAATCTATTCCAAAGCTTTCGGGCTGACTCTCCGGGCTGTTGAATTATATGACTTAAATCGTCTGCATCTGGAGGTCGTACATAGGTCCCTTGAAAATTAGCCCGAAAAGCATCCTCCAGCTCTTCCCAACTTCCGATTGAGTTTTCGGGGAGGCTATTCAGCAGTGCCTGGCTGGTCCTTTCAACATGAGGGGCAAGTATTTGATGGCGTGGAGATCATCTCCACGAGCCATATGGATATGAAGGATAAAGTCCTCGATCCAGACCCCAGGGTCTGTCGTTCCATCGTACGCCTCTATGTTCACGGGCTTGAATCCCTCTGGAAATTCGTGATCCAGCACCTCATCGGTGAAGCAGAGGGGGTGCGCAGCACCCCTGTACTTGGATGTGTGTTCAGTTTTGATTTTGTGCCAGAGCATGCTTCCTAGATCCGTAGATGGACCTGGTCATACCGACATCGTTAGCCGCCCTACCGCGACCATGGGGTGGTTGATCCGGCTCATCGGCCGTTTTATTTTTGGGCTGTATAGGCTCTAAAGCCTCGTCATCGAATTCAGGCGGCAGCTTGCGCTTTGGATAGCTTTTTGTGTGGCGACTGCCACCGTACTTTTCTGCTGTGTTGAGCACTTTGTTCCATCTGCTATTGACTGTATTCTGCATGGTCTTGAGCCTTTGCTTCTGCTTCTTTAGACCTCTTGCAGTGGCGAGAAGCCTTCTCTAGAGGTTCTCTTGCTCCAAATGCCTTTCCGGGATGATGTGTGCATCGTCGTCCGAACTGTTCCCCTCTCCAGAGACAGGTTGATTAGCTTTATCCTCGGCGCCGCCGTGATCGAACAGAAGCCCCGTACTATGTTCGTCGTCCGCTGGCTCGTCCTGCTCTGTTGCTGGGTCCGTGTGGTCGTTGTTTCCTCTGGAGTCGACCGGGGTATTATTTTTTCTTGCGCTGTTATCGATGTTTTTGCCGAGGCGGGATTTGGAGCGGCGCCTACGCCGTTGCTTTGGTTGCTTCTCGAGGGAGCTATCCCTCGCTGCATCCTTCCTGTCGTGGAATTAACACGTCAGATGTCTTCTTGGAAAGACTTAGTCTTGGAGCCATCGCGACGGGTTAGCTTGAAGGGGTTAAACCGGACAAGGGACATGGGAGTTTATACTAGTTCGGCCCCTTCGATGAAGGTAAAAGCCTACGTCTAGTTGTGATGGAATTGATTGGGTTTCGATGCGTAGGGAGCGAATACGCTAGCCTGAGCCTCGAGTTGTTGTTGTCTGTCCCTCAAACCGCCGCCGGGTCACCCCTTTATATACACAGGAGGACCCCGGCCGGTCTACAGAGTCCTAGGCTGACTTATACAAGTGCCGGCCTTGGTCTCTTCCTTTCTTTCTTATAATACAAGTTTATACAAACATGGCGGTTTACTATCATGGGCCCTAAATCACCCGTGGGCTCTGGGCCTCTAAGCTTCATTCGTAAGGCGCCATCTTCTAGGTTGTCTTGAGATTCGATACAGCTAAAGGTGAACCGGCCCCTCCTGGTCGGTTTACCCTTAGCAGTTATATCCTCAACATTAGGCCCCAGATTGATTTGGACTTGTTCATGTCAATCTTCAATCCTTAGGAAAATTATTAAAGTTGATAACAACCCTTGTAAACCGCCACATTGCCTTCTCCCTGTTAATTTTGGTGAACCGCCGTGACGTCATCTTCTATCACTGCAGTAATTTATTGTGATGTCATCCCTGCATAAAAAGATTTATGAAGATTCCCTTCTATTTAATTAATTTCTCGAAGATCGAGGCGACAACTGCATCCTCTTTTGCCGCTTCAAACTCCTCGATTTTCGTGCCTGCCATTCTATCCCTTTTCCTTTATAAATAAGACCGGGGATCCTTCCATTTTTCCCCCTTGCCTCTTCGCATCGTCTCCCTCCTCGCAACCCGAAGAACTCAAGTATCGCCGCCGTCGTCGACCTTGACACTCTGCCTCATCTCAGGCTGCTGCATCACCCTATTCGTACCAGAGCTCCTGCGATACTCCTCCGCCGCTGCGGGACCCTGGTACCATACTCCTTTCTCTCACTTATTAGATATTCTTTTAGGGTTTCGAAGTTCCTTTGGTGTTCGTCGGTGTTCATCAGTGTTTATCTGCTTTTCCTTTAGCATCTCACTGAATCTAGCTATGCCTGATAGTTTCTTTTTGCGGCTGGATCTGTAGTTTTACTCTACCGTACTACAGCATCTTGTTGTTCCTGGAAAGATCCTTATCTGAACCTTCTCTGTTCCACTTAACACCATTGTAGGGCTCAGAAAATTTTCTTTATTGACCGACGGTAGATCCAAAATTTTATCACCATCTTGTGAAACTTGTTTCTGCAACACTTAGTAGATTTTCAGATTTGACCTTTTCACCGAAAAGCGGTTTAACCTGCAATAGTTGATACTCCATCATATGCTATTAGCCCTCACGTAAACCGCCCCTCGTACTTGAATAGCAATGTCCGGTTCACCTTGAATGTGCCCTTTGATCAAATTTCCGGTTTAACACACATGAACCGTAAACCGTCCATTTCCCTTTGTAGAATTTGTAAGATGGCGAAGCAATTCTCCGCTTGCAACTGGGCTCCGTCGTGGATCACAGAGACTCAAATCAACGGATATGTCACCACGGGCGCTTTAGCTCCAAAAAATGTCCTTCATTGGCGGGTTCCTGGCCCCGAGTGCCCTCCTGAGCCTCAAGATGGAGAAGTGATTGTGTTCATGCAACATTTATCTCGAGGCTTCAGTCCCCCCAGATCAAAAAATTTCCGGGATGTACTTGCCAGCTTCCAGCTCCATCCTCAAGACATCGGACCAAATTCTGTGTCCAATATATGTGATTTCCAAGTATTTTGCGAGGTTTACCTGCAGGAAGAACCAACTGTTGAACTTTTTCGAGATCTCTTCCACTTAAACCGCCAGACTGAATTTTCTGACGGCCCCAATACCGAACTTGGCGGTGTATCCATTCAAAAGAGGACAGAGGTGGAATTCCCTCACGCCAAGCTTCACAGTCATCCAAAATACTGGAACTTAACTTGGTTCTATTGTCGAAATACTGCCCCTTCCGATGAAAATCCATTGCCGGGCTACCGTCCACACCGGCTGAGCAACAACCATCCTTTACCTCCAAGATTGTCTGCCAAGGATCGACAAGCTTATGCACCTCAGCTCGCCCGACTCCGAGCTCTCCTTGCCAACGGTTTAACTGGTGTTGATCTCGTCCGCTGTTGGGTTTCATGGTGCATTCTACCTTTGAGCCGCCGCTCCAGATTGATGTGCGAATATACCGGCAAATCCAATGACCCTCAACGGTTTAACACCATAGAACTGTCTGACGACGAAGTTACTGAAAGTGTGAAGAAGATACTTGATGAGTCACTCGCCGTATGCACCCAAACCGGTCTGCCCCCTTTTAATGCTTCCAACAAAGCGCCAGCGGTAAAACTTTAACCTCGTACTTCCCTGACGCTTTTCCTCTTTAACATTGTTTACAATAATCCTTTGTGCAATCTCGCAGGCCAACAGCTCCTTCTGGAAAAAGAAACCGCAAGACAAACCAGCCAAGGCTCCCCGTGTCAAGAGCAAAGTCACTAAGAGAACTGTCAAGAAGAAAGCTGCCAAGACTTATGAACCGCCAGAAGATGTCAGCGACTCAGCCGAAGAGGTAAAACTTGACTTCCTTGGCTTCTATTTCATACACCTTATTGACAACGATTACTCCCAGGACGATGCAGAGGCCAGCCGTGCAGATCATGTTGAGGTAATTTATCTTTCTGACTCAGAGCTTGTGCCGGTTCAAAGGTTTTGCCGTGCAGTTCGGAAAGTGAAATGCTCTCACCCTCATGCTTATGTGGGTCAAAAACTTTCTTTGAAGATGCAGCAAACCGAAAGTTGTCGCACAACCCGGCACAGCGGTCAATAGGTCACTTCTTCCGGTTTACCTCAAACACCAACCCGGAAACGCCGTCCAGAGGTTGCTTGTTCTCCTGCTAATCCTTGTTTTAATATTAGCGGCAAATCTCGTCTGAGTAAGAAAGCTAAGACCAGTACCCCTTCTGGCGAAGCTGAACCAGCAGACATTCCTGAAGATGCCCATGAGAACCTTGATAATATCATGGATGATTTTTTCCTGCCAGAACCAATTGTAAATGCTGATCCGTCGGAGGCTGACCCGGCCACTCACGAGGGCACGTCAAGTCCACATGCCACACCTGCAAGCCCAATTGTTAACCCTCTGACCTCAACTGCCAATCTTCCAACTCCTCCTACCACTTCAAACCCAGAAAAAGATGATGAAGTTGTCGTCACCGGCACTGCTTATACCGCCCCGGGCAATCCGGTCGTCTTGGCAAAGCATAAGGCCAAAGATGAGTTTGTTTTCACAGGCAAAGGGAAAATGGAAATTGATTTGTCAAAATATGCTAATCTTTCTGCCCAGGATCTTCATTCTAGATTCTTGAACCGGCTTTATGCGAGCCGAGATTCTGAAGCTGATTTGGTGAACCTGATGAAAGAACGCTATAAGGTATTCCTTCTCGCCTATCTTGTATCCTATAGCCCCCAAGGGCCGGATTAATTTGTAAAGTTAAACCGGGACTTCTGATGCTTCCCATTCTGTAATGTTCCTTATTGATGTTCTTTGAACGAATATACATTAGTCCCCAAGTGCCAGGATTGAAACTTGTATTGATCCTCGGGACTTTGAACCAGCAGTAGTAAAGAAGCAATCCGCATTAGCCCCCAAGTGCCAAGTGTATAACTAGTTGTATACTTGGGACTTTGATATTGTATTGATATGTATCTGTGACTGACAGGCGGAGATAAACAATCAGCGCTCTCAAATTGCTGACCTTCAAGAAAGCATCAAATCCTAGCAAGAAGAATCTTCCAAGTCCAAAGATGAATTGAAAGCCGCTTTAACTTCCCTGGAACAACTTAAAGAAGGCTTCAAGACTGAACGTGGCAACTGGGAAACTGAGAAGGATGCATTGCGGAAACGAGCTGAAGACGCCGAGTCAGCTCTTAAACCGGTGGAAGAGGAGCTTTCCGGATTAAAACGCCAAGTGAATGCTATGACTTCTGCAGTTTTTGGTAAGTACTCCCACTAAGGCAAAGAAAATATTCCCTTTTGTAAGTCAACAGTTGATAGTATGAAATTCTTAAACCGTTGTAGGAAGCTGTATTAATCATCTGGGCTCAAATGCGTGGGTGAAACTGAAAGCAGCATATACTTTGATTGAGCAGCTGTATGCTGGTGCCCAACGGGCTATTTGTGCAGCATCCTATGACAACCTGGCCCCAATCCTGATGAAGGAGACGCTAGCAAGGCTATCTATGATACTAGCACAGATAGAAGAGGTGAAGCGATCTGCTGCCAGGGCAGGCGCTTTGTTGGCCCTCACCCGAGCCAAAGCGTGGATAGCTGACCTTGATCTGGTTGATCTTGCAAAAGGCTTTCCAAGCACCCAGGAAGACGGGGCGGACTTTGATGACGAAGCCTTGAAAAAGGTGACAAGGGAGATGCGCCCTCTGGCGAGTCAGCTGGCAGAGGATGCTAACTTGACTGTTCACCGGTCTCGTTATGATGCAAATAACAAACGGATTAACGCTGACATGCCGGAAGTGCAAAATCTTATTCCGCCAATCCGTAAGCACACTTATGCCCCTGATGTTGATCCATCAGAACTTATCAGTGAAGAAGCTGTCTTTCAGGCTTTAACCCGGATTGACTGGACAACCGCGGATTTCCAACCACAAGGTGAAGAAGAGGTTGAACCGGTGCCAAATGACCCGTCAACTTCGCATCATCGTGGCAACGAAACTTAATCCGGCAAGCTGATGGATGCTCCGTAAACTTTGTTCACGGGGAAACAACACCATATTTTGGGCCTTGAAAGCGCCTTGTAATAGGCTAGAAAAATATTGTGATCCGTCTGCCATCGTGCACTAGGATATACTTTGCCTTGATCCGTCATGATAATTTCAGTACTGCCTTATGTATTTTCAATATTATGCAATCCTTGTATCTGCATAAGAAAAAATCTTCCAGATGGTTTACCGCCAGACGGGTCAAAATACCCAACACAACTAGGCAAGAAACCATGTTTGCTAAAACATAGCAATAATAACTCATACCTGTGATATGAAACATTGCTGTTAGTTTACCAATTGTGATATTAGGAAGGATGAAAATCCAACTTCCACCAAGCCATGCTGGTATATATGATGTCGAACCGGGTTGCGATAAACACCGGACGATTGTTGGAGACAAAGCGTCAAACCAGACCGGTTTGAAGGATGCCGGGTTACCTTTATTTGTATGCTTGAACAGAAAATCCGTAAGCCACACCGGGTTAAGAAACACCGGTTTTGTCATAAACATGATGAAAGAATAAAAACTTAGCATGGATAAAACAAAGAAAAACCAATGTCAAGGCTTTTCAAGGGCTGCCAGGCCCAAATCGAGGCTTTTCATGGGCTGCCAGGCCACTGAGTTAAACCATTTTAACAAAGCCTTTTAAGATGGGCCTCCAACTAACCAATCATCGTTTTAACTTTGACAAGTTCAGGGTCTCAAAGAGAGTAACTGTCAAACGTTCGACGGGTCGTGCTAGGATTACCTGGATAGGAGTGGCTTACTTGATGAAGGCAGGTTAACCCGGGGTTTTAGGTGAATACACCAGGCTTCCAAGCCGTGGGTCGATACCCGGCTACAAGGGTCCTTTCAAGCTCTTTGGTATTTGACACAAAGAGCCCCCATGTAACTTTGTGAGCTGTGCTCAATGTGTGCCTATGTTTGAGTTGTGCTGTGAGCAATCAAACTCTCTTTGGCCCCTTGGGTGTGAAGCTCCCAAGCTAGGTGGTGGCGTGATAGCCGGTTTAACAGGTAGTACTCCGATTTTCCTAGCTGAAGCCCCCAAGTTAACAGATATTGGAAGAAAAAATGGCGGAGACCCTGCTTGATTTAGCAAGGGTGCCGGTTTATTTTATTGATCATAATATATGCATTGTCGAAATATGTACATAAGAAAAGCCAGTGGCTTCAAGTATAATAAGGCCGTAGGAGAGCTATGTTCCACGGCCGCCGGGTCTCCTCCTCAGAGCTACGTGAGTCTTCTCAAACGTCAATGAGGTAGTATGACCCGTTGTGCAGATTCTTGCTGACCACAAAGGGCCCTTCCCAAGGCAGGGATAGCTTGTGCGTATCAGTCTGGTCTTGAACGAGACGGAGCACCAGATCACCTTCTTGAAAGGTTCTTGTCTTAACCCGGCGGCTGTGATAATGCCGCAGGTCTTGTTGATAAACCGCCGACCGAGCCAAAGCCATGTCCCGTTTCTCATCTAACAGGTCCAGCGCCTCTTGGCGTGCTTGCTCGTTGTCCGCTTCCACATAATTCGCAACCCAGGGCGAGTCGTGACGAATATCACTTGGAAGGACAGCCTCTGCCCCATAAACCATGAAAAAAGGTGTATAACCCGTAGACCGGTTTGGGTGGTGTTTATACTCCATAACACTGATGGTAATTCTTCCACCCAACAACCCGGGGTCCGCTTTAGAGGGACCATAAGCTGAGGCTTGATACCCTTCAGGATTTCTTGATTCGCCCTCTCCGCTTGACCATTAGACTGGGGGTGAGCCACAGACGCTAGATCAAGCCGGATGTGCTCTCGCTGGCAAAATTCCTCCATCTCTCCTTTAGAAAGGTTTGTACCATTATCTGTGATGATACTGTGTGGAAAACCAAAATGGAAAATAATATTTTTAAGGAATTGAACCGTCGTAGCTGCGTCACACTTACTGATGGGCTCCGCTTCAACCCATTTAGTGAACTTGTCAACCGCCACCAACAGGTGGGTCTTCTTGTCCTTAGAACGCTTAAAGGGTCCCACCATATCAAGCCCCCAAGTAGCAAACGGCCAAGTGATGGGAATCATGCGTAGCTCTTGAGCCGGAACATGAGCTCGACGTGAGAATTTCTGACAAGCGTCACACCGCTTTACCAGATCCTCCGCATCAGAATGAGCCGTCAACCAGTAGAACCCATGTCGGAAGGCTTTAGCCACTAAGGATTTTGAACCGGCATGGTGACCACAATCCCCTTCATGGATTTCACGTAAAATCTCTTGCCCTTCGTCAGGAGAAACACAATGTTGGAACACGCCTGAAACGCTGCAACGGTGCAACTCGCCATTATGCACAACCATAGACTTGGACCGCCGGATTATCTGTCTGGCGAAAAGCTCGTCATCTGGTAACTCGCCCCGGTTTAGATATGCCAAATATGGGACAGTCCAATCCGGAGTGGCATGTAAAGCCGCTACCAATTGGGCCTCCGGATCAGGAACAGCTAAATCCTCCTCTGTAGGCAATTTCACAGACGGGTTATGCAAGATATCCAGAAAGGTATTAGGTGGTACCGGTTTACGTTGAGATCCAAGCCAGCTTAGAGCATCAGTTGCTTCGTTCTAGCGCCGGTCAATATGCTCCACCTGATAACCCTTAAAGTGGCCTGCTACCATATCCACCTCACGTCTATAAGCTTCCATGAGTGGGTCCTTTGAATCCCAAGTGCCAGAAACTTGCTGGGCCACTAGATCAGAGTCTCCAAAGCATTGAACCCAGCTTAAGTTCATTTCCTTAGCCACACGGAGGCCGTGGAGTAAGGCCTCGTACTCTGCTGCATTGTTAGTACAAGGAAACATTAAGCGGAGAACATAACAAATTTTATCACCTCGAGGCGGAGTAAGGACAACCCCAGCCCCCGAGCCTTCCAACTGCCTGGACCCGTCAAAGTGAATAGTCCAGTATGTGTTGTCCGGTTTGTCCTCTGGTGCCTGTAACTCGGTCCAATCATTAATGAAATCAACCAGCGCCTGAGATTTGACGGCTGTTCGGGGCATATACTTCAACCCATGGGGACCAAGCTCAATTGCCCACTTCGCAACCCGGCCAGTTGCCTCTCTATTCTGGATTATATCGCCCAAGGGAGCAGAGCTAACCACGGTGATAGGATGGCCTTGAAAGTATTGCTTGAGCTTCCTACTTGCCATAAAAACTCCATACACCAGCTTCTGCCAATGTGGATATCTTTGCTTGGATTCGATCAGTACCTCACTGATATAGTAAACCGGCCGTTGAACGGGATATTCTTTTCCAGCCTCCTTTCGTTCAACCACAATCGCCACACTGACTGCACGGGCATTGGCAGCCACGTACAACAATAAAGGCTCCTTATCGACCGGAGCAGCAAGGAGGGGCGGTTCAGCCAGCTGCCGCTTCAAATCCTCAAATGCTGCATTGGCGGCGTCACTCCAGACAAATTTATCTGTCTTCTTCAGCATCTGATACAGGGGAATTGCCTTCTCTCCCAAACGATTGATAAACCGGCTGAGGGCTGCAATCCGGCCCGCCAAACGCTGAACATCATTGATACACGCCGGTTTAGCCAAAGATCTGATCGCTTTGATTTTTTCCGGATTGGCCTCAATGCCTCGGTTGGATACAAGAAAGCCCAGAAGCTTGCCTGCCAGAACACCAAAAACGCACTTCTCCAGGTTAAGCATCATTTTGTAAACCCGAAGATTGTCAAACGTCTCCTTGAGATCATCTATCAAGGTTTCCTGCTTCCTGGATTTTACCACAATATCATCCACGTAAGCGTGAACATTGCGCCCGATCTGCTTGTGAAGACAATTTTGCACACAACGCTGATAGGTTGCTTGGGCACTCTTGAGCCCAAAGGGCATTGAAACGTAGCGGAAGGCTCCAAAGGGGGTGATGAAGGTTGTCTTCTCCTGGTCCTTAACTGCCATTTTAATCTGATGATAACCTGAATAGGCATCCAGGAAACTCAGGCGGTCACAACCCGCCGTCGCATCAATGATCTGATCGATACGTGGGAGAGCAAAAGGATCGGCCGGGCATGCCTTGTTCAAATCAGTGTAGTCCACACACATACGCCAAGTGCCGTTTTTCTTAAGAACGAGCACCGGATTAGCCAACCACTCGGGATGAAATACTTTGATGATAAACTCCGCTGCGAGTAGCCGGGCTACCTCTTCACCAATGGCCTTGCATCTCTCTTCGTTAAAACGGCGAAGGAACTGCTTGACCGGTTTAAACTTGGGATCAATATTGAGAGTGTGCTCAGCGAGTCCTCTCGGTACACCTGGCATGTCAGAAGGCTTCCATGCAAAAATTTCCCCATTCTCATGGATGAACTCGATGAGCGCGCTTTCCTATTTTGGATCCAGATTGGCACTGATACTAAACTGTTTGGATGAATCATCAAGGACAAAGTCAACGAGTTTAGTCTCATTAGCCGGTTTGAACATGATGGCCGGGTCATGTTCAGTTGTGGGCTTCTTCAAAGGGGTCATGTCTGCCGGATCAACATTGTCCTCATAAAACGTCAACTCCTCTGTAGCACAAACCGATTCGGCATAGGCCGCTTCACCTTCCTCGCAATCCAAAGCAATCTTGCGACTCCCATGTACTGTGATCGTCCCATTATAACCCGGCATTTTGAGCTGTAGATAGACATAACAGGGTCTCGCCATGAACTTCGCATAAGCCGGCCGTCCGAACAGCGCGTGATACGGACTCTGGATCTTTACCACCTCAAAGGTCAGTGTCTCAGACCTGGAATCATGTTCATATCCAAACACAACTTCCAGAGCAATCTTTCCCACAGGGTATGCCGATTTACCTGGTACCACGCCATGAAAAACTGTATTCGATGGTTTAAGATTCTTATTTGTCAACCCCATGCGACGGAAAGTCTTGTAGTACAGGATGTTAATACTGCTCCCTCCATCCATTAGAACTTTGGTAAATTTGTAACCCCCCACCTGAGGTGCTACGACCAGGGCTAGCTGACCCGGATTGTCAACCGGGGCGGGTGATCCTCTCTGCTCCACACAATGGGCTGCTCCGACCATCGTAGATAATGTGGCACGGCCGGTTCAACGGTATTAACTGCCCTCTTGTGAAGCTGCTGATCTCGCTTGCACAAGCTAGTTGTGAACACGTGATATTGTCCGCTATTCAACTGCTTGGGATGACTTTGGTAGCCTGACTGCTGCTGATTCCCTTGGTTGTTCTGCTGGTTATTGCCATGGTTGTTCTGATGGCCTTGGTTATTTTGAAACCCAGAGCTTGAACTGCCGCCCCCATGGAAACCGGGACCTGAACCGCCCGGCGGGCCCTGATCATACCAGTAGAGATCAGAGTTTTTGAACTCCCTCATTATGTGACAGTCCTTCCAAAGATGTGTAGAAGGAGCCTCCTTGGTTTCATGCTTCGGACAGGGCTGGTTTAACAAGCGCTCCAGATTCATCCCTCCACCGCGCTGGGGCGGTTTACCTTTACGAGGCTGCATATTTGTGTTAGCCACAAAATCTGAATTATCTGCTTTGCGCTTACCGTTATTCCCATGGCCTCCTTGGTTATGGTGCTGCCCTTTTGCACCGCCGTTCTTCTTTCCCTTCTACGGTTTCTCCTCATCAGACTTGGGATCCTTGGTATTATCAGAATCGGCATATTTTACCAAGGCTGCCATAAGTGTTCCGATGTCATTGCAATGTCGCTTGAGCCGTCCCAACTTCATCTTGAGTGTCTTAAACCGGCAATTGCGCTCTAACGTTAAGATCGCTTGGCCAGCGTTAATCCGGTCTGAAGAGTGCAAAATCTCTAAAACCCGGCGCACCCAGTGAGTAGTTGACTCGCTCTCCCCTTGAACACAGGCGTCCAGATCCACAATGGACATGGGCTGTTTGCAGGTGTCTTTGAAATTGGCTATGAATTGGGCCTTCAACTGACCCCATAACTCGATGGAGTTGCTTGGTAGGTTTTTCAGCCAAGTGCAGGCTGTCCCTTCTAACATCATCGTGAAATATTTTGCACAGGCCGCTTCATCCACCTCCAGCATCTCCATTGCCATCTCGTAACTCTCGACCCACACCTCAGGTGGCTGGTCAACAGTGTAATTTGGTACCTTTCGTGGACCCTTAAAATCCTTAGGCAGTCGTATGTTACAGAGGGCCAGAATAAGACACGGCACTCCCCAGGAACTGAAAGCGACCCCGGTGCCTCGGTCTACCGACGCCATTTCTTGAAGCGGGGCGGTTTGATGGCGGCCTGCTTCCCTTTGTACCCTGCCATTGTCTACCACATCCTGAGCGTTTATCTCACCGTGGGCCGCATTACAGCGCCTGGCACTGCTAGACACTTCCGTCTCATCCATGGATGGGGGATCGAATGAATTCTATCCCGGCTATAAGAATAGGCCTGCTGCTGTACCACGGCGGTTTGAAGAAGATCCCTGGCTCTCCGTGTTTCGATCGCCACCAGTGAATCGCCCTCTATCGGAATAGCCGCCAGACGGGACGCTGCAGCAATCATATTATCCAAAGGGCTCGGGAAGTGACCCGGCGGTGCAGGCACATAGGGTGGCGGATTGTCCGTTCGTCGAGGCGGTTCTGTCAGGCGTGGCTGATCCGGCGTCGTCCTAGGCGCACCAGTCCGGTTTATGGCTGCTGGATTGCTCGTCCCCGCCCCTGGCGTATTAAAGAGGTTCAAACCTTCAAAGACCGGCGGCATGCCCGATCGATATTTCCGCCGCATTACCTCATTCGATGCGTTTTGATCCAACGCCAGTCGGTAATTTTGTGCCTGTATCAACTATGACTGGGCATCCAAAGCGGCCCGTTCCTCGGCCATCCTCGCATCCTTAACCGCCAGGTCCTCCTTGGCCTGTGCTATCTGGTCTTTCAACTTTGCAATGTCCGCATTATGCTGGTCCTGCGTCTCCGGGGTAACTACCGCGGTTAACAAGGTCGCCCAAGCATCCATTAGATCGAAAAGAACTTGAACCGGCCGGCGCACCGGGCCTCCTGCCGCAGCTGCTGTTGAAGATTGCAAAGTAGGCTGTGTTCCGGCCATGTAAACGGCAACCCGGCTTGGCGGTTCAAGGAGATCCGGAATACTGCCGCCATCGGAATATCCTTTGAACCCATCGTCATGGACTTGGTATAGGGACTCAGTTTCACCGGTGGATGACTCGCTATCGGAGTAAACAGCTGTCTCGCCTTCAGATACCGGTTCAGATCCGGCCCCATGGACGCATCCTACGAACGCCCGCTTCACGGCAGGCTTAACCTGGGTAGGGCTTGCACTCTGAGCTGTTTCGATGAGGTCGGTGCAGATATCCAGCTCAGGACCCGGTTCGCCGATCTTGTCGATGAAGACATGGATTCCTCCAAAGGGGACCCGGTATCCGTACTCGATTGAGCCGGTCTCGGGGACCCACCCTTCATTGTTGATGTAGAGCTTGCCGCGACGACTCTTGGTCATCCGGCCAACCGCGTACCCTTTGAGTCCTTCGAAGCTGCCCGTTCCTCGTTATTGTTTTCTTTGGGTGTATCCACCATATATATATCATGCGATGAGGTGGCTGTCCAGCGCCCTGTGGGCTGTGGTTCCTGTTCCTCTCCTGCATCATCGTCCATACCGTCGATGTCTTCGGAGTTGAAATCGAGCATGTCGATTAAGTCATCGACAGTGGCTATTAAGTGGGTGGTGGGTGGGAAACGAATTTCTTCGTCGTCCGCTTCCCGCTCGAGCCGGACAAAGTTCGGCCAAGGGCCTTCCTGACAAGGAGAGACCTTAATGAATTTAGCACATCGCCAAAGGGCGAGTGCTGAAAGATATCCGCGGAGGTAAACTCCATGATCGGCGCCCAATCAGATTCGATAGGCATGGACGCAGGCGGTTCGGAGCCTGTGGCCGGGGACGAATCCAAGGATCCGGCGACACATGTCTCATAGGAGGTGAAGTTAGTATTCGGTTCTATCGCCACTGAGTGTGTGGCCTCCGAGGGGTGGTCCATCCACCCGTCCTCGGACGGCGCAATCGTCTCCGGATCTAGGGCCGGAGTAGCCACAAGTGTGATCTCCCGAACACCATCCGACGGCAGAGCTAAGTCGTGTTCGTCTTGAGTGTGCGACGCACCTAACATGGGCTCGAATCCATCAAAGATCAAGTCTCCGCGGATGTCGGTAGTATAGTTTAAGCTTCCAAACCTGACCTGACGGCCAGGGGCGTAGCTTTCGATCCGCTTTAAATGGCCAAGTGAGTTGGCCCGCAGTACGAAGCCGCTGAATACGAAGATTTGTCCGGGGAGAAAAACCTCACCCTGGATCGCATCGTTGTCGATGATCGAAGGAGCCATCAAGCCTTATGGTGACGGCATAGTGGAACTCTCAATGAAAGCACCAATGTCGATGTCAAAACCGGCGGATCTCGGGTTGGGGGTCCCGAACTGTGCGTCTAAGGCGGATGGTAACAGGAGGCGGGGGACACGATGTTTACCCAGGTTCGGGCCCTCTCGATCGAGGTAATACCCTACTTCCTGCTTGATTGATCTTGATGATATGAGTATTACAAGAGTTGATCTACCACGAGATCGTAGAGGCTAAACCCTAGAAGCTAGCCTATGATTATGATTGTTGTTGTCCTACGGACTAAACCCTCCGGTTTATATAGACACCGGAGGGGGCTAGGGTTACACCGAGTCGGTTGCAAGGGAGGAGATCTACAGATTCGTATTGCCAAGCTTGCCTTCCACGCCAAGGAGAGTCCCATACAGACATGAGGCGAAGTCTTCAATCTTGTATCTTCGTAGTCCAATAGTCCGACTAAAGTATATAGTCCGGCTGTCCGAGGACCCCCTAATCCAGGACTCCCTCAACCACCTGCTCCCGCCTCCTGCTGGTAGCAGCTCTGCTTAGCACGCTTCGCTGTGAAGTGCTACTCCACTGTTGGCCAGGCCATCCCTCCACCCCTCCACACCTCCTGTTCTTCTCCACCGACTGCCGAACCACACCGCACCAGAACCAGTTAACCCTCGTACACCTCTCCGTCTGCGACTCTACTCCCGCGTCTTCCCATCTCTGGCTCGTTGCTGTCCGGGGCCTCGGCGTCATCCACCACCTTGGATGCGCTCGGCGCGGAGTGGTCAACGTGGTCAATGAATGACACCATCGGAAGTAGACTGTGCATGGAGAGGCAGACAGCTGGGTCCACGGCCACACGCCAGGAAATGCTTCCTTATTACGCGCAAAATAATGATTCCTCCACCTGACAGCTGGGACCCACCGGAAGGGCCTCCATATTTCACGAATCCCACCATTGACAGGTCGGACCCACGAGCTATATCTTCTCACGCAAGGAAGTGCCTCCTTATTACGCACACAAAAATGAATACTCCCCCTGCTAGTTGGGACCCACCTTGGTGGGAGGCTGACTTGTGGGCCTACTAAGTTGACGGAGACGGAGTGCTTTGTCAACTTAGTCAATATGAACGATTCTAGCTCCAGTGACCGTACGATGTCCATCCAACGGCCTTAGTGCTTCTTCAACCTCTGGTCTTCTTGCTCCAGCCGCCCAAAGCAGCGCCAGTCATGCCGCATGCTCCTGCCTCCCGTGGCCAGCTGTGCTGCCGCGGAGGCCTCACTGCCCCCTACTTTTCCCACCGCCAGCCAGGCCCTGCGGCGACGGCAGCCTCACACCGCAGCTGAACTAGTGAACCCTCGTACTCCTCTCCGCGCGGGCTTCCACTGTTGCGTCTTCCCCGGCTCCGCGTTTTCCCCTTCCTAAGCCTCGCCGTCGTCCACCGCCCTGGTGCTCTCGGCGCGGCGTGGTCAACGTGGTCAAGGAACGGCTTCCATCAGACGTGGACTGTACGTGGAGAGGCTGACAGCTGGGTCCACGACCGCAGCAAGGAAGTGCCTCCTTATTACGTGCAAAATAATTATTCCTCCACCTGACAGCGGGGACCCATCGGATGGGCCACCGTATTTCATGAAAAAAACGTTTCCCCTGACTGCTGGGACCCACTAGCTACATCTTCGCACGCAAAGAAGTGCGTCCGGGCAAAAAATGATTCGCCCCCCTAACTGCTGGGACCCACCAGCTACATCTTCGCACGCAAGGAAGTGCCTGACAGTCGGGACCCACCTGGTCGAAGCATACGTAGCGTTGTCATTCTGGTCGCGAACGTGTATGTATATACTAGTCGATGTAGAGGCGTGCACGTGTCGTAGTAGAGGCGTGCACGTAGCATGTACACGTAGGTACAGGGGCCAGTGTGCAAGAAAGAAAATACGGTCACGTACGTACATACTGTCAGGGTCTCGAACGCCTACTCGCGCATACGTACGGCCAGGGCTTATGTACATGGCTGGGTTTGAATGGAGAAACTGCGTCGTCGTCGTGTTCATGGGGAGCCAACCGGCTGGGTCGGAACAGAATGCGTCGTCATGTTCATCGGGATGGCTTGGATTGAACAGCCGATGGAAACGAGGCCTGGCGTACCGCAGAACAGAGGAAACGGCCTTGTGTTCGACCGGCCACGGTCGAAACGGGATCATGTTCATCAGGAGGGGTCTGGCATACCGCAAAACGGAGGAAACGGACCTCCTACGGTCGAAACGGGGGTCCTCTTGATCGGGAGGGGTGTGGCGTACCACAAAACGGAGGAAACAGACTTGTGTTGGAGCGCTACGGTCGAAACGGGGCTCCTGTTCATCGGGTGGGGTGTGGTGTACCACAAAATGGGACTCCACGAGATACTGTTCATCTCCACCGTCGACCCCTCCAGCCTCCACGGGCTACTGTTCATCCACCGTCGACCTCCTCCAGCCTCCACCTGCGACTATTTATCCACGGGCTCCTGTTCATCCAGCCTCCACCGCGCACTACTCCACCGGCTACTATTCAACCAGCCCTCTCCACAGGCTCCTGTTCAACCACGCCTCCACGGGCTACTGTTCATCCAGCCCTCCACTGTCTACTGTTCATCTAGCCCTCCACGGGGTGGTCCTGTTCAACCTGCCCTCCACAGGGTCCTGTTCATCCAGCCCCAACCGGCTCGATCGATCGGGGTCCTGTTCATCCAGAGGCAACACCACGGGGTCCTGTTCATCCACACCCACCGGGAACTGTTCATGCAACCCCCCCCCCCAGCAACGCTCACTGTTTATCTAGAGGCAGCATCGATCGGCTTCAGTTAGCAGCAGTAGCGAAGGAATCGCTCGATCCGGTTCAGTTAACAGCCATCGATCGATCGCTCGGGTTCAGTAACGCGTAGCATGCTGTGCAATCGCTCGGGTTCAGTTAGAGCCCAACGCCTCGCACCCACGCGCGTGCGTGCGTGTACAAGAGAAACGCGCATCGCTCAGCCCCGACCACCCACCGTAACCGGGAACACCCCGATATTTTCCTCGCCCTCGCTTCTACCACGGTTTTTTCTGTCATGGACGGCCCAAAGAATGTCATGCAGCTGCGTCTCCGGCCCGCCTATGACGAAAAGCCCATTTTCTGTCATGGTTTTTTGTCATAGAAGTAGGACCCCACCACATCTATGATGATACCGGGTTTTGTCACAATTATCATCATAGAAGTGTCATAAGTATGACAGAAACAATTTTCATTTAGCCCAAAATGTCACGGATGTGTCTTTTTTTTGTAGTGATGGCCGAATGTTTCAACATGGTGCTAAAGGGCATCCGTGCATTGATGTCTACTACGCAACTTTATTCTT